>NW_026294595.1:137764697-138964697 GCF_007827085.1 Peromyscus californicus insignis
AATATAATGTAACTTATCATTGAAAATCTTTTTTTTTTTTTGAGACAAAGTCTCATGCAGCCCAGGCTGGCCTCAAATTTGCTATGTATCCAAGTCTAGCCTTGACTGCTTCACCCCCCTGAGTGCTGAGACTGTAGGCATGCACCATCACATCCAACTTTGGATCATTTCTTTGTGTAAGAGTTGAGAACTCTCCAGTCTGGGCCCAGCCCTGGCTATGGAGATCTAGCTGAGAGGCCCAGGTGGCTGGGGATCTGCACGTTGTGACCTGAGATGAGGTGGTGACATCTCCGGTCGCTGCAGGATCATGACATTCATCCAAGAGCCAGTTCCCAGCCCATCTAGTTCTGACCTCCTGTCAAGAAACCCTCAGAAGTACTTCATCCAGTCACCTGGCCTTTCTTGTGTGTTTCCAGGGACGGAGAACTCACTACCACAGCAACGGCCAATCCACAGCGGGAGCCTCCTTTGCTTGGAAGCTCTGTTACACTGAATGACACTGGGGAGGCGCCTGCTGGGAAGGGCTCAGGCTGCAGTGAGATCGCTGGGTCCAGGTTGCTGTGGTTAAGCCCAGTCGCTCCATCCGCAGTAGGAAGGGCTGTTCCGGCTTTCTCTCTGTGTATATGTGTATGTGGTGTATGTTTGTGGTTGTGTGTGCTTATGTGCAAGCAGATGCCCCCCCCCCCCCATGTGCCTGTGGAGGTCATAGGTCAGCATCAGGTGTCTTCTTCAGTTGCTCTCCACTTTAGTTTCTATGGTAGGGTCTCACACTGATCCCGGAACTCACTAATTTGATTAGAATGGCCAGCCCGTGATCTCTAGGGACGCTCCTGTCTCCTCTTTGTCAATGCTGGCTTTTTACACGGGGTGCTGGGGAACCAAACTCAGGTCTTCATGTTTGTGTGGCAGGCATTTTACCGCCTGAGCCGTTTCCCAGAACTGCTTCCTTTTGACCTACCATTCTAAGTTTTTTACCCTTCTGGGGATCAAATCTATGGCCTTGCCTATGTTGGGCGAGTACTTTACTGCTGAGTCCATACTACACAAGTACTCTACTGCTGAGCTCATACTGTACAAGTGCTCCACTGAGCCAATGCTCGGCAACTCACTACTCTACTACTGATCCACATGCCAATTTTCAGATTTTTTGTTTCTAACATGGCCCCCTCCTCTCTAGGGACATGCTTCAAGGCCTTGGAGAAACTGAGGTCTTGTTCAAGTGTGAACATCATTATCCCTTTGTGGAGTTCATTTCAGCTTCCCAGGGGGCTGGCTCCCTCTGAAGTGCCCCTTTGGGTCTGGCTTTTTCCACAGAGCCTGACCCCAGCACCCACCTCCAAAGCAGTCCTGGATCCGCAGGCTGTTGCAGCCGGGTTATTACGCTGGATCCTCCCATTCTGTGATATCAACCTATCTGACACAGGCTGTTGTCCTCTGACTTTATGAAGAATTTGAAACTGTGCAATCCATTAGGCTTTGTCTCATGTCTCAGTTAACTTTCAAATAGTGGGACCTCATTACAGGAAGAGCATGGAAGGAAGAGGTAGGATCCTTCCCCTCAACCTCAGCTGGGTGACTGGGGGCAGCTGGGGCTCAGGCAGTCTTTTTGGTTTGGAGATGACTAATCTGGCTCTGGCCTGAGAATAATTCCAGGCTGGCTGGCTGGACGGCCTGTTTCCATGGCAACGGTTGTTATTGGTAACTGAATAAGCATCTCGGAGAACAGCTCTGGAGTTGATAGTTTTCCCTTCTCGTTGGAATTGAGAGGAGCCAGGCTTGTGCTGCCGATCCTCAGCATGGACTCGCTGCTGCAGTGTGATGTCTGGCAAGCTGAAGGCACCTCCATTTCCCCTCTGAATTCTGCCTCCACAGAAGGAGGCACAGACTAATTGCTCTCTACTTTCTGTTGTCTTCAGAGATGCCGAGGGACATGGTCAGGGACACCCAGCTAGGGAGTCCCAGAACTTGAACCCTGACTTGTGTGATTCTCGATTGCTTGCTGTATTGCAGTCCTGCCTCTGTCCTTTCCCCCTGAGCACACACAGGAGCCTTATCAGACCCTCCCTGGTGACACTATCAGCATGCTTCATTATGTGTGGGGACAGTTAGCATCCCACAGTGACTCCCAGGACGGAGGCAATGCTAGAAACGGTCAGTCAGGGAGACTCCCCCAGATGCTGTGGCCCCATAATCATCAGGAAAGCAGGGACTCAGAGAGCTTCAGAGGTACTGTTTCAAACTCCTTGTGGTCCCTCTGCACTGCTCCCTGCTGGGGGATTGACCTGTGTGCTAGAGTGGAATCCAGACTATGCCTGCAGAATGCCTCTGGCCATGGTACTTACTTCCCTCCCTCTGTCTCCCCATCCAACCTCCCTCCCTTCCTTCCTCCCTCCCTCCCTCCCTCCCTCCCTCCCTCCCTCTCTTCTTCCTTCCCTCCCTCCCTACTTCCCTTTATCCCTCCCTCCCTCCCTCCCTCCCTCCCTCCCTCCTTCATCTTCCTTTTCTTCTTCCCTCTCCTCTTGCTCTTCAAAATCACCTTGGGCCATTTCCCTGGTTGCTTTCCCTGTCTCAGGCCCGTTCCCTTGTTAAGCTTTCCTTGGTTGAACTTTGCTGAATGCTGATGCTTCCACCAAGTTCAGAAGCCATGCTGCTGGCTTTGGAGTGTTACTGCAGAAAGATGACACTTCAGCCATTGAAGGTCCTGTGACAGAAACAAGAAGCTGGTGTGGTGGTGGCTGGCCACCTACATTCAACTTGTAGTGCCCTTCTTAGGATGGGCGGTCATCTGGACCTCTCTCAGTGGTCTCTAGTGGACCTGTGACGGTGAAACTGTGGACCTCCACTGTGAAACTGCCTGTCCTGGGCTCAGGGACGCCATGGGATTCTCATCTCTTGGCTGCTCCTTCATGTCCCCATTATGCCTCCTCCTTTCCTTAGCTGTGATTGTTGGGGTGGCTCAAAGTTTGATCCCAAGTGACAGCGTCCACTGCACCTTGCTTCAGTTCCCACCTACTCTGTAGCAACTCAGGGAGCTTGCCAGCGCATGCTTCTGCTCCCGGCTGTGGACCTGTATCACCAGGGACCATGCCTTTGCTCCTAGATGACCCCAAGGTGTCTAGAGCCCATTTATAATTAAACACAGCTCTTCCTCATGACCCCACAGACTCCTGTATTCAAGCATTGCTTCTCAGTGTAGTGCTAGTAGGTGTGAAGGGACCTTTACAAGCCTGGCCTGCTGGGAGGTCTTTAAGTCATTGGAGGCATTAACTTGAAGGGGATCATGGGACTCTGGCCCTGCTCTTTGTCACTCATATTGGCCCTGGGTTGACTGGTTTTGTGCCACTAATGTTTTAGTGTTTTGCTTTACTGTAGACCACAGGGCAATGGGACCAACTGATCATGGCCTGGAGCTCCCAAAACTGAGAGTGGAAATTACCTGGTGTTTGGTTATAATGACAGAAAGCTGACTCACCAAATCTCTCCCTGTTCTCCTCTCTCCTTTCTACCTCAGGGGCAGAGCAGCCTTCACAGTGGTCAAGGCAGAAATGGGGGGCTCTTCTTCACACTTCCTCTTACTCACCCTACATCCGATTCCTTGCCAATACCTGCCAGTTCTCCTGAACGGCCTTAGAATCTTCCCAAATGCGCACCTCTTCACACCCATTGCCTTAGTCTGCACACGATTGATTGGGTGTTGGCCTGGAACGGTCATACGCCCTTTGCGGTCTCCTTGCTTCTATTCTGCCCCTGACCGTCGCTGCTCTAGTTGGGATGTCTTTAAAATCCAAATGAAACCCATCTGCTCTTCTGCTTGCCACCCGCCTCTCACATCCCCCTGCTCCCACGGGAAAGGACTGTGGTGGTTTTCAGATATGTCCATTGCTTTGAATTTAGACAGTAACTATTTCAATTCAGGTAGCAGGGCAGCAGTGACCTCATGTGACACCTGGGTGACACCTGGGGCTGAGTCAACCAAGCCTTCCCTTGGTTTCAATTCTCACAGGGCTTTCCTGACTAAAATCCCTCTTGTTCCTGCTGATCACATGTAAGGGAAGGCCCTGGCTGTGTGGGTTTCTGGTGGGGTAGTATCTAGATAGAAACAGAGTCTTTTTGGGTAAGGGGTGTGGTGTGAGGGTAGGCAAAGCCCTTGGTGGGTAGGGATCCCCAGTCCTCTCTGTTTTTATACAGGTGCTGAATAGGTGCCCCATTAAAGTCTGCCTACCTCTGTGGGTCTGTATGTAATAGCAGCTGAAGGTCAGCAGGGGCCTTACAGATGTAAAACAGGGGCCTCTGTAATTCAGAGAAACACTGGAGAAAGGGATGTGATTGAAAAGTTAAAGAAAATTAACAGATGACAGCCTCCGCACATTCAATCCCTAACCCCCTTGAAAGGATCTTTAGGCATCTAATTGACACATTTCAAGAGACACACTGACTAGTTAGACATCAATTGACACCCTTATTAAATATCAATTAACACATTCCCTAACTTGATATTTAATTAGCTTGCCGGAGCTGTTCTTTTAAGAGCCAATTAAACGCCTGGAATATTCTTACGTGCTGATTCCTCTGCTAAGCAGTCACCCATGAATCTTTGTCACAAGTCCTTCTGAGCAGGCTTCCAAACACACGCCAGGACCGACAGAAATTTAAGATCAATCACGACACACATAACAAAGCCATCTTCTCACCCGTGGTTATGAATAAAAGGTACAAACAGTTCTTGGACTGTGGCTAACTCTATTTCCTGACTGTAGAAACTGTTAAGTCAAACAATCCAGACCTCCTTCCAAGCAGAGTTGTGATTCACTAATTGTGCTAAAATGCATATAAACTAAAATTCACAGTAGAGGACACCATGGGGTCACTGGGACAGAGCCACAGAAACTGATTATGATGGCCCATGGGCTATGGCTAAATGAAGTGGGGTAATTCATCAAAGAGGAACCTTACATCAGAGTACATTGTTTTCTGCTGTCCAAGGTGTCTTGTGGGCTAGCCTAGATGAACTTCAGACCATAGGTGAGGCTATTCTGTGGATATTATAGGGTTCATAATGATAAATTGTCTTGACTTCCCAAAGCCTCAGGCATGGGGAGCAGTTACTTGAAAGTTCCTTGTCACCAAAAGGATGAAAACTAAAAGACTGGGCCACTCCACTGGGGAGTAGACTCAGGCTCACAGAAGATTCATGCCTAGGGGCTTGTGTTGTAGAATATTTGTACACTGTGTGAAGATATATTGCTGTGATTGGTATAATAAAGATCTAAAAGGCCAATAGCTAGGCAGGAGAGATGGGCAGGACTTCCAGGCATAGAGAGGAAACTCGAGGTGAATCTAGGCACTAGTGGAGATGCCATTGAGATGCAGAATGAGTCAGACATACAGAACGGGAAAGAGGTAAAAAGCCATGTGGTAAAACAGAGATTCATAAAAATATGGGTTAATTGAAGTTATAAGAGCTAGTGGGACAAGCCTAAGCGAATGGTCAAGCTTTCATAATTATTAAATCTCCATGTTGTTATTTGTGAGCTGGCGGCTAATGAAAAAATTTGCTACGGGCTTTCACTCACTCTTCCTTCTGACTGGAATGTTTTGCTATGTCCTCATCCACTGTAGGGTTTCACCATTGCCATCACACCTCAGAGAAGACTCCCCCAGTCACTCACTCCTCGGGGTAAGGTCCATTATACCCCACCCACTAGGCTCAGATTTGGAGAGCCAGTGAAGCCCTTCCTAGGATTAGTCTCCATGACTTGGAATTACTTAGTTACTTTTTTGATGCCTGTATTCCTCAAAAGACTGTAGACAGAGGAGGGTAGAGGGCAAGCTCCATGCTTTATGTCTGTAGCTCTAATTCATAGCATAGTGTGTCTTGGATTAATGGATGAATGGATAGAACAGATGAATGAAAGACTAGATAGATGGATGAATGGATGGATGAGAGACTAGATTAATGGATGCAGAGATAGAAGGATGGAAACATGGGTTGATGAATACAGAGATAATGTTAGATGAATGGATATGTGGGTGGGTGGGTGGATGAAAGAGTAGATGGGTTCATGGATAGATAATTGAATGGTGGATGAATGAGTAAATGGATGAATTGGATGGTTGAAGGACTGATGGTGTGTTAGATTCTCAGGAGAAACAGGACCAGTAGAGTGAATATATGTTAAAGAGGGTTTATGAGACTGGCTGACATGCTGTGGTCTGGGTAGTCCAACAATGACTGCTTCACATTTAAGAGGCCGAGAACCGCATATACACAATGGAGTACTACTTAGCAGAGAAAAACAATGACAGCATGAAATTTGCAGGCAAATGGATGGAACTAGAAAAGATCATCCTGAGTGAGGTAACCCAAACCCAGAAGGACAAACATGGTATGTACTCTCTCATAAGTGGATTCTAGATATAAAACAAAGAACAATCAGACTGCAACCCACAGAACCAGGGAGGCTATATAGCAGGGGGGACCCTAGGATGACTGTGGCTTATAATAAGTTTTGGTTTTACTCAATTACTGGGCAAACCTCAATGAAACATTTCACTATTAGGGTAAGAATTTATACTGTATCAAGCTGATAATAGAAAAATAAATAAATAAATTAATTAATTAAAAAAAAGAGGCCGAGAACCAGATAAACTGCTTAGTGCACAGACTGGGTTCTAAGCTGTATGAATCTTCCCCTGAAGGCTTGGAGGATTCCTGGAGAACCCTGGTCTTCAATCCTTGTTGGAAACCTGAAGAAGCTGGGTTCTGATATCTGTGAAGGGGTCCAGCAGTGGTGGTAATGACAGGGCAGATGAATTTGCCAACAACAGTGAAGGCAAGCAAGAAAACTTCCTTCTTTTCCAGATTGTTACTTGGGCTGCCCACAATTGGTGTAGATTTTCCCACTTTTGTTTGTTTGATTTGTTTTGAGACAGGTCTCACCTCGTACCCCTGGCTGGTCTAGAACTTGCTATGTAGAGTAGGCTGGCCCCAAACCCACAGAGGCCTGCCTGCCTCTACCTCTCGAGTGTTAGAATTGAAAACATGAACCACCAGGCCTGACTCTTCCCACTTTTCAACCTGGTCAAGGAATTCCTCCCAGGTGTGTCCAGCAGCTCGCCCTTCAGTCGATTCCAGATCCAGTCAAGTTGGAAACCAAGATTAACCATTGCAGATGGACAGACAGACAGACAGATGGAGATATGTGATGGATGGATGGAGAGATGACAGATGAGAGAAATGATGGGCTAGATGACTCACATGCAGATTCTGGGCAGAGCACGGAGCTGCGTTTCTTCTCCGGTGTCTGAGGACAGGACTATGAATGCTCCTCAGGGAGTCACCGTCCTAAATGATTAGGAGCTAAACATGAGAGCAGCACTTTATGGTTTAACACCAGAATCAGCTGTATAAACTTTGACGAAGAGGAAGTGAGAGAAGTTCACTTGAATGTAGTTTAATGTACCCTTTCAGCACACAATTAGCCAATGAAAAGGGACTTTTGTGTACAAATGTACTCCGAAGGGTCCTCAGTGGATGTCATAGGGTCATACCCAGCTTTCTTTGGACGAAGGTTGAAAGGCCTCTGAGACAGACTTCCAAACTTTATTAACATGTGGATTCTGGCTCCCATACCAGACCCCCTGCTTAAGAACCTGAGAATTGGAACCCAGGATGGGACATTTCTGAATTCTCTTGTGTTGAAAACCATCTAACAGACACTAAGGGATGATAAACCCGAGGCCAGGCAAATAGCAACACCACAGCAGAGCTGACTAGAGTGCAGTCTGCTTTCTGCTGGGCCAGCAGCCTAGCCCTGAGGACATGTGCTGGAGAATAGGCTTTGGGGTTAAAATACCCACAGTGCTCCCAATCCTAACCTATATTTAACAGTCCTAATTTTGTATGAATAGTGTCCATTAAATAATTAATGTTCCTGAAAATAGTAAGGGCTCTTTTATGCCTTTTTATTCCTGGAACATCAAACCCTTTCAGATCATAATTAATTAAGACTCTTGATGTCCCCAAGAGGTAAACCAGACACCTGCAGGAACTTGGTAATTGGTTCTGAATCCTGAGATGGTCTGCATTTCAGAGTCTGCATGGTTCCAGGGCTGCTGAAGCAGTGGGAAGGGGGCACAGCGGGAGAGATCACAGGCATGGGTCCCCACGGTTGCTGGCATCAGCCACATGCCACCCACGTGCACACCATTCTTTCCATTGTCACACCTCTGCCACCTGACCTTGGGAGGGATGGAATTTTCTCCCTGCACATGTGGGAAATATTGGTAGCTCAGACCCCCAGCTGTCCCTTCAGACCTGAGCCAACTGTGGCAGATCCATGACATAAAATTCCTCATGTTCCCATCCACTGAGGTCAGGATGGATTCCTAGGCTTATTTTTTATTTTTATTTTATGAGAAAGAGTCTCATTATATAACCTAGGCCGCCCTGAAACTGGTGATCACCTTGCTTCACCTCCCAAGGGCTGGGGTTCTAGGTGTGTGCCACACTTATAGCTCTGGATTGCTTTAAAAACACATTTTTCTTGTGCTTTGTTCAGTCCTTAACCAGCGTGGCTGATGTGTTGGAGCGAGTTTAGCTGGGGTGTGCCAGGAAGGGAATCGGGGGTCTGCTGACCTGGCATCTGAGGTATGACTGAGGCCAAACTCCAGAGAACTTTCCTCAAGATCTCCAATTGCTGTAGGGTTTTGTTTTTGGATTTTTTGCTGTTATTTTATTTTGAATTATGTTTTATTCCCCCCCACACACGTGTGTGTGTGTGTGTGTGTGTGTGTGTGTGTGTGTGTGTGTGTGTGTATGTGTATGTGTGTGTGTGTGCATGCACACACACCATGCTGCACCTGTAGAGGTCAGAGGACAATTTTCACAGTCCTCTCCTTCTACCACGTGGGGCCCAGAGTTCAAACTCAGGTCATCAGACTTGGTGGCAATTTCTTTTACCCACTGAGACATCTTTCTGCCCCCTATTATTCTGCTTTGTCTTGATATGGCGCCTGGATACTCTAGTACCTGTGATCCTCCTGCCTCAGCATGCTGAGCACTGGGACTACATTGTGTGCTGTGCACCACCACACCTGGCAGTGAGCCTATTTAATGCTATTTAGAAGTAAATACCCTTCACATCCCTCAAAGCCTTCAGGACAACCCTCTCAACTACCCCTGTCATTCATTAACTCAACAAATATTCACTGAGCACCTACTATGTGCATGTGGGGTCTAAGACACTGGAACCTTGGCAGTGACAAAGACAATCAGAAACAGGTTCATCAGTGAGTCCTGTCACTCCTGTGATATGACCCCAAGGTTTTTTGGGGGGACTCTTTAGGCAAGGGTGGTCAGGTAAGGCCTCTCTGGGGGTGGGTGTGACATCTAGGCTGTTTGAATGTGAGAAAGGTATGTACTAAGGTTTGGAGGGGAGAAAAGCTTGCTGTGCACATGGAGCTGAAGTCCTGTGTTCATGGTTGAGTGTGGAGAGAGTGGGGTACTTGAGCCAAAGGGAGGCCAGCTAGCTGGAGCTAGGAGATCATAGCCTGAGGAAAAGACATGAGTTCCATTGGCAGGGGAGAAAGGCAGGGTTGGGGGTGAGGCAGCTCCAGGGCCTGAGGTGAGTGTGTGTTCATTACCAACATATTAGCTACTTTTGTATGTCTGTGACAGAATGTCCCAATAAAACTCAGAAGGGGGGCTGGAGAGATGGCTCAGCGGTTAAGAGCACTGGCTGTTCTTCCAGAGGTCCTGAGTTCAATTCCCAGAAACCACATGGTGGCTCACAACCATCTGTAATGAGATCTGGTGCCCTCTTCTGACCTGCAAGCATGCATGTAGGCAGAACACTGTATACATAATAAATAAATAAATCTTTAAAAAAACAAACTCAGAAGGAAGGAAATGTTTCTTTTGGCTCACAGTTTCAGAGGGCTCCATCTGTCATGGGAGGGAGGGTTTGGTAGACCCGCTCACATGGTGGCAGGAAGTAGATGGGGAGACAGGAAATAGCTAGAGCTAGTTCACCCCAGCAGCCCACCCCAATTACCCCCTTTCTCAAGCTGAACCCCACCTCCTAAGTTTACAGGGCCTCGGCACTGAGCTGGTATATGTCTTCAGATCAGCAGACTCTTAAAGGTTACGTTTCAAAGTTTGCATATCACAGGGATGCTTTTTATTCTGTGCCTTAAAAAGGAGCTATGTGATTATTTTGAATTAATCATCTAACACATCACAGAGTTTGTTGACAAACACCAGTGAAAGACTCCGATTTGGAGAAGGAAACACATAGGGAAATGTGGATTGGCATTCAGTGTTCTTCACAGAAGCCGAGAAAGCCTGCATCTGGTGCTCGACATCAGGGACTTTTGTGTGTTTTATGCCTAAAATAGAGTCTTTGGTTTATTGATTAATTGTGAGGGCTTGCTCCAAGTCAACCTTAGATAGGAGCCACTGGCTGGTGTTGGAATGAAGGATTTGTTTAAGGAGCACACCGTGAGGCAAGTGGCCCTCGGCTCCTCCCGCACGTGAAATGCCAGGCTGTGTCATGCTGCTTGCTATCTCTTCTCTTGCAGTCAGGTTTTGAGGGGCTGAGGAATCTGGAATGCTTTCTAAGGACTCTGATCAGAGGGCTTCAACAAAAGGCAGGCACAGTGAGTCACCCTTTCAGCTGGGCTCATTAGCACGCGCTCCATGTCCTGTCCCCAACCAGCACTGTGCCGCGGGTGTAAATGAAGCAGGGAACAGGTACAGATGTGAGCACTCTGAACTGTCGCAGTCACTGCCCTACAAACAACGGCAGAATCACAACCGCGACAAGGGCTGTTCTGTGTTCTAGAGAGAGCCAGTGTCAGCTGTGGTGACAGTGACGATGAATGACACGGAGAAGCGCTAGTGCTGGGTGTGTATGAGAGTTGGCCCGGAGTGAGGGCTTTGCGTGTAAACTGCTGTGTGGCCACGAGCAAATTGCTTACCCTTTCTGTGCTTCCTTCTCTTCATCCTCTTCATCAGTCTCACACATCTGCTGTGGGGTTGAACTGCAGGTGTGTCGCTCTCAAACTGTTACGGCAAAAAGTCATTTGGGGACGGGGGAGATGCTTCGGTGGGCAAAGCGCTTGCTGTGGAAATGTGAAGATCTGAGTTCAGGTTCCTGGCACCCATGTAAAAAGCTGGGTGTGATGGCACATAGTTAGAGTGTCAGTGCCAGGGAGCCTAGCCTAACCGGACAACTCCTGGGACCATGAGAGTCTTTGCCTTTGAAGATAAGGTGGACGATGCTTGAGGAGGACCAGTTCCTGAGTGTGGTGTCTGGCCACTACAGGCGCACACGCACGCACGCGCGCGCGCGCGCGCGCGCACACACACACACACACACACACACACACACACACACGAGTTTATCACCACCACCACCATCACTATTGTCATGGTAAGTTATGGAAACCGAGGAAACAGCTTTGTGGTGAACTATGAGGGAAGACCATGACTGTTAGGAAGAGCAGCCATCACATGGCTTCTTCCTCTAAGCTTGGCTGTGGCAGCTGCCCCTCTGCTGTTGAGTGCGTTGGCGGAGCAGAAAGCAGTCTTCACCCATGCACACATCTCCGCGCCTCATTTTCCTTATCTGTTAAGTAAGACCAGAGCGCGCAGGCCCCAGGTTCTTGTGATCTAGCAAGATGACAGAGTAAGGAGCTTTATGGGGGATCAGGCAGACCTGAGTGTAGGGCCATTTCCTCTTCCCGCTTTGTCCTGTCTGCAACATGCCCTAACATGTACATCCATGTGCATGCAACATACATGTACACATTCCTGTCGATTTCATGCCCCAACACATATGTACTCACAAAGATTCATGGTTTTTTGATAAGCACTCTTAATTTAATGTTTACTTTTTCTTCAAGTAAGCTAAGCTGCTGGGGACCTAGCCAGTTTGACTCTTGGACTGAGCGCTGTCAGCTCTCTCACTTGTACCTGGCTGCCTTGAGCAAGAAGCTGTCGCCCACCTAGCCGTGCTTCTGTTGATGGCCGAGTAGGCGGTGATGCTTTGAATGAACGCTTAGTGGACACATTGAGAAGATGCCTCCTCGGTGCCCCGTGGGACACAGCTGCCTCAGCTGCCGGTGAAATCATAACAGCTGCTTAAGGAGACTTGGCTCCCCTCGGTCATGACTGCTCTAGGCAACTCGCACTGGCTTTGGAAGACTCCACTCTGGGCAAGTCTAGCCTGGAGCTCTAGATAACACTGGCCGGCCCATCATGTCACGGTGGCAGTATGGAAGCAGGGAGAGAAGAGGAAACAGAGCCAGGATATAAGACTTCAAAGCCTGCCTATGAGTGACATATTTCCTCTGGCAAAGCTCTGCTTTCTAATTTTTAAAAGAGAGTTATTTTACTTTTAATTATGTGTAAATATGTGTGGGGGAGGGTGTGAGTATATCCACATGTGAGTGCAGGTGCCTGGCAGAGGCCAGAAGTGGGCATCAGATCCCCTGGAGCTGGAGTCCCAGGCAGTGGTGAGCAGTTCAGCATGGGTGCTGGAAACCAAACTTGGGTCCTCTGCAGGAGCAGTGCCTGCTCTTAACTGCAGAAGGCTCCTCTCTCTAAAGTTTCCGCACTCTTCTGGAACAGAGCCATGGCTAGGGACTGGATGTTCACATGTGTGAGCCTCTGAGGGATACTTCACCTTTAAACCACAATGTCAAGGACTTGATGAATGCACACGTAAGGCTGGTGATTGGCAGAACCAGAAGCTGTGTGCATGTCGGCTGTGATCAGTGGGATTAGAACCTATGCCCCAGCATGCCTCATTCCTCTTCTGGCTATAGAGGTAGACTGGGGTTAGTCTGGAAGCATCTTTCCTGTGTAGAACCCCCATGCTGTAACATTAGGTCCAATAAACTTGAAGAATCTTGAATCACCAGGAGATGGATGGGTACACCTGTGAGGGGTTATCTAGAATGGCCTCTGGGTACACCTGTGAGGGGTTGTCTAGAATGGCCTCTGGGTACACCTGTGAAGGTTATCTAGAATGGCCTCTGGGTACACCTGTGAGGGGTTATCTGGATTAAGGTTACAGGCTGGGAATGTCTGTGAGGGATTATCTTGATTACTTTAATTGCTGTGGAAAGGCCCGTCTTAATACTGGGTGGGGCCATTCCCTGGACAGGGGATCCTGGACTGTATAAAGTAGAGAAAGCAAACTGAGCACACATTCTTCTCTTTCTGCTTTCTGACTGTAGACACAATAAGGTCAGATGTCTCAAGCTTCCTGTGTGACTTCCTCACCACGAGGGACTACGATCTCAAACTGTAAGCCAGAATAAACCCTGTTTCCCTTCAGTCGATTTCCTCAGAGTGTTTCATCACAGGGACAGGAAAGTACCGAAGACAATCTCTGCCTACTGTGGTCTGTATCTGGGTAGAACAGACTTGGCTAGTCACATAAAGACAGCTGCTGAGTGGCAGCAGTGGACAGTAGGTGGTTAAAAGTCCCAGATAGTCACCAGAGCTACGTTAAAAAAGACCCAATTATCTTAGTTACTTTTCTCTTGCTGTGATAAAACACGCCAACCAAGGCAACATATAAAAGAAAGTGTTGAAGCCGGGCGGTGGTGGCGCACGCCTTTAATCCCAGCACTCGGGAGGCAGAGCCAGGCGGATCTCTGTGAGTTCGAGGCCAGCCTGGACTACCAAGTGAGTTCCAGGAAAGGCGCAAAGCTACACAGAGAAACCCTGTCTCGAAAAACCAAAAAAAAAAAAAAAAAAGAAAGTGTTGAATTTTGGACTTACAGTTTCAGAGGGTCTGAGACCAAGACCATCAGAGGAAACACCTCCTAATCCTTCCCAAACATCTCTGTGGGCCATTCCACCTCAAACCACCATGGCAGCCCTTAGGTCTACACTAGGAGACAGCTGAAGAATCCCAAAAAGAAGACAGGACAATGACGGAATGAGGATTGCAAGCCCTAGTCACTGGGGGAGACTAAAGAGTCCCCATGGGCTAAAGCACCACGGGTCCTGACATCAACTCCTAACCCTAGCCCTCTGAAGCTCTAAGTGGAGCTGCCAGGGGTTGGCACTCAGTCCAGAAGAATAAACCCCTGCCTGAGCAGCCGGGCAGAAACGTCAGCTGTGAACGCCGGAGTCACCAGTCCCTAGTTCTCAAGGCTTAGAGCTAGAAGCGTCTGGGTCTGGAAGCTTAGCTTGTCAGTCACTGGAACTCAGGGCCATCAACATGAAGGGACTTCCCCTTTGCTCACCTGTGATTCCTATCTGGGTAAAATGGAAAGACCCTCCAGCTAGCCATCTGTGAGACACGAGAAACTCCAGCTCGGACAGTCTCCAGGGCAGAGCTTGGTGTTTATTGAAGCCAGATGCTAACCACAAGCAGGACTTTACAACTTCAGTAGCTCTATTAAAAAAATACAAGGGAATGTGAAATGAATTTTAGCACCACATTCTATTTATTGCAGCACATTAAAAATATTCTCATTTCAGCACGCAATCCAAGTAGAAATTTATTAATGAAATCTTTTCTGCTCTTGTATTTTGAGTGTCTTAGAAATGTCCTGGGGGTTTTATCCTGGTGCTACCCACAGTTCAAGTGTTTAAACATGAGTGGTCATCACATTTGACACCACAGCTGGGAAATGTGTGGTCCAATGGGGTTTAATGGGGAACTAAGACCCAGTGACATGATCTGGGGGAGGGGGTGCATCCTATTGACAACGGTTGGCCTCTCCTCCATCACTTAGATGTGTGAGATGTGTAGGTCCTTGCGATCTACAGAGTGGCCCCAGCTAGTCTCCTAGAAAAGGTCCAGCTCAATCAGTCAGGCAGGGATGGCTGCACAGCTTCTAACCTGGTCTAAGAGTATCCATGAGCATCACCAGGCTCATAGCAGGGAGTGTTGACAATCGATCCCTTTTCTTCCATTCCACATAGTTGGCTGAAATCACTCAGAAGCCAGGGCAGGCTGAGATGGGGGCAACATTCCGTTTCCCCAGGGAATACAGGAGAGGCGGACATGGTAATGGGGTCAGTGAATTCTTTCTGCCTGATTCTGGCATCAGTTGCTGAGGTCGGAATTGGCTGGCAGTGGGCAGATGACTCAGATCCCACCCCGCCTCAGCTGTGACAGCTTCCTGCTAATCAGCTGCCACCATCTTCTCTTCAAGGCTAATGATGAGGTAATGAGTCTGCTAGAAAAATGGGTCAGAGGCCCATTAACTCGTGCTCACCTGTGGCTGAAAGCCTGCTTCACCAGAATAGGGAAGAGCTGGAAGGTGGGACCCTTTGAGAAATGGGTTGGAAGACGCAGCCATACAACTCTGAGAGTCTGGGGTTTAGGGATGAATCCTGAGTGCCCCTCCCAACTTCCTGGAGCCCTATTTCTCGCTCTGCTGGCAGGCCCTTGGATAGGAAACCAGATGTTGCTTGTATAGTTGTTGGTGCTCTAGATATGACTTCACTTAATCTTCTCAGCATGGTGGAGGCTGTGCTGCCCCATTTTACAGATAAGGACACCGAGGCTCGGCAAGGACAAGGAGCCCACTCAGAGGGCTTCTAACATTTGCACCTTGCAGACTGTAGCCCCTTTGTAAAGGTGGTTGTCACGACCCCCCCTCCAGCTTTTATCTGCATGGGTAGGAGTCAGGTTGAGGGGTTAGAGACCAAGGTCATTTAAAATGTCATACATGTTGCTAGGCAGTCACTTCTCTGATGGTGGCAAACCCCTTTCCCTCTCTTCATAGATAGACACAACTGTGGTCCAGGGCTGGACAGGAGGTAAAGGATACTTAGGAGGCGCTGAGGTGTTCTGTTTTGCACACAAGAATTCTAGGGCTGAAGACATACATAAAAACAGCACATCTGAGTGACAGAGTAGGTGACATTCTTTCTCACACAACCCAACTTTGTTCCCATCCTGCTCCCTGGCCTCACTGCATCTCTAGACAGGAGGTGACGTTCAGGTAAGACCAGTCAGTGTCCCTGTAAGTTGTTCACCTCGATCCAGGCCTGTAACATCATTCCCATTTTACAGACGGGGGAACTAAAACTCAGGGTCGTGCCAGGATCATCTGAACTCCACAGAGGCAGACAGAGATCTGGAGGTCCATTATCTCCGAGGCCTCCTGGGGGGTGTAATTCAGGCGGGCTATGTGCTCACAGGAGAGCAACCTGGCCAGGAAGCTTGGGATTCTGGAATGCTGCTAACTGACTTCCTGGCTCCCAGCCCATCAGGCCAGTTCTGGCATCTGTGAAATCTACATTGGTCAGAGGTTGCAAAAGCAAGTGCCCACAAGGGATCCAGGAAGCAAAATATAGACGTGGCCTGTTCCTAGAGATATCATGTTGTGAGCAGCAGCCCCGGCTAAGGATCGGCTGATGTCAGGCAGAGTGGTTATGTCTGGTGTCATTGTGAGCACAGCCCTACACGTAACTTCAGGGAGGAGTGTCTGTTTGGGCTCCTGTTTTCAGAGGGTGCAGTCCATCATGACAGAGCAAGTACGGTGGTGGTGAAGCTCACTTCATGGCAGCACAAGTGTGTGCAGGAGCCAGGGGAGGGAGAGATGGGTGGAGGGAGGAGGAAGAAGAAGAAAAGGGAGGAGAGGAGGAGGGGAAGAGGGAAAAGAAAGAAAAGAGAGATCCAGAGAAAGAGACGGAAAGATGCAAGCGTGCAGTGATGTATTGTGTACCCTAATAAAGCTTGCCTGAGGGCCAGAGGACAGAGCAGCCACTAGATCAAACATAGAGGCCAGGCAGTAGGGGCACACACCTTTAATCCTAGCACTTGGGAGGCAGGGATCTGTCTGGATCTCTGTAAGTTCAAGGCCACACTGAGCTACATGAGATTGACTCAGTCTAGGAGAGTAAACAGAGCCAGGCAGTGGTGGCACACACCTTTAATCCCAGCACTTGAGATCTCATGCCTTTGCTTGGGAATCACACACAACTTTAATCCCAGGAAGTAATATGGCAGGGTGGAAAAAAGTATATAAGGTGTGAGGAGATAGGAACTAAAGGCTCTTTTTGGCTGAGGCCTTTCGGGTGAGGACTAAGAGGCTTTCAGTCTAAGGATTCATGGAAACAGGATCAGGTGAGGAGTTGGCGAGGTGAGGTTGGCTGTGGCTTGCTCTGCTTCTCTGATCTTTCAGCTTTTACCCTAATATCTGGGACAGTTTTTTTTTTTAATTAATAAGACCACTGAGCATTCGAACAACACACACATGTACACACACACACACACACACACACACACACACACACACACACACACACAGACAGGTAGACCGAGAGAGACAGAGAGAATGAGACAGACACACAGACAGACAGAAGGGGCTGTGTATCACTCTCCGAGGGCCACCCCTAGTGATCTGCTTCCACCAGCCAAGGCCCTGCCTTCTAAAGCCCCCAGCCCCCACAGCTAGTGCCTCCAGCTGGGAACAAGCATTCAAAACATGAACATTCAGGCCGATCTTAGATCCAAACCCGACATCAGAGCCGGATCGCAGGAGCAGAGGCAGAGGCAGCATTAGTAGTAGTTTCCAGGAGAACGTGGACATTCAGATTTCCATGTAGAAGGTGTCAGATGGTAGAGGCTGGGGTGAAGAGTTTTTAGGCCTCCCTGGACTCTGGATCTCTTGCAGTCTTCAAGGTCAAAGATTCCTGTCTGAGCTCAGGACTTCTTTGAGAAAAATCTGTTGAATTCTTTTTCTTTTTCTTTTCTTTATTATAATTTATAGTATGTGAGGTATGTGTATGACTGTGGAAATGTGTTCAACAACATGTGTGGAGGTCACAGGATAGTTTTGGGAATCGATTCTCTCTTTCCACTTTGTTTGGTACACAGATTTACATGTTGACAAAACACCCATATACATAAAACAAGCAAATAAATAAATGAAAGTTAAAAAATCTGTGCTGAGTGGCTTGTACCTGTTATCCCAGCGCTGGGAAGGTCTAGACAGGAGGATCCCAGTGCATGATGGCCGTCAGCCTGGCCAATCAGTGAGCTCCAGGCTCAGTGAGACACTGTCCCAAAAGACAAGGTGAAGAGTGACTGAGGAAGATGAGGTAGGTCGTTACTTAGGTTTACACACACACAAACACACACATGCATGAATACACACATGCGTGAAAACACATATGCATATACAAACACAAACACACAGATATTAAAAACGATTTGACTGAGTAATCAATCTTCTTGCTTATTAACATACCAAGCAACAGGCTAGGAGCAGGTCTGATTCATCTCAGAATTCTGAGGCAGTGATGAGTGTGCGCAATCTCTTTGGAGTGCCAGGGGTGACCGTTCTGTCCTGTTCTGTGGTGTGAAAACATCTAGTCTCCTGCGGTGTTGAAATCAAGGGCATTACTGGTGGGAGCCCTGTTGATATCACAGCGAAGGGTGTGATTGGCAGATAGACACTGGTGAAGGGACAGTGGCATTCTCTCCTCCTTCAAGTTCACCAGCCCCTCCTGTAAGATCTCTTGCCGTGGATGAAGTTAGGGGTGAGCCAGGAAGCGGGTAACCCCTTGGGGTTTCGGAGCAGAGAGAGGCGATGATGACCTGCTATCCTCCGTGATTAGGACGGGGCATTCCTAGCTGATCCTTAACCTAGGCCTTGGCCGTAGAAAATGAAAATTGTGAGGACTGCCCTCTCCCCAACGCACTGACGAGTCACAAAACATCCTTTCTCAGGGAGACCAAATATAAACAGTGGGAGATTATCTTGAGAACAAGATGTTTGTTTGCTTTTTAAAATTGCAGACATGGCAAAGTGCTGAGGCCCACAACAGCAATTAATAATAATTTTGGTCCATTTCTCGGGGGATGAAACTACAGCTCAATATTAAAAACCTATCTTTTCCTTGTTTCGTGTGTTCGGGTAACATCATGTCATTATTTATTTCACCTTGAGTCATAGGAATTTGTATGACTTTATCCTCTAGGATCTAGGAGCAATATATGCTTAATGTAAAAAATTTCGAATTGTCCAGAAAGAACCGTCGGTAAGGAAAGAGGACATAGAGGCTGAGTCTGTTGTTCCCAAGAACACACTGACATGCACGATCACCCACATTCTTGTTCTCTAAAGGACATTTGGTGAAAACCATTCTACAGGGTCTCTAAAGGACATTTGGTGAAAACCATTCTACAGGGTCTAGGCGTGTGGCTCAGTCGATAGAGCACTTGCCTAGCAGGCATGAGGTCCCGGGTTCAGTTCCCAGCACTGCAAAAACCAGGTGTGGTGGTACAATCCGGTAATCACAGGAGGATCCAGCATTCAAGGTCATTGTCACTATATAGCGAGTTTAAGGACAGCCTGGGAAACAGGAGACCCTGTCTCAAAAAAAAAAAAAAAAAAATCATTCCTCTGCTTTCACCTTTCACTTAAGATGGCAAAAATATTGTGCACATGTCTGCATCATCTGCAACTAAGATTTGCATTTCAGGAGGAGCGGTGCTGGGCTATGTTAATCTTCATGCACCTAATACCTTGCAATAATTTATACATAATCAGATATTGGTGATTAAATAAATGCATATCTGAATTTGTTCTCAAAACTATGCCATGAGCACCCTTGTACAGTCGCTGAACAACACACCCTGTTTCTGGGTGGCTGAGAGCAGAACTGTGACGACTGTTTCTGGGTGGCTGAGAGCAGAGCTGTGACGAGGTTTTTCAACGGACATTTGGTTGTTTCCAGTGTTCCAATCTCATTTTTGTTTTAGACCAAGCAGCTTTATTTTTCTTTGTCACACACATTTTTAAGCCCTGAATATGATGTATTTTGAATGGCAATTGTCACACTGTCCTTTATATCAAATTTAACCTCTCAGCAAAAAAGATCTTCTCCGTTCTTTCACTAACGTTGAATATTTTATTCATTCATTTGGCAGACTTAAGCACACTTTAGTCAACAAAAATCAAATCCATTTGAAATACGTCAATGGTACTTCCACAATTCTTTCTACCAACATTTCTGACAAGAGGTATACCTTTGGGATATTTTATTATTTTATTTATTTGTATGTGTTGCGTGCTTTTTTGGGGGGGCTTATGTATGCCTGTGAACATGTGGGTGCACCCTCCCACATGTATGCCTGTGAACATGCAGGTGCACCCTCCCATGCGCACACATGTGAACATGCAGGTGCACCCTCCCATGAGCACACATGTGAACATACAGGTGCACCCTCCCATGCGCACACATGTGAACATGCAGGTGCACCCTCCCAAGCACACACATGTGAACATGCAGGTGCACCCTCCCATGCGCACACATGTGAACATGCAGGTGCACCCTCCCATGTGCACACATGTGAACATGCAGGTGCACCCTCCCATGAGCACACATGTGAACATGCAGGTGCACCCTCCCATGTGCACACATGTGAACATGCAGGTGCACCCTCCCATGTGCACACATGTGAACATGCAGGTGCACCCTCCCATGCACACATGTGAACATGCAGGTGCACCCTCCCATGAACACACATGTGAACATGCAGGTGCACCCTCCCATGCACACATGTGAACATGCGGGTGCACCCTCCCATGCGCACACATGTGAACATGCAGGTGCACCCTCCCATGTGCACACATGTGAACATGCAGGTGCACCCTCCCATGCACACATGTGAACATGCGGGTGCACCCTCCCATGCACACACATGTGAACATGCGGGTGCACCCTCCCATGAGCACACATGTGAACATGCAGGTGCACCCTCCCATGCGCACACATGTGAACATGCGGGTGCACCCTCCCATGCGCACACATGTGAACATGCGGGTGCACCCTCCCATGTGCACACATGTGAACATGCAGGTGCACCTTCCCATGCACACATGTGAATATGCGGCTGCACCCTCCCATGCACACACATGTGAACATGCGGGTGCACCCTCCCATGCGCACACATGTGAACATGCGGGTGCACCCTCCCATGCACACATGTGAACATGCAGGTGCACCCTCCCATGCGCACATATATGAACATGCGGGTGCACCCTCCCATGCGCACACACGTGAACATGCACATGCACCCTCCCATGTATATGCAGAGGCCAGAACGTGACGTCAGGTGTCTTCCTCTACCCCTCTCTGCCTAGTGCCTTGAAGCGGGATCTCTTGCTGAACTGGAAGCTTGCCATTTTGGGTAGGCTGACTGGCCAGTGAGCTCTTGGGATCTGCCCTACTGAGTGCTCCCCAATGCTGGAGTTTTAGGCACATGCAGCCACACTGGGCTTTTTTTTTTTAATGGGAATTTGAACTCAGTGTCTTAAGCTGCTGCAGGCCGCAGGAATATATCATAAGAACTCAGCTGGTTATGGCAAAGTCACTACCTGGAGAAATCAGGGAATTCCTCCAGAGGAAGCCAAATCCCAAAGAGTTTTTGGTGTTACTTGGCTTGTTATATATCAGCTGTCTTCTGCTATGAAAATCATGTGTGCCTTCATAGTTTTCCCAATTGACTTTTCCCTAAGAAGGGCTAACAATGTGGAGTGATCACTCTCTGGACATACATATTCCAGGTATTTGGAGAACAGCCTCAGGAAAGGCTTTCTCTGGAATCAGATATCTCCCTTGACCACTTTCAAGGACTAGCAGTAATAACAGTCCACATGCAAGTCTCCTGGTAAATTCCACAAGGAGACACCACCTAGGTCAGGTGGATGTTAAGTAATAGCTTTACACAATTTAGCTCAGATCCTCCTTTCTTACAGCCTTACTAACTTTATAGACCGCTAACTCCTTACCTAACCACTTCTAGGAATATTTAGATAACCTCCTGCACTGACAGCTATGCTCAGCCAGAACCCCAGTTCAAGCCTCCCTGTAATTATCATCATTAGCAGCATCCGGCCAGGTCCATCCCCAGATGGAGGAGAGTACTTTATCAGAGATACCTCTGTACTCTCTAAGAACAGCCTTAACCATCCAGGCTACCTGTTTGAGAAGGCCTGGTGGATGTGCCAATTAAGCGTTACTTCCTCCTTTCCCAAACCTTACCTCCAGTTTCAGATCTCCCTTTAACTATCACCAGAGGCATCCAGCTGTACACAGGTTGCCTAGCGACTGAGCACACTTTTCCCCACCCTGCAGAAAAACGGCAGATAACTTGGACAGATAGGAACCACAGGAAAAAAGAAGACAGTTTTATTTTCTCCCATTGACCTAGCAACTTATAGATTCTTAACATTTTCTACCAATCACGTTTAAGATTATAGTTGAGCACATAAGAGCCCTCTTCTTAGATATTACCTGAATTCAGCCTTTAGTTAATTCATTTCCCCATTGGTCACTTCCCTTTGGGGTTGCAAATGATAATTAACGGTTATTGCCTCCCTATGTGATTCTTATCACCCTTCCATTTGACCCTGGAAGCCTGGCTTTATATACCAGGACTTCCAGGGCACAGGGGTCAGAGAAGAGAAAAGAGAATGGAAGAACTAAACGGGTAAGAACTTGAGAGGAACAAACTGAGATGGGGAAGAACTAGATTGAAGGGCTAGAAGAGAGTACTAGAGGAATGAGATGGAAGATGAGGATGAGCCAGATGGGGAAGAACAAGATGAGGAAGAACGAGATGAGGAGAGAGAAAGAGATGGGAGAAAAGATGATATGGGAAGCAACAAGATGGATGAGAACCTAGAAGGGGCAGAACAAGATGAAGGAATTAAGATAGAACCCAGAGGGGACCGAGGACAAGTGTAGAGAGAAATCAGGCAAGAAAAGAGCTAAATATGAGAGCAGAATATAAGCTTGTAACTGACACAGAATAATAAAGTATATGGACTAAGGAGTTTCGTGTATATAGATTCATTTCTTCTCATCAAAGATTAATTATCAGCTGGTTGTAGATTCTTCCCGGACCCTGGGAGGGGACTATCGAGGGGCTGGACCCCCTTAGTCCCCGATATTAAGCTTGCAGAATAAGCATTTTTGTCAACCGAGCCACCTCTCCAGCCTTGTGGGGGGGATATTTTAAAAGATAGTGTGCCCTAAAATAATTTCAATCTTACAGAAAAGTTACCAGAATAAAAAGAACCTCCATATACATCGTATTTCCAATTGTTAACCTTCCTCATTCCCTCCACCCCATTCTGTGATTCTCTTTCTGAATTTTTTGAGGCCAGCTGCAGACGTAAGACACCACCCCCATCAGCTCTACACACTGCTCTGTGCATTTCCTCAAACAAAGCCCATTCTCCACAGAAACACCACACTGCCCTCCAAAGCAGACCAACATCCACACGGGCAGCACAGGCACCGGTCAACGGTCTCAACTGGGCGTTTTCTCCCTTCACGTACAGAAAAGTCCTGGAGGGTGCACATGGTGTGACTTGCACGTTCTCACATCGGGAATTTCCTCCATCCTGCCTGTCTTGTGAATCCTCCACTGTCTTGACGGTGTGGGTCTTCCGTTCTCAAGCATGGCCCTCTGCCGGGTCTCTCTGATGCTTCCTTCCACCCAGCTCCAAGCTGCACTTCCTGGATTCAATGGCCATGGGTCCTGTGAGCTCCTTCAGGCATTGTCTCAGGAGGCACATGATGGTGGCCCACCTTGCCTGGAGGTGCTCACCCTGGTGATGTGGCTGTGCTGGTGTCTGCCTGGCTTCCCCACCTTAGACTCTCTGTTTCCCTTTTGTGATCAACACATTGTTGCAGGCAGGTGCCCGGAGATGATGCTGACATTCTGTCCTGGTTAAACCTCCTCCAGGGACGCTCCTGCGCATGAGCCGTTTTTAAGATTGCTGCCAAATGCTGACTCCTTGTTCCTGTCATTACTTCTATCAGTTGTTTACTAGTCTACCGCATGGCAAAGCTTTTACTGTGTGTGTGTGTGTGTGTGTGTGTGTGTGTGTGTGTGTGTGTGTGTGTACGTACACGCAGGTGTGTATGTATGTCAGCGGGAGTTCATGCAGCATGCCTACTTTATAATCCATTCTCCTCATCTGTTTGATGCACACATGCCCCAGATTTGACCGTTCCAGAACACAGTGGCCCCTGTGTCCTGACAGGACTTCGTCATACGTCAGATATTCTCCAGGGTCATCCTCTCATCTTGTGTTTTCTGCCTTAGTCTTGGAATTAGCCATTCCTTTGAGGAAACTTAGTTTATTTTCATAATATTTAAAACTAAGATCTGGGCACCTAGTCTGCTCGTCGGAGCTGAGGGATTAGTGCACCTAGGCTTATGTGTGCCCACAGACATGTGCTTATACATAGCCATCCATAAACTAGCTCTGTGTTGATTCACATGTAGAACTCTAGTACACACCAGTGTCTCCTATACCGATCCAGAAGCTCAAATTATTAATCAGTTAGCCTCATTTTTACTGGTAGATCTCTTCTCAGGCCATGGACTTGCAAGTATGAATAGTTTACTTTTTGAATCTTCCATTCAATATTTTTGGATGATGGTAGATTGATGGAAACTAAAAATGCAGCAAATAAACCTCAGATGAGGAGAAATATTGTGAGATGAATTTGTTTATTGTTTTGGAGATATAGTCTCACTCTGTAGTTCAGGTTGTCATTGAGCTTGTGGCAATCCTCCTGCCTCAGCCCCCTAAGTGCTGAGATTACAAACGTGAGACACCACACTCCACGGAGATTCTTTAGTAATTGGTGGCAAACTTGTGTCTCTTCATGTGGGCTCTTATTTCAGTGGCCTATTCACTTATTTCATCCACTGTTTTCTAAGTAGTTTAGCCATTTCCTTATTGCGTGGAAACAATCTTGGTTGTATGCTATCATGTCTTTAATTTTGATTATAGTATTTGTTACCACTTTAGTATCTGCTTAGCATGTCCAAGGCCCTGGGTTCAACTTCCAGCGATGCCTCCCCAAACTCACACAATAAAATAAAACCTTTTTAGAGTTTTATAATTCTAACTTTTAAAAGATTTATTTTTATTTTATATGCATGAGCATTTTGTCTGCATACGTGTCTGTGCAGCACATGGGTGCCTGCCGCCTGTAGAGCTCAGAGGAGGAAGTCGGCTCCCCTGGAACTGGAGTTACAGATGGTTTGGGGCTGCTCTGTGAGTCCTGGGACTTGAACCTGGGTCCTCTGAAAGAGCACTCTGTCCTTAACTGTGTATCCATCTCTCTAATTCCATTTCAGGTAATTTAAAAAAGAAGCTCTCAGAATAATTTGCTCATTTGATTTCATATTTCAGAAGTGGCTGTAATGAATGTTTGGGGTGCACTTGTGAATCGTGCCTTCCTGGGCATTGTCTCATTTAATTCCCTGACAACTACTGAAACAGGGGTTATTATGCCCACTTGCTCACGGCTGTCACTCTTCTGTGGCGGGTGAGACGCTGTGGACCAGATCTGTTGACTCTGAATTCTGTATCCTTTCCCACTGTACCACACTCCCTTTCAACAAATGAAATAATAATCTCCTTGTATGCCAGAGAGTGTATTTGTCAAGGAAATTGGATTCTACAAGACACTTCTTGCCATATCTACTCTACCTAAGGGCATAGTTAATTGAACTTAATTGTAACAACTACCCATGGTCTTTAAATTTTATGATTATTTTTTCTCATCTCACTGAAAAAAACTCACCAGCATTAAAAGCAGGTGCTATTAGAAGTGTGATTATGAACAAACAGGGCTCCCTCCCCTGCTTGCTGCAAATGGAAAAAAAAAAAACGTAACGAAACTGTCACCTGCTCATGGTTTGAGTTTTCAGTCTGTTTTCACCCTTTCTTTTCCCACTGTGGGGCGAGACCGCTTCATTTGAGATATACAGAGGAAATAATGCAATGATTCTAGCTCAGCTATGTGACCAATAGCAAGGTGACCAACTTCTCTGGGCTTCCCCTCCCTTGGCAGAGAATGAAAAGAATAGAGCTGTATACTTTCCTTGCCTTTCAGCTTTCAAGTTCAGGAAATCAAGATCTGGGAACGGATCCCAGACTGTAGCTCAAGCCTAGGTTTTGTTCTATCGTTAGGTGGCAGTGGGCAAGTTACTTCCTTTCTCAGTTTATCCAAAGAACTTTGCTAAGTAAACTTAGGTTTTATCCCTATGCTGGGAACTATGGGAGGGAAGTTGAAATGCCAAGCTGAGCCTTCCATGGTGGAACTCTGGGGAAAGGTTAGGTTTGTAGAAATTGTTTCATTGTCAATAATTTTCTGAGACATCCCTTCCCATACAGCTTCTAGGAGATTTCCAGTGAACATTGTTAGAAACAGAAACGTATGCCTTTTAGCATCTTTTAGGCTTGATATAAAATGGAAATCACACACATAAACAGCATGTCTCATTTAATGTACAGTACTGGGCAACTTTAGTCCAAAGGAGTTATTACTATGAATACCAGTGTGACCCAGAGGTGTTGTAAGAACACTGTGGGGTGGGGACATCCATCAGCCCCTTTGCTGATGATCCCCATGTGAGCATGGCTCTTCAGGCTGAACATTTCCTTCTGTGACCCCTTGCCATAGTTCTCATGACCAGCGTCCTTGCTTCCCTTGCATTGAGGGCCCATACAAGACTCTGAGAAAAGTCTAAAGCACGGTGAGACTCATCTTCAGAGAGAGTCCTAATTTGCTTTCTGTCACTGTGAGAAAAGCTATGACCAAAAGCAGCTTGTGGAAGAAAGGGTTTATTCCATATCACACTTCTAGGTCACGCTCCACTACTGAGGGAAGTCAGAGCAGAGAATCAAGGAGGAAAAGCAGAAATCACAAAGGAGCAATGCTTAGTAGCTCTCTCTCTCTCTCTCTCTCTCTCTCTCTCTCTCTCTCTCTCTCTCTCTCTCCATCTCTCAACTATCTATCTATCTATCTATCTATCTATCTATCTATCTATCTATCTGTCTCTCTCTCAGTCTCTGTCTCCCTTTCTGTATCTCTCTGTCTTTCTCTGTCTCTGTCTCTCTGTCTCTCTGTCTCTCTGTCTCTCTCTCTCTCTGTCTCTCTCTCTCTCTCTCTCTCTCTCTCTCTCTCTCTCTCTCTCTCTCTCTCTTTCTCTCAGCTTTCTTATACATTCCAGACAAACATACCTGGAGAAGGTATTCCTCGCAGTGAGCTGGACTCTTCTTACATCAATTAGCAATAAGGATGAGCCCCACAGACCAATCTGATCTAAGCAATTCTTCAACTGAGATTTCTTCTTCTCAAGTGACTCTTGGTTTTGTCAAGTTGACAGTCACCATTAAGCAGGAAAATGCACCCTTTTCAACTTGACATACAAACACATCACTATTAAACCTGAGCCTTTCCTTTCTTGTTTGCCCCCAAGATATTACATTAATATCATGATACAAAATATAGTGCGACTTTAAAAATCCCACACTCTTTAAAAATTCCAACACCTAAAAGCTTCAATGTATCTTTAAAAGTCCAGCTCACTCAACTATGAGTTTATGTCAGAGCAAAAACAAGCTACGGACTTCTTATTCCAAAAAGGAAGAACCAGGGCACAGGAGCAATCGCATAAAAGTAAACTCCCAAATCTAGCAGTGTATAAACCTCAATGTCTTACATCTGGGAATCACTCTTCTTGCTCCCAAAGGCTTAGCATTTCCACTTCCTCAGATCTACCATCCACACACAGTATGTCTCGTAGGCTCAGGCTGGTTCCACTCCACACCTGCTGCTGCCCTTGGTGGACATAACAGGGTCCTGGCGTCCCCAAATAACCTGAGATCCCCCCTGGAAATGAGGCTGCACCTTCACTAATGGCCTCTCTTCAGGGACTCCAACACTGCCACATGATACCAAGCCTCAGCTTCTCTCTACGCAGCTTTCATGCACTAAAAGAAGTGCCACATAGAAGATGCTCACACATTACCAAGTTAGGCTGTCAGCTTGAGAGGCAGCTTTGTCCAGCTCCTGGACCACAGCTTCTATGTGCTGAGAAACTATTTCCCAGACTATTTCACTTCAACGATGCTGATCTCTTTTTAATCACAGCTGGTTCTTCTGCCCCAGATGACCAGTATCCATTGCTCTAGTGATACATGGGTCTCACTTTCACAGTTCTTAACCCGAAATACCACACAAATGACCCTGACTGAGTCTTTGCTTCCTCTGAAACTTCACAAGCCAAGCTTCCATTTTCTGTGTTTTTCTCTGTATTTTATCTTTCAAGCTCCCCCTAGAACAGCCCACTGAAGTGCTGAGCACCAAACTGCTTTTTCAGCCCAAAGTCTCAAGAGACTTTCATGATCCTCCCACCAAAACAACTTGGTCAGGCTCATCCCAGCTGGGACCCCACTCCTGGTTCCAGTTTCTCCTCTAGTTTGCATACTGTCGCTGTCATCAACACCACAACGGAAAGCAAGTTGGAGTAAAAAGTGTTTCCTTCAGCTTACACTTCCAGGGCATAGTATATCACCGAAAGCAGAGAGTAAGCCTGTAAGTGGTTCCTTCATGGTTCTCCTTCAGTGCCTGCTTGAGCTCCTGCCCTGACTTCTCTGAGTGATGGACAGTGCCCCAGAAGGATAAGCTGAAATAAACCCTTTCCTTCCCCAAGCTGCTTTGGATTGTTGTGTTTATTGCAGCAACAGAAAGCAGGAGCTAACTCTCCAGCAGTAACTCCGTTTCCCATGATGCTCCTTGTCTCCACAATGGCACCCAGGACACCAACACTCCACAAATTCTGATCCACCCATCTTCCTCAGCTTCTCCATTCCATCCTGCCTGGTCCTGGCTCTACCCCACAAATGGTCCAACACACTTTAGCATGTCCCTGAATCTCTTCTGGACTCAGTTTCCCCAGGAAGGAAGAAATAGAAGGGTCAGAACATTAAAATGAAGCAAATATTGCCTGGGCTTCTTCTCTTGGATTTAAGGACATGTCAGGATCAGGAATTCCACATCAGCCATTTGGGGTTAGCTCCAATTCTGTTTCTCAACAATAATTCTCAGTGTTCTTGGTAGAGGGGCATATCCCCTTTCTGAGTGTTTCTTCATCTCTAAAATAGGTAACACTCTTCAGAGGGTGGAGGGAGGCCATAGCCTCTTTCTTACAGAGCAAGTGACCCATGTTAGCCAGCGAGCTTTCTTCCCTTCCTTCCTCCTTCCCTCCTCACCTTGTGCTCCCCACCCAGCTGTATTTTTCCACCCTGGCAGCTGCTCCTCCTCCACGCATGCACATTGTTTGGGAATCCAGGCTGCAAGATGCGAGCTGAGGGCTGCAAACCCATCAGCTCCCCCAGCTTCCCTCGCTGGCCTACAAATGTCACGTTCATCCAAATAACAATTTCAGGGCAAGCTTCTTCTCTGATTTGTTGGTGCCTCTGAAAAATTAAATGGAGAGAACATTGAGGTGCCAAAGAACACAATGAACTCATCACAGAAGCAGTCAGCCCTTTCCCATCCCCCAGCTCCCTTAAATGAGACTCT
This sequence comes from Peromyscus californicus insignis, assembly GCF_007827085.1. Lineage (NCBI taxonomy): Eukaryota > Metazoa > Chordata > Mammalia > Rodentia > Cricetidae > Peromyscus > Peromyscus californicus. Next base: position 137,794,090 of record NW_026294595.1, read on the forward strand.
GCACAATCCTGTGTTCTTTCTCCCACAGCAGAGGTGGTCCCTCCTGCTCTGAGGACCTGGGAAACCTGCAGCCACCAGATCTAGGGAAAGATTCTCAAGTGTGGCCCAGAGTCTATGGTCTCTGTCTGGTCTTCACTTCCGTCTGGAACCAGGTGCCACAGGAGAGGCTGAGGGCTGACCAGGCAGCATCTTGATTGCTCTCTTTCGAGATCAACCTGAGGGCCTAAAGTGATAGCTCAGCCAGCAAAGCATCTGGTGGGCAAGTGTGAGGACCAGGGTTCATTACCCGGCCTTCGTATAAAAAGCTGGGTGTGGTAGTGCACACCAGCAGTCCCAGGGCTAGGGAGACAGAGATGGGAGGATCCCTGAGGCTCACTGGCTAGCCAGTCTAGCCTAACAAATGAGAGACTCTGTTTCAAAATATAGGTGGACACCTCCAGATGGATACTCAGGGTTGACCTCAAGCCTCCACATACACATACATGCATGCACACATACCTGCACACCCACTGTCACACATGAGCACACACTCACAATCGACTGGACTATAATTTATAAGCGGCAGTTCAACAAACCTTAACCAAGTCCACATTCGGAGAATGACCGCCACAAAAAAGGTGAGAAGCGTTTCCAGGTGCCTCTCCCTAGGTGATTTGTCTTTCCATTCAGAAACACTACAGCCACCCGGAAAAACAGAAAGTGACATTAGAAAATAACACTGACAAGACTGAGCAAATGTCACAATTTGGCCGTGTTTGCTTTGGTCGGTCCGCACCACTCCGCTCCCCCTCACTTCCTTCTCATTCTGAGGAAGCAGAGTAAGAGTCCTTTGAAGGGATGAAACGTAATGGGTACAGTTGGAGCAGCCCTCATTCCAGTTCCCGAAGCTAGCCACCATCAGCCCCATGCATGAAAGGAAGCATGTCACCCCCCCCCCCCCCCATATTTGAAGACTTACTGCATTTGGTATGATTGGGACTAGAGTGCAGTGATGCTGGGCAGGCTCTGGACATTTGCATAAAATAATGCAAAATAGCTTTACTCAATGTGCACTTTTAAGATTGATTCACCTTCTTCTTCTTTTTTTTTTTTTTTTTTTTTGGTTTTTCGAGACAGGGTTTCTCTGTGTAGCTTTGTGCCTTTCCTGGGACTCACTTGGTAGCCCAGGCTGGCCTCGAACTCACAGAGATCCGCCTGCCTCTGCCTCCCGAGTGCTGGGATTAAAGGCGTGCGCCACCACCGCCCGGCTGATTCACCTTCTTACAAGTGGATACAGTTCATTTACCTTCAGATACCGTCCTAAGGTAAGAATGTTTTAGCATGTTCTTATCCACTCTCTTGCTGAGAAGTATTTCCATTGTTTCCTTTCCTTGCTATGGCCTGAACACAAACTGCCCCCACCCAAGTGGTGGTGCTATTTTTGGAGAGTCTGGAAACTTTAGGAAGTGAGGTCTTAACAGGTCACTAGGAGTGTGCCTTTAAAGGGGATACCAGAGACTGGAGAGATGACTCAGCAGTTAAGAGCATTTACTCTCTTCAGAGGACCCTAGTTCAGTTCCCAGCATCCACATTGGTGCCTCACAACTGCCTGTAACTCCAGCTCCAGGGAGACCTGACTCTTTGCATGCCTGCATGTACATGCACATACTTGCGCGCGCGCGCACACACACACACACACACACACACACACACACACACACACACACATGCATGTAGGTAAAAATTCTAACTCTTTTTTGAAAAGAATGCAAAGGTTATACAAATCCCTAGTTCTTTCTTTCTTCTCTGCTTCATGTTTACTGTGAAGTGAGGAAGCTCCCTGCTCCCTGCTCCCTGCCCCCTGCCCCCTGCCCCCTGCCCCCTGCCCCCTGCCCCCTGCTCCCTGCCCCCTGCTCCCTGCCCCCTGCCCCCTGCTCCCTGCCCCCTGCTCCCTGCCCCCTGCCCCCTGCCCCCTGCCCCCTGCCCCCTGCTCCCTGCTCCCTGCCCCCTGCCCCCTGCCCCCTGCCCCCTGCCCCCTGCCCCCTGCCCCCTGCCCCCTGCTCCCTGCTCCCTGCCCCCTGCCCCCTGCTCCCTGCTCCCTGCTCCCTGCCCCCTGCCCCCTGCTCCCTGCTCCCTGCCCCCTGCCCCCTGCTCCCTGCCCCCTGCCCCCTGCCCCCTGCTCCCTGCCCCCTGCTCCCTGCCCCCTGCTCCCTGCTCCCTGCCCCCACCACCATGACATGAGTGCAGGGGACAAAGCATACATAGGCTGGACCCTCTGAACCCATGAACAGCACAAAGCATCCCTCCTGAAGTTCCTCTTTCTAGTAGGGTCAGTCACAGTGATGAACGCGCTAGCTAGTGCATGTCTAATGCTGAACAGCCTTGAATTTCCACAAGTACAGCAGAGGACAAACTGTTCCAGGACAGTAACTGACAGCGAGGCCACAGAACCATGGGATGTGCACATCCCCATCTTCACTAGGTGGTAATATTAGTTCTAGGATTTCATCTTTTCCCGTCTTTTTGCTTATGTCTCTTTTTTTGTTTTTACATCTTTGGATGGGATTTTTATTTGCCTCCGACTAGCATGGCACAGTGTTCAGCTTTAGTTGCCAGCTTGACTCAACCTAGAATCTGCTGGAAAGAGAGCCCAAGGGACTGTCCCCACTGGGTTGGCCTGTGGGCATGTCTGTAAGGGATTGCCTTACTTCAGTTAATTTATATGGGAAGCCCACAGTGGGTGGCACCACTCCCTACGAAGGGATGGGGTGGAGTGATAGTGTCCTGAACTGTATAAGAGTAGAGAAACGGAGCTGAGCAAGTGAGCATGCAAGCATTCTTTCTGCTCTTGACTGCGGGTGTGACGTAACCAGCTATCTCAAGCTCTTGCCCTGTGCCCTCCACGAGGTGATGGATTGTAGTGTGGCATTACAGCAAAAATAACTTCTTTCTCCTCTAAGTTGCCCTCACCACCCCCTCAGGCTATTTTACAGCAACGGAAATGAAACCCTGACATGTGAAGAGACCTCCTTGGGGATTCCCCACACTTCTGCCATAAGTCTTGTAGACTTGCAACCTTCATACTAGAATTTACTAGAACCCAGAAAGTGTACACATGTTCAGATGACTTAGAGAAAGACTTAGAAACCTACAAAACGGGTAGAACTGTTGGGCAAGAGACTTTAACTTTTTAATAAAATCCTCTTTTTAAAAATGTGCAAACATTGGGCCTGGAGAGATGATGGCTTAGTGGTTGAGAGCTCTGGCTGCTCTTCCAGAGGACTCAAGTTCAAGTCCCAGCACCCACATGGCAGCTCACAACTGTCTGTAACTATTCCAGGGCTCACACAGACATACATGCAGGCAAGACACCAATGAACACAAAATAAAAATAAATTATACATTTTTTAAAAATGGGCAAACATGATTCATCACTTGAATTGGTTTAATAAAATACTGATTGACAAGTAGCCAGGCAGGAAGTTTAGGTGGGGCAACCAAACTGAGTGTGATGGGAAGGAGAAGGGCAGAGTCAGGAGTCACTAGCCAGATGGAGAATGAGTCGGACACACAAAATGGGATAGAGGTAATATTAATATTACAATATTAATATTGTAAGTGACTAAATTACCACTTAAAAAGATACTTGACCTTGGCAAATCCAATGAATGCAAATTAAAACAACACTCAGACATTATCCCTTGCGTATCACACTAGAAAAATAATTACAATTTTATAATATCTATTAAGTAAAGGTGTCAGGAAAGATGCACTATTTCAAGAAACACTTTACAAAGAAAACTCGAAGGCATGCTTACATGCCTTAAATGCTAATTCAATGGCTATTTTCAACCCAGACTGAAATAGACTGAGTGATATTTGTTAGTCTGTGTTTTGTTTTCATAGCAGAAATAGTTTGTACACCTTTTAGAATATTTACAGGCAAATGCAAGGTCAGGGTTTGTTTTGCACTAGGATTATCTTCAGTATTTTCATACTGTTATGTATTGCCCAAAATTCTGATTTCTTTACCACTTTATCAGAAGCTAGACTCAACTGCTGTGAAACAATCCTCTTGTACACTGTAAGGATTTATCACTTGAATTGGTTTAATAAAATACTGATTGACCAGTAGCCAGGCAGGAAGTTTAGGTGGGGCAACCAAACTAAGTGTGATGGGAAGGAGAAGGGCAGAGTCAGGAGTCACTAGCCAGACGGAGAATGAGTCGGACACACAAAATGGGATAGAGGTAAAGCCACTAGCCTTGGGGCAGTACATGGATTAAAAGAAACGGGTTAAGTTGTAAGAGCTAGTTAGTAACAAGCCTGAGCTATTGGCTGATCATTTATAATTCCTATTCAGCCTCTGTGTTGGTTATTTGGGATAGGGCAGTTGGGACAGGAAATGTCTGTTTACACCCAACCAAATATATCAACACTTTAAAATAAGTATGCAGTGCTCAAGAGCTTTGAGGTGCTGCTGAAGAGACCTTGCAGTCTGTGTTGATGGCTCTAGTCCTCAGACTCTACTCTGGAGAAACAGAAATGGGAGGAACTGGGGATTTCAGGGACCCAAAGCTTTTATGACCCTCTGAGGAGTCTGAGAGCAGTTGGGAGCTGGAGTGTGTGTTTGTCTATCTGTCTATGTGTCTGTCTGTGTGCACCTGTATATGAACACTCATGTAAGCTAGGGGATAAAGGCTAGGGAAACTCAAGGCATTGGTGGGAAGGTAAGAGAGATGATTTTCAACCCTGCTGTACATTAAATGTCACCTTTAGAAGTTTTGAAAAAATATTTGTAGTCAATGACATGAGGGAGAAAGTCCTCCCTTCTGGAACATTTGTGCTGAAACTCTAGGTGCTTGCAACATACTCTTTTGTTTGTTTGCTCTATTTTGAGACAGTTTCACGGTGTAGTCCAGGTTGGATGGAAACTCATTATGTAGCTCAGGCTGGCCCATTGTCCCAAACGGGGTTAGAGGTGTGTGCTGTCACACCTGGCTGCAATTTACTTTCAAACGTTTCAGTGAAAGAACACACACACACACACACACACACACACACACACACACACCATAATTACCATTGTAATTTATAATTTGCACAATGGGGTGTGTGTGTGCTGACAAATATAATTTTTGATGAATCCAGGGAGAGCTCATTGCACTATTTCAAATTGTGCTTGTGGATTCATCTCTTTCTTTTCTCCCCAAATCCATAACTGAGTAGATCAGCACCCACCCTTAGGCCTCCCAGGCAATCTGATTTATTTCAGTGATGGGAGTTTTACACATGATTGTAGCAGAATCAGGTGGAAACCCACTGGGTTGATGGGAAGCCTTTGAAAGTTTTGCCCTTACCACTTCTTCTAACATGCCTTGGTGTGGTGCGGTCTCTGGCTCCCACTTGACCACAGAACTTGGTACAGTAGCCCAGATCTCCCCTGTCACTAGGCTGTCCAAATGCTGTGATGAAATGGAAGTCAGAGACCACAGCAAGGCATTTCTAAAGGGGCAGCATGAGAGAGGAGCTGACTGTTGTTCTGGGGCATGCCAGCTCCTCTACCTCCATGCCCATTCCTCTACTTAACTGACCTCCAGCTGAAGGGGATTCAGGCAGAGCCTGGACCCTGGAGTCCTTCACCAGACCATCTGATGCTCATGGAAACATGAACTCACAGGTCAAAATGCCTAGATACCAGAACAGAATGTCACTTATGTAGAAAGACAGTAAGTAGAAGACATTCCTTCAGAGGCAAAATTGTTAAGAAATGGATCTAGAATTTGAGACAGACATAAAAATAAAGAGTGAAATAAGAACAATTTTAAACATATAAAGAAAAATGGGGAGTCATTGAAAAGGTCAAGTGGAAATATTAGTTATGAGAGGTGTAATAGTTAAACTATGTAAGACATGGATTGCTAGCAGAATGGAAACAGCTGAAGGACAGGTTAATGAAATGGAAGATCAGGTTAAGGAATTCTCCTGAGAGGCCACAGGAAATGATGAAAAGGAAGAAAAATTCATTAATGCTGAAATACAAAAGATAGAAATTGAAGTGGCAATATTTAAAAAATAAGACCAAGATGGACAAAGTAGTGCTCAAATGTAATCCCAGGAGACTGAGACAGGAGGATTGCTAGTCTGAGACCAATTTGGACCACACACTGAGACTGTCTCCAAATCAGAATAAAACATAAGAAACAGATAAAGAAACAGTGAAGATTTAACTTTCAACAATTAAAGGCTGGAGTCCCTGGTTTGAAAAGGAATGCCACCTACAAGTTAAGGGAGACCTACGCCAACATTAAGGGCAGAAAAGACAAATTCTAAGTGGTTTTTGGATAGGAAGTAGGTTGCCAACAACAATAACCACAGTATTAAGATGTCTCTACAAGTAACATGGAAAATAGAAGAGACCTATATGGATATTGTCAAGTAATATAGGTAAATAAAGGTAAATAAACTTGAGTATGGATCAGTTTAAAACATTATTATTATTATTATTATTATTGTTGTTGTTGTTGTTGTTATGTGTGCCCACTTGCCACAGTGCATGTGTAGAGGTCAGAGGACAACTTTGCAGAGTCAGTTCTCTCCTATTTTCTTATAGGTTCTGAAGGTCAAACTGTTATAAGTATAAAAGGTGAGACACATTCTAAATCAACATTAATTGCAACATATACAAATGAGTTGAAGTCACTAGTAAAAGACACAAACGTCTCAGTTTAAAATTTTTGTTTGCCTTGCTTTTAGTTTGAGATAACCTCTCACAACAGTAAATTGCTTTGTGGCCTTGGCCATCTTCAAATTCTTGATCTTCCTGCCTGAGCTTGCTGGACGTTGGCAGTATAGGTATGTGCCTCCATGCCTAGCTTCAGATTAAATTTTTAGAGGCAGACAGTATCACAATTTTAAGGTAAGACACAAAAAGGCAGAGGACCTTGTAAAAATCAAAGACTATATTCCAGGCAAATATCAAAAGAGATCTACGCTGGGTAGTTGTGGTGATATATTGTGTATCAAATAAAGCTTGCCTGAAGATCAGAGAACAGAACAAGACACTAGATTAAACATAGATGCCAGGCAGGGGTGGCACACACCTTTAATCCTAGCACTCAGGAGGCAGAGATCTGTCTGGATCTCTGTGAGTTCAAAGCCACCCTGGACTATATGAGATTGACTCAGTAGGAGAGAAACAGTCAGGCAGTGGTGGCATACACCTTTAATCCCAGTACTTGGGAATCACACACCTTTAATCCCAGCATTTGAGATCTCATGCCTTTGCTTGGTAAGCGCGCACGCCTTTAATCCCAGGAAGTGATGCCTGGGTGAAGAAAGGTATAGAAGGTGTGAGGACACAGGAACTAAAAGCGTTAAGGCTTTTTCAGCTAGAGGCCTATCGGCTGGAGCTCTTTCAGGCTGCGGAGTTGGTGAGGTAAGAGGTGGTGGCTGTGGTTTGCTCTGCTTCTCTGATCTTTCAGCTCTCACACCAATATCAGGCTCCAGGCTTTTTTATTAAAGGACTGGTTAGCAATTCGTGTTACATCATACAGCAAGGTGACATTTAGTGTGAAACTCAGTAAACACATTAGCACAGTGACAAAAGGGACAGTCGCAGAAAATGTCATCAACATAGACACGTGTGCATTTAAAAACACACACTAAATACATATGAAGCAGTGATAGGGATACAGAGGGAGCGTCATAATTCCTCAGCTGTGCTTGAATCTTGGTTACATTCCTCTATTACTACATCGATGAGGTAGTCTAAAAAGATCCGAAATATTTTTAAACATATTATTGGTCCAATGTCCTCAAATTTTATACTTCAGCCTGGGCCTGTGTTTATCACGGGTACCTGCTTTGTTGGTTCCTGTCCTTTGGTACAGGTTTTAGCATTGTTTTATGGCTGGTAGACTAGTCTCTCTGGAACTCCTTTTCTTTGGGTAGCTTCTAATGGATGGTTTTTCTACTTATCTTCTCGTGCCTGGATTCTAGATCCTTGTCTTTTTAATCCACTTTCTGGGAGATTTCCTCTTCTATATTTTCCAAGCCAGCTGCCAACTTTTAAAAAATTCCTCCTATCATATTTTTAACTTGAAGAGTACTTTCTTTTCAGATCTCAGAATATTGCTTTTCTTAAAATAGAACCCTGTTCTTATTCAGTGTTTGCAATACTTCATCCCTCTGAGGAAACTAATACGTTAAAAAAAAAAAAAAAAAAAAAAAAAAAAAAAAAAAAAAAAAAAAAAAGAGAGAGAGCTCCTTCTCTAAGCAGATCTGTTCTCTGAACATGCCTGGGTCAGCCCTAAATGCCAGTGTAAAACATTAACACTGCACAGATGCATCACTCCGCAGTTGTGTAGATTAGAAATTCAGTGATTACAGTTACGGATGAACTGTAATCGCTGAGTTGGAAGGACATTTGCTTCTGGAATTTCTAGAGATTTCATTTCTTACTTTTTCTAGCATTTAGAGGCTGCCCGCATTCCTGATCTCATCACCCCTTATCTCTGTCACAAAGGCCAACGGTGCATCTCTGTCTCTTCTCTGGTTGTCCCACCTCTCCAGAGCATAGCAAAGGGAGGGGTCACGGGTAGATTGGGTCATATTGTGCAATTCATCTCAAAGTCAACTCATGAATGACTTGTGTTTGTAGGGATAAGCCCATGAAAGTGCCGCGTGTCATTGCACACTGGATTTTGGGATTAGGGCACAGACGGTTGTGAAGGGGCACTGTTCTGTCTGCCATACACATCTTTGTTTTGTTCTGCTGTTCTCTAGTCTTCATGTGAGAGGTTTCCCTCAAATCCCAGGTCATTTTGAGTCAGCTGCATGTATCAGAGAAGGTTCTCAGAAGCCCTGCACACAAGCGGGAAGGCAGTCACCCGTGTTATTGGAGGTGCAAAGACTGGCCTTTTTTTCTGTGCACCCCACCCCCCGTCTGAAGCTTAGGATCTTGCCTGGGAATGAGAGATCCCTTGAAGACTTTTATAACCTTCTACCCAGAAGAAGAAGATCTGACTGCTAAAGAGGTACAAACTGGATGGGAAAGAAATAGGGACATCTCAAGACCCAATATGTTTACCCAGCATTCTCAGGTCTATCGACTATGCCTGCTGTCCTTTGTGCAGAGACCAAAAATTCTGTCTTCTACCAGGATGTGAAGACTTGGAGTGGAAGGGAGGGGACAACTATTTCTTAAACAGTCAATCCTTGAATGTTTAGTCAAGTCTTCATGATTCCCAGAGATACTGGACTGCAATGAGCTGAGGATCTTCAGTGCAAAGTATCCTCCTTTGGGTTAAAACTCAACTCCCTTAGTTCTCCTAATCCTTACTTGTCTCCATTTCCATTTGAGGAACTTGAGATGTGCTCCTGTTCGAATCTATATTTTGACTCTCAGACATTTTAATCTCAATAAGCCATTATGTCAGGCCATGTTTTTGGTTGTTTAATTTGTCCTGATAGTGAATGTGCTTGGTTTCCACAGACAACCATTTCCTGTATTGATTTTAAAGTGAGCTTTAACAGGCTTGTTTACAAAGGCACCTGACACTTGCAATTGAGAAGTGATACCTTCAGCAATAATTACTAAATCTATGTCAAATGTCTTTGCCTTCCTCCTTCACTGGCTCTGTCAGCTGGCATCTCTAATCACCGCAAACCAGCATCGATTGAGGCCACTTTGGGCTGATGTTTATTTGTCAAAGAAGACTTTTGTTTGAAATAAAGAAACTGAGAGTGTATTTCCATAATATGAAAGATTATTTCAAGGATATTCTTTCTGAAATTTTTGGAAATATGTAATGTTTGGAGTGAATTCCATAATAGTTAATTTTCATTGTTCATTTTGTCCATTTTCTATGTGATCATCTGTACTCCGGATACCACACTTAAGTCTGACAGCCATGGGCTGTAAGTGCTATGATTTATTTATTTATTATTATTTATTTTTGCATATGTGTATGGTGTGTACGTTTGTATGAGTGTGTTTTTGCATGTGTAAGGGTGCACATGCATGTGTGTATACGTGTGGATCTGAAGATGACTCGGGAGTTTTTCTTGATCCCTCCCCACTTTGTTTATTGAGGCAGGGTCTCTCTCTGGACTCAGAGCTAGCCAACTCCAGTCAATCTAGCTAGCCCACTTGCCCTGAGGATCTTCAGCCTCTGCCTTCTGAGCCCTAGGATTGCAGGGAGCTGCCACACCTGCCCAGTTTTTACATGGTTCTAGGGATACGAACCCCAGTTCTCATGTTTTCGTGGCCAGTACTCTATCAAACAAGCCATCTTGTTGTGGAATATTCTTTTTGTACACAGTGAAGATTTGTCACTCGATTGGTTTAATAAGTTGAGCAGCCAATAGCTAGGCAGGATTTTGGGGGCAGAGAAGATGCTGGGAAGAAGAATGGTGGAAACGACAGGAGTTACCAGCAAGACAGAGAGGAAGCTGCATAGCAGGAGAGTAATGGTAACCAAGCAATGTAAAAGAACGTAGATTAAAGATACGGGTTAATTTAAGTTGTAAGAGCTAGCTAGTGACAAGCCTAAGTCACTGGTTGAGCTTTCATAAATAATAAGTCTCCTGTGGTTATTTGAGAGCTGGCTGGTGGGACAAAAAGATCCTTCTACACCATCTCTCCAGCCCAGCTGAAGTTTTAAACAATTATATGGATGCCTGTCTGTGTTCTGCCTCCAGTATTGATATTCCCCACGATCTTTATACATTCACCTGGTAAATCAGCACCACCCACTGATATTTAATGGGAACCCCAAACTTAATGCTAGCCCACATAGAGTGCACTGTGCTGGCTGGCACCTTCCTCTTCCCAGAACAGATCCCTTCTGCTGTCTTCCCCACCTCAATTACTGGCTTGGTCAGCCACCTTGCTGCTCAGGTCCAAACATCTAGGTATTATTCTGATTACTCTCTCTCTCTCTCCCTTGGCAACTTCTTACCTCATCATCCCCCATTCTGTCAGTCTCTCTTCAAAATTCTCTGTCGACTTGGCCACTCTAACTTCCTCTACCACTCTTACCATGGATAAGGTACTAACCTACTAATCTCTCTCTCTCTCTCTCTCTCTCTCTCTCTCTCTCTCTCTCTCTCTCTCTCTCCATCCCTCTCCCCCCCTCTTGCTCTGTTGCTCTGTTGCTCTCTCAAAAGCCTTAAAACTAATCTCCCTTCCTTCACCCTTGATCCTATACAGCCCATTCTCTTCACAACTTTAGCTATAAGGATCCTTTTAAAACCTAAATTCTTCACTCAAATCCTTCCAACGGGTTCTCATCCCATGTAGGATAAAATCCGAAGTCCTCATGTGGCCTGCCTGCAACATTGTCCTTCAGTCTTTAGTGGGTATTCCAGTCATCAAGGGATTTGTTAAACATGTATCCCAAACCCACAAGTGTAGGTGGAGTTTTCCTGTCCCGACCATCTGCTCCCAAATAACCAGCAGCCACTTCCCAAATAACTGTCTCAGAGACTTAATATGAATTATAAATGCTTAGTCAATAGCTCAGGCTTGTTACTACCTAATTCTTATATTTAAATTAACCCATACTTCTTATCTATGCTTTGCCACATGGCCCATGGCTTGTTACCTCATTTTCTACACGTCCTGCTTCCTGGGCAGCTGGCTGGCGTCTCCAGACTCTGCCCTTCTTCCTCCCGGCATTCTCCTAGTCTGGGTCTCCTGCCTAACCTTATTCTGTTCAGCCATTGGCCAGTCAGCTTGTTTATTAAACCAATCATAGAGACAAATCTTCACAGTGTACAGAGGGATTATTCCACAGCACACAAGTCAGGCCAGGTGACTCCCAATGCTGCTGGCCCCAACTGACTTCCAGTAGCAGCGACATTAGAACTAGTCACCATCTGACGCTGCCTCTTGCCTCTGTGCCTCTTGCCCAGCTCATGCCACCCGTTCTGGCTTCTCTTTCCTTGGAAAGGCTGAGCGCACTCTCTTCACAGAGCACTGCCACGTGTGACTTTCTTTCCCTTTGGCTGTCCTCAGGACTGTCTCCATCATTTTATTTACATGTCTCCTCAGATGTCATAGTTCCAACTTTAATCTCCCACCATGCACAGCCATCTCATGAGAGTGTGTTTGGTGTAACTTACACATTTTATTATTTATCTTATTCTTGCTTTTCTGTTTGTACTCCCACTGGAATATAGGCTTCATGAAGGCAGAAACCCTTCTGTCCACACTTCCTCCTCAGTGCTCTATGATCCATCACACTTTGTTAAATGAACGGATGGACACGTGCTCTTTTGGAATCCCCCATTCCCCGTAGGGTGGACGGTGTTTGATTCTCTGCCTCTTCTCTTGTAATCCCCATTTCTTTTCCCACTGCCTCCTTGACATCTTCTCAACACTGACAGTTGGATGTACTCGTACTTCACTTCAGTGCTTTGTTAATTCTGCTCAGTTGAAAATTCTGCAACTACTTTGTTTTTTTTTTGTTGTTTTTTTTTGTTTTTTGTTTTTTTTTTTTTTTTGAGACAGGGTTTCTCTGTGTAGCTTTGGTGCCTGTCCTGGATCTCGCTCTGTAGACCAGGCCAGCCTGGTCCTCACAGAGATCCACCTGGCTCTGCCTCCCGAGTGCTGGGATTAAAGGCATGCACCACCACCGACTAGCTACTTTATTCATTTTTAATATTAGTTTTTTGCAATAACATTTCAATAATTATCATTTCTTCTTTAATCTCATGTTTCACAGGTTTCATAATATTTTTTTCAGATTTAGAACTTCAAGTATTCTTTCAGTAATTGGTTTTTTTTTCAGATGATGATGTTGTGGGAGTGGGGTGGTGGGTGAGGCAGAAGTGTTGAAGTTGTGTTGATAGCTACACAGGGCCCCAAGGCAAAGGATGGGAGGATTATTGGTCAGGAGCAATATTATTATTCTTTTAATAGGAAATCTCTGTCCAGTCATTACTGGCTAAGGAAACCAAGCAGAGATTTCAGAGATGACACGGAACAAAGATTACAAACCCTATGACATACTGTGACTCCCATGTGCCATCCACATGTCACATGTGGGGAACTTAATCCCCAAGTTTATGTGCTAATGGCATTTAAGGGAAATGATTAGAGTCAGATGAGACCATGATGGAGCCCTGATAGAATTAGAAAAGGGGCAGGGACCTGGACTATCGTGAGGACACAGCATGAAGCTGTCCCTAGATGCCACAATGTGCTCATGGTGTCCAGCTCCAGAACTGGAAGAGAGAAACCTTTGTTTTTTATAAACTACCCAATTTCCCTTCTGTTGCCATGATAAACACTTTGACCAAAAGCAATTAAGTGAGAAAAGGCTTTGTTTGGCTTCGGCTTCCAGTACACAGTCTTTCATCAAAGGGCATTAAGCATGACCCAAGTTCATTTCCTGGGACCGTATGGAAGAAGAAGAGAACAGTCACCTGCCAGTTGACCACTGGCCTCCACACATGCTCTGTGGCATCCATTCCCCCAGTAAATAAATGCAAAAAGAATAATTTAAAACTGAAATGTTCATGTTCAGGTCACAGATGCCACCATGAGGGTGGACCGTAGGAGCGAGAGGACCGGATCAGCTGATACAGCGCTTTCTAGGCGAGCAGGAGACCTGAGTTCAGAACCCTAGCAACCATGTAAAAACACAGTGCACCTTTGTCACCCCAGTGCTGAGGGTGGAGAGGGACGACAGGTGACCCAGGGGTCTCCTGGCTGACCCAACCGGCTGATACAGGCAGCGAGTTCCAGGTCCAGTAAGAGAAAAAAGATGAACGCGACAAAGGAAGAGATCAGTGTTGACCTCTGGCCTCGTATGTGCATGCATGGGGGCACATATGCATTCACACACACACACACACACACACACACAAATACAGCTAAAAGATAAGGTGGAAATGTATAAAGTGGGAGAAAATATATCTGATAAGGAACTTGTAACTAGAATATATAACGAGGCCTCAGTCCAACTTCAGGTGATGGATATTGATACTCATTTTAATACGGAGGTAGGTATTGATATAGGTTTACAGAGAGGTAGGAATGTCAGCCCCCAATCCTCCCTGTCACTTTGTGTGTCCTTTGAGAGTTCAGATTTTACCCTTTCCACTCCAGATTTCTCTTCCTGCTTTCTCGTTTCCCATCAGATCTGAGACTTGGTGTGGCCAGGGATGTGCTCCTGCAGGTGAATGGCTACGGGGTCAAGTTAATGTCAGAGGATGTACTGTTTAACCTGCAAGGTTCAGGCAACATGAGTGGGGCATTGAGAACCTTCCGAACAGAGTGAGGACTTAGGAAATGTCCCTTGCAGCTGCTGGACTTTTGCTGGCTTCCACGCGGCAGTCTCTGACTCAACAGCTAAACACAGCTTCATTGTTTTCACACACACCGGCCAAACCAAATCCAAGAGCCCAGATTTACATTTTTCAAGCATCTGGGTAATTCCAGTGTGACCCACACACGAATCTCTGGGCTGCCTTTTATGAGTTAACAGTTTTTCCTCCTCATACTCTCCAGCAGTTCAGCCTGGGGAAAGTTAGAACCAAAACAGGCAGATGAACCCCGTAGGTTCTCATGCTAACAGTCACAAAGACCTCACAATCAGAGAAGACACAGTGTCCTATAATTAGAGTCCCCGGCCTGTTCCTCGGGCTCACTTGTTCTATAACAATGGCCTTGCTCAGCCCTGGACCACCAGCCCAACTCAGCTCAGCCCCTCCACATTCCAATCTCCTGAGAGAAGACTCTCCAGTTCTCAGGGCTTTAACCCTCTCCTGCCAAGACCCCAAGGGCTGGTGCTGAGGCTAGGAGGTTCACTCTCAGGGGCTGGGGAGCCAGAAAGAAGTGGGACCAGACTCTGGGAGTGACTGGCTATTTGGGGCAGCCAGCACTTTGCACTTCAGCTACGTTCGTTCAATTTGCTGGGACCTAACGAAGCATAATTGATGGGGATCCTGGGTGGACCAAGGTTTGAGAGGTACTGAACAATCCTTCCTTCCTTCACAGGGTTGGCTGGAAGGGCAAAGGGCTTCTTCCTGAGCATGTCTGTCCCTCAGCCCACCACAGTAGCTTCCTGCCTCATGAGTGATCCAGTCCCAGGAGGTGGTGACAAGAATTTACGTGGTGTTCTAAAGCCCATGTCAGATCCCTGCTGACCACCCCACCCCCCTTTCTAAATCTTTTTTTTTTTTTGTTTTTGTTTTTGTTTTTGTTTTTCGAGACAGGGTTTCTCTGTGTAGCTTTGCGCCTTTCCTGGAACTCACTTGGTAGCCCAGGCTGGCCTCGAACCCACAGAGATCCGCCTGGCTCTGCCTCCCGAGTGCTGGGATTAAAGGCGTGCGCCACCACCGGCCGGCCCCTTTCTAAATCTTAATGGCAGCTTCCTTAGTGGGAACTCAGTTCTGAATATTCCTAGGGTTCTTTGGAGATACCTGGAGCCCTTCTCCTGCTCTCACACTCAGTGACTACCTTTGTCACTGTGACCTGTCACCCTGATACCTGCCGTAGCACCTGAGTGAGGCACCTGGGCTGGGGCTGGCCTGCTACAGCCAAATGTCACTGTAACAGAATCTTTCTTGGCCCACTCCTCATAGACTATTCCATTTCCTGCCTTATTTTCCTCAGCAGTTTTCCTCAGCACTTGTAATCTTGCTCACATGTAAAGCATGGTTTCTGTTTTGTCGGTGCTGGGCCTTCTGTCTAAAATGGTGCTAAATGTGTGAACACACCACACACACACACACACACACACACACACACACAAGCACACGCAAGCACATGAACAGACACATCTGTGCACACACATTCACACACTTTCACATTACTGCCTGAGTGAAGGAAATCTCCCCAACATCTGAGCATTATTTTTGCATTTTGCAGACCTGGAAATGAAGACCCCCCAAGGTCACAATTCAAGAGAAGAGCGAAAGTGAGTGTTGAACCCAGGACTGAAATGTTTCTGGGGTCGCTCTGCCAAGGGTAGGAGAGGCCACTTTCTGAAGTCTACCGAGTTCCTGCTGCATTTGTGTTACACATTGTCACAGGTCAACATGGAGGCTCCACTTTTTAACTTTCTTTTTGAAACAGAGTCTTACTGTGCTACCCAAGCTGGCTTCAAATTTCCAGGCTTAAGTGATCCCCCTGTCTCTGTCTCCTGAGTAACTGCAGATGTGTTCAGCCTGATTTTTAAGGCCAGAGGTCATCTTAACCAAGAAGTCAGGAGGAGGAAATGGGAAATTGGTGCAGGAGTGGCCTGAGGAGAGAGAAGAAACAGGAATGCATGGTGTCCTGAGGGTCAAGAGCTCCTCAATGACATTTCCAGAAATAAGACTACAGAATGGTCTTTACGAAGATATAAGGAATCTCCATACAAAATGTCTTAGTCAGGGTTTCTGTTGTTATGATAAAATGCTGTGACCAAAAGCAACTTGGGGAGGAAAGGGTTTATTTGAGCTTACACTTTCATGTCAGAGTCCATCATTGAAGGAAGTCAGGGCAGGAACTTGGAGGATGAAGTTAAAACATACATACTACTTTGGAAGAAAAAAAGATTTCAAATATATATGAGCAAGTTAAACTGAAGCAGAGACCATGGAGGGGTGCTGCTTGCTAGCTTGCTCCACATTGCTTGCTCAGTCTGCTTTCTTATACAACTCAGGACCACTTGCCAAGAGGTGGCCCCACCTACCTCCCACATCAATCATTAATCAAGAAAATGGCAGACAGGTTTACGTATAGGCCAGTCTTAGGGAGACATTTTCTCAGTTGAGAGCTCCTCTTCCCAAATAACTCTAGCTTGTGTCAAGTTGAAAACACACACACACACACACACACACACACACACACACACACACACACACAGAGAGAGAGAGAGAGAGAGAGAGAGAGAGAGAGAGAGAGAGAGAGAGAGAAAGTCGGATTTTGCCAAACAGCCACATCTTAAATGGGAAGATGTAGTGTAGTGGGGTACACAGTCCCCCTAGTCTTGAGATCAAATCCTCCCATGCTGGGGCCTCTGTCCATGCTAAGCAATGCTCTCCCACTGAGCTACAGCACGGCCCGAAGTAAAAACAGTCTGTGTGGATCTGTGGGAACTGAACAACCTGATTATGAATCTGAAAGAATGGGGAAGAAAGAACAGAACAGAGTTGCCTGAAACATGACCTTGAGTGACACTTGCCTGACCTACTTAGACGGTTATGTGGTGTAGGAAGAGTAAGCAAAAGAAAGGGGAGGGGGATGGGCGCGAGGCGTGGACTGTCCTGGGTCCTGACTCAGCACTGGTGAAAGTGGGCCGCACATCTGGGAGGAGACAAAAGTTGTTCACTAATCTGTATTCAGAATTTAAATTGGCTAGCCATTTGAATTTTAAAAAAAGGGGGAGCTACTTTATCTTCCCCCCCAAACAAACTTCAAATAGATCAAAGATGAAAAGAAAACAGAAGCAATCCATACGGTGTAGAAGAAACAAAGGAGAATATTTCAACAATCTCCAGAAAAACAAAAGGAAAAGATTGACAGATCAAATTGCATAAAAAAGGAAAACTTCTATAGGGAAAAGAAGCCATGAAGTTAAAAGATCCATACTACTTTGGAAGAAAAAAGGATTTCAAATACATATGAGCGGGTTAATGGCACTGACATTAATTTTGGATTTGGAGGTTGGAATAAAAGTCGAGGGCTAAGTAAAAGACACAGGTGTCCTTTGACCTCCACATGCATGCCATGACAACCCCTGACACACAAAATAAATCAATGTGGTATAATTTAAAAAAAAAAGAAAAGAAGAACCTAGATTCTGTCCTCCTCTCCAGCCATGCACCCTGCAGGTGTTAGCCTCCTTCTAACCCTCCCCTGACTAGGTCAGTCTTGCTTCCTAAGTACTAAGCATGGAGCCCCCCACATGTCCCCCCCACACTCACACCCCCCAACACACACTCCCCGTTGCACATACACACTCCCCGCTGCGTGCACGCACACACACACACACACACACACACACACACACACACACACACACACACCACAATACCCATCTATTCAAATGGTCTTCCTTGGACAGCAGCACGCACACACACACACACACACACACACACACACACACACACACAATACCCATCTATTCAGATGGTCTTCCTTGGACAGCAGCACACACACACACACACACACACACACACACACACACACACACATCACAATACCGGTCTATTCAGATAGTCATCCTTGGACCCCGCTTTCCCATTCTGTCACAAGCAGGAATAACCAGACAGGAGAAGCCACTGGAGTCCCTCCCTTCCACTCACACTGGGCTTCTGATCTGGAAGGAAGGACCAGGACTAGTGAACAGGAGGAGGAAGTGGGGAGTCCAGTCAGGGGGTGGAGTTGAGAGCAGCAGCAGGTGTGTAGGGACTGGAGGAAATGGGGGTGGCAGCCACAGAGAGTTAGAGTACAGAGTGGGAGGGGCAGCTAAGCAGAGCTGGGGTACCCAGAGGGATACTTCCTTCCAGATGCTCCCAATTGCCAATGGGGGATGAGTTCTCTTTGCTACAAGGAAGGGCGCCTCAGGCCATGGAGACAGCTCAGTGGATAAAGGTCCTTGCTACCAAACCTGATGACCTTACTCCAACCCCAGCATGCAGATTAGAGAACCGGCCTCAGCAAGTTATCCTCGGATCTCCATACGTTGACACACATACGCTTATGTGTATTCACAATGGAAAACGTGCCAGAAAAAGGAAGTGACCCTCATGTCTTTATTTTCAAGATATCATGTGACACACAAAGCCCATCTTGAGACATCATTCCTTGTCCATTTCGTTCATTTATTAATAACAGTGACTTTCTTGCAATTCATTCTGAGCCTCGCCACTTGCTCTCGGCACCGGGGATCCTGTCCTAGCCACGTGTGTTCGTGGGTTTTACCACAATGGGAGAAAAGCTTGGATTTAGAACAGAAAACCACAAATAACAGGCTTCTCTGCCAACTCTAATCTGCTGCCTTTCAAAGAGGTCACAGAAACCCAGGGTGTGGGTTTCTTAGATTTATGGAGCCCCATGTGGGTCAGGCACTGTGCCAGACACCAGTAACAGGAGCCTGATCACTGCCATGGCTTTATTAATTTAATATAAGACCCAAACATGGGGCCACACAGCATCCAAAATGAAACTGCCTTTGGATCAACCTAACCTACTTCAAAGCTGTTGAAATCTACTGCCGTTTTGGAATTTTATTTTTGGTACTCAGCAAAACAACAACAAAAAACCACAAAGGGGGCAGGGTAGAATCTTATTATAAATGCAGCTATTTAATCTACTGCAACTTTGAGGGAATTCCAGTGTGTGTGTGTGTGTGTGTGTGTGTGTGTGTGTGTGTGTGTGTGTGTGTGTGTAGAGAGAGGGTGGGGGGAGAGGGAGGGAGATAGTTTTTCTGGTCCTAGCTTCTGGACAAATGAAAATGTAAGCAGCAGAGATGATACACATTTAAAACAATGTTAACAAATCTACACTTAGTTACAGAATTGCTGAGCAATAAACGAAGAATTCTTGACCCAGCCTGGCCAACTTGGTCGAGCCCCAAGCCTAGAGAATAATGGTCCCTCCAAGAAGTCATTGAAAGAAATCCAAAAGTCTAGCCTGATGCCCACATCATGTGCTCTCTCTGTGTACTTAAGAACAAGCTTGTGCTGTGCCACGCTGTCGGTCTTCACAGAGGGTACAGAAGTCTCCGTGCGTTCTGGAGAACTAGTTTCCACGTCCAGGACTAGACGAGCTAGCTCTGGACTAAGGAACAAACACGCCTTGAGGGCTAGGCCTGAGTGCACCCTTGGAAGGAAATTAGACGAAACCAAGAGAATGGTTTCTGTCAGAGTGCTGGATAAGATAAACTGAATCCATTCCCGGAGACTCGTTCATTCATGAGGCAAAGGCTCAACAGAGAGATTCTGAGTACTCAGGTGTGCCAGGCGCTGGGCTGGCCCTTAGCTGCGGTGCATGGGTTTAGCATTGTTTCTGACTATGCCAGAGATGGCCGTCTTAGCTTCTGCTACCTCGCTAGATCAGAGAGGGAAGCTTGTGGTAACTCTGATGAGCCTGATGATGAAGCAAAGGGCAAAGGGCTCCTCTTGCCTCACTCTGCAGGCAGTAGGCACGGAAGCCCATGGTTCTGGGAGTGGAACAGAGGGTACAGGCTGGAGCTAAGACCTGGGGCTATTCTTCACCTGTTAACTTGAAGAACCTAAGACCAGAAGTCGATGCTGGCCTCCCAAACTTATGTTCATGGGGCTATATATACCTGCTTGCCCTGGGTTTCGACCCTGAAGATGGGGGTGGGGACTGGTCCAAGGCTAGATGAAACATGAGCTCTCAGATCTTGTTTGGGAAGCCTGTCTTTAGCAGAATCCCTTTGCTGTTGGGTCCCGAGGCTACCGGGATCCAGTGGCAGCTGAGACCCATTTCCACGGTAGGGCCAGTCTGCTTGTTAAAACTGAAACTGTTTTCTCACTCATGACTGCTAGACCGTCCATTTTTAATAAGAACCTTTAGGAGATTTGATTAAGATTGGGATCCTCATGCCTCTTACAGGGAGACCTCACAATGGGTGTTTTTCTTTGCAAAAGCACGAGTGGGCCCTTTGAGGGGGCGGGGAGTTGTACGGCAAGTAACACAAAGAGAAAGAGAGAGGGGAAAAAAAGAAAGAAAAAGAAAACCAACTTTGGTTCAAAGAGGCCAATCATAGGGGAAAGTCTCCCCATGGAAGGCTGTCAACAGCTGAGGCACCACCAGGCCAGTGGCTGGCCTGTTCAGACAGGGGGGACGTGAGCTCCTTTGTTAGAATGGGCTGAATAGGATGTCCCTGCACCCAGACCTGGCCTCCCGGCTAACAAAGGGCCTCTTTGTCACCCTGGGCAAAGAGTGCGGCTGAGGTTGCCACAGCAACTCAGGGACACAGACTTAATGTGTGAGTGACATTTCAGATGGGAAGCGGGCATTCAAAAATTCAAATTTCTTTATGTAGAGTGGCCTCCTTCTCTGGGTGTTTTAAAGGGGCTACTGAGCAAACAAAAGCAGAAATAAGGCAACACATAATACACCAGCCAAGACGAAAACAGAACATTGCATTTTCTTGCTGTGTCCTCCTTTCTGAACAAGACAATTGAGTGAAAGTTTTGTTGCAGACATCGTTGGGGGCCTCGGTGATCTGTCGGTTTCCTTATCCAGAGGGTAACTGGACACCATTAAAGTGAGTTTGAAAAGCACATCGTGTAGAGTTCCAGCCTGTGCACACAGGGTATGCTCTCACTGTCTTACTGCCAGACTACCAGTTAGGATCCTCCTCAATGGCTAAGAGGTGGAATGTAAGATGGTGTGTTCATCCAAGCAGCGACTAGACAAGGGTACCCGATGTTACTAGTTCTAGTTAACATAGACTCTAGAGGTGCTGGACAACGCAATAAGAAAAGATAAAGACTAATAACAATGTGTGGCTTGCTTGGAAGTTGCTAAGATTAGATCTGAAATGTTCTCACGGAAAAAAAAAGTGCTCCAAAGATAAGATAGATATAGCATATATATCCTATACATTACAAATATGTACAAACATATAGGTATATATCTGTTTTATAGGGGGAAGAAACAAAGACAAAGGGAAGAAATAATCAGAAAAGAGAGAAGAACCTCTCTCTTCTTCCTTTCTTCTTTCTTTCTGGGGTTATCATGATATTCCATATAGAAAATAAGAGAGAAATGGCAGGGAAAAAGGACTAGAATGCATAGAGCTTGGAAAGTTTCCTGGATACGAGGCAATCACCCAACACTTCAATAATGTTCTTCTATATTAATATAGATAGACAAATTAAAAGATATTTGTGTTTTGAACATTTCAAGCCCCGAGTTCATTTAATAATGAGACATAGTTTTGTCTGAAACATGGACAATTTTCTTTCTCTCTTGAGCTGAAATGTATAAGATTAGATACACAGTGAGTCCTAAGGCTCCATGAGGAAGCCTCAAAGTCAACTCAACTAGTTGCATTTCCTAGGACACCATGAACTAGATAAGTTGGACACTCTGTGCTTCAGTTCTGCGTTTAAAGATGTAATAGAAGTAGCACTTACTTCCTGAAGTGATTAACAAGATTGACAGAGGAAGTGGGCCCACAGTGCTCCTTAGAGTGCCTGGCACAGTACTTTTCAGCTGTTAATACTGCCTTGTATTTCCCTATAATATGTGATTTTTTTTTTAGTGTGATTCATTTACATTTAGCTTTGCTGATTTCTCTCCCACATGCAAACACATAGTCAGGTATTAACACCTGATGTTGCAGGAGTGAAAGCCGAGGCTCCCAGAGGCTCAGAGGCTTGGCTCAAGTCCAGCAGGGAGCTGAGATGAGATCAGGATTTGAACCCAGCACTCCAGTGTCTTTGTCTTGTGGTCATCGGCGTACTGGGCCAAGGAAGTGACCTTGTGCTAAAGTCTCTGCCAATCATTCGATCTTTTGCCTAATAGACATAGTTGGCAGGAGCTGCAGGCTGGCTTGGCCACTTGTTAGAAATAAGGAACAGACTGAAGTGTTATTGGCCCACAGAAGAGAGTACAGCAGCCAGGACTCTAGCAATGCCCAACTGCTGCCCTCAGACAATCAGTACCCACTTCTAGTAAGTTCCTGAGGGGATGTGTTTTTGTGCATGGGCACAGAGTGAAGTGTGGAAGGAAGGCAGAGTTCCACTTCCTGGTTGCACAGACCCGAGCTCTGTGGTAGACCCTGCTGATCCTAACCCTGTGTCCATGACCACTACCTCAGCATTCCGGTGTGCCACCCAACCTCTGTCTGTTGAGTCCTGCATCCGTTTACCCACAGGGTATCTCTGCTGCAGGTTCTTCACATCTAATTGCCAGGACAAACTGCCTGGGAAAGAATTTTGTCTCAGCATGGCTTAATCCTAGCTGTTAGGACTTGCTAAGTGAAGACCCCAGCTCCTTGACCCTTGGATGGGATAACTCTGCGGTATATTTGTGCTGCCCTGTATTCCAGAATCCCTGGATGGGGCTCAGTCCCAGTTACCCACAGTAATGCACCTTCTCTTGACAGTTACTCTTTGCGGGCTCGCTTCTTCATTCCTCCACCAGTGTGTCCTGGGATCACTACAGTCAACTCCTGGCACTGGAATCTGTGGCTCAGATGATTCTTATCTCTTAGCCTTTGGAAGACTTCCCATAGGACAGGTTAACCTTTCTGACGGATCCCCATTTTCTGATGCCCAGGTCGGTATATGTCCCACCATACTTATGTCGGGGTTAGACTTTATGTATGTTGTGTTTGCTCCTGGGAAGAAAGATGGGGATAAGTGCTCACATGTGACTCCTTTCACTGCCCTCTGTCTCCTGGAATTTGTACAAAGCAGAAGCTGTGTGTGTGTGTGTGTGTGTGTATGTGTGTGTGTGTGTGTCCTCAAAGGCTCTATCCCAAGGTAGGAACCAAGCATCTCTGCTATGTCAACCCCTGTATTAATCACAATTACCAAAATGGGGGAACCATTGTCCCTCTGCCAGAGAAACTTGTAAGGCACAAGGCTTGTCATGTTTTGGCAAAGTGGGCACTGTTGGCTCTGTGTGAAAACAGTTCCTAGAACAGTTGAAGCCTTGAGTTAGCACCTCAGAGTCTTCACCCAGCAAGCAAGTTAAACTGGGTCGTAAAAAATGGGTGAAGTTTTGCTACTGTTTTTATGGACGAAGGAAAAGAGAACAGGGTTAAATATACACCCCCTCCCACCTCCACCACGTGCCGCCTTTTTAAGACAGGCTCTCAATATGCAGCTCTGGCTGTCCTAGAACTCACTGTGTAGACCAGGCTGGTTTCAAATCCACAGAGATCCACCTGCCTGCCTCTGTCTCCTGAGTGCTGGGATTACAGGCGTGTGCCACCAAGTCCAGCTAAGTAACCAGTCTCTTCAAGCTCCCAGAAGTGACACATATCACTTTGGTTTACGTCCCCTTAGGTATAGTGAGTCGCGTGGTCATACTCAAATTCAAAAGGGAAGGAAGGTGCAATCCTACCACGTGCCTGAAAGGAGCAAGGTTCTGTGGCGTACCTTAAGCCTTCCACAGTTGAGTGACTGGTTCCCCTGCCGCTGTTGCGTTTTCAGATGCCGGCCATTTTGAGGGAAAGTCCTAACATTCCCTGGGTGAAGGAGGTGCAGGTGGAGTAGGACTCATTGCCGTTTGGGATCCCATGGGTATTAGCCATGTCTGTTGTTTTCCGTAATCTGATGCTTTGACAACTGGGTTCTCCCAAACCCTGAAGGGACAGTCCCTTTCTAGGATTAGCCAATCCCTACCCCCTAACACAATGGGATTTGCCCGTGAGCATACTTTTCAAAAGAAAACTGACAATCTGGAGTCTTCACTTCCAACCTTCCCTTTTATTGGATACCTGCACTCTGGGTCATTACTTACCTGCTCAAGTTGCCCAGGGGCCAGGTACCAGCCAACTAGGAACCATCCCTGATCCCAGATCCACTGGCAGTACTCGAACCAGCCAACCTGTAGAGACTCTGGCAGAAGTCCTTATGTAAAGCTCTGCTCTCTTCTTCTGCCCCAACTGACGCTCCTGCTTCCCTGAAGGCCCGCCATGTATCCCCCAACACAGTGTGCCCCTCCTCTCAGGAACTATTTTCGGCTCTCCTTCTTTAATCACAGTCCTCTCCTACTGTCACAACCATGTCTAAATCATAGTAAAAACACACTCAAGCACATCTGCATGTTGACTGTCAGCTACTTACGGCAAAAGAAGCCAAACACTGCAAGATTCATAAGCAGACTCCCCCAGCCCGGAGCTGTTGCAGGCAAGGAAGAGCCAAGCAGCTCTGCTCTGAACCAGCAGGCCCGTTCTCTCTCAGCTTCCCGTTGAGGAAGAGAGGAGGGTTCAAGGCCCACCTCTGTCCTGAAGCCAACAGTCATGGCTGTGGTGTTCCTTCAGGGGAGTGTCCTGTCTGATGAGGCAACAGAATAAGACCAAGCCAAGCTCTGGGATCTGTATGTCTTCCCTGGTGGCCGTCACAGCAGACTTCTACGTGTGCTCCTGGTGTCCTTCTTCTCAGGGAAGGGCTGACAGGTGGCGGCAGTTGCAGGCAGGTTCCAGAGAACCCCATGGCAGTTTTGCTCACATGAGTCTGCAAAACGTGGTGGGCTTTGTTGACAGTTTTGGCTGGAGTTGGTGAGACCAAGACTGCGGAAGTATGGGCAGTGGGAAATGCGACAGGACGGACTTGGACTCTATGATCAGCACTGGGGTGTTACCCATTCCTTGATGACCTCATGCAGTGCTTTTCACTCCTGAACTCAAAGGGCTGTGTCAAGACTCTCTCTCTCTCTCTCTCTCTCTCTCTCTCTCTCTCTCTCTCTCTCTCTCTCTCTCCTCTCTTCTCTCTGTGTCTGTCTGTCTCTCTCTTCTCTCTTCTCTCTGTGTCTGTCTGTCTGTCTCTGTCTCTGTCTCTGTCTCTCTCTGTCTCTCTCTCACACACACACACACACACACACACACACACACACACACACACACTCACTCTAGAGGTATCCATAAAACACAAAGCACAGCAGGCCCACAGTTCATGAGTATTGACATTCCTTCTGTGCTCAGAAGGGAGGCAAGGCTGGCTGCTGGCGGCTCCTCTCAAATGTTCTGTTACTGATACTGGCCAGTGAGACAAGGCAAGAAAAAGCAACAAAATGTACGGGGGTTGAAAGTTAAGAGCAAACTTTCATTTTTACAGATGGGACAGGAAATAGCTCTATGGTTTTTAAAAGCCAAAGAATCTGTAAATGAATGATTAGAAAATAAATGAGTTTGGCAATGTTGGGTATAAGGACATTATGCAAAACTTTATTTCTAGTATATTCCAGGTCTGTATGGTTGAGAAACAACCTCAAAGTTTTGTAGCTTAAAACAATAACAAGCATTTATTACCTGTCATGGCAACTGAACACTTATTTATTTATTTTTGAGACAAGGTCTTCCAATATAGCCTTGGTGGGCCTAGAACTCACCATGTAGATGAGGCTGGCCTTGAACTCACGAAGATCCCACCTGTCTCTTTGTCCCAAGTAGCTGACATTTTGGATTAGAGGAAAACTCAACCGTGACTTCTCTTGTGGTTCCAGACTTCTTACTCAATGGCTTACAGCTCCAGGCACTGAAGCCCCCTAAGAAGCCGTGTCGGTGGGGCTGGGTCAGCTTTTATGCACTAGCCTCAGAAGGCACTCTCTTTACTAAAAACCATTCAATAAGACCAGGCTTTTTCAAGAGGGAGGGTATTAGACTACTCCTCCTCCTTGGGAAGAGTGTCAAAGGATTTATGGAGTTGTTAGAAAGCCTTGACCATCCTATTAGCAACAAACAAAATAAATAATCAATAATAGCATAAAACAACAACAACAACAAAAAACCAGTTGTAAATCTAATAAAAGATGCGCCAGGTTTTTACATATAAGACGTTGCTGAGAGAACTTTAAAGAAACCTTCAATAAGTGGATATACCATGTTCATGGATAAAAATAATTCACATAGAAAATACCCACTTCATCCAAATTGACATAAAGATTCAATGTGGGAACAATGAAAATCCCAGCTGATTTTGTATTAAATTCCAAAGGTCAATAGCCAAGGAAGTCTTAAAGAACATGAAGAGTGGGTGGGCTTATTCTGTGGGATATTAAGATGTGTTACAGAGTTGGAATAATCCAGTGAGCTATTGGCACAAGGAGAGAAAAGTAAGCAGAACAGAGACCACAGAAGCAATACATTTGCATGTGAAATACTTGTTTATAATAAAGTAATGCAGAGAAGTGGAGTGTGTGTGTGTGTGTGTGTGTGTGTGTGTGTGTGTGTGTGTGTGTGTTTCAGTGAATACTGCCAGGCTAGTTGGGTATCCAGATCTGGGGGAGGATAGACAAAAAAAAAAAAAAAAAAAAGAGGGAAAGAGGCCTGTGGGAAATTCCTTTTTGATAAGACTGAGCCTGGTATTTCCAGAAACAATGACTGAAGTTTGTTTAGAAGCGCTTTCCTTTCTGGGCTGTGATTTCCTCCTTTGTTCTCGCACCTTCACTGAAAGACCAGTTCCCACACTCATCTCGCCATGTCTGGATTCCGTGGTTACAGAGGTTCTTGCTCCTGGCCAGGACCAGCCAAGTCCAAGCCGCTGTTGAGAGCTGTTAGTTCCACGCTGTTCTCTGTGTGGGCAAGAGGCTCAAGCTGTTTCCTCCAGTTGTCCTTCCCAGACAGACCCAGGAACTGGATGGGGGGTGGGGGCGAATGGAAGTAAATGAGAACACCCTGACCGTTCTTGCAACCAGCAAGTGTCTGAGGAAGTTTGGTGCTTTGACAGAGAGCAAGGGAGGCAGATACACACTGCTTCTCTGGTGTCCAGAAGGCCTTGGATGATGGCCAACTGTACCAGGCTTTTGAGCCTTCCGGTCCTTACACTAAAGGGGGTGGGACTTTCCAGTGTCTCTATCCAAGTGCTTTCAATTCTGGATGCTCTCGTTTACTGGATGCTGCAAGTCCCTGCCTCGATTTCCCCCAAATATAAAATTAACATGTATGCACTTTGGTCGCCTGTCTCTTCCTGAGTAACTCAGATCAGCTTGAGGTGTGTGTGTGTGTGTGTGTGTGTGTGTGTGTGTGTGTGTTGGGGGCGGGCGGGGAGACTATTCCAAGATCCGTGTGAGTCAAGGGGCCCAGTTCCACAGGTAAGACAGCACCCATCTCCAGCTGAGTGTTGCTACCACCACTTCCTACGGCCAGGCTTGCCGGGTGGGGAACTGACACTGCCCCCAATATTTAGGGCGGGGAATGCCCCGTTTCTGGACAGGTGTGGCCTAGGGGCTTTTCTTTTTCCTCTCGCTCTTGGTGACAAAAGGCGGGACAGGAAAGGTCCACTTGGAACGGCAAGTCACATTAGGGGCGGAGGGCTGGGCGGGGATCGGGGCGACTGCCCAACTCAGACGAGTTCCAGGGCCCCCTTGCCCTCGGCGGCGCCCGAGGCCGGAACAATAGCGCTCGCGGGCGGGGCGGGGGAGGGCGTGGCGGGAGGGCGTAGCTCCCCTCCGGGCGCCGCCCCCGGCCCGCCCCCCGCGCTTGCACACCGGCTCGCCTAGTGCTCCCACCGCCGCCCGCCCAGGCACTGCCCGCGGGAGCCGCCGCCGCCGCCGCCGCCGCGCCCGCCATGGACGTCCGCCTGTATCCCTCGGCGCCCGCGGTAGGTGCGCGGCCCGGGGCCGAGCCGGCCGGCCTGGCGCACCTGGACTACTACCACTGCGGCAAGGTAGGCGGCAAGGTAGGCAGGGGCCGAGTGTCCCGGGCTCGAGTGTGGGGCAGGAGTCACCTCGCGGCTGCGGACGCGGCCACTTTTGGGGCCTCACACGGGGGACACGCACACCACAGCCCCGTCGACGGGCACGTGCCGCTCACACCGCTGCCCTCGCGGTCACACACACGCCCCGAGTTGTAGATCACAGGCAGAAGTCAGCCCGACAGCCACCCGCACGACGACACGGTGACACACTCACCCACACTTCGCATTCATTCACAAGCCGACGCGCAGCGACGCTCTGTCACCCAGCCAGGCGGCACCACACACAGCCTTCACCGTCCCACATAAGTCACCGTGCCAGTCATCTGTCGTCAACCACACTCAGCCTCTCGCCCACGTACACGGCTACACTAACACACACAAAGTCACTTCACCTATCCGCACACACAACGCTGCTGCACATGTTCCTATCCGCTGTCACAGGCAGTGACAACCGGGGACAGTCACACAAAGAAGTAGCTCCGACAGTTCCAGCTCACACTCACAATGACCCACGAGTGCACACGGTCGGTCACACAGATCCATCCCCGGGACGAGAAGCCTCAGCTACAAATCGCCCTGACGGGCACGCAGTCGTACCCGGGCACACCCAGGGACAGTCACAGGCTCCAGCACCCGGCACTCCCCGCCCCCACCCCTCGGTCGTCCATACTCGCGCGTCGGGGTTTTAACTTGTCGGTGCAGTGCACTAATTGGGCCGTTTACTAATTGGCCGTCACTGCCCCACGGCGCCTCGGATTCTATGATGGTGGCGTCCAATCAAGACCTGTCCCTTCCCCGATCGGGGAGCTAGCGTCCCTTCAGGCTTGGGCTGCAGCAAGGAGGCACCACTAGTCCCCCATTTTTCCGGGATCTCTGTCCCCAAAGCCAGGCAAGTCCCCGTACCGCGGCGCCGTCCGGAGGCTGTGCGGGGATCCTGGGACCTAAGGCGTCGGACCCCCGCTCCTCTTCGAGCCCAGCGGGCAGGGGCAGGGGCAGGGGCAGCCGAGCTGCCCGAGTCCTCTTCCCTCGCAGGGAAGGGAACTTTGAAACTTAGTTGGAAAGCCAGACGGTCGGTCGGTGCGTCCCCAGGTCTGTGCGTCGGTCCGGGTCAGGTTGGAGCCGAGCGCGGCTTTTCGTCACTCGGAGCCCGGATTGAGCAGCGCGCGTGGGTCTCCGGGCGGTCGGGGCGCAGACGCGCGGACTCTGCGGTGCTGCGTGGTGAGTGCGCGTCGGATGGCTCGATCCGCGACCCTCTAGGGTCTGTCCCCTTCCCCACAGGCTATCCGCCCAGCTCCTGGCTGAGGGGGTGCTCCCGGGATACTGAGGGAGCAGAGCATCCGGCCCGATCGCTGGGCCTCCCGGCCTGGGCCTCTCTGCAAGTGCGTCCTCAGGCCCTAAGGGAGCGGCTGCCGCCAGGAGCCCACTGCAGTTCACCCTGGCCCCGGCGGCGCGGGCCGCGCAGGCGGGGGGCGTCCCGGGGCGGAGGTGGGCGGCACGCATCTCTCGGAGGGGAGAGCAGATTATCTTTTGTGCGCTGATCCGCAAAGTTGGAAGCCTGAGAGGGGGGATGGTGCCTCAGAGAGAAGGCGGGTTCTGGAGCCGCTTCCACTGTGGTGGTGGGAAAATAGATTAAAAACAGCAAGTGGAGTTTTACAAGGAGCTGAAGGATGGGCAGAGGGTCATCTGCCCTTGGCTTTGTTACGTTTAAAATACCAAATGGGCAAGACAGGGTTCACCTTCTGGTTTGGAGGCCGTGGTGGAGACTAGGCATTTGTGTCTTAAAGTCCCGGTACCCAGGCTGGGGAGGAGGTAGAGATTAGCGGGAAGAGGTCTTTTGGAGGTGAGGTATCTGCAAACCCCACCAAAGTGGGGCCAGACTCTCCCACTGCCGCCTTTGGGAAGCAGGACTCTGCTGAGCCCCCCATCCTACCCCACCCCCACCCCGCGGTTTTTTTTTTTTTTTGTTTTTTTTTTTTAATTTGGAAGCTCTAGAAACCTCTGACTCAGCACCAGAACCTCCGAGGTCGCAACCCGCAGGGGAGGACTCAGAAGTGGAGGGTGGAGATTTTGGTTTCTATCTGTGCTCTGGGACCCTGACCCATAGCTGGAGAAGTTTTGAGCTTATTGGCGTGGGCCAAGGCACCAGAATGCTTGAAAGGAAGGTGTGCCCATGTGCTTAGATGTGAGATCTGCTGTTCAGTCCTTCATGCTGGGGTGATGGAGCACCTGGCTCAGCTTGAACCAGAGCCTTGTTGGCAGATTCCCCAGTGGGCTGTGGCCTTCTGTGGTGGTTCAATGAGGCCAGGAACCCCATTTTTTTCAGACTCCAGAAACTGATAGTGAAAGGTTGTGGAAAAGAAAATGTCCAAGCTTCAGGCTTCCTCACAGCGGCTCACTATCAGAGTGGAAGGGTAAACTGAGACCTAAGGTGTGGTAATAGCCACACTGGGGCGGTGTGTCTGTGTTATGAGGTGGTGTAAAATGGGCTTCGGAGCCAGGACACAGCCCACACTCTGGGGCTCTGTTGTTGGGGCCAGGACAAGAGGCTTGTCTCTCAAGCATTTGCCCAAACGATGTCAGACAACCGTGGGGCAGTTGACCTGGAAGGGCCCTTGGCGACGGTCCCCTTGGCGACCATCCCCTTGGTGACTGTCCCCTTAGCAATCCTCTGCATAGAGATTCCAAGCCCCTTTAAATCTAAAGTCATGAGCACTAGCTGTTCTTTTGGTGGTTTTTGTTTGAGAAAACACACAATAATGAAAAGCCACGGTGGCTTCATTTTAGCTTCGAAATACTTGTGCAATTTATTAATCACGGTAATATTAGCATGTATTAGAAAAATCATTTACCAGATATAAAGCAAGCATGTTACTTTTTAAAATGTAGTAACAGTGCTTGGTAAGCACAGGGACTCCTGGCCTCTGGCATGGAGGATCTGGGATCTCATGAAGGGAACTATTGATCTCCTCTTTGCTTCATATAGGAGAAACTGAGTCATGGAGCAGTATACCCTTGGGTTACTGAGCAGGTGAAAGGATTCAATTGATGTTGAATCTAAGTTTCTTAATTCACAACAGGACAGTCATCTGGCCTCCGTGTGAGACTCTATCATGGTTTGGGGGCTAGGGACCTGTGATTTTCATTCACAGAGAATTGAATCCCTTCCATTCAGATTTGGGAAGGCATTAACCAGGCAGGGAGCTCCTAGCTCAGCCAGGCAGACTAGTGTCAATTAGCCACTGGGACAGGGTAAGCCTAGCTTTGTAGCTCCATATGTGGCTTTGTGAACTAGAGGAAATGATTTCTAGCTCCTTAAAAAAGTTTAAAATACATGTATTTATGTATGTGAGCAGGCATGCATGGGAGTCAGAGGAAACTCTCTCCTTCCACTGTGTGTGTCCCAGCAGTCAAAGTTAAGTTATTAGGTATGGCAACAGGTGCCTTTACCAACTAAGCCACCTATGGGCTCTCTAGATCTTTGTTGTTACTGAGTATGACTTAATTTAATAAAATATAAATGAGATTGACAGATATAAACACCCAGGTACCCACTAATCGGGTCTAGGTAGAGACTATTTCCATCACCCTAGAAAGCCCCTTTTGTGCCCTTCCCAGTCAGCACCCCACCCACTGTCCCATTGATGGCTTCTTTCCTGATTTCTAGTCCACGCAGTTTGTTTCAGTTCAATTTAGGTATGCAAAGAGGAATTCTGAGTATGGCTTCTTTTTTGCTCAGCTTGTCATTCAGATTCTTTGTTGAGTGTGTGTGTGTGTGTGTGTGTGTGTGTGTGTGTGTGTGTGTGGTTTGTTCCACTTCGTTGTTGAGTGGTATTGCTTTCTGTAAATACAGCACACTTGATTGCTTCATTCACCTGATGATGGGCATTTGGGTTCATTTTCAGTCTGGGGAAATTGTAAATAAAGCTTCCGCAAATGTTCTTTTACAAGTCTTTTTGTGGGGAGAGCAAATTACTTAATATCACTGAGCCTAGGTACCCTCTTTAAAGTTTTTTCTTTAAGATTTATTTATTTTTGTTTTATGTGCATGGGTAATTTGCCTACCTGTATGTATATGTAGGATGAGCATGCAATGCCCCTGGAGGCCAGAAGAGGGTCTCAGATCCCCTTGGAACGGGCGTCACAGATGGTTCTGAGTCACCATGTGGGTGTTAGGAATCAAACCTGGGTCCTTGAGAAGAGCAGTCATGCTCCAGCCCCACCCTCTGGATGACATTGCCTACTTATGAGATTCAGGATACAGGAGTGAGGAATGCAGGCTAGGATAGTTCTTGGCACAAACCAGGTATTGATTAATTGATGGTGTTATCAACCCCCTGCCACCTATTCCAGTAAAAGGTTTAACCTCTCTGTTCCGAGCATCCTTTATCTCTGTTTGATACCCCCTAAAGGCTGACCTGGGTGCCACTATCGTGGAGCACTCTGTGGCCAGCAACCTTGTCTCTTTCTCCAGGCTCTCCCAATGACTAGTACTGCGTGGGATGTGGCATGTTCTATCGTCTGTCATTTAATCAACAAACATTTATTGATTACTGCTTTGTGCTAGAACTTTGCTAGGTAACCAATGCTATGGCAATGAACAAAACAAGCCCAAATTGTTGCTCTCAAAGCTCAGCTATCTATCTATGGATAAAATATAAAGTAATGTGATCAATAGGTCTCTTGATATGAGGTAAGGAAGAGGGTTAAGGTGAGCCAAGGCCTGGGGCTGCTGTGTGTGTGTGTGTGTGTGTGTGTGTGTGTGTGTGTGTGTGTGTGTATGTGTGTGCGTGTGTGTGTGTGTGTGTGTGCGTGTGTGTGTGTGTGTGTGTGCGCGCGTGTGTACACATGTGGAGGCAGAGGTTGACACTGGGAGTTGTCATAGAGTTAGTTTTTATCAACGTTACACAAACCTAACCTGAGAAGAAGGAATCTCAGTTGAGGAACAGAGTCTACAAGATTGGCCTGTGGGCATGTCTACTGGGCATGTTTTTGACTGCTGATTGACTTGGGAGGGCCCAGCCCACTGTGGGCGGTGCCATCCCTGAGCAGGTGAGTCTGGGCAGTGTATAACAAGCTGAGCAAGTCAGTTCCTGACTCCAGATTCCTGCCTCAACTTTCCTCAGTGATGGACTGCAACCTGTAAGCTAAATAAACCCTTCCCTCTTCAAGTTGGTTTTGATCATGGTGTTTACCATAGCAACAGAAAGCAAACCAGAACAGATGTCTTCCTTTATATATTTTTAAGACCAGTATCTCACTGAACCTGGAACTCAACATTTTGGCTAGAGTCTTGTAGGGTCTCCCTGTCTCCACCCCGACAGCACAAGATTATAAAAGTGTGCCTCCACCCCGGCTTTCACTGGGTTCTGGGGATCCAAACCTGGGCCATCACCTCAGCCCCTGTTTTGTGATTTTAAGGTGGGAGGTTGATGTCAGACTCCTAAAATTTTGAAAATGTATGTATATAATGAGAGTCACTTGGTAAGTTTTTTCAAAGTTTTATTTATTTTTATTTATGTGTACGACTGGATGTGTGTATGCACACATATGTACAAATGCCTGTGGAGGCCAAAAGAGGGTGCTGGATCTTTTGGAGCTAGAGTTGCAGGCCGTTGTGAGCGTGTGGGTGGTGGGAAGTGAATTCTGGCTCTCTGCAAGAGCAGCTAGCTCCTAACCACAGAGACAGACTCCAGCCTCTGATGGGTAAGTTTTAAAAAGCAAATTCCTGGGCCACACTTCCAGGGATTTCGATTCATTTGGTCCTGGGGGATGGACCCTTGGAATCTGCACATCTAGTGAGGCCCCATGTGATGCTACAGCCGGTGACATGTTACAGCCACAGTTTGAGTAGTGGCGGCTTGGTTGTTTGTGTAGTTTTGTGTGGGCTCCTGGAAGGCAGGAACCATGCCCAGGACTTGGCACAGTGCCTTCTTATAATGGCTCAGTAAGTAAGTGGTGGTGGGTGAGTTATTTTGCTTTCCACCCACACAATTCTGGGCACAGCGTCGTGTAAGGATGGGAACGAAGAAAGCGTGGTTACTGAATGACTGGAGGCCCCGTTTGGCAAAATCCATGAAGTGGAGGTTGCTCTTACTGCCTGTCCTGGACTTGGGGTATCTGAGGACTTTACAACATCTGTGGGGGTGAGATTTGCACAGCTTCCATCTGAAGGGGGCAGGGGATGGTCCTGTGGGAAGAGCCCTGGGCTGGCTGGAATTAAGGGGCTCTGCCAGGAGGCCAGCATCTCTGCAGGAAGCTCTTTACTTTCATCTAGTCCTGCATCCTCCTGCCCAGAGGATCCTCCCAGGATCACGCTTTTGTATGTGAGGAACAGCCGCCCAGGCCCACCATCGCTCACTCCAGTCTCCTCAGAGACTTTGAACATGTCATTAGCTTTCCCTGGCTTTCTGCTTCCCTGTATACTAAGGAGAATCAATCAGTGACCATCACCCCTTCAGGACAGAGTGGTGTGCAGATACAATGAAATGAAAGGCTGGAATGTCTTCTATAATTGTGGTGCATGGAGGGATCCTCCACCAGGGTGTGTGTGTGTGTGTGTGTGTGTGTGTGTGTGTGTGTGTGTGTGTGTGTGTGTGTGTTGCTTTTTGAAGAGTGTATAAGCCTACTTTTCATTGCTGTAACAAAATACCTGAGACAGGCTGACTTTATAAGAGAGAGTTTATCATGGGTTTCAGGCTAGCCTTAGCTACATAAAGAAACTGTCTTACTGGGCAATGGTGGTGCACACCTTTAATCCCAGTACTAGGGAGGAAGAGCCAGGCAGATCTCTGTGAGTTTGAGGCCAGCCTGGTCTACAGAGCGAGATCCAGGAAAGCCGCAAAGCTACACAGAGAAACCCTGTCTCGAAAAACCAAAAAAAAAAAGGAAAGAGAGAGAGAGAGAGAGAGACAGAGAGACAGAGAGACAGAGAGACAGAGAGACAGAGACAGAGAGAGACAGAAAGAAAGAAAGAAAGAAAGAAAGAAAGAAAGAAAGAAAGAAAGAAAGAAAGAAAGAAAGAAAGAAAGAAAAGAAAGAAAGAGAAAAAGGAAAGAAAGGCGGTGCTTTAGCCTGTAGCTTGGAGGCCGAGTCGAGAGAGCACAGCCTGGGCCTCCTGAACGCTGCCGCCCCTTGGCTGCCTCACCTAGTGGCAAAGACTCGAATGGCAGGAGCAGGTGTGGAAGCCAATGACTGAATCTATTTCAAACCAGAACCATCGAGTTGGGAGAGGCAGGGTTTGCTGCTGTGAAAACGTCCCTGTCCTAGAGACCAGCTTCTCAGCTAGTGAGCAGCTCCCACTGGCCTTTTGAAGGGGTCTTGAGATGTTGTCCCTGTGTCAAGGGAGGACGCTTGTGTTCCCAGAGTGGGCCTGGTAGATAAGTGCTCAGAAGACATCTGCTCATGGCCCGAGTGAACGAGTGAACGAAGGGCTGCCTGGTTATGGCTATGCTGGAGGAGCTCAGCCTCTGCTTGCCTCAAAATCTGAAGACTGTGGGAGAGCCTGGAGTCTAGGGCAGGGCAGGGGCCAAGAGTCTTTGAGTGATGGGGTCCAGAGCTGTCCCTGAGCCAGCCCAGAGGGCAGTGCCTAGTGGGCAGAGCAGCCAGCAGTGATGGAGCACGCGTGTCTGGGCACACTGCACAGGTTCTCACAGACGCGCTGGCGTGTGGCTGCCTGTATTTCCTTTGGGTCATCTCTTTGCTTCCTTGGTTTCTTAGAGTCCCAGGATTGATGTTCAGTGTGGGTTGGCTGTGGAATGCAGCAGACCCAGGATGACATATTGCCTCAAGCATCAGGAACACAGGTAAGTCATTCAGAGGTCCAGTCTCTTCTCTGTCTAACGGCAAATCAGCAACTAACGTCGGAGGGCTGGAGATCACAGTACTCACTACAGCAAGACATGCTTTCATTTCCATGCACTAAGAACAGAGCACTAGAGTTCAAACATTAAGAGTCAGCTCTTGTGCCCTGTGAAGGGCGGGCTCTGGCTTTCCTAACAGCACTCATGACCTTCTTTAGGTGGTAGGGAAAACAAGGGGATGCTTAGAACATTTATTGGCTTGGGCTGGTGACCTGGGCACACAGTTTAGCTGCTCTAGGCCTTTTTTTTTTTTTTTTTTTGGATGCACAAGGGCTGCGGTATGAGGTGTTCAACCCCAAGATGTATCACCTTGAAAGAGACACTGATGCCCCACCCCCCACCCCCGAGACGGAGTGTCACATCTGGGTTCACATGCTACTTCACCAGGAAGAACTCTCCAGTGGGGACAGCCATAGCTCCAGATTCATTCCCATCTCTGGCCACCTTCTTCTTCTGCCCAAGCATGTGTCCCTCTCCTTCTGGGTGTCCTCTATGTCCCCAATCTTCCCTCAACATAAACCCTCCCTGGGTATCTCTCCAGTTCTGATTATGTTTTCACGAAACCCAAGTAAACCTAAGGTGGAGGGAACCCCCTCAGAACCTGTTGAGGAGGCCCCCTGACTGTCCAGGTCCAAGCTATGTACCCCAGGCCTATGAGACATCCCCATATCCAGAGCAGAAAGATCTTCTCCTCCCAAGGCTCTAGGCTAGAACTGAGTGGTCCAGTTCCCTGACCAGCAAGATTGGTGCCACCCTCTTGTCAAAAATGCTAGCTGCCCGGTTGCCTCTTAGGTTTACTAACTCAGAAATTTGAGATAGAGCCTGGTGGCCTGGATACCTGTACCCTTCCGCCACTGAGCCAGGCCAGCGTTTGAGACACAGAGTGCTCCTGGCAAGTGTGGGGAGCCACACACAGGCTGTTGAACTTTACCTTCAGCAGAAGACCAAGAAACCATCATGGAGACCAGTCTGAATTTGGGGAAATGAAGCCTCTGTCCCTCTACGCCTACCCCCACTCCAAACCAAGTAGGCTGAATTGTAGCATGTGGGTGTCCTTGCTTCCCTGCAGGCAGACCTTACCACCATGGTGGACAGATCTCCCAAGGTGCTTTTCCCTCCTCCTGGAACACCCTCCCACCTCTGTGTGTGCCCCCACACAGCTCCCCTCCCTTTTAAGACTCAGCTAGGTGACATCTTCCCTAAGGTCAAGCACGGTCACTGCCCCTGGTGATTTTATATGTGCTTGTTAGTCTACATTTTGAGTCAGTAGATCGCAGATTCACAGCCTTTCATCTGGTAAATACAAACTTTCTTGTTGAGTGGCTGAGGATCAAGGATTGGGCTGAATTCTCAACCCCAAGCACACAGTAGACACTCTATAAAAACCCATCCTGTAGCTGAGAAACCCAGCAATAGACACCATAAAACTATGATCTTCCCGCTCACTCCAGAAGGCACCAGAAATCCCAATTGCACCGTAGCAAGTTTTAAGCATCAAGGTAATTGATCAAAATTTATCACCCTGTGTTACACAACATCTTCTCTCTACGATATAAAATTACCATTTACCATGACTCATTAAGTTAATAATTACCGACCATATGTTTTTATTGCTTCTCCCAAGCTGAGGTGATAAATCACCCTGTAGGTTTGGGTCTGTGTAAATACAATGACTGCCAACTGTGCAGATATGGGATTTACTGACAGGAACACACGGGACTGAAGTACTGGGCTGAAAACAGCCCCACGATCCTGCCAGGCCCTGCAATGATGTCTTTGAGTCCCCAGGTCAGAGCTTCTCTACCAGGGCACAGTTTGTCATAGCTTGTAGGAAGGGGGTTCTTCTGCCATCTAGCAGGTGGGGGCCAGGGATAGACAGGAAAACCTCCATCACAGTGTATGATTGGGTCCAAAGTGTTTGCTGGGCTGGGGCAGGGAAACGATGTTCTAGACCAGCAGTGACTTCCACCATGTCTGTTATTTTCATCTGTGGTGACTCCTACCATGTTGCTATTTCCAGCTTCACAGCAAAAACCTAAGATAGTGCTATTCTTCAGCTGTAGGTTGGGGCCACGCCAGTGATCAAAGCCTTTGGGCTAATGCATGGTTCTCTTCATTTGCCCTGTTCCCAGCCTCAGCTGACTCTCTTGGGACTTTACAGGGTTTGGTTAGGAGAGCTTTTCCAGCGGCTGTGGGTTGGGGTGCACGTTCTTTAGGGCTCCCAGGCTGTGTTGTCAGTCTGTCCTTCAGCTTCTTTATTTCCAGTGGTGTCTCAGAGTTTCTGATTGCCCTCTGGGCTCTTATGGACGGATTGCATTCTCCCGTACACAAATCTGTATCTGAATTGTGAATATATATGCATTAGAAGTTATATACAGTTATCTCTACTGTATCTATGATAGACTGAGGTAGGTAGCTTTTTATTTTTGTCATTCTGTTGGGAGTTAGAAGCAAAGGGAGAAGGTGAAAGTATGTTTGCCAGCTGCCTGAAGCACCTAGTTCCTGCTTAGTGAGTTTTCTTTGAAAATTTGTGGTATTTTTGTGGGTAGAAATAAGCACAAATCATTTACCGACACATTACCATTTGTAGGCGGGGAACTGACCCAAATAGCTGAAGTACCACAGGTGGCCGAGAAACTGGGGTTTGGCCTTGTCTCTGTAGGTGGCCTCCACATGAAGCTCCCTCCTGAGAGGTGTGTGCATGTGTGTTCCTGTTCGTGTGTGTGTCTGTGCATGCAAGTGTGTGTGCAGCCACACTATGTGCATGCATCTGTGTGCACACATGCAGGGACCTGTGTGCTGCTTGCTTTTCCTATTGTATAACTTTCTCTTTTAGGGGTCTGGTAGCTCCAGATGGGCCTCTTGCCTTAGGTCTCAACTTCAGGCCTCATTTGCCAATAGGTCGCTTCCACATTACAGCTAATTAAAGCGTGCTTATCTCGAAGTTGGGCCTCATTTTCAGAATGATTTAGAACCTTGTTGGAAATGATTCTGATTCCATAGTTAACCCCAGGTCAATCTCATGCATAAATTTCATTGTTGCACCGTGCTGTGTTTGGGATGGACCCGGACTTTCCTGAGAGGAAGGTAGACCCTGGGCTTCAGGGCTTGCTTGTTTATTCTGCAAATATTTGCTGATAGCTCCATGGGTGATTCAGGAGCCCCCCTGCTTTCTCTGTTCACTGTTCCCGCCTGACAGTTAAGTTAACTTTTAATGTGAAGCCAGGTGGTGGATCACACGTGACTGTGAGTCTGATGAAGTACTTGGGTTTGTATTCTGGGGCTTAGATGCTGGGTAACCTTGAACCTGCTTCTCAGCCTCCTGAACCCCATTTTCCTAATACTATACTCTCACCTCATGTTGGTGTCCAGATCTCTGGGAGATCAGAGCAGTTGTTTTCTAGCTCATTCCTGCTACTTGGGGCTGCTCAGGTCACATGCCCCTTGGGAGAGCAGTGAGTATCACCTCCGTCCAGGAGTTTACATCTTCAATAGAGAATATGAGAAGCCTGCTTTTCACTGCAGCTCCCCCAGGAAGCCTCTTGGAGTCAATGACACATTCAGACCTAACTCACAAGACTAACCCAGGTGAGGCACTTGGCACGAGTGTCCTGGAGGCATTTGTAACGGGAGCCACAGCTTGCTCCTCTCCGCGGGAGGCATTCTTGTAGCTGTCTGTCCCTTTGGGGTTCCAAAGATAGCTGGACCAGAATACCTTCTCTGTGCTGTCCCCTCCCTCTGGATTTTAGTCCGGGCAGAACAGAGGGACAAGTGCATCGTGGCAGGTGGTTTGGGAGTCACCGTGCCCTCACAGCCTGTTCTCCACAGCAGCCACATGTCTCCTTAGCTGCCAGGGTCCCCACAAGGGGCATTGCACTACAAATGTCGCCGTGCTCAGGAAATCCCACAGTATGGCTATCTATCAGATGTTCATCATCTGTAGGTAGTTTCTCCCCGACTGGGTGCAAGTCAGCAGCCAGGGGCATTGTTTACTGTAGCGCACACTGACTGAGCATGTGCCAGTAACCTTTGCCTCCAGCCGGTTTGCATCCAGTTCACAGGATGGGATTTTCTTGCAGCAAGGGGGTGGATGGAGTGGTTGATCTTAAACTGTATTTACTGTCTCATTCATCCAAGGGTGGGATGTGTGTGTGTGTGTGTGTGTGTGTGTGTGTGTGTGTGTGTGTGTGTGTGTAGGAGCATGTGCACTCAAGAGCACATATATATGCACAAGTATGCATATGTATGTAGTTTACAGACACATGTGGGTGTGTGGAAGCCAGCGTGGCATTGGGTGTCTTCCTCAGTTGTTCTCCACCTCATCTTTTGAGACAGGGTCTCTCATTGAACCTGGGTCTAGACAAGCTGTCCAAAAAGTCTCGGGGATCTCCCACCTTGTCTCCCGCTCCCCTGTGCTGGGATTACAGGCACACCCGGCTCTTTACATGGGTGCTGGGGATCGAACTCAGGTCCTCATGCATGGCAGGTGCTTTAACCACTGAACCTCAGTCTCCTTTGGAGGGATAAGTGAAAGTCCTCAGGATGCGCTGCACATTTTCTGGTTGAACTCTGTAAGACATATATACATGCACAAAAACACATACCCATGAACATACCACACACACATGAATAACACACACACACGAACAAACATATGCACAAATATACTGCACTCATGAGAACCCAGAATACATGAATACATATGTGAACAGCACATACACATGAACACACATACACGAACACATACCACACACATATACACATGTATTCACATATGCATGTACATACATTGACCAAGAAATATGCTTTATCCTACTCACCTGGAGTCATGCCTGGATGCCACACTTTGTAAGAGCTGGTGCACTTCCTACCTTTTCCTCATCCATTCACTCCACCGTCCAAACACACACCACATCCAGTCCACTGTGTCCACGGCTTTGTGGCAGGTGACAAGTACAGACGGGTGAGTCATGTGTGGCCCCTACCCTGTAGGAGCTTCTGTCTTATTGGAACTCACTATGTAGACCAGGCTGGTCTTGAACTCACAGAGGTCTGCCTGCCTTGATGTTAACAATAAGTCACCACTGTCTGGGTTCAGGTGTCCCCAGGACAGTTTTCTCTCTGGCGCTCTGCTTGGTCTTCCACCCATTCACCCCATCGCTGTTCTGTTTTTCTGGCTGCCTCCTGCTTTCCAGCCTGGAACCTTCAGCTCTCAAAGCAGTTTAGAGACATTTTCTGTCCAGTGACTGAGTGTTGCATGCTGGGAAGGCTATGGAGCCTTTGTGGAAATCTTTCCTCTGCAGAATGAGAGCTATCTATTCTGTGTGCAGAAATGAGTTACAGCTCAGAGCCACATGATCCCAAACTGTCTTCTCAGAGCTCTGTTTAAACCTCCCTGTGCAGCGCGTCCTCACGGGGTCTAGACAGGGCCTGCTTTTCCAACCTCACCCCCAGCTACTTTGCATTAAGGCCCAGGCTCCAGGCTCCATTCTGGGGACACAGTCAGCTCTGCTATCGCCTTCATTTCATCCCTGCTGAGTGCCCGGCTGTTCTCACACCACTGTGCCTGCTGACCTTGCCTGACATGTTCCAACCTGCATCCTCACATGGAGGCTGGCACTGTGCCCACCCTTCAGTCTCAGCTCTAGCCTCTTGTCATACTCTGGTTCCTGACATGGTCACCCTCTTCTCCATCCTGGCCTCTAGTACTTTCCTTTGGGGGCATATCATATCTGTGGAATTGCTTGACTGTTTCCCCTCTGGAGAGTAAATCGTAAGGACCAGTGCTTTGGCTCATGTGCACAGTAACATCTAGCACCTGCATTGCTGTTTGCTACGTCATCAGTGCTCAACAATACGTTGTGGAAGGAAGAAAGGAGGGAACGAGGCAGATGTTTTCTAGAAATACCCCCATAATGCATCCAGGCTGTGTTTCACCCTCTCTGGACCTTCCTTACCTCATTGCCAGGAGAAGCTATGCCTAGGACTCACAAGTATGGAGGACACCAGGGACATCTCCAGCTGAGCCAGGGAGGAAAGTAGGAATGCCAGTCGGATGGATTTAAGGTGGAAATCCTCAGGTTTAAGGTGGAAATCCTTGGCCTCTGGCTTTGAATTTATGCTTGACCTCTAAGGCAAGAACCATCAGACTCAGACCCATCTCCCTGCCAAGGTGACCTTGGCTTTGCCAGGAGGGACACGCCCCTCCCCGTTGCTTGGACTAGAGAATCTGGGGCACAGTCAGCCTGGCCTTCGGAGATAAGGATATTTCTCTCTGGTGTGGGAACATTTCTGGTGAGCAAGCAAGACTTGTGGGTGGTCTCCGTCCTGAAAAGATGGTTCCCCCTCTTTATTAAACTGTGGATCACGAACATGATATTTTCTACCTAAAATCCCAGCCCATTGAAGATTCCAGAACACTGTTGATGTTGGCCCTTTGCCTTTTTAGGATTCAGTGCTGCCCCATCCTGGTCTATCAGAGATGTCCTAGTCTTGTTTTTCTCTCTGGAAACAGTGTGTCATTTACCTTGTCACTGTATCAATGGACTCTGTCCCTCCCTTCCTACCCCTCTAGAGTAACA
The DNA here is from genome assembly GCF_007827085.1 of Peromyscus californicus insignis. Taxonomy (NCBI): domain Eukaryota; kingdom Metazoa; phylum Chordata; class Mammalia; order Rodentia; family Cricetidae; genus Peromyscus; species Peromyscus californicus. Next base: position 137,836,859 of record NW_026294595.1, read on the forward strand.
GCTTCAGAGAGGACTCTGAAGGAGCTGTTGTGTCAGTTGGTAGAACGTCTAGCACGTATGTATAAAGTCTTAGGCTCCATGCCCAGCACCATATAAACCAGCTGGGGTGGTGCATCCCAGCACTTGGGATGTGGAAGCAGGAGGGTCGAAAGTTCATGCTCATCCTAGACTAAACAGTAAGCTTGGTGCCAGCCTGGGCTACATGAGACTGTGTCTTTAAAAAAAAAAATAGAAGAGCGTATGGCATATTTACGGCTCCTGTTTTTTGTTGGCATGTTATTTTTCTGTGTGTATGATGTATATGCATGTGTGTGGGCATGTGGATTGTCCATCCTCACCTTCCACTTTGTTTGGCACAGGATCTTTGTGTTGCTTGTTTCTGTTGGCCCACAAACTTCTAGGGATTTTCCTATCTGTCTTCCATCTCACACCCTAGGAGCACAGGAGTTGCAGACACACACTACTGTGCCCAACTTTAAATGGGTTCTGGGGACTCAAACTCAGGTCTTTTGGCTTGCTCAGCAAGCATCTATATATATGGAGCCATCTCCCCAGCCCCTGGCACACTGTTTCCAAAGGGGTTGACTATATTCACCCGCAGCAGGGGGAAGTGCCCATTTTATTGTGCCCTCTGCACACAGCTCATTATCTTCTGACAAACCTTCAATTGTGCAGACACCTCCTGCTTGGTCTGCCTAACATGCAGACCCCAGGTCTTTGTGATGTGGAATTATACACCCATCGGTGCAGATTTCAGTGAAAGAGCTATGTTTGCCATTGTGGTCTGATCTGTTGTTTTTTAAATGCCTGGGGTAATATCCTCAATCAGAGGGCAAACAGAAGCAGGGAAAATCGGTAATAAAAAATGAATTAGGGTGATTAGCAAAGGTGAGTGCTTCCCTCCTCAGGCGACAGGCAGAGTTGACGGAGCTTTGCAAGGTGGCTCCTGTCCAAACACGCAGCTGGATTACTGCAACCTCCAGGCTGGCCCTGGGGTCTGCTCCGCACATAGGAGTATGGTATTGCATTTAGTTCTGCAAAGGTCATGGGTACCCCTCAGAGGGGGATCAACCCCTAGTGGGTTGAATCGGGGTCTCCAAAGAGGGGTTACTTTCCCCTCCCCCCATTTCCATCTCCAGCCAAGGTGAGGACCTCTTCCCTTGGAGCAGAGGCTCCTGTGGGCCTGGTCTCTTCGAGAAGGAATCAAAGGCTTTAACTGACTAATGCAAACATCCCGTCTCCACAGCACTGTGGGTTTCCTGAGAGCCAGGGTGCTCAGTGTCCTCAAATGGGGCTTTGATGGGCCTAACTAGGTTGGACCGTGCCTCGAGGATTATGCATTGCATTCTAGAAGACACCAGCACTAGCTGGCCTGGTTCCTCTATGGCTGAAAAGAAGCAGAGTTCTGGGGAGTGAGGAAGGTGTACAGGAAAGACGCGAAACTTTCATCTGGGCAGTGGTTGGATTTGCACCCACACAGGATAAGAGGAACCATGAACACCACACAGCAGGCTGATCTTATGTCAGCTCACGGTTCCCCACAGTGGGATGATGCTGGTGAGTCCCACGGTGGAGAGCGTATTAAAATGCAGATTCTGAGGCAGTGGGTGGGGTGGGGCAGCTTAGGATTCTGCATTGCTAAGGTCTGGAGCAGCAGTTCTCAACCTCACTGACACCTCAACCCTTCAACACAGTTCCTCACGTTGTGGTGACCCCCAACGATAAGATTACTTCTGTTGCTACTTCATAACTCTAATTTTGCTGCTGTTATGAATTGTAATGTAAATGTCTGATGTGCAAGATATCTGATATGTGACTCCAAAGGGATCTCAACCCACCGGTTGAGAACTGCTGGCCTGCAGGCTGCTGGAGGTGTGTGTGAAATGTTGAAATACCTAGAATCAGAGTCCAACCCGAGAGTTCTGGGAGAGGCCACCGATGAGGAGAGCTCTCAGGAGAAGGGGGGTGGTCTCAGCTTGAGCCATACTTTGGCTTGATCCTCTCATGCTCTGGATCGGCCAGTGTCCACATCACTAGTGCTGAGATTACAGGTATATACCACCCTGTGCTCAGCTTTTCGTGTGGGTGCTTAGGTTTGAACTCAGGTTTTCATGGCTGCACACGCTTGACATTCACTGACCACGCAATTCCCAAGCCCCTCTACTAATGGGTTTTGCTCAGATATGCAGAGCTTTTTGTCCATGTAAAGGATCAGTGGAACCAACAGGAAATGAGGCTGGAGAACCTGTTTACCTGGACAGTACAAGCCAGGGCTGCAAGGGGCTGGAGCCCTGGGACTGAGTTGCAGGGCAGTGGGGCTGAGTGTGGTTAGGGTTCCATCTGGAGACATGATAGGCTCTGGCCTTGAGGACAAGTGGGACTCATCCATGCTTTTAAATGGGAACGGTGGGTGTTGAATCCCCTTTTTGTTATTTCCTTTGCAAGAGAACTGATTGGCACGGTTTATCAAGAGGGTCTTTTGAGGATGCACACCAGCATGAGGAGGACCAGATGCAGGACAAGGATGAGGGGAGGGGGCCAGCAAAGGGTGATGGTGAGTGCCTGGAAGGGTGATGATGAGTGCCTGGAAGGGTGATGGTGAGGGCCTGGAAGGGTGATGGTGAGTGCCTGGAAGGGTGATGGTGAGGGCCTGGAAGGGTGATGGTGAGTGCCTGTGGTGTGTGGTGCACCTGAGGTATAGGCTTTGCGAGGAGAGTCATCCAGGACTCAGCAGCCACAGTATCCCCGTGGGCCTGGGCTCTAGACAGAGCCCCAGAAGCACACAGCGGCCTCAGTCACTTCCCCCACGTGTACTCCGTTCAATGGAAGCTCACAGCTTCTCAGCTCTTACAGGTGCTGACAGAGACATCACAATATTGTGAAATTAGACGCCCGAAGCTGACTTCATTACCAGCTTACCTGGCGACGTAGCAGCCGCCTTAGCACGACAGTTGGGTGTGACAGAGCTAAAATTGAACTTGGCAATTACCGCTCCTGCGAGGTTCTCAGTGCTGTGAAAAGAAGGTTCCATGGAAATCAACCTTAGTAATCACAGGGTTTAAAATTAGTTCGTTACTATTAAGGCTGCACCATCAGCAGAGGCTTCGTGTGGCAAGGGACAGGGGCGGGGACAGGTTTGGGCAGCGTGAGGTACCGTGGGCACACCTGCTCTGGTGTTTTCCTTCTCCGTTAGTTCCAGTGTTGATACTCAGGGCCGCTGTAGTTTCTTGCCGGAACTGCCCCTTCTCCTGCCCCTGCTTCCTCAGCCCTGGTGTTTTCTTTAGACCTTCAAGGGGCTTTCCTGAGTCTCTCCACGGGACATGATCCAGGGAGAGCTCCACTCTGGATTCCTGATCAGAGGAAAAATCATGGCTGAAGGTTCCTTACTCTTCTCTGGGATTTCTTTTCTGAAGCGCTCCCCCCTCCACCCGCCCCCCCCCCCCCCGTGTGCGTGTGTGTGTGTGTGTGTGTGTGTGTGTGTGTGTGTGTGTGTATGTGTGTGTGTTCTGGGGAATCCGGTCTAACTCAGGTCCTCATGTTTACAAAGTAAACGATTTAGTGACCGAGTCATCTCTGCAGTAAACGATTTAGTGACTGAGCCATCTCCCCAGTGCCTTTCCTGGAGTTTTTGTGGATTGGCTCATCATGTCCCGACTCTGTAGATGAAGACAGTGCAGGGCCCATGTGTGCTCAGGACTGGTTCATAGTGGGTCATGGGAAATCTCTGTCGAGTGGCCTGGCTGCATGCTGGATCCTTGTGAAAGGGGAGCCAGAAATTCGAATCTGCACTGGGCCTCAGCTTCCTCACCGGTATAAGACAGAGACTTGTGCGGCACAGGTGTCAGGGAGAGCCTTGTGGGGCTGTCATTCTTAAGTGGTATTTACAAACCACCTATTTTGTCCCAGGTACCAGACCAGACTCTTCCCATGGGTAATGCCTGCTCTGCACACTGACCCCAGGAAGGGGTTATTATTCCTGTCTTCACATTAGTGAATGAAGACTCAGGTTTCTGAACAAGGAAGTGTAGGGCCAAAAATTCGAACCCAGGAGAACTGGCCCCAGCACCGGGCCATGGTCCCTTCCCCTTACTGTGGGAATGAACCCCCCCCACCACCACCACCACACTCCCCCCCACACTTACACATTGTAAGATGTAGCTAGGGTTCTAGAGAGGAAGGCAGATATGGAAATGTCTTCCCAGCAGGCCACAGCCCCTCCACAGGAAGCTGAGTCATCTCTCTCTGTGACTCTGTTTTGAACCATAACCATCCAGCAGCCGAGTAATCTGAAAACCAAGTGTCTAAAACAAAAACGCTGGGGGCCTCCAGGTGTAAGACACCTCCTGGTTCCATGCCAGCTGCCGCTCCTCCAGCCTGCCCTGGGTGCCATGGCCATGTGTTCAATGCTATGAGAGCAATGGGCCTGGAATGAAGTCGACCCCCACAGACAAGGTGAACCTTGTCAGGGAAGCCTGAGCATCCAGCCTGCTGTGGTAGGGGATACCCACCCCAGCCATGTCCAGCCCTGTTGCTGGCACGTTCGAGGTGTATAAATCATGGCAGGGAAGCTCACTATCATCCTTGCACTGTGTGGGACTGTACCCAGAATCCTGCCTCCAAGCAAGCGTGGTAGAACCCAGTCCAGAGACCTCATCATGGCCTCAGCCCTGCAGAGCGATGCCATTCCCTGCAGATGGAGTGTCAGGAAGGGATTTCAAGACTAGGAGGAGAGTGTAGTAAGAACTTCCCAGTTATCCCAGGTCAACCCACCTCAGCCTCTTCAAATACATCCACTTTCTCTAACCGTATTGTCCCGGGCAGTTAGACCTAAGATTTCTTTCGTTTACAATCCTGCAAAAGTGACCAGGATTGGTGGCCCCTGTCTATAATCCCAACACTTGGGAAGGGAGGCAGGTCAGAGAATTGTGAGTCTGAGGCCAGCCTGGGCTACAGAGTGAGACTCTGTCTCACTACAAACAAATACCTAAACCGAAACAAAACAGAGCAAGGTGATGTAAAAGCAGTCTGTGCTGAGGCTGGGGACCCATCCTGGGGACTACTTTCAGCATAGCAGCCAATCTGTCACCTGAGATCCTCGGCTCTAGTGCCTGGAAGTGTGCTGAACCTGTTTAAGGCAGCCTGGGCTAAGCTGTGGCACCTGCAGTAGGGTTTTGATTTAGGATATTTCCAGCTTACCGTGGCCTCACCAAGATGTATTTCTGTAAGTCAAGGAGTGCCTGTGTACCCCGGCTCTGCTCCTTGTTCAAATCCCTCTGAGTGTGCATTCATGTATGTGCATGTGTGTACATTGAGGACAACTTGAGTGCTGTTCCCAGGTGCTATCCACCTTGGTTTTTTTAGACAGGATCTCTCATTGGCCTGAAGCTCACTCATTAGACTAATCTGGCTGACCAATGAGCCCCAGGATCTGCCTGTCTCTGCCTCTCCAGTGAGGGGGGTGGAGCCTTTGACCATGTAGGCCTGCACCCCGTTGTGACAGGCTGTTTGTAGGGACTGAATTCACATACTCATGCTTTCTCGGCACACCCATCACCAGCTAAGCTGTCTCCAGAGCCCTGTGTCCTACCTTGAATGACTGAAGCCCTCACTCCCTGGATTACCCCAAGGCCTTAGTCTGAGGAGTCGAGATTTGCACCTACATGTGTGAGCAAGGATGCCTTGGAGGGTGGAGACAGTATGCTGTTCACTTTCTGCCTCAGCCTGGGAATGCTGATCTTCACAGCACGGTGGGTGGACAGAGAGAGCAGAAGATGTATTGAGTGACCCAGTGAATGACTGCTGAAGAACGATGATTGGACTTTCCCCTTCACCCTAGCTCTGTGACAGGCACATATCAAACTTAGCAGAGCCTGGCTGCTGAAGAGCAAGTTTACTGCTATTTGGTAAGAAACATGTGCTCCTTTCCACTTCAACAAATGCTGTTTATTTTTTCCTGACTGCATAACATTTTACTGAACGGAAAGTCATGCTTTAAAAAACCTATCCTGTATCTGAGGACCATAAGATCATTTCCATTTTATTATAAATAATGATACAATGACTATCCTAATTCACATGAACTTGGGCCTGGACAGTCCTTTGCCACCTCAAGTTTATGTAAATGTTTGTGGATGGCTTCTTTTTTATTTTTCATATGTATGGGTGTTTTGGCTGTATATATGTCTGCACCATGTGTGTGCAGTGCCCATGGAGGCCAGAAGAGGGCACCAGATTGCCTGGAACTATAGTTAAAGATGGTTGTGAGCTACCGTGGGGGTGCTGGGTCCTCTGGAAGAGCAGCCAGTGCTCTTAACCACTGAACCATCTCTTCAGCCCCAACAAATAGTTTCTTGTACCCTTAAGCCTTAATATGCTTTAACACCCTCAGTGCATCTATGCAATTTTTTTTTTTTTTTGGTTTTTTGAGACAGGGTTTCCCTGTGTAGCTTTGCGCCTTTTCCTGGATCTCGCTCTGTAGACCAGGCTGGCCTCGAACTCACAAAGATCCACCTGCCTCTGCCTCCCGAGTGCTGGGATTAAAGGCGTGCGCCACCACCGCCGGGCCATCTATGCAATTTTTATTGGTCTTCATATCATAGTACAAAATTATCAGCTCCTTTTCCTTCAGATGGGCCCCATGTGCTTGGCTTTGACCTTAGAGCGATGGTTGTGTGCTCTCTGTTTCGAGTGCCTGCTAGGTATCAGGCCTTGTCTAGGAGCCGGACCTAGAGATGACTAAGACAGATGGTCCCAAGCGTCTTGGAGATCAGAGTCTCGTGGGCGAAGACACTCAGTAAATACAGAAACATGACTGGCAGAACTAAGGAAGCGTGCTACGGGAGTGCGGCTCCGTGCTGGAGAGAGCAGAGCGGCTCCCTCAGGAAGGAGGTTCTCGGAGTGGATTTGGAAGGGTGGGCAGGGCTGGGGAAGAGCGTGGCCGGCCAAGGAAACAGCAGGAGAGAGGTGCAAAGTCACAGAAGCTGGACCCTGCCCATCCCTACTCCTCCACCACAGCTCCCTGCTGCTCACTCTGGACGCTGGCCCTGTATCACCTGGCTCTGCTGTGCCCTGGCCCTTGTCTGTCACTTAGTTGATCGTTGTTACGGTGTTGACTAGTGGGATCCCCATTGCTCTTCTTTCTTGGGCCTGGGAACATGGTTAGCTCTGACATCACTGTTGCTGTTGCACGGCTATGCCCCCTAAAACATCCCACCGGTACTCTCCCCATTCTACAGGTAGAGAAACTGAGGCCCAGGGAAGTCAGCTGTCCCAGCCAGGAGAGCTAGAATTCAAACCCAGCTCCCTTCTTCTAGAGTCCATATTCTTCATGGAGCCCTAATTGAGCTGTGTTTACATGAAAGCTAATGAGATTACTAGGCAGTCCAGAGGGCCTGCCCTGATCCAAGCCTCATTTCCGTGTAATGGGTAACACTGGCCCCTTGGCCTCACTTCAGCAAGGATGATTAACCAGGGAGATTTCCATGTTTGTATTTTGTTACATATGTAACGATTGCCTGTGCAAAAGAAAAAAAAAAGACAGAAGCAGCAGCTGAGTCCCTTCCTCCTGCTCTGTGGGTAACCACAGCTAACAGCTTGGGGCTCTGACAATGTAAATTCAAGTGCAAGTTCTTCTACCCTGACGAGTGCATGCACACATGTACACATGCCACACACATAAACATGCACACCCACACCCACACACATGCCCATACAGAGTTCATATTTTTATAAAAACAGGACCATGCCCTTCACTTTCTCTCACAACCAGTTCCAAATTGGCACCCGCAGACGAGCCCCATCCACCCTGGTCCATAGAAGGATGTGTCTCATGTATTCAATCAGCTCTGGCTTCAGACGTTCATCCTGTCTCAGGTTTGCGTAATGAGCATCCTCCGGCATGCCTGTGTGCGGGATGCAGGTATTGCCACAGCGTGGGTGCTCAGGAGTCTAATTGCTGAATGAAAGGTGTGCAGATTTTGCACCTTGACAGGTGCTGCCAATTTGCCTTCTGAAGGGCCTTCCGGTGCAGCGACTTCTCCCAAGCAGCACGCCTCTGAAGCCAGGGCTGCCTGCTCTTCTGCTCCCGGAGCCCTGACGTGGTGCTCCACACATGTGGGCCCAAATTGGGATAGAAGATGGATCTGGATCAAAGAGGTTAAATAATAGGTTTTTCCGTTTCACCTTGTAGGACCGGGATGGGGGGCGGGGGTGCCGGGCCTCCAGCCAATAGAGGACCAAGAGTCGTCGGGAGGGCTTATAAAGCTGCTATTTCTGGCATTTTTTTTTCTCTTTCTCTGCTGATTATGCAGCAGCATCTCGCAGAGGCTGTCGCGGGTGCGTTCTCTCGCTGCCTGGGCTTCTGTGGAATGAGGCTCAGGCTCCTTCTCTCAAGACCCTGGTGCATTGCAGGTGCGTCTCTGCAGAAGGTAAGCAGCGCTGTCCGCTGCTTCAGGGTGGAGGTGCTCAGGCAGACTCTGTAGAGCCAAGATGGGTGATGCTGGATCCCGGGTGGGGCCAGGCAGGAACTGGTGCCTGCCACGTTCTGCAGTGAGGTTGCTGTGCAGGGTCCAGGGGCCTGGTGATGGCTCTTCCTCTCTGATAAGAAATTCTGCGTGCAGCTGGCATTGGCTCTGCTGAAGGATTAGCCACCAGTCTTGATGCCCAGGACACTCAGGGAGCATTCACTCCTTCATGTATTCCTTCATGTATTCATACATATATTTATGTATTTATTCGTCTTGCATTCAACTCACATACAGCAGGCCTAGCCAGATGTAGGTGTTTGTGGGGGTGGGAGTGGATTGGGAAGGGGTCTTGCTGACTGAGACAAGAAACAGTGAGAACAGTGGGGGGTGACGTCCCCGTGCCATGTAAGGACCCAGAAGACACTGGGCTGGGGGTTGGAGGGGGGTCTTCTGAGAAAGGGATGTGCTGCAGCTAAAGATGGCACCTGGAATCAGATTTTGGAGATGGAGACGCAATCAAAATTCTCCCCTCATTTAGTAAAGGCCACCTTTCCTCTTGTCCAGAAAGGGTCCAGGAAACCAGCAGCTGGGATCTCCATGGCCACCCTTTTGGAGAAGAGAAGCCGTGACAAGGGAAGGAATGCATCACGGCCCCCAGGGTGAATGCACAATGTAGCAGTGAAAGAGGCTCCTGTCAGTGGCATTTCCCAGCAACCCCTAGGGAGGAGGCTGTGCAGTGGGGGTGCTCATTGCTATTAGCAGTGCTATACCTAGATCAGAAGGCCTGATCCTTCTGGCGCTCTCATTTCCACGGTCATTGTTGGAGATCTGGTTTCATGCATGTGCATCCTAGAAATGTAACGTGACAGCTCAGGCCCATGTCCCCTCATGTGGAACATTAGGGGAGCATAGAAAGACCAGGAACCGGCATCACTCATGCCTCTTGAGAGCATCCTTCCTAATCCCCATAGAGTCACCAAGAATTTTCTGAGACACTGGGTCCCGCACTGCCCGGGGAAGTCTCACAGCCAGCTGGCCAGGGCAGGAATAACCATGGGTGCCTGCCAAGCAATAGGGCCTGGGTTAGTGACCACATTCAAATCCTAGCCCCACCTTGAGTAGTCTGTGACATGACATGGGCTCCTCAAGCAGCCTGGGTCTCAGTGCCCACCCCTGCAGAGTGGGCATTGGCATTTTCCCTGTGATGGTGTGTACATATATGTGCACACGCATACAGCCATGCACACATTGCTCATACTTGGCCTAGCAGCTAGAAGGGCCTCCATCCATGTTGGATGGATGGATGGATGGATGGATGGATGGATGGATGGATGGTCCAGGATGACTCAGCTGGGGAGGAGGCCAGGATGGTCAGGCACGTGCTCTGGTGAGTGTACATACGGCCAGAGAGCCTCTCTGTGTGTCTAGAGTGGGAGGCACTGTGTTCTGTGTGGGGCTGGCTGAGAGAAATTGCTCTGGTCACCCCCATGGCTTCCCCTATGGGGAAGGGAGGGCACTATGGGACTTGTTGCCCCTTAGAACCAGCATTGACCCTTAGCTGAACTCTTCTTACACAGCTTTCTGAAGACTGGTAGGCAACCTAATGTTGGGATCTTATAGGGACAGGCAACCAAGTCACCAGCTGTTGATTGTCACTTATGTGTTGGGAGTCTGGGCTGGATACAGGGAATGGCATAGGAAGCGAGGATGTTCAGTCCATGCAGACTTCCTGTCAGGAACAGAAACTGAGCATAGATCTAGGACCTGGCTTGGAACAGGTCTCCTTTCCATGGGATCACTGTGTGACCTCAGGCAGGTCACTGTACCTCTCTGATCCTACAGAATGTCAGGTTAAGAGGATGACAAGGAGCAAGAGATGCAGAACCTAGTGTTGTGCTTTATGAATAAAAATGCCACCCCTTCCTAGGGAAGGGACCCAGGGAACTTTGCATGGGGTTCAGCTCAGTGTCTGCTACAGGCTGGCATGAGGCAGGCTCCCACTGAAGGTTTATATGAAGTAGGAAGGTGGCCGGAGCGTGGACTCCAGCCCTTATGTCATCCCCAGGAGAGCTCCTCAGAGAAATAATTCCAGCTGGTCCCACCAACTGCCCGTTTGCCACACTGGCCGTCGCTGGTGTGAGGGGTATTGTTAGGGTGGGCTTCCGGCTAGAGATTAACTTCCTGTCTGACACCCATAGGGTCCCCAGTGCCCTTCTCAGCTCCTTCTTCAGGGACCGACCTATCGTTACTGAGATCAGGTACCGAGGTGGGGTACAGAGAGTACTTCAGAGACCGACCTATCGTTACTGAGATCAGGTACTGAGGTGGGGTGCCCAGCTGTGGCTGCCTCTGTGACCCCACAGGGGCCTGAAAAAAAAATCACAGGTGGATGGATTCTTGCCTCTCTTGGGCTCTGGGAGGCATTTTCCAGGGAGGCCACCACACCACACTCCCACCTGCGGAGAGTAGTATCTTTTGAATTCATCACCAGAGTAGCAATTAGGGGGTGAAGGCTTTCATTTTTCTAGCTAGGAGATCCGTGCCGCTCCCTTACCTCTGAGGAGCCCCCGAGGCTCTGAGGCCGCTCATGACGGGTGTGAGCATGGACTGTGAACCAACACCCTATAGGGCTCGTTCTGGAGGAGGCGAGGCTAGGGGCAGCCCTCTCTTGACTCACCCCCACTGTGCCCTCCATCTCACCCATCGTAGTGACTAGTACTGCCTGCTGGAAACTTGGGCACAGACCTGGACGCAGCATGACCCCTTTTCTGCCCTGCTGTAGCCCACCTGTCCATGTTGCTGGCTGTCCCTTCAAAGCTCCATCATCTGCTACCTGGGTGACTTCAGGACCTCCTGTCCTGAACTTTCTCATTAGAATCTGCCCTCCCTGCAGCCAGCTCAGTGAACTGCTTAATGTGTCCGTCCCTCCCATGGACGCTTGGCAGCTGCCGGCTGCCCCTCCACGCCATGGTGTTCACCTCAAAACCTCATCTGCCTGCCTGGGGCTCATCTGCTTCCACACTCATGGGTTTCTGCTTCCTCCAGGATCCTGTCTGATGTTCCCTGAAACTCCTTCCCCAGCCAGGCTGCCCTGCCTCCTACTTTTTAAATCTTTAGGACCCTGTGTCCATGGTAGGTTTCCTTTAGACCTCCAACTCCTGCTAATCTGCAGAGCTGACCAGGACATCAAGGCTTTGCCAGAGCCCTCTCTGATTGTCCCTCTGTGTATGCTGTGGTCCCCCAAGGATCACTGTGGGGCTCTGGAGGACCTCACCCATGGCTGATGCACCTTTATTTTCCTACCTGCTGGACGTTTCTGCTTAGGATGCACTCACACAGGCAGGGCATGCAAAGAAGGCCCCATAGACAGACCCCTTGAGAATCCCCAGTCTGTGGTTAGATGTGGCTGTGTGGCCTCACCTCTCTGAGCTTACAGTATCATGAGGATCGACAAGGTGTCATGTCTCTTCTGCTTGCTGGGCCTAATTATTCCCCTAGGACACTTGGAACATTCCAATGACCCCTTCCACTTGCTCCAAGCAGAGAAAACTTGAAGAGGGGTCAGGCACATTGGCCCTCAGTGTCCCACACAGAAGCATAGGACCCTAAACAGGGGCAAAAATAGCAGCCACCAGGGCACCCTGTGATGCGGAAGCCACAGAGGAAGCCGCAGGCCAGGCGGATGCCAGCTGCCTCGAGGGGATGAGGTTCCTCAGATGTGCTAGCGAAGCAGCCCTCATGCCTGCCCTTGCCTGCTCCTTCAACCACAGCATCAGATAAGCCTGTGGACAGCTGTTGGCTTCCTCTCTGGGGAGGGTAAGCACAGTGCCATCCGTGGGCGTGCTTTGCCTCCTGTCATCTTTCTGGCCTCTACCCCCTTCCCCTGCCTTCTCTGCCCGCCTTGACGTCCCTTTACTGACCAAAGCGACACTTGCCCACTCCCATGGGAAGGCCTTGTACCGGCTGCTGAGCAGCATGGATGCCCCAAGCTGGTACCATCTTGGCTCCCTCCCACCCCTCCAACCACTGTCCATCTTTCTGTAACTTCGTCCTGAAAGTCCAGTTTGACTGGCTTAAATGGAATTCCCTCCCGATCCCCTCACCTGCTCACCGCCTTCCTTCCATGTGTGTACAGCCTTCCAATGTGCTGTGTGAGTCACTTGTCATTTCTGAGGAGGATTGATGGTTTCTCCAGCCCAGGACAGTAAGCCCCAGTGGCCTTTGTTCACTGCTGATCTCTAGATGCTCATAACAGGGCCTGGCACAAAGTAGATTCTCAACACATATTCTTTCAGTTCATGGACACACATGGGTATGAAGAACCTTCGGAAGAGGCCCAAGCTGGGTCTAGTGTGTTTTCAGGGGCTTTAGGACTGAGGGCTGGACTCATTGTCTTAGGGGGCTCTGGCATCAGGATTTTATTAGCCTTGGACAGAAGTCCCTGCTGACCCCGAAGTGATAGCTGTCTGGGTCCGGAGAGGGCTCTGGAATCCCACATGGCACCTTGCAAGAGTTGTTATGAGTTTGGCTTTGCCCTTTTGCTTTTGAGAGAGGGTTTGCTATGTAGTCCAGGTTGACTTCAAACTCTCCATTCTCCTGCCTCAGCCCTCCATGGGCTGGGATCACAGAAGTGACACTGTGCCTGCCTGGCCCATGGGTTTGGCTTTGGGACCACACTCCTCTGGTTCGAATCCCAGCTTTCCCACTTCTCAGCTGTGTGGCTGTCACCTCTACCTGTGCATGTCAGTTTCCTTGCCTGTTCAGTGAGCAATGATTCTGACCTTGATTAATTTGCAGGATTATGTATCAGCTCTGTGAAGTCCTTGCCTTGTAGTAGATGGTCAGTAAGAGGCGGTTTGTTAAACCCACTCAGAGTGTGTTAGGCTGGGTTATGCCTCAGTAACAGAGCCCCCAAACCTTAGTCATTTATCACCAGGATAATTTATTGATTTTTTTTAGTGTTTTATTCACCCCCATTTCCTCTTTTATCACACCCACTCCTTCGTCTCAATGAGTAGTATGGTGTATTTTTGTGCCTCCCACATGTTCCATGGCAATCAGCAGAGAGGTAGGTCTTGGGTTCTGCTCCACAGTCACTCAGAGTGGAGGTTAGTCTCATCTCCCTCGAGAGTCCTGCGGCTCCTGCAGAGCCAGCCTGGAGTTCCCATGTTTGCTGTTCTGCACTTCCACAAGAAGAGACCATTTGTTTCTGCTTCTAGCCCATTGGTCTAAACCAGCACCATCATAAGGGGAACCTAAACCCGGGGTCCCCCTGCTGAAGGTAGAGGAAAGAAAGACACTGAAGCACCATGGGGATATCTGTCATGGTGGGCACATCCTGCCTGGCTGTCTCCGGGCAGAGGCACAGTTAACCCACAGCCCGAGGGAACTTACCCAGTGCTGCTGGCTGAAAATGTACACCCTTGCTACATCCATGTCCTAATCTCCAAAACCTGTCACCTTTTGGCAAAGTGGTCTTTGCAGATACAATAAAGATAATGATCTTCAGTTGAGGGGGTTGTCCTGGCTTTCCTGGTGGCCCACAGTCATTTTTAGGTAGCTCCTAAGAGGGATGCAGCAGGAGTCTGAGACAGTAGGTGATGCTAGGTGAGTCAATGTGCTTTGAAGGCAAAGAAAGGGGTCACAGGCCAGGGGACATCAAAAGCTGAGGGTGCAAGAAACGTGTTTTCCCCTGGACCCTCTGGAGCTGCCTGCCCTGCCCTGGTCTGAAGCCCTAAGAGACGAACTTGGGACTTTTGGCATCCCAAACTATGAGAGAATAGTTTGTATGTTGCCACTTTGCTTTGCTTTGGTCCGTTTGTGGTTTGGCCGGGGATAGAGCTCAGGCCTCGTACATGCCAGGCGAGCACTCCACCTCTGAGCCCCAGCCAGTCTGTGTGGTTTTGCACTACTCAGTTTATCATGATTTGTCTGGGCAGCTATGAAAGTACTAGCAAAACCCAATGCCCAGAAGCCTCCATCTGCTCTGACGGAACAGATCCACCCTTGTGCTCTCATAGTGTGCTACGTCCCCTGCTTTGCCTGGCATTTCAGCCTCTTGGGGAAATACATGAGGGTACGGGGAAAGATGGCAGCCAGATCACAGTCAGAGCCCAGGTCAGTCACTTAGAGACTGTGAACAGGTTTTTCTGTATCTCAGTCCCCAGCTGTACAGTGAGCATTCGGGCAGATGGTCCCCTACAAGGGGCTGGGAGCAGCAAGGGACAAATGCAAATATAATGGTACTTGGTTCAGCTCAAAACTCCTTTATGGGAAACCTCAGATGGGCAGAGGGAGCAACGAGCCTCTGTGCTCAAACCTTATTTTGTAAATATGCTCCCAGCTCCTTTGGCCCTCAAACCCGGCCTGGCTGCTTCATGGCTCCGCGAACGTTATACCAACTCGCTTGTGTAAATACTCACCTCCCGATTTGTGAATGCAAATGCATTTGGCTGTGCGTGTCACCCTCTTGCCATAGCTCTTCTGGAAGCCAACCAAGCAGATTTTGAATTCTGGAATGGCATGAGCTCTGGCTGGCACAGGGCCCTGTGTCCTGCCCCTCTCCAGCCCTGCAGGGCCTGGAGCCTCACCTTTTTCTCAGCTTCCCAGTGACCCACATCCTCTCTGTCACTTGGGGCTAAGTCGGGTTCTGCTGGTTCAGGGCAGAGGTTAAAACCTAGGGCAGGAAGAGCCCACACATGCAAACATTACTGCTATGAATTGAAAAGGAAAATATCCTTTTCTTTTGAATTGTCAGAAAAAGAAATGAAAAGGAAGTGTGTGACCAAGGAAAGGAAATTAGGGTTTGCCACCAGCATGAGTCACCCCCCTTTCTGTCTCCTGAGTGGGCCTTTGCCCTGATTCATTCACCCCTGAGTCTCTCAGCTCTGTGAAATACTGGGGCCGTGGTGATTTTATTCTGGCTACAGACTTCCTGTTCTAGCCATCAGTATGTGCTTTTCCTTCAGAGTCAGGGTTCTACTGTTCTATTTGCTGCTGCTGTTGCTGCTGCTGCTGCAGATGGTGGTGGTGGTGGTGGTGGTGGTGGTGTGTGTGTGTGTGTGTGTGTGTGTGTGTGTGTGTGTGTGTGTGTGGTCAGTCAGTGATCCAGACTTCAGGTGTCCTCTTCAAATGCTCCCCATCTTATCTTTCGAGACAGGGTCTTTCACTGAACTGGCATTTACCAGTTTGGAAAAACTGGTCAGGGAACTCTAGAGATCTGCCTGTATTCACTTCCCCAGAACTGGGGAATGCCCAGCTTTTTATGTGGGTTCTGGGGATCAAACTCAGGTCCTTACGCTTGTAAGCACGTTACTGGGCAGCTCGGGCAGCTCCCCAGCCTCTGCTTACCGATGCCTTATTCAAGGTTTCCTCTGTGTGCAAACCAGACACAGAATCTTTTCCTGGCCCCACCCCAGGACCACAGCCACTCCTTCACCTCTTTCGTCGGCAGGCTCATCTCCCCGCCAGACCATTCACAGCTGCTGTTTGAACCATGGCTCAGATCCCGGCCCTCGATGTCCATTCCCTAGTTGTAGCCCTGCCGCCCTTCTCTCCCAGCTTTTCTGTCTCCATGTCTCTTCTGCTCTCCTGCTAATGCTCTCCAATCCTGAATGGGCCCTTCCTTCTTTCCAGTTCCCAGACCTGGGGACCGCTTACCTCCCATCATCCCCCACCCCCTCTCTTGTCTTATACCCTCACCCCACCTCACCTGGCTCATTCTGCTTACAGCTACCTCCTCTCCAGTCTTTCTGCGTGGCCCCAGTCAAGGCTCCAGGGGGCCTGCCACTCACCCTGATTTGAACTCCCACTCCTGCCCCCATCATTGGACCATAAGCTTCAGGAGGACAAAGATTGCCCTGTACCTCACAGATACTGGCTGTCCTTGAGGCAGTTAGGTGGTGTGAAGAGGGAATGGCTTCGGATATAGGCAAGGGACTCTCCCTCATCACCTAAAGATATTTGTGTGTAGTGTAAAATATGCTAGTTCCACAATGGCTGGTTTGGGTCATGTGTGCTTCTCCATTGCCGTGGAATCAAGCATACATTCCCCCATGCATTTATTTCTTGGAATGTTGCCTCTCAGTGACTTTCCTGTTTAAATCTCATGTCTTTTTGTCTCACAGCATCTTGCTTTCTGTCGAAGTTGACGGAGCCATTTCTACATCGTATATATTAACTGTCTCGTCGTTGGTGCTGATATTTTCTTAGTCTGATGTCCTTTTCATTTCAGTTTTATTACGTTTCCTTCCACAGAAGATATTAATGCGTGTATATTTGAACCTGTCAATCTCTTCCTCCATGATTGCTTCAAGGGCTGAGGAAGTCGCCGCGCCTCTGCGGATCTGATAAACACTGTGTTCTCTCCTCTGATTGTTTCCCTCCAGCGTGGCTTCGTGTACTTAACTCTTACCCCTTCTGCAGTGCTTGAGGCTGGGGACTTGCTGTGGTTATCTCCTTCAACGTTCCCAAACAGGACGAGCCCTGCTGCCTTGTGTTTATTAAATAATTGGTCTTGATCCCTTTGTTTGCAGATGGGAAGACTAAATAACGTAGTTGTTATGAGCGTGACTTCTGGCAGGGTTATGAGTTGGCTTTGCCACCGTCCATTTGTGTGACCCTGCAGCCTGCAGGTGACATTCCACTTGTCTTCTCCTCTGTAGAACGTGATGTTGCCATCTCCCTCCTAAGGCTGTCGCAAAGGTCAAATGATACTGTTGTGCAAAGGCTGTCCCATGGATCCTGGTGCAGAGGGTTTGGCGTTTCCTCACCCGATTAGGCCTAACTTTCCAAATTTGCTCTCCTGTTTTATTGTTCCAAAGTCCTTATTTTGGGGCTGGGAAATGGCTCAGTTGACAAAGTGCTTAAGTGCTTGCCCTGAAATCGTGAGGACCTGAGTTCAGATCCCTATCACCCAAGTTAAAAAAAAAAATTAGATGTGTTGGTACACACCTGTAACCCCAGCACTGAGGAGACTGGGACATGGGTCCCTGGGGCTTGCTGGCTACCTAGCTGAGACATGGCTTCAGTGAGAGTCTCTGTCTCAAAGTCAAGGTAGAAAGCAATTAAGAAAGGTACCCACCATTAGCATTCACCCTTACTGCCCCCCATATTCTCTTTTCAATCTTTCAAGATTTATTGTATTTTATGTGTATGAGTGTTTTGCCTATGTAAACATATGTGCATCACATGTGTGCCGGTGTCTGAAGAGGTCAGAAAATGGCATTGGATCCACACATGTTCTTATTTTGGGTCACGGCCACCTTGCTTTGCTAGCTACTCTACAGAATGTCTCGCCCTCTCACCAAAGCAAGCTCCCTGACACTGCTCTGTGAACATTGTTGAAGCTTTCCTCATGCTTTTTTTTTTTGGTGCTTGTTCATCCCATCTCTGCCATTCTGCACTGGAAACAGCCTCGGTGACTTGGAGACAGTTATCATCCCCTAACACACACACCAAGTTTCTCACCCCACCCCCAAGTGGTCTGCCGTTGGCTCACTCTGTCTCTCTGTGTGACAGGTGTCTGTCGCTTGCATTTGTGTGGCCAGTCGCCTTCATAATGCCTCCTTGTTTCTGAAGGTCAGGATGTCCTGTGAGCCCTGGGCTTCCCTGGAAATCTGTTCCATATTTCAGGTCCCGCCTTAGAGTGGCACCTGGCTTACAATGTCACAAGTGCTCAAGTCTAGGCTTGAGCTCTGATAGCAACTGGGCCATATTTAGAACATTCTGGAGGCACACACAGGTTCAGGGGATTCAACATCATGATGGTGGTAACTCCTGATATGATATTGCCGGTAGCTGAGGGACCATCTACCACCTTGTCCTTGGTTTCCCTAGTGGAATGCAGAGAAGTTTGGAGTGTGACTAGCCTTGACACCTTGTGATTTCACTTAAGCAGGGTGGCACAGCTGTGGAGAGAGATTAGAGTATCTCCCAGGTATAGGCTGGGCTATAGAGGACAGTTTCCATCTCTGTTTTCTGATGGAGAAAGAGTCCATTAAGACAGCTTCTACCCCCACTGCTTCCTTGGGCTCCAGGAGAGAGCTGAGATCTGGGACATAAGGGTTCAGTGGGCAAAAACAGAAGGGTGCCCCTCAGCCTGGAAAGTTGCCTGCATGAAAGGAGGAAACTAGCCTCTTTAGGGCTTTGTATTAAGCTGCTCACTGCCAGATATATTTCCCTCCCGTTTTGTTTCCATTGGTTTGTTTGTGGCTGGATCTCACTATATAGCCCTGGCTGCCCTTGAACTCAGCATTCTCTTGCCTCAGGCTTCCCAGTGCCAGGATTGCAGCTGCATGCTGCCCTACCTGCTCCCATCCCTACTTTGCTGAGGAGGAATCTGAGGTTGAGAGAGTCCAGATCCTTGCTCGTAGCTACACAGCAGCCGAGGGCAGAGCCTGGACTTGGACCCAGGTCTGCAGGCTTCGAGAGATGCAGCCAGTACCCTCCCCACCCACTGGCAGTCCAAAGGCAGACTGTAACACAGCGCTTAAATATCCACCAGCAATGTTTACAAACATGCTCTCTGTGGGTGCTGGATGGAGGGGAGTAAGCCTGGCATCTTGTCTTTGTTGGCTTTGGGGTTAGATGCACAAGTGGCAAGTTCAGGTGACCTAGAAAAGCCTTTCTAGGTCAAATTACAGTTTCAAAGGACTTTCTCTCTCCCTCTCTCTCCTTTTAAAGCCACCCCACGATCCAACACTGAGCACTGTCATTGACATATTTCCCATCCGAAAATGCCAGCCCTTTGTGGCATGATTGAGGGGCTTGTTTTGCAGCACTGGGTAGAAAATATCTTCCAGATCATCTGCCGCTCATTGTCTCAGCCCCCCCACCTCCGTCCCCCCATCCTCCCATCCCCCGTCCCCACAGTGTCCCACCCTACACGGGGCTCTTGCGGCTTTTAGTTAATTGTCTCTGGCAAGAGTCTGTTCTGGGACTTGTTCCCAACCGCACAGAAGATAGATCATTGTCAGGCACAAATATTGGCAGTTCTTGGCAGCCGAGGGCTGTAGGCTGCTAACCACAGCCTGTCTCCAGGGAAGGACGGGCAAGAGCGCAAAGGGGGCTTAGCCTGGTCGTTGGCGCACGGGCTCCCAGTTCAAACCATGTATCTCCTGTTTTTTAGCTGTATGGTCTTGGGCAAGCTGCTTCACCTCATTGGACCTCAGTTCCTCCCCTGTGGAACAGCAGCCTGGACCATGGTACCTTACCGTATGGGTTTCAGAGGATCCCATGAGTTAATGTGAGCATGCCAATGCAGGAAGCTCTGTGTCGTTGTTGTGTGAGTCACTTAAGGTGAGGGTATGATCTGTCCAGTTCTCCAGGCCTCAGACACTCTCCCTACCTGCTCCTGGTGC
The DNA here is from genome assembly GCF_007827085.1 of Peromyscus californicus insignis. NCBI lineage: Eukaryota > Metazoa > Chordata > Mammalia > Rodentia > Cricetidae > Peromyscus > Peromyscus californicus. Next base: position 137,856,684 of record NW_026294595.1, read on the forward strand.
CTCACAGTCCAGCATCACCCTGGTGATGGCTTCGGGTGAAGGAGGAAGCCTAGATCTGATAGCTCGCCCATTTGTGAACACAGCATTTGGCTCCCTGCTCTGATTTGGGACATTCCCTGAGGGCCATCTTGCCTCCAGAGTTCCCTTGAGACAGACTGCACATGCCCCACTATTCGTCCTTCTTACTGGCTTCCCTGCAGCTCTCCCTAGTGAGCCTTTCCAGACACAGATAAAGACAACGAGAGAGCAGAAGACTTGTCTGTAGTCACTCGCTGAGCTGGTGACTCCCTTTCTTCCTTGGACGAAGTTACCCGATATCTTGCCTTATAAATGTCCCCAGCATGTGGGGAGTTGGTGGGGGGCAGCCAGTCTGGCCTAGGCGTGGCTTCTGGAGGTGACATCCTAGAAGTTGCCTAGGGACCAGCTGTGTGGAAAGGGATGAGAAGGGAGCTGCTGCAGAGATACAGTCCCGGTATGCACAGAGCTGGGTGCATGCTGGAGCCTGAGCAGCCCTATAGCAGAAGAGAGCTATGGACGTGTTTGTTCATAGTGTGAGCCCAGGCTAGATGGTTGGTCTTGTCAGGGCAGATTGTCAAGTGCTTTGAGTACTACTTCAAGGATGTTGCTTCTTAGTGGACATGGTGGTGGATAGTGCATGCCTATAGTCCCAGCACTTGGAATGTTGAGGCAGAAGGATTGCTGTGAGTTCAAGGCCAGCATGGGCTGTATCACAAGACCCTGTCTAGAAACCAAGAAACAAGAAAAACTTGGAGTCTTCCTCGGTGGAAGGTGGGATTTGGCTGAAAGTGGTGTGAGTAGTCATCTGGGGGTCTGGAGTGAAGGGTAGAGATGGTGCCGAAGAACAAGGGTACCAGCTGCACTGTGGGGGTTGGGAGCCCCTAGCTTCCCTTCTCCCCATCCTCAGAGAGGCTCACGGGCATTGCTTGGATGATATGGATACAGCTGGGAGCAGCTGAGCACACATACGTTAGGATTCCCATGAGGAACCAGGTGGAAGGCCACCAAGCCACGAGCCCAATCTGATGGGTTCCCAGGCCTGCCCCTTGGGCAACCTCATCTGGCCACACCCTGACCTACTTCCCAACCGTGGCCCCCCTGCAGCCACAGCCAGGCCTGCAGCCCCCTTGGCACCATTCCCCCTCACAGCGGCCAAATGAAAATGTTTGTTGAAAACAACATGTGCATAATTAAAGCTTAATGAGCGCTTGTCTGTTTGGAATGTGCAATTAGATTTATAATCGGGGACGGGAGCGAGCTCCAAATGGCTTTAAATGGAGCTGAGAGAGAGGATAATTTTTGCCATAAATCTGCGGTAATGTACTCGATATGTGAGTTACCAGAGGCGGCACCAGGCCACCATGCTATACCCGTTGGGCAGCTGCGGCTGAATAAGGTGCTGCGGTAGGACCCACCAGTGGCTTTGAAGGAGGGGGCTTCCCTGGGTTAGATTTGGAGCACCCACCTGCAGGCTGAGATATCTGGAACTGAGCCAACTGTGGGAGGCCGGAGCCTCTGCTGAGTCTACAGTACTGGCCCCAGGATGACCTGACCAGGCAAGACTCTGCAGGCAAAATCACCCCATCCTTTAAAATGGCAGCAAGGCAGAGCCAGGGATTGCAGCGTGGTCCTTGACTTTGTTTCCTACTGTATCCTAGAACTCAGAGCACATCATAAGCTTCACTTCATGTTCGTTGAATGAATGAGTGACACTTCGTCAGCCTCTTGCCTTCTATAAGTCTCTCTCTGTGAGCCTCAGTTTCCCCATATTGGCACAGTGAATTGGATTTGGTTACTGCTGATGCTAAGTCTCCTCTGTCGGTAACTCTGGGTCTGGGGCAGATGGTGGATGGGCGTGGTCAAGTAGAAAATGAATGCAAGTGAACTGGGTTGTAACTTAGTGGCAAAGCGTCTGGGCAGTATTGGGAGGCCCTGGGTTCCATTCCCAATGCTAGGAAAACAGAAACAAATCAGATATAAGACAAACCACAGAATGTGATTTTGAGTATCTTCGTAGCCACATACAAGGGAAGTAAAAAGAGATGGGCAGAGTTAACTTTAATGGTATGTTCTGGTTGACCCACGTTGCTAAAGGATCGTTTCTATGTGTAATCAGTATAACAATATTGACGAAGTATTGGATATTCTTTCTTTCCTTATGTCTTTGAGCTCCAGTGTACATTTAATACTCAAGCACGTTGGTGTGGACAAACCACATTTCTAGGATGCTGCTGAACAGTGCCAGGTAGAAGGGCCAGGTGTTCCCATCTATGAGGTGGAGGTGGGGTCCACCTTCCAGAGGAGCCTGGCACCTGGCAGCACTCATCTGCAGTTACCATGGTGACCGTAGACATCACACTAGCTCTTGATGGTTTTTATTGACTAAAACAAATGTTACCAACTTCTGTTGGCAGTGGGAAGAAGGGTCCTTCAGTGGCCCAGAGCTGTGGACTTGCCCACAAGGCCATTCCCAGACCCTTGTTCCCAGGCTATGGGCAAGACTTTGCCTCTCCTTATAAGTCAAGAAAACCCTAGGCGGAGGGTGATGAGGTCCACCTGCTTTGGTCCACACAGCTTGCATAAAGTCGAGGTGGGAAACCAGTGTGACTTTTTTTTTTTTTAGTTTTTTTAATAGCTTGTATTAATGATACGTAATAATGAGTTACAGTACGACATTTTCATAAACATACATGTTTGCTCCCCATTACTCTTTCACAGCCTCCTTTCACACCTGCAAACCCCTTCCCTACTTCCATGCCTTTTTTCCCTTCTGGTGAACTGATCAGTTTAATTAGGGTCACTTACAGGAATGTGGGAACTTACCAGGGGCCACACCACTGAAGAATGTGAGCTTTTGGGGGTCCTGCACAGCCTAGACTTCAGACTCAGCCTGGGTATCATGGCTGTGTGATGTTAAGCAAAACCTCTGACCTCTCTGGGCCTCAGACAGAGTGTTGGATTTCCAGGGTGGATATCATAAGAACAAACACCCAGCACTGTGCCCCCAGAGCAGGGACACCCATCAGGAAGCAGATATCATTGGAGGGGAATCAATTATTGTATTTAAGAAGCAAAACATAACAAGTTATCATGGAGGGAAAAAAAATCACCAGACTTTCTTATTGGTTTTATGTCAGGTTGTATGCTTGTAGGCAGACATGCTTAAGACCTCAGAACTTGGTGGGAGTTCCCTCTACAGAGTTCAACCATGCTGTTTAGCTAGAGGTGGCCAATAGCTCTCTCTGAACTGCAAGACAAGGTTCCAAACACTTTTCATGATTTTCCTTGTTTAATCCCAGTGGTCGTCATACCCATTTTTCCGATGGAGAACACGAGACACAGTCATCAGTTAAAAGTAAACATCCCATGTGGGTGGAGAACGCAGCCTGCCCAGCATGTGAACTCTGGCAGCCTGGCAGCTGTGCCTGCCTGGATAAACTGTCATTGCACTTCTCCATGTGGTGGTGGGCCTGGATTTGCTCAAGCTTCAGGGTTCCCTTAGTTAGGCCCATTCTGATCCTCGTCTGTCTGCAGAGGTCTTTCTCCCCGTGTGTCTCCTGAGACTTCCGTGTGAAACCATGCTCTCAGCAGAGCCCAGATCACAGCTGCCACACTCTTGTCACTGTCTATTGAGCTCAGCCTCGGCTGTGCAGACTGAGCGTTGTCACAGGCTGCATCAGGCCTGGCGGGAGCAGCAAGCAGCTTTGATCATTTCTCTTCAGATCGCCACAGGCACATCGCCTGGTGCCTTGCGACTGGTTGGGCAGAGGGCTGTGCATCCTTTATCTTTGACCCGTGTCTCTGTGCAGAGCAGAGGATCAGCAGTTTCTTCACAGTTGCTGCTTTGGTACCCGGGATCAAGGCCAGGTTTAAAAGCACTGGCTGGTTCTGGGCAAGCTCCCAACTACCCTGAATCTCATCTTGTTCATCTCTACAGCGGGACTGGTCATGGCAGCTTTGCGATTTCTAGGGGGTTCTAACGAGATGCCCAGGCATAACTCTGGGTCTGGAAATGTGGTCACTGGCACACACTCACTCAACCTAGATGTCATGTTCCTGCTTTTTGCCTTGTCAGTTCCTATGCATGATCCCTGCCCCAGCACCTCTATTGAAAAGCCCTCCTCCCTTCTTCTCTTCCCCTGCTAACCCAGTCCTGGCCCCTGTCATAGGTGTCAAAGAATACACCATTGCTTAAGTGTGCAATGAGAAGTAATGTTCACTGCCTTGCTTTCAGAGCTACAAGTCAAGCTGAGGCTGGTATTTGTATGGCTTGGGGAAGCACGGGAGCCTAGACTAAGATACTCAGGAAGAGGATGTGTTTGGTCTGGCACCCTGGCCCTGTTGTGTCCATGAGGCTGTTGAAGTAGGACTGATATTGGCCATTTGGGATGGGCTGTCAACTGGTCTGTGGTCATCTGTTATGGCTTAGAGCTGGGGCTAGAAAACAGCCCATCTGCAAAGCTGGTGGGGGCTGGGCCGTGCCTGATCACCACCAGCCGCCTGATGTCAAGAGCACTGTCTGCACATGGCAGGCAAACAGTCACCCCTCTGCACCCCCTGAACCCCTGTGATTTCCAGTTTCTTGTGCCGGGGGGGGGGGGTGTTTGTCAACTCCTAGCCCTCAGGGGCTGTTCAGAAGCACACAGTAGGGACTCCTTGTTAGGACCTGATACAACAATGGCCTGGCTGGGCTCACTGGCTTCAACCGCTTAAATCAGATCTTAGACCAGGACCAAGAGCAGGGGGAGGGCGGTTGTAGGAGTATGGGGTCAAAGAGAAGCGGATGACCACGGACTGGAGGGAAGTGCTGAGCTTCTCCAGATGGAAGGAAAGGAACCAGAGTGGGTGAGATGTAATTATGTAGGGAAGGTTGGGAAAGCCAGGGACATGCCTGACGGCCTCAGTTTTTCAGTGACATGGGAGACAAGGTCATCAGTGAGATGAGAGGATTGGGACTGATAAAAGGATATGAGTGAGCATATAATTACAAAGATAAGTAATTAAGCAACTGTCAGAAATAATTAACATTTTAAAACACTGTATTACTGTATTACAGATATCAACTGCTATTGGATATCTGATAACAGATATCATAATTGTCATGAGGTAGGAATAATAGCTTTTTTAGTGTGTGCATATGCTCATGCATGCTTAAATACATGTGGGCACACATATTTGTATGGGTGCACAGGCACATATGTGTATGTGTGTGCATATGGAGTCTTCCTCTATCACTCTCCATCTTATTATTTGAGGCAGGGTCTTTTGAGCCCAGAGCTCACCAACTTGGCCAGTCTTGCTAGCCAGCTTTCTCTGGAGATCCCTTGCCTCCATCTTCCAAACACTGGAGTTACAGGTGGGCCTCCTCACCAGCTCAGCATTTACGGCATTTACATTGGTTCTGTGGATCTGACCTCTGGTCCTTACACTCGCACAAAAAGTGCCTCATCTGCTGGGATCTCTCCAGTCCCTCGATGCTGTTTTATAGGTTAGGGAAATGAGAGCAAGTGACATGAAGTCCAAGGTCACCCAGCTGGTACACAGAGGGAGCGGCACTCAGATTCCAACATCCATACTGTCACCAAAGCTTTCACAGCCCAACGCTGATCTTACTGGGATGGGATGGAGGCTTTCAGGTTGGACTCAGTAGTGTGAACTTTTAATGTAACACCATAGGGTAGAGTACGTAGCCAGATCCTCTTAAAAAAAAAAAAAAGAACTCAGAAAGAGTTGGGATTCAGGGAGCAGAGAAATGACAAAGAGGGTGTTCTGGGCTTGTGTGAGGTAAGAGCAAGGAGACAGACAGCAGAGGTCCCACAGCATCCAGGACAGTGTGTTACGAGGCTCAGGGCTGATGTAGAGACCAAGCAGGGCTTGGTCTGAGGCATGAAGGGATTGCCTGATGATGCCACGGCAGGGGAGGAGCCGAGCAGAAAGCTTTTGTGGGTGATCAGACTCGGGAGCGAAGTTCAGAGTCACCCAGGGATATTGAGTCAGGCCTGTGTGGCGGTGACATCTGTCATGATTAGAGAGTGCTGGAGAAAGAGTCAGCCCGGGCCCATGATGTCAGCGGTGGAGGGGGTGTTTTTATCGGAAGTAAGTATGGACCAAATGGGAAAACGGCCAGGGAGGAACTGCCAGTGGGAATTTGGGGTGACCTGGCCGGAAATGAGTACCTGAGAGGTGGTGACATCCGGCAGCTGTGAACACAGAGTCTTGTTCAGGGAAAGTATGGAGTGGGGCAGAAATACCAGACTCACTTGCCAACCCTCTGCTGATTTACTCATGCAATTTAGCCTGTTTCCTCCCAGGCACCCGCCCGCCTACCCATGCATCCCAGACTCTCCCCCCCACCACCCAGTGGTTGATCTTATCTGCCATTCCAATCATTTTCTCATCCACCTGTCTTTTCACACTCAGCCATTTTATCTCATCCACTTGTTCATCCATGCCTCCCTCTTTTTTTTTTACATAATATTTTATTGATTCTTGGGGAATTTCACATCATGCACCCCAATCCCACTCATTTCCCAGTCCTTCCATATCTGCCCTCCACCCTTGTAACCTCCCCAACAAAAGAAAATTTAAAAAAAATTAAATTTAAATGTAAAAAGAAAGAAAAATCTTGCCAACCCCTCAGGACAATGACTTGCTCCTCCGTCAATCACAGCCTTCTCTCATAGGAGTCACAGCTATTGCGTCTCCAGTTCCACCGTGCGTGTACCACTCCGCTCCTCTGTCTTTCTCTCTTCTCCATCACATAACTATTCATCATAGTGGTATTGGAAACTGTGGTGTGTCACATAGTATACCCTTTTGCACAAACAGCATTATCTGCAAATGTTCATTGCAGTGACTCATTGGTCTGGTTCAAGGCCTCTGGCTTCTGCTACACCATTGATTCTGGACTGTCCCTGAAAGTCCTTTTGGATATCCTGCTGTTGCCCAGTGTCATGGAGATCCTGAGGCTGTGATTCTGTAGGGCCAGCCCCTTCATGTGCTCTAACAGCTCATACATGGGGTAGATGTTGGGGTGGACCAACTCAAGACCCTGGATCTAGGCTCTGCCAGGCCTTCCCACCCCAGAGGGGTGAGGCCAGCTCCCTCACACCCACACCATGGGAACGAAGCCAGCTCTCCCGTGTCCACATCACTGCTGATACTTCAGGTCAACAAAGGGTGGGGCCAGCTCTCCTGCAGCCATCGAGGAGCAGGGCCAGCTCAGACTGGGGTAGGACATCAACAGAGCCTCAGATGGCAGCCCAGACTACAGACATCTACATAGCCTTTGGTGGTAACATGGGCCACAGACATCAACAGAGACCTTGGGCTGTAGTAGGACCACAGACCCAGACATGGCCCTTGGCCACAGTCCAAGCAGGCCCAGACATCACCATGGACTCAGGTGGCTGTGCAGGCTCCTCATACTGGCCTGTTCCTCACCACTGTGTCTCCAGTTTCACCTCTCTCTACAGCACGTGGAATGCTCTGCTTCTCTTTCTGCCCCATCTCTCCACCACATACTCTTTCCCATCTCTCCATCACGTATTTGCTCATCGCAGTGGTGCATGCTGGGGTGGGTGCTTGGGTGTCTCCCAGCCACCCAGAGCCTCTGGGGCCAGAGTGGGGGTCCATTTCTCCCTCTTGACTCAACCATCCCATCCATAAATCCCAACCCCGTCTACCCATCCATTCATCACATAAGGATCAATGAATGAACAGGCATCTCTTCATTCCTTCACCTCACCAATGAACCATCTCATCAACAATTACTAGGTTAATATTAATTGTACATTGAAATCATATTATAAATATACAAGGATAAATAGAACGCATCATTAAAATGAGTTTCCCCTGTTCTTAAATTGCAACTAGTAGAAAAACGTAAATTACACATGTGGTTCACATTTATGACTTGTATTTTATTTCTATTGGACAATGAGAATTTACACTATCCATCATCCATCTACGTATCCTCCATCTAGCCACTTATCTACCCATAATTCATCTATCTACCTATCTAGCCATCAACCCATCATTCATCCATCTATTCTCCTGTCCATCATTCATTCATTGGTCCTTGTATTAACTGATCAATTAATTGATGCATCTATTATCCATCTATCCATACATCCATGTATTAATCCATTCATCCCTCTACCCATCATTCTTTGGTTTCTGCCTCTATCTGTCTATGTATTCACAATCCATCCATCCATATATACACATGTAATCATTCATTCATTTTATCCCTTTTCTAGTCATCTATCCATCCATCCATCCATCTATTAATCTATCATCCATCAGTCCCTGCCTCAATCGATCCATCATTTATCAGCCCTGCATCTACTGACCCATTTGCCTATCCCTCATCCATTCCTCATTTATTGGTATCTGCATCAATCTGCCCGTTATTTTTCTCCTTCTTTCCCACTTACTGTGTGTCTCCATCTCATAACACATATTTGTTGAGAGATAGATATTTTTATCTCTCATGAATCAGAGACTGTAGGTCAGAAGAATGGGGAAAACAAGGCTTTTATGTAAAGAACTTGCCTAAGGTGGGACAGATGGAGCTAGGCTCTGTCTCTCTCAGATCAGGGCTCCTCATTATTCACTTAGGCTGCTTATTTGTTAGGTATCTTTTAAGATAAAAACAATCCTTGGGGGGAACATGATGAACTTAGGTTGGGCAGTGGCTGTTGGAATAGAGGCCTTGGAGCTCCTATCCCTGAGGCGACCACACAGTGTGGAGAGAGACAGGCCCTTTAGAAGCCTCTGTGAGCCTATCCCTGGTGGCTGACATGAAAGGGTTATCCCTGCACATTCGCTATTTGCAAAAAAAAAAAAATGTGGGTTCTTTCAGACTCCAAAACTCATTTCCATGACAAAACTCTTGGGGAGAGAAGATGAAGGCCTGGCTTTTGCAGAACAATCTTCCAGCTGTAATGAGGGCTGAAGATGGCAGTGGGAAAGGAATTATAATTAGAATATGAAATGGGGAAAATTAATCTATTCCAGGCAATGGGAAGAGGATGTCCTGACGTTTCATGGCAATTCTTAGGCTGTTGACCCCCTGTGTTTCTTCGGCACGTTTTAAAGCACACAGAAGGTTGTGTAGTGTGAAAAATGACTTTTGGCGGAGGGACGGATAAATTGTGAGATGTACACAGGATTTCTGCCCATATGTCGTCATTTAATCTGTCTCTCTGGGAACACGAAATGCGTGTTTGCGTTCACACTTAACGTGAGTTCCAGCAAACAGTTGCAGGTGTGTGTGTCTTTCTACATCGGCCCCCTCCTTTCCTGTGTGTGTTCTGGGAATTGTGTGCCAGTTTTCACAGTCTGATAATGTGCCCTGTACTTGTGCTCTGTGCACATTGGTTGTGTCGTTTATGGATACAAGGCTTGTGGGACTAAGTTGTGCATGACATGGATCCACACAAACCTGAGTTTCTGTTTACCTCAGCATGTCCTGGGTAGTGGTGGAGATGTGAGTGTTTTCCATAGGGTCTGAGCACACGTGGAGGAAGGTGGCCCTGCTCTGTCCAGGGAAGGGTAGCTCTGTGACTTTTTCCTTAGCTTACTTGTCCTTTTACCAGGAAGAGTCCTCCATGAGGAGGGGAGCAAGGGAGAAACCTCAGGCCTTTGTTCCTGGAGGCCAATGAGGTGGAAGCTCCCAAGCCCTTAGGGACCATCTACCTCACTTCATAGATCCAAGTTCTCTGCCTAATATGGCTTTGACGAAGTGGGCAGACAGCTGATCTCCCTCTGCCCTAGCCTCAGTTCGTAGCTGTTAGGCCCAGCATACTTCAGGACACTGTACGGGGCGCCCAAGACTCTCCAAATCGAGGCAGACCAAGCTTCTACAGCAACAGCCTGCCAACAAAGTCCTTCCTCAAAGCCAAAGCAAGCTTCGCTCTAGCTTCACGTGACGCCTCTTTCTTAGACATTGCTTGAACTGATGGATGTGTGAATGAGCGAGACTCTCTGATGACCTCACAGGAGTCCACTGCCCCACCCCTTATCTGCCCCCAAACCTCTTGCAAAACTCCAAGAGGGCTTCCTGTCCAAATCCATAGTCCACTGCTCGCTCTGGGTGACTCTTCTCTCTCCTGAGTCTCCAACACACTTATTGAGCATCTGTTGAACGTTGTTGACATGGAAGGATCTATAAAAGCCTTGGTCTCTGCTTACAGGGAGCTTGCAGCATGATTGGGAAGAAACCTGGCAAAGCAAACAAAGGCACTTAGGTGGTCTCTTTCCCATTGAGCGGCTCCTCCTCTCTGTGTTCCCTTGGTTTTTACACTTGATCTTAGCCAAAAGGCCGAGAAGCGATTCCCTTGGTTTTTAATGGGGGAAAAGAATGCTGGTTTTGGTGGACCATTGGAATCCTCCATAGAAAGCATGTCACTCAGAGTCAGGTAGAGTCCATTCATTCACCACATTTTTTTTTTGGTCACTTGCCCACTGTATATGAAAAAGATGGACCTTTTTCTTCCTGCTAGCTGTCTTCCAGCCAGAGTTTAACAATTGCTGGCCATCACACAGGGTTTAGGGGGGACATCTTCCAGTCTGTTTTCTTGTTAGATATTGTTATGTATTACTAACTTACACCACCCTGTCTAGTTGCTACTGTTTTAGAAAATGTCTCAGCTCCCTGGTTAAGCTTCTCTTCTGTGCATAGCATGAAGTCCTGGATCCCTGGGAACATGGGGTGTGGTAGGAGAATGCGGTTTGAGCAGTGAACACAGTCAATGTTGGAGAGCAATTGAAGTGATAGAGGGATGATAGGCTATGGCACTGAGAGTAGGTGGTAGCAGGGAGACTGGCTCTCTGGGCCCACAGGGGTGGGGCTGGCCTCCTGGCAGGTTGATATACACATTTCTAAGGGAAGGGCTTGGACAGACATCTACATGGCCGAGGGAGTGTAGAGCTCTACATCCTGAGTCTGCACAATTGTACTCAGGCAAATTAGTCATAGAGAAACTCATACCCTTGTGCAATGACTAATGCCGCCATGGTGAAATGCAAAAGAGAGAAAGTTCACTGGGCCACAAGTTCAGCTAGTTGTCTATGCCGCCTTCTTACTGTGGAAATCTGGAGACCGGCAAAAGCAATTATGTTTTGATATAGATCACATTCCAAGATGTATTTCCATCAGAAAGATGAGTCACAAAACAGTATACAGAGTGTTATCATTTGGAGGATGAAGTAACTATAAACATGTAGCCTTTGGTGGATATAACCCTTCAGATTCTTGTCTCTGGCCCAGTGGAGGCCATCTTGCTCAGAAGGTTATGCCTCCTTGTGTCCCCTCTAAGGGCAGGCCACAGCAATGGTTGGTTGCTGTAGACTGTGAAAGGCCATCGTCCCTTGCCTCATGCTGAGACTGACCCTATGTGTGTGAGTATAGTTCATGCCTCAGAGCCACCATGGAATGAAGTGAGTGTCCTCATTTAGCTCCAGCCAATCAGTGTCCATACTGGTTAGCCTCCCACCCCCCCGCCCACCCACCTGTCCGCCCGCCAATCATTTGCTCAAAAGTGCATGCCTCAGCCTCAATCTCTGCCTCTGGGGGACTCTAAAATGATGCCACTCTCCAGGAAAGGGGGCTACCTGGAATTGAGTGAAACCTGATAGGTAGTGGCATGTGGCAAAGCTGCTCTAAACTGTCCTGTGAAGAGAGGATCACCATCCTATCCCCATTTGGCAGATGAGGAACTTCAGAATTTGGGACAGCAGCTGAAGCTCACACATCAGTAGCTGCTGACGGGGTCCGTGTTTCTTCCCCTGCACCTGTTCCCCCGTGATGGGCAGTTCTTCCCAAATCCAGGAGTGGCAGATTCTCTAACACACGGTGTTTCCTCATCAGTTTCCACCACAGTCCTCACACCTGTGGCCATGTGGCTAAAAGCAGACAGAGGTGGGGACAAAGGTAGAAAGATGGAGTGGGCGTCTCTGGGGCAGGCTGTCAGTGACTCCAAGGCAATGAACTTCGAATCTCTTCCCTGGCACATGGGATTCTGCCTTTAGCTGTCATTTTGGCCAGAAGAGTCATTTGTATACTTGCAGAGGCACATAGCTCAGGGCCTGACAAGGCAGCCCGCTGTGTCAGTAGACAAAGCCCCGACAGCAGAAGGCACTCACTGCCTGTCTTTGTCCTCTGTGTGATTGATGGTCCTGACCGGGGCCTTCAAGGGCCAGAGAACAGGCCAGGGGCCAGTGGACCTGCTGGAATGGGGCCCTAGGCGTCCTGGGCTCCCGTGCCTGCTTCTGCAGCCCTTACACCGCTTTCTCTCAGCACAGTCCCTTACCTCCTCGGGGCACAGGTCCTGCCTCCCTCTAGGGACGTTTTAATGAGGGACACTTTTGTCTTTGTTCTATGTTCTATTCTAGTCTGATGGTGACAGTGTCTACGTGGGGATGAGTGACGGAAACCCAGAGCTCCTGCCAACCAGCCAGGTGAGTGCCCCTCCTCCCCGGGGGGGTCTGAGCCTTGGGCTGGTGGAGCCAAGCTGCTGCTGGTGTTGAGGTAGGAGGGCCACAGTTGCCAGAGCTGTCGGGCATGGCCTGGTGCTCTTCTCCCAGTGTTCAAATTATCAGTTGAGTCCTTCTGAGGGACAAAGCAGGACTGCGGTGTTGGCTCTGAATGACGTCCTTGAGTACCGTTGGCATACAGTGGGCATCACCGAGACCTTAACACTCCAAGTGTTTTGCCCACATTTCCTGAGTGAGGGACAGATTTCACAGTAGTGATTTTAGGTGGCCCATGCTCTCTGCCACTGCCTTCCTCCTACATAACGTCGTTAGGGACATCTGGAGAGTGTGTGTACACACGGTAGGTGATCAGCTTCTACCCATCACACAGAATCAGTTGTCTGAAGCCACTGAGGAGGCTTGTGGACATGGCATAAGGGGCAGAGGGCAGGCTTCCTGAAAAGTCCTCCATGATGATCCAGACCTCTGGAGCCATAGACGGAATCAGATTCTCCACAGAGAATAGACAGTTAGCGTTTCTCAGCTGTGAGCATCCGCGCTACGGACTGTGACCAGGGAGGGGGTCCTTGCTGCTGTCTGTGACAATATGGAGAATGGCATCCTGAGGTAGGAGAGTCTGTAAGGTGGCAGCAGCTAAAAATGCTGGATGGAGCTAAGGAGTTTCCCAGCTACTAAGAACCTCGGGGAGCTGGAGGACAAGCCTGGCCCTGCTCCTGATGTCTACCTCTGTCTTGGCAACTGAAGTTGGCTGGCCCCTCAGTCATCATGATTGGTTCACATTCTCTGGCTGGGGAAAACAAAAGCCTTTTAATTCACAGGCATAATGTACCTTATCCTGTGACAGGTCCCATGGGGCCGTAAATAAGATGTGAGCCCGGGGTCCACGAAAAGCTCTCCTAATGAAGAACATAACACAGTTCAAGTGGTATGGATGCTGATCCTGGGGTGCCACACCCCACCCCTTCTCTGGCCTGCTCCATGTGAGCACTGTGTTGCCAAAGCCGCCTTTATGTTGCTATCCCATGTGCCAGCCTGCAGGAATAGTGAGCAATAATTCCAAGGCCTGGGGATGTCACACTGCAAGGCCTGGTTGTCCAGAATCAGCTTAGAAATGTGGTCATCCTAGATGATCAGGGCTTACTCTGGACCTCTGAGTTACTCCCAAATCCCCAAGAGCATGCTGTGCTCTGACTTCAAAACCTACCTATCACCTCCTCAGAGAGCTGTTTGTGGACTCAAATTCCGATCTGGGTCCAGGATTGTCCATCATGACACCAGTTTGTTTTAATTTCCGGCTTTTGCTACTGTCTGTGGTCATCCACCATATGTGTGTGATGACTTAGTTTTTGTCTGTTTCAAGACTGAGACCTCCATGGCAGAAAGATATAATCCCTTAACTGCTATGTACTCCATGAGGTTGTGGCTCTCACACAGAAAGTGCTCCAGGAACACTGGTGTAATGTGTGAAGGTGGCCTTTTTAATCTATCTTTTGAATCCCACCTTCCCTAACAGGAGAACAGGATAAGTTGGACTTCTCAAGAATTCTTCCAGCTTGGCAGTGGTGGCGCACGCCTTTAATCCCAGCACTCGGGAGGCAGAGCCAGGCGGATCTCTGTGAGTTCGAGGCCAGCCTGGGCTACAGAGTGAGTTCCAGGAAAGGCTCCAAAGCTACACAGAGAAACCCTGTCTAGAAAAATGAAAAAAAAAATTCTTCTAGATCTTTTTGCTGTCTTCAAAGGGTCTGTCTAATTTAAAAGAAGACATTAGGAGCTGGGTATAGTGATGCACACCTGGATTCCCAGTGCTTGGGAGGTTGAGGCAGGAAGATAGTAAGTCTGAGACCTGTCTTGGCTACCTGTATATACCTAGTATAGCAATACTCGTCTAATAATAACAATCACAGTAATAATAATAATTAGAATTCTGTAAGATTGAGTCCAGCCAGTTGCACAAGTCAAATTTAATAGCAGCAACTTTGCAAAGGCATCCTAGACTTCTCATAGTTTACCTTTTTTTTTTTTTTTTTTTTTTTTTGCTGCAAAACAAGTACTTCACAATACAGTGGCTAAAACTGCAAATGTGTAGGTAGTCTGTGGTTGTATTGGTTGGCAGCTTGGCTGGGCTCAGCTGAGAGGCTCTTCCGGAGCGGCAGCCATAAGATCTGGAAAAGCCTCCTGCTAGTTGATGTGGCGGTCGCTTCTGCTCCACCAGACAGCTAGTCTGAGGCTGTTCACAAGGTGGGGGCAGGTTTCCCAGAGCAGCAAGTCCAGAAGCCAGACCTCTTGAGGTCTAGACATGGACCTGGTCTATCATTGCTTCCAGCTCCATCCATTGGTCAAAGCCAGACACAGGGCGAGTGCAGATTTGAGCAGCAGGAAATAGTTGCTGGCTCTTGAACAGAGGAACTATAAAATACTGGAGACTTTTTTCAAATGGCCACATGAGAAACAGAGGATATGAAGTTCATACTGGCCTTGCTGATGAATTAACTCAGGCTCTTCTAGGACACGATGGCTCAGAGGGATTCTACTGGCCTCTGGTCTTTAATGGCAAAAAATGGCCAGGTTATTCTCTGTTTTCCCGAGTCTGTATTTGAAAACACACACACACACACACACACACACACACACACACACACACACACACTCATATATGCAACACACATGCACACACATGCACGGCCATTTCACAGAGTGTTGTCTTATCAACTGCAGGAATTGTACTGTCCCAGTTACTATAGGACCCATATGAGCACGGAGAAAATGAAGGTCTCAGAGGCCAGAAGATGTTATATTTCTTGTAGGTCCATTTACATCCCAGGTTCACCCAAGCAGCAAGGTCCACTGGGCACCTTATGATTCAAAGGCCTTGGATCTGAGCAGGAAGCAATTTCTAGCAAGCACTAGCTTCTAGGATGTTCCAAGCAGCCGCTTTAGGAGTCAGTACGATAGAGATCAGTTCTCTCCTGGCTGAGAGCAGACTCAGAGCTTCTGGGATCTGTCTGTCCAGGTTGCATGATCCAGGAAGAAGGGAGTCTACCTGGGAAGGGCTTGAGCTCCCACAGACCTGGACTCACATTCCTAGCTCTTCTATGCCCTGTATGGGCCAGACGTCTTTAGGCAAAGGATGGCAGCTTCCTACTAACAGGAGAAGTGACACCCGCCTCTTGGGGTCCTGGGAGAAGTAAATGAGGCAGGACTGAGGGGTCTGTTGTCACTACATTAGAGTCTCTTCAAGCATCTGAGGCACCCAGGTCCAGCTTCTGTGACTTTTGACTGCTAAGTTACCTAGAGAATGGCCTCTGATGAACGGGAATCAGGTCCTGGGAGGAAGTAGGACAGTCAGAAAGCCAAACTCACTTTTTCCAAAGGATCATTTGCTCTACAGATCCTCCATGTAGCCCCCATGGAGGATGCATCCTGCCCTCTTTTCTTATTCCAGGCATTCCTTGTTCCTTCCTACAGAGAGTCTCCTCGGAGGAAGTCTCATCTCAAGCTTGCTTTGAGTGAATCTAAACTTGTAAAACACCAGTGTTCAGAGAAACCATTGATGACTTATTTCTATTGTTTTATTCCCATAAATAATGTTCTGGTTCCACAAGATGAGCATCTGGTCACCTCCATGTCTGTACAAACACTGCTTCCTCTATGGGAATCCCCTAGACATTTTTCCCAACAAACGTCTGTCCCTCCCAGGTACCGCAAATGTTAGTGTCTCACGACGCCTTCCTGGCTGTGGGTAGTTTTCCAATTTTATGGCTGTAAATAAGATTTATATGAAAGTTCTCAGGATTTTTCCTAAGAACGTGTGTGTGTGTGTGTGTGTGTGTGTGTGTGTGTGTGTGTGTGTGAGAGAGAGAGAGAGAGAGAGAGAGACAGAGACAGAGACAGAGAGAGACAGAGAGAGAGAGAGGGAGAGAGAGAGAGAAAGAAAGAGAGAGAGATGGGGAAGGAGGAAGGGGAAAATGGATTGAGATGGATGACATGATGTTTGCCAAATCTCCCGATAGCATGAGTGGACACAGGGAGACCCAAGGGAGGGTCTGGTTAGGCAGGTGAAGGATCCTAGACTATAGTAGAGACAGAGGAGATGGGGGACAAGTAGATGAGCTGAGATGTGATTTTGGAAATCAAGCTAGCAGATTTTGAGGATGACAGATGTAGAGAAAGAAGGGAGGAAGAGAGACATGGGACTGCTCTCTGTCACTTCCAGCTCCATCCACTGGTCAAAGGCCCCAGCAAGGCCGTGCCATCTTCCACCTTGGGGAAGAGCAGCTCATGGGATCAGACATGGACATTTGACATTTGAGAGGCTCATTTAAATGGAGACCTCCAAGTAGTCTGTGTCTGGAGCCATCACATAAACTGTGAATTCTCAGCCCATGGATCAAAGCCCTGGGGGTAAATGAAACATATGAAAAGCAAGATAAATAGGGAGAGCAGATTACTGAATGATGACCCCGCCCCTTTTAAAAAATGGGGTCTTTCTGTGTCCTTCCATGGAGCCTTAAAAGCCACAGGCAGAGTATTTCAAGGAGGAAGGGAGGGTTAGAGAAAGGTGGAGTCGGATCCACAGCCCGTTTCCTGTCCAGAATGATAAAATTAAAACCAGGCATAGCAGCACAGAACTCTGGAGGTAGAGGCAAGAGGATCACAAGTTCAAGGTCAGCCTAGGCTGCACAAAACTGTCTCAAACGTTTAAAGGCAAATTTTAAATCAATTAAAGATTTAAATGGATTGAGAGAAATCGTAAGTAAACCAATGAAACCACCTGGAATGTGCTCTACTGTTTGGAGCAGGAAGACACTTCTACTGGAAGTTTCAGAAGTAATAGATTTAAAAACTAGGACCACACACTAACACAAAATGACTTTTGTAACACAAGAACACCAGAGTGAAGATGCAGGTGGGGAACTGGGCAAGAATACTTGCAGCTCACAACATAGATGAAGGATCGGCTTCCTTAATATATAAAGACTTACAAGAAACCAATTCAAAACCTCAGTGGAGAGAAGGGAAGGAGATCCGAGCCAGGAGTTTACCGAAAGGAAACGCAGAAAGGAAACATTGAAGTTATCATTTTCACCTATCAGGCTGACAACAAATCCCAAGACTTGATGGATGACACATTCCCTCAGAGTTCTTGTAGGAAAACATTTTACACATTGTTGCAGGGCGGATACACCAGTCCTTGTGGCCGTGTATTGAAAGCCTCTTTCCAGTAGGGGGCAGTGTAGGATGCCCAGAAAGGGAAACAAGAAACTCTATCTTGAGTTTTGGCCTCATTTAGTTCCTTTTGCCTATATTGTTGTCCTGATGAGCCTCAGTTTCCCCATTAATAATCAGGAAAAGGTGTTGAGTTTGCACCCCCCCCCCAACACACACACAAATGGACTAGAGAAATGGCGCAGCAGTTATGAGGGCTTGTTGCTCTTGCAGAAGAACGCTCGTTCAAGTCCCAGCACCCACAGGGTGGCTCACAATCATCTGTAACTCCAGTTCCAGGCTCTGAGGTCCTTGCCTTCTTATGACAAGGGCAACAAACATGCACGTAGTGTAAAGACATGCATAAAGGCAAAATATTCACACACAAAAAAAATCATTTTTTAAAAATTGATGGTGATAATATTTAACATTTGCTATGCACATCCCTGGGCTTAGACATTGGAGTCAAAGATCTCCTTTACTCCACACACAACCTTTGTTCCTTAGGCACAGTTCTCCTCCATCTAACAGGTGAGGAAGAGCCTAGGTGGTTGAGGTTTCATGAAGCAAAACCGTTTCCCGGTAAAAGCATGGATAAACAGGAGACCCTCCCACCAGGGTTGAAAGCCGGGGCTCTCCACTTAGTCACTCTGGCTTCCAAGTCTGTGTACATTGTAAAGGGCAAAGATGACATGGCTTTTATTGCTTTAATTAAAACTGGGGTGAAGACTTGCAATTCAGATTCAAATAAAATTGTGTTTCGCCTGCTGTGGCGCAGAGGCGGCTATGGCAGCGATTCCGCCCGAGATTACGAACAATCAAAGAGAAAAGGCCTTTTGCAACCATTTCCTGTCGAAGCCACAAACATCACACTTTAAAAATAATTACGGCTATGTTATTGGAACATGATTCATGAATTCTGAATAAATATGAGGGGCTTGGAAGGAAAAGGCTTCCAGACTATAGATTTGCTTCGGATCTGATGAAATTTAATGTCATTTCCCAGCTGGAGAGTAAAATGCAGGGAAGGAATAAAGCCCCACCCTATGTACAGGGAGAAAAGGGAGTGTATGTCACGGGGAGCTGATGTGCACACATCTTTCTGAAGCACAGGCTCAGAAAAATGCGTGACTCTCTGGGATTCGTTGGAGAAAACTGCTGAGAGGGAGCTGCTCCTCTCCCGTCTTAATTTTGCATTCCGACGGCTAAAAATACATTTATTTTAAAGCTCAAGGTCCCTGCCTGTGAGACATTTAGGTAGAAGACATCAGAGGATGGGTTTAGGGCAGGAACTTGTGCTGTATTCACCGTGGCTCCCCATCATAAAGGTATTTCTCACACGCTGCAGTCAGTGTTTACAGTCTATGGCTTGTTTCCTTCCAACTATTATGAGCGAAATTGAACCCAGGCAACATTCACTCTTTCAAAATGTGATGGAAACGTGGAGGATGGGGGGAGTGTGGGGAGGGAGGGGCTGGCAGTGGGTTGGAAATGTAATTTCAAGGGTTTTCATAAAAATGGAGCCCTCCTCTTCTCCCAGCCCGTCTCAAAATTACCATTCCCTCGAGGGCCTAGCTTTTTCCAGGGGGAGAGTCAAAGAGCCCCTGGTTTGACACATCTGTTCATTGCTGTGTGTGAGCTTACCCCATAAGCAAGAGAAACATGGCTGCATGTAGGGACCACCTAGAATAGCATTGGGCTCTTAGCTTCTGGAGGGTCAGGAGTCTGAGTCTGGCCTCCATGTGACCTCTCTCACTCTGTTCCCTAGGGCAGGTCATTAGCCCTCTCTGGGCCCTAATCTTAAACATCTGGGATTGGGCACTGATAGACATCCCTGAGGAACCTTCCAGGTTCATTCACCTGGAGATTTTCCTCCACTTGCCCAGAAATGCTCAGGAGGGACAATGTCTGTCCACAAGGCTAGTGAGTGTCCTTCTCTACTTGACCAAATCAGAAGGGACCTGGAGATGAGGTCAGTCAGTTTGAGACTATTGTCAATCAACGGAGGCTCCAATAAGGACATTTTGTTGGTGGGATGGGCTTATCACGGCACCAACATGTAAAGTGTGGTTTTGGACAAATTAACCAGCTTTCCCAAGACGCCACTGCATCTTTGGAAGTCCCTCAGAGGGGTGTGGGAAGAGTCAATAAGATGCGTTGATACCCAGAGAGTATATTCCAGCATCTGGCATACGGCAAGCAGTGATTGGTGGAAAGTGTTAGTAAAGGTTCCTGTGCGTGTGGACGGAAAACTGAGGTTGCACCTGCCTCTGCCCCAAATGCGGCCAGCCCAGGAGTGAGATGCAGCATCAGAAGGCATTGAAATTAGAAGGATTCTAGTGAAACTATCTTGTTTGCAAATGCGCCAAAGAAAGTCCCTAGGAAAATCACAAAACTAGTATGAGATCTTTTCTAGTCCCTTGGAGAGAAGCAGTCTTTCCCCATCCAGCAACCCCTGCCATGTGAGTGCCTGGTCTGCCGGGGTCTCTGGCTCACAAGTCACAAGGGCCTTTGATGGCTGTTCTGCCTCTCCCACACTCTAAGCCTGCATCTCGAATGGGAAGAAAGGTCCAGGAGTGAACCTGTGCCTCAGCTAGGCCTGGTGTTTCCCCGCTGGCGATTCCTCCGGAAGGTGGAGTCTGACGTGCAGTCTAGCCCTTGCTCCCCGTGGCTTCCCTGCTCGGCCCTTGTGATATGGACCAGATTCCTGACTCCCCTTAGTCTCACTTTCCACCTCTATAAAATGGGAGTGTCAATACCCAGCTTTTAGAGGAGTTAAGAGACCCACGAAGCAATGCGGGGTAACGGACTTGCGTGTGCCGGTCTGAGCCCTCTCCTTGGAAAAGCTGATTTGCAACTTAGAAGTGAGAAGCAGTGAAGGAGGTAGGAGAAAGTTTGTTCCATTTTCTACAGATGTTTTCGCTAGGACTGGGGCACAGACGAAGAGGTTGAAGCTTATGTTTGGGGTAAACAGAAGCTCGGCTCAGAGACCCTCAAGCCAGGATAGTGCCTCGGGCTGCAGAAACGCATCTTTTTGATTCATGTCAGAGTCTATGTTTAGAAACACCTAGGGGCATCTGGATTGAAGAAGAGAATGTGGCTCATAGGACTGGAGAATTGGGGACCTAGGGAGCTAGGGAAATGGGGTGTGGGTCCTACAGAGGAGGTTAGACCAAGCTGGGAAGGATGGGGGTGCCCCCTAAACAGGGAAGGGTGAAGCAGGAAGCCTGTGAGGTGGGTCTACTTTGCACCATGAGATGGGCTTGTCCCATAAGAAAATATATCATGAAGTACCTGGAGAGGCTCGGGGGTTTAGACTTGATTCTGTGTTACTCTCAACTCTCCACTGTGTGGAGACCAAGGTAGGCTGTGGCTAGTGGTTACATTTGTGTCACGAGTGATCACTGAGTAGTTTTATCTTGCTGACACCCCCATTAAACAGTTACCAGAGGGGGCAATGGAGGAATAGCCAGGGAAGGCTGAGGGGCCATTTCAAGGTTGATGAAATATTGCTCCCCAAACAGAGAAAGAACAGAAAGCACCGTATTAACAGGAATCTGGAGGACCTGGCATGCTCATCCGGTGCTGTGTCGATTGGTACAACCACTGTAGAAAACCACTTCTCAGTCTCAGCAACTGAAGCACAGTTCAGCTGTGCATCCATAAGTTCACCAAAAGATGCATCAAGAATGTCCATGGCAGCATTTTTTAAATAAATGCACAAAGTTGGTTAGACTTAGTGGCATAGGCCTGAAATCCCAGCTACTTAAGTGGCTGAGGCAGGAGGATTGAAAGTTCAAGGCCAGCCTGGGCAATTTAAAGAGGCGATGGGGCTGGACTGAGAAGGACAAAGGTGTCGTTGTGAGTGGCTGCCACTCAGGAAGTGGGAGAAGCAAGGGACAGTGAGGAAGTTGCTTTGTGCCATGAAGTGGCTCTTCCAAAATACCCTCCAAGAAAATGTAACTGAAGGTCCTGTCCTCTCAAAACCAGAAGTTAAGAAAGGGCGGAGGAATACTGCGTAGAGACAGAGAACGAACTCGTCTAGCATGCAGGAGACCCTGGGCTCAGTCCCAAGCGATGCAAACAAACAAACAAACAAAACTTAAAAAGCACAAAGCTGGCAACAATCCAAACATCCATCAAGGGTAGACTGGATGAAAGACGGGATTAGTCTTGCCCGGGGCATACTATACAGCAACGACAAGGAATGATTGTGGTAATATGCAATAATTCGGATGACTCACAAACACATTGAGCAAAAGGAGCCAGGCAGCAAAACAGATCATCCTGTCTGATGCCATTGACACAGATCACATGAACTTATCCAGGGTGATAGAAAGGTGAGCTCTGGTCCCCCTGAAAGCAGTGGTTCTCAGCCTTCCTAATGCTGCCACCCTTTAATACGGTTCCTCATGTTGTGGTGACCCCAAGCATAAAATTATTCCGTTGCTACTTCATAACTGATTTTGTTACTGTTATGAGTAGTAATGTAAAGGTTTTTGGAGATAGAGGTTTGCCAAAGGGGTTGAAACCCACAGGCTGAGAACTCCTGCCTTCGAGGTAAGGACAGAGGGGCTTTGCAGGTCTGAGGCAGGGGTGGCTAGGAGGTTTTCTTTCTTTCTTTGAGCAGGTTGTACATATACATGCACTCTGTGAAGTTTTCTTGAGCTTTTTGCTGGTGATTTATTCACTTTTCCATTGGTCTCCTGCGTGTCAATAAAAAGGAAATACATGATCAAGACATTATATTTGTACGGGTGTCTCTTTTAGATGGGGGGCATTGATATGATTTTGCTAGATCATGTGTTAATAAATACACCAAACTACATTTTCTTGATTAGCAAGTGAAACATGGGGTAGCATTCTTCTTGGGTTCTCCTGAGAGCCTCATTTTCAATCATTTATCTTTTGGATGCTCCCATGGTCCTGTCCATGAGGATGCCAGTGATGGCTGGTGATAAAGATGACATCAGTGTGTTGTCCTGTCATGGGTCTTTGTTCAAAGTGTTTGCCTTTGTCGTGTGTGTGTGTGTGTGTGTGTGTGTGTGTGTGTGTGTGTGTGTATGAACAAATGTGATGTGTTTATGCTTACCTGTGTGTGAGAGAAGCATGTGAGTGTCACGGTGCATTTGTGGAGATCAGAGGACATCTCTCAGTTGTCTTTCCTTGTCCTTTCACCTTGTGTGAGACAGACAGGATCTCTTTGCCACTGTGTAAACCAGGCTCACTGGCCTTCAAGCCTCTGCAGTTTCTGCTTCCCATCTCCCTCAGAGCTCTGCTGGAATGACAGGTAGACATATGTGCATTCACATGGGGTCTAGGGATCCAAACCCAAGTAGTCAGGCTTGTGTGGCAGGAGCTGTTACCCACAGAGCCAGTTCCACAGCTTTGGCCGTCTGATCTGGTTTTCCACATTTGGTCACACATCCATGGGATTAGGCACAGAATCAGCTTGTGGTGTACGTTTTTTGGGGGCGCATTCCTATGGAATGTCCACAGAGGGGGTCACACACTGCTTTCCTACCGTCAGGTGTCAATGAAGTCCACTTTGCAGTCATGGTCATCCGAAAGAGAGGAGCATGTGGGTTGAAGACAAGGTAAAGCTGTCTGTGGTAGGAAATGAAGGATTTGGTGTAGCTCTCTTCGGTAGCTCCCACCTCATGGCCACGCCACCGTGGTACTTCAGGGTCCTTATCAAGAGGTGTGGAAAGAGATGCTTCGAAGAGAAAGTGCCCTTCAAGACGAGTTTCATTCAGGTGTCTCTGTGTATAGAGCATGACCATGACTGGGAAGGGAAAGGCCGGGCTTGGTCATTGATGTCTTGGATAGTGTGTTCCCAGCAGGAGCCAGGCTGGACTCGCCTTGTACAGTTTACTTAACTTCCTGGGAGGGAAAATTTCCTTTAGCCACTGATGGACTGTGAGGTCTGACCTGGTTCCAGCAATGGCTTGCCCCAGGGAATCAGACACATGGGCTTCCCCAGATCTGCTTGGAAGTGCGGGCTGTGGCTTGTCTATCTTCATGAACAGAGTTTTAGGGAGTGTTCAGATCACAGATGTCTCCAAGTTTGTACACGCGCATGTGTGATGGGATTTGGTGATGATATGATACTATAGACCTGGGAGATCTGGCTGATAGGATATTTGAAATTGTCTGTCAAAGTTTCTCCAGGCCAGGTGTGCTCACACACACACACATATACACACACCTGTATACAGACTGATTCAATTGCTTCCACCTCCCAAGTGCTAGGATTACAGGTATGCACTGCCACACCCAACTTGGTTCTAAGCAGCTGCGATTTATTCTGTGAGCCCCAAGAAAGTGTCTCTTCCTTTGTGACATCAAGGACTCTCCAGCCAGATTGTGACAGAACTAGACTTTGAACCATTGTCTGACTATGGCAAAGTCAATGCTGTTGATGCCTCTGGCCATGGTGCCCAAAGTGTCCTGAACCAGCAGCATCCTGGAGCTTGACAGCTCCAGCCACCTCTAGAGTCAGGGTGCGTTGCAAGGCCTCTATTGTGTGTGCGGTACAGACCAGAAAGCGTGGCGTGGGGAGAGCGCCTGTGCTTGGGGGCGTCTAGGCTGAGTTGGAACAGGCCCACACTACGGAGCAGTTAAAAATAGAAGAGAAGGAGCTGCCTGTGAAGACACAGCACAGAAACACAGGAGCAGAACTGGAGAGATGGCTCAGGGGTTAAGAGCACTGACCGCTCTCCCAGAGGACCTGGGTTCAATTCCCAGCACTCACATGGCAGCTCACAACCATCTGTAACTCCAGTTCTAGGGGATCCAACACACTCACATAGACATGCAGGCAAAAACACCAATGCACATAAAAATAAATAAATCTTAAAACACACACACACACACACACACACACACACACACACACACACACACACACACAGGAGCATACACGAGGAAGCCCAAGTCCTCTGTTTATAAAGAGGCAGAATTACATGGTCATGGAGAATACAAGCTCTAGGCTAATGTGGGCAGTTAAGTGAGACCTTGTCTCAAGACACGGAAGGAAACAGGAGGCTGCAGCTATGGCCGGCTGGTAGAGCACTTGCCAAGTGTCAGGCGTAAGCCCCTGGGTTCAACCACCAGCACCACACACACTCTCATCTCACAAACAGGCCTGGGGAGGTGGCTCAGTGGTTGACATACAAGTGAGAAGACCGGAGTTTAGGTCCCTAGAACCCACATAAAGCTGCCTAGTGAGACAAGCCATAAAGGCTGGGTGGGCATGGTGTCCCATCTATAATTACAGCCCCAAAAGGTGGAGACTGGGGATCCCCAAAGCAAGCTGCCTAGTGAGACAAGCCATATCGGTGAGCTCTGGTTTTGATTGAGAGACCCTGGCTCACTGAATAAGGTGAAAGATGGATTAAGGATGATTCGCCGGCACCACACAGGGATGCTCCCATGCACATAGGAATGCGAATACATGTGTGTGTGCACAGCACACACAGAGATGCATGCAAAAGAAAAATATATTAATAAGAATTTAAAAGAGGATGCAAGTTCACAAGCCAGACTCTTATTTTTAAAGCTAACACGGATCTCTCCCTGGCAGATGAGGATTTGGGAGTGGCTTAGCTGGGTGCCTCGGACTCAAGGTCTCTCGAGAAGTTTAATATGGCAGTTGGGACTGTGGGCTAGTGAGGGGGTGCTGCTGAAGGAAGAATCATCTCCAAATCCCTTTGATGGCCGTTCCCACAGCCGGTTCCCCTGGCCTAGACTGTCAGGTGGGTCCCTGGCTCCGTTTCGTCTGTCTGTCTTTGGATCCAGTTTCTCAGCTCAGGGTGGCTCTGCCTATGCAGTGGCTAAGACAGTAACACCCACTACATGGTCGAGAACATTCACATATGAAACTCACACAGAGCAAGGTCCCCGCACACACGGTAAATGCTGTATAAATGCTTACTGTGACCATCATATTTTGAATGACAATGTAGAAAAGTGGGGTGAGCCGGTCAGTGGCGGCGCATGCCTTTAATCCCAGAACTCGGGAGGCAGAGGCAGGCGGATCTCTGTAAGTTCGAGGCCAGCCTGGTCTACAGAGGGAGTTCCAGGATAGCCAGGGTTACACAGAGAGAAATACTGTCTAGAAAAAAAGCAAACAAAAAGAAAAGAAAAGTAGGCCAAACCTGAGGGCTGAGTCACCTCTTCAGTAGTAACTCTACAGGTCCCAGCCCCAGCCTCAGGGTGGATACTCAGTATATCTCAAGGGAGTGGATGAGCTTCAAACTACAGGCCCACAGAGAGGACCACGTAGCAGGAGCATGGGGTCCAGAGTACGGGAGGAACAGGCCTTCGTTCATTCTGTTCAGAGTAGACCTGGTGTGCTGGCCACAATCTGGCAAAGCAGAGGGGTGCTATGATAGCCCTGTCAATGAGCAAGCATCACTTGGGCAGGAGTAGGGAGAGGGGACGGGCTAGTGGCCTGAGGAGAGGAGCCAGCACATCCAGAGGTACGCACTGTCTGGGGGCCCTGTGTGTGGCTGGTGTCGGGGGAGGTGATGTCATCTGGTCCAAGCACCCTCAATGCTAAGACAGTGCTGGGGTCTTGATCTGAAGGTAGCCAACCTTGTGGAGTCTAAGCAGTCCTGAGATAAACTGGAGTTTGCATCTGCCCTGCTCAGCCTCTCTCAGGCACACGCAAGGGCTGTGCTCTGAGAACTCCTGCAGCTTTGTTCTGCTGCTGGCTCCGCACATTTTTTTTTTTTTTTAGGATAAAGCTACTTCTGTGGTTTCCAAAAGGCAGGGAAGGAAAAGGGAAAAAAAAACTGCGAAGAGACATAATAGACATTTTTCCAGAAGCTATTTTAGCACAGAAAGGACTAGAAAGCACACTCATCAGTTTAAAAATGCTTTCCAAAGCAGCTCTGCCCAGGTCTGCCTGCATACCTGCAAACCAGGCCGAGGGGAATGAAGTCTGTATTTAAAACCCCAAGCCAGTTCCCTCTTTTTACATGAGTGTTTGAGGCCCAGAAAGAGACAGTGACTTGGCCAAGGTCATTCAGCCTGTTGGGACCACAGTTGGGACTCAATACTTCATGAAAAATGATTTCTAAGATGACCAGGGGCAAGAGGACTCCCACCCCCACCTCACCCCCAGGGTCCAAATTAGAATTCCCTGCAGCTACTCTGGGGCAAAGCTGTTTCTGAGCTTGGCTGGCTTCCGAGAATCTGTTGAGAAGGGAACACAGAGCTGGGCCCGCGAGTGCGGGCCACTAGTCCTCATTCATACATGCCTCCATTCAAAGACATGCTGATGCTGGGCAGGCTGGCACACACCTTTAATCTTACCTGGCACTCAGGAGGCAGAGGCAGGCAGATCTCTGTGAGTTCAAGGCCAACCTGATCTACATAATGAGTTCAGGCCAGCTGGAGCTACATAGCGAGACCCTGTCTCAACAAAACCAAAGCAGGTTGACTAAGTGCCTACTGTGTGGTGGGGCAGTGGAGTAGTTGCTGAGATGTAGCCCTTGGGCACTCCTCCCTCATTCAGTCAGCCAACCACAGCCAGCCTGGAGTACAAACGGCAAACAAGAGACTTCCCTTTAAAAAGGTGGAAGACAGAGGCTGTCCTCTGATCTACACACAGCACACGCAAGACTTTCCGCGCAGTGAAGGCTTCTGTAGGAGATGGAGATAGGAGACCAGTTCACTTGGGGTCTTGCTGGCCCAGAAGATTTCATCCTGTATCCTAAATGCAAAAGGGATGTCAACTGATTGGGAGTAGCATGGTTGGATTTGTAGGTAATCTATTGTCTGGGCTGCTAGGTGGGGAATAGACAGAAAGGAACAAGGGTAGAAGGTGGAAGGCCATTGAGGAGGTGATTAGAGATGTCCTGGGAAAATGGTGAGCCCAGGGGGTCACCCTGAGGCTGGGGCTGGGACCTGTAGAGTTACTACTGAAGAGGTGACTCAGCCCTCAGGTTTGGCCTACTTTTCTTTTCTTTTTGTTTGCTTTTTTTCTAGACAGTATTTCTCTCTGTGTAACCCTGGCTATCCTGGAACTCCCTCTGTAGACCAGGCTGGCCTCGAACTTACAGAGATCCGCCTGCCTCTGCCTCCCGAGTTCTGGGATTAAAGGCATGCGCCGCCACTGACCGGCTCACCCCACTTTTCTACATTGTCATTCAAAATATGATGGTCACAGTAAGCATTTATACAGCATTTACCGTGTGTGCGGGGACCTTGCTCTGTGTGAGTTTCATATGTGAATGTTCTCGACCATGTAGTGGGTGTTACTGTCTTAGCCACTGCATAGGCAGAGCCACCCTGAGCTGAGAAACTGGTGTTTGGTGCCTGTGGAGATCAGAAGAGGGCATTAGATTCACCCGGCAGATGGACCATAGTGGGAGGGCTTGAGATATAATGACATGTAGAGCCAGCGGGACTTTGAAGCTCATTGGAGTAGGTGGAGGGGAAGGAGAGGGAGGGAGGGATTGAGCCTCACCCTCGGGTTTCTGCGGTAAGTCATCAAGTGGAGAAACAGTGAGAGAGGAACACACGATGCAAAAGGAGACGAGAAGGACCTCACTTGTGAATCTGTTGGCTTTCCTGACTGCTTAGGACACAGGTCGGTAAAGCGTGGCCTGTGGGCCAGATCTAGCCCTCCGTTTGCCTTCTGTAAACAAAGCTCTATTGGAACACAGCCCCACTCATTACTTTCAATATCATCTATGGCTGTTTCCATGCTACAATAACAACGTTGAATAGTTGTTTCAAATATTTATTAGCGGGACCTTTGCAGAGGAAGTTTACTGAACCTTCATCTAGTACACCCAAGGAAAAGTGCCAAGAGACAGGTGAATATGTGATTATAAAAAACGTTATTCAAACAGATAGGAGCTGGAGAGATGGCTCAGCAGTGAGGATCACTGGCCGCTCTACCAGAGGACCCAGGTTCAGTTCCCAGCTCCCAATATTGTTTGTAATTCTAGTTCCAGAGAATCTAATGCCCTCTTCTGATCTCCACAGGCACCAAACACATGTGGTGCATGTAAGTACACACAAGAAAAACAGTTGTTCACAAATCTCAAGTATTATTCAAACAAACAAATGAACAAAGGGGTTCTCTCCCTATCCATGGCAGTGAGAGTCCTTCTCTGCAGAATGGTGGCTTCCTCTTCAGACTGCAATGTCTCGTTCCCATGCCGCGGCCCCTAGATTATCCAAGCTGTCTGAGTTCTCCTAGGACTAGGTCTTTCTAACAACGAAAGCTCTAAACCTAACCAACAGCCACCCATCTTTCCAGAGCCCTTGGTCAATCACCCAGGAAGCCCTGTGAACCTTTGAGTCTGATAATTTCTTGAGCCAGAACTCAAGGTATTATCACACTCATTCCCATATACAGCATCACTAAACAAAGCTCATGTCTCATATCTGTCTGTGCCGACCCAAGCACGTCAGGGCCAGGGACAGCCTTGAAGCAGCTGAGGCTGGTGGTATCTGAGAGTGTTGGACATACTCCTCTGAGCAAGGTTTCTGCCAGTGAACAAAGGGTTAACGGATGCCATGTCCCTCCCCCCCCCCCATCATACAGAGTCCATATTTGATTTGCATAGTACAGCTTTCCTGCTCTCATTTGGTTAATGTATAATACAGGCTTTGCTTTTTATTTATTTTATCAAGAAGCATTTTGAGTGCAGGAAGGCGGCAGGCCAGCCACCAGGCATAATCACCCCAACTCTGTATCTGATGTGCTTGTAAGACGTGGATCAGAAAGATTCTATTAAGTATCTCTGAGCTGGGTGACACAGGGGTATTATCTTGACTTGAGCATTATGGACATAGACAAGCTTGACAAAACCACGTTTCATTCCCTGCAGAATTTTTAAAACCCCTGCAGGCATGGTAAGATGGTTAAGGGTTGGGACATCCACTCTAGTTGATGGAGTTTGGATAAGCTAACATTTTCCTTGTTGGGAAAACAGATCTGGGCAATGGTGAATTGTGCTACAGTCCTTCAGTTGAGATGCACCCACAGGGTGCAGGGTTTTCTTGGTAAAGTGGTGGATGGCAGGTGGTCACATAACCTAATGTCCCATCCAGAACACATTTAGAGAGAAAGAGAACCGCATTAAAGGTTACTGTGTTGCCTGGATTAGCTTTACCTGTCAACTTGACACAGCCTAGAGCTGCCTGAGAAGGAAGTCTCAATTAAGGGATGGCCCAGATCAGATTGGTCCATGGACATGTCTGTGGAGAACTACCTTCATTGTTAACTGATGTCAGAAGATCCAGCTCACTGTAGGTGGTGCCATTCCCTGAACAGGTGGTCCTGGGCTGTTTAAGAAAGTTAAGCTGAGCCAGGCGGTGGTGGCGCACACCTTTAATCCCAGCACTCGGGAGG
Source organism: Peromyscus californicus insignis (assembly GCF_007827085.1). NCBI lineage: Eukaryota > Metazoa > Chordata > Mammalia > Rodentia > Cricetidae > Peromyscus > Peromyscus californicus. The sequence continues at coordinate 137,886,784 of NW_026294595.1, forward strand.
CAGAGGCAAGCAGAGCTCTGTGAGTTCGAGGCCAGCCTGGTCTACAAAGCGAGTTCCAGGAAAGGCGCAAAGCTACACAGAGAAACCCTGTCTTGAAAAACCACCCAAAAAAAAGAAAGAAAAAGAAAGAAAAGAAAGTTAAGCTGAACCTGAACCTGAGTGAGCCAGCAAGCAATATTCCTACATGGCTTCTGCTTCAAGTTCCTGCATGAGTTCTTGTCTTGACCTCCCTCCACGATGGGCTGTAACTTGTAAGCTGAAATAAACTCTTCTTCTCCCCTAAGGCTGAGGCAGGACAAATTCTGGTGCTGTTGCCTGAGGAGAGTTCTTCTTAGTCTCTTTTTTGAGCTGTTTATTGTTGGTTTACTGTATTTGTTAGATGTATTTCACACAACAACAGAAAAGAAACTAGAAGATATATATGTGTACTGAAGTCAGCATCCCACAGAGATCCCCGCACGTCTGTGTCGCCGGGACCCAGTTTCCAATAGCCAAGATGTTGATTCAGTCTAGGTGTCCAGCAGCTGACGAATGGGTGCACAGTGTTTCGTCCGGCAATCCTGTCTTCACTGACCCCAGCGCAGGGGCTACAGACGCACATAGCCATGCCCAGCATTTTACACGGGGGCTGGGGGTCCGAACTCAGGTCCTCGTGTTTTTGCAGCAACCACCTCAGACACTGAGCCGTATCTCCAGCCCCTTGTTGATTTTTTTGTTAGTTTCTCTCAAGAAACTAACTCTATCTTTTATTTCTTATCTAAGATGTGTTTTCGATTTCATTTTTTTCATCTATTGACTGTTGCTTTATTTAGTTTTTTTTTTTCTGTTTTTCTCTTCTTCAATTGAGTGTTGAATCCATTTGTTTTGCCTTTTTTATCTTCTAATAAAGTGGTTAAGTAAATGGTATCAATTTCCCATGGCTCACGTCTCAGGTTTCACTAAGGTAATAGTTTTATAATTTCAGTCAGAAGAGGGGGTTGGATCACCAGAAACCAATGGTTAGAGATGGTTGTGACCTAGAAACCTACCCTGAGTCTTCTGTAAGATCAGCAAGTGCTCTTAACCACTGAGCCATCTTTCCATTCCCTCTAACTCATCTCTTTCTGGTTGACTTGTCCAAGAGACATGTTAAAGTGTCTCATTCTGTTCATGGTTTTAGCCTGGGTTTTTGTTGTTGTTATTTATTTGTGTTGTTGTTTAAATGGGGTCTTACATAGCCCATGCTAGCCTGGAATTCACAATGCTCCTGCCTCAGCCTTCTGAGTGCTAGGATTTCAAATGTGTGTCACCAGTGCCAGTTTGGTTTTATACATTTAATGACTTTTCACATTTTTCGCTCCTGTCGTTTATCAATGTTCATAAAGTTTATGTCCGTCACTTCTTCATAGATTATATCATTTGTCAGCAGAAGTATTCCTCCAAGTCTCTTCGATACATTTCATTCTGAATTTGTCCTTAATTTGCTATTAATTTTGTCACATTACTTTTTATTTGCCTGATAACATCTGTTTATTTTTCACTGTTCCTGTCATTTTATTTGGGGCGTGTCTGTTATAAACGTTATCTGCTAGACTCATTTGTTTGAAATCAGAATATCGAGTTTTATCTCTCAGGAAGTCAGTTGGGTTTCTGAGGACTCCTTGTGGCTGCTCTTCATCGCCCAGCCGCCATTCCTAAGAAGGTTCTTTCTGAGCACCATTGTAGTTAGTCCTTGGACCTTTTCAGACTGTAGTTGAAGCAAGTTCTTTCCTTCCTTCCTTCCTTCCTTCCTTCCTTCCTTCCTTCCTTCCTTCGTTCTTTCCTCCCTCCCTTCCTTTCTCTCTCTCTCTGTCTGTCTGTCTCTCTGTCTCTCTTACCTTCTTTCTTTTTGTTCCTTCAGGGGTATGAACTTTCTGCTTTCTCTTAAATTATAAAAGATAGTTAATAAATGAACTTGGCAAAGTGTCAGGGTATAAAAGAAGCATGGGAATATCAACTATGTTTCTGTAAACCAACAATAAACAGCTCAAAAAAGAGACTAAGAAGAACTCTCCTCAGGTAACAGCACTAGAATAAGAAGATGAGAAGAAATAACTTTAACCAAGGAAGTGAAAGAGTCATAAATGGAAAGCTAAAAAACACTGCTGAAAGGCGCTGAAGACCTGTACAGCAAAGGGGACGCTGCCCTGTGTGTGGCCACTAGAAGATATCATGGATGCCCAAGACACCTACCTGTTCAAAGCAGGTCCTGTCGGATTTCCACTGACCCTTTGTTCTAGCTCATTTTTCTGTCACTGTGATAAACACCAGGACCAAAAGCAACTTGGGGGAGAAAGGGGTTATTTGGCTTACCCTTTCAGGTTACAATCTATAGCTGAGGAAAACCAGGGTGGGATTCCAGCAGCAACTGAAGCAGAAAATGTGGAGTGCTGCTTACCGACTTGCTCCCTCTGGCTCACACTTACCTTGCTTTCTCATACAACCCAGGATCACCTGCCTAGGGGTGACACCGCTCACAGTGGGCTGGTTCTTTCCACGTCAGTCACCAAGACAGCCCTACCACCTAGGGGTGACACCACTCACAGTGGGCTGTTTCTTTCCACGTCAGACACCAAGACAACCCCACCACAGACATCTGGGTAATCCCTCAGTTGAGACCCCTCTTCCTGAGTGACTGCTGATTGTGTCAAGGAGATAATAAAATGAACCAGGACACTTTTATTTCAGAAATGAAAAAAAATCTGAAAATTCATGTGACATTTCGAAGACTCACAGATGCAAATTTCTCTAAGCACAAGTAACATGATCTTTGGATGAGAAGATGTAGATCAATGGAATAAACTTCATGGTCCAAGGTTCAACTCATATATCCATGGGCCATTGAGTTTTGGCAGAGGTGCCTGAACCATTTATAAGGAAAGAACAGTCTCTTCACCAAATGATGTTGGAACAAGTGAACAGTCACATGCAAAACAACGAAGCTGGACTCTATCTCATGCCACACTCAATGATGCAACTATCAGGGCTGTGGATTACTGAACATAACATCAGAACTATGGACAACAAGAAAGGGATAGGTTTTACATCATCAAAAATTAAATTGGAACGACTCTATTTCAGTGCTTTGTCCCAACCTAAAACGGGGACAAAGGTCTGGAATAGACATTTCTTTAAAGATTCAGATGGCCAAGAAACACGTGCAAAGATAGTCAATGTCATCAGGCTTTAGGAAAACACAAATCAAAGCCACAAGAAGTTGTTACTTCATACCACTAAGATGGTTATCACAAAACTATTAAAAATCTTGGTGCTGTAGATATGGAGACATTGAAACCATCACATAATGTTAGCAGAACTATAAAAATGTGCGGGAACTGTGGAAAAGTCCCAGAACCATTTCTCAAAAGTCAAACAGAATTACCGCATGACCTAGAAATTCCACTCCTACATATGTACATGTGAAAAATCTGAAAAATATACTCAGAGTTAGGTATACATTAATTCATGGCTACCTGTTGTTTGAATCTTAGATGGTCTTTTAATAATAATAATAAAAAAAAACCCAGAGCCAGATATCAGGGTGAAAGCTGAAAGATCAGAGAAGCAGAATAGCCAGCCACTAGTTCTTACCTCTATGAAATCCTCAGGCTAAAGAGAGTGAGTTCCAGCCGGGTGGTGGTGGCACATGCCTTTAATCCCAGTATTTGGGAGGCAGAGCTAGACGGATCTCTGTAAGTTCAAGGCCAGCCTGGTCTACAGAGCGAGATCCAGGACAGGCACCAAAACTACATGGAGAAACCCTGTCTCGAAGACAAAAAAGAGAGAGAGAGAGAGAGAATGAGTTCCTGTTTCCTCATGCCTTATATACCTTTCTCTGCCCTGCCATATTACTTCCTGGGATTAAAGGAGTGTATGCTTCCCAAGCAAAGGCATGAGATCTCAAGTGCTGGTATTAAAGGTGTGTGCCACCACTGCCTGACCTCTATGTCTAATCTAGTGGCTGGCTCTGCCCTCTGATCTTCTGGCAAGCTTTATTAGGGTACACAATATATCACCACAGCTACCCAACTCACAGTAGCCAAAGACAGAAAGAGATTTAATGCCTATCAGTGGATTAATAAACAAATTGTGGCAAATCCATATAGTAGAATATTTTATAACCACGAAAAGAAAAAGGCTCTGATGTGCATTATAAATCTCAAAACACTTCTTTGCTAAATGAACATTATGTAAACTTTATCCTAAGTAGAATGTAGGTGAACTTCAAAGACATAATGCAAAGTAAAAGAAGACAGATTCCATTTACTCAAAAACAGCCAGAATAGGTAAATTCTTAGAGGCGGAGTGAAAATAGGTAAACACCAATGGTTGAGGGCCCAAGGGAAGCAGGGAGAGAATGCCTATAGGAATGGAGTCTTATTTTGAGGTGATAAAAACATTTAAGAACCAGACAGAGCGGGCATTGTGCCACATTGTGAATGTACCTGTGGCTGCTGAACATTATCTGGTGCCTCAATAAATTTTAGTCATTGTAACAAATATATTTAAACTTCAACTTTCCTTGCAGTCTAAATGATGCCTTGATGTCAGTGACCCCTTCCAATAATGTTTGGATTACTCCTGTGGGTCTGACTTAATCTAAAGCTACACTTCCATCTCAGCAACCCTTACTGGACAACCACTGAGTTAGACTGACAGACTGGACAGCCATCATATTAGATTGGCAGACTGGACAGCCACTGAGTTAGACTGACAGACTGGACAGTCATCAAGTTAGATTGACAGACTGGACAGCCACCAAGTTAGACTGACAGACTGGACAGCCATCAAGTTAGATTGACAGACGTTGTGGTGGTTTTCAGCTTGATGCTGTGTCTAATATCTCTTGGGTTCATGTTTCATCCTTGAGGCTCTAACTTTGAGGATCTTTCCATAAAGGTTGGCTTAAGACAGTACTTCAGAACTTGTCATTTCATTTTATGGTGGGACTGAGCTTAGTCTAAGAATTTGGTGGAATTGTTAGCTGATTGCTGATAGGCCTCGGATTTAGTCCCTCTTCTGGTAGCTTCAGCACAGCCAGAAGCCTGTCCTTCATTCCCTCCACACCTCCAGCCTGTGGTGCTTTAAGTCCGGGCTCCTGAGAATTTTCTATTCATGACCCACTGCACTCAAGAACATTTCCCACAACCCCAGTTATATATGTATATAAAATGTGTGTACAAATCAAAGTTACTGATAGTAAATCACTAAGCAATTTATTTTAAAACAATCCATTTGTTAGTATTATTTATTAAAGACTAAGGGAAATTTGCATATTAATGAGATGGATGAGTGTATTTATTTTTACATGAAGAATTGGATCCTGACTGAATGGTTGATGCTGCAGGACACAGACCATCTTCAGTGTCTGTTGGAGTGGATGGTTGTTTTGAGGAGCATACACTTCACATAAACACATAGAACACAACAGCAGAAATGTGTTTAGGGCTATTTCAGAAATTGTTGGGAACTAATACATGGAAGATGTCCTTGAAGAGGATGTTGGGACCTCACCCCTTTCCTTGTTCTCAGTTTCTTGGCCACCATGAGGTTAGAAACGTCCCTTTACCAGGCATTCTCCACCATGAGGTCCTACCTCACCACCAGCCCAAAGCAACAAGGGCCAGTGAACATGGACTGAAATCATAACCAAAATATAATCTTGCCTCCTTAAAAGAAAAAAAAGGAAGAAAAGAAGAGAAATTGTTGGAAATTCTTCCCTAATTCCAAGCCAAATTCATTGAACTTTTTTTTTTAAATTCAAGTCAGTAACTCAAATAGCAAATTTTAAAAATCAGACTTTCCTACACAATATAATCCAGAGTATACTAGTTTGATGCTTACATGCTGAGGAACTAGGGTGGAAAAACACTAACATCCTTGTTTTCCAGAAACTGCCATGTTTCTGTAGGAGCAGAAGACTGTAGAATAAGAAAGTCATAATTCAGAGCACACAGTAGTCCTGGGTTTGGTCTGAGGTGTTTTAAGCAGACTTCATTGGTGTTGCTGGTTTGCAAACAGTACGAAGTGCACGGGTTGTGTGCTCAGAACCAAGGCTGCAGTGAAGTCGTGCAGTGCAACACGGGTACCAGCTACTGGGAACATCCCAGATCTGTCATGCGTCTGATTCTGAGCTCAGTTCTGGTTTTGCGTGGTCAGAGTCTTTTTATTGTTGTCAAGTGTTTTACAGATAAGCCTTTGTGACCCACAATTTAAGAATCTAGGCTTTGGAGCTGGGGGGTCTAGCTCAGTTGATAGAATGTTTGCTTGGTATGCCTGAATCTCTGGGTCCCACTCCCAGTCCTACAGAAACATGACCTGTTTATGTAGGAGCACATCTATAATCCCAGCACACTGGGAAATGGAGGTAGGAGGATCAGAAATCCAATGTCACCCTCAGCTATATGGTAAAGTCAAGAATATATGAGATCCTTATAAAATAAAACAAAATATATAATATGCTAGGCTTCAAGACCCCTCGTCCCAGAGATTCCAGGGGTGATCTGCTCTCCTCTGACCCTATAGGCAGCCCCAGGCCATTCAAATGGGCCCACACTCTTCCTTTCCTTGATCCGGGACATGAAAAATACATCTGGCGCTGTTTTTCTGTGTGTACCAGATCTCTTGGGGCTCTTCGGCATCATGATGCCACTCTCTGGATTTTCGTGAGGCCCCCATGGTGAGGGGCAGAGTAGGCATGGTGAGGGGCAGATCTCTTGCACAGCAGGGCCTGGAATTGGGTCTGCAAGAGGCATCTGACCCAGTGTGGGGAATGAGTCAGACTCACCAGGCCTGAGTCAGACTCTGGCTACAAGACACCTTCTTTACGCTCTGTGCTCTGCCCTCCCTGTCTGAAAAACAAAGGCTCTAGTCACGTCTTTTTCAGAGCAGGCATGTTTAAAGGGAGAGTGTATGGAAATGCCAGGACCTGGGGCAGGCACACAGTGGGGACTTGGTGTAGATCAGCCCCAGGATAGGCAGGTTTGTGCTCAGGCACTGAGGATCTGACTACACCCCGAAGAGACAAATGTGTGTTTGCATGCTTATTTTTAAGTGTGCTATTTTCTCCTTTAGAGGAATTGTCATGATTGTGTTATTTCAATATTTTGATACAACACATGCTTAGTTTTCTAAAAGACTTCTGGTTGATTGGGTGTGTTCCAGAGCCTTGGGATTTTGGCTTGGATTTAAAAGAATGAACTTTTGTGATCATTTGGCATTCTTTGGCATCCTGCCTTGTGTCTGTACCTGTTCTGGATGCTGGAGGACAGGAAGTAAGTAGCATTCAGTAGCACGAGACACAGGTAGCCAAGGGACAGTAGTCAGCTGGGAGAGACAGATACGGAAACACCCGGGTGAGGCTTGAACCTACAGTCTGAGGCGGACCATTCTGTGAGCTCATTCACTGCATCGTAACCAAGTTTTTTCTAGGTGCCAATCACTGTACTAGGTACTGAGAACAAAACAGATTTAACTCTCGCCTTCATGGAGCCTGGGACTTTGGGGGGGGGTATACAAGCTGAAGGTAAAGATGAGCCACAAATAGCTGTAGGAGGTATTGAGTACTATGGGAGACTTGCAAAAGTGCCGTGGTGTGGGCCTTGGAGGTGTCTTTCCAGAGGATGGGCTGGACAGTTGAGAAGGAGTCTAGGGGAAGGCGAGTCTGAGCAGAAAGGCAGGCAGGGGGACTTTGCATTCTGGAGTGATGTGATACCCGTAGTTGGTTCTATCTAGACACTTGGCCCTCAAACCACCTTGGTGGTGAGGCCAAAGACAAGCACCACCTCACCGGACATGGACCTGTGGCACAGACGTTAAGGATACACCAGTGAGACTGCTGAGCCAGTGGTCAGCTGACACCTGTTCTGTGTCCTTGGAAAGGTCCCCTAAGGCACTGGACTTCTGCCAAGAGCAGCAAGGGTGGCAGCCCTAAGCCGGCAGCAGCCAGGCCATGGGAGGACTTACATGGTCATGTTCAAGACTAAGGTCTTGAACCCAAAGACAGTGGGGTTCCTGGATGTACACCTGAGGGAATCTAAGCCAGCATAGCCATGCATTCAGGGAGCATTCCTAACTATGGAAAAGACACTGAACCAGCCTAGATGGTGGGTAAGGAAAACGTGGCACGGGCAGAGCTACTCAGCCATGAAGAATGAAGTGACGTCATTCACAGGGAAAAGATAGGAACTGGAGCGCCTTGTGTTAAATATCCAGACTCAGACAGACATCACCTATTTTCTCTCATATATGAAATTTAAATTTAATTATATACATATGCATCTATATGTAACACGGAAGGAGAAGCAGGGGCTAAGCTGGGGGAGGAAAGGAGCCAGAAAGGTCCAATGACAGAGACAGCTGACCCAAGCTAGTGGGAGCTCATGGACTCTGGACTGACAGCTGGGGAGCCTGCATGGGACTGAACTAGACCCTCTGAATGTGGGTAACAGTTGTGTGGCTTGGTCTGTTTGTGGGGCCCCTGGCAGTGGTACCAGGATTTATCTCTGGGGCATGAGCTGGCTTTTTTGGAGCCCATTCCCTGTGGAGGGATGCCTTGCTCGGTCTTGATGCAGGGGGGAGGGGCTTGGTTCTGCCTCACTTGATGTGCCAGCCTGTGTTGACTCCCCAAGGGAGGCCTTACCCTCTCTGAGAAGTGGATGGGGGGTAGAGGGAAATGGGGGAGGGGAGCGGGAGGAGGGGAGGGAACTGTGGTTGGTATGTAAAATAAAAAAAGAAATGTGTGCCGGGCGGTGGTGGCGCACGCCTTTAATCCCAGCACTCGGGAGGTAGAGCCAGGCGGATCTCTGTGAGTTCGAGGCCAGCCTGGGCTACCAAGTGAGTCCCAGGAAAGGCGCAAAGCTACACAGAGAAACCCTGTCTCGAAAAACAAAACAAAAAAAAAAAAAAAAAAAAAAAAAAAAAAAAAAAAAGAAATGTGCAATGATACATCTCTGTGAAAATGTCATAACTGAACCGTGGTTTTGGGCAGTAAAATGTTAGCAGTAGTGATAGACAGGGCAGCTGTCAGAACATCTGCAGTGTGAGTGGCTCAGTGGGGTGACTTTCTCTCTCTCTTTTATTTATTCTTTGTGTCTTTCACATCATGCCTCCCGATCCCACCCATCTCCCACCCCACCCCAAAATAAAATAAAATTTAAGAGAAAAAGGGGGGGGAAGAAAGAAAGAAAGGAAGAAAGGAAGGAAGGAAGGAAGGAAGGAAGGAAGGAAGGAAGGAAGGAAGAAAGGGAAAATCTCGTGTGACACAGTAAACCCCTTTATCCATGCACTTTTGCATGCAGGCGTTTATTGGAAAGAATCATTGGTCTGGTTCGAGGCCCCTGGTCTCTGCTGCATTATCGGCACTGGGCCCTCACTGGACTCCTCCTGGGCATCCCACTGGGCCCTGTGTCTTGGAGATCCTGTAGCCTGGGTCCACAGGACTGCCCCCTGCCCCATGCTCCAGCAGATCTTAGATGAGGCAGATGTAGCCCTGGGTCCACAGGACTGCCCCCTCTCCTATGCTCCAGCAGATCTAGGATGGGGCAGATGCTGGGGTGGGCCAACAGAAAACCCTGGTTTTCTGGGTAGTTAGTTGCAGGGTTGATCAGCTCACCAGCTCTCCCTTGCCTTGGCCACTAGGGTGCGCTGTCCAGCATTGCCCCGGCTAGTTCACCCCTTGCAGTGATGAGCAAGGGGCAGGGACAGTTCTCCTGCTTTCACATCCTCAGGGTTGGTTCACCTACATCTACACCTTCAGGGGCAGCTCTACTGTGCTGCCCAGGTGAAGTGTAGGGGCCACTCTCCCAAGCGCTGCAGCTGAGGGGGACCAAGGACATCTTTCCCACCTGCCTCAGGCATTGATGGGGGGCATCTCTCCCCCACCCATGCCACAAGACTGATGAGTAATGGGGAAAGCTCTCCCATGGTCACAGTTTTGGGGCTGGCTCACCCACACCTCCACCAACAAGGTCAGCTCTACCTTGCTGCCCAGGTGAGGTACAGGGCCTGCTCTCCTGAGTGTTACAGCTGGTGGGCAGCAGGGACAGCTCTCCTGCTCTCATGACCTCAGGGCCAGCTATCTCATCTGCCTCAGGTGTTAATAGGTGGGATGGGGGGAGGGCATCTCTCCCTTGCCCAAGCTGCCACAAGGCAGATGAGTAATGGGGATAGCTCTCCCATGGCCACAACTTTGGGGCTGATTCACCCACACCTCCACCAACAGGGTTGGCTCTATTGTGCTGCCCAGGGGAGGTGCAGGGCCTGTTCTCCCAAGTGCTGCAGATGGTGAGGGGTTGGGCCAGGCCCTCCACCTGCTGAAGGTGGTGAGGAGTGAGGGGAGGAGGGAATCTTTCCCTCACCTATGCCACCCCATGGCATGCGAGAGGGATTATAACCTGCTCTCCCATTCCCATGCCCTCAGGGCCAGTTTGCCCATGCTCATGTGAACAGGGTCAGCTCTATTGTGCAGCCCAGGAGAGGCATAGGATCCTCTCCCCTGAGTGCAGCCGGTGAGGACCAGTTCTCCCTAGTGTTAGTCAGTGAGGGGCGGGGCCAACTCTGTACAGCCCTATCCTCTCTGCCTTTGGTGGTATCAGCAGCGTGGACATCAACAGAGATCGCAGCTGCATCAGAGCCTTAACCCAGCCATGGGCCCCAGCAGAAGCCCAGGCCCAGATGTCACCATAGCCCTGGGTGGCAGTGAAGCCACCCACCTCAGCCCGCTCCTCACATCTCTTTCACCTCTTCAGAAATGCCTCTGTCCACAGGACAGGAACCATTTTGTCTCTCTCTCTCCCTTATCACTCCATAGACTTGCCCACCATAGTAGTGTCTGTCTGCCTGTCACCACAAGGTGCCGCCAAGTGGGCCAGTGTTTTCTTCTTGGAGCCTGGGACAAACCTCCCCAGGCCTGAATGAGGGTCTCCTTGTCCCACTTAGACTGTCATGGCCCTGGGCTGGACCACGCTTCCTCATCACAAAGAGATCATAATAGTGTCCAATGATGCCAGGCAGGCTCCTGGTTGGTGTGAGGTGTTGCTGGAGACCTCTGAACCTGGGCTAGAAAGCCCGGGATGCACAATCCGTTGAGTTCTGTCGCCCCACCACAGGGCGTTGGGAAGGGGTGGGATGATTCTCTTTAGGGATCATTCTGGTTACAGGAGGGAGTAGAGGGACAAGAGAGGGCTGTAGGGGACCAGGAGGAAGTTGTCATCATTGTCCACTGGTGGGGTGAGAGGTGGTAGTGGACTCTGTAGAGTTTGAAGGTATTTTGGAGTAGTTTTGTTGGAGTTGAGGGGTGAGTGAAAGGGAGTGTCAGGTTTGTGGATGGAGAGTGGCATCATCTAGTGCAGTCAGAACACGTGCAAGGTAGAGGAAGGGAATGTTGAGTGGGTGTTGGGATGTCCAGCTGTGGTGCTCGGCAACCAGAAATGAAGGGTGAATGTGACATCTAGAGGACTCTGCACACCTGGTTCTTGAGGCCATCTGGAAGAGAGTGTAAGGGAGAAGGAGAGGAGACCCAGGGCTAACCAGGACAAACTCTAACTGGAGAAGAAAGCCAAGGGAAGCCAGCAGGTAGGTGTGGCCACCTCTTCCAGACTAGTTTGTCCATCTGTGTGGTAACTCCACAATAGCCCTACAGAGGGAGCCAGTGAGCAAGAGACGATGTTGGAATCTCTGGCTGTAAAAGGCAATTTTCACTCTTCCAGGGAATCGTAAGTTTCCTATATGGTGTCTGAGGAACATGAGGAACAGGTCATGTGTCCCTGCTCTGTCATAGCTCTACCCAGACCTCCCTAAACTCATGGCTTCATCATCAGTCCATGAGAGCAGCACAGCACTAGACTTCAGGGGATGGCTAGCTGATGAATCTGTATGCTGGATTCACAGAGCAATATAAAATAACAAACCATGTCCTTCCTTCCTCTGGGGATAGAGCCCAGGACCTCCCAAGTGCTAAGCAAGTACTCTGCCTCTGAGCTGCCTCTTCAGTCCCACATGCCCCTGTGGCTCAGGCCTTTCTTTCCTTCTCTGCACATACACGTTAATGAAGGTTTTCTACTACCCACAAATTCCTTTGGTCTCCTTCACTGCTTCTGGAATATCCTCAACTATCACTTCTTCTGGTTTTCCTCTGGCCCATTAAAACAGAATCCACAAGACATCTCCCTTTGTGTCCGTGACTTCTTTTTGTCTGTCTCTGGTGGATCATGGATAGTTTCTTCAGCTCTGTCTTCCAGTTCACATAGCTGTCATCTGTTGGGTCTAATATCCAGAGAATGAAGAGGGAAGACTGACTCCCCAGGCTGATAACGACACCAGGCATGGGCAGTAGCAGACAGGAAGATTGAAGCTAATTCCGCACGTGAACCTGATTCGAAGGTCCTAACCAACCAAGTCCAACACTGCAAAAATGAGTGACAGATCAGGGCCAAGCAGGGTTTGTTCTAGGGATGCAGGATGTTCAACATGCCTATGACCCCAGCACTCAGTGGAGTTCAAGGCCAGCATGGGCTACAGAGTAAAACCATTTTTTGATTTAAAAAAAAAAAAAAAAAAAAAAAAAGGAAAGGATGGAGGAAGGACGTGAAATAAAAAAAAAGACAAATTTGTTATGATATTAACTAGATGAAAATGAGAAGGGCAGCTGAGCCCTTTAGCAGATTAGGGGGGAAATAATTTGATAAAATTAAAATAAAAAATCCGAGGCCACCAAGATGGCTCAGGGGTTAAAGGCATTTGCCACCAAGTCTGACCTGAAACTGATATCCAGAACCCACACAGTGGAAAGACCCCAACAAAGTTGTCTTCTGACCTCCACATGTGCACCATGGTACACACACACACACACACACACACACACACACACACACACACACACACATTCAAATAAATAAATTAACAATTTAAAACCCATGCACAATTTTTAAAAATTTACTCACGCTGACAAATGGGAGTCCCTCCACCTGCTGAAGCATATCCAGAACCTATGTCACAAAGTCAGGGCCCAAAGTATGTGCTCATCATGATCTACGGTAAAACCTGTGACAGTTACGACAAGGAGAAAGCTAAATTTAGTGCTCACTGTGTCTACTAGCCTTGTCTTGGGGCCTGTTCATTAGGGTGTGAAAATGACCCCATGAGACTGACCTAGAGGGGGCCACTAACTGCTAGTCTGCACCAACATATGTACCCCTCACTAAGATAAGGACCAAGAGAGGGCTGGAGATGCCTAGGAGACTCTTACTGCCTGAAGCTCCAGTCCCCAGCTCCTCTGCTAACTTACATGACCATTCTCCTTTGGATCGCTGTAAAGTGGGTGGCTGAGGGAGGGTGGTTCTCAGGTGGCCATGGGCTGGATCTGCTGGGCAATCAGGAGCAGGTTCAGGGGAACCCTCTCCCTAGGAGTGCAGGCTCTTGTTTGCAGACTCTCAGTGGAAGATTCATGGAGCAGTGGAGCAGGAGTCTGAGTCAGGAGATCACTAAGCCTTCTGCCTTGTACTGGGGTCATCTCTTCGGCAAGGACATTGTTCTCATTGCTGCTGTTACTGATGCTATGGAATATGTTCTGTGGTTTTGAGACACTGACCCCGCCCCCTGCCCCTCTGATGTTTTCAGACCTACAACAGCCAGAGCGAGAGCAATGAAGACTATGAGATTCCTCCTATAACGCCTCCCAACCTCCCTGAGCCATCCCTCCTGCACCTGGGGGACCACGAAGCCGGCTACCACTCGCTCTGTCACGGCCTTGCGCCCAACGGTCTGCTCCCTGCCTACTCATACCAAGCTATGGATCTCCCAGCCATCATGGTGTCCAACATGCTGGCCCAGGATAGCCACCTGCTGTCTGGCCAGCTGCCGACGGTGAGTCCATCTCCCACGTGGGCCTCATGGCTCCAGCAAGGAGGGCTTGAGGGGAGCAAGTGGCAGGGCTGAACTGAGGAGCCCTGATCCTGTGCATGATCTGAGTTCCGCTGGTTGATTTGGGGGGACTCTGCAGAGTATGGGGGTGGCATGGAGGAAAATGTTATTTCTGCAGCTCTGTTTGTGGCAACTTGGGACTGATTTTTATTGGTTGTTGATAGTGTAACCTCAGTTTTATTTGTAGCAGATTTATTGAGATATATACATGCCATCAAGTCACACACACTGAGTGGGTAACTGTACAATCCATTTGAAAATGTTTTCATCCCCCTCACTGGAAGAGGCTTCAGTCTTGTTAGTAGTGTCAGTAGTCACCTTTAGGCACCACTCCCTTACGTTCCCTTATTTTGCTTTGTTTTGTTTTGAGACTCTCTATAGTCCTAGCTAGCTGGCAACTCACTACGTATCCCAGGCTGGCCCACTGGCTCTGTTTCCTGAGTCCTGGGATTGCAGGTGTGTACCACCACACCCACTTACCACAGGTTACCTTCTGCCTTGGTCTGTTTGCCTGCTGTGGGTGTTTCATATAACGAGCCAGGGAGGAGGGTTACCAAGGGTAGGTGAACCACAGCAGGCAGACAGAGGCAGGGAAGGATGCTTCAGGATACAGACAGCAAAGGGAAGGGTCGAGGGGCTAGTGAGCTGGTGGAGTCAGCAAGGGATTCCTTTTGCTATGGGGCTGGAGAGTGAGAACTTGCAGCCAGTGGAGATGAAAGAGCTCAGGGGAGCCCACAGCGTGAGGTCCTGAATCCCACGCTGAGCGGGGTTCTGTGTTTTCAACATGACGGCTTGTCTGAACTATCAAGTCCTACAGGAAGTCTGTAGAATAGGCACTTTAGGGGACTTCCAGCACCATTCTTAAACAACTTTGCTTCACGTTTCTCTTTCCTCCCATCGCTTCACAGTTAATATTAGAGTTATAACTCTTACAGTCATGTTTAGGGTAATGGTGACATAAGCAATAAAGACTGATGTAGCCGTGGATAGACAAAGGCTTCAGGGTGCTTCTTCACAGGAGCTGCGCTGGTGGGTGTCGTTGTGGCCCCACCCCACCCCCCATTTCCACATAGCAGGCCTATGGCTACTGGCAGCTAACACACTTGTGGCAGAGTGACTGATTAAGTCTTCCGAGGAAAACCATGGCAGAGCACTGCCTGGCTGGACCAACCATGAATCCAAGATGAAGTAGCCCCGCCCCCAGGGTGTCTGACTGGGTCACAAGCACTCCTGAGGCTGAAGGACAGGGTGCAAAACTGACTTCCCTGTCAGAGTCACATGGTTTGGGCTGGGTAGCATTTGCTACCACAACAGCTGCTCAGAAACCGCAGTTCAGTTTGTAGCCCGATATAAGCAGAGGCAAGAAGATCGTGAGGTTCAAGGCCAGACTGAACTGCATAGTGAGACATTATAAATAATTAACTAATAAGTCAGTGGAAATGTATGTTCCGCTCTCCAGGTACCCCCCTCAACAAGGCAGTAGACCTGTTTCCTCTTCCAAGTGGTTGACCGGTTCAGACTTCACAGTCACATGACCTCAATCCCACCTTGGCAGGTCTGTTCTGACCATGCCATATTCTCAGCTCATTTCCTAACAAATCCTCAGTACACTGGGTGCCTTTGCTGGGGATTTCCCATAACATACGGCAAGGCAGAGCCAGGTGGCTGCCTTGGGGAGTCTAAGACAGGTGGACAGCCCAGCCTACGAGGAAAGTTCCAGGCTCGTGAGAGACCCTGTCAAAAAACCAAAGTGGGCGGTACCTGTGGTTGTCTCCTGGCCTTCACACATACATACTGTCACCAGTCTCCCAGTGCCCTTCCCAAGCTTCCTGATCACAACAGCTCTGATCATTACAAGGGCTGCTGTCAGCTGATCACAGACCACCCCTCGCTCCCCTGGGAAATAAACAGTGGCTTACACGAGCTCTATGCAAACCAGTCCTTTGCAGATTCCTTTACAACTGGTGCGTATCTAGGATGCTTCTCAAATTCACAGTTTTAGCTCTCCATTAGTCTAGAATTGCAGGAGCTCATTCAGTTTTATGTTCCCTCCTTACTTAATGAAAGATAAGCCTGACCCCTTGTTACCCAGTGCAGAGGCCCCCACCAAATGGGAAAGCCAGATTAAGAACGATGTGCTGGATGATTAGGAGTCCAGGGGCCTTGACGATGGAGCTTTGGAATTCATGGGAACAGCAAGGAGAAAGTGTGTGTGGGTGTGCAGTGCTTGCTGTGTGTGTGAAGCAGGGATTGTGGAAACACCTGCTGGGTGTCAAGCAGCATGCAGAGGGATTTGTAAACGCTTTCTCACACCAAGTTCCTCTCAACTGAGAGGGGCAGGGAGGTGATGTGGAGGGGCTGGAGGCTTCCTTTCCGTGGCTGCTCCAGCAAATGGCCACAAACCTGTGGCTCAAAAGAGGTAGAGATCCATCCATTCACAATCCCAAAGGTCCAAAATCAGTACCTCACGTTGAAATCAAGGTTCTGGGAAGCCATGCTTCCCCAGGATGCTCTGGGGTGTCCATCCTTACCTCTTCTAGCTTCTAGAGTGGTGGTTCTCAACCTTCTTAATGCTGCAACCCTTTAATACAGTTCCTCATGTTGTGGTGACCCCCCAGCCATAAAATTATTTCATTGCTACTTCATGACTGTAATTTTGCTACTGTTGTGAATTGTAATTTAAGTATCTGATATGCGACTGGGGTCATGACCCACAGGTTGAGAACCACTGTTCTAGATGCTTCCATGGCTTATGGCTGTGTCTCTCTCTGGTCTCTGGCTTCTTTTTTATTAGCGGTAGCCCCCTGCCCTTATCATAGGGACATTTGTGATGGACTTTAAGGCTAATCTAGAATAATCTCCCAATGTTGTGGTCCTGAGCTTGAATTGTGTCTGTAAAGACCACTTCCTCCTGTTACATTTACAGTTTCCAAGGATTATGGCTTAGTATCTTTTTTTTAAAGTGTGTGATGTGTGTGCATGCATGTGTCACGGCACACCTGTGAAGGCCAGAGGACTCTCCTTCCTCCATGTGGGTCCCAGGGATCAAACTCGAGTTGTCAGACTTAGCAGCAAGTGCCTTTACCCTCTGAGCCCTCTCGCCGGCCCGTGACTTGATACCTGTAGTGGAGTGTGGCATTTCCCCCCCCTGCCCTGCCAGGCTTACCTTCAGCTTGGACACCTTCTAGGTGCCAGTCATTGCTACAGGCTTTGTGATCTCTGAGACTCCTGATTTCTCCAGATGCAAACAGAGAGAAGATCAAGAGTCTGTGATATCGTTCAGATGTCATAATGTCCCCCAAAGCTGACATGAAAAACTCAAACCCCAGAGTGGTGACATTGTGAGGTGCTGTGGGCCTTTAAGAGGTGGAGCCTAGTGAAAGGCCCTTAGGGACAAAGGGGTCATAGTATCCCGGTCTCTTTTCTCTCTGGCTCCAGATGTGGCCCTTCACTCTTACGTTCCCAGCATGCTGTGCTACCCTCAACAAAGGCCCAAAGACATGTGTGCCCTCAATTGAGGCAAAATAATCCTCGGTTAACTGTGTGAGCAGACTCGGGGACGTTGTGACAGTGCCGTAAAGCCGACAGATGCAGCCTACTTCTTAAAAAATGCTGTAGATATACAGCTAGAGGGTGAGGGGTCTGTGTGCCTGGAAGAGACCTCTGACTGGGATAGAGGAGGCAATAGCTTCATATCTGGGGGCATTGGTCTTTGTGGGGTGGGAATATGATAAAAATAAACACAATTTCTACAGAGTCCAAAGACACCAGTGCCTCAGTGATCTCATCTGCCCAAGGGCTTCACTAGCTATACTGACTGGGGCTTGGCCAGTGTTGGTGGAGACTTGGCATAGCACCGGATAGCAGATGATTCTTGAAAACTGCCTTATCTCTCCTGTGAGAAGTGACAATAGATATGAGCAGGAGGCAGATGTGTATGCTATTTTTTGTGAGTGAAAATGCCACCTAGTTCTCAAGCCGAACCCCCAGAACTCACACCCTACCAAGTCCCTCCATTTACCTCCTAGTTAGACCAGGGGGTGAAGGATTGCACAGCCAGGCTCAGGGAGCACAGAGGATGCCTGGATGCCAGGTGTTGTCCCCACAGACCCAGATGCCACCGAGATGCCATCTCTGCAGGAGTAGGTGAGCTTTGATCTTTGGCGACCATTCCGTCAATGCCAAGGCCCCCATAGCTCTGACCCCAGAGGCCACCAATCCCTTCTGGTCCCCTGCTTGATTTCTAAGTCTCTCTTAGACTGCTCCTCTCCTGATGCTGCCGGTGAGGATTACATCCGATACTGGAACCAGACCCCCTTACAGAATTAAATACACTCACGGCTTTCTCCACAACGTCCGTGTCTTAACTGATTAAACATTCATTTCCAAGACAAAAAGAGTCAATTTGGTATGAAAGATATATTTTGTCGGTTTAATTTAAAGCACTGCACCTCCATCTGACCTCTATTTTCATAACTCAATAATTTTATCCTATGTTGATTGTTTCATTTTGAGAGAGATATTGTATTTATAAATCAGCCTCTAAAATGCTCAAAGAAACTTGGAGAGTGGAATTTATTGAGCTGCTTGTGGAGGCCAAGATCACTTCTGGAACCCTCTGGGAAACAGAGTTTAGAGTCGCTGAGTACTGGAAGGGAGGAGCATGCCAGGAAGGGGTGATGCTTGATCTTCTACCACAAGGGAAACCCTACCTTCAGGGAACCCGAGATTCCCCAAGGGGGAGAGGGAAGACTTGGGCAGGTGGAAGCAGAATCATAATGGCTTCTGGTGGTCAGGAACCTGGGATTCTGAGCGCTTTGGTCACTGGAATGGTATGGTCCCATCCCAGTCCTCAATGCAAGAGCAGGACATAGGTCACTCAAACATTCTCCTTCCGTCTTTGAGGTCTCTGTGTGTGTGTGCTTGGTTGTACGGAGGCCGAAGGTTGATGTTTGGCGTCTTTTTTCAATCACTCTCCATCTAGACTTTAAATTACTTGTTTGTTTGTCTGTGTGTATGAATGTTTGTTTGCATATATGTCTGCACACACATTTGTGCAGTGCTCTCAGAGGCCAGAAAAGGATGTCAGACCCCTGGGACTAGAGTTAGAGATGGTTGTGAGTTGCCATGTAGGGCTGAGAATCAAACCAAGGTCCTGTGGAAGGGCAGCCAGTGCTCTTAACTGCTGGGCCATCTCTCCAGCCCCTCCACCTTGTATGTTGAGACAAGGTCTCTCCTGAACCTGATTGGCTGATGATCTGGTCAGAGTACCCAGCATCCTCTCATCCCTGCCTTCTAACCCTGAGATTACAGGCACAGAGACCCCCAGCTTTTTATGCGGGTGTTGGGAATCCAAATTCAGATCTTCATCCTTGTGCAGCAAGCACTTTGCCCCCTGAACCATCTTTCCAGCCCCCACTTTGAGTCTCGTTGGATTTCTTGGGACTTTAGGCAAGCCCATCCTTCCTCAGCCTCAGTTTTCCTATCAGTGAACTGGGTTAGGATCCCAGCTTTGGTGAAATAGCAAAATTGCGAGGATGTGATTGGAGGTGGGTAGACTCCCCAGTGCCACCACTGCATATGACAGCTCGCTGGGGACCTACAAACACTAAGCTCAAAGTCCCCAGTGCTGAGTTTTAGACACTTTGTGCTCTAGTCCCTATTCCAAAGTGCTCACAGAGTAGGGTTTGCTGCGGGCCGCAGGAATATATCATAAGAACTCAGCTGGTTATGGCAAAGTCACTACCTGGAGGGATCAGGGAATTCCTCCAAAGGAAGCCAAATCCCAAGGAGTTTTTGGTGTTACTTGGCTTGTTATATATCAGCTGTCTTCTGTTATGAAAATCATGTGTGCCTTCATAGTTTTCCCAACTGACTTTTCCCTAAGAAGGGCTGACAGTGTGAACTGATCACTCTCTGGACATACACATTCCAGGTATTTGGAGAACAGCCTCAGGAAAGGCTTTCTCTGGAATCAGATATCTCCCTTAGCCACCTTCAAGGGCTACAGGAAACACCGCCCAGGTGGGCACCCAACTTCCGAGGACTAACAGTGATAACAGCCCACAGGCGAGTCTCCTGACTTAAATTCCACAAGGAGACACCGCCCAGGTGGGCGCCCAACTTCCGAGGACTAACAGCGATAACAGCCCACAGGCGAGTCTCCTGACTTAAATTCCACAAGGAGACACTGCCCAGGTGGGCCCCCAAATTTCAAGGACTAGCAATGATAGCAGCCCACATACAAGTCTCCTGACTTAAGGTAAATTCCACAAGAGGACACCACCTAGGTCAGGTAGACATTAGGTAATAGCTTTATACAATTTAGCTCAGACCCTTCCTTCTTACAGCCTTACTAACTTTAGACCTCTAACTCCTTAACTAACCACTTCTAGGAATATTTAGATAACCTTCTGCGCTAACAGCTATGCTCAGCTAGAACTCCCAGTTCAAGCCTCCCTGTAATTATCATTATTGGCAGCATCCGGCCAGGTCCATCCCCAGATGGAGGAAAGTACCTTATCAGAGATACCTCTGTACTAAGAACAGACTTAAGCATCCAGGCTACCTGTTTGAGAAGGCCTGGCGGATGTGCCAATTCAGCTTAACTTCCTCCTTTTCCAAATCTTACCTCCAGTTCCAGATCTCCCTTTAACTATCACCAGAGGCATTTACCTGTACACAGATTGCCTAGAGACTGAGCACACTTTCCCCCACCCTGAAGAAAAATGGCAGACAGCTTGGACAGATAGGAACCACAGGAAAAAGAAGGCAGTTTTATTTTCTCCCATTGACCTAGCAACTTACAGATTCTTAACATCTTTTACCAAACACATTTAAGATTATAGTTGTGCACATAAGATCCCTCTTCTTAGATATTACCCGAATCTAGCCTTTAGTTAATTCATTAGTCACTTCCCCTTTGGGTTGCAAATGGTAATTAACAACTATTGCCCCTCTTTGTGATTCTTATCACCCCTCCATTTGATCCTGATGGCGGACAATCACTGCCTGAGGAAATTCAAGCTGGGTGTCCTGGGTGGAGGGGAGGATTGTGATTTTGGCAGGATATATAACTGTAAAGCAAGAGACGATGTGCTGAATTAAAGTGAATGGACTAAGAGCTTGGGGTGCTGAGATTCATTTTTCCGAAAATAGTCCTCGCTGTTAGTAGTTCTCTCTCCTGAGCCCCTGGGATGTATAATATCGAGGCTGGTTCCTCTAATATTATACAAGAAGGGTTGTTCTCCTAGCCCACACGGGCTAGGGGACAGACCTGGGGACTCGCAACCCAAGTGAAGGGCCTTTGCAGTCTGGTATCCTGGGGTAGTTGTTAAAGGCAGAACTGCAGTCTGCTTGCACTTGACCAGCTTGCTTTAGAGAGAGTTCTCGTGGGAGAACACACAGCCTTGGGTTGGGCCCAGAGCCTGGGAGTGGAGAGTCCGCCCTGTGAATTACCTCTACAGGTCTTTAATAGACCTCCTAACATTCTTCTGCACTTATTGCTCCATGCTGTTCCCTTCCAATGTTCCTTCCTGCTCATTGCTCCCCAATCCCCCCAGGCTCAGTCTACCCTGTTTGACAAGCATGGATTGAGACACAAGAAATTTCCAAAGTCTGAGGTACAAAGACCAAAGACCTCCAAGTCAAACCTTTGTCCACCAGACTTCTTAATGACCTGGGCAGTACACAACCCCCACCACCACCACCACAAGGCCAACCAATTGTTTTTATTATTCTTAATGTGTGAATGTTTTTGTCTTGTGATTGTTATAGTTAGCTTTGCCTTGTAACAAATCACTACAACCCTTAATAGCATAAAACAATTCATTTTCATTATCTCTCACGATTCTTGAGTCAGCTGAACTACCTCTTGTGATTTCTGGGGTCGGCTGGCCATCGCCTGGGCCCAGTGACTAGGAGAGTCTATCTCAGCATCTGGCTCGTGTCTGCTGGAACCAGTTGAGGTATCTTAGCTATGAGTCTCTCATCACCAGGAGCCTAGAGGAAGGCTGGGCCCGAGGATGTAAATTTCCAAACTTCTTATTGGTTGCTAATCCTTTGGCCAAAGTCCAACCCAGCGAGCCAAGCTGTAGAGCGCCAAACCCACCTCACGGAGGGAGAAATGGCAGAGTCATGCAGAAGGAAAGGACTCAAGAGACAGGATGGGGGCCATTTCTGTAACCTGATATGATGATTAGCTTTAACTGTTAACTTGGCCCAACCTGGAAGAGTTTCGATTGGAAAACTGTCTCAATCAGACTGGACTGTGCATGGCTATAGGGGTTGTCTTTAATTAATAAACTAATTATTTAATTGTTAATTGATGTAAGAAGACCCAACCCATTGTGGGTGGCACTATCCCCTGGTGAGCAAGCAGGCAGCATGTGTGCATTCATTTCTCCCTGGTTTTGGCTGTGGATTTAGTTTGGAGTAGCTGCTTGAGGCCCTGCCTTAACTTCCCCAAAATGATAGACTGTAGCCCAGAGTAATAAGCCAAATAAGCTCCTTTCTTCCCTAACTTACTTTTTTTAAAGCATTGTCCTGGTTAGTTTTTTGTTACCTTGATGCAAGATTGAGTCATTTGGGAAGAGGGAACCTTCTTCTGAGAAAGAAGGCACTACCTGATTGGCCCGTGGGGAAGCCAGTGCGTCTTTTTTTTTTTTTTTTGACTAATGTTTGAGGTAGGAGGGCCCAGCCCACTGTGGGTGGTGCCATCCCTAAGCAGATGGTCCTGGACATTATAAAAAAGCAGGTTAGTGAGCTATAAGGAGCAAGCCAGCAAGCAGCACCCCTCCATGGCCTCTGCTTCAGTTCCTGCCTCCAAGTTCCTGCCTTGAGTTCCTGCCCCTGACTTTTCTAGATGACAGACTATAAGCTGTAAGATGAAACAAACCCTTTCCTCACCAATTTGGTTTGGTCATGAAGTTTTATCACAGCAGTAGAAACTCTAAGACAAATTATCTACATATCTATCTATCTATCTATCTATCTATCTATCTATCTATCTATCTTTCTTTCTTTCTTCCAAGTTTGGTGTGTATGTGTGTGTGTGTGTGTGTGTGTGTGTGTGTGTGTGTGTGTGTCTGTCTGTCTGTCTGTCTGTCTGTCTATCTGTCCCTCAGAGGACAACCTGAGAGAATCAGTTCCCTTTTCTTCCACCGTGTGGAACCTGGGAATCAAATTCAGGTCATAAAGCTTGGCCGCAAGCTCCTGTAGCCACTGAGCCATCTTGCCGGCCCCAGCCCAGAGGTGCTTTTTGCTGGGATATTTTTACCCCAGCAGCAGGAACGAAAGTAGCACACTTACTGTGTGGCTTCTCTGGACCGTGTGTGCTTGTTTGTTTTGTTTTCTTGACCTTCAGCACCTTCCAAAAGTCACAGTCATAGGCCCTGTGGTCAGGCTGACCTCTGTTCAAAACCCAGCTCCCACACTTGTTTCCAGCACTGTGTGACCCAGAGCAAGGGGTTCAAAGTCCTGTGCCTCAGTTTCTTCATTTGTACTATGGAGGTCAGGCACTTGCCCTGTAGGAAGAAAGTCTGTAATTGAAGGGAATCTAAATGGCACACAGTAGGTCCAACCAGTGTAAGCTACTGTGCTTAGTAAAGCATTCTACTCATTGACTGGGTTTGAATAGACCCTGTCTGCTGTTTAGTTCAGCCAGCCTGACCTACTGGGTGTAGGTTTTGCTGTGGCATGTTTCCAGTCTGTTTACTAATGCAAGTCTGCAAGATGGGTGGTTGGAAAAGCTAGTGGGAAGCCCTGAGGCTGGAGATGGGTTGTGGGAGCGAGCACATCTATTATGGCAGGATGTCATGATGTCATTTGGGCTGTGGCATTTAAAACCAACATCAGTGACAGCTCTACTTCTAGTTAAAAGAACAAGGGCCCAAGAAACAGCCTGTATTAGCTCCGTGACCAGGGGGGCACCCACCACAGGTAAAACAGAGGTAGTCATGTTTTTGTCTCCTGTAGGGCAAGAGTTGGAGAAAGACAAATTTCCAAAACGGACCCTGGAAGGACAGAAACAGGAGTGCTCAGAGGCCCTGGGTTTTCTTGGTATGCACTGGAGTCTGGGTGCGACTCTTTCCTCCATTTTTCAGAAGCTGTAAGCCAAAGAAATGTGTCTTTTTATATTTTATAAAACTCAGGGAAAAAATGGCTTTAAACAGCTTTTACTCCCCTGCTATAATTATTTATTTTCAAACACTCCTGCAGGGGACTGCTCCGTCTTCTTATCCCGGACTCCTTTTGCTCATAAATGAACCATCACTTCAATAAATCATTATGAAAACAGAGACTAACACCAGCTCTGAGAGGTTGAAAGATTTATGTAACACATTTATGTCTCCCATTTTCTCATTCTGGTACTCCGCTGCAAAAGCTAAGCTAATAAAAGCTGCTATTAATATTTCTTGTTGCCTAGCAACCCTAGAGCGGGAGTAATAGCTTGGGCTAGAAAAATAGATGACCGATAAGGAAAAATTCAATTCTTTTATTATCTCAGGGGAAATGCCCTTTTACTGGAACATTATGATGTACGAGTGTGAAGTTGAACACAAAAGATTGGTGTGTGAGTGTGTGTGAGTGTGTGTTTCTATTTTTAATGAACATCATTTTACACCCCCCCCCACTAACTCTTTCTGAGTACTCCTGTTTTCTTTTGCATCCTCCACCATCCCATCCCTCATGCTTAATTTAGCAACTAGAGTAGTTAAGAATCTGTCAGCGTTTCTTTTTTTAGTTTAAAAATGGTTTCTGCAAAGGTTTACAACTCGGTCATAAAAATTCACTCCCTGTTAGGACTCAGGGCAGTGATAAGCCAGCACGCAGCCGGGTTCTCCACGAATGGATCACATTTGTTGAGAGATAAGATTCATGGATTATTTTCCCCCGAGAAGGAAGGTCGGAGCAGAATAAAGCATGTTCATTTCTGTGTCGAAGTTTTCTTTGGAATCCCGGGACGCTGTCTCTTCTAAGATAGGTTTTCTCTGAAGTTTGGGGGTGTGTTAAATGAGGGCAAGATTGGGGGCCAGTCATTTATTGAACACCTGCTGTGTGAAGTTTGGGCCCATTGCCTCCCCCTAGCATTTGTCTGTTGTAGAAAGGGAGACTTAGAAAGGTTGAGGGCCATGTAAAGTAAGAATGTGTGCCATGAGGTCCTCATACATGTCCTAAGTGTAGGATTTCTCAACCTTGATCCTGCTGACATGTTGGGCAAGACATTTCTCCACTGTGGAGGGCTGTCCTGTGTACTGCCTGATGCCTTCAGCTGCCCTGGCTGCCACTCCCTATTCACAGCATCCAGTACCTCCCTCCTCCTCAAAAGTGAAAGCGGGCAGTCTCTCCAGGACCAGGGAGATAGCTCAGTCAGAAAAACGGCAAAGCACTTGCCTCACAAGTGTGAGAATGTGAGTTTGATCCTGAGAACCCACATTTTGAAAAGTCCGGTGTGGTGGCATGCACTTGCAATCCCAGTGCTGGGGCAGCAGAGACAGGCAGGTCCCTAGGGCACTCTAGTCTGCTTGGTGAGCTTCAGGTTAGGGGGAGACCCTGTCTCAAAAATCAGAGGTGGGGGGCACTTGAAGAATGCTTCATGAGATTATCCTCCAACCTCCATTCATACATGTTTGTATATCAATGAATGCATATCTGTTGAGACATGCACACACCCATAGACAGACAGACAGACAGACGCAAGCGCGCGCACACGCGTGCGCGCGCGCGCACACACACACACACACACACACACACACACACATTGTTTCTTCACATTGCCAAATGCCCCTTGAGGGACAAAGATCATTTCTAACTGAGAACCATTATGCACAGTTCCTTCTGCTCAGAAGGCTTCCCTGTGGTCTGTGAGTGGGAAAGTGTATATCAATCATGCAATATAAAGGAGTGCCAAAAAGCTCAGAAGTCGGGACAAGTAATATTTTGATGCAATCTTTTTTTAAATTTGTATTCTATTTATTTAGTGGGAGTGAGGGTCATGCACATATGCCATGGCATGCAGGTGGTAGTCAGAGCATAACTCACAGGAGCTGGCTGTTATTGCCCACCATGTGGATCTCAGATGTCAAACTTAGGTTGTCAGACATGGGAGCAGGCATCATTGCTCCACTCCAGTAATTTTAAAGCTCGCAGTCCACACAACAACATTGGCAGTGTATCAGGCGTCCTCATAAAGGTGGGAGCAGGCTGAACTCACGCACGGAAAGATCCACGGTCTGTTTCTAGGCTACATGGGACAACCGAAGCCTGTGTTGCGCCTTCTCCAACAACTGGAAGGGGCCAGCTAGCCATTGGGGTCTGGCTAGCACTGGGTGAATGGGAAAGGAGAATTAAATGCCTGATGTTGCCTAGCTAAAAAAAGTACAGAGCCAGAACCTAAGGCCAGGCTTGAGACTCCAAGCCCAGTGCTTTGGTACCCTTTAAACTGGATGGACTGGCTTGTCAGTACTTAGAGTTGTACTCAAGCTGTGAAAGGTGTAAAGACACTGTGGGATGCTCCAGGTCTGAGGACGGGGCACAAACAGCAATCCCTGACTTCAGCTGGTATCCAATTGGCCCTCGCTGCGGCTGGCTCACTTTACCCTCACAACCTCCATGCCAGGCAAGAGCTAGCGAGGACCAGCCACCCAACCATCCTCAGGAATAGAACCACCATAGCTGGCCTTCAAACAGGGATTACTTGGGAGAGCAGCAGGTGTTCTTAACAATGGAGGTATCTCTCCAGCCCCCTAGCTCCTCCCCCACCCAATTCTTCTTTATTCTAGGACACAAAAACCTGGAGTTCTCAGCACATTCCTCTGTACTCCCATCCATGCCTATCACACCACTGCTCATCTCAGAGTATCAGGGAACCTCTAGCTTTGAGGACTTCACACTTCATGGAATGTGCAAGAGCCTGAAAGCCTCCTATCAGAGCTAAACACATAAAGCAGGTCTCAGTCTTGACTCACTCACTCTCCAGCCGCTCACCAAGAGGTTGCAGGGACCCGGGGCCAGGCAGTCAGCCTTCTCGAATTCAGACCTTGACATCACACAGCTGTGTGACCCAGTCATTTCCATCTTCATGCTTTGTCATCTCAGAAAACAAAACAAGCCGGGCGGTGGTGGCGCACGCCTTTAATCCCAGCAGTCAGGAAGCAGAGCTAGGCGGATCTCTGTGAGTTCGAGGCCAGCCTGGTCTGCAGAGTGAGTTCCAGGACAGGCACCAAAACTACACAGAGAAACCCTGTCTCAAAAACAAAAACAAAACAAAACAAACAAACAACAAAACAAAACCCCCAGCACTTCCTCCTCAGAGTGGAAGATTAAAGGAAATATCAAATATGAAAGGATAAGAGTGTCATGCACATAGTAAGGGGTAAACAAAGTTAGCACTTGGGGAAGGTTCACAAGAAGACACACGGTCAAACAAAGTGTGCTCTGTGTGCCCCAAATACCAGGATACACATGACCACATGTTCATGAGCAGTGCCCCAAGGGCTAGCATGTAATTCCATCTGGGAGAGAGGGGTATCCAACTTCCTCTGCTTGCCTCCCTTGCCTCCACCATTACCCATAACCCCACACACATGACATGCACTTACAAGATACATGCATACACACAAATAATAAAATAAAACTATATATATATATATATATATATATATATATATATATATATATATATATATCTCCAAGTGTGGTGATCCACACCTTTAACCCTGCCACTGGGGAGGCAGAGGCATGTGGGTCTCTGTGAGTTCAAGGCCCATCTAGTCTATGTAGCAAGTTCCAGGACAGTCAGAGCTATATAATGAGACCCTGTCTCAAAACAAAACAAAAATCAAAAATTCTGGACCAGGTTCACAGGGATTGTGGCAGAATCAGAGAATATTCCTGATTGTGGAAGAGGGCCAGAAGCCAGGAAAGGTTAGGAGCTCCAATGGCATTGGCATGAGAATCTCAACCTTTTATGGGTCTTGTCCACAGCCAGCCCCTCACCTTCTCCTACATCAGTGTGCTTCCTATTTTTCTCGGGCCTGCTCTGTCCCTTCTGTGTAGCCCTAGTGGGGAGGTTTCTAGCCATGTTTTTACCCACTGCTCTCCTTGTTAATCTCGGTGTCTCTTTCTCCCTACCCTCTTCTGCCACAGCGGCGGGGAGGGCTTTCTGGATGTGGTCACTTTAGGACAGACAAGAAGACAGCAGCAAAAGCCAGAGGAAAAATCTTGACCCTGTTGCGATCTCTCTGTTCAGTCCCAATCGCCATCCTTCTTGCTGTGACTCGGCAAACAGTTTGTGATGTTTTATGGTTGCTTAGGCGCACTCTGGAACCGACCCCCTCCACCCCCTGCCAGGCTGCTAATCGGAGCTGTGACCCCCTGGCCTTGGAGTGCGCAGGGGCCAGGTGTTTAACAGTCTTCCAGGCAAGATGCCAAGCTCAGCAGCAGAGTGTGAGCTGAGAGAATTCGGGGGAAACCGCAGTGACATCCGTCAGCCGCAGCTCCAATATTACTGTGTATAATGGCTCTCTCTCCTCCGAGTGCATATTCAGTACCATGTTCGGGAAAATGAGGTTTTAATGTACCATCGGCATAGCTGAGAAACCATCGAGGGCTCCGCAGAGTGTCAGGAGCGCATAAAACTTGAGATTTATGGGAGTTGTTCCCCGCCCCTCCCTCCCTCCAGCTGGATAATAAAAAGTCTGTCTCCTGTGTTCGCTCTCTCAGCTGTGGCTTTGACCATACAGAACTTCGAGGGTCTTTATAAAAGACAGCTAGACAGGCACCACTCATCTAAATATTAAAGCTCTAGGAGGGCACATGTGCTCCCCGGAAGACTCCGGATACACATTTCTAGGAAATTCTTCTTGCTGGAGACTGAGGCATACCACAGAGGTGCTGTGGCCAGGCTGTGGTGGTGGCAGTGCCATGCCCTTCCCTGGAAGCCCAGAGCTTTGCAGTCCTTGTTTTCCCTGGAGAGTGATCTTTGGCATGTCTTCTTCAAACCCCCAACCTTGAGTGAGATGGAACTGATGTGTCTGAAACTGTGTCACGTGGGAGGATCCAGGGTGGAAACCTGGGCCACATGAGACCCTGTTTAAAAAAAAAAAAAAATAAGGGCAAGGGGTGTGTCTCCATTGGTAGAGTGCTGGCCTAACATCCCTGAAATCTTGGGTTCAGTCTCTAATACCACATAAACTAGGCATGGTGGTACACACCTGTAACTGTGGCACTTTGGAGGTGGAGACAGGAATATCAGAAGTTCAAGGTCATCCATGGCTACGTGGTGAATTCAAGACCATCCTGGGCCACGTGAGACCTATATTAAAACAAATAAGATGGAGCTGCTGTTGCACACTCCATGGGTGGCAGTGAGAATCCAGGGTGCTGAAGAATGTCCCTGATGCCTGCCTAGTTTGGAGGGTGGAGTGTTGCAGGTGTCTCAGGAAGGTTTGTAGGATGAGTGGATGGATGGACGGATGGATGGATGGACGGATGGATGGATGGGTGGATGGATGGATGGGTGGGTGGGAGGATGGATGGGTGGATGGGTGGATGGATGGATGGACGGATGGATGGATGGACGGACGGACGGACGGACGGGTGGATGGATGGATGGGTGGGTGGGTGGATGGATGGATGGATGGATGGATGGATGGATGGATGGATGGGTGGGTGAATGGATGGATGGGTGGGTGAATGGATGGGTGGGTGGGTGGATGGATGGATGGGTGGGTGGATGGATGGGTGGATGGATGGATGGATGGGTGGGTGGGTGGATGGATGGATGGGTGGATGGATGGATGGGTGGGTGGGTAGATGGATGGATGGGTGGATGGATGGATGGGTGGGTGAATGGATGGGTGGGTGGGTGGGTGGGTGGATGGATGGGTGGGTGGGTGGATGGATGGGTGGGTGGGTGGATGGAATGTGCAAACATCCCCGAAACTGTAGTGCTGCCTACATCAGTGCTTTGGAGTAAGCCAGATGATGATCCTGGTGCCTATGTGATCTATAATAGGGAAATCCCTCACGTCAGCCTAGAGGGAGAGAAAATGATCCCCCTTTTTTCAGATGTGCACCTGAGATTCAGAATGGTGGGTAGCTGATCTAAAGACACAGTCAAGAAGTGATGGGTACACGATGAGACCTTCATCCCCTTGACCCCAAAAGTTTTGTGCCCTCTATGCCATCCTTGGACCCAGGCCCTGAAGTGGGGAGTAAGACTCTTGCCTGAACTGTCCTATCCTGTGTGGGGGTAACTGACGCTTGCAGCTGACGCAGACAAGAAGGATGAAAACTGACCTGTGATGACCCCACACAACCAGTAACCAGGAAGGGAAGGGATGTTGGGTGGCCAGTAAGAGTCCATTGCTGCTGGGAGACTGCATCTGGGATGCTGGACCCCTCAGTAGGTCCTCTCCTAGGAGGGGTCATTAGTTCTGTCTGCATGCTAGAAATAGGTACCAAGGCCAGGGTTCAGGGAACCTGTGCCTGCTGACACTAAGGGACACTATGAGGCAGGTCACTTCCCCACTGGCCACACTTTATTCTTGTGCTGAATGAACACAAACCATGTGACTTTAGGCAGGCGTGAAGTAGCTCAATGGATTTTGTAGATGCTGTTGTCCCCGGGGTTGTAGCCCCGAGCCATGGGTCAGGAGAGTCCCAAAGGGCTAGAGTAGATGGTGTCAGGAGCTTGTGCCACCCAACTCTGTGACCCCAGCCAGTGTTGAACCTCTCTGAGCCCATTTCCGCATAGGGTTATGAGATGTTCTAGGTGGTGTCTAGGTCCAGACTGAAGGATTCTGCCTGGTCCCTCAGTAAATTCTGGGGTATGAACTAGACCATGTCTGGCTTCTACACTCTCTTGATGACAGGCTGGTAGGAGATGAGCTCATGTGGATCGCCTAGCGATCCCCCAGGTGAGAGTTGATTGCAATTTCATTATATCTACAAATTAAGACAGAGGAGACTTTGTGCCATCATACTGAGTGGCACCGTTCAGACACACAATCTAACTGCCCATCGATTTAAATGCCTTGGTCCCTCCTTGCAGCTTTGTGTGTGTGCTGGTGTGCCTGTGTGCATGCACAGAGGAAGCTTAGTCTTCACACTCGTCCATTGTGTTTCTAGGATAAGAATGTTTCCGCCGGGCAGTGGTGGCGCACGCCTTTAATCCCAGCACTCGGGAGGCAGAGGCAGGTGGATCTCTGTGAGTTCGAGGCCAGCCTGGTCTCCAAAGCGAATTCCAGGAAAGGCGCAAAGCTACACAGAGAAACCCTGTCTCGAAAAACCAAAAAAAAAAAAAAAAAAAAAAGAATGTTTCCAATCCTTTTCTAAGTGTTTCACCTGCCACTAGGAAATCAGTATGGTGGGAAAAGCAAGACCTGGACACCTGGCCTGGTCTTTTCCTGTCCCCCTAAGGATACCACAAAAGTGACAGGAGTCTGAGTCTTCAAATGCTCTGTGTTATATTCACGTCTGTCAGGGTGTCTCAGATTCAAGCTTCCTAAAACCTGTAGTTTGGAGGCTCCGAGATAAGCTCCTGTTATCGACAGGGAAGACTCCAAGGTTGAAGCTGCACCCTTTCCGTCTCATTGCAGCAGATGTAAGTTCACTCCACAGGGACGATGCCAATGGCGTGTGTGTGTGTGGGGGGGGGGGATTGACTTCCTGCTTGACGACTCTGTGATTTGCCCTTGGCGTGAGGCTGACTGGCGTATTTTTAGAAACCCTTCATTTTTCAGCCTACTTGTGATTTTTGTGGAGATCAATCCAGAGCATATTCACTGTGCCTTGAGATGATCAGAGGGAGTTCCTTCCTTGGTGTAGGGAGTTGATGGACCTTTAGATTTCCAGTATTTACACATTCTACTTTGTTACGGTGTGCTATGTACATATGTAAACATACTTACAAACACACATGTGCTTTTGAGTATAGGCTGGATTTTATTTAGGATCGTTAACATTTTATGGTAAAATGGACATGTAGTAGACAAGAGGAGCAGAGTTTTGTGTGTGTGTGTGTGTGTGTGTGTGTGTGTGTGTGTGTGTGTGTGTGTGCACATGTGCAGAGAAGCCATAGGTCAACAGTGACTCTTTTAAATTGCTCTTCAACTTTTTTAAAGGTTTGTTATATTTTTGTTTATTTATTTTGTGTGCAGGAAAGGGACATGGGGGATGCCTGCATGTCACAGCATACCTGTGCAGGTTAGAGGACAGCTTGCAGGAGGATGTTCTCTTAATTCCCAGAAACCATATTAAAAATGGGGTCAGGGGCCAGGTGGTGGTGGCACACACCTTTTTTCCCAGCACTTGGGAGGCAGAGGCAGGCAGATCGCTAAGTTTGAGGCCAGCCTGGTCTACAGCTCAAGTTCTAGGACAGCCAGGGCTACACAGAGAAACTCTCTCAAAAAAGAAAAAAAAAACTGGGGTGGGGGCTGGAGAGAGGGATCAATGGCTAGAGCACATATTGATCTTGTAGAGGGCCCGGGTTCGATTCCCAGTACCCACATAGTAGCTCACAATCACCTGTAACTCCAAAAAGAAAAAAAAAGAATATGTTCTCTTCTTCTGCCTTGTGGGTCTTGAGGATTGAACTTGGGTCATCATGCTTGGTGGGGAATGCCTTTACCTGCTGAGCCGTCTCACTGGCCCTCCACCTTATTTTTTGAGGCAGGGGGTCTCTCACTGAGCCTGGAGCTCACTGATTCAGAGAGAACGTCTCCTGTCTCCACCTCCGCAACATTGGGATTAAGGCATGCCTGGCTTTTCCTGGGCATGCTGGGGACTGAGCTCAGCACCTCCATCTAGCAAGTTCTTTACCAACGGAGCCATCTCCACAGTCCCTGTTGTCAGTGTTGAACAGACAGCTCTCTCCTACTTCTGTAGTAGGCTTATACCAACTTCATGAAGCAGACGTTTATGGCGCTGGCTCCCCAGCTGTCAGCACTGGTTGGGGGTAGCGTTATTTTATCCTTTGCAGCTCTCACGACCCTTCTACCCCAGCCACGTCCCTCAGATGGTATGTTTCTGATTTCTTCTCTGCCAGAGAGCTCCCCATTATGAGTTTCCCTTTGTTTCATCTGTCTATCTATTTACTTCTTTATTGGAGTTGGCCATCAGAGTTATGTTTGACTTCTATTATTTTTCTTTCTCTTAATTTATTCATTTCCCCTTTTGTGTTTATTAATCTCACCCTCCTTCTGTAGCGGTTTAAATTTTTCATTTTTGAACCTCATGTCCCTTTGTTCATTTACTTTTATTGTTTATTGTTTAATAATAAAGGTTATGGCAGTCCATATTTTTTCCGAGTATGGCATTGGCTGTACCCTATAAATTCTGCAATGAAGTGTTCTTTTACTTTTTTCTTCTTTCTTCCCCAGACATAGCTTTGTGGATTTTATTAAAATGCTGTGTTTTCATTATTTTAAATATTAAAGAAGAAAGAAAATCTATTAAAACCATGCCACTACCCACAAATAATTTTTCAACCTGGCCACTTGCTAAGTATCTTTTTAGTTATTTTCACATTTTAGATTCATAGGGGACCAACAAATGGTACCTTTTCTGTAATTTCTGGTCTGTCCTGTCAGAGCTGTTCTGTGGCCTGCATGATGGATGTGTCTCCATGTGTGTGGTTACAGATGCTGCCTGTCTTAGTCTCTGTTCTATGGCTGTGAAGAGGCACCATGATGGTGTCAACTCTTATTTTTAAAAAAAATCATCTAACTGGGACTTGCTTACAGTTTCAGAGGGTTAGCTCATGATCATCTTGGTGAGAAACAGACAGGCATGGCACTGGAGCTGGAGCTGAGAGCTTTACATCCTGATCCATAGACAGCACGGGGGAGAGAGAGAGAGAGAGAGAGAGAGAGGATTTTTATTTTGAGACAGGATCTGGTCGAGTTTCCCAGGCTGGCTTTGAACTTACTAAACTCCTACCTCATCTTCCCGAGTAGCTGGAGTTCTAGGTCTGCACCACGAGGCTCAACATATATATATATATATATATTTTATTTGCCATAACTGGAGTTGGTAGAGGCCATGGGTGATGCTGACCATCTTACGTCTTACCCACACTAAGCAAGTGCTCCGCCATTGAACTATGTGGCCAGCCCAGCTTACCAGTTCGTATCTGTGTGTGTGCGTGTGTGTATGTGCGCGCGCGCGCGCGCGCGCGCGCTGCGCGCGTGCATGTGCGTGTGCGTGTGTGTGTGTGTGTGTGTGTGTGTGTGTGTGTGTGTGTGTGTGTGTATGTGAAGGGGTGGGAGGCTTGGAACTCCAAAGTGCCTTGCAATAATTGTCTGGCTTTTTTCAAATTCTTTCCCCCCTCCCTTGGTTTTCATTCAAGTTCCTCCTGAAACTGCCCTCATCTGGTTTTTAATGGCTCCATGTTACTAGGCTCTACAATAAGTTCTTAGCCTTCATCCCACATGCCCGGTCATCAACCTTTGACACAATTAATTACTTTCTCATCCTTGTTCAAACACTTTATTAGCTCCCAGGACATACTCTTCTGTTTGGCTCTGCTTCTCCTGTCATGGTCTGTGGGGCCCATGGTAGGTACAGGAGGCCCCCAGGCTCAGACCTTAGGCTCCTCACCTCTTATCTACACGTGGGCACAGCATCATCTCATCTGGGTTTATGGTTCTGAATGTCCTGCATGTGCCAATAACTTGTTTTATCCCTGAATATCTCTCCGAGTGTCTAAAATGTTCATGGCTGAAAACCTGGCAGTTCCCTTGCCCTGTTCGTCCATTTCCCCTGCCCACCGCCATCTTCCCCAAGGCTTCCTTCCCATGCCAGTGTGTGCTGATGGCAGGTTCTTCGCTCATCTGTTCCCTCTGTCTGCATCCTCTTCCTCACTGTCTGCAGCCTGTTATTCCCACACATCTTAGAGGGAACCCAAATCTCCCTTTCTACACAAGGCCTTGTCTGGCCACCCTTTCTAAAATTGGCCCCCCCACCCCCACCTGGTACTTACCATTCATGTCCCCTGCCTTATTTTCTTCTGTGGCATTTAGCACTATCTAAAATACAGTACACTTGCAGGTGGGTCTTGGGTGGCTTTGGTCTTCCTCATGGGAATGCAGGTACCCTGAGAGCAAGAAGAGATCTCTCCTGTTCACTGCCACAATGCGCAGTTCAGGAGAGGCACACCATACCTGTTTGTAACAAATCTGAGTGGGTAGCAGGCTAGAAGGCTTTTTGTAATTACACCTTTTGTAATCATTGCCAAGTAACTAGTTAGGAGGGTTGGTGGGGATGACCAGGAAAGTTAAAGTATCTAAGGATTTTTTTACATGCTGTTTACCACATACTACGTTATCTGCACTGTTTGATTCTTATACAACCATCTGAGATTATCCCATTTTACAGGGAAGGCAACTGAGGGTTTGGGAAGCCTTGAGGAAGTGCCCCCTTCAAACCTGCTCTACTGCGCTGAGTTCCCAAGACCAGGGTGTATCAATTAAACCATACCTCTACTAACGGTGCCGGGATGCCACTGTTCCCCCTTCTGCCACTGGGATTTGTAGATTAATATTCTTTTCAGATTAATATGATGATTGAAATGTTTTTGTTTTGTCCCATTTCTGAGTGCTAAGAGGAGTGAGGGGCCCTCACTGGACCCCGAGGCATAACATCTATCCTCAGTGGAAGAACAGGTTAATGCAGTGAGAAGAGGGAGGACTGTAGGGCTAGCAGGCCCCAAGCCAGGACAGCACATCAGAGACAACTTCATGATGTCCTGCACCTTCACCTGCCCCGGGAAAGACTTGGGGATAAGTGAGGCTCCTCCTGGGGAGGTATCCAAGGTGTTCATGCTCCGGAGGCCCTGAAGCATATGATGGGGGAAGGGACATGGCAATGGAGGAGTGGGAACTCAGATTTTGAAGGACTGAAGGTAGCCTGTTGCCTTGAGTTGCAGCACATGACCTGGCAACATCTGGCCACTGACCATGGAGGCCTGAGCAGGTAATGTCCTCCATCTGCCTTCTGGGCATTGTCCCAAGAGCCAGGTCTCCCCAGATCTCCTTTGCTGATTAATTTGTGGCCAGTTAGGCAGCAGGAATCTCCTCAGAACATGGAGTCCTGCCTGTGCCTGGGACCCACTATGTGCCTCCAGGACAGACTTAACCCTTTGTGGGCTTGGGCCTCCCTCCATCCTCTTTGGGGGGGAAGCCACTGAGCCCCATCCCTGAACCTCTCTTCTGAGAGAGGATTTCAGGAACTCCCCTCTCTCCTGCCTCTCCCACTCCCAGCTCTTCAGGCGCGGCTTAACCAGGCAGTGCGCTCCTCTTTCCTCGAGAGTTCATAAAAACATGTAAACATAGGCGAGGATACAAAATATTGAGCGGCAAGGCAGTAAAACACGGCAGTGTTTGTTGTGTTGATTGAATATTCATGAGCTGACTGTTTAAATTACAGTTCACAACTGTTGCCGGGGCCTGATGAATAATTTAAACAAGGGTGGCCAAAGAGATTTCAACACTGCATTAGCAGACTGCTCAGGATCAGCCACAGAGAATTTATAATTAGCTCAGAATACCCGGTAATAAATTCTTTGGAAAGATGGTTTTAATTAGCACATATGCTAATTTAGAATATAGACTGTTCAGTGTGAAGGTGGAAGGAATGGATCACTCTAGCCTTCCCTTCGGCTTCCCTCTCACATAAGGGTCTCACCCCTGCCAGGGAGCGCTGCGTAGGGCAGAGCCCACCCTGAACCCACCACCCAGCTCTAATGACCCACTCCTCCATTCCTGCCCTGCTCCACTATCCTGCAGGCCAGATCAGACATCTCTGTGAGGGACCAGCAGGTGCAGTGGCCTTTATGCTGGGTTTCTGACTCAGTATCCTTTGCATTCATGCCCTCGGAGCAGCCAGTGGAACCTTCCGAAGGACAGATCTGGTCCCATCTCTGCCCTTAATTGAGGGAGCCCAGAGAGGTGAAGTCGGAGGACACTGCTGGCTGATGTGGGTCAATGACTAGGTAGACTGGGGTGAGGGAGGTATCCCTGGTGGAGAGAACCACACAGGCAATGGTGAGGAGGTACATGTGTTCACTGAGGAGCTACCGGGGAGAAGGAAGTCGAGGACAGAATCCAGCTGTGATATCCCTTCAAGACAGGTCTTACTTAGGAGCTGGGGGAAGCTGCCACACTGAGCTCAGAGTTCCCAGCCTACCAGGCTCACCCTGCCACCTTTGCTGAGTGTCTGTTGTATGCCAGGCCTGGGCTAAGCCCAAAGTAAAGCAGCCGCCGTGCCCCATTCGCAGCTGAGCATGCATGCACACACTCAAATGAAGGTACAATGGCAGCTGGGACAAACCGCCTGCAAAGCTTGATCGTGTTCATGAGGGGGATCGCGGAGCCCGGGTTTAGGTGGTAGAGTTGGGGGGCTTCCTGGAGGCAAGAGCATTTGAGCAGAGCCTTAAAAACTAAGGAGGAAGCTGGAAGGATGGCTCAGCTGTTAAGAGCACTGGCTGCTCTTCCAGAGGACTTGGGTTCAAATCCCAGCACCCACATAGTGGCTCACGGCCATCTATAACTCCAGTCTGGAGACCCAGTGACCTATTCTGTACCCTCATCTGGCCTCTGTGGGTACTCTTTGCATACGGTGCACAGACGTACATAACATACACACAGACAGACAGACAGACATGCAGACAAAAACCCCACATGCACAAAATAATATAATCACCTTAAAAGATGTTTTTTTCAGTTTTCCAAGACAGGGATTCTTCGTGTAGCTCTGGCTGTCCTACAACTCATTCTATAGACCAGGCTGGCCTTGAACTCAGAGATCCTCCTGCCTCTGCCTCCTAAGTGCTGGGATTAAAGGTGTGTGCCACCATGCCTGGCATTTAATTTTTTCACATGAGAATGGGTTAGAAAGGTAAACTGAGTCTGTGGGGAAGAGGCTGGCCTGCGCTGGCACTGCCCATTCCATAGGGAAGTGCTGGAGATGGGGTGCGGATGGGATGTGGCTAGAGGAGCCTCCCGGAGAAACCTAATTGGGTAAGGAAAAGGGATAGCTTAGCTCCAGGTGGAGAGCTGGTCCTCTGCTTCCTGGTGTCAGCCCTGGGTAGAGTACTTGCAGCAGTACAACCCTGGCCGAGACCTGTGGGGTTCCTCCGCCCGCCCTGCTGTACTGGGATTTACCCCGGCATTTGTTCTCCCATTCTACAGATGCATACTGAGTCCCTGCTATGTCCCGGGCACTCTCCCAAACCCCAGGCAGTGAACAAAGCAAGCAACCCTCCCTGACCTGTGGGACTCATGTTCTAATGGGACAGACTGACAGACAAGGTAAAGGAGTAAGATGGGAAAGCAAAAGGTCCCTGCCGTGTACACGGGTACATCCTTCCAGAAGTCCTCCGTCCTTACAGCCCCAGGTTGAAGGTGGAGGTACAAGCTCTCAGGTTTAGAAACATGGAAGAGTCCTAGCATACACAGGCCGTTTTCGATTATCAACCCCGCCCCCACACCACACGTGGCCAAGGCCAGCTGATTCCACTTCCTCAGCTCATCCCTGTCCATCAAGTCTGCCCCTAGAGCCTCTTGACCCCACCTCTCACTTATGAAGCTGAGCACAGGAGGCCCCTGGACCATTTTTGGCTCACATACCTCCCAGGGTGCCCTGTGCCCACAGGACAGAGTTCTGTTCCTTAGTGATTTATCCCTTCTACTCCCCCAGCTTTATTCCTGCTGTAACCCCAGAGAGCAACAGAGTCCTCACAGCTCCTGTGCCTCTTGCAATGCCTCTGAACATCACACACACACACACGCACACACACACACACACACACACACACACGCGCGCGCTCATACATCTTCTGTGATCATAGAAGTTCTGAGGCAGTTAGTCACTGACGGCTCAACAGTTCCCTCCCATTTCTTCAAAGACACAGAAAGATAAGTCACAAAGATTAATCAAAGCAAGACAGGTAACTGGGCTGGCTCCCTGTAGTGTGAGGAGAAAACCCAGACCCTTGGGGACAACACTGTAACCACAGGCGAGGAGACACGGTCAAGCCAGCCAACCCACGCCAGCCCCTCTGCTCTCAGTAGTGAGGAGCTGATGTAAGGCTCAGCATCACCCAGGTTCAGAGGCTGGTCCTGCCCCATACAGGCTACGTAGGGAGCAGCGGACTTCACATGCTCGAGCGAAGTGCCCTTGCCCATCTGCCATTCCTAAGCCACAGCAGCATTGGCTCTGGGGTCATTAAAAGGGCTGCCTGAGAATGCAGATGGCCCAGAAAGTCAAGGCCACAGTGCCACCTCCCCACTTCCCTTTAGCAAAGTCAGTCAGCCTTTGAGAACTTCCAGAAGCCCCAGCCCAGCCTCATAGACCATGCTGGACCTTCACCCCAAGTCACTTGGGCTCTGTCTTCCCATGGCTGTAAAGCTGCCTGATTAGGGATCCTGGTGGCCTCTGCTTTGTCAAATCCACTGGAAGGTGCCATCTTTCTCATGCTTGACAGACGGGCTGGCTTCTCCTTTCTTCCAGAAACTCCCTCTTCCGCTCTTCCGTGGGACACACTGGCGGTGTCCTTCCCGCCACCACCCAGGCCCACTTTGCGTGTCTCTACCCTGCTTTCCTCCCTCTGGCTCTCAGACACCCCTTCTAGCTGAGTCTCAGGTCAGCACCGCTCACCTCACTGTTATCACCCGCTCCTGGCAGCCAAGCTGGTCTACAGCCCACGTGCAGGTCCTCAGGACTCAGGCATGCCAGGCAGATCCCACCAGTCCTGTCCTGCCTGACCCTCTGACTCTTCCTTCCCCATCCCTGCTCCTCCCTCCCAGCATCCACCACTCAGCACAGGACCCCGCTGATGCTGTAGCCTGGCCTTGACACTCCACCTTACCACCTCTTGGCGTGTACCAGCAGGGAGTGGAGTTAACTGCAGGAGGCAGGTGTCACCCGTGCTTGTCACAGTAACTCCCCAATGGCTCCACACAGTGCCTGGTACAAGCTGCCAAACCCCGAAAAGAACAGTTTATTGCAACGATAAGGCTGGAGCAAGCCCTCTGGGTGTGAGCAGACAGAGAAAAGCAGGGCTGTCCTCGGGCACATACCTCTAGAAAACACTCTTGGAACTCACTGGTCCTCACACCCTGCTGGGTGCTGGCCAGTAGTCAGGGAACAAAGCAAAGGTCTTTACCATGTACAGATTATATGGGGGCAACAAGGAACTAATAAACAGGTCACACACTGTTAGCAGGTACTTTAAAAGACAACAGCAGCCCAAGGAGCTAGGATTTCTGCCCACTCTCCAGTGTGTGTTGGGAGCTGCAGCACTGTATTTCTTGGTCAGGAAAAGGCTCCTGGGGAAGTTGAGGCTTGCACCAAGTCTCCCAGGAGTAAGGGAGTATATGCAGAGGGGTGAGCGCTCCCCGTCATGGGAAAGAACAGTTCATTCATAGGGCTGTCCTCGGCAGCATGAATGACTTTGGAGGTGGGCTGTTCTGTATTCTAAGTCTTCATGTTATTAGAGCTGCTGTCTTCCAGATACAACAAACAAAAAATGTCAACCAATGTCCCAGGTGGCAAAACTGCGCCCAGTCTAAACCGGTCCAGAAGCAAGGGCCTACTTGAATATTCAAGAAGCAGTAATGGAGGTGGGGGTGGGGGAGGGGGAGAGCAGTGAGGAAGGAGACCAGAGAGGTGCCTGGCATTGGGGTTTAAGGCTGTGGTGGTGGGTTGTCGCTTAGGAAGGACTCTGGCTCTTCACTGTGATCAAGTAGAGAGCTAGAGCAGGCTCTGTAAGGAGGGCCTGCATCCCAGAGGAGGAAGCTCGAGGACCAGGCAGGCCCTCATTTCCAAGCACAACGGAAACCTCCCCTCCTCGGTGGAGCCTGCCAAGCGGCTCAGCTGCCTGTTTGCAAACCTTTCTTCAAAGACAAAAACAGCCCTGAAGGGGACAAATGGCTTTCGATTCACACCCTCCCTGCTGGGTCCCTTCATATTCATAACAAGATGATCAGTCTAACTGGGAATGGGCTGTTGCTTTAAAGGATAAATTAGTGAGACTCTTAACTCAATAATTAAAACTAGGATGGCGCTTGGCCTGCAGGGATAATGTCCTATTATTATAGTCGTTTGTTTCAATTAAATGCTTGCTGGTTTTACAATAGCAGCTGGGCACCTGTGCACTGGGGTAATAACTCTGAACAAGACGTCTACATTTCAGGAGGAATTTGTCAGCCTGCAAAGGATCTCCCGCCAAGCATGAAAGTTTATTAGAAATACTTGCCAACGAAGCTTGCCGGCGGCGAGGGGCAGGCACTGGAGAAGGTTTACTATTGGCTTTCTTTCCTTCTGCTGCTAGGGGTATGTGTGTGTGTGTGTGTGTGTGTGTGTGTGTGTGTGTGTGTGTGTGTGAGAGAGAGAGAGAGAGAGAGAGAGAGAGAGAGAGAGAGAGAGAGAGTGTTAATGGGGACTAATTTTCAAACATTTGTCTCCTCAAGCCTCCAGATATTTCAGAGTGGAATGCACTTGGGAAATGTGATATGGGTGACTTGTGGGTTTAGTTGTGACATCCCGTAGCCCTGATTCCACGGGATGGTAGACTAAGACTTCCCTACCCCTTTATGTCCACATCTAAAAACACTAGGTACCATGAGTATGTCACTTTACACAGCTCAAGTGTCCTCATAGATGCAGTTAAGCTGAGGAGATCTTGGCTAGCAGGGGACTGTGGGCAGTAAGGCCCTCCTGGAAATGGACTCATCAAGGAGACAGGACCTTTGAACCCCACTTGACTTCGAACCCCCTTGGGAAGGGATGTAGCCATGGGATGGGGCAATTCTAGAGATGAATACAGTAAGCTGTGAGAAGCCAGCAAGCCTGGGAACAGAATCCCAAGGTCCCAAAGTAGCTTTGGCCACATGCCAAAGCATTCCCTCCAAGAGCCACAGCGGTTGTGTCAGAGAGACTGTAGCTTGAGGTCAGACTAGACCCCAGCAGTGGCCAGGGCAAGGTTTAGCACAGGGAACCTCTACAACAGGTGCTTGCTCCGCTGTGAGGAGCAGGAGGATGCACTTTGGGTTACAGCTAAAGACTCGGGCCTGGAAGCCACCCAGACTTAGAAGTGACTCTCAGCACTAAGTGACCTTGAACAATGACCTTCCGTTCTGTGACTGTACAGCCACATAGGTAAAGTCCAAGATAAAACAAACTCTCTTTCCAGGACCCGATGAAAATTCAATGTGGCGAGCAGGCGGCTGCCTGCAAGTGGGGGCTGAGAGTGAAGGGTGGGTAAAGGTACCACCTTTATTTTTGTCAATGGCATCCAATTAATAAGGAAGTTGATAGTATATAGCCAGGGGTTGAAGGCCCTTTCTGTCTTCTTGTGAATAAAGCTTTATTGGCACATGGCCCCCCAGCCATGCATTAGCCTGTCACCTGTAGCTGCCTTTCTGCCACAGCAGCTGAGTTAGGCAGTTACAACAGACCCCATCTGAAACCTAAAATATTTAATATTTGACCATCCACAGGAGCTCACCAGCTCCTGGTAAAAACCAGTGTAATCAATCTATTTGTCAAGCGTCATCCCTGAGCCAGGCTTCGTACTGCTATGTATATCACCAAGGATGTCTCCCTCCTGGCTATTCGTCCCTATTTCCAGAACCTCATCTTAGTTCAGGTAACATCCTGTTCAAACTCACACTCTGAGCAAGTTCATGGGAGAGGAAGAGGGGAACTTCAGGGTTGGATACTCTATGATTTGCTCTGTAGAACAGTACCTCTTTTTGATCCACACAGCTCCCTACCCCAAGGGCAGGCTCACGGGTCACCCTGCTCCCCT
This sequence comes from Peromyscus californicus insignis, assembly GCF_007827085.1. Taxonomy (NCBI): domain Eukaryota; kingdom Metazoa; phylum Chordata; class Mammalia; order Rodentia; family Cricetidae; genus Peromyscus; species Peromyscus californicus. The sequence goes on from NW_026294595.1 coordinate 137,929,538, forward strand.
GTCAAAGCTGCTGGGATTTCTGTGGGCACAGAGGATCCCAAGCCACAGACAGATGGAATTCTGAATTCCCCTTTTCCTAGACGTGGGATTGATTCTGAGACAGTCGTTTGATTACAGTGTTCCTCCGCCCCATTTCAGTAGCTTCATCAAAAGTTGGGAGGAGAATGTGTTTGCACCAAAGAGTTATTCACAAGCTCCCAACACATAGTTCCTGCACATAGATGGTGTGCATATGCCCACACTTGCACAATGGGCCACACGCATAGTGAGTGCACGCTAATGTAGCAGTAAACATGGCAAAGTACCTATTGTTACTGCGCTCTCTAGACAAAGGGGCTAATGTCTGTTGCTACAAGCTCCCCGGGACTGTCAAAGGTTTATAAAATAAAATGCTGGCCAGTGGCTTCTAGCCTCATTTTGGTTTCTGATGATATTCAGAATTTAAGGAACTTTTGGACTCGGTGCTTTACATGACAGAATATAACAGAAAGGGAACGTCTGTAGCTTACATGGAAAAAATAAAAATATTCCAATTTCCCAGTCTGTTGCGGACAGCTCAGTCCCTTGGTCTCCTCTGAGGAGGCAGGATGGGATTCAGTTCTGTGGATTGGCAGAAGCTAAGGAGAGGTGTGATTTCTCACTGTCCCTTGTGGGGCTGCTCTCAGCACCTAGCATACTCCATGGAGACTACAACTGGCCATGTGTGAAAAGCTCCTGGCATTCTACAACCCTGAGAATCTATTAAGTCTAGTTATGTTTGCAAGGCTGCCACCTCCCTCTGGCTCCTCTGCCTGGGCCTGAAGGAGAGGGTGCAGGTGTAGCTCCCGCCGGGCCGTATGTTTGCCTGTGGGAGCAGAAGAGTGCTTCATGCCGTTTCTAGGCATCTCTTGAGCGAAGTTGTGAGAGCCAGGCCCTCACCCTGATAAAGGTCTCTGCCAATGGAGCCACCGAAGACCCAGGGTAGGATCTTGGGAAGGGGCAACAGAGGAGGGGTGGGGATTGCTTTGGGGGAGGGTGATAGTTGACGCAGGCTGGTGACAGTTGAAAATTCATGTCTAGAACCTGAAAAGCCCTCAGGACCCCAGGGAGTTCTGCCATCAGCCAAACCACAATTGGGGTCTGCTGCTGGGCAGGCATGGGGATTGGTGGGCAGTTTCCATCTGGCCAGTGACACCTTTCTAGTTAAGGAGACAGGTGCCAGTGTCCCCAGCACATGAGAGATGAGGACGTCAGCATGAGATGGGGCTCAGGTCTGACCACTACAGAGCCCTTGGCATCAGGCAGCCTCAAGTGACAGCCTCTAACTGAGGTCATCTTTTTCATTTTGGGGAGTTAAGACAGAGTTCATGAGGTGCCCTAGGAAGTCTGGGATGTTTGGTGGCCACACCCACATCTTAGTGGTTTGTAGCTGCATATTGTCCCTGTGGAAAGGCCTGTGGCCTGAATGACTGCAAGGCCTTCAGGACTCCCATCTCTAGGGTTTAGCACATCTCTAGGGTCGAGCTCCACAGTGAGCTTAAATCGTCCCAGAAGGCATCCAGATGTGCTGTTTGACTTCCATTTTTTTTTAAATCAAGTGCTCCACCGAGTCTTTACTGGAGGAATTAGGAATGTGAGGAAAACCCCTGAACGACTGTAGAAATCTCTAGGTCTAAAGAGGACGCCTCCTGAGGACCACACTTGGGAAAATGGAAAGCAGGGGGATTCTTCCTAACAAACCATCCAAGCGACAGAAAATTCAGAATCAGGAGAGAATGTGTTTAGGTAAACTGAGTGATGCTTCGATTTTAAAACCTAGTGAAATCACTGCACAACACAGCAATGACTACTTATGCAAAGGCCAACAGCTCAGGGTTGTCCTCCGGACTCCAAGCTCAACACGCAGGGAAGGATGAAAGAACCTAATGATTCAGCCTGTGTGTAATGGAAGGGTCAGAGAAAAATAAAAGCGACCATCAGATAAACTGTGACAGAAATGTCACTCATCTGAAGAAGCAGAAAGTGCTCTGCTCAAAGGAATCTATGAAGTACCAGTAAAATTAAGAATATTGCCTCCATAAATATAGATCATAGGGATTTTTTTTTAAATCTCAAAGAACCTTTCAAGTTTAAAAAGTCATTCTTGGAGCTGGGGCGATGGTTCAGTTGGTGCAGAGCTTGTCTTGCAAGCAAGCATGAGGACCTGAGTTCCATCCCCAGGACCCATATTTAAAAAAAAAAAAAAAAGCTGGGATGTGGAGGTGACTCAATCACGCTTATAGTCCCAGAGCTGGGGAGGTGGAGATAGGTGAGTCTTGGCCACCCTAGCCTCACTAGCCAGTGAGAGACCCTATATCTACACACAATGGACAGCATCTGAGAAGTGACCCCTAAAGTTATCCTCTGGTCTCTCTACCTCCTCCCAACATGCACATACACACGCATGCACATGGATCTGTATACCCATGCACATGTATGTACACCAAGCCACTATTTACTATCAGATTATTTGCAGAGGGCAATGGGAGTATACAGCAGGTGACAACTAGTAGTCAACATGTCGACCTACTAGATAAATAACTCTCTGTAGGGGAGCCCCACTTGGCAAAGTCACTGGTTGTGGAAACCAGTTGTTTTTTGTCTGTAACTTTCTCATGTGCTACCACTTACCTCCCTAAAAAGAGCAGCTGTGGGGCTCTTTCCATAGCCCACTGGTAGTGTGTCTTATATCTTTAGGCACACTGCTGTGGATGGTCAGGAAGATGATTTCTGTTTAAGCTGTATAATTCTTATGAATAGAAAATATACTAGGATATGTTTCATAACTAACACAGGAAAAATAACAGTATTTCAGTCTCAAAGACAGCTATTTTCAGACTTCAGAACAAATTCAAAATAGACTAAGCTACTCCTGCAGAAAATACACAAAGACTAGTTCCCAGGTGTTATTTATTGCTAAATCAAGGTCAAAACTGAAACAACTTTGGTAGACATAATTCCCTGCAGTAATTCTCTTTCTACACGTACTCCAATCACTCAAGGTTCAGCCAACTGTTTACTTTCTGTCTGGGAACTCTCACCAACTTAGAGCTACATGCATGGCCAAACGTTATTTACTCACTGGCCAGTCAACGCTACCTTCCTAGCCTGAGAAAAACTGTGACTTATCATGTGTTATGAGAAAGGGTCAGACCCTAAAAATGTAGCATATAACTGTCCAGAGTTTGGATGTAAGAGGGGGCAGCAGTATAGACAGGGGCTGTGCAGAGCAATGTGAAGGAACTGTGAAAAGAGCCAGGCAGAGGTAAGAGTGTGTGTGTGCTGAGTGAGAGGTGTAGCTGTGTGGAGACAGAGAATTGGGAGAAAAGAGTGAGGGAGGGAGGGAGTAAATGAATAAAGAGTGAATGAATGAGGCAGTAGTGTATGAAGAAATGTAACAGAGTAGAGAAATATATAACTGTATGTAAAGAGATGTAGCTGTGTGGAGACAGATTTTCAGAGAAAGGGATTTTTGTAAGATGAAGTAAAAGAGAAGGTTACCATCAGAAATCTTGTGTGTTTCCTTATTTTTCCCCCAGATAGAAAAAAGTATAGCCCTCAGATAAGAATTTTTCCTAATCCCTCGCTACTCTGAGGTCTTCTATTCACAACCCTGGATCAGTTCTGGGGAGCTGGCCTCCCCCAGACTGCATTAATTATTAGACAATTTAGATCAACCTAAGGAGGCAAATGAAAACTTGTTTTTTTCTTTGTTTTGAGGTGAGGGTTTCACTATGTAGCCCTGGCTAGCCTGGAACTCTCTAGATGACCGGACTGGCCTTGAACTCAGAGATCAGCCTGCTTCTGCTTCCCAAGTGCTGAAAGGCAGTGAGCAGTTTTAAAGTGAGAATAAAGGGTAGAAGGACCTGGCTTTCATGTCCTAGGAGGGTAAAATGTCCCTGTTCTGGGAAGGAGAAGTTTGTGAGAGACTTAGGACTCACTGTGGAAGAAGGTCTAACAGTGCTCAGTGCATCAGGGCCAGGCAGGGGGTATTTGGGAAGGAGGAGATGACTGTGGCCTGGGTAACTGCAGAAATGATGATGTCATGTGATGTGTTGGTAGAACTAGGGAAAAATTTAGGGAGAAACAAGGCTTTCCTTCCTTCGTACTCCATCTGATGCATCTCTAGGAAGAGGGTCCAGTCAGGCAGCTGCAATGCAGAGCCTGGAGCTAGCCTGGAGATTTGGGCCCCAGTCTTTGTCATCACCTTATGGGAAATGTTTCATGATATGTAATGTGGCCAATTAAGCCATGGGGATGCCAGCCACTTCTGCATGTCAGACTTCCCAGAGCCCATCACCCTTGAGTTGGACACTCTGCTTTGACAAGCCTCTGTGATCGCCCTTCTGCATCAACTCTGCTTTTGACAGAATAAATGCTGCTGTAGGAACCAGTTCAGCTCTCTCTCACTGCCTCCACTCTGCTGCCTTTACTCTCCCACTGGAAACACATCACAGCCATGCTGCACATCTTACGTGTGGATTTAAAGGTCTGGGCTGCCTGTGTCCTCTGAGCCCTCCCTTGCTCCTTGCTTACTCTTCTTCATTCACCCACACTGGTGAGTGTGGCTCTAGTCATTTACTTTGAGAAGAATTCTGTTATGTGAATAAGCCATTTTCACATTCTTCAGCTGCTAAGCCTTTACAATAGCTCCAGATTTTTCCAGAATTTAATATTCTGTATTATCTTTATTGTGGAATTTTCTAAGGGTAAAACTATGACTCACACACTAGTAAAACATGTAAACATATCAAAACTGTATTTAACTGATTATTAATGAGGAAGTCAGTAAGATATTACAATGGTTAGAATTATCTTTTCTATAGTGTATCATCAATTATATCTCTACCAGAAAAAATCATTTGTGTTTTTATGGACAAGAATTAGTTACCTTCTACCTGATACTTATTCACTGTTGATAAAGTTCAGAGGTGACATTCAGATCAAATCAGATAACCACTGAGGTCCAGGAGACAATGCTCAGTAGAACATCAAAACAACATTTATATGTCCATGTCAAAGTCTATCACAATTTTTCCTACACATTGTATATTTCATGTGTGTGGCAGAATGAGAATCTCTAGGTTACACAATGTGTAAAATTGTTTTATGCTGGATATCGTGAACTCATTTAGTAAGGATTGAGTTTTGTTGATTTTGTTTTAGGTTGGGTTTGTTTCGGAGAGTTTCTAGCCCAGGCTGGCATTAATTCCATATATAGCAGAGGATGACCTTGAACTTCTGATCCTTCTGCCACCATCTCCCAAGTGCTGGGGTTACAGACAAGCATCACTAAACCCAGTTTATGAGGTACTGGGGATCGAACCCAGGACTTGGTGTGACATCCCAACCTTCCTAAGAGCTGAGCTCTGCTACTGTCCACACCAACTAGTTCAGACCCAAGTGGCCTAACTGACTTATGAACGGCGTTCTGTCTCACCAGTGATCAGACTTAGAATGTTTCCCATGTGGGGTATTTGCAAAACATAAAAATAATAATAATAAATTTAAATGCCTTTAAATTTATCAAATATCAGCGAGATACTACATCACAAAGTCAAAAATATGGGGTTGAAGAATTCTGCTGCAGGTAGCTGGAAAGAAAAATATAGCATGCCCTAACAAGCTATAGCCAGTTTGCCCTGGAGGAAATCACGTCAATTTCTTGTTTAACACTTAAAAGCTAGGCACAGTGGTGCACACTTATAATTCTAGCACTTGAAAGGCTGAGGAGGGAGGAAAGAGAATTTAGAGCCTCCTAGACTGTATAGTAAGACCTTGCCTAAGAGAAACACACACACACACACACACACACACACACACACAGAAAAGAGAGCATGTATATATTGGCGGTAGAAGGGGGGTGTTTAGATACTCGATCATAAAACCTTCTACATGTTAAGGAAGTTCGCTTGCTAAGCCTACTTTTCAGGTTTTTGCAATGAACGTACTAACACGGATCACAATATATTGAGAGCTGGGTTGCAGGACGGCATTCACCCATATGCTGTTTGCACAATGCACGTCTGAAACGATGCAGGATGAGAAGAAAACAGCAAGGAAACCATGACAACAGCTGATAGAGTAGGGTGGAAGGCAGAAACATTCGTTTACATTAGAGCGAAAGATGCTTCTGTGAATAAGAAGCCCTCATGAAGGCAGAGCATTCTGGGACATCTGGATGACTTCACATCAGCACACCTGAAGAAAATTCATTCATACCAAATGCTCTGGAGAACCTGTGGGGCACAGGACGGGTGGTAGGCTTCAGCTCAGTTTCACAGCTGATGTCAAAACAGTACTTTAATAGACATTGAGAGATTTTTTTTTTAATGTGGCAGAATGAACATGATTTCAATTACTTTTTTTTTTTTTTTTTAATTTCACAGTGATAGGAACCAAATCCTGGGCTTCACACATGCAGGGCAAGCACTCTACCCCCCAGAGCTAAACTCTCAATCCTGAGCCTACATTATTTTAATTTTACATAAAAATTTTGCAAGGCATGGTCCTGTCCTCAGGCATAATGGAAGCCTCGGCACAGTCAAAAATCAAAATTCTAGGATTCGTATCCCCCGATCACAATGATAACAAAACACTCTTCCAAACAGCCTGAGAGTAAAAGAGAAAGTAAAGTCTTCAGGTTTGAGAAACATGCACAGAGCATGGCTGAGATTTTCCTTGGGGAAAACATCCCCTGTGGAGAGTAGAGCTGCTCAACCTCAACACATATGCATTTGGGGACACAGAAGTCTTTGTTTGGGGGCAAGGGTAGAGGGCAGCCATCCTACATGCTGTAGACTAACAGCATCCTTTGCCACTACCCACCAGGTATCAGGAACAGGCCCCCAGTTGTGAGTGTGGAAAATGTCTTTAGAAACCTTCAGATGTTTCCTCCTGGTGAATTTGCTCCTGCCTGAACCCTTGACATAGATCTAGGTGGTCCTATACTAAAGAAAAAAAGCATATCATAAATTGCTTAATTTGAAAAGTCTGTATCAAAAATAATCTGTGACACATACAGTGAATGTTAAGGGACAGGAGGTCAGGGTTCAGTAAGGATCAGGGAAGATGCTGAATTGAATTTCTAGCAAAGAACTGCTTCTTCTAAAGTCATTCTGGGCCTCCATAGGCATTGAACACACATGGTAAACAGACACACATGAAGGCAGGACACCCATACACATAAACATGTAAAATCAAGCTTGATAACCCAGGACCAGAGTTGTCCTCTGACCTCTGTCAGCGTGCACACACACACACACACACACACACACACACACACACACACCACACACACACACACCACACACACACACACACACACACACACACACACACACACACCACACACACACACACACACACACACACACACACACACACACACACACACAAAAGATGTAAAAAGAAATCACGGTTTTATTGTGGAAAACAAAGATTTAATATTTTCCCACCATCTTCCTCATCATTTAAGTATAAATTAGTACATCTTTGGATTCTACTTTTATAGAATGTTTGTTTTTTTTAATTGCTATTTGAGTTGCTGACCTGTTTCATAAGAAGTTGTTTGGTGATTTTTGGCTTAGGGTTAGGGCAGGATCTCCAACTGTGTCTGAAATGGTACTAAACATACTTTTGCCTTTCTGTGCTATGTATTTATGCAAAGCAGTTTAAGTATTGATGATTATAAAAGTCAAAATATCAATCAACTCTAAAAAATGTTGAAGATGTTCTCCATCCTGAAGTACCAGGGTTCAGCCAAGATTCAGTTCTTCATGTCAAAGTAAATAAACACATTCAGATCATTAGTATGCAGGTTTGTCTCCATCTTTAAATGTGTTCCAAAGACATGTTTCAAATAAATCCCTTCACAATTTCTCAGCAGTTAAGTGTTTGATTTGTAGGTCTGTTTCATTCTGTTGTATACTCAGGGCCATGTAAATGTTTCTTGGATGAATAAGGGGTCACAAGTGGAGAAAAAAGTTTTAAAAGCCCTGACCTAGACAAGCTCATGTGAGATTAGAGACACAAATTTAAGAATAGAAGCTAAGCAATACAACTGATGCTAGTCAATAGATGGTACCCTACTGCATGGCCACAGCCCACCATTTGCCTGGAAGTACTTTGGAACAGGCAATAATTTAATTACATTTGTGTTCCAAAGAAAACCTTAACAAATTCTCAGAAGGACAAATCGTACACTGTGCAAACATTCACCACTTCTGTGATTAGAAACTCAAGACCAAGTGACAAGAAGCAAAATGAACCACTTAGACATTGCTGGAGTCGTCTTTAGAACTCTAGGTCAAAGAAAAAATTAAGGAATGAAATACCTATATAAAAGAGATCAATCACGAAAGTCTTACACAGTATCCTTTGGGTCTGGAGAGATGGCTCAGCAGCTGAGAGCACTTACTGCTCTTTGCAATGGGCCAAAGTTCAGTTCCCAGCACTCACATGGCAGCTCATCCACAACTCCAGTCCCAGGGAATCTGACACCATCTTCCAGCCTCTGAGGGTGCACAGACATGAAAGCAGGCAAAACACCCACGCACATAAAATAGATCAAAAACATTCTTACAGGGTAAAGTCTATGAGAAACACTCAAGGACATTTTTAGCATTAGAATACTATTTTTAATTACAGGGAGAGTAGGTTGAAGGCACCCTATAGTGCACAGTGAGTATGGGGAAGCCAGAGGTCAGCATCAGGGTTCTCTACTGCTCTCATGTGTTTCTTTTTCCATTTTTGTGTGTATGTGTGCGCGCATGTTTACATGTATGTGGGCACTTGTGTGTGACTGTGAGTGTGCATGTTTGAGTGTTCATATTGAAGTCTGAATTTGTTGGCAGGAATTACCCTCCATTATCCTTCTACTTTATTCACTGAGGAAAGGTCTCTCAGTCACACCCACTGCTCAGTGACATGGCTAATCTTGCTAGCCAGCTTGCTCTGAAGATTCTGTCTCCGCCCTCAAGGCTGGAATTACAGGTGGGCCACCATGTCCACCTGTCATTTACAGGAGGTCTTCACCCTCAAGCTTAACCACCAAGCCCTCTCCCTAGCCTTGCTCTCATTTTCAAGATGGGGTCTCTCACTGAACCTGGACCTTGCAATTTTAGCCAAGACCCCAGGATTGATTCAACTGCCTCCACTTCCTCTCTCCCCCGAGACTTCCCCTTCCCCCACCTCCCAGCTCTGATGCCAGGGTTACAGAGGATCCCCTGGATGCTCCCTTTTGACATGCATGCTAGGGACCTGAGCAGTTTCCCGGGTCCCTAAACACTATTAACAATAAAACATTAGGACCCTGCTAGGGACCTGAGCAGGGTCCTAATGCTCTCACAACATGTCACCCAGTGAGCAGTTTCCCGGGTCCCTAAACACTATTAACAATAAAACAAAGGGAAATAAATGAATTTTGAAATATAATTCAAAATTGGGGGAGGATTCAACAATAATCTTTATAAACCAGAAGGAGAGGTTAACAAAGATGAAATTAGATACTAAATAGAGAACAGAGAGAGAAGGAGGAGGGATCAATTGGAGATCTTGTTTGTCTGTGACAGGATCTCACTATGTGATTCAGGCTATTCTGGCATGACAAGCATGTGCCACCATGCCTACAAAGATCTGATTCTTTTGTTGTTGTTTTATTGTTATTGTTGTTTTCTAGACAGGGTTTCTCTGTGCAGCTCTGGTTGTCCTAGAACTCACTCTGGAAACTAGGCTGGCCTTGAACTCACAGAGATCCCCCTGCCTCTGCTCCCCCACCCAACCCCCCCAGTGCTGAGATTAAAATGTGCCACCACCACTCAGCAAGATCTGATTCTTTTAAAGAGAAGTTTTAAAACCCCACATAAAATAGAAAGCCTATTCGCTTGCTTCATGAAGAAAAAGTTGAGAACGTGCGGGCACTTACCATTAGAAATCAGAGTAAATAACAAATGCAGAGGAAATAAAAATAATTCTAAGAATGTTCACACAAGCCTCAGTGAACCATGCATTTATACTGCGTTTGTTTGGGTCAAGAGTTCACACTGTTCTAAATCCTGGAAAGTGGTCTGATTATACATCTTACAGATGAAGAAACTGAGTCCCAGTGAGGCCACACTTGGCCAGTGTCACCCACCTGGCAAGGGATTGGGCCAGGATTCAGAAGTGGGCTTCCAGCTTCTGTGTTCTTGGCTGCTCACTGTGGCACAGGGAACAAGGCTGAGCCGTGCCCAGCACGGAGCTTGTGTCATGAGATGATCCATTCACAGCTGGACTGACCTCCTGTATGGACGGCATGCTGACCATCTGCCCAGGGCTGATGCCAACAGAGTGGCAAAATGCAGGTGCTCTGCATCATGCAGAGGTTGGGGAGAACGGAACTCCACCTTGAGATTCTCCTGTGGAGATCCCTATGGGAAGCACAGCCCAGCATGAAAATGGCCTCTTGCCACCTCTCATCCATAAGTTCCTCCTCCGAGCCTGAGAGGCAGGTGCAGCATTTGGCAAGGCAGAGTCGTCTAACAGTCATCTTGTCCTCTCTCAGATCCAGGAGATGGTCCACTCGGAGGTAGCTGCCTATGACTCAGGCCGGCCAGGGCCCCTGCTGGGCCGCCCAGCGATGCTGGCCAGTCACATGAGTGCCCTCAGCCAGTCCCAGCTCATCTCCCAGATGGGCATCCGGAGTGGCATCGCCCACAGCTCCCCATCACCCCCAGGGAGCAAGTCAGCGACTCCCTCTCCATCCAGTTCCACACAGGAGGAGGAGTCAGATGCCCATTTCAAGGTGCGTGAGGTGGAAGGATGTAGCTACAAGGTACCTCCCCAGTGGAGAAGGGGCTCTGCCAGGTCATGCCATCATGTCTCTCTGGAAAAGACCAGAAAGGCTTAGTCCTTTGTTGGAAACCGAGAGTCAGCATGGACCGCTGGTCAGAGGGATGGCACTAGGCCTTGGGGCATCAGGCTGTAGCTGCTGAATCTACTGGAGACCCTCTCCTTCAGGCACGTGCTGGCCCTGAAGAGGCCCAGTGCCCAGCCACAGTGTCCATGACAGGAGGCCCTGAACTGACCAGGTTCTGTGTACTTCTCCTCATCCTGGTCCAGCATCATTCTCAGGATAACTTGGCCTACATCACAGGCTGGCTGGGGATATTTTCTTCTTCCTCGCCCCTCTTCCTCATGTCTTCCTTCCTCCCTCCCCCCCCCCATTTTACCTCCCTTTGCTTCTACACATTCCTGGGGACTTGACTTAAACCCTTGCCTGTTCTAGGCAAGTGCTCTATTGCCAGGCTCCATCTCCAGCCTCAGGGGTGGTTTCTGTTTTGTTTTTTTAGTTAACGAACACTTCTAGTGTCTAGATATAGCTCAATTGGTGAAGTGTTTTCCTAGCAGGCACCAAGCTCTGGATTCATCCCCCACATCACATAAACTAGATGTGGTAGTACAGACCCGGAATCTCAACACTCAGGAAGTAGAGGCAAGGGATCAGAAGCTCAAGGTCACCTTCAAGTCCAATGTTGTTCTTAACTACACAGAAAAGCTAGCTTGAGCCATGTAAGACCTTGTCTCACAAAAAAAAACAAGCAAATAACAGCAACAAAAACCCTCTGTAACCCACAGATCAGACATTTTTATAAGCACACAATAAACACCCTTCCTCTAGTTCTCATAACAATCCTACATGGTAGTTAATATTTATTCACTATCCCCATTTGGCAGATGGAGAAACTGAGGCATGGAGTAGTTAATTAACACATCGGTGCTGTACAGCCAGAATTCATACCCAGGATGGCTGCAATGCGGCCTGGCATATGTACCCTTAACCACTGCCATGTCATATCCAACGGCTTCTGTCAATCAAGGGACCTGCCTTCAGAACCGGGGCAACAGGAAAGTTCTTGCTGTGCAAGCAAGACGACGTGAGTCCTAGCACTGGGGACTCAGAGACAACAGGATCCCTGGGGCTTGCTGGTCAGCCAGCCTAGCTGAATGGGACACTTCAGGCCAATAGGAGACCTTGTCTCAAAAAAAAGAGGTAGACAGTACCTTAGTAACCACACTTGAGATGAACTGCTGCCTTCCACACCCACGCGTATGCACACGCATGTGCACTCACACACACATGCGTATAAACACACACGCACACACACAAAGAGCAAAGAGACTTGTTTTCAGTCCTCACCTTGCCAAGGCCTCACCAAGGGCTGAAGGTCTGAAAGCCTGGAGAGTCTCCCAGGGACACTTGGAACAGCACCAGCATTGCCACAGGCCCTGCCAGATTCCTGGCCTCTCAGGCATGAGGTCTGAGTCTAGCCATTGGCCCAGAACTTGCCATCTGTTGATCTTGCTGCCTTCATCTTGTTGGCATGCAGAAGCACAGACCTCACTTAGGATCCAGGCCTTGGTTCAAAGGCCCCAGTACCTCGTTAGCCTAAGAGTTCCCAGAGAGAACAACTGGGGTCTATGAAGGAAATCCCAATGCCTCCTCATCCTGGAAACCCTAAGTCAAGTGTGTTTGAGACCATGGCCCTAGAGTCTGTTCGAGCGAGTCCTCTGACTGGGCAGCAGCCATGTTACCTTCGCCCTTCCCAACACCAGAGTCCTAGGGGGAAACCATTGTCTAGAATCACAGCTGAAGTGCAGTGAAGGTGCCCGACCCTTTATAATCAGAGACATTAGTTGGATATTACTTATGATCATGATGGGGAGGGGCAGAATAACTGAGAAAAACATGGAGTTAGACCCTGGAAACAGGCCCCCAGAGGCTGGACCTCACTCTTGCAGATACAAGGATCTAACAGGTACACAGAAGACCACTTCATTGTCTAGGAGAATGGACCCTTGGTTTCTTATTTTCACTTTGTGAGATGGGGGTCTCTTTATGCTGCCCTTACTGGCCTTAATCTCTCAATCCTCCTGCCTCAGCCTCCTGAATACAAGGATTACAGGCATGCACCACCATGCCTGGCTTGGGCCTCTCTCATTCTTCAGGGTTGGTCAGGAGACTTTGAAAGTCTGCAAAGATAGATGTTAACATGGCAGGGAACAGAGTGCTAGAAAAACAGAAAAGGCTTTTGTTTAGATTCTGAAGTGATAGAATGATAAATGGCTTCTGTCCAGAGGGAGGAGTAGAAAGTCCCAGAGTGCTGATTTTATGGCAGTCTAGGGCATTGGCCAGCCTCGCCACCAAGTTAGTGTTCTTGGCTCGACGGTCTCCGGGGACTTTAAGGTTCTCCGAATGAACACACATGCTGCTTTTCCCTAAAAAGTTAAACCTACACCTCAGGCTGCTACCCAGGGTGCATGGGCACCTGTCTGTCTTTCTGTCTCTACATGCCTGTGAGTCCCTCTGTCGCTGAGATCTGTGTCTGTATGTGTAGTTGCATGTTGTTCTGTTTGTCTGTGTCTGTCTCCCTGTATCTCTACATCTATGTGCATGTGTCTATTTCCATCTACATGTATGTATCTGTGTGTGTATGCACCCATCTATCTGTTGTCTGGTCCATGTGTTCATGCATGCCTACCTGTGTGTATGCGTCTGTTGCCCCCTCTCCTCCAAATGCATGACAGTATTGGCCAATCTGCCTGGGTATGAACCTCTGGTGGGGAAGCCCTTTCACTGCTTGAGAAAGAACAAGGCTGGGTGGGTCTGAGGTAAGCTGCTAAGAAAGCCTAGCTTGACCCGAGGTTAGCTCGAGTCGCTTGGACTAGGAATCCCTTGACTTCTTCAATTTACTGACTCCTCTCCTCTGGCAGATCTCGGGCGAGAAGAGACCCTCAGCAGACCCAGGTAAAAAGGCCAAGAACCCAAAGAAGAAGAAGAAGAAAGACCCCAATGAGCCACAGAAGCCTGTGTCGGCTTACGCTCTCTTCTTCAGAGACACCCAAGCCGCCATCAAGGGGCAAAATCCCAGTGCCACCTTTGGGGATGTCTCCAAAATAGTGGCCTCCATGTGGGATAGCCTGGGAGAAGAGCAGAAACAGGTGAGCCTCCATCCCTTTCCAAATTGTCCCTGAGACCTTGGGCACTGGAACCAAGATATCAGGCTTGGCCTCTGGGACTAGAGGTTCCCACAAGGGGCTCTGGGACTAGAGGTTCCCACAAGGGGCTCGTCTGTAAGCTGGGAAGCAATGTCCCTTCCATCCCTGATGACCTCCAGTACTGTGCACTACTGCCTTCGCTGGGCCCCTGTCTCCCCATGCGTAAACCAGGGCGCATCTCCATCCACATCTAGCAGTCCCCTCAACTCAGACCTTACCTCTCCACTGCCCATGTGGTCTCTTCGAAGGCCTCCAGGTAGAAGGGATCAGAGCTGGCTCATGCAATTGGAAATGCTTTACCAGCTAGTCACCTCAGACTGACTACCTAACCTCTTTGAGCCCAGACTTCCCTACCTACTGACTACCATGCTTGGAGCATGCCTAGGCTAAGCCCCACAGGGATCCCCCCTCCATCACCTCATTACATCTTTACAACACCCGGGAGTCACCATCCATTGGCTCTTTTGAAAGTGGAGGGGGTGGGGGGAACTCATTAGGACCCTGTCTCGCACAGCGAGGAGTGGAGATGCTGTCCGTTGGCACGTGGGAAGCACAAAACTGTAGCAAGCTGGGGGTAGAGACCCGGATCACGGGTGTGAGTAGGTGTGTCCTTGTCATATTTGGCAATGTAGAGACTTTGTGGAATAGTCTCGTGCCGGGAGTTTAAGAGATGGTCTAAGACCTGCTGGAAAGAAGTAGAGACAAGAGACAGGGGAAGGCAGAGGACATGGCCAGCGAATTCCCAGTGTGGGCAAGCGGAGCTCTGGAGCCAACATAGACCCCTCGTCTTTGTTGACCCACCTGAGCTGCGAGGGTGCTGGGTGAACCCCAGCTTTGCTAGCCGTTGATTGAGAGCTGCTCCAGGAGAGAGTAATCCTCCCACATTTCCGATCTCACTCATGTGGCAGGCCGGGGTCTTGCTCCTAGGAAGAGGTCTCTGATGGGGATTTTGCTGTTGGCCTTGGATGCTGTGTGTGCTGCTGCTGCTGGAAGAGCCAGGGAGGCTGCCAGCTTCCACTCTGAGACCTTTGTCATTTTCTCATGTTGTGGGTCGTGCTGGACTCGGTAGGGTGGTTCATCTGCTGCCTTTGATGAGAGCTGACTATGCTCCTGCAACCAACTGAAACACACAAGGCAACTCTTCTTCAAGAAGGTAGATGGATGGGTCTTGTGGATCTCATGGTCCCAGAGGCTAGCCAGGTGTCTTAGTCATGTTCTGTTGCCATGAAGAGACTCCATGACCAAGGTAACTTTGTAGAAGAAAGCATCTAATTGAGGGCTTGCTTAAGGTTTCAGAGGCTTAGTCCACTATCATCGTGGCAGCAATCATGGTGGCAGGCAGGCATGGTGCTGAAGAAGTTATTGAGAGTGACACTCTGATTTGCAAGCAGAGAGAGACAGAGAAGGAAGGAGAGAGAGAGAGAGAGAGAGAGAGAGAGAGAGAGAGAGAGAGAGAGAGAGAGAGAGAGATAGATCCTTTGGGCCTGGCATGGACTTTGGAAACTTCAAAGCCTACCGCTAGTGACACACTTCCTTCAACAAGGCCACACCTCCTGATCCTTCTCAAATAGTGCCACTCCCTGGTGACTATGCATTCAAGAATATGAGCCTACAGGGGCCAATTTTATTCAAATCACCACACCAGGCTGGTTCCCAGGGCAGCCAAGGGCCATCCCAGAGTCTAAGCACTTTTCAAGTCTTCCACATCAGTTTATTCTTATGCCACTGGCCAAATAGTCTCAAGGCTGAGCCCCAAGTCATTATGGAAAAGTTCTACTTAAAGGCCATGGCCAGAGTGAATGTGAAACACACTGGGGCCATTCCCACAGTGACGTCTACACCTAGGTCTAAGGCTAGTGGCAACTGTAGCAAATATGATTAGGAGCAGGTTTCCTGGATACAAAGGTAGCGCAGTCTTAGGATTTGGTATTATCCTGCTGGGTGACTTGCCCTTCTGGAGTCACTTGTGCCAACACCATGGCTGAGGAACGGGCGTGTAGCCTGGCCTCTACATTCCCGGTGCGATACTCCACCAGAGAGGGACCAGGGGGCGACCGACCCAGCTTATGACCCCACACCCTTCATCCATGCACGGCCCTGGAATCGCCACTCGGCATCCCAGCCTCTGCACTGTGGCTCCTCTGTGACGTTTTCTCCAGAGTTGCCCATGTCTCGGATCTTTCAGGCGTATAAGAGGAAGACCGAAGCTGCCAAGAAGGAGTACCTGAAAGCCTTGGCGGCCTACAGAGCTAGCCTCGTCTCCAAGGTAACTTCATCCCTAGGCGATGTCCTGAGGAGAGTGCACCACGGGAGGGATAGAGCGAAGGCTGGGGCTCCTAGGAACCGCGGGTACCACAGGCCTCGGAGAGGATGAGTGGCACCTGTGTGCCACACCCTGGGAGCTCCTCCAGTGTGGCCGGCTTCACGTGAAGCCGCCATTTCATTGACTTCCTTCAGCAAGAAGGGCTAGTACTCAGGGGGCCCAGCAATGAGCCTGGGATTGACCATTTGAGTGGCTGTTGTAGGTTCAAACCCAGCTTTGCTGTCTTAACTCCTTCCTGGCCATGCCCTCTACCTCTCTGTCCACACCAGAAGTACAGAGGCAAGGTGTGGGTCTGGGGCCCAAAAAGAGGCGGAGTATTGTCCTGGAGGCTGGTGCAAAGGAAATGCCGCCTGGGTTGGGCTGTAAAGGGCCAAGCAAAGGGTGCTTACAAAGTTGAGAGGCCTGCATGAGCAAAGGGGGAGGCTGAGGGTGGCATAAACAGAGCATGGCTCATTGCTGGCGTTGGTGAGAATCGCGGGACCATGCTGGCAGCGGAGCCCACCTGAGGGTAAAGGTGGGGCTGACTGGCTGATCAAAGCCGTGTACTCGAAGGCCCCTGAATAGTTACGGCTTATTCGTTCACACCCCACCACTTAGCACAACACAGAGCTATCCAGAGGCCTTGCAGGCTGCAGACCTACCTGGTCGACAGCCCAGGTTCTACCTTATCCCTGGCTTCCATCTTCCTCCAGAGCCCTCCGGACCAAGGCGAGGTCAAGAACGCTCAGGCAAACCCACCAGCCAAAATGCTCCCACCCAAGCAGCCCATGTACGCCATGCCCAGCCTGGCTTCCTTCCTGACGCCCTCCGACCTGCAAGCCTTCCGCAGTGGAGCTTCCCCTGCCAGCCTTGCCAGAACGCTGGGCTCCAAGGCCCTGCTGCCCGGCCTCAGCACGTCCCCCCCACCACCCTCCTTCCCTCTCAGCCCCTCATTGCACCAGCAGCTGCCACTGCCCCCCCACGCGCAGGGCACCCTTCTCAGCCCACCTCTCAGCATGTCCCCAGCCCCTCAGCCTCCTGTTCTGCCTGCCTCCATGGCACTCCAGGTGCAGCTGGCGATGAGCCCCTCGCCTCCAGGGCCACAGGTAAGCAGGACCAAGCAACAGCCTCCTGTGACTCTCACTAAAAGGGAAGGCAGCTGAGGGGGGAGGTCATATACTGGCCGGGCCACTCACCAGCTGTGCAACCTCAGCCGTGGCATTGTACCTTTCTGAGCCTCAGTTTCCAGTTCTCTGAAATGGGTCTAGAACACCTACCCTGAGAGACACTGGCTACCTCAGGCAGTGGACTAGTTGCTGGCTAAGCCTTGTTCCAGAACCTTCTCTTAGACAGTTGTGACCTCTGCCAGATTGTCCCAGCTTCTAGTGATCTCCAAAGCCCTAGTCTCCAGTGATGGTTCTACCAATGGTTCCAAAATATGCATGCAGCACAGTAACCCCATTTTACAGATTGGGAAACTGAAGCCCGGTAAAGGAAATACTCAAAAGCAAAATCACCACACCGACTCAGCTGGGATAGGGGTTGGATTTTCTTTTTCACTCCTTCTTTTCTTTTTTTCTTTGTCATGCTGGGGGTGGAAGCCAGAGCCTCTCACACACTAGGCGGGTGCTGTATCACTGAGCCACACAATCACCTCAGGTTGAATTTTCCCAAAGATCTTCCACTAAGCAGAAGGGGGAAGAGGCAGAGTAGTCATTCTGTGTAGACCCAGGACATGTCTCTGGAGTGCAGACACCCTCAAACACACAAAGATGATGCTAGCTGCCAGAGAGGCCCCGCTCCTCTCTCCTCTGCTCACCGCCCCCTCCCTCTCCTGTAGGACTTCCCACACATCTCTGAGTTTCCCGGTGGCTCTGGCTCCCGCTCACCTGGCCCATCCAACCCTTCCAGCAGCGGGGACTGGGATGGGAGTTACCCCAGCGGGGAACGCGGCCTCGGCACCTGCAGGTCAGTCCTCCCCAGACCCCTTCACTGTCCATTCCCGATAGGGGCAGGGGTGGCCAGGAGGACAGGGAGACATTTGGGGGGAATGTGAAGTAGGCACTGTCACCCCAAGTGGTGGATGCTTAGAGTACTGGGAACAACACGGAGCAGAGCAAAGCTCCAGGGGGCGCAGCTGAATGGATGCCTAGGTCATTTGGGAAACTGAGGCTGGCCTTGGTTCATGCCTTTTCTCCTTTCGTCCCACATTTTCACAAAGAGAGTGAGGTATGAGTATCTAGTGGACAGTGGCCATCGCCATCACCAGGCAGTGTGTCCCCCATCCCTGGCCACCAGCCTTTCAGCATGGGCTTCTTACTTTGCCCAGCCTAGGAGTGCTCCCACCACCTCATGAACCTGGCTTCCACTTCCGACCTTCTAGGGAGAGCCTGTGCAGGTGTGCAGAGTCAGGCGGGCAGGGATTCCCTTCATAGCCCCAGCAGGCACGGACTCTCCCCCAGCCCTTTCCCTTCTGTTTCCCTTCCCAAAGTCAGGGCCGAGGAGGAGTAAGTACTTTGTGTCTGAACTTCCTAAGGCTGTCCCTTCTCCCCTGAGTGAGAATGTCTGATCCACAGCAGCACATTCTTATTAAATGTGGAGTCTTTCTATGTAGCCCAGGCTAGCTCTGAACTCATGAGCCTCCTGCCTCATCCTCACACAGGCATGGGACACCGTATCTGGATCACCCTGTGTTGTATTCTAAAGACAGAAAGGTGTCTACCTTCCTGTAATTCTGTTTGAAATATACAAATGATGTTGTGACTAAAAGCAGACATGGTGGGGGTGCTTGAGGCATCTCTCAGTTGGCAGAGTGTTTGCCTAGAGTGCATGAAGCCCTGGGTTTGGTCCCCAGTCCTGCCTAAACCTGGTGTGGTGATGCGTACCTCGAATTCCCAGGACTCAGGATGGAGGTTGGGATGGAAGCCTGAGAATCAAAAGTTCTAGCTCATCCTCAACTGCACCAAGAGTTCAAGGCCAGCCTGGAATACATAAGATCCTAAGATCCTGTCTCAAAAACAACAAACAAACAAAACCACAAGAGACATGAAGAGCAAATTAAAAAACTAGATAGTCCCTGGTAGGACACTAGGAGGGATGCTTGGTTCTGCTTGATGGGCAGCCCCTTCTTCAACCTTAGGGACAGCTGATCAGAGTGAGGGACACAGGGCCAGGACACCAGGGTGGGCTCTGGTAGCTGACAGCCCCTACTCTCTCCTGCAGCTTGCTCCCCAGGGATAAATCGCTCTACCTCACCTAATCCCGCCTCCCCTCCCTCCCTGAGGCTCTCCGGAGGGCACTGCTCCGAGCCAGAAGGGCTGACCACAAGAGAGAGGCCATGGCAGCAGGCAGGGTGACCGGCCAGCGAGAGCAGTGATACACCCATGCCCCAGGGCTGAGTCTCTCCCTCGACCTCCCACCAGACTCTGCAGAGGCAGTCCACCGCCCACCACCAGCCCAAAGAACCTACAGGAACCTTCTGCCCGCTGACCTGCTTGCTCCAGGGTAGCTGTGGACCCCACTCCTTGGCCTGCACACAGTCCCCTGCGTCTGGACTTCTGGCCCCAGCCCAAGCTCACCGGGCTGCCCCCCTCCAGGTTGCTTAGCAACAGACACCCACCCCAGATGCTGGGCCAGCCACAGGTGTGCTCTCGGTGTACACAAAAGATGCTGAAACCCACACGCTGTGGGTTCCGTGTAAGTAGT
The DNA here is from genome assembly GCF_007827085.1 of Peromyscus californicus insignis. NCBI lineage: Eukaryota > Metazoa > Chordata > Mammalia > Rodentia > Cricetidae > Peromyscus > Peromyscus californicus. The sequence goes on from NW_026294595.1 coordinate 137,949,600, forward strand.
TCACTGTTTTAGAACCGTGCTGAAGACATCTGTGAGATTATTTTGTGGGGAGAAAGAAAGTTTCCTTTAAGGTTAAAAAAAAGAAAAGAGAAAAAAACATTTTATAAGACCTTTAGCACATTTTTTTTTAAGTTTTATCTTAAGGGAGACATGTGCACAGAAGCTGTCAAACTGACTCTTATCTGCACACAGAGAGAACGGGAGCTTTTAAGCCACACCCAGGGGCATTCTCCTCCTCCTTCTTCCTCTTCTTCTCCTTCTCCTTCTCCTCCTCCTCCTTCTTCTGCTGCTTCCTCCTCCTCCTCTTCCTCCTCTTCTTTCTCGTCTTCATGTTCTTTTTCCTCTTTTTCTTTTTCTTTTTTTTTTTTTTTTAATATATCACATATCCACCTATTTAAAAATGCCAGCAACAATTTTGGTCATCTGTTTATGAAGAAAAGTTGAGAACAACGCTGTGGTTTCTCCTAACATGTGTGTGGTTTGGGGTCTGGCTTTGGTTTGTGTTGTTTGCAGCTGTCTCCTGGCCCTTGCAATGTCTGTCCCGGTCCCCCAGTGCTTCGCTCAGACCTCTTTGTAATAAAACTTCTGAAAAGTGGCAAGCAACCCTGTGTCTTCCCACACTTTTTCACCCCGGCCTGGTTAGCCTATCCCCAAAGCCGGATAAAGAAACAACAAATAAAGGAGTGGTACACCAGTGTCCCTGATGACATAGATACAAAAACTCACAATAACGTTTTTGCAAATAGAATTCGAGAACACATTAAGGGCCAGCAAGATGGCTCAGCTGGTAAAGGTGCCTGCCGCCAATGCGACAATCTGAGTTTGAGTCCCAGGACCCACATGGCGGATGGAAGGAACTGATTCCTAGAAGTTGTCCTCTGACTTTTACACACAAATAAATAATGTAACTATAACTTTTTAAGGAGATTTAAGAGCACATTAAGAAGATCATACATCATGACCAAGTTGTGTTCATTCCATGGCTGTAAGATTGGTCCTGCATCTGAGCCAGGCCTGGACTCCTGAAGTGGCATGTGGTGGTAGATTCACTAGGTCAGAGTCTCTTCTGAGGGCAGACTCGGAGCAGAGTCCTGCCTGCCACTCACCAGCATGAGGGCCTGTGTATGGGCAAAACAATCCCTGACCTCAGCTATGGTGTGGACAGAAGGAGATAAAAAAAACTTTCTCAGTTTTGTGGCACAGAGTAAATGCTCTGTATGTGAAGGTACATGAGAGGGTCAGCTTTGGGCTTTCCAGATGAGACCTCGCTCTCCAGCCACTGAAAAGCGTTGGTAAAATCCCAGGTGCTAAAGAGTGTCCCCAGATGTCAGCACATTCTGGAAACATTAGTGTTTTAACATGCATAGTCAGATTTTGTATGATTTCACTGTGGGGCTGGGATGTATCTCGGTTTCCCTAGCATTCCAAACACCCAAGGTTCCATTGTTAGTACCACATAAAGAGAAATCACTTTTTAAAAAGATGTCAGTGTGAAATAGAGCCGACTGCACAATGTAGACATGAACATAACGTCTGAGGAGAGAACAGTAATGGGACAGAGCCACAGGCTCCTGGCAGTGATGAGTGGGATTCTGTGCATGGAGTCCCCCCTCATAAACACAGGTAAGCTGGTGACAGTCGGAGCCCAAGGGACAGGAGAGTTTCCTTCAAACCTTCCTTCAGGAAGCATCCTAGACCAGAGATGCCTTAACCCAGGCTCCCCAGCAGCTGTTAGGTGGTGACACTTCAAGGTAATAATTGTCACAAGCTGAACGCTAAAGAATAGCAGTGGCCTGGCAGGGAGGGGTTGGGAGGTTGCTGTCACACCCTGTGTCACAGACCTTGGTTTGGTTTCCCAGTGTTTGACCCAGCTCTTTGAGACAGGGGCAGGTGTCCTGCTCTAGACAGAGCAGCCCCACATTTACATCATCTCGGAACCTCTCATTTTCCCGCGGGCCACACCCTTCATTCAGAGGATGCCTAGATGTAAGTGCAGGCTTGCGGAGAACAGTTTCCTCTCCAGGGCATGTTGTAATCCTCCTGGGAAAAAGACAGAAGAAAACCCCAAGCAAAGTCAGTCACCTCTCATCAGCACAGCCCAGCAATGTGGAACACAAACCTCCAATGAAGCTACAGTTTCCTTTCTGTGTGGAACTCGTTAGTGCCATGGTGATGGCTTCCACAGTTGAACAGCCATCTCTCGCTTTTACAAGACACCATTAGACCAACAAAGATAGTCCCAATCAGCAGAACCTGAGGCCACGAGGGTCCAGCAAGGTGTGCCCCACTTCATTGTCCTACCAGGCTGTTGGGGTCATTTGCAAGCACTTTGCATACCTGGGCTGGCCTCATGGGTGCTGAAATGAATGCCAACTGTCTTCTTCCATTTGAGCCACCATAACAGAGTACGTAGGTGGGCTCACCACCAAAGACATCTTTGCTCACATCTCTGGAGGCTGGTAAGGCCAAGATGGTGGTGAGGGCCAAATTCCCAGTCACAGACACCTGCCTTGTGCTCTCACATGGTCCAAGCAAATGTTTTGGGTCTATTAGGGCACAAATCCCAATAATGAGGTATTCATCTCTAGACCTAATGGTCTTCCACAACGCCCTCCTCCACATCCTATGACATTGAAGGCTAATATTCCAACATATGACTCTGGGAGGCAGAGAGGTGAGGGGCAGACATGTGCATGTAGCACCAAATGTAGTGGGTGTTGTTGACGTCCCCCAGGTCCCTTTTACTGGCAGCTGTTCCCACTCATAGTGACACCTTTGTCCCAGAAGGGAGGGAAGGGGACAAAGAACCTCCAGAGCTGCCCTCAGCCAATGCCTCAGCAATGGAGAAGCCTCACTGTGGAGGCAGCTTGCGCAGGGTCCAGGAGCCTGTCCTTCCTTAGCTGCCGGTCTGCTGCCCCAATGCCTCCCTCCGCTCTGAGAGCCCCGCTCAACCAGACTCTGCGTCTAAGGTCCTGTGTGTTTCTACAGATGAAGACTCCAGATGCCAGCTGAGTTCACGGCCACAGTAGGGCCACATCCATGATGCCCACAACTGTCGTTTCTGCACATACAAATTTCAGCCTGTGAGCACCGGCCCAAACCCAACGCCTGGGAGGTGGAGTCCACTCCTGTCCACTCCCTTCTACAGTGATCACAGCCACACCCCGTGGGGCACCCAGTCCAGCACTGTAGGTTGTTCCTGCGTTCTGCATCCCACAGCTGTGGCATGGGCCAGGGACTCCCACAGCGGTAGCACCCTCCACTGCCAGGGCCAGTCTGTGGTCTGGACCTGAGAGCCATAGCCTGTCATTGAGAAAACCTTGAACTGCTGCAGCAGCCTGTCTCCACTGTCCCAGGGGCCTCCCCTCCTTTCCTAAAGCTGGGCTCCTGCTTGAGCCCACCTGTCCATCCTTCCCCACAGCCAGGAGGAGACCCCAGCAGGAGACAATTATTCCTACTGTCTTCCTTCCCCACAGGAAGGCACGGCTGGCCCTGCAATGGTCCAGTGACATCTTCCTTCGGGAGGGACCCAGAAGATTATCCGTATTAGAGTGTGGGCAACACGCATGAGAATTTTCAGTGTTCTCGACACTCACACACAATCTGCTCGTTCATCAAGAATGAAACTCAGAGCTACCCCGCCTGTCCCCACTGGACCCCAGGGACACCAGTCAGAAAGGGGCACAGATTTTGCCTCTAGTGGCTTCAGGAACACTGATGTTAGCTAATAATAAAGTTGTAACCTTATATACTAAGTCACATATACAAAAAATTAAAAATACCAATCATGCGCCTGGTGCCAACAGGGAAGCCAGGAGAGGGCCAGACATTCAGTCCATCTGAGATCTTGACGATTTCCTTGGGGAGGTCGCATCTGAGGTATGCCTGAACCAGAGATTAGGGTGTAGGTGGCAATGGAATGTGCTTAGGGTTGGGTTTGGACTGGGATTAGAGTTGGAGTTGGGGTAGGATTTGGTGTTGGGCTAGAGTTAAAAGTTGAAGTTGAGGGCTGGAGAGATGGCTCAGAGGTTAAGAGCACCATCTGCTCTTCCAGAGGTCCTGAGTTCAATTCCCAGCACCCACGTGGTGGCTCACAACCATCTGTAATGAGATCTGGCACCCTCTTCTGTATACATAATAAGTAAATAAATCCTTTTTTAAAAAAAGTTGAAGTTGCCGGGCGGTGGTGGCTCACACCTTTAATCCCAGCACTCAGGAGGCAGAGGCAGGCGAGTCTCTGTGAGTTCAAGGCCAGCCTGGTCTCCAAAGCGAGTTCCAGGAAAAAGCGCAAAGCTACACAGAGAAACCCTGTCTTGAAAAACCAAAAAAAAAAAAAAAGTTGAAGTTGAGGTTTGATTGGAGTTATAGCTGGGATTTTGATTGGATTAGGGTTGGGAGCGGGATGCATTGGGGTTGGTATTGGGCTAGAAGCGCGGTTGTGGGGTTGGTGTCAGAGTTAGTGCTTGGGCTTAATTAGCTTAGGACTGTCCTTGGGGCCAAGGTTAAGGTTCCATCTAAGGTACCATTAAGACTGACACTTGGCTCCAGTATGTTGAACTTCCCATTCTCAGAATCCCCAGGCTGCCTGGCTCCATGACAAAGGGTCTTATCCAGGATTGTGGAGCCCACATTGTTGTGAGAGGCCCTTTCATCTGGAGCAGGTCAGTAACCCTCTGTTGACATATGTGCTTATACTCCGTCCTGCACCTCTGCACGTCTGTTCTGGGGCCCAAGCCTTCACTAACTGCACAGTGATGATGGTGGACAGTGGCGTCTGTGTATGGTGTGAGAACAGAGATGTTAGGAGGTGAGTAAAGTCCCTATGGATTTCCCATGTGAGATAAGATGCACGCAGCTGGCATGTGTGCATTAGTATGTAACACTGTATTTGTGATGTCCATATGCACTTGGGGGTACACATTAGTATATGCATGCTGTGCATAGTTGTATGCAGTATAGTCAGAGTTACCTTTGGGCCATCAGCTTACAAATAACGACACAGAGACTTCTTACTAATTATGAAAGCTCGGCCTTAGCATAGACTTGTTCTCAACTAGCTCTTATAACTTAAATTAACCCATTTATATTAATCTATGTTCTGACACGTGGTGTTACCTTTCTCCACACTGCCCATCCTGCTTCCTCCTCATCTAGCTGGTGACTCCACCTTTTTTCCCCCAGAGGCTGGTGTGGGGGCACACACCTTTAATCCCAGCACCCCAGAGGCGGAGGCAGGAGGATCTCTGTGAGTTCAAGACCAGTTTGTTCTACATAGCAAGTTCCACACTAGCCAAAACTTTTTTTTAAACGTATGTGTCGATTGAATGAGTACAGATTTGTGAACGTAGCAGTCTGGGTGCTTGGAGTCATACTTCTAGTGCACGCCCTGCAAGAACAGCAAGAGCACCTGCCCTCCAGCCCGGGCCGTTTCTCCAGCCCCTTTCTTTTCTTTGCCTTGCCCATGATTTTTGACTTCTTACAGTGAACATGTACACATACAGCAGAGAATTTTGTTGGTGTAGGGGTTTTTTGTTTTACATTTTTTAGTTTTTTTATTTTTATATGTTTGTGTAGCATGAATCTTAAAAGGTCTTATTAATAAAAACAAACTTGGGGCTGGGTATTGGGGTGAATGCTGAAAGATCAGAGAAGCAGAACAAGCCACAGCTAACCTCACCTCGCCAGTTCCTCAGCTGATCCTGTTTCCTCAGACTGGAAGCCTCTGTGTCCTCATCCGCATGGATCTCAGCTGAACTGCTGCTAAAAACCTAAAAGCTTAACAGACTCTAGTTCCTGGTTTTCATATCTTTTATACCTTTCTGCTTCCTGCCATCACTTCCTGGGTTTAAAGGCGTGTGTCACCCTGCCTGGCTGTTTTCAGTGTGGCTTTGAACTCACAGAGAACTGACAGAGATCCGGATCTCCAGAATGCTAGGATTAAAGGTGCATGTGCCACCATTTTCTGACCTCTATGTCTATCTAGCGGCTGTTCTGTTCTCTGACCCCAGATAAGTTTATTAAGGTGCACAAGATACTGGAGAACACAATGTCACCACATGTTTGAGTGTTTTGCCTTCATGTATGTCTGAGCACCACGTGCATGCTTGGTGCCCTCAGAGGTCAGAAGAGGACATTGGATCCCCTGGAACTGGAGTTACAGGCAGTTGTGAACCTCCATGTGGGTGCTGGGAATAGAACCTGGGTCCTTTGTAAGAACAACAAGTGCTCCTAACCTCTGGGTCATTTCTCCAGCCCCAGTTTTGGGGTTGTTGTTTGAGACAGGGTCTCACTATGTAGCCATTGCTGGTCTAGAATTAAGTGTGTAGTCCAAGCTGGCATCAAACTCACAGAGATCCACCTGCCTCTGCCTCCCTAGCACCAGGATTATAGTGTGCCCCACCATACCCAGTGGGTCTGTGTTTTAATCAATTAATTTGTATTTCCAGACACAGATATGTTGAGCTTGTTCCTCCTTGATCCTCCTCCCTCCCTCCCCTTCCCTTCCCTCTCCTCTCCTCTCCCTCCCATCAGGCCCCTCTGTCCCCCTAAAGAGTTTCACTTCCACTTTCACATCCTGTGTCATAATGAGTTTATGTAGCCATATGAACCATAGGAGCCGCAGAGGAGAGAAAACATCTATTTGTCATCCTGAGATTGGCTTCATTCACTTAACACAATTGTCTCCATCCTCCCAGCCCCCTGCACCTCCATCCTCCCAGCCCCCTGCACCTCCATCCTCCCAGCCCCCTGCACCTCCATCCTCCCAGCCCCCTGCACCTCCATCCTCCCAGCCCCCTGCACCTCCACCCTCCCAGCCCCCTGCACCTCCACCCTCCCAGCCCCCTACACCTCCATCCTCCCAGCCCCCTACACCTCTACCCTCCCAGCCCCCTGCACCTCCACCCTCCCAGCCCCCTGCACCTCCATCCTCCCAGCCCTCTGCACCTCCATCCTCCCAGCCCTCTGCACCTCCATCCTTCCAGCCCTCTACCTCTGTCCTCGCATTTCGCCCCTGGAGTCTCTCTGTATGTACAAGTCTCATCTCATGAGGAAATCAGATGGACTGAGTCCAGGCCCACACTAACAGCATTGTCTGACTTAACCACTCTTTAAAGCCCCATCCCTAAGGCTCCACATTCTGAGGCTTTGGGCACCAGGACTCCAGCGTGTACATTTGGGGACATTCAATCCCTTCCATGACAGTGTGAGGCTTAACAATGACAGATGTGAACACTGCACAAAGTCACCTCCCCACATCTTCAGCATGACAGTTAGCCATAGTTATCATTTTTACTTGACTCCCAAACTCCACCTTCACATTCTGATGATCACATAACAAAATGTTGGTATAACTGTGCCAGTAAACTATGTGGAATTATGAATTCAAGTGCCCCGGTTTTGGGGACAGAAAGAAAGCAGGGTACCATGTAAGAGAGCTTAGCGAAGAGTGTGGTTAAGTGGAAACGGTGCCCCGCCGAAGAGGGATTTCCATCTGCTAGCCACACGCAAAAAGATGGCTGGGGCTTGCCATCCCCATGCAGCCATGAGCTTCTACCTCCCCTCCATCGAGGATGAAGCTAAAGGTGGATTTTGAAGTCAGATGCACAGACCTGATTTTGAATCTTGGACTAAAAAAAAAAAAAAAATTTAGTTATTTTAATTTTATGTGCATTGACGTTTTGTATGCATGGATGTCTGTGTGAGGGTGTCAGATCCTCTGGAACTGGATTTACAGACAGTTCTGGGTTCTGGGACTTGAACCTGCATCCTCTGGAAGAGCAGTCAATGCTCTTAACCTCTGAGCCATCTCTCCAGCTTTTTTTTAATTACTAGTTTATTTTATGTGTTTGGTATTTTGCCTGTGTATGTATCTGTGCACCATGTGTGTGCCTGGTGACCTTAGAGGCTAGGGAGAGGGTATGGAACTGTGGCTACAGACAGTTGCGAGCTACTGTGTGGGTACTAGGAATTGAACCTGTGTCCTCTGGAAGAGCAAATCTTGGATTCTTATCTGCATAACACAGTACTGGCTTAAATCTCAGAACTGATGTGAGGGATATATAGAATAAAGCAAGTAATAACTATGTCAATTTTATTTTTAAATTCGTAGCTTTTAGAGTGTGTGCTCGTGTGTGGAGCAGTTGCGCCTCTTGGTGGTAAAAATTGAGAACTGCACTTTAAACAAATAACCCTGAAGCTAAATTGCACTCTTCTGGTGAAACAAAGTATTGGAGTCCAGTTCTGACATAAGCAAAGTTACATAGGTCATTGCCCTTCATGCTAAGCCTCCATATCCAAGTCCCCAACAGTTACAGCCACCCTGAAGTGACTGTGACAACAGTCTAATACCACTTGGTGTTCAGTGACCCTTACGAGACAGTCTGCCAAGACAAATTTAGCCAGACTCCAGCACCTTCTGGGCCCACACAGGATACCCTTCCATCTGGTGCAGGTGAGACAGAGGGGTGCCCAGCTGGTATTGTTTGGTTGGCTGCTTGGTTAGTTTGAGGGTCTTTGGTTTGGGGGTTTCTTGCCTCGTTTTTGTTTTCCTTTCACTGGGTGGCAGGAGGAGGGAGCCTGGCCTGGTGACCCTAACCAAAAGAAGAGTAGATCTCTGCAGACTCCCGAGATTTCATAGGAGTAAAATGTCCTTTGGATTGTAGGAAGTGCCACCCAGATTTCTCTCTTAAGCAGAAAGTGCCCCTGAAAGTATGACTGTGGAGTGGCCGCACTCCCTGGTGGTCAGGGTTTAAAATGTCATCCCAGAAATCAGACCAAGAAAGGCTGAATTTACCATAGATTTTCCTCCCAGAAAGGAGTTGTTTTGGGTCACCAGGTGTGTGGGGGGTGTGGCGATCCTTTCCTCGCCTCCATTGCCTCCTGCTGCGGCTGCCTGCAGAATTCACTTCCCAAGGGACAGAGGAAGAACCCACATATAAGGCCTGCTCTGGAGGTGGCCACCCCTCCCAGGAGATGAAGTGCCAGAGGCCAGGTCTAACTGCAGACTTCAGAGGCCCTGGAGAAGCGTCCCTCACCAGCCCCGCCCAGCTCCGCCCCTCCTTCCTCCCTCACCAGCCCCGCCCAGCTCCGCCCCTCCTTCCTCCCTCACCAGCCCCGCCCAGCTCCGCCCCTCCTTCCACCCTCACCAGCCCCGCCCCTCCTTCCACCCTCACCAGCCCCGCCCAGCCCCGCCCCTCCTTCCACTCTGTTCACAAGAGCCAAGGCTGCTGTTTTAACTTGCACAATGATGTTTGCTGGAGCACTGTTCACAATCGCTACCTTATGGACACAACCTGTGAAGTCACGGTTTGTGCAGGAAAACGGAGGCAGCCAGAGACAACGCTAAGTGAATCGATCCAGTTTCAGAAAGACAGATATCACATCTTCTCTCATTCGTGAGTCCTAGATTTTTTTTTAACTAAATTTTTTCCTTGACAAGTGTGTGTGTGTGTGTGTCCCTGCATCTCTTACGCCTGCTTATCTCCTTCCCACCCCTGTCAACTCTTGTCCCTCCCTACAAATCTTTCTCTTACACGCCTTTCTGTCTTGTTTTATGGCCCACCGAGTTTAACCAGGGCTGTCTGTATGACCATGGGTTCAGAACTGTTCAATGGAGCCTAGTGTGTGTGTCTCACCAGCGTGGACACATTTGAAGATATGATTCCTTCCCTCCCAGGATCCATCAGTAGCCAATAGCTCAGCACAGAAGAGTGGAGGCCCATGTGCCTGGTTGTTTTAGACAGTCTTCCGGTGTAGCCCAGGCTGGCCTTATAATCTTCCTGCCTTAGTCTCACAAATCCAGGAAATCACCAGTGTGCTCCCATGCCCAAATTTCTCCAGGCTCTTTTTCCAGCCAACAGAAACATAATCTGTGTGGAAGGCTGAGGAGAGGGGCCTCTGCTTGTTCCTGGAGCAGCCTTTCCTGGTGCCCAATGGAAAAGAGATTGACGGCAGGCCCATGTTGACCGATGGGCTGGGGTTCCCACTGAATACCAATCATCTCATTGTCTTCCATCAACCTGTGCCATAGCTGAGAGCCTGAACTTCACAAATAAAAGTGACCGTGCCCAGAGGCATCAGAGACTGGCCCAGGGTCACAGAGCTAGAAGACAGTGGTGCCTCGGTGAGCATCAGTCAGTGTGGTACCTGATTCTTCTCCCCAGTTTGGTGTCTGCTCCATAAAAGGCCACTCTTTCCACCTGAAAGCCAGGGACCCACAACTATCTTTCCATTGTTCCTACGAACTAAGAGTGAGTCCATGAACCCCATTCCTGGACTGATCATGAATGAAAAAAGCAACCATCCCGCTGACACTCTAACCCATCCTAAGAACGGAACTAGTGGAACTAGGGGACTGACCATGACTGGCGTGGGCTGGACCAGCTCACCTTTGCTTTTAATGTCTTAATTTTCTGAGCTGAGGAGATAGCTCCCCAAAGCGCTTTCACGCAAGTGTGAAGACCTGTATTCAGATCCCCAGAACCCATGTAAAGCTGGACAGGGTAGGCTACCTGCTATCCCTGCACTCTGTGGACACAGGAGGCCCACCTGCTATCCCAGCACTCTGTGGACACAGGGGGACCACCTGCTATCCCAGCACTCTGTGGACACAGTAGGACCACCTGCTATCCCTGCACTCTGTGGACACAGGAGGCCCACCTGCTATCCCAGCACTCTGTGGACACAGGAGGCCCACCTGCTATCCCAGCACTCTGTGGACACAGGAGGACCACCTGCTATCCCTGCACTCTGTGGACACAGGAGGCCCACCTGCTATCCCTGCACTCTGTGGACACAGGGGGACCACCTGCTATCCCAGCACTCTGTGGACACAGGAGGCCCACCTGCTATCCCAGCACTCTGTGGACACAGGAGGCCCAGCTACAATCTTGCACTCTATGGCAAGATAGGAAGTACAAACAGAACCCTGAGAAGCTTGTGAGCTGGCTAGCCTGGGCCTTCAGCGGCTAACAAGCCCTGACTTACAAGAAACAGAAGCTAAGAACCGTCATTCTAAGTTGTCTTCCGACCTCCACACATGTGCATGGCACAAGACACACATATCCCTGCATTCATCTACAATGTAGATTCTACATGAACACGTGAACACGCGCACACGCGCACACACACACACACACACACACACACACACACACACACACACACATAAATTTGAAGGTTCTTAATTTCTATTTCAAACTTGTTCAAGAAATTAAAAACAAACCTGTGGTGTAAATTATCTACTCTAATATGTTTAGATTTTAGGTACACAAATTGGTAGATTTGGGCCAATGTACATGTCATCACCATTCCAGACCAGATGCATGACCTCCCATCCCCCCAGAAACTCACTCACACCTCTTCCTAGCCAACCCCTACCTGCTCGACCACCACCAACAGCAGCAGCAGCACCACCACCACCAGCACCACCAGCACCACACACACCACGACCAGCACCAGCACCAGCAGCACCACCACCACCAGCAGCACCAGCACCACCACCACCAGCCCTTTCTAGGCAACCTTTGTGCTGACTCTGTCACTCCAGCCTGGCTTTGCCTTTCAGAGAATTTCATGTCACCATCTGCGCTGTTTACATGTCTGCTTCTCTCACCTAGCGCAGTGGCTTTTAATGGGACCCCCGTCATCTGTCACTGCTCCTCTGTTCCGGAACGGTCCCCTGGTGATGGACAGAGCCATTTGCTTGCCGCTTCCCCTGCTGACAGTCACATGTGTTTCTAGTTTTTGGCAGTGATACCAGAGCCACCGTGAACATTCTTGTTCATGTCTTCTTGGACATATGTTTCCATTTATTTTGGGTAAATACGTGGGAGTGAGAATCCTGGATCATAGGGTAGATGCATGTTTAACTTCAGCGGAAGCTGCCAAACTGTCTTCCCAGGCAGGCAGACAATCTGGCCAACTGATTTCAACAACCCATCTCCTCAGCCAGCCTGAGCCACCAACTGCCCTCCTTCAGGAGCCACGCAGGCGCTGGCCAGAAGCAGATGAGGAGATGTGGAAAGATGCCCACGTGACTTGCCGCCTGGCATCTTCCCAGCTTCCCCTACAGACCTCCCAGGGCCTGTGTGCAGAGACATTCTGAGATGTCCCAAATGTCTTTATGGAAGCTGGAGTGCAGAGTGGGACAGAAGGGGAGGTCCTTAGTAACCGCTGAGGAAGCCAACAGAAAACCCCGTTCCCGTTCCTGAACACCAATGCCTTGGAGGTGGATTAGTGGGCCACCACTGACTTCATAAAACTTTTCCTATGGCTAACACCCTGGAGCCAGAAGAGACAGTTTTCTTATGGTCAGCCCTCTATCTCAGTCAGGCTTTCCCTGTCTGAATTTCCTTCCCTTCATCTACAGCCAGTGCGGGTTCAATGTCCACTGCTACAGTTTCCCAAAGTTGTAGGAAACTGTCTCTAATGTGAAAGGATGGAAAGGCCACTTTCACCCAAGGCACTGACCCTTCACTTGGGCCTGCAAACTTCCAATGGGAGCTAGAGGGGGGTGAAAACCTGGCCTCTCACATGGGGGTGTCTTTCAGGTGGTAGAGTGCTTGCCTAACATGCACAAAACCCCGGTCCAGTCCCCAGCACTGCAGACACTGAGTGTGGCGGCTCGTGCCTGTAACCACAGCACTGAGGAAGTGGAAGCTAACGGGTCAGAAGTTCCATGTCATTGGTGGCTACAAAGCCCTCCTAAGACACCTGAGATCCCAGCTTAAAACAAACAAACAAACAAACAAAAAAGGAGAGGAATCCATAGGTAAGGGTGCTTGCCATGAAGCCTGATGACCTGGGTCGGGTCCCGGGCTCCATATGGTAGGGGGAGAAAAACATGGACTCCCAAAGGTTGTGTTCTGGCCTCAGGGTGCACACCACAGCATGCATGTCAAGTACACAGAGAGAGAGACAGACAGACAGACAGATAGACACACACACACACACGAGAGAGAGACAGAGAGAGAGAGAGACAGACAGACAGACACACACACACACAAGAGAGAGAGACAGACAGACAGACAGACACACACACACATACACACAAACACACAAGAGACAGACAGACAGACACACACACATACACACAAGAGAGAGACAGACAGACAGACAGATACACACACACATCCACACACAAGAGAGAGAGAGAGAGAGGAGAAGAGAGAGACTAATTTCTAACCCCATTTTGCATCTGTCTGTCACTCTGTTCTGCAGCCCCCTGGGGCTGACTGTGTGGCAATGGTCTTGCCACATCTGAACCCCAGGTAACTGGTGCTGGCCAGGGCTGGACTGCTGTGGACCGTCTTGTCTACATCCGACAGGCTGGAGAACTTGTCTGCAACCTGGCTGCTTCCTGGTGTTGTCCAGTTCCTCACCTGAGCCAGACCAACTAGTCCCCGGGGAGAGTAGCCCCAGGACCTCCAGACTTGGGGCCTGTGTCTGATTGGAAGGCAACCTGGGATTGGTCCTCTCGGTCTTTACCGAACCCACAGCCTCAGGACACAAAAAGCTTGTTTACTTCTCTGTCCTTTTCTCTCCTTTACTCATTGTTTTGTTTTATTACAAAAAAAATTTATTCATTTTACATACCAATCGCAGATCTCCCTCTTCCCTCCTCCCGCCCCTCCAGCCTCCCCTCCCCCAACCCAGTCAGGATTTAACCCCGGAAAACAAGACCACGTCAGCATGCATTCAAGTGCTGTGTTTTACCATTCAGATGTTGTTGTTTTTTATTTACACAGGTGCAAGGCAAGTTTCCATATAAGTCTGTCAAGCCTGGTGCCTCCAACGGTATCACTGGGCTGGGGTCTCTCAATACAGCCAGCTTCTCTGTCAGTCCCTCAGGAGTGATGAAGTTGCTTGCTACAAATCCCAAATGTGACTTGCAGAGTTCCCAGTCCCTCCCTTCTTTGCCCCCAAAGCCATGGTCAATTATCACATTATTATCCATTAGTCTCCACCTTATAATAGACCTTAAATGACTCCAGGGCCACATATCAGGGGATGGGCCAGGAACTGAGACTGTAAAGACACCAGGCTGTGCTCTGTACATGAGCCACCAGGGGGCGCCCTTCTGGCCTACCTACCTACCTACCTACCTGACTCAGTCTCCAAGATTCCAGCAATCTTCCAGCATCCCAGAAACCCCAGCCAGTCTGCAGACCAAATGGCCACCGGCTGGGTACCCATTCTCTTCCCCTCTGTGGATTTTATCAAAGCCTTTGCAGGTTAAACCAATTTTGTCCCTATTCGCACTTGCACTGACCCTCCTGGGGTACCTACCCCACAGCCACCCTTATTATGGGGGCACAGAGTTTTCACATCCTCTTCACCATCCAGAGTCTACCTATGTGGTTCAAAGCAGCTCTCCTGGGATGAAGGCTGCAGGGCAGGAACCACTCCCAGTGAAGCAGAACCAAGACAGAGGAACAAAGGCAGCCTCGGGGATACATTGCCAGTCGGCAGCAGTCCTAGACAATCAGAACTCCTGATGACATATGGCACAGCGTGGGTGGTGCCAGACTGTCCTCTTGAGGTCTCCCTGGCCACGAGCTGTGAGGGAACCTTAATGGACATTGCTTGTTCCCAACCAGAGCACCTTGTCCCTCCAAGAACCTGCTGTGGGCAAGCCAGTGTAAGCCCACCTCTCTTCCCTCAGCCTCTGTGGAGGCTGAGACGGCCCTGGGTCCTCCCAATGAGACAGTCTGTGACTGCTTAGCTGATGCTCAAGTCATCTCCACTGCCTTTGGGCTCCTGGGGTCCCTACATCAAAATGCAAGAGGGTGTTACCACATATAACACCGTGGGAGCAATTTCTCCGCTGCTTTCTGTAGCTGGACTCTACATAAACTTTGGCTGATGTGTGTGTGTGTGTGTGTGTGTGTGTGTGTGTGTGTGTGTGTGTGTGTGAAAGAGAGAGAGAGACAGAGAGACAGAGAGACAGAGACAGAGAGAGACAGAAACGGAGACACACACAGAGAGAATTTGTGTATGTGGTGCACTTGCCTTGTGGGTATACATGGGTGCCAGGGGTTGACATCAAGATGTCTACCTCAATTGCCTCTCCACCATATTTTTTGAGAGAGGCGCTCGTTCAACCTGGAGTGTGCCATTTCAGCTAAGCTGGCTGACCAGCAACCCCAGGAGATGGAGTGACAGGCATACATCGCTGTCCTCCGCGTCCGTGTAGATTCTGTTGCTCCAAACTCAGGTCCTCATGCTTGCACAGCACTTTACTCACGGAGCCAACCCTCCAGACCCTTTCAGTCCTTAATGTGATGCTCATGGTGACCCCAGGAGGCAGGCAGGGTTACCCTCACTTTACAGATGGGGCAATACAAATGGAGGCTCCTGACATAACGTGTCTAAGCCAGGCCTGGAGCCCAGAGAGCCTCCGTCTCAAAGGGCAGGCTCTTGCTGCTGCCGTAGGCTAACCAGAGCAGCTTTTGGAAAAAGATTACAAGAGATGCATGGTCCTGGGCCTCTTCTCCAGACTGGAGGCCCCTTGGCTACCCTTCAATGCTTTGTAGGAGCATCTTCAGAAAGAGGATGTGATGTAGTAGGACCTGCCATCTCCCAGACTCTCCCTCTGTCCTTCACCCAGCAGCCCCCACCCCTCATCCTGGACCCACAAGCAGACACCACAGCACAGCTGGAGCTGTGAGAAGATGCAGATTTTATTTTTGGCACAGACTTGGCATCCTGAACCCTAACCCCTCATCCCAGACCTCCTAAAAACAACCCTGATAGCTCCAACAACAGTCACAAGCATGTCCCCAGGGCGGGACCGGACCCAGAGTGGAGCAATGACCTCAGAGCCAAGGCCTGGAGCCTGTCACCCCTAAGTAACCTCCACCCACCCCATTTCCTAGAGTCCAGGAAAACCCAACCAGGGGCAAAGTCCTGCCCACACTGGCTGGTACAGCAACATCTGCAGGCTCCTCTCTGTAGAAAAGCGATTCCAATCAAGTCACCAAGGCCCAGCAGTGCTGGGAACAGCCAGCGTGACGCTCAAGAAGATGCCCATGGACTGAGAAGAAAAGGAAGCCAACCTCCAATATCCATGTTCAAGGCCGCTCTAGGGGGAGGCCTGGCTTCCATGCCCAACTCCAAGAGATCCAAAGAAATGAAGCCAGAGAGTATCAGCAGCTTCCTCCAACTCAGCTTGGATGCCGCTGCCTCCTCTTCCCTAAGCTTGAGGGGCCTGGAAACTATTTCCTTCCAAGCTCCTGGAAATAGGGAACCACAGGTCCTGGGCTGCCATGCTGCATCCAGCAAGCCCAAGGGCCCCAACACGCAGTGTGGTGCAAATGTCTTTAAGTGAGGTGCATGCAAGTAAACCTTCTGCCAAGCATGATTTGCTATTGCACAGGCTGCCCCCCGCTGGAGTCCGGACTGACTCCTGTCTTCCTCGATAATGCTTGTCTCCAGCCCTCTCTGCCAGAGAATATGCACCAGGGATATAGCCCTTGACTTCCACAGGCTTCCACGCCATGCTCCCCTGATCCCATAGCGGATAAGCCAATTCATCACAGTAGCTGCAGCTCTCAGGCCTAGAGCTCCTACATGACCACCCAGGGCACATCAGTGACCCTAAATGAACTCCAGCCTCGGACTCAGACACACTCAAAATCAGGAGCCATTAACAACATACCTTGCCTTCTTCCCACCCTTTCCCAGACCCCTGTAGGTGACTTCCCAGCCAAAGGCTCAGATGCTCAGATCTCCCCTGCGACTGGTCCTAAGGGATGCCAACTGGACCGAAGGGAGGATGCAGGCCATTACATGCTGGTATATTGAACTGGGCTTCTCCATTTCCTACTGCCCTTCAGAACTCTGTAAACTCTGGAGCAGCATGGACTGGGCAGGACTTGGCTTCCCCAGGGTCTTCACACCTTCACTACCCAAGGGACTTCTGCACCCCTCATCTTCCTGGGTAGCCTCAAGCCATCAACCAGAGTACTAGATTGGTGGTTGCGTAGGAGGAAGAGATTTGTATTAATATCTTGCTTTGGTGACGCCTCTCAAAACACACAAAAGCCCAGGGAAGGGTGACAGGGCAAGGTGAGGTAGGGCTGAGGATAGATGCGGGAGCTGGTCAAGGGGCTCAGGGCGGCCGGAGCTCTTCCCTCGGGGCATCCTTTGCCCTGGAGGGTACCTAGACATGCTCTTCCTCAGGCATCCCGGCACCCAACGGGCTCATCCCAAATGGGCTCATGGGAGGCCTCCTTAAACATCCATGGAGTGGGTGGAGCAAGGCTTCAGTCCACAGTCCAGTCCTCCTGGGACACCTGCTTGGCATTGCAGAAAGACAGTCCTGGCATCCTCAGTGCAACTCCTGGCTCTGAAGGGAGACAACACCAGTCAGCAGAGGGAGATGGCACCCAAGGCTGAGCCACACACTGGGCAGGGCTGCTTTGTAAGCAAATCAGAGTCAGGCCCTTGTGCCTCCCTCCTGCTCCCCGCTGGCTCATTGATGCGATCCCTTCCCTGCTACCTCCAGGGTCACTTCTGTTCTTTGAACCCCAAAGTCATCAGTTCCTGAAGAAAGGGCTCCCTGGTGTCCAGTGACACAGAGAACCTCCCGAGCTCAGCATTAGACCCCAGAGCTATAGCCGCAAGGCTAACACTGCCACCGGCGACTACACAGTGACGGAGCAAGGACTTCCTCTCTCCTGGACTGTCTAGAAACCTCCAGTCCACACTAAGGCAGGATCGAAGCAGGGGGTCTCTTGGGGGAGCAGGGCAAGATGCAGTATGACCAAGCTCCAGACTCAGGCTGTAAGGTTTGTCCCAGCAGGAGGAAGGTTCTCACACCAGTGAGGGCCTCTGTCCTTTAGCCTAGACCTAAGTTCTACCCTAGGGGAGACAGAACCAACTAAGGGCATGTTGAGGGACAGAAACCTAAAGATGGTGTGGCAAAGTGGAGAGAGGGAGCAGTCGAGTTGAGTGTGTGTGAGCACACGAATGTGGGGAGTGCAAGGCATATCACACCTGTACACTAAGAGATAGGCTTTACCTAGTCACAAGATCATGCCCCATACCGAGTACCAAGGCCCGCCACCCTGGCTTCCGGGCTTCCATCTCTGGCCATACCTGGTAGATGAGGGTCAAGTCAGGAGATGAACGAATAGGATAGCCAGACCAATGTTCAGCAGGATCACCATACAGATGAGGACAGTGTTGGGTACCTGAAGGCATGAAGAAAGGCCGCCTTAGTCCCCAGGACCTCTAGACACCCCACATCCCCAACCAGGTCACAAGGCTGGGCAGAGAAGCCGGGGCTTCTGGAAGGATCTGCCTAAAAGCATCCTTGTTTGTTCACAATTGGACCCTGCACCCTGGTCTGCACCAGACCATGAGGGCTGGGAGAATTCTTGGAACTAATCAACCCAGTCCTCCAGGGCCTTGAAAGGACATGTGGCAAGCCACATGGAGGGCGGTCTGGACTCCCACCACTCGCCTTCCCAACTATTAACTTTGCTCTCTGCTGCTGTGTTCGCTTCCTGGACTCCAAAAGAGGCCCATAATTCAAGCCCTGTAGGGATCTTCCTCCGCCCCCAGGAAGCCCTCCCTGCTGTGCCCTGAACAGAGAGGTGGCTGACACCGTGGCCCTGGCCGAATGCCACAGACTCTATTGCTCAGGCTCCCACCTGCAGCTGCTCCTCTGCCTAGTGTCCCACTACCTCTGGAGGGCTGGAGTTGGCCCCTGTCCTGTCCTGCCTCTGTCCGCATCCTCACCTCCTCCACCTCCACCTCGGCCTCTGCTGCCAGCGCCACCTCCTTACGCCCCTTCTTCTTGGCCTTGCTCAGCCCCCGGGCCTCCGTCTTGCGCGCCTTGGCCTTGGGCTCAGCTTTAGGGACGATGGGCTTGGGCTCCAGAGTAGCCGGCGTGGCGGGCACCGGACTTCGCCGCGCAGGGGGCTGCTCCTCCGGGGCGGTGGCGGAGGCGGGGGACGGGGGCACCGAGTTGGATCCGGAGACCTCGGGCTCGGGCTCGTCCTCCAAGGGCGGGGGCTCGGGAGGCCCGGTGCGCACGGCATAGCTGTGGTAGCCGCGGTACATCGCCACCTCCGGCTCCCTCGAGGGCGCGGGCGGCGGCTGCAGCGCCTCGATGGCCATGTGCTCCGAGGGTGGACGCGCGGGACTGCGACGGCCGACGCCATCGGACGGCGTGGCGGGCCTGCTGCCCTCCCCGCCGGGCTCGCCGTTCCAGGCGCCCGGACTCAGCAGGCCGTCCTTGGACGACCCGGGTCGGGGCCTCTTGGGTTGTGGGGGCGTCCCGGCCGGAGATGGGGGTCCGCCCTCGGGCTGCGGGGTCTCGCGCTCGTGCAGCTGCGGGCTCTCCCGGGGCCGCTCCGGGAGGCCTGCGCCCGCGCCCCGCTCCGGGGGCTCCAGCAGGCTCTCCGAGTTCTCCAGGATCTCCTGGAGCAACCGACGCTTCTGATACTCCGGACCTGCCAGGGACAACAGAAAGAGGTAGGCTTCGAACCCACGGCCTACTGGGCCGTCCTGGGCCAGGCGGGCAACCTCTGTGAGCCGCGTTCGTTTACTAGGCCGCCACTCACTGCACCGAGGAGGATCAGGCTGTAGTGAAAACAGTCAACTTTAATTAACTCTGTGAGGTAGGTGAGATTGTGAATTCTGTCGCACAGAGGAAAAGGAGACCCAGAGACGTTAAGTCCTTTGTCCAGCATCACACAGCAAAGGGCCGAGATGATGCGCCTAACTGGTCTCTTTCCATCCATTTGTTTGAAAAATGGGCCTAATCACCCCTATTCTATTGGAAAGTTTACTTGCTAAAGCCACTGAGGCAATGGTCACCCAACGCAGGCTAGTGCTGTGCTTCCTGTGACCAGCAGGGGGAACACTGTGACCAGAAAGAAGTCGCGCCCTCTGCATCAAAGACAGACCTAGTGTCACTTTGGATGGCGAGCTGCAGCCAGAATGATGTTTCCAATGCACTAAGCATGTTGCTCACGTAAACCCCTCCGATGCAGAGGACCCCATCTCCGCGCTCAGCAGCCGGCGCAGCTCTGCCAAGCGCAGTCTGTGCCCTTCCCCGACTCTCTTCACTCAGCCTCCCCGCGCTCCCCTCTTGTACCATCTAGCTTCCTGCATACCACTCTATTCCATTTCCGTGCCTTTGAACCTGCAGCCCCCTGTTCTTGCTCCATCTGCTGGAGCACCCATTAGGTCTACCTGTGCAGTGTTTCTCAAAGGATGGTTCTAGATGCTCCATCACCTGCTCTGGATCTCATTAAGTGTGTCACTCACTAGCTCCACCCAGATCCACTGAATCAGGAACTCAAGAAAGAGCCAGTCAATGTCAAGACAGACTCACAGACCTGGCCAGGGCCCAGAGCACTCAGTCAGCCCTTGATCTCTATGTGAGATACAATAGAGACAGGAGCCGTGGCCACCGCAAGCTCACTGCAGCCTTTACATGCACTTAGTTCACGCCCAGAAAGTAGGCTCTATTCTTGTACCTAAGTCACAGCTCAGGAGCTGAGTGTTACCATTCACCTTGCACAACATCCCAAAGCTGGTGAGTAGCAGGCAAGGATTTAAACACAGGAGCCTGTGTTAACCAATGCAAAGCTACCGGTGTGACTCTTTCTGATTCTGGGTCCTAGCTGCACATCCCCAGAGCCCGGCATGTTGCCTGATCACACAGGCAGTGCCTGATCAGTGCCCCACTGTTGTGGAATGTTTGTTTAACTATGTAGAGATGTGTTGCATTTGTTCAATTATGTAAAAATGTGTTGCTGTTTTACCTTGCCTGCCTAAGGCACCTGATTGGTCTAATAAAAAGCTGAACAGCCAATAGCAATGGAGGAGGTATAGATGGAACTTCCAGGAAAGGGGAGTAAGTAGGAGGAGGAATTTAGGCTCAAAAAAAGAAAAAAGAAAGATGACAGGGAGATGCCAGGGGCCAGCCAGCCATGGAGAAAGCAGGAAATTAGGACATACAGAATGAAAGAAAGGTAAAAAGCCCCGAGGCAAAACATAGATGAATAGAAACAGGTTAAATTAAGTTAAAAGAGCTAGTGTGACAAGCCTAAGCTAAGGCTGAGCATTCATAATTAATAATAAGCCTCTGTGTCTCTACTTGGAAGCTGGTTGGTGGCCCAAAGAAAATTCCAACCACACCCCACAAACTTTTGAAAGGAACAGAGAGCCCTTTGACACCCGCCCCCACCATGCACCAGAGACCTGTTCACATCAGCATCACCAGCTCCCCTCATCTGTCTTGCCAAGAGGGGGGAACAAGAGACAAGCTGGGGTGGGTCTCAGCTATCCCACCTCAGTCTTGCATAGAGGCAGAGATGTGTCCCCCCCATGAACCCCTGTGTTATCTCATCTCTCGTTTGTACCACACCCACAGGTTCCAAAACTCATAGGCATTCAGAACTTCACTTAGGCATCTCCACCTTGTAACA
This sequence comes from Peromyscus californicus insignis, assembly GCF_007827085.1. Lineage (NCBI taxonomy): Eukaryota > Metazoa > Chordata > Mammalia > Rodentia > Cricetidae > Peromyscus > Peromyscus californicus. The sequence goes on from NW_026294595.1 coordinate 137,971,049, forward strand.
AGTGAGGAAAAGCGACCACCGTGGGACTCCCCTGACCACTCCACCCATGGCTGGCCCTACCTGGCTGGTAGAAGTCTGGGGCCAGCTCCTTGGCCAATGTGCGGGCAATGTTGGATTCCTGGTTGGCAGCCAGAGCAGCCTGTTCTGCTGCCTCAGCCTTGGCTTTGGCGTGGCTTGTCCTAAGGAGACAATATGATGGGAGATTTAGAATCTAACCCTCTGAACATCCTCTCCAAGACAGAGCGAGTCATCCTGGGCAGAGGTTCTCACTTGGGATGTCAATGAGTATTACAGCCCCCTGGCCCAGACTACTGGGCATTCCCTAGCCCAGTCCTCCAGTTTCTGGATATGCATAGACTGTATTCCCCAAGCCTCCCCTATAGTTAGGTATGGTCAGATGACTGCATTCTTCCCAGTGCATTCTGGGAAGACCATATATATGTATGTAACAAGACAATGATGTATGTTATTTCTAGGTCTGGTCAATAAAGCCCTTTTCCCTGTGGCTGGTTGAATAGAGAAGAGGCTATCACCCCAGAAGAGAGTGTTTAGCCCCTTTCATGTCACAGACTCTCTCTCCCTCCTTTGGCCAACTGATGAAGGCTGTGGATTCCTTCTCCAGACAATATTATTGAGACAGGGTCTCACCAGGTAACCCTGGGTGGCCTGGAGCTCGCTGTGTAGATCAGGCTGGCCTTGAACTCCCAGAGATCTGCCTGCCTCTGCCTCTCAAATGCTGGAATTAAAACCATGCACCATGACATCTGGCAGAACAGTGTTTTTAATTACACAAGAGACAGGCAAGCCCCGGCTGGTGAAGGTGCTTGCCAAGCAAGTCTGAAGACTGGAGTTCAATCTGGTGACCCCAAGTAAAGGTAGGAGAAAACCAACTCCACAGAGTTGTCCTGTGACCTCCATGCAAACATACACACCCCAGAAACACACAATGATAATAATATTAACAAGGTTTTAAAATACGCAGTGTTTGGAGCTGTGAAGAGCTGAAGCTGAATTGGCACACTTAATAAAATATTTAAGAACAACTCTGTGGGGCTGGAGTGATGGCTCCGTGGCTAAAAGCACGAATAGCTCTTCAGATGACCCAAGCACGGTTCCTAGTACTACATCAGGTGGCTCACAACTGCTTGTAACTCTGGCTCTAGGGATCCAACACCCTTTTTGAACTATTGAGCACCTGCATTCACATGCATATACTCATATACAGATGCACAATAAACAATAAATAAAAGAACAAATTCATAATGTGATAATGCATATCCTTTTTCACCAACACTAAAAAATGTCTACCAGGTCTCCTAACCACCACAATTTAAAAGTATAAATGAGCATAGCTAGATGTGGTGGCTCACATCTGTAATCCTAGCACTTGTGATTTCTGCTAGACGCAAAGTCACAGGTACAGCTCGTATTCCTATGGTTTATTGCCTATTCCCAGGACTGAAGGAAATGCCAAACTTCAGTTCACATGTACGCAGACACTTTGGGTACCTGGCCAAGCCCCTTCATGGAACAAATGCACCTGCATGTGCCTGCCCTAGCTGCTGTGAATGCCAGCTGCCCATGACTCCATGCCACCCCAGAGAACTGCAACCAGCAAAGCTACTGTGTTCAAAGTGAAAGTGCCACTTCCCCAACCCCAGAGAACCTCCAACAGACTGGATGACACTGACCCATTCCCTCTGTGACCATCAAATCCACAAGTTACAGTTCCTACCCACAGTCCCCTGTGCTCAGACCAAACACATCTGAAGCTGAGATCAGTCCTTGCTCAGCCCCTTCCTTTCTGATCTATCTGCTTTTCACTGCCCCCTCCCCTGAAAGCATTCTCTCAGCATCACTAGCTTGGGAATCACCACCTCAGGCCATGTTTCTGGGGATATGGACCCCCTAAATTCTGTCCACAGAAGTGCAGTAGAGGAGCTGGAGAGATGGCTCAGCAGTTAAGAGCACCGGTGCTGGGAATTGATCCAGGTTCAGTTCCCACACCCTCATGGCAGCTCACAACCATCTATAACTTCAGTCCTAGGGGATCCGATGCCCTCTTCTGGCCTCTGTGGGCAATGCATGCATGTGGTGCACATACATTCAGGCAAAACACCCATACACATAAAAATAATTTTTAACTAAAAAATATATATATTTTATTAAAGAGTGGAGGACCTGAACCTGTCAGTCAGTGTGTAGAAGGAAGACTCCCCCTGCAGTCCCACACTGGAATGCTACAGGAACAAACTTTAAACATCTGTTATGTCACATGCTTGACATTGAAGAGATATTTGTATCAGCTGTTGGCACAGTCTAACATGACTAACTGGAGAACAATGCTTACCTCAGTAAAGCCCTCTTTACAAACAGGCCAGGCACTGTTCTGAAGGAGTTTCAAACTCTCCCCATTTCACATAGGAGGAAACTGAGGCACAGATAGGTTAATTGGCCTGCTGAAGGGCAGTCAAGGAATGTGGAAGTTGGCAGTTTTGAACCTAACCCCAAATTCTGTGCACTTAATGACTGCTTTGGAGTGTCAGATGTGGCCAGAGCTGACCACCCTCACTGGGTAAGGCAGCTCAGCCCCGCCACCTGACAGCAGACGTCTAGTCACAGCTGTGAGGTGTGCCCCAAAGGGGCAGGAGACCGTACAAGAAGACTTCTGATAGAGTGTCAGCGGAGGTTGGCTGCTGGGCAGGGAGGGGTCCAGTCAGGCACAGGGCTGGAGACTTGAAGAAACCACCTGAGGAACGCAGCGAAGACGTGACGGTGTTGTGGAACTAGAGTCCATGCTCTACGCATAGGCTTGCCTTCCAATCAGTGAGGAATAGTGAAGTCTGATCTCCAAGTCACACAGGTCAGGTTCCCAGACCCCGCCTTCTCCACCAGGCCATACTGTCATACTGCTGTTTGCATCAGAGGAAAGAATCAGTCCATGAACGTACACACAGGCACCCGTGTGCACACACAATCCAGGAGCTTCCCAGGTCATGGTGTATACACACAGACACCCGTGTGCATACACAATCCAGGAGCATGATGGTGAAGGGCAAGGCTTTGGGGAATCAGAAGCTTTGCCCCCCCAGCTTTGGCTCTGTGGGTTCAGGTGAGGTGAGACACTCAGATGCCGAAAGAGCTCAGTAAACAAGACAAATCATATTTTATTTTATTTTTCACTTTTTTCCATTTGCATGTGTGCCATGTGCACATGTATATATATGTTCTGCATGTGTGTAGGGACATGTGTGTGAGTACATATGTGTGCTCACACGTGTGGAATCCTGAGGTCGATGTTGGGAATCATTCTCAATAGCTCTTCCATCTGACTCATTGAGAGAGGTCTCTGAAGCAAGCCCAGAGTCTTGCTAGCCAGTTTGTTCTAGGGTCCTGCCTCCACATTCTGATGATCGAATTACAGGAGTGCTGCCATGCCCATTTGGCATTTGTATGAATTCTGAGGACTGAGCCTCCAGCCCGCATAATTTTGCAGCGTTTTAACCACTGAGACACCCAGCTCCCCTAAATCATATTTTAGTACAATATTTTACAGTAAAATTAGTGCAAAAATAAAAAGCCAGATGAACAAACTAAGAAGAATATTTGAAATAAAGACTAACTTGGTATCTGCACCTCACCTTACCCCAGTTCAACCCCACCGGGACTCCAGAGCCTCCGGCACGTGGCTTTCTTTTAGTGCCTCAGTTTCCCCGTCTATAGGGTGGAGACGATAATCCTCCCCTTGGAGAGTTCTGAGAAATGAAGTGTTCCCCACATCGTGATGACAATTTAGACAGGTGATGATGGTGGTGGTTAGGGCCAGAAGACATTTTTGACAGGGGAACAGAGTGTCCCCCTGCTCAATCGACCTGTGTGTGGGTTTGTGTGAGAGAAAGCCCTGTGTTTGGGGAGCCACTTCCCTGGGAACCTGAAACCTCAGGTAGAGAAAAGAGAAACTAGGCCAGTCTTCCTGCTGAGAAGATGCCCTTTTTTGGTCATGTGAGCTGAAGGACTTCCTCTTTTCTGCAGACTTGGGAAGCTGGCAGCCAGCACAGGCATGGAGATGGAGGTGGCCACATTGTCCCAGGCATGAGGGCTTCGGGATGGCAGGAAGCACGTGCCTCTGTCCACCCTGCAGACTGGCTGGCTGACCCCTTTATCAGCCTTTTCCCTTTCACCCACTGGTCTGGACTCTCTGGCTCCTCAAGCCAGCCACACCCCCATCCCCTGTCCGTATGTCTCCACCCTGCCTGCATCTTCCTTCTCCATACGTGCCCTGCATGTGTGTCCAGAGAATTTGTTCATCCCTATACCTAAGGGCCTCACCTTGCATGAGCTTCCAACATGCTCTCACTGTAGCCCAGCTCTGCTACATAGCATGCTTTCAGGCCCTTCCACTAGAGGTGATCTTTTGGAGAGGGAATTACCACACCCAGCTCAAGGTAGCCTTCATTGGGTGCATCAGGCAACCCCAGAGTGAAGGACTGGTGGCACTGCTGTCACCCAGAGGCCACAGCTTTCAGTCAGGTGCCACTCAGTGTGTGGCCACTGCAAGGCAGGCTCTGGCATCATCACCACCTGGGGCTCATCAGAAATGCAAATTCTCAAGCTACACCAGAAACCTACTGATTCAGAATGAGAGTGACCTATGCCCCACAAGCTGTCCAGCCCCTCTGCAGCTGACTCCAGTTTGAAAAGCAAGTATCCACAGTGCTGAGGCCAGATCCATCCTCGGCTGTTCCCTGCCTGCTGGTGGGGGTGCAGGCTAGGAGCCTTGGATGGCTGTCTTTAAGCACCTGTGGCCCTCCCCAGCCCAGGCTGTAGTAGGAGTCACAGGGGCACTTTCCTCCGACCACCCTGTTCATCTGGATGTGGCCTCTGGGTGAGGGTCTCCTAGGGTGGTGCTGTACCTGCTGGGGGAAGGGAGGGGAGCAGTAACTGGGGCAAGGGGAGGGGCAGGCAGACGGGCTCTTCTTGGTGGCTTTTGGATTATCTTTCAGCAGCTGGGTTAAAAATAAGGTTGGTAGTTCTGGAACAGTACAGGGCCATCACTCAGCACCGCCACTTTGGGGAGCATTTGCCCCCGCGCTCCCCACACCTCTTTTTCCCATCCCTAGGCTCCTGGCTGCTTGATTAGAGGCGGTGTTTTTCCCTGTTGTCCACACCACGTATTAGTGGCTTCTTCAAACCAAAGTGCATGCACTCTGTCTCCAGGACTTAGCTTAGTCTGTTCCCAGCCTGGAAGGCCCTTCCCCTCCCTCCATGCTCAAGACCCACGTCAATGTACCGGTTCATTCACTTACTACAACTTTTTGGAGTGTCTGTCATGAGTCAGACACTATTCTGGGCCTCCTCAAACACAACCGCTAGCAGAACACCTTGAACCCCTCTTAAAGTTCCTGCAGGGCTTGGCCAAATTCAGCCCCTGCTCAAATACAACCCCTGCCTGTTTTTGTACCACCCTGGCTAAAAATGGTTACTTTATTAGGTGGTTGGAGAGAAAAAATAAAGGAGTAATATTTTCTAACATGTGAAACTGGTCTGGGATTCAAATTTCGGCGTCTGTATAAAGTTTTAGTGGAGTGCAGCCACACTCACTCGTTTGTGTACTGTCTGGACTTAGGCGGTTGTCATAGAGACGGTATGATGAGCAGAGTCAGAAGTATTTCCCTTCTGGTCTGTTACAGAAAAGTCTGCAGCCCTCTGTTCTAAGGCAGAAGCAAACATTTCTTTTCCTGAGATCACTAATGTTCACTGGCTTTCTGCTGAGCACTTTGCACTCGGTGTGTGCCATGGACGACCGGACAGGCATGAACATCATGGGGTACAGTCATGTTCTAGGGATCCAACCATCCTGCCCACCTGGTGACCCTGGCATACATCCTAAACACTACAGCAGGAAACACGTCATTAAGGTAGTCAGCTAAGGAGCTGCAGAGAAGCCTCGCTTGGTAAAGGGCTGGCTGTGCAGTTTGGATCCCCAGCAGCCACGTTAAAAACTAGGCTCAGTGGTGTGTATCTGTAACCCGGCACTGGAGAGGCAGAGTCAAATGGTTCTCTGGGGCTTCTGGTCGGCCACTCCAGCCAAGTTGGTGAGTCCCAAGTTCAGTGAGAGGACCTTCCTCAAAGAATAAAAAATAAACAAACTAGAGTGGATTTTCCCCCTTCCACCTTTACCCAGGTTCCAGGGGATGAACCCAGGCCCCCGGACTCCCACCACAAGCACCTTTACTGTTGGAACCTTCTGGCCAGCTTTTCACTTTCTTAATGATTCTCTTTGAAACACAAAAGCCCTAAGTTGTAATGAGGTCCAATTACCTTTTTCTTTTGTTATCTGGACCTTTGGCATCATATCTAAGAAGGTTTTCACCTAAACCAAGGTCATGAAGATTTCCTCCTATATTTTCTCCTATGTGTTTTACAGTTTTCATTTTCCTACTTAGGGATGTGAGGGTTGGTTATAAGAAAAAAAAAAGACAGAGAGATTGAGGGTTCACACCACTTCTAAGACAGATCCTGAGAAAACTGAGCAAGAGAGAAGTCAGTCACTTACCCATTGATTATTAAAGTGAAAACTGAGCCATGCATGGCCCCTGCTCTGGAAAGATGAAGAGTCTGGGGGAGAGACAAGACAAGGTGAAAAGTCTTAAGAGGGGAGTGAATGTAAGGCTGTTGGGAGGAGAAAGCCCACTGGTCAGGTTACGCGGCCAGAGCTGGCATTTTATTATTTCTATCTTATATGTAAACACATATATAAGTTTATTTTCTTAGTTCCACATTCTATATTTTAAAGATATATTTTATAAATATTATGCCATAAAATAATACTAATTCCCTGTAGAAAAAAATTGGGAAGCAAATAGTTTTATAAAGGAAAAATTGCCACTCGTATTTTAGTGTTTGGAGGTGTTAGGGGCATAGGTGTAAGAATGGGTGGCTTAAAGTTCCTGTGCCTTGATTTTTTTTTTCATCTGTAAAATGGTGATATAAACAGCCCTAGAGTCATAGCATGGAGCTGCTGAATTATACAGCAATAAACAGAAACCACTTGGCATGGGTAGGCCCTGGTATGATGATCAGTCTCAGTTATCAGCTTGGTGAGATCTAGGACCACGTAGGAGACAAACCTCTGAGCACACTTGTAGGTGATTATCTTGACTAAGTTAGTGGAGGCAGGAAAACCTGCCCACTATAGGTGGCACCATTCCCTGGGCAATGGTTCTAGCCCACATAAAAAGGAGGATGTGAACTGAGCACAAGCATTCATCACTCTCTTCCTCCTGACTATGGATGTGGTGGCATGGCCAGCCACTTCAAGCTCCTGCTGCCTGGCCTCCCAACCCCCCTGCCCCATGATGGACTGTATCCCCAAATTGAGAGCCAAAACAAATCTCCTTCAATTTTCATTTATCGGGATATTTTATTACAGTAACTGGAAAAGTAACTATGACACCAGTACAGAGCAGATCTCATGTAAGTGTTTGCAACCTTTGAATGTGGATATAATCCATTTAAAGTGAGCATCAGAGGTGACACTGGGTGTGTGGGTTCCAAGTCTATGTGATACCTGACCCCTCAGGTCCTAGGCAGAACCTCCCCACTTCGAAGCTCATCCTAACTCCCCCGGGATGGAGGGGAGGGTGCCTCCAGATCGTGTTTTATGTGATGATAGTCTGCTTACAAGAGGAAGCTCCTGTACAGAATCTGCTCCAGTGATGGAGAGACGGTCCTTCCAGCCTTAGACTAAGAGTTGGCTCACTGGGTGGTAACAGCATTCCAGCCACTTGTCCTATTCAGGTGGCTGAAAAAATAGTCCCAAAGATCCACCTCCTGATCACAGACACCTGTGAGTGCCCCCTTATATGGCAAACAGGCCTGGCAGATAGCTATGAGATAGGGACTATGTTGGGTTAGGTAGGTCCTACATGGAATCACAAGTACAATAAGGCACTCTAGGACGAACTGATAAGGGGGGAGGAGTTGATGTATGGGGACCAGAGATGTGCCCAGAGGATGCAGGAAGGGCCATGAGCCAAAGGTCAGGGTGCTGACCATTTGAAGCTGGAAAAAAACAACTGGGCTCTCCTTCCAGAGCACACAGTAGGAACCAGCCCTGCTAACACTCAGCTTCAGCCCGGAGCACACAGTAGGAACCAGCCCTGCTAACACTCGGCTTCAGCCCAGAGCACACAGTAGGAACCAGCCCTGCTAACACTCGGCTTCAGCCCAGAGCACACAGTAGGAACCAGCCCTGCTAACACTCGGCTTCAGCCCAGAGCACACAGTAGGAACCAGCCCAGCTAACACTCAGCTTCAGCCCAGCCCCAGAACTCAAGGAAAGAATCTTTAGTGACAAGTTTGCTGTCATTGGTTGTAGCACCAACAGGAAGCTACGACTCCTATGGTCACATTCATTTTTGAGACACCTCAGCTCCCTGAGAAGAAATGCTGGCACAGAAAATCATTCACCTAAAGCTCAGAGCTCGAGAGAACCAGAGTTGACCGGAACTGAGCCCAGAATCCTAGCACCAAAGCCTTCGAGTGGGTTGTCCATTGCCAGTACTTCACCTCCACTCACAATCCACAACAGCCAGGAACTGAAAACAGCCTTCAGCCAATCTCTCCCTTCAGAAGCATTCTGAGGACCCTACATCCCGGCAGCCTGTCTGAGGGGCCCCAGAACTGGTGGTCACCCACAGGGTCCCTCTCTTCCCTGAGGAGGCTGATCTAGTTCCTGGCACACTGTGAGACTGGGGTCGAGCCACACTTTGGCAACTGGAGAAGCCACAGCAGGGGATCATGGGCCTGTAGGCCCACCAGAGCTTACTGTGCAAAGGACAGAGGTCTTCAGAGCCACTCCGGGAACTCCCAAAACTGTTCTTTCACGGGCTACGGTACAATAGCAGGACGCTTGCCCAGCACGTGCCAAGCCTCAGTTTCCAGCACAAGCACAAAATGGAAAAACAAAAACAAACAAAACAGTGCACTTATTTTGTTTTGTTTTTTGAGGCAGGGTCTCCTCTCTCTATGTAGTCCTGGCTGTCCTGTAACTTACTATGTAGATCAAGCTGACCTTGAACACGCAGAGATCCTCCTGCCTCTGCTTCTTGAGTGAGTCACCACACTTGGCCCACACTTCAATTTTTTTTTTTCTTTCCAGACAGAGTTTCTCTGTGTAACATCCCTGGCTGTCCTGGAACTTGCTTTGTAGCCCAGGCTGGCCTCAACTCACTGAGCTCCACCTGCCTCTGCCTCCCGAGTGCTGAGATTGAAGGTGTGCGCCACCACCGCCCGGCCACACTTGCAGTTTTTAAATGACATTTTATAAATGCCTGGAAGAGTAACCCTTGAAGCAGCAGCATCCATGCACTTGTTTTGAAATCTGTCTTCCTAGGGTGTCCGTCCCCACACTGGTTTGCTAACGGGACTGTGAACGCAAAGACTCAACCGAGCCATCAAGGTTAAGATCATGGACTCTAGCTATGATCACATCATCTGGATTTGAATCCCAGATGCCCACCCTTCCTAGCTGTGTGACCCGCACAGGCCACTTAAAATTCTCTGCATTCCTCTTCCGAAAAACGAGGCAAATGGGCAGAGTTCTCAGGTGGCTCCTGGAAGTCACACCCTGGTGTGACTCCCTCCCTTTGAATGTGTGTTAAATCTAGTGATTCGCTCTAACAAAGTGATGGGCGCCCCTTGGACACAAATTTATAAAAGACTGTCACTCCCCTCTGGCTTGCGATCTTCACTAACAGGTGGGTAGGCTGGGTAGTCAGCCCACACACACCAACAGGAAAGGGGCAAGTCTGGAATTCCATTGTGACTCCCACCAAAATAAGCTGGAAGGGGTGAGACCATAGCTCAGAGGACCGTGAGTAGGAGCGCCCCCTCAGGCTTACAGGCTGCCACAGAAGGCCTCCCACAAATGGTGGCTGCTGCTTTTTGCTGACAAGGGGCTTTGTCTCCTCAAGGGTTGAACTTGCCACCCTGGGCTGTCTGGGTCGGGTGGGATCGTCCACCCCAGAGCTTGCTGACTTAGCTCTGATTGTGCTCAGCCTGCCCCACCCACCTGGTGAGAGTGAGTCGTCCGGCCATGGCATCCCGCAGACCCAAGTCAGCAGACATCTCCTGCCTAAATAAGGACAAGGCACCCAGGAGCATTCTCCCTCAGGAATGTGACAGCTGAGCCCTCCCCGCTCGGCACCGCCCCCGCCTCCGGCCCCTCCCCAGGTGGAGCTCAGCTGTGGCATTCCAGCTTTCTCCAGAGTGCGGCCCCCAGTGGCACCAGCACCCCCCTCCGCCCCACCCCAGAGTGAATGGAAACCGATAAGGACTCTGGGAGGAATTCCAAGCGGCTCCCATTTGCTCCTGGGACCTGGCAGCTCATATCCCCAGCACCTCTCCTGAGACCCCGAAGGAAGAAGCCCCCTGAGGGAACCCTCCCACCCACCCACAAGCAGAAATCACACTCCTGGTTCCAAAGGCTGTTCCAGTGACTAACCAGTGCAGGCCATGCCAGGCACCGGGCTCGAGAAGAGATGTCCACCAACACTGCCTCACGTACCCAATCAACAGCTGTAATGAACAGTGTGTCCCTGTCTCCTGGGATGTGGGAAAGCCTACAGCCACTGTGAACACACTGTCAGGGTATCAGGGGACCTATCCCAGAGGTTCCTGCTGAGGGAGGGTTTGAACCACACAGCCTCTGGTACCACGTGACCTGGGTACAGCCTCTCCCCCCCTTTTTTAAACTTTCTTTTAATTACATTTATTTACTAGCTGATTGGCTTTCTTTTTCTCTTTCTTTCGCACGTGTGTGTGTGTGTGTGTGTGTGTGTGTGTGTGTGTGTGTGTATACACATTACTAGTGCATGCATTCATGTGTGTGCTCATGTGTGCTTCTGGAGGCTAGAGGACAGCCCTGTATGCCATTCCTCAGCTGCCATCTACCTTTTTTGAGATAGGCTCTCTCAGTGGCCTGGAGCTCCCCAGAGTATGCTAGACTGATTGGTCAGTGAGCCCCCTGGAGAGGAGTCTACCTGTCACGTCTTTTCCCAAGCTGGTATTATAAGTACATTGCCACACCCTTTTGTAGTTGGTCTGTTTTTATTAGATTTATTCAGTTGGTATTTATGTGTGAGTGTTTTACCTGTACGTCTATGTACATGCACCCCTGGTGTGCCTGGTACCCATAGAGGTCAGAAGAGGGCATCCAATTCCCTGGAACTGGAGTCGCAAATAATTATGAACCACCATGTGCTTTCTGGACATTGAACCCTGGTCCTCCAGAAGAGCAGTCAGTGCTCTTAACCCCTCGGCCGCCTCTCCAGCCCCTTGTTTTGTTTTGTTATACGGGTTCTGAGGGTTGAACTCAGGTCCTCATTCTTGAGTGGCAAGCCCTCTAGTGACTGAACCATGTCTCCAGCCCACAGCTCCAGTGAATGAATCATCTCATCAGCCCACACCCCTACTTTTTCCTAGTCTGTGACTTCGAATGGGTTGTTTTACTTTCTGTGTCTTGGTTTCCCCTTTGTGAAATGGGGGACATCCCAAAGTCTTGGTGTTAATATTCTGACCCATCTCTTGAAATCCTGCCCCTTGGCGCCGCCCTGCATCCTGATATAAAAGCCTCATTTTAAGGAAAACCCCTCCCCTTCCCCCCCTCTCCCATGAGGTGTGCACACCTCTGCTTTCTCTCCCTTCTCTTTCTTCCTTGTTTCCCTCTTTCCTATCTTTCTCTTCATCTTTCTATTATAATAAACTTATTTCCGCTCGGATGTGGCATCTGGGCTGTGAATGTCCACCTGCCACCGCCACTGCCATGCCTGCATGGCGTGTCTGGCCTGCCACCGCATCCACTGCAGCATGCCAGCATGTTTTCCCTGCACGTGCAGGATACCCTCGGGGTCCCCCATGCAATATGTCATAACACTTGGTACCTGGGGACCAAAGACTTTATAATTCTAAGCAGCTGTGAGTGTGTACACCTGGAGCCAGCCAGGACTGCCCCAGACCTAGGGACTACACCACTAAGAAAGCCCACTAAGGCCAGAGATCAACCTGTCTCTCTCACAGCTATAACCCCTGCAGCACTGAATACTATGCCCAGCACACAGTAGGTCTACAGCTACATCAGTGAGCATTATACCCAACACATAATAGGTGTGTGTGGGTTGAGGAGTTGCTTGAGGTAACAGATGTGACTCTCAGATTTCCTAGGAAGAATAACCCACACAATGAAGGCATTTAAAACCAATAACATTAAGAAACTTGATACAGTAGTTTAGAAACATTTGCTGAGCCCTTCAAGAGGTTATGGGCCTGGGTCTGGAGTGGTTGAAAGAAGGAGCAAGAGGTGTCCTAGTGGGAAAAGACAAAGAAACAACAGGTGCCATTTCTGGTGACCAACCATGGCTAGTTAAACAACGAGGAAGGATGTGGAGGGCCTGAGACACTATCAGCGAGCTGTGGGGCCTTGGCTAGGGCTAGGGATATAGTCATAGGAACAAGTCAGAAGGGAGCGAGCTCTCAGGGGAAGGGGGAAACAAAGAGAGCAAGATCAGAGAGGTGGACTGGGACGGGGCATGCTGGGTCCATGGGGGACAATGGCTAAGGACGTAGGTCTGGGGCCCAAAGTGAGCCCTTGCTCCACCCCAGTCACTGAATCTAACTGGATTTGTGATTCTGCTTCCCACAGCAGGAAGCTGGATTGCCCCAAACCCAACAAGACAAAGTCTCTACGAGTTTGCTCAATGGCTGGGGAGATAGCTCACTTGCCTCAGAGACCCAGAGCTGACAAATCCCCAGCACCCATGGAAAAATGCCAGGCATGGTAGTTCATCGAGTTCATCAAATGGCTGAGGAAGGTGAGCAGTTCACCAACCAGCCTCCACTTCTTCCTGGGCACACATCTAGATGGTCTCCCAGCACCCCTTACAGGCCATGTGACTATCTCTGGCCAATAGAATGTGAGAGGAGGTAATTTAACTTCTTCCCGGCCTAGCCAATAAAATCCTTCCATGGGTATCCTGGAGTGTGTTTTCTCTTTTTACCAGCAGAAGGGAATGTGACTTTAGAAGCCATATGCAGAAGGTAGCAAAGACACGAGGTAGACGGATCCTGGTCCCTGAATTGTCAAATGGAAGAAGGGCTTTACATGAGAAAGAAGTAAACTTGTGCTGGTCTGTTTGACGATTGGGCTTGTTTCTTGTCTAGCACAAGCAAGGAGATGGGAAAAAATGAGGCCCGAGTGGCCCTGCATCCCTCCCATCCACTCTGGAGACTCTTGCTCTGATGTTCAGGGCAGGCCTTGGCCGTGAGATGAACTGCCCAAGGGACGGAGTGAGAGGACACCTGCTGTTTTCAGTTGAGATTCTAGTGGACATCATTTGCCTGAATAGCTGTCCTTCTTCCATAAGAATGCTGAAGACCCGCTAAGAATTGGTGACTGTGAGTGCCTGCTGTGTGCTGGGGCTCCTCTTGTCCAAAGCCTCCAAGAGTCTAGTTCCCGGAGGACAGGCCCTTGTAAAGCTAACTCTTATAGGACAAGCCCCTTATGAAGAGTGAGACCCACCCCCCTCCTCACTCTGGTCCTTAGAGAGAAAGAGGGCCAGGAGAAATCTGTCAGGCCAGTGTTTCATGTGTGTGTGTGTGTGTGTGTGTGTGTGTGTGTGTGTGTGTGTGTGTGTTATGTGTGCATGTGCAAGTCAGTGCGTGTGTCCTCACATGGACATGGGTAATGCAGGGGAGGACATCTGGTGTCCTCTGTCACTCTCCAGCTTCTTTCCATCAAATAGAGTCCCTCACTGAGCCTGGAGCTGGGCTGACAATCATGGAACTCCAGAGGGCCTACTGTTTCCTCTTCCCCTCACAGTGCTAGGTTACAGTTACTCATGCAGCCATGCCCAGTGCTGGGGATTCCAACCCAGGCCCTCATGCTTGTGTGGCAAGAGCACTTACCCACTGAGCATTTCTCAAGCCCCTCAGGACACTCCTGGTGGGGCCAAGAATGATTGATAAGTTCAAGGCCGTTCATTAAGTAGAATGTCTAAAATTCCATTTCTTTCTTTCTGATTGTTTACTTTTGAAAAGAGAGTCCTGTGTAGCCCAGGCTAGCCTTAAATTGACTATGCCTTGAGCCCCTGGTACTCATGCTTCTACCTCTCAAGGGCTGGGATTATTCGCATCTGCCATCAAGCTTGGCTTAAAATTCAGTTGAGCCCGTCATGGCAACTCACTAATCCCAACACTGTAGATGCTGAGACAAGATCATTACAAATCCAAGGCCAGCCTGAACTATATATTGAGTTCCAAGCCAGCCTGAACTATATATTGAGTTCCAAGCCAGCCTGGTCTACAAAGTGAGACTATGTCTCAAAAACCAAAAGGAAAAAGAAATTCAATTTCAATCATCCTAATCATATCAGTAAGAAGTCTCTTTTGGTGCTTTGATTCTCTCTCTCTCTCTCTCTCTCTCTCTCTCTCTCTCTCTCTCTCTCTCTCTCTTCTGTCTGTTTTGTTATTGGGGATACAGCCTTCCCATTAACTCTGTGGGTGCTCCTCAGCAAGTTTTCTTTCCAAAAGCCCCCAGAGCCCACACTCTACCTCTGAGCTACATCCCTAACTTCCAAAGAATGGAAAAGGCCACAGCCAACCCCCTGAAGCTGGAGCTTTGAATAAGCCAGTGAAGGGTGGCTTTGGGCATCTTGCCTTGTTGTATTATTTTTTTTCCCTTTTGGCTAACTTCTTTAATCTGCTACTAGATTTTTACTTATGGTTTGACAGTTCTTTTTATCACAACTAATTTGGGTTTAAGAAATTCAAAATAGCCGGGCAGCAGTGGCACACACCTTTAATCTCAGCACTCAGGAGGCAGAGCCAAGCAGATCTCTGTGAGTTCGAGGCCAGTCTGGTCTACAGAGCGAGATCCAGGGCAGACATCAAAACTACACAGAGAAACCTTTTCTCAAAAAAGAAATTCAAAATACTTTTAGATAGCAAGGGACAACCCATCCAGATGGTAGGTGGATACGACATCATTTGGGAAGGTGCCTTGGTAGCCGGCCTCTGGAAACCTTGCCTTAGTTTGTTGTCACAGGGATGGTCCCTTGGAGTCTATCTGGGCTGAAGTCATGTTCCAGGGAAGCCAGGGTAACAGGGGCTGCGCAAGGCTGGGATGTGGCAAAAGCCAAGCAAGGGAGTGAATCAAGGATGGGTTTTATTGTCTTCATTTCACCCCATGAACTCTGAGAAACAGAATCCCAACAAGAGTCACAAAGTCACCCAAAGTCCATATGCAAACAATGGCAGAGGCCTCCCACCCGAACATGACTCGGAATGAAAATAAAATGGGACCACCCCTACAGAGAGCCTGCATCCAGCAACTGTGCTTAGAAGAGATTTATTCTAGACATTTACCAGTCTGTGGGAGAAGTGATGTGTCCACTGCATGACCTGACTCAGCAAAGCAACACTCAACACATTTAACAGATGCCTGAGAAATAACAAATGTCATGAGAGTTTAAGATAACCTGGGAGCCTTCATTCATAGAAACACAGAAATGTCTCTAATATGTGCAGTGCAAAGAAGAAAAATCCCCAAAGTTTAAAACAGTACATATAATATGAAACTTTTGTGTAAGAAAGAAAAACTTATGGGGCTGGAGAAATGGTTCAGATCTTCCAGAGGATAGGAATTCGGTTCCCAGCACCCACATCAGGAGGCTCACAACTGCTTGTAAACATCTGTCTGCAACGCTAGGTCCAGGGGTTCAGAAGCCATCTACAGGCTTGAGTTCCTCTTCTGGGCACCTACATACATGAAGGACACCCACACATACACATAAATAAAAAACAACAAAGAAGAAAGTGGGTCTATAAATAAACATGTGCTTACAGCTGGTTGAACAAGGTGAACTAGCTCCGTGTTCCACCTTCATCCCTGCAGACAGGAACCCGGGAGGACACAGACAACAGCAGCCATGACAAGATGCAGAGGTGAGGACAGGAAGAGGCAGACGATGTTTGGAACCAAATGAAAGTCACACACACACACACACACACACACACACACACACACACACACACACACACGGCTTCACTTGTACTAGGGCAGTACTCTACCATCGAACTATAGCCCCAGTTCTATGAGTTTTGGGGTTTCTTTTTTGGGGGGTTGGTAGTTTTTTGTTTTTGTTTTTTGGGTTTTCTTTTTTGTCTTCTTTTTTGTTGTTTTTTTTTTTTTTGTTGTTGTTGTTGTTGTTTTTGGTTTTTTGAGACAGGGTTACTCTGAGTAGCCCTGGCTGTCCTTTAACTTGCTTTTCAAGCCAGCCTCGAACTCACAGAAATCGCCTGCCTCTGCCTCCCAAGTACTGGAACTAAAGGTGTGCATCACTACTGCCCATCTCTATGGGTTGGTTTTTTTGTTTTGTTTTGTTTTGGTTTGGTTTTGGTTTTGGTTTCAATAAAGGGGGAAATCCTGAGGGTCACTCAGTGTCTTCCTGTAAGAGACATACCTCTACCTGCTCCAACTAGCTCTTCAAAGGAGAACTGAGCTAGGGTGGAGGCATCAATGAGCCTCTAACAAATGCTTTTCCAGGTGACCCACTCTGTGGCATCTGCCCTCGACTGGGGGATTAGTGTCCCCTGCACCCCACTCACCCCTGACCAGACTCATGTAGGGCCACAGCAAGCCCTGTGGGGTTACAAGTCACAGTTCAGACACTGGGCTGCCATGACCTTGTGCTAATCCCCTTCCCAGACAGGAATTCGTGAAGCCTGGCTGATGGGGAGGGCGCTTCAGCAGTTAGGCAACAAGCCAGTGTGAGGGATATGGTTTGCCTGTGGGTGGCTTTGGAGATGGGGTCCCATGCCGCCCCTCCTATCTGTGGTCCCACAGCACACCCTCCTCAAGGTAGCAGGAGACAGGTTCTTCCTGGGGTGACTGTGGGACTCTGAGGTTTGCACAGAGAGCTTGCCCTGTTCTGGACTCTCTGACTCTGCAGTCAGTACCCCCAGGAGGAAGATAAGGGTTACAATAATAAAAATGACAGTTGCTGCTGGGGTGCCAGGCATGGTAGATAGCACTTTATAAACATTTGCACAGCTTATCTCAGTGTGCCCTTACATTACCCTAGGCACTAGGCACTAGATCAATCTCTCCTGCCTTCCACTGTTGGGGACACCAAGGCTCAGGAAAAGACCTTGCCTAGGGAGCAAGTGTTAGCCAAGCCCAAAGCCTGCACTCCTGAGCATAAATGCTGTGCCTCTACACAAAGGTGGGGAATGTAAGGGAACTTGAAGCCAGGGACATTGGGAAGGCACAGAAGACATAGGAGTGCAGCAGACTGGAGACAGAAGACCCCAGGTTACGTCTAGATCTCCGCAGGGATGTTGAGGCAGATGTTAGCGGCTCACCCATGCTCCCGTTCTTCCCCACAAGCAGAAGCTGTTAAACTCAGGGAAGTGTTGCATCTACCTAAAAAACACCTTTGCATCCAGCTAAAACACAGACTCCTGGGTTGGGGCAACCCGAAGGTTGAGGAGTGCTCTCTTTACCCAAGAACAGAAGCTGCGGCATCTGACCTTTGCTCTCCCTTCTCTTCTCAACAACAAGGGTGCCGTCTTTAAGTATGAAGCTAAAGCTACTCTCTGAAAACAGCAGGAGAGAAGGACAATGAAATGGGTCCCAGAGGATGTACTGGAGGGGCCACAAGGGCCCCGGGAAGCCACTACCCACCAGCAGCCTCGATGGCCCACCTGGCTGATCCAAGTCTCAGGGGCGGAACCAGAACCTTTAGGTAGAAGCCACTGGAGCTCAGAAAACCTAGGCTAGCCGATCCTGGGACCAAGGGGCCCAGAGTTGGTCTCCGCCACCTCCAGCAGTGCTGAGCCCCATGCCTGCAGAGGCAGAGGCAATGAGAGAAGAGCCACCTGGCAGGGGTGGCAGGAAAGATATTCTGATTTTGGCTGGGGCTGCACTTAATGGCCTTGCACGCTTCAGTCACACACACACCTTTGGAGGTGAGGAAAGGACCCTATGGCATGTGCCCAGTTCTGCACGGCATCCAGTGATGGCCTGCTGTGACCTGCAAGGCCGCACAAAAGCACTGCCCCACAAACTCCGCTGCAGTTAGAATGTGTTGTATCTGTGCTGTCCAAAGCAGCCGCTATCAAGCACTTGAAATGCGGTTACCACAGCTAGGGAGTGGAGCTTTTAATCAATTTAATTAAAATAGCTACATGTGAGGGCTAAAGACATGGCTTAATTGGTAAAGTGCTTGCCTAGCAAGCATGAGGACCTGACTTCAACCCTTAAAAATCTACGTAAAGAAGCCAGGTGTGGTGCAAATGCCCATGATTCCAGCAATGGGTAAGCAGAGTAGGTGGATCCTGGGGCTCAGGAGTCTGCCAGCCTGGCCTATACAGCAAGCTTCAAACCAACAAATGACTCTGTTTCAAAAAAGAAGGTGGACGCTGCCCGAGGAACTATACCCAAGGTGACCTCTGGCTTCCACATGCACACCCACACATGTGGGCACCCACATGAACATGCATCTGCTTGTACACACACACACACACACTACATGTGGCCAGCAGACAAGGCCACCATCTCTTTCCACCCACACCCCCCACTCTCTCTGGCCTCTGCTTCTGCTGGTCCAGCCTTTCACTCCAGCCACACAGCGTCTCCCTGCCTGCCTCATTTCCAAGAGCCCACTCTGTTCCAGGCACACACCGTAGCACATCGATGACATCACCTTGCCCTTCCCTCTGCACCCAGCCTGCTCTTCCTAGACTGTCTGCTGACTGATTCACTCGGTCTGATGTCTCTGCTTAACGGCTTTCTCAGTGAGGGCCCCCCTGGTCACTACACTTCTGTAACAAAGAAGGAAGTCTCGGATCTGCAGGCTTTCATCCCCAAGCCTGGCACACAGTGCCAGAAACATGCGCTGAATGTGTCTGACGTCTTAAGTGGGTGCACAGAGAGTGCCTCTGCCCTGGAGGACTTTTCCACCACTTGATGCTTGAGGACTGCATAGTCAACCCGCTCTTTGAGGCTTCTGCGTGAGTTGGGTACTATACCAGGTGCCAGTGTGCACAGCACAGTGAGTTCAGACTGGACAAGAGCTCAGGACCTCCCGGAGCTAAGTGAGATGGATGGACAGGCTGTTAGTAAGGTAAACAGTGGGGGAAAGGCATTTCAGGCAAACGGAAGTCACTCGTGAAGAACCGCAGTCAGGAGAGAAGGCCATCCTTGGAGGAACCATGGTTAAACACAAGTGATGGGACATTAGTGTGAGATGGGGCTGCTGGGGTGACCCGGAGCCACAAAGCGTGGCTGTGGAAATTCTAGAACTCTATGCTTTCTCCTAAAGTGACATCTCTGGTATCCACATAGTGTCTCCTCTAATTAGTCCTAATTTCACCCACAGCAGTGGAGGACGGGTCTATCTGAGGTCAGATTCACCAGGTACTGTCACTGTCTCCTGAGCTCAGCTGCCCACTGTCCACCCAGAGCTTGCCTGAATGCAGTAGATGCTGTCGGTGGTCCTGTCACCGCCCCCAAGTCCAAACCCAAATCAGAAGTGGGGTGATTTCTAATCCATGGAAGACTTAGTAAGTGAGGGATGGGGGGTCAGGGTCCACCTGTCAAGAGGAGAATCCTGGGGGTTCCAGTGTTTCAGTCAAGTCTAGTACCTTAGGTTGCAGCAATGACACAGTCACACAAGCTTGTGCTGGCTGATCCCTCTTCCCTATTTCACTCCCCCCACTCCCTCTCATCCCCTTCCTCAAATTATCTCCCAAATAAAGGACATGTATCAAACCCTTGTCTCAGGCTCTGCATTCTATAGAGCACAGATTAAGGGCCCCGTGAATGTCGTGCTCACCGGAGTGGGCAGGCTGATATTGGCAAGGACTTGCTCTGGCTGCACCCAGCAGCAGGAGTAGTGAAGAGCCAGAAGGGACCTTTAAGGGGACGGGGACAGGGGTTGGCAGTGGTGGTAACAGAAAGAACGGGCTAGGGTGGGCTTGGCAGGCCAGGGTGCTGCTGAGGCCTGGCTGGGAGAGCCAGTCTTGCCCCATGCCAGCCCTCTATCCCAGCCTGGCCCTGGAGACCTGTTGCAAAGACTATTTATAGAGAGCTGGGTGTTTGCTTGAAGGATTTGAGGCCTGGCTTTATTTTTAACTTCTTTCCTGTGGCAGAGCATGACTGCTCTGAACTAAGGAAGGGAAGTGGAAGTCAGACCCAGCTTTGGAAACCCAGGATGGTAAACGGCAAAATGGCACGTGGGGCCGAAGGAAGCCTGAAGTTGGAGCCGACTGGTTTCATCTACTCCACTGCCTCGGTGTCGGGGGGGGGGGGTGTGAGGGGGAGAAACTGCTCTGGCCTCTACTCACTGAGCACCCACAGGGCTCCATGACCACGCTGAGAAACCCACAACACCCCCTACCTCATGTCATCTCACCATAACCCCAGGAGCAGGGCTGGGGTTGCCCCCATTCTACAGATGAAGCCAGGGAAGTTGAGGGGGCAGGATAGGAACCCCATTCCTCCGGGTTCCTGGTTTATGCTGCCACCGGTTCCGCCAGACTGAGGCACGGCCAGGCAGTCAACATCTGCCCACAATAGGGTATGCCTGACACCTAAAAGCAAAGAGGCTGTCTCCCCTGAAGGGTGAGAGGGCTGAGATGGGGGGAGCGAACTTGAGGCCTTGATGTGGCTGCTGTCTTGTGGGTTTCCACTACTTTCGTCGTCTGTGGAAGATGTTTGGCTAAGCTCTCTCCATGAGAATGAAGTAGATGAAGGCTCTCGGCGTGGAGTCTGACTGTGGGCTCCCCCACCCACTGTGATAGGTAGTGTCCTGGACTGGTTCCATGGCTGAACACCCTTCAGGCCCTCTCTCCAGCCCACCTAGCTACTCCTGTCCTGACCTCTAGCTTATAGAGGGCACAGCGGGGAAGGTTACAGAGAGGCCATGTAATCAGTACGTAGGACTGGGGGCCAAGCCTCCAGACCCTGACTATGACCTTGAGTTCTCAGGCTTTCCTCCTGCAGCAGCCATGGCACCTTTATCTACACTCCTAATTCCAGCACTCTGGCATCCGGCCCCTTCCAATGCTGACCCCTAAATCCCTGGAACTCAGCTAAGGTGCCAGGGTCAGGTCAAGCGCTGGCCTCCCCCAGAAGTGGGGACACCTGGACATGTACAGCAAAGGGTACTTTTCTCCTGAAGTTGTAGACTACCAGCCTGTCCATTCTCTGACTTCTCTAGTCAGGCTAAAAAAATAAGGTAGAGAGGCCCTTTGGCTGTCTAGAAGGCCAGTACACAGGGCTGGCGGTAGGGAGGTAAAGTTCCTCTTTCCACCACACAGGCCCCTGTCCCTTGTCCATTAGATCCATTTATGTGCCCAGAAGCCAACTGAAGCTTCGCAAGGCCATCTCCCATCTGCTCACACCACACACCCTGGCTGGGCCCCTCCCCCTTCCCAGGTCTCAGTTTCTCCATTATGAATCCAGCATACTGGGCTTCATTTCTCTGAGGACAGCTTCGAACTGGATGTTCGCCTGGGTTCTCTGCTCGCCAAGCTTGGAAGGTCTCCCTAACACACTCTCTGCCTTGAAGCTACAGCTGCCTCATGTATACCAAAAGAGTCCCACCCTGACAACTCAGGAAATTCCATCCACCACAGTCTTCAGTCTCTCTGGGCGGCAGAGGGATTTTGTCCATCTGGTGAGTCACGAAAGAAGGACTCAGAGAATGGCAGGACTCTGAGCTGGAGACTCTCTGCCATCTCAACCCATTTCTGGGGAGGTTAACACACTCAATGATGGAATCTTCCACCAGGAATGTCAGGAGACAAGCCACAGGGAAGACACCATGCAGCTGTCTGTGGGGATGTTAAAAGTGGTCCTGAGAGCATGACACATGTGGTCATGTCCTCAAAGAAGCAAAAGGCAAAATGCATAGTGTTGGCAATGAGGCTGTGTGGAGTGTCCTTCTGGTGAGAGCCCCTTGGAGATGATGGGGGGTGGGGAATCTGAGGGCAAGCACACACACTGCTTAGCCTCAGAAAGTTCATAGGCACGTAACTCACCCCTGCAACAATTGTTCTTAAAATATGTGTGAGATGTACAGGAGTGGTGTGGCCACTGGAGATGGTTCAGGAGTGTGTTTGTTTGTGTTAAGCTACTCCACGGTAGCATGGACCTCACCAGAAGAGCTGGATGAGGTGGCTATCAAGACTCCTTGCGGAGACTTGGGTGAGGCAGCATTATACCCAAGGTCCACCATGGGTTTGTTTTATTTTTTAAGACAGAGTCTCACATAGCCAAGGCTGGCCTCCAACTCACTCTGCAGCTGAGGATGACTTTGAACTTGCTTATCCTTCTGCTCTGACCTCCCAAATGCTGCCATTGCAGGCGTGTGCCACCATGCCTGGCCTATGTGGTGCTGGGGACCAAACCGGGGGCTTCATGCATGATAGACAAGCACTCTACCAACTGAACTACACCATAGCTCAGATCCGAAAATGCTAACTAAATGGAAATTCCTGAAACGACAGGTTCATGTGCACATTTTAACTAACTTCTGTTACAGTCTCGGATTCTAAGTGCTCTGTTGTATCTCTAACTGTTGTTGAAAAATCTTCTACTGCACTTAATTCAGAAATTAACAGTGGGTTCTTACAGAGAATAAATATCAGTGTATAAGGGTTCAGTATTACAAATGCTTGTTGTTACGTCTTAGAGCATCTCTCATGAATAAGTGGGACTTATGCGGTTCCAATGAGCCCTAATGATGCTTGAATGTCTCTGAGAAGTTTCCTGGCTAGACCATTCCCTCAACCAGCGGCTGTGAGCAAGGAGAGGGGCCCTGCAGTGTTCACTACAGCCTCGCTTGTGGTCATGAAGACATGAAATGTTTTCAGGCACCATGAAGAGAGATCTGGTTAACTAAATCGTGATACCAGCAAATAATGGGGGGAGGGGTATCATAGCTCCTGAAAAGCTCTCGGAACATTATGTAGGAATCTGTAGTTATGAAAAATAGAACCAAGCAAGAGCAGAGAGGCAAATGGTAGAATTTCCCAATGATCTCTTAACAGTGGTGCCTTCAGAAGCAGCTAGGGCAGGAGGGGTTTCATTTTATTTTTTTATTACTATGCCCTTCCTTGAATTTTAATGAGCGTGCTGTAGAACAGTGTTTAAGATGGGAAAAGAGGGCTGGAGAGACACCCTTATCAGTAAAGGGCCTGCTGTGTAGACAAAAGGACCTGAGTGGGCTTTGGAGCACCCACATAAAAGCCAGACGTGGTAGAACCCAGCGCCTGGGTGGGTGAGGAAGACGGGCAGATCCCCAGACCTCCCCACTTGGACATGAGCACTGAGGCTTAGTTGAAGATGTGTTGTGTCTCTCCCTGCTTCTTCAGCTTCTCTTCTCTCACACCTCCTTCAGGGCCTCTCCTCTCCTCTCCCCTCCACCCCTCCCCTCTTCTGGGATTGAGTTCTCTGATCTATCATGCAAAGAACTTGAGAAGATTTGTTATGTGACTTCATGGGAAACAATATGAAGTGTATAGACCCACTTAGTAAGGCTTCATGCCAGAGAAGTGGCTCCTGAATCTATTTTAGATAAAAGTTACCAGGAAGGTAGAAAGTAGGAGGAAAAACATACAGGAAACAACAGTAGCGTAAGAAATCCAGCTGACCCTGGCATAGTGGCTCACACCTTTAATCCCAGCACTCAGGAGGCAGAGGCAGGCGGATCTCTGTGAGTCCGAGGCCAGCCTGGTCTACAGAGTGAGTTCCAGGACAGCCAGGGCTACATAGTGAGACCCTGTCTCAAGAAACAGAGTTTTAGGTTAGACAATGTTTTCTCAGACAGCAAAAGAAAAAAAAAAAAAAAGGTCGATACACTAGACATCATCAAAGTTAAAAACCTGGGTGCTTCAAAGGGTGCTGTCACTAAAGTGAGAACTCTGTACTAATTTTAAAAATCAATAAAAAAAATAAATAAAAACAAAGTGGAAATAGACGAGCATTGTGGCACACACTGGTGACACCCAGAGACTGAAGTAGGAGGGCGTCACAAATTCAAGGCCACCCTGGGCAACTAGTGAGGTCTCATTACAAAATCAAATAAAGAAAGGGTTCAGGGTGTAGCTCAGTGGCGGAACACTTGCCTGGCACGGGCCACGCCCTGGGTTCAGTCCTCACTGCACGGGTAGGGGTGCGGAACAATGCACAGAATGGAGCAAATATTTGCAAGTCACAAAAATTGTGTCTAATAAAGGGCTTACATTCAGACTCTATAAAGACCCTTTACAGCTTAATTAAAAAGAAAAAATACAGACAGATGTGATGACACAAATCTGTAATGGCAGCACCCTGGAGACTCAGGTTTACAAGTTCAAGGCCAGCCTGGGGACTGTAGAGCAAGATCCTATCTCAAAAAGTCGGGGGTGGGGAGAGAACCCAATAAAAATGGAGAAATGATATTTCTTTGAAGAAAATACACAAAGAGCCAACGAGCTCAAGATAGTTGACTAACATCCCCAGTCATCCCAGAAAAGCCAATCAAAACCATGCTGAGACATCTCATCTGAGCAAACCAGATACGAAACGCATTGGCTCAAACTAGGAAAGGGCCCACACAGAATCGAGGTTTAGTTATTAAGCACACCAACAGCATTGGAATTATGTAGGCAATGCTCTTACATTTACAATTTTATTATGTTCACTTATTTGTTTTCTATGCATGTGTGCAGGGTGGGGGGCGTGTGTGCTATAGTGCATGTGTGGAGGTCGGAGAAGGACTTGAAGGAGTTAGCTTTCTCCTTCCATCATGTAGGTCTCAGGGATCCAACTCAGGTCATCAGGCTTGGTGACAAGTACCTTTGTGTGCTGAGCCATCTCAGCAGCCCAAATGCCATTGCTTTTCAGAGGTGCATTTTCAAGTATTTTGAGATGAATTATCTCATGACATGTAGAGTGTGGACTATTTCCAAAAAACAAAAAAAACTACATGTATCAAAGATGAAGCAACATGGCAGTGCCGCTAATGATTGGCAAGTCTAGTTAAAGAAGAAATGGTCACTCGATACACTAGACTGTTTTATATTTTTTCATAATAAAAAATCTAAACAGGTGAGCCAGGTGGTGGTGGCACACACCTTTAATCCCAGCACTTGGGAGGCAGAGGCAGGTGGATCTCTGTGAGTTCGAGGCCAGCCTGGTCTACAGAATGAGTTCCAGGACAGGCTCCAAAGTTACACAGAGAAACCTTGTCTCAGAAAAAAAAAAAAAAGATTGAAAACTAAATAGGAGAAATCTTATGTGAAAATACATACTTCCAGTTTTTCTTGGGAAAAAAAAAAAAACAAGAACTGGGCTGGGTGTAGCTGAGTTGGTGGAATGCTTGCCTAATCGTTTGAGAGCAAGTGGCCTCCAAAGGGAGTAAGCTATTAGGAAGTGTGGCCTTGTTGGAGGAAGTGTGTCACTGTGGGGATGGGCATTGAGGTCTCCTAGGCTCAAGCTACACTCTGTAGAGACAGTTCACTTCCTGTTGCCTTCAGACCAAGATGTAGGACTCTCAGCTCCTTCTCCAGCATGATGTCTGCCTACATGCCACCATGTCCCACCAGGAGGACAATATCTAAGCCTCTGAACTATAAGTGAGCCACCCCAATTAAATGTTTTCCTTTCTAAGAGTTGCCATGGTCACGGAGTCTCTTCACAACAATAAAGACCCGACTAAGATACCTGCTGGGCCATCTCACCAGCCCAAATGCCACTGCTTTTTAGAAGTGCATTTTGAAGAACTTTGAAATGAATTATCTTGTGATACCTAAAGTATAGACTATTTCAGAAAAAAAATACATGTATAAAAAGTGAAGCAACATGGTAATGTGGCTAACGATTGGCAAGTCTAGTTAAAGAAGAAATAGTTCTACACTAGACTATAGAAATTCACTACACTAGACGATTTTATATGGTTTTTTTCATAATAGAAAATCTAAAGAGGAAAGATTTTACGTCAAAATACAGACTTCTAGTTTTTCTTGAAAAAAAAAATCAAGAGCTGGGCTGGAGTGTAGCTCAGCAGGTGGGATGCTTGCCTAGCATGCGCAAAGCCCTGGTACCAAGTAAGCTGGGCATGACAGCAGATACTTGTAGTTCCTGAAGGAGACAGGAGGATCAAATTTTCAAGATCATCCTCAGCTACATAGTTTGAGGCCAGCCTGGGCTACATGAGACCTTGTCTCAGAAAAATAATGATAATCAAAAACTGTGCTAATATTTTCAATGAGCCTGCAGACTGCATTAGGCAATGTCAGACCTCATAAGGGTACTTGAAGAGGGCAGGTTCCTTGTCCTAGCCAGTCAGATACAAGCCTGCTACCTGTCAGTAAAATGTATGACCTCCATAATACCTGCATGCACAACACCAGGTGTCTACTGTCCTTCCTGGTTCCTGGTATTTGACACCCATCCTAACCTGGCTTGAGCCCGCTGCCTGGCAGGCCTCCATCTCCAGCCCCCTCAGGGACTCACCATTTCCTGCATTCTCATTCCTTAGGGCACACCTCAAATCCCTTTCTGTCCCTAGAATGACATTTGTCTTTCCATCTGAGAACTCCCAGCCAGAGGTGGCCACCTGCAGGGCCTCCTGGGCAATGCTCCCCCTCACCACCCACCAGCAGCTGCTCCTGCCTCTGCTCCCTAACGCTCCACCCACCTCCGCTCCAGCCCCTTGTCAGCTCCTTCCTTCTCAATCACGCCCAATCCCTGGC
Source organism: Peromyscus californicus insignis (assembly GCF_007827085.1). NCBI lineage: Eukaryota > Metazoa > Chordata > Mammalia > Rodentia > Cricetidae > Peromyscus > Peromyscus californicus. The sequence continues at coordinate 137,997,851 of NW_026294595.1, forward strand.
TTCAGCTGTACACTGTGAATCCCTGGAGGATGCTGACCTTGACAGTTCACTGTGTGCCCATTGATGCAGCACAAGCCCTGCTCAGAACAGAGGCTAATCAAATGCTGTGACAGGAAACCCATCAAGGTGACATCACACAAAGAGGCGCATTCTTGCAGCAGGTCCTAGAAGCTTCGACTCCCAGTGTGACTGGGATGCTTAGTCCCCTTGTGCTAAACCCAGATTCAAAACCGGGCCGACTAATGCCACAGACCTGACTCCTAACCACTGCACACAGAAATTCAGTCTCTAACAACTCTCCAGGCCAGTGCCCAACATAGGATCTTCCAGAGGGCCGTTTGAGGAAGCGCTGGAGGCAGGGAGTGGGTCAAGAGACAGAACCGGTTCAGGGATATCACTCCACTATTAATTCTGAGCTGTTGGGGACTTCCTCATGGGGCAGCTGAGAACTCTCCAGCTGTGTCCCTTGCCTGCACCTGGGGACACAGGAGAAAATTAGCAGGGACGTGCCTGGAGCCCTGGGCAGTGCAAACAGACTCCACTGTGACCCTTGTAAAAGCTGCGAGGTGGAGGTCAGCCTTCAATGAGAAAGGAGGGAAGTGGGAGCTGGAAGGAAGCCAGCAGCACGCTGCCGGGTCCCTCCCTCAGCCGCTGCCTGTGCTCCTTCCAGAGGGAGCCATTAATTGAGGTGTGGGTGGGTGTGACAGCCAGAGAAGCTAAGGCACCTCCTAGCTCGTCCACCACCCAGATTCATGACCTTAAAAGGAGTTACCAAAAGAGCTCTTGGCCACAAAATCCAAAGGCCTGGATCCCTTAGTGGCCGTGGGCATGATGTCATACTTTCTGTGCCTCAGTTTCCCCAGGTAACCAGAGAACCAGCTAGGTTATCTCTGAGGGTCTGAATGACTCTAAGACTCAGAGCAACACTGCCCAATAAAAATGTAATGAAAACAAGCCACATACATAATTATTTTCTTTCTAGGAACCGCCTTTTAAAAAGTAAAAGGAAACAGGTAAAATTAATATCAAAAGTATATTTTCCCCTAACACAGTATATCCAAAAACAACCATTTCAACATGTAACCAGTATTATGTATGTGCAAGTGTGTGCATCATATACAAGAGTGCACATGTGTGTGGACACCTGGGGCAATCTCAGGTTTGGTCCCTCAGAAGCTGTCCACCAAGGTTTTGGAAACAGGATCTCTCACTGGGATCTTGGGCTCACTGATTAGCTGGCTGGTCAGGAGAGCCCCCAGGGATCAGTCTGTCTCCACCTCCTCAATGCTGGAATTACAAGTTCATGCAAACATGGAGTATGCCTCTGTGTGTGTGTGTGTGTGTGTGTGTGTGTGTGTGTGTGTGTGTGTGTCTGTATGTCTGTGTGTGAGTCTGTGTAGGTATATGTGTGTGTATGTGTGTGTGTATGTGTATGTGTGTCTTGTGTTTTTAATGTGTGTGTATGTCTGTGGGTGTGTCTGTGTGTATATGTATGTGTGTCTGTGTGTATGTCTGTGTGTGTATGTGTGTGTGTCTGTATACATGTGTATGTGTGTGTATTTTATGTGTGTGTGTCTGTGTGTGCGTTTTATATGTGTGTGTGTTTGTGTGCATTTTATATGTGTGTGTGTGTGTGTGTGTGTGTGTGTTTTATGTGTGCCTGCGTGTCTGTATATTTTATGTGTGTGCTGGAGGAGGAGCTCAAAGCCAGCTCTTCTTGCTTGCCCAGTGAATACTTTATCAACTGAACCATATCCCTAGTCTTTTATAATTTATATGCATTTTTTTAAATTTAAGAGCTTTGCCTTCTTTTTGTAGTATGTTTCTAGAATCCAGTGTACATTTTCCCACTTGTCAGTTGGGACTAAATGCATCTCATGGCCCCCAGACCATGACAGGAGGATAGCACACTGAACAGCAAGAGTCTAGAATCTTCTTCTGTCCATTGCCCATCTTAAAGGGGTGAGATGTGTGGGTTCCCTTCCTTGGCCTGGGAGAGATGTCCTGATTATGGACGCTGAGCTGAGGGTATAACCAAACCCAGAGCTAAGAGCTAGAGGCTACAGAGGACAGAAGCCCAGCCCTCCTGAGCCCCAGGAGGCTGCTGGCTGCTGGGGCTGCTTCCTATCCCTCTGCATCCAGCTTACTCACCAAAGCCCCAGGGAAGGGGGAGTCTTCAGGGAAGATGCTGCAATCCTGTGTTTCCTCCTAACCCAAAGACTCCCTTAATTGGAAATTCTGCTGGGCTTGAATTGGAGCCCAAGCCACTCCCATCAGGGTCTTGACTGCCGATTCATGAAGCCTCCAGCTCTCCCCAGAGCGTCCTGTACATGGCCAGCGGAGCTGTACATAGGAGAGGCTAGGTACCAGTTTCTCATTCTAGAAGCACAAGCCAGCTGCAGGGCCTGGGGACCTTCTTGGTGACAGTGCCACACATTCAGATGCATGGGTGCTTGCAAGGACAAGGGCAGGGAAAGTAAGAGAGCAGACAGGGGTGTCTCTGTGCCCCACAGGGAGAGTTTAGGGAAAGCAGTCCTCACCCAGCATCCACTGCTTTGTCTTTAAAACCGAGCATGTGGACTGACAGTGCTCTCCACTGCTGGCTGCTCCGTGCCAATCAGTAGCTCATTTCCTGCTACCCTCCTCTCTACCCTATGAGGCACGAGGATCCCACAGTCAGAGTGGGGGAGCAACTTGGGCAAGGTCACACAGCTGGTACAAGAGGCAGCATATCATCTCAAGGGCTTCTGAACCTGTTTGTATTTTGTCCACGGATGACCCAAAACAGCCCCAGCTCCCACTTGTCACAACCATTGGAGGGACTGAGAAATGATCGGAATTGGAGTGCACAGTATGAAATTCCCAAAGAATCAATAAAGAAATTATGTTAAAAAATAATAAAGAAGCCGGGCAGTGGTGGCGCATGCCTTTAATTCCAGCACTTGGGAGGCAGAGCCAGACGGATCTCTGTGAGTTCGAGGCCAGCCTGGTCTACAGAGTGAGATCCAGGACAGGCACGGAGAAACCTTGTCTCGAAAAACCAAAATAATAATAATAATAATAATGATGATGATGAAGAGGAGGAGGAGGAAGAGGAAGAAGGAGGAGGAGGAAGAGGAGGAGAGAAAGAAGAAGAAGAAGAAGAAGAAGAAGAAGAAGAAGAAGAAGAAGAAGAAGAAGAAGAAGAAGAAGAAGAAGAAGAAGAAGAAACAAAGACAGAATATGGGCATTTGTAGGAAAACTAGCAGAATTCAAATGAATTCTGGAGTTTAGTGGATGGTTATGTGCTGATGTTGTATGTCTGTGTGTGTTCATGCAGGTACACACATGTCTGCTGACACATGTACCCATGTGTGCATGTGTGTGGAAGTCAGCAGACACCAGATGTTTCTTCAGCCACCAGCTGCCTGGCTGGCCAGCAAGACCCCAGAATGCACCTGTCTGCACCTCCCCAACAGTGAGACTGCAAGCCATCATATCTGGCTTGTTTGTTTGTGTTTGTATTTTGTTATGCTTCCCAGTTAGGCTCGAACTCATGTCCTTATGCTTCCCAGGTCAGCACTTACTGGCTGAGCTAACTCTGCACCTCTCATTTGATACATGTATTGTGGTCATCTAAGAAAGCAGCATTAGAGACTTGGTGGAAGGATATGGGGACTCTTTGTATCTCCTCACAACTTGCACTTTTTAAAACTTATTTTATTTTTAACTATGTGTGTGGGGGAGGGGTGTGCATATGTCTGCTGACTCAAAGAGACGACATGAGATTGCCTGGGGCTGGAGTTACTGGAAGTTGTGTACTGCCTGATTTGGGTGCTGGGAACCAGACATGGGTGCTGGGAACTGAACTCTGGTCCTTAGCAAGAACTGTATTCACTTCCAACCACTGATCCACCTCTTCAGCTCCTCCTCACAACTTTTCTATAAACCTAAAATTATTCCAATGTAAAAGTTTGGTTTTTCCAAAAGTGTGCCCTTTACTTCATAAAAGTATCGTGGTGGGACAATAATACAGTCCCCTGCTCATAGGCCTGGTCTGCCTCAGTCCATTGGTGCTGCTATAACAGAATACCTCAGATTGCACAGTTTGTAACCACAGGAAGTTATTGCTCACCATCTGAAGACTGACCAGTCGAAGCAAGTTCAGTATTAGATAAGGCCATTCTCTTCCATAATGGCAGCTTGCACACTCTAGCCTTTGAAGGACATAAAGGCTGGATTATGTGATGTCAGAGGCACATGAGGGGTGGAGAGCTCGCTCAGTCCGTAAAGTGCTTGTCACATAAGCATGAGGGTCTGAGTGTGAACTCCATAAAAAGCCAGGCATGATGGTTCATGTTTATGACCCCAACACTAGGGAGGCAAAATCAGGAGAATCCCTGGGGTTCTCTAGGCAGCCAGAAAGCTCTGGGGCCTAGTGGGAAATCCTGTTTTAAAAGGCAAAGTGCACGCACGACTTTCATCCCAGCACTTGTGAGGTAGAGGCAGCAGATCTCAGTGAGTTCGAGGCCAGTCTGGTCTACAAAGTGAGTTCCAGGACAGTCAAGACTGTTGCACAGAGAAACCCTGTCTTGAAAAACCAATAAAAATAAATCAATAGCAAGGTGGATGGATAGCTCCTGGGAAATGACACCCAAGGTTGATCTCTGGTTTCCACATGCCCTCTATACACATGTTTGTGTACATGCAACACACAGTGTGGGGATGGGGGAGCCAAACTCACCCTTTTCTAACGGCATTAGTCCCACCCATGAGAGCAGGGCCCTCATGATTCAATCATGTCTCAAAACTCCCACCCCTTGAGACCGTTAGTACAGTGATTACATTTCCCCATGAGCTCAGACCAGAGAGACGTTCTAACCTTAGCAGTCCTTAACCAAGAAGTCTTAAAAAAAAAAAAAAAAACCCTTAATTTCTTTCCTATTTTGCCGTACTAACTGTTACACTCACAACAATTTGAAGTTTGAGGCTATGCAGGTTAGAGCTTCGGAATCAGAAGGCTCAGACTTAAGACTTCTCCCGCTTGCTTTCTTTGTGGTGTTGGCACTGTTACGGTTTGAAATGGAAATGTCCCCGGGGGCTCATGTTTTAGAGATTTATTTATTTATTGTCCTATGTGTCTGTACATGCACCTGAGTAGATATGTACACCACATTCATACATGAGCCTGCAGAGTCAGATGCCCTGGAACCAGAGTTGTGAGTGCTGGGAACCAACGCCAGGTCTTCTGCAAGAACAGTGAACGCTCTAAAAGGCCAAGCCCCCATGCTCCAGCCCCCATGCTCTTTAAATGCCTGGTCCCCAGCTGGCGGCACTGGAGTGAGGCCTAGCTGTTAAAAGGTCACTAGGTGCACTTCCTGTCTCACTCTCTGCTTCCGGGTCCATGCACGAACAGCCGATGCCTTCCCTTCCAACAGCAGACTGAAACCCTCAAAACGAGGTGAAAAAAAAAAAAAAAAACAGCCCACAAGTCTTCTCCGTTTCTGTCAGATAATGGCATCACCATGACATAAAAAGTAAGGAATATGGGCATATTCTTTGAGCTCAGTTTCACATCTGTCAAATGAATCTGTTGAATGCCAGTGACTGTTGGCATTATTGTGGCTGTACTTAGTGTTCAGCACTATAGTTGCTACTATAGATTCTGCCTCAGGACCCAAGGACTTCCTTCTCCCACTCTAGCCACTTGGAGAACCACAGACTACCAGCACTCTCTAGGGATTGACCGGGCCTGAAGGGAGCTGTCCAGCCCCCAGGCCACGCTCCTTTCTGGGGAGGAGTCTACATTCTTCAGAGAGGGTTTGGTCCAACTCCCTCATCCCAAATAGGGATAACATCCCTCTGCAGAGCACCTCTGCCCCCGGGGTTGATGGAAGCCTTTGTGGAGACTGCACTACTGCTCAGCCTCTCCTCCAGCCCCATCCTGCTTCTTCCCTTCTCCAGAGCATCCATCCTAAGAGTGCTCCCCATAAGCATCCCCCTGCTCTCAGATCTCCATCTGAGAGTCTGCTTCTAGGGGACTCACCAAGAGCACTTGGCTTGCACTGGCCTTCTCAACTCTCAGAACAGCCCTGTTTGTACAGATGAGGCAACTGGGCTTCGAGAAGAAAACACAACTGGCCAAAGATGGACAACTAAGAAACGCTGACACCATGTGGGGAAACACTAACCTTCTGGGCTAGTGACTAGACAAAGCTCCTTGCTACTCTGAGCCTCTTTTAGCTCGTCTAAAATAGCACAAGAAACCTTGTAAGGTGGCTAAAGGCATGGGAGGGGTCGATATTGTTTAACACACACTGGAAGACAACGTTAGAACTCCGTCTGCTTTAGAATGAGAAGACATCGGGGATAGAATGTAGATGATAGGGTGGGTGGTGAGCCGGTGAAAGGGCGAGCGGATGTGTAGGAGGCAGGCCGGATAGGTGAGCAGGGTTGAGTGGACGGAAGTGTGGCCAATGGTTGGGTGGAAGTATGGCTAGCTGTGGAGGTGGCTAGATGACTGGATGGTGGAGGGGTCATTGAGTGAGTGCAAGTAGACATTTGCATGAGTAAAAATGTGGCTGGGTGGCCAAATGGAAGTAGCTGTAAGCAATGTGGTGGATGAATGGATGGGTTCATTACTGGTTTTCACAATGGGTGAAGTAGTTGAGTGAATAGAGATGATTGGTGAATGGGGGGTGGATAAGTGGTCAAATAGATGTGTGAGTAGTTGAGTCGGTGGTCGAGGAGGTGATTAGGCAGCCAGGAAAGTGAAAAGGGATGGGAAGTTGGCTGTGTGGATGAAGGTGGATGTGGTTGTGAGGATGGATGGGTGGTTGTGAGGATAGATGGTTGGTCGGGTAGATACTAAAGAGACTGAGTGACAGGAAGTTGATGGATGGATAAAAGGGTTAGGTGGATAGAGGCCCTGAGTGTTAGAGAAGTTGTGAAGGGATTAGAGGGATGTCTGGGTGGGCTACTGCTAGGTTTGGTGGATGGGTGGATAGATGGGTGAATAAATGGATGTGTGGATGAGTGCATGGTGGTGTAGGTGGGTATGCATTAAGTGGAATGGATAAGTGGATGACTGCTGAGCAGACACATGGCTATTAGATGGGTTATGTGAGAATCAGATATGCAAAGGGTTGGGACTGGGTGGGTGGTAGCCGCTAAGTGGATGGCTGAGGCACGATCTGAAGATAACTAGATGCATGGGTGACTGGCACAGTAAAGAAATGCATGACCAGGTTTGGCCTGGGCCCCCTAGGCTGCAGGTTCCCACCAGGCCCTTACCTGGAGGCAGCGATCTCTGCCTTCTGGCGAGCGATGGCTGCTGCACGCTGAGCGCCCTCGACGCCATGCTCCACTTTCTGGCGGACTTTGCTGCTCTTGAGCGGCAGCACGCGGCGCTTGGTGCCCTTGACCAGCACGTTGTGGCGGTACTTGCCCTCCTCACGGTGGCCGTCGGGCAGCGTGGTGCGGCCGTAGCCGTGGCGCAGGTTGTCCAGCCACTCTCCCTCGTAGCGCAAGCCGCTGGAACGCTCGCTCACGCCAAAGCCTGAGCGCCTGTCGTTCTTCCACTCGCCCATGTAGGTCTCGGTGGTGGTGGCATCGATGTCGGCGTCGAAGGGCGCGGCCGCGTCGTCGGGGCCCTCGGCGCCCTCGGCCAAGCTGCCGGTGGATGCGGCGTCGCTGGCGCCCGAGCTCAGATCGCTCTTGAGGAAGCTCAAGCGGCTGCGCTGGCTACCCAGCGACGTGCGCGACTCGGAGCGTCGCAGCCGCCCCAGCAGCGCGCCACGTGTGAACAGGCCCGGGGGACGCGCAGCCTCGGCGGTGGCTAGCAGGCTGAGCGCGAAGCCACCGCGCGGCACCGGGGGCGAGGGCAGCGCGGGCCCGTCCGCCGCCGGCGAGTCCGGAGCCACCGTGCCATTGCTGTGCTCGCTGCGCAGCGAGGACAGCGACGTGCGCAGCGGGGAGCGCACCACCACCGCCATCCCGTAGGGCACGCTTTGGCGCACGCCGTAGCCATGCCGCATGCCGTTGGTGAACTGGCCTTGGTAGGTCCCTGCGGGGTGAAGAGAGAGCTGTGTCAGTTAGGCGGCAGGGGCTGGGCGACTAACCCCTCCCCCACATGGACAAGACAGGATGGGGCCCAGAGAGAGAAGAGACCATTGGAGGGACAAGGTAGTGCATGCTGCTGTGACTGTCTAGCCTAGCATGCTGTGACCTGGATCGTGGGCAAGGCAGGGTGGGGCCCAGAGGACAGTTTGACCATGGGAGGAAGACGCATGCTGTTGTGTGTACCTGGAGAGTGGCCCCAGTAGGCTACGGGCAGGGCCAGATGTGGGCAAGGCAAGAGGGCACCATGACAGAGGTGGGCCATCAGAGGGACAGAGCCATGCTGCTGTGTGAACCTGAGAATACATGTATGCCAGAGCACATACTTGGGCAAGCCAGAGGGGGAGGTGTGGCTATCAACCCTGGTGGGCCATGTGAGTCAGAGAATAAGTGTGAAGCTGTGTGATTGATCAGTCGAGGTTCCGATACTGGGTGACACTGAAGGAGAGTGCCAGTTCAGGAGCGAACACACCAGAAGGAATTTGTGGAATGGTATAAACACTTCCACTGGGGGAACATGCTAAGGTCACAGGTGTACAACAGAGTGTGAGGTGTGTGAATCGGTGTGTTACAGTGTAGTTATCCGAGCAGGATAGGCTGTGAACTCTACTTGAATGAGTGCCCAGATTTTGGATTCCACGGGCAGATGGCGGCTCTGTGTAGTGCTGTGGTTGATGAGGGGGGCTGGTGCAAGGCAGTGTGCACACAGCCTGTCTGAGGACTTGTGAGAACAGCACAATCGGGATAACTTAAGTCTGTGGGTACAGTCCTGGGTCGGAGCTGCAAGGGAAGGTGGGAGCGCGTGGTCATGCAAGGCCGTCGGGGGTGGAAGAGGGAAAGGGGCGTGAACAGGCAAGACCCCGTTGGTACACAGAAAGAATGCACAGCTATCCTATTGTCCAAGGTGATGTGACTAGTGAGGGCCGTGAACAGATAAGACAGCAAGTGTGCAAAGCAGAGTGAATGTTGAGGTGTGTGTGTGTGTGTGTGTGTGTGTGTGTGTGTGTGTGTAAGAGCCTTGTGTGTAGGCATGTGTCTTTTTTTGTTGTTGTTGTTGTTGTTTTTTTTTGTTTTTCGAGACAGGGTTTCTCTGTGTAGCTTTGCACCTTTCCTGGGACTCACTTGGTAGCCCAGGCTGGCCTCGAACTCACAGAGATCCGCCTGGCTCTGCCTCCCGAGTGCTGGGATTAAAGGCGTGCGCCACCACCGCCCGGCCCTTGCATGTGCCTTTTGACTACATGAGATCACAGGTGTGACGGACAGTGTACACACAGGAAGCCAAGTGCCCATAGTCCCATGGAAGGGACATTAGGAATGTGCATGGAGTTTTGAGCGTGCAAGGCCACCTGAGCAGTGCAGTACAAGGCTGGGGCACTTGAAACAGTGAGTGTGTGGGCTTGTAGGCATCAGTCAAGTTGACACTGTGGAAGACCTAGTACGCAGATTGGTGACACATTCAGGAGCTGCCAGCAGTCAAGGGCCCATGTGGACACAAGCAGTGTAGCTCACAAGAATGAGTGCATGTCAGCAGGGCACTCAAGTCCTGCACAGTGGAGAGGCATATAGACTCCAAGGACTGCCTCCACCCTTGCTGTGTGACCTTAGGCAACTAACCTGACCTCTCTGTGTCTCAGCTTCCCTATCTGTCAGAAAGAGCGACCATCTCTTAATTCACGGGGTTCAGGCTTAAATGATTCTCTAACTCTGGAAAACTGAAAGAAAAGTTATGTGCTTGACGCGGTGGCTTGAGAAAGCTGTGCAGGGGCAAAAGGTCACCTGAGCTCTGTGAGGAAGCTGACGCCACTCCCATCCTACCCCCAGGGCTCCACCCACACTGGTCTCATGCTGATGACGTCATCTAGTGCTTTATCACCACTGTGTACGTCCTGCTGACCTCCACAAATATTCCTGGCCCCAGTTCCAGGTAAGCCTGGAGACAGATGTCCCCTAGACGTTAGTCACACACACACACACACACACACACACCACCTTCTTAGTTTTCCCCACAGTAGCACTGAAAGCCAGTCCTCTGCCTCTACCTCCCGAGCTGCCATGCACGCCAGTACTGTGGCATCAATGTCCTCCGCCCTGGAGTGGCTAGTCAGAGCCTTTGCTGCATCTTAAGAGTCCCTCACTTATCTGTGTGGTAAAGGCTTGGTCTCCAGCGTGGCTCTATTCAGAGGAGGAGCCTTTAAGAGGCGGGGCCTAGTCAGAGGCCATGGGGGCGTGTCCTTTCTTCCTCTCACTTCTTGAAGTGGGCAGCATTACACTCCCACCATGATGAGCACATCGCAATGGAGACCTCAAAGCAAAGGCGCCACCAGACCATGGACAGGAGCATCCCCAAACCAGAACCTTGAAAACCTGCTGCAGGCTTTAAGATGTGAAAGAAAGGAAGGCCACTCCCCTGTGACCGAAAATCCTCCTGCTAGGGCCCGCCTCTTAAAGGCTCCATTACCAAAGTTAATGACTTTGATTTAATAAATAAATAAAACAAGAAAAATTCAGAAAACAAACAGACAGACACATCCGGTAGTGTTTTTGCAAATCCCCACCAGGAAGCATGCAAGTGCATCCAGAATCCGGCCCCTTCTCGGCATCCTCACTTGGACAGGGTGGTGGTCAGAGCCACTGTTCTCCATCCTGGGCCAGAACTGGCCAGCCAATCAGAGACAGACTGCCCATTCTGCCCCTCTCACTCCAAGGACTGAAGCTGAAGGCCCGAGTGACCCACCCAACCCCCTAATTTCATCCCCGCCACTTCTCTGTTCTCATCTCCCCCACTCAAGGCTTAGAGGCCTCTTGGGTGTGAGTCGCCCACACCAGCAGCCGTCCTGCCTCAGGAGCATCTGCGTGTGTCCTTCCCTCTGACCAGAATGTTCTTCCCCCAGGTGCCCACACGGTTCACTCCCCTGGTGCCTTCAAGCCTCCACTCCTGGCATCAGTCCCGACTTCGCACACGAGGTTTCTATCCGTCCTTGCTTCAGCCTTTCCTCCTCGTTGTGTACACAGACAACAGACCATCTTTTTCTTTCGTGCCCCGCCTTCACAGGCGGGCAGCTCAACAAGGGCATGGACCCCAGTCTGCTTTCTTTATTGTGGAGTCCTCAGGGCCTAGAAGAATGAGGACTGGGGACTTAATACAAATATTTTGCACGGCTGAATGGGATGTGTCCGTTCTACAACTTTTATTCTCTTTCTGCTTTAGCTGTGGGGGAAAAAAAAAGCCTGGAGACAAGTTAAGGCTCGGCAAGGATGGAAGACACACAGAGGACATAGCTCATGTGTCACCAGAGCCGCAGCTCCACACCTAGCTACACTCCTTCTGTTTCTCCAAAGAGGAAGGGGGAAAGAAGGAGTGTGAACAGGGAAAGGGGTGTGAACAGGGCAGAGAAGCTGGGAAATGGGGCAGAGAGGATATCTAATCTCCAGGCTGGAGAAGTTTGTGAAATTGAATCCAGCTACCTACCTGTAGCTAAAATTTGGCCTGAGATGGGCTGACAGGGTCCCTTTAAGCCCAAGAAAACCTGAGACTGCAACAGAGAGCCGCTCTTGGCCACCCGTTGGAAATGAAACAGTATGGCTATATTAGGAAACTTACAGACATGTAGCAAGAGTCCCCAACACCCAGGGGAGATGCATAGTGACAGAGCCCTGGGAAGGGGAATAAGGCTATGGAAGGGCCACCTCTCTGAGTGTCTAAGACAGGGTGGTCCTCCCTGGGGACAGGAGGCCCACATCTGCAGATAGAAGCTTCCCTACAGTCATGTGACTGAAAGCGCCATGGTTAGGAGTACTTCCTCAGCTGCCTAGCCGATCAGTTGTTCTAGCCAGCCCAACGAGGTCTGCAGCAGCTACACAGCCTGGCGCAGCCACCTCAGTTTGTCCTGTTCCCTAGTCACTTTCCTGCCTACCTCAGGACCTTTGCACGCACTTTTCATTTTTCTTTGGATTTGTTGTTGTTGTCATTGTTTGCTACAGGGTCTTACTCTACAGATCAGGTTGGCCTTGAACTCACAGAGATCCACCTCTCTAGTGCTGAGATTAAAGGCATGTGCCACCATGCCCAACAATTTGTTTTTGTTTTTGTTTTTTGTTTTTTATTGGTTTTTAGAGACAGGGTTTCTCTGTGTAGTTTTCGTGCCTGTCCTGGATCTCACTCTGTAGACCAGGCTGGCCTCGAACTCACAGAGGTCTGCCTGGCTCTGCCTCCCGAGTGCTGGGATTAAAGGCATGCACCACCACTGCCTGGCTTTGGTTTTTTTTTTATGTTTTGTGCATATGAGTTTATTGCCTGCATGTATGTATCATGGGCACGCTGGGCTTACAGAGACCAGAAGAGGGCATCAAATCCCCTGTGGCTGGAGTTCCAGAGGGTTGTGAGCCACTGTGTGGGTTCAAGGAATCAAACACTGGCCCTCTGGAAAAGCGACAGTGCACTTAACTGCTGAGCCAGCTCGCCAGCCTCCTGCTGGTTTTTGAGACAGGCTCTTGCACTACAGCCTAAGCTGGCTTGCAGCTCATTATACAGGCCAGACTAGCTTCAAGCTCCTGGCAATCCTCCTGCCTCAGCCCCAAATTGCTGAGGTTACAAGGCATGAACCACCCTGTCCCCAGATCATTCATTCTTTTTGGCCTTCTCTTCCCCTCCATCTCCCATGGCCATCTTTGACATTTCCGACTTGAGCTTACATGTGAAATCATCCAGGGAGAGTACTGGAACCCCTTCCTCGAGTGGTACCCAAGACAGCCTCATCACCTTCTTAATGCTTTCCCTAAGGACTGTGAAATAATCGTGGGATTGGGTCCCTGTAAGCCTTTCCTCCCCGGTAGAACTGCAGCTTCCAGGCAGAAAGGAGCAGTGTCCAGCTCATTCCCACTACAGACCCAGCATCTGCATAGTTCCCAGGTCCAAAGAGGCCACTGGCAAACAGCTGGTGTACAACTGTGTTTTCCTGACCACACTGTTAGGTTGGCCTAGGAACAGGACCCACACCCCACTTCTTTCTCAACTCAGGATGGAAGAGGCACTAAAAGCAGCTCTAGATTCAGCAGCACAAACCCTGGGAACGATGGGCCACCAGGGAAATATGGTCACAGCCGTAACCATGGTACGTGTCTCCCAGACAGACAGCCTGCACACAGCCTTCTCCCTGCAGCGGCTCTTCTCATTCAGTTTGGAATAATATGGATTCCAGCTTAACCCTGACTTTGAGTGGTTCTGAAACCCACATTAGTTATTTAAGCCTGCAGAGCCTCGTTTCTGCCACTCTATGCATCGAGGGTGATGAGACTTGATTCATTGGCTGCCCCTAAGTACTGGTACAGGTCATGCATTTATCACTCTAGGTGCCAGAGATAGAGCAGTGACCGAAATGGACATTGTCTCTGCCCACAAGAGTGTGGACTCCAGTGTCAGGGGTGGACCATAAACCTTCTGGCTGGTGATTCAACTGATCACACACACACACACACACACACACACACACTCAAGAGTGGGGAAGGCAGTTGACTGAAGATTAAAGAAGGCACGTGGGAGGTGGTTGGCAGAGCTGGCACACAGGGAGTGGTCTGTAGGGGCTGGTGGACAGGAAGTGTCCCTTGAAGGCTAGCTCTTGGTGCCCACTACGCTGGGGATGGAACCCCATGTGTGTTGCTGGTCACGTGCTCTAGCACTGAGCTACCCCTACCCCTCAAAGGCCAGCTTTTTGGCAGGTCAGAGTCTTTGCTCAGAAATGCTGGCCCAGAAAGGATTAACTGTAAAGATGAAGCAGAGCCAGGAAGGACAGAGAGAACCTGGAGAGAGATGGAGGCTAGCTTCGGTTTTCTGCCTCCCCATGGTTTCATGTAAGAATGCGCGCTTATGCTCCATTCCCACCACCAGGTCTCAGCACGCGCTGTTCCCTCCCTCTGCCAGACACCGCATGGCGCCCTTGTCTGGCTAGCCCCCCTTCTTCTGTCTGAAGTCTACACAAACTACACTTTCTGGGGACCCTTCTCCAGTCACTAGGCCAGCCCATGTCCTTCTACTTTCCCTTAAGTTATTTTTCACTCTGTGGCACAGCCACTGTTGAACTCAGATCTATTTAGAACCCTTGTTCTTACAGGCAAGGCCACATCTGCATTCCCACACCCATGCCCAGCACACAACACGACAATTACATATGGAAGACACACGACACATGACGACAGACCCGGCAAACACTGAAGGGCGTGTGGCCTTAGATGAAATTCTGAGTGTCTCTTATCAAGAAGGGAGACGTGACAGACCTTCCCAGGGCTCCTGTGAGCCTTACAAAGGTCATTGCAGAGCTCTCCATCTCCCAACAAATGTGGGCTGCCCTCACTCCGTAGAAAATACATGATTTGAATCTGAAGTGTCCCCTGCAGGCTTGTGTTTGGGGCCTTTGGTCCCCAGACAGTGGTGCTGTTGGGGGTTGGGGAGCCTTTAGGACATGGGTGGGGCCCAGTTGGCAGACCTATGTCACTAGGGACAGGGCTTGGAGTTTACACCGGGTCCCCTAGTTCCTGGCCCACTGAGAAGTTAGGCGTCTCTGCCACTCTGAACTCCATCACGCCTTGTCCACAACGATGGGTGGAGCCCTCTAAGACAGTGAGCCAAAGCAGACCGTCCATCCCTAAGTTGTCTCGCGGGTATTTTCTCATAGCAACGCGGCAAGTAACTGAAAGAGAAAATGACTGACCCAGAAGGATCCCTCAGAGGCAACACATCCTGCTAACGCTAGGACAGTTCCCAGCAAACCGAGAGGCCTGGTGACCCTAACTCGGGGTGACAAGGGCACTGATTTGATACACTTGTGAGCCAACACTTCAGGAAAAACAAACAGACTTTGATTTGCACCATTTGCCGGTTCCTGAGGTGTAAATACTCCCTCCTTGGCTGCTCAAGCTATCCAGGGTTGAACAGCTACTTTGAAAATTTCCTAAAAACCTGACCACAGGCCCTCCCAAGCCAGTGAAAGCCGGCTCAGTGCCCATATTTAATATGGGACCTTGAGTACCTGGTTTCTACAAACATGCCACCTGCACAGATACAGACAACCTGGTGGACATGAGAATCTCTAAAAGTCATGGCTGGAGTGAAACTTGAAGTGCAGACCATCTTGTCTAAGGAAGCAAGTTAGCTGGCCACCTCTGTCCCGTCCCGTGTCTGCTGTGGGATGTCTTGTGTGTTGTGAATATATGTTGCTATGATTGATTGATAAATAAAATACTGATTGGCCAGTAGCCAGGCAGGAAGTATAGGTTAGGCGGGACAAACAGAGAAGAGAGGCTGGGAGGTGGAAGCTGGAGGAGAGGCTAGCCTGCCGTCCAGGGAGCAACATGTAAAGGCAACAGGTAAAACCACTGAACACGTGGCAACATATAGATTAACAGAAATGGGCTGAGTTAAGTGTAAGAACTAGTCAATGGTAGACCTGAGCTAATGGCCGAGCAGTTTAAATAATATAAGCGTCTGTGTGTTTATTTTATAAGTGGGCTACGGGACTGCCGGGGCTTGGTGGGACCTGGAGAGAAACTCTCTAGCTACACATGTCCATCACTGGCATTGTTCGTCAGCCATGATGCTGAAACAGGACCTCACTCTGTCCCTTGCCACATCTGTACATTGCCAGTGAGTAAGTGTTGTATGGAATGAATCTGCCTTTAAGGATACGTGTGGCCACTGGGCATGGTGATACACACCTTTAATTTCAGCACTCGGGAGGCAGAGGCAGGAAGATCTCTGAGTTCAAGGCCAGCCTGGTCTACAGGGTGAGTTCCAGGAGAGCCAGGGCTATACAGAGAAACCCTGTTTCGAAAACAAAACAAAAAAAAAGGATAAGTGTGGTCATGTTCTCCTTGCAAAAGGGTAATCTCAAAAAGGCTCTAACAATAAGCTACTTGCATAAGGCCACACAGCCAGGCAGTAGCTTAGCTGAGACTAGAAAAACAGATTTCCAGAGAGAGCTTAGCTCTCTCCCATCCTGTTGGCTTTGGAAAGCTGGGTGACACAGAATGGGAAGAAACGAGGGGGACCTTTGGGATCCTGAGTCTAGATTCTGGAAAATGTTAAGTCTCAAACACCCCTACAGATCCACTTGTTTGAATACCTGGTCCCTGTAAGAATGCAATGTTAGAACCCAGCTGCAGCTCAGGCCACAGCACCTGGAGTAACCCTTCGGTCCCCTGTTGAAGCTCCTGACAGGCACCTTTCTGAGACAGTGTCTGTCAGTCCCTAGCTAACAGACTTCCTGATGTCAGTAACTCTCACCAGAGAAGTGAGTTACTCACATCAAAGAGGGTGCTGGTGGCCGCAGTGCGGCTTCTCAGCCCCTTCCCTGCCTCCTGCCTGGGAATCAGAGTCTGGGTGCAGGCTTGTCATGAAACCTCCTCCATCCTCAGAAAGGGATGGGAGGCTCCCATTTCTACCATGTGCTCCTGGACTTCCTCTCTTCAGAGCTCTCTGTCTACGGTGCTCAGAGTCTCTGACATGCTGTTGGCTGTCTGTCTGTCCGTAGCATTAATAACTTTTCTAATAAGCTCCTTTCTCCCCACTAATTTATCTCAGTGGCCCTCTTGACCACATTCCTCTATCCCAAACCTTTCAGTCCTCAACTGGCAGTGCCGTCTTAGATTTGGAGGCTTAGCCAGCAGAAATGGGTTGCTTGAGACAGGCCTTGCTTCTGGACCCCCTGCTTCCTTCCCATCCCCCACTCCTTGATTTGCCAAGATGTGAACAAGCTACTTGGCAAACTCCCACTTCCACCGCCAAGACAGCCCAGCTGCTGTGCCATCTCCACCAAGACAGACTGCGCCCTCTCAAACTGTGAGGTCCAAAAAAAAAAACCCTGTCTCAGGGCTGGAGAGATGGCTCAGCAGTCAAGAGCACTGACTGCTCTTCCAGAGGACCCTGGTTCAATTCCCAGTACCCACAGTGCAGCTCACAACTGTCTGTAACTCTAGTTCCTGAAGACTCAACACCCATGGCAAAACACCAATGTACATAAAATAAAAAGAAGGAAAAAAAGAAAGAAAGAAAGAATTCCATTCCCACAGGCACTGGCCCGTGGGATGCTACTAAAGGCAGTCTTAACTAAATCTCTATCATTCTACTAAAAACAAAAACAAAAACAAAAACAAAAAACAAAAAAACCCTCTCCTCCCTTAAGTGGCTTCTATCAGGTGTTTGGCTGTTTGGCCACGGTGACAGAAAAGTTACTAATACACCACCACCACCACCCCCCGACCTCTTTTTGCACCTTGGAGATGTCTTCCCATGTCTACATAGACACACCTTCTGTGTGTTGCAGAGGGAGCACACACACTCATTGTAAAATAACCAAACAAATGAGCACTATGGCCAGAACCTACGGTCTCCGCAGGGGAGACAGCGGTTAACAACACAGGTCTCTCCCGGCCATTTGCTACCCACGGTGTTTGCCCACGACAGGTGGAGCAAACAATTTGCAGTTCACCACTTGGCATTCGATAAATGCTTGCCAGATGGCTTTTGTGCCCTTGGCATGCCTTTGATTCCTTTCCAAGTGAGTGTCAGTGGTCGACGTGACTTCTGTAGGCTGTGTCCTATGGCTCATGCATTTCATTCAACAGTCCCCTGCTGAGCGTCTGGCCAGCGTGCTGTTTTCCCCTCGACAGTCCCGAGGCCTTGCTTTCTGCCTCACCTGCAAGGCTGGCACCACAGTCCCTTCCATGGTTTCCAAATGCCACCATCCATCAAAGCCCCACAGTCTCTGGTTTCCTGGGATCACCAACAGGCAGCCCCGAGGAGAAGAGCTGGCAGTTTTGTGACAGCTCCCAGGAGCAGGGTCAGGTTGCAGCCATAGATGCCAAGTCTCCTTAGCCCTCAGAGCTCTGCCCTCCCACATGCAGGGCTGCTGCCCCGGATGACACCCTACAGCTCACACAAGAAGCTGAGGATTAACTGGGTAACACTGGCTGGGTGCTGACAGCCCAGGCCTGTGGTCTGGGTGGAAGCCCCTTGGCCAGGCCTGGGTCAGGGCTGTAGACTAGAGATGACTGGGTATGCAAAAAGGGAGGGCCGAGGGAGAGGCTCTGCATTCAGAGGCAGCCCACTACTGTCAGCCCATGAGAATGTCTCACAGGCATCTCTCACCCATGTGCCGCACACTCAGCCCCTCACCCGACTGACTCATGGCCATTTCTCCGTGGGTCACACAAAACCTAGAACCGTCATCATTGCCTCTCACTCCTCCCAGCCACTATATCATCAAAAAATCTGCCTGTCTTCCTATCACAGAGCCACATCTCGCCACCTTGGTGATGGTGGCCCAAGCCTCTGTCCCTCTCACACCATTACTACCGCGTTAAACACAATGATGGGTCTCAACACTGCCCTGGCCCCAGATGCCCTTGTCCTAAAGGCATCCCACAAAACCACATCAAATCCTGTCCCTCTTCAGCTTTGGGAGGCCAGCAAGACAGCTCAGTGGATAAAGCTGCTTCCTGCCAAGACCAATGGATGACCTGAGTCCAGTCGCTGGGACCCACATGGTAGGAGAGAAGCGACTCCTACAGCTCCGTCCTCTGACCTCCACACACGCACCTTGGTGTGTGCACACCCACACAAAATAAATACGCAAAGTGGAAAAAGAAAAACGTTTAGCCGGGTGGAGGAGGCGCACGCCTTTAATCCCAGCACTCGGGAGGTAGAGCCAGGCAGATCTCTGTGAGTTCGAGGCCAGCCTGGTCTACAGAGTGAGATCCAGGACAGGCACCAAAACTACACAGAGAAACCCTGTCTGGGGGGAAGAAGTTTATTTATTTATTCTTGTGATGCTGACAGTGGAATTCTAGCCACTGAACAACTCACCAACTGGTCACTTTCAATGTCCCCATTTTTCTAAGACTAAAAGCTCAATTCTTACAATGGCCTACATAACCCTGCACAAAATACCCCCTCCCCATTGCTTTCCTGACAGGAACATTATATGGACACCATGCCCTTCCACGTATGTCCCATCAAGGGGAGGCCCTGTTCGTCTGCCCGGCTACTGGGTGAAGAAGGGTTGGTAAGGATTCCACCTTAACTGAAATAAACAGTAGGAACACAGGATTCCACCTTAACTGAAATAAACAGTAGGAACACAGCGCCTTCCAAACAGCATGTCCTGTAGCTGCATACACTTTGGACCTGACTGTGTCCCACACTCCACTCACGTGTCTCCCAAAGTGGTCAGCCAGCATGGGCTCAAGCTCCCTCAGACACTAGGTGCTCATCATTGCTGACAGGGAGAGAGAGCCCGGGAGACTCTAGTGCCCTTGGATGGCTTTGTGAATTGTTCCCCCCACACACCTGGGGCCTCAGCCCTCAGCAAAGGCCTCTTACATAGAAAATGAAAGTCACACAGGATGGAGGGAGGCCAGATCTCACTGCCTTCCTACTCTGCGGCCCTGGCTAGAGGAGGGGTAGGAGGGAACGAGGGAACGAGGACAGCCCTCTGGTCTATGGTAGGAAGCACCCTGCCCCCTTCACCCCACACTCAGCAGGAGCCCTCAGAAAATGAGACTGGACATTCCTTACAAGGGCGTGACCGTGATGGAGAACCGGTCTAGGGAACAGCTGCTGGGGGCACAGAATTAGCAACCCCTGGAAACCAGCAAGCTGAGTGAATCCCCAAGGCCTGCCTTGGACGGGGCACATCTGCTAAGATGGGGCCAATCGGATGCATGAGTCACGGAAGCAAGGCACAGAGAGGAAAGATTGTGTCCGATTTCTCATCTCTTTGAGGTGGCTCTCCTGCCCCGGAGGACCCATATAATACCAAGAAGCTGCCCAGACAGCAACTTAGCCCACTGTCACGCTGATCCCTGGCTGTGAACTGTGACATGAGATTCTCGAATTCTGCTGATTCTACATTCGAAATGGAGTCACACCTGGTTAGGTCCCTGTCTACTTTGGCAGGTCACAGGGCAGAACTCAGCCAATCACTGTCTTAGTTTATTAAGTCTTCCAAAGTCAAAGGCGTGGTTTTTGTCTTCAAAAACATTGTCCCAAAGACAGGAACAACTATGATTCAAGCTATCTGAATTAATTCACTCTGAGGGATATGTAGGGCAACACAAGAAGGAAAAGGGATATTCTGGCATTTTCCTATGTGTTGGGCATTACACTAAGGGCTCTACATTGGTTATCTTATTCCATTGATTCAACCACATGTTCAGAGAAATGTTAACACTCATGGTGGGATAAGAGAAATGGAAGATAAGAGAGGTTGCTTGATGTCCACACAGTCAACAAGCAGCATCCATCTGGATACATTAAGCCCCTTGTCCCCAGGAGCCTAAGTACCATGTGCCTCCATCAGATTCTCTTAGGATTTCTATACTTCATTTTCAACAGCAATCAAGGTATTTTAAAAATTAAAGGTACTACTTGTAAATCTGAAAAGCAAAAATTCCACTAGAATTGAGAAATTTGTTGAATAAGGTAAGAGGAATCAAGGTCAACATGAAATAATTATATTGGAGCTGGAGAGCTAGTTCAGCAGGTCAGAGCACTGGCTGTTCTTTCAGAGGACCAGAGTTCACTTCCCAGCACCCACATCTGGTGGCTCACAACCGCTGTAACTCTAATTTTAAAGGACCCAATGCATCTGGTCTCTTTGGGAACCTGTGCTCTTGCCCATACCCACATACTGAAATTATGGTATAGGTGTGTACCTACACATAATTAACAAAATTAAATCTTTCAAAAAACAAAAAGGGGACTGCAGTGGCACACGCCTTTAATCCCAGTACTCGGGAGGCAGAGCCAGGCGGATCTCTGTGAGTTCGAGGCCAGCCGGGGCTACAGAGTGAGTTCCAGGACAGGCTCCAAAACTATACAGAGAAACCCTGTCTCGAAAATAAGTAAGTAAGTAAGTAAATAAATAAATAAATAAATAAATAAATATAAAGAAGATAATTATGTTTCCATAAACTAGCATTGAATGGTTGGAAAAAAATAAAATTTAAAGTGCCACTTATAGTGACCTCCCCAAAAAAAGAAAGAAAAGAAAGACAGGGTCAGCAACTTTGGGGACTTTCCATGAAGTCTGACAATCTATGTTCAATCCTGGAGACCCCCATGGTAGAAGGAGAGAATTGACTCTAAGTTGTACCTCCACGTGTACATGGTGGCATGTATGTGCCCCCCATCCCAGTAAATTAAAAAATACAATGACATTTTTGTAAAATGAATGCATAGGTATAACATTTTCTAAAAAATATTGGCGCTGAAAAGCTCAAAGCATTGCTGAGTGAAATTGAATAATGGGGATATATACCATGTCCATGGATTAGAAAACTCAGTGTTACCAGAATGTCTATTTTCTCCAGCTGATCTGTAGATCTAATACATTTACAATCAAAACCCAGCTGCCTTTTGTTTTAAGAAATTGACAAGCTGATTTTATAACGAATGTGGAAATAGCAGTGACCTACAACAGCAGAACATTGAATAGAAAGGGCAAAGTTGGCAGATTTACAGTAATGTTGAGGCTCACTACAGGTGTGTGCAGCAGCACGCACCTATGATCCCAGCATTTGGGAAGTTAATAGCCTGAGCTACATATTGAGTTCCCAGACAGCTGGGGCTACATGGTGAGACCCTGTCTTAAAAGAAAAAGAAAAAAAAAAGACTTATTACAAAGCTATCATAACAAAAGCAGGTTAGCATTGTTAGGAATATAGACAAATAACAACTGAGAAATACTCTTTTGGGGGGCACAAATGGATAAATAAGGAAGTTAAGTTCCTTTCAAGCTTAACTCTGGGAGAACACACCACGCTCCAGGCTCAGAAAATGTGACGTCCCGTCCTGCTCAGCTCCTCTGTTCTGACAGATTCATTGAGTCTGCATTTTCAGAATCCATTGGGCTAAATGAGTTTAAGTCACTAACTTTTGAGTAAGAAAAAAAAAAAGATAAATAAATAAGAGCAAACTGGGTCCCGAGTGCAGTAGCTTGGGTTCAGAATTCAGTCATCAGAGAAAGACAGTCCCATCTTTTCAGAGTATAGTAATAATAAGAGTACATGACAAGCTGTCCCAAGAGCTTTACATAAGCTAGAGCATCACCGAATTCCCCAACAAGGTAAAATGAGAAAGCAGCCGACATGCCACAGAGAGAGGGAAATGGAATCGAGTGTCGGTTCCAACTCTCCATTTTTGTTGATTTGCACAGGTAGAGAACTGCAGTATAAAATACATAGCTGACTGTGGAGTTGCAATCTTAAAAATTCAAAAGGCATAGGGTAGCAAGATGTCTAAATCCCTAAATGATGCATGTAAGGCTCTTAGCACAGAGCCTGGTACACACAGACGCCTAGTAAGGGGAGCCTGCAGTCACTCCTGTGGTCAAGGTGAACTTGACAAGCATTTGACCTTGCAGGTGCAGAGGGAACCTAATTGAAAGTTCTACTGTGAACATTTTTGAAATCTGTAGGTGATTTTGGAGAGGTCTAGGAAATGCTTCAACTGGTAAAGTACTTGCTGTGTAAATACAAAATCTTGAGTTTGGATCTCCAGCATATAAAAAGCCAGGCGTGGAGGCACATGCCTGTAACCCTAGCGAGTCATGCCGCATCGTGAGCTCTGAGTTCGGATACAGACTGTCTCAAAAAGCAAGATGGACGGTGACAGAAGAAGATGCTCACCATTAACCTATGGCCCCCATAAGTGCACATACACATGTACACACAAACACATACACACACACTATACATGTACACGCACACACACACACACACACACACACGACACACACACACACACACCACACACACACACACATACACACAAAAAACGATTTTGAAGGAGCTGAGTATGGTTAAGCCTCGCTGATGTTTTGACTGGGTTTAGAATCCCCCAGGAGAATGAGGTTTGACTCTAGATGTATGTCAGAGCATTTCCAGAGGATTAACTGAACAGGGGAGGTCCACCCTGAATGTAGGTGAACACAGTAAACGGTTTCTCCCTTAAGCTGTTTCTATTAGAAACTGTGGTCACCAAAACACGAAAGTGGGTAACACAGAGCTCCACACTTACATTTTCATGGGGTCCAGGAGCCAATGTCAGTGGTCCTGTCTGTTCTGTGTCATTGTCTATCATCTATTAAAATATTTTTAGTGACTCTTCATTCTTTAAAATAAAGTGTATTTCATTTATTATTTATTTATTTTATGTGCACGCCACAGTATGTGCATGGAGGTCAGAGGACAACTTGCAGGAGTCAGTTCTCTCCTCACCCCATGTGAGTTTAGAGGATCAAATTCAGGCCAGTGGGCTTGGGAGAAGTCAGCTTTACCCACTTTATAACACTGGCCCAGAGTATCTCATTCTTACTTGCTGTGATTAAGCCCCATCCCTACTTCTCGTTAACCAGAGGTCCTGGACCTTTCTGTTTCCTCATCTGCAAAATGGGGTAATGGCAATACTTCCCACAAAGTAACGTGGCCACGTCTAGTGCCCAGGACAGTACCTGGCACATGGTCAACACTGTAGAATTGCTATTATTACTGTCGTTTTATGGAAAACGATGAACCTTGGGCCCCGCCTTTCCACTGCATACTTTGTTTGCTTGTTTGAGATAGGGCCTCATGTAGCCCAGGCTGGCCTCTAACTAATTATATAGCCAAGGATAACCTTGAGCTCCTGATCCTCCTGCCTCTTCCTCTTGAGTCTGGCATTACAGACATGTGCCACCTCACCTGGCTCTAATGCACATTTTGATTACTGAATTTATTTGTGCATGAGATTACTTTCAGGATCTGATGATTATCTGAGAAAACCTCTCCCAGAGAAAGTACAGGTTGTCCATTCGAGTGTGCATACACCCTCCCAGTGCAGGGTGCTTATGGACCTCTGAGAACAAGGCAGTGGCCCCAGGTCAAGAGTTTCAGCAAGCTAGGATCACCGCCCAGTGGGTGGCTTTCATCTGTAATCAGCACTTGGGAGGCTAAGGAATTCAGAGTGAGACTCTGTCTCCAAAGCAGAGACAGGGACGGGGTGGAGAAGGGTGAGGAGAAGAAAGAGGAGGAAGAGGAGGAAGAGGAGGAGGAGGAGGAGGAGGAGGAGGGGGGGGAAGAGGAAGATGAGGAGGAGGAAGATGAGAAGGAGGAGGAAGATGAGGAGGAGGAAAAGGAGGAGGGGAAGAGGAAGATGAGGAGGAGGAGGAGGAAGATGAGGAGGAGGAAAAGGAGGAGGGGAAGAGGAAGATGAGGAGGAGGAAGATGAGGAGGAGGAGGAGGAAAAGGAGGAGGGGAAGAGGAAGATGAGGAGGAGGAAGATGAGGAGGAGGAGGAAAAGGAGGAGGGGAAGAGGAAGATGAGGAGGAGGAGGAAGATGAGGAGGAGGAAAAGGAGGAGGGGAAGAGGAAGATGAGGAGGAGGAAGATGAGGAGGAGGAGGAAAAGGAGGAGGGGGAAGAGGAAGATGAGAAGGAGGAGGAAGAGGAGGAGGAGGAAGATGAGGAGGAGGAGGAAAAGGAGGAGGGGGAAGAGGAAGATGAGATGGAGGAGGAGGAAGATGAGAAGAAGGAGGAGGGAGAAGAGGAAGATGAGAAGGAGGAGGAGGAAGATGGGGAGGAGGAGAAAGAGGAAAAGGAAAAGGGAAAGCCAGGGTCCCAAACGGTCCCTCAAAGACCAGAGTCTGTGGGTGTCCGGGGCGAGCAGTCAGGTAGTCAGTCAGTGAGCACTTCTTCAGGCTGGGGTATGTGCACCGGCTTTAAATCAGCAGCTATTTTTAGCTTTGCTTTATATGGCCAGGGAAGGAATGAGGGCTATAGCAGGGGAGGGCGCCAAGAGGCTCCAGTCCAGGGGCCTTCCCCACCCCCACCCCTTCCCATGCCAGAGCTGAAGAACTTAACCCTCCATCAAAGCAGGGCTGCAGAGAGGTGGCAGCTGGGTGGAGGTGGGCAGGGCAGGGCCCTCAAAGAAGGTGCTGGGCAAGTGGCTTCAGAGCAGTGACTCTCAACCTTTTTGGCCATGGCCTGCAGTAACAAATACTTTTCCAACACAACACAAATAAACACTGATTTTTAAGACATACAGTGATACATATATGTGTCTACACATTACACTTATGCACATACATGTGTACATATATAACATGAACCGAACTTTTTTTTTCAGGAAATAATGCTTCCGCTTGTTCTCTGTGAAAGACTCTAATGGTTTCTCTTCTGTACCTACTATTCTTTCAACCTGGAAAATGTAGGTTCTGACCCCCTAAATTCATCTGTCTACCAACAAACCAACAAACCGTCACCTCCAGCCTGGAAAGCTGATGTTTGCCTTGGTTTAGTCACAGTTAATTGCAAGGCAAGGCAGCTTCCCGGTATCCCAGACAAGATGCAAGCTCCAACTCTCTGTGGAGACTGAGGAGCAAGCTGCAGGCCTCCTGACATTTGTGGACTCTGTCCTTTCAACCAGGAGTGGTCCAGCTCACTCGTGAACCTGCGACGGGCTTGGCACGTCACTTACTCCAGAAGGTCCTCCTGAATTCTGAAGTCCCAGCCTCCTGCTCTGGTCTCTCGCCTGGCCCGGCCTAGCACTGGCCACCGTGGTCAGTGGCTCCTGTTACATTCCTGGCTCGATCGTTCTGTCCTTTCTACACTTCCCAGTAAAATGTAGTGCTTGCTTTGCAAAATACAATCTATGCTTATGGAGTGAATTGATAATCTTAGCAGTAATGATAGAATGACCATTGACCGAATTCTGTCATTTTCCCATGTGGCATAGATCAGCGGGTAAAGGCATCTGTCTTGAGCCTGTCGATGGGGGTTCAGTCTCCAGGTCACACACCATGGAGCGAGAAAACCAACTCTCACAAGTTGTCCTCTGACCTCCACACATGCTGTGGTGGTCACATATGCCTTGCCACCCCCCACCCGAATAAATGTAATAATAATAATAATATTTTTAAATCATATGAGAGGTTAGGAGTAGTTCATTCCTGGATGAGAAAACAGAGGCTCAGAAATGATCCATTGGGGCAGGGTCATAACCTGGGATTTGTCCTGCCCCCACCTGCTCCTAATCTTAGGATCTTATCTGTCCTCATTCCTCTTGGTGCCACCCAGGAGAGGGCAAGGGGCAAGTCCTTAGCAAACCCTCAGGGGACTGGTGACAGGTTGATTAAAGACATTTTCCGAAGCAGTGGCCATATCTAAATTTGGAGGGTTACGCCTTATGTGTGGCTTGGGAGAGAGAACCCAAAAGGTTTCCCAAGTCCCTGGATGTGGGGCCATCTCCCTGGGAAGGAGAAGGCTGGACAAAGCAGAGCAGCTGGCCTTTGGACCACCTGGCCTCAAGACTCCAGGACACACCTGGGCTCAAACCTAGGACCCACACACCCAGGCCACCTAGCTTATGTCTGCCATTTCAACCTGCACCCCTGCCTCATCTTCCCTGTTCTTCAGACGTGCTGAGCCTGCCTGGTCCCACCTTAGGGCCTTTGCACCTCCACTCTGCTTGAAAAGCTCTCCTCTCCAGTCCTCCCCCACCTGCATCTGAGACCACTTCATGCAACCACCCTCTTCCTTTTCTAGTGGTAACCTTGAGAAATTGTGTGTGTGTGTGTGTGTGTGTGTGTATACATATACATATACATATACATATACATATACATATACATATACATATACATACACATACACATATACATATACATATACATATACATATACATACATATAGTGTTTCCTGGTTTACTTCTGTTTCCTTCTCTAAACAGGGGCTTTGGAGGATCTTGTCTGCTCCCTGCTCCAGTCCCTAGCACTAGGTATGGCACAATGGCAGGTGGTCAGTGCTGTCAGTTGCAGGAATGAATAGGTTTCCTCCTTTTAGACATGTTGGCAGATCAGCCCATCATATCCTGTGTGCACCTCATCCCAGCAATGTGTATCCCCTGTGATTCACATCCAGATCCCCAAGCCCTTGGAAAGAGAGAAAAGATACAGGAAGGGATATTTGGCAGATACCTGCCATGCACCTTTTTGCCCAAGAGATATAGGAAGGGATATTTGGCACATACCTGTGATATGTGCCCAGATGACTGATACTCTATACGCATGCAAGGACTGTGCCCACTTGATAGCTGGGGAAACTGACACTTGCCCTCTACCTGTCTCCGGCGCCTAGTACCATGCCCAACACAAACATCTGCTGAGTTGAACTGCACTGAGTTGGAGGCTGAGTGAACGACTCAAGGTCATCAGAATTTGTCCTCAGTTCAATCCAGTTCCATCCAGTTCTCCAGAGCTGTTCTGTGAAGCTGGAGGGACAGAGGCAGCTCACACCCAGGTATGGACCGATCCTGCACCTCAAGCTGCTCTCCCACTGCTCTCAACGTGTCTCAGCTTGAGCAAACTCACCCAGGGCACTCACTGCTGCTCCCCGGCCCTTGCTTCACACGCAGAGTGCTCTTTTCCTGTAAAGGACTAAATCCTAACTACAATGCCCTACAAGTGACTTCTCATGCCAAGTATAATTATTTTCTGAAGGGCCATAGCTTTGAGTCACACAGCACAGCAGGAAAGGGTCATGGAAATACCCCAGTCAGAAGAGCCACAGGGCATGGTGGTGCATGTCTATAATCCCAGCACTCTGGGGGCTGAGGCAGGAGGATTACAAGTTCGAAGTCAGACTGAACTACAAAGCAAAATTCTGTCTCAACAGAAAGGATTGCAGGAGTCGATAACTGTTTCCTGAGAGCTGACAGGTGACTGCTTTATGCTTTGTGAGCCAATGGACGAAGGTGAAGATGTCATATGGGGGCTTTCATCTATCATCTTTCATCATGTGTTACCGAATACTTTTCTTCAGGTTTTTTTCACATTTTTATTAATGTAAAACACTCTCAGAATATATACAAAGCAGGCAGTGATCTCTATAGTTTGCCCATCCTTGATTCCTTCTCTTCCTCCCTCCCTCCCTCCCTCCCTTCCTTCCTTGCCAGGGTCTTACTATGTTGCCAGGCTGTTATAAAATGACCCTCCTGCCTCAGCCTTCCAAGTAGCCAGACTACAACATGGTACCAGTAAAGCACACTTTCAGAGCTCTAATGTGCTTCAAGTCTTCCTGGCGAGCATGTTAAAACAGCTTTGTTGCTCACAGAAGGTCTGGTGAGCCCTGAACTTGACCTTCGCCTGAGGGTAGAAGCTGGTGCTGTCTGGTCACCGCCCACATTTTGCGTACCTAT
Source organism: Peromyscus californicus insignis (assembly GCF_007827085.1). Classification (NCBI taxonomy): domain Eukaryota; kingdom Metazoa; phylum Chordata; class Mammalia; order Rodentia; family Cricetidae; genus Peromyscus; species Peromyscus californicus. The sequence continues at coordinate 138,026,171 of NW_026294595.1, forward strand.
GTCCCGAGTGCTCCATTATGTGGAAAACATAACTAAGGTTCAGGTGTGTCCAAGTCACACCCGCGGGTGAAGTAGGTATCTGTACTGCCATTTCCCAGTGCTCTTTTGCCTCAGGAAACTCCTCTATATTTTCTTTAACCTTTATGCGCTCTGAGCCTCTTTAAGTCCCCCCTCTGATGGCACAGTCCCCAACTCCTACTCTCATGATCACAGATCTCCCACCAAATTAGCTCAGGAATTGTGTCCTGAAAGGCTCGCCCTCCCCACTCTTACCTGCGACCACTCTCTGACATGTTTGTGTATACTGCTTGCCTGCCTGCTTGCCTGCCTGCTTGCCTGCCTGCCGTCTTTGAAGCCAGAGTCTGTGTCCTAGTCCTCTTTGTATCTAATCATTGGTGTAACAACTGACACATAGGAGGTCCCACCGAAATCCTCATTGAGTAAGGCTGCGGGTGTAGAGTGTTTGTCTAGAAATATGTGTTGGATGAAAGAATATATTGAGTAAATGGATGGATGGATGGATGGATGGATGGATGGATGGATGGATGATGGATGGACAGGTGAATAGCTGCTGGATGAATGGATGGAGGAATGAAATAGTTGGTGGATGGATGGGTGAATGGATAGTGTGAGTGGCTGGATATGTGGGTGGACAGATGGGTGAATAGATGGCAGATGGTTAGCTGTGTGGGTTGGTGGATGGATGAGTAGATGGATGGGGGGATGAGTTGGTGGATAGATGGGTATTGTTATAGGTGAATAGCTGCTGGGTGGGTGGGTGGATGGATGGATGGATGGGTGGGTGAATGGGAGATGGACAGATGGGTGGATGGAGATGGGTGAATGAATGGTGGGTGATTAGATGTGTGGGTTGGTGGATGAATGGATGGAGAAATGAATGAATAAACACTGTCATGATACGTCCTGTGAACATAATTTTCATAGCAAAGTTGAGGCCAGCCCCTAGTTCTGCTAAAACACAAGCTAAAATCTAGCTGTTTACACACCTAGAAAGTAAACAGAAATGATTGCATCTTATCAAGTGTCTGATGAGTGTATTTTTATGTGACAACCTTACACTAATTTCTGCCGTCCCCTCAATAACCCTTTTATTATCCCACCTTTACTGATAAGAAAATAGATGTAGCTGGGTGTGGTGGCGCAGGGCTTTAATCCCAGCACTCTAATCCCAGCACTCGGGAGGCAGAGGCAGGCGGATCTCTGTGAGTTCGAGGCCAGCCTGGGCTACAGAGTGAGATCCAGGACAGCCAGGGCTGTTTCACAGAGAAACTCTTGTCTGGGGGCTGGGGTGGGGGCGGGGGAAGGATACAGGGAGGTGGAGTAGCTTACCCAAAGCCACACAGCAAATACTATCCTAGACCATCTATTTCTTTGCCAACTACCCTGTCCTTTTCCCGCGCTTCTTTCTGGACCCCCCTCAAGCTTTGCGGGCTGAACTGGACTCACCTCCATCTGCGTAGGTCTCGGTGCCGTAGCCGTCCTGTAGGCCATTGTTCCAAGTGCCCTCGTACTTGGCACCACTGCTTGTGCTCTGCCGGATTCCGTAGCGCCCCTTGAAGCCATGCGTCCACTCCCCCTTGTAGAGCCAGCGCCCCTTGGTCTCTATGCCAAGCCCATGCCGTTTGCCCTGGCTCCAGTATCCCTCAAAGGTATTGCCACTGGGCCAGGTGTAGACGCCTGCCACTTCAAAACCAAAATTCCAGGAGCCCGAGTATTCACCCTGGCCCTTGGGGCCGGTGCACAGTCCGTGCCCATGTGCCTTCCCCCCCTCCCAGCCCCCACAGTACGCTCCACCATCATCAAAGTCAAAGCGGCCCCCGCTCATCTCATCCTCACTCCTGACAATGGCCCGGTCCGCCAGCTTGGGCCGTTGGGGTACCGATGCTCTCCAGGCACCTTCAAGCTGAGCCTCTAGACACACCACCGGGCTCCAGGAGGGGGAAAAAAGCAAGATGCCGGCAGAGGCTGAAAGAGACCAAAGGCCAAGTCAGCAGTGGGGGCGCTGGTCAGTGCCATGGCTGGGAGGCCCCCTCAGTCATCCCAGCAAGGCTGCGACTTGCAAAGGAAGTGGACAGAAGACACTCCAAGTTCCCACAGAGCGTCCCAGGTCCAGCTTCCATGGAATCCGGTGTGCCCTCTTTAAAAAGAGCTGTGAAAGGAGGAGAGGGTTCCTGTCTTTTCAAAGAGGGGCAATTTCCGCGTTAGCAGCCTAGCCAGGGCTGAATTCCCGCTGCCCACCCTGAAGCAGCCGCTGGCCCCCTTCTCATCCACCCCAGTGGGCGTGCGGCTCAGATCTCCCGGCTGCCCCGCCCCTTCTCCAGCCCTGCCTTCCTCCCAGGATAGAAAGGTCAGTGTTGCCCTAACAAGGCCATTGGATCTCAGAAGCTGCTCCCAAAATAACCCCCTGGCTGGCCCAGCCTCCTTCAGAGCCGGAGGGAGGGGGGCTTCCAATCCACTGGGCCTGCAGACCCAGGCAGTGGCCCGAGGGCTGAACAGGAAATCTGAGAACCAAGTGTGGACAGCCCTGCCACTTGGTGGCTTGGTTTCTTGTGGGTCTGAGCTGTCTCCCATCTGGAAGTCCCCAGGGTCCACAAGCAGGGAGAAGAGCATGAGACCAGCACACTACCCTACCCCGGATCACTCCATATCTGCCAGCTAGCAAAGGGTGACAGACATGGGCCCTACCACTTCTAGCATGCCATGACAGGACCTGGGGCTTCAGGGCCACTGCCAACCCCACTGAAGAATCCAGTGACCTACAGAGAAAGGAATTGGGGAACGGCTGCATACTTGCCTTTGAAAGCAGAGTGGAACTCAAAGAGGAGAGGGTCTAGCCACAGTCTGAAACATGAGCAAGTCAGAGTCCTGTGCTCATGTCCCCACCTGACACCACAGCCAGCCCAGGTACCTAGGGAGAACCCTGTAGAAGGCATCAGCTCAGGAGGCTGGGGAGATGGCTCAGCGGGTAAAATTCCTGCCATGCAAGCATGAGGACTTGGGTCAGATACCCAGAACCCATTAAAAAAAAAAAAAGGCCAGGTGTGGTGGCATAAGTTTATAATTCCAGAACTGGGGAGGTGGAGACTGGCGGGCCCCTGGGGCTCACTAGCTGGACAATATAGGCTAATTGGTTAACTCCAGGCTAATGACACTGTTTTAAAAAATGGGGGGGGGGGGGTTTCTAAGGAATAACACCGCAAATTGACCTTTAGCCTCTACATACACACACACACACACACACACACACACACACACACACACACACACACACGGGAAGGAGGGAGTGTGTGTATATCAGTCCATCCCTTTTCCATCTCTCTGGAACACACATACTTCCATGAGCAGGGAGGAGAATGCCCTCCCCTCTGTTCACCTGACACCACAGGCTGTGAGCTGTGGTGGGATAAGACTCACTTGGAAATACTCAAGATCGTTCTTTTTGCAATATTCCCCTTCCCAAGTCTGCCTTTGCTCCAGCGTCCCAAGAGCCCATGAGGCCAGGCTTCATAAGGCTCTTGGGGCAGGAGCAAAGGATGGGTTTCCAGCACCCAGGTTCCACCAGCCTCCAGTAAGAAGAAATAAATGCCCAGGACAAGGAAGACACTGTAAGCCTAACACGTTCAGGGTGAACAGGAATGATTCTGGGAAAGGTAAACACCAAGAAAGAATTTGAAGCTGGTGTGTGTGCATTCGTAAGTGTGTGTGTGTGTGTGAGCACACACAAGTGTGCACGTGAGTGTGTTCATAGTATGGCTGGAATGGAGAAAGGTTAGAAATAAAAAAAAATTGAGGCCCAAGAGAACATTAGACTGTTGCCTGACTTCAACCATGTTTATCTGACGTATTTCCAGGTCCCATGATGATTTTGGCCACTGAACATCACTGCAGACATTTCTTGCAGTGTTCTCTGGGCAGAATGTGTTCTCTGCCTTCCTCTCTACTGATAACCAGTTCTTATGACTTGCTCCTGCTCACTGCTGGTTCTCATGATCATATGCATAGCCACTGACCTTACAGAGTCCCTTTCGTGTCCACACAAACTATCACCTTGGCCAGGTGACTGGCATCCTGTCCAGGTGGACTTTTAGCCTGCTCAGACAATTCCCCCCTAAGAACACTTTTCCCATTTCTTTCCCAAATTCTTTCCAGCTTGGAAGTCACAGAAAGAGAAATGAGCATTCCAATGGAAAGGATTATGGGTGCCTCTAAACGTCCATCAGTCACTGTAATAATAGTCTAAGGTTAGGTGTATTCCAGGAGGAGTTTCATCCCCATACATTTAGCCCTGTTCACCCCTAGTAGCTCCCTGTGATGAATCCCTGCCAGAAGAATCACCTACAATCTAAATACTAACTACCTTGACATTTCAGCACTCTATTCCTTCATGATCACCCTGTGGTTTTGCTCCTGATAGACCACATCACTAATAAAGGAACACTTTGATCTTGTAAAAACAAAATTCAGATTGCAGAATTTGGCACTGGCCTTATTTGGCACCCAGCTATGGATGAGCTTTCAGGCAAGCTGTGGCTTTTTTTTTTTCCCCAAAAAAACAAACAAAAAAAATTAATCCTGTGACTTTTGGGGAAAGCACGCCCTCTTGTGGTTATGTGTGTATTATAACAGACTTTCCTTAGATAAAGTTCTCCAAACTGGTTTTAAAGCTGTATGGGGTTGGAGAGATGGCTCAGCAGTTCAAAGCAACCATTGCTCTTGCAAAGGGCCTAATTTCGAGTCCTAGTACCCACCTAGCTCACAATCATCCCTGTAATGCCAGTTCCAGAGGATCTGATCCCTTACACACTGTATGTATATGATGTGCAGGCAAAATATTCACACACACAAGATAAATCTTGGGGGGGGGGGGGGGGATCTGTGTCTTCCCGGGATTTTTGCCACTGTCTGGCTCTGTGTCCTGAGAGGCAGTCTGTGGTGGTATTGTGTTCCCCAAAATATTGTGTACCCTAATAAACTTATCTGGGGTCAGAGACAGAACAGCCACTAGATCAAAGACTAGAAAATGGTGGCACTCACACCTTTAATCCTAGCATTCCAGAGGCACAAATTCGTCTTGATCTCTGTTGAGTTCAAGGCCACACTGGAAACAGCCAAGTATGGTGACTCACGCCTTTAATCTCAGAAAGCGAGCCTTTAATCCCAGGGAGTGATGGCAAAAACAGAAAGATATATAAGGCGTGAGGGCCAGAAACTAGAAGCATTTGGCTGGTTAAGCTTTTAGGTTTTGAGCAGCACAGTTCAGCTGAGATCCATTTGGATATGGGGACTCAGAAGCTTCCAGTCTGAGGAAACAAGACCAGCTGAGAAGTTGGCCAGGTGAGGTTAGCTGTGGCTTGTTCTGTCTCTCTGACCATCCAGCATTTCACCCCAATACCTGGCCCCGGGTTTGATTTTATTAATAAGAACTTTTAAGATTCCTGCTACAGCCGTCACCCCTTCCTCACTTCCTTCTGTTTTTCACATAGGGCTGCCTCCGGGGGAGCCCAGAATGGAGGGAACCTAAGAAGAGGTGGAGTTGAATTCTGAAGCGAGGGGAGGGGAGCCCACGTTCCCATGGAACTTTTTTGCATAGTGGCTGGGTCAGCACCTCTCCCCAAGGTCTGGCTTCTCCCAGACCCCTGTGCAAAGCACGATTCCTTGTTCTACTGTATAAATACTTGCTATGTTCGTGTCTCACAGCCCTCACGTCTGCAGTGGCTGCCCCTCCGTCCCCTTTCATGTGTGCAGCTGAGGCTTGTTAAAACTGCTTTTTCAGTTGACTGAGTAACCTTTGGTTAGCCTCAACACGCTCCTGCCCTTTCCCTGACGATTGTACCTGGAACTTTTCTTTTTTGAGACAAGGTTTCACAATGTTGCCCTGGCTGGCCCTAGAAATCCTGGGCTCAAACTATCCTCCTGCCTCAGCCTCCTGAGTAGAGAGCACAGTTGTCTATTACTGTGCCTAGCACTTACTTGAATGTATGCATGTGCACTCACATGTGTGTGCTTTACACTTAGCTAAAACCCTGAGCCCACTTTTGTCCACTTTTAAATTACATCTACTTCTTTGTGTGTGTACACATTGTGTATGGCACAGTGCACGTGGAGGCCAGAGGATAACTTTGAGGAGTTGGTTTTCTTCTTCCACTACATGGGTCCCAAGGACTTAGGTCATCAGCTGTGGTGGCAAGGGCCTTTACCCCAAGCCATCTTGCCTGCACCTCTGATACACTCACTGCCTAAGTGTTCTCTTCTTAAGTCTTTAAAAAACTTTTTGTTGTTTTGAGACAGGGTTTCTCTGTTTAGCCCTGGCTGTCCTAGATCTCAATCTATAGACCAGGCTGGCCTCAAACTCAAGAGATCCACTTACCTCTGCCTCCAGAGTACTGGGACTAAAGGTGTGTGCCACCACTGCCTGGCAAAACATTTTTTTTTTCCTTAAATTGTTTATTTCAAATAGGTCTTTCTAGCAGTTTCAGGCCTCACCCCCACAAAAAAAATGAGCAGAAAGTACAGCATTCACACAAACTACTCCTAATTTCTTCTATTAAAATCTTATACTAGCATCATTTTTAAAATTCCATATATTGGTAGCTCCTGAATTTGGCTCTCCAGCTGTGCCTCTCCTCCTGATTTCAGGAATTATGCAAGCCCCCACTCAACTGCTCTACACAGCTAATAAATATCAGACAAGAACAAAACCCAATTTCCAACCCCCCTCCCAAATCCGTACCAGCTCTTCTTAAAAGCTGCCAGAATATTCTTAATTCCTATCTTCCTCACACCCTTGAATTAGGTCTCTCTTCTACTCTACCTTAATTCCAGAACGTTCCCCCCCACTATCAGCTATCCAGCCACTAGAAGCTACAAACTTCCCAATAATCCTCTGTAGCCAGTGTTCGGGTCCCCATGCTGCATGTCTGCAACCCCAAAACTTGAAGGCTGAAGGTGGGAGTCTAAGCCACTAGGCCTACAGTGTGAGACCCTGTCTTCAAACTTGTCTCTTCCTGTCTCCTTCCCTTGCAGCACCCCCCCCCCCCCCCCCCCCCCCGAAATGGCTATCTCACTCACTAGGAGCCAAAGCTTTTCAAACTACCCACTGGTTATCCACAAACTGACCCCACCCCACCCCTTTGACCTCACTTGCTCGAGCAACCTTCAGATTCTAGTGGTTCTGTCCGTCATGAGTACTGTTCCTCAACTGTCCATACAGCTCACTTTGTTTCCTTCAGGGCCAACACCACGTTAGCATAAACACTTCTGGGCCTGAAATGCAACAGAAATCCCACCTCCCTACCCCAACCCTTCCTATCTCCTAATCCTTTTCCAATCCATAACCACTTACATTCACCTTTCCCCACTGATAAGGACTTTGTTCTGCCTACTGTTGTATTCCCAGCCCCTGGAACAATGTGACTGCTTGTGCTAAAAGAAATACCCACAATGACTGCTTAGAGTGCCAAAATAAAAGCCCGTGGAAACTAGGTTCTAGTTCTTCAGTCATCACTGAATCCTCTTCTCAGGACCTATCAAATTAGTTTGGTAAACCACCCACATGGCCCCTAGGCCCTTTGGCAAAGGTCCAGTGATGAGTCACATCCACAAAGATCAAATGCTCTCATGAAGGACACTAAATTGAAATTTGCCCAATTGCATGAGCAGGGTAATTTTTAACCTCAGGATTCATGTTCGTACTCGTTAAGACAGGGTCTTGGTTTGTAGCCCAGGCTGGCCCTGAACTCTTGAGTCCTCCCCAGTTGTAATTACAAGTGTGAGATGACACCCCAGCAAGTAACTGTTGGCTTATTCCCACAAATCTGAAATTTCTAAGCTCTGATCTGACCCCTTCAGGAAGTTACTAGGTCAGTGGGACTCTTCCTTTATAAAACAGAATGAAGACTTGGGAATGCGTCTGAATTCATTTTAAGTCACTTGCTAACTACAAATACTTCCCCCCCAGATAAGACCAACACTACTTGTTGGACTGGAATCCTTACACTCAATCAATACCCTCTGTAAGTGGCTCTCTGTGGTCTGGGAACCCCTGGAACCTGGACCTTTTGAGGACTCGGAAAGGTCCGTTTTCATGGCACTGAGACATTCACTCTTAGAGGTGCCCAAGTTCCTGGTGATCAGCTCATTTACGGTCTCCTGAGAGAATACAGGCAGCAGATGTCCTGGAATCCCAACATTATAGAGATGTGCAAAACCAATTGCCTTGTCCTGAGAAAGCTGCCTGAAGATGTACAAAACAGTACACTGTCTGTCACCACCAGTGCCACTCTCAGCATTGAGTGCCACGGCAGCACCTGGCTCCTTGCCCGAGTGATAGCCTTTTCTTTACTAGATGTGCACTAAGCTAGCAGCCGTCTTCCAAAGCTTAGATTCTAGACTTTTCTAATACGTTTCTTACTTCTCCCAAGTGCAAATGACTCATCTGTGAAGTAAAGATCCTCTATCCTGAGGCAAGCCTAGGGCCAATGAGGTGAACAGCAAAGGCTTACCCTGCAATCCAAATGAAACAAACTTCCTATTATCTTCCCATGACTGGACGTTTTCACAATTGGTAGGTATGCATAATGCAAATTAAAATAGAAGCTACAAGGCACGTATAAAATGTGAAACCAGGCCAGCACGGTGGAGCACACCTTTGATTCCAGCACTCAGGAGACAGAGGCCAGTCTGGTTTACAGAGGAAGTACCAGGATAGCCAGAACTACATAGAAAAACCCTGTCTTGGGGAAGGAAAAAAAAGAGAAACCAAATCACCTGAGAAAGGTAAGGATTCACCCTCCCAGTTAAAGCGAGCTCAGGCCCTTTAACCAAACTTTGGAGGGGATTTTACAATGATTCATCCACCAGAGTGTATCAGGATAAGTATGAAATCCTCTTCAGGGATTGTGGGTAGGAGATGACAAACATCTAGAACATATGAGAGGCACAAGACCTGTATTAGAATTGGCTGCAAGATACACATCACAAACACCAGAGAGGGAGACGACACACTTTCACACATACCTCAAATACTTAGCAGCAGCACTTTAAACAGCTTGAGAAACAACACACCATACCTCTGGATAACAGCACCAGCGGGGGTTTATTTAGTGATAGTAAGGTTAATGACTCCCTCAAACAATATGGGACAGGCCACCTGGTTTATTCAAACTGAATCTAAACCTTAGATCTGACTCAACAGTAACATAAGAAATCTTTAATAACACAAACCCGTGTTAAACCAAAGACAGTTTAAATGAGTCTTAAAAGCTCTACTACCGGTGGGCTGGCATCTACAACATGAGTGTTCAGTTCAGTTACAAAAGCACATTGGAGTTTCTTGGCTGCCACATCTTAAGCAGGTCTGAAATATGCCGTCTTACAAGCATTTCATACATCCCCACTGCTGCCAGTCTCCAGTCAGTATGGTTTCTTCAGCCCTCAGAGCATTTTTTGGAGAGATTTTCTTTGACCTGCTTGCCTTAATGGGTACGTAAGAACTCAGTAAACTGACATAATGAAGATTAACTGAGATGCCAAGAGTTTTTATTGCAAGCACAGTGAGCAAAAAGAGATGTCTTCTCACAGAGTGGCCACCAGGTCTGCCGTTAACTAAACCTCTGACAACCTTTCATTGGTTTAAAGCACACGAATCAGCTTCTCGTTATCAGGTGTACATCATCTCTGCCATGTGGGACATTTTCTTAGGGATATACAAGTAATACTCCATGTAGCCTGATAGGTCCTCAATGGTCACATCATCCACATAGACACGCGCTTGCTCGGAACAGGATCGAGGGGAGCCAGACAGAGTTCTGGTGTGCAGTGATGGAGAGTAGTCCTCAAGTGATCTTCGTTCTGGGGCCAAAGGAGGGACATTCTGCAGACCGGAAAAGGAATACACTTCCATATCCTGCCATCTCTTGCACTGGCACTCCTTGCCTACACACGCACATGGCTTGCCCTGGCTTAGCTTGGAAACGGATCGAAAGTCAGAGAGATCACTGGCCGTAAGACTTTCTTGGGAGACTTGGGTAGCATCAGAGGGCTCTTCTGTTTTACTCTCTGATGGGAGCCTTGGAACCAAACTTCTCAGAGGCTCAATGCCTGCCCCTGTGTGATTAACATCAAGAGAAGTAGAGGTCTCTCCTGCATTGAACTCTTTGGGGCTTGCAATTCCCAGCCCACTGCTGCTGTCGGGTGGCTCAGTCTGGCTTCTGTGCTTGAGCTGGCAGCTGGGAGATGCTGTTGTGCTGCAATGTATGAACTTGGGAGGATGAAGGACAGGAGACTTAGAGCGTCGACGACGCTGGGTTCTCACTGCTCCTCGTGAAGACTTTCTTGTAGACCTACAAGAGAAAAACACACAAGAAGATGCGGAGATATAGAGTCCTCCTGAGAGAGGTCATATGACAGCTGGAAACAGACCTCTGGGTGTAAGGTCATGAATGCCTCCATTCTCAAACTGCTTTAAGTCTTTGTCTCAAATGTTCAGCAACCCTAACTAGCAATCTGTAGAAACAAGTGAGGTAACACAACATCTTCCATGCTCGGCTTCTGGGTGTGGGAGAAGCAGATAAAAGCTGATGCAGTTCCCTCAGGCAGAATGTGGCTCCAGCACCAAGGCTAATGCTACAAAAGCCACTGTGCCAGTACTATCAAGCAAGGCATCAGCATTACAAATCACTTCTATCACTGGCAACAGCCAGCAAGAACAAACAATAACAGTAACACAGAACTGGGGAGCTGGCTCAGTCAGTGAAGTACTGGCCACGCTAGCACCCATGTAAATAAGCCAGGTGCAGTGGCATGCACCTCTAATTCCAGTGCTAGAAGGCAGGAAGATCCCTGGGACTTGCCCAGCCAGTCCAGACAAGTTAGGGGAGCTCCAGATTCAGAGATTTTACCTCAAAAAAAAAAAAAAAAAAAAAAAAAACCAGGGGGAAAGCAATTGAGGAAGACAAACAATATGAACCTCTGCTCTTCACATGTACTGAGTGCACATAGACACACAGAAATATTCTCATTCATATTCTCTCTCTCCTTCTCTCCCCGCTTTCTCCCTCCCCATCAGGATTTGGTGTCCCTGAAATTTCCAGAAACTGAGAATTATTAGATGCACTATATAGCTACTTACAAAACATTTAAATACAAAACTGAACGAGGAAAAGGAGACTTAAAACTGCCAAGCAAAATTGGGGGGGAGATGGGGGACGGGACAGCAGGACTTAAAACATGGTTTAAAAAAACAGCTTTTTATTTATTTGGGGGTACACATATGAAGGATATCTTTTGGGAGTTGGCTCTCTCCTTCCACCATGTGGATCCCAGAATTCGAACTTGGAGCTTTGGGCTTGGCAGTGCTAAAGTACCTTTACCCACTAAGTCATCTTCATGGCCCTGATACGGAACTTTAAGAAATAAAAATCACACTGGGTGTGGTGACACACACATTTAATCCCAGCTCTCTGGGAAGCAGACAGGAGGACAACTGAGTTTGAGGCCAATCTGTCTAAATAGTGAACTACAGAACAGCCAGGACTACATCTTGACCCTGTCTCAAAGGAAGTTGGGTGGGGGTGGGGGGTGGGGGGGGAGAGAGTAGGGATGAGAGAAAGAGATGGAGGGGGTGGAGAGATGAACTGGGCAGGAAACACACACCTGTAACCCCAGCCCCTAGGAGCTAGAGGAAGGATTGTGAGCTCGAGACCAGCCTGAGTTACAATGAGACCTTATTAAAACAGAAAGGGAAAATAAAACTGCATTTGGAATTAAATGGAACAGGCTAAATACAATACTGCTATGAGAATTACTGAACAGGAAGATAAATCTATTTATTACAAGGGTCAGGAAACTGCACCCTCTAGAGTAATTTAAATCTGTCCCTCTACTTGCTTGTTAGGGGTGGGACACTTGGGTCAAGCCACAAGCCTCACACATGCTCAGCATGTACTTTGACCCCTTGTTTTTGCAGAGCATGTGGACACTGCCCACAGTGGGCTACAACTGAAAGCCATGGAGATGAATCTGAGGTGACCCTTCACTCCTCTTCTCCCCCGCTTTCTCCTCTCCCACTTTCTGGGGCCTACCAAGCTACCATCTACAAGTTGGGACCTGCTGGGCATTGAGAGGTTTAAGAATCCAACCAGGACAAGAGAGATGACTCTGGGTATAAGCCTGTAACAAACAGGCTTCAACCGCTAGAATCCATGTAGACATAGAGAACCAACTCCCCAGGATTGTCCTGTGACTTCTACACGTGTGCTATGGTACATGCCCATATCCGCACGTATACAAACAAATAATAAAAAATAAAAAAATCCAACAGCATCACAAAATCTGAACGCTAGAAGAGCACACTAGGAGATGTGCGTATTTCACACAGCGTAAATGGACTCTGGAGCTGCCCCTTACCACCCACTCCAGCAGAACCCCACCAGGCTGACCACTTCATCTTGAAACTGCCTGAGCAACTGAACAAGAAGAGCCAACCAGGATGACTACGGCAGCAGTGAGCAGCTTTCTCTTCCTGTAAGCTCCAACACAAACTCCTCAGCTTTAGCCTCTTGGCCTCCAAATCCTAAAATATTTATTGGGTCTGTCTGTCCATCCCTCCCTCCCTGACTCCCCACCCCCTGGTTTTTTGAGACAGTGCCTCACTGTAGATCAAGGCAGGCCTCAATCTGGAAATTCTTTCTCAGTCTCTCAAGTGCTGAGACTACAGTTGTGCTTACCACGTCACTCTATAAAGGGTCTGCTAATCTGTGGCCTAAAAGGTACTAGAGAAATGGGGGGGGGGGGGGGGGGGCATCACATACAGGTTGTCAATCTAACAGAAGAGGACTAAATCTAGAGTCTGTTTTAAGATACAGAAAGGCCTGAACAACATGACTTAGCCATGGAGTGCCCACATAGCCGCAGAGTACCCCAGGTTTAACCCTCAGGGCCACAGAGGGAACAGTCAATGGAAGAAGACCTGATTTAGAAAATCATGGCTAAAATCTTAAAAGCAAAATATTTACACTGACGGCAGAGTCCTTTCAATAGCAGCAGAGAAGACAACAGAGCCAGACCACAACAAGCCCGGAAAGTGCTAAACAACTGCCTACGTAGAAACAACCATTTCAGATACAGCCAATCTATCTTCAAAACAAAGATGAAATAAAGGTATTCTCAGATAAAGCAAAATATAATTGTTACCAAACTTGGGGTCATGATCTGTGCCCAAGAGGCCAGGTTCTATCCTTAAGACAATTAAGCTGGGCGGTGGTGGCGCACGCCTGTAATCCCAGCACTCGGGAGGCAGAGCCAGGTGGATCTCTGTGAGTTCGAGGCCAGCCTGGTCTACAGAGCTAGTCCAGGAAAGGCACAAAGCTACAGAGAAACCCTGTCTCGAAAAACCAAAAATAAAAAAAAAAAGACAATTAAAATTAATAATAAAAAGCAGAAAAATGACATTCATTCAATGTGGCCACATTGGGAAGAAGGGCAAAGTATTTACTAACAGGGCACAATATTATATAATTTCAGAGGTAACCATTCATAACTATTTGCAGTGCTGGGGAATGGACAATTGCTTCTCATTCTAGGCAAACACACCACAACTGAGCTATCAGACAGCCAAGGGGAATCATTCAAAGCCACTCTACACAAAGAGCAACGCAGAGCCTTATTTACCAACAGACTTTCACCAAGAAAAAAATGAGGTTGTATGTGGCAAGGTCTAGAGTACAAGAATCGTGAGCAAAGAAACTAAAAATGCAAACAAAATACAGACAAATTAACACTAGAGTAAGGATGAACCCTAACCTGTGAGATTAAAGTAGAACAGGATTGGCATACTGAATAACCGCATCATGGAAGGCAGACAATCAAGTACCAACGTGATTTATAAAACTAACTCTGGCCTTTTTATCAAAAGCTTGACAGTAAAATTTCAAAGCCAACTACTTAAAAAACAAAGCTGAATACCGTCTAATTAGTAGAGGTAAAAAACGCAATTTTTTCAAATCATTTTTAAAGGACAAAGAGGAAGGGGAAGTAGGTAAGGAGGGAAAACAGAAAGTCTAACAACACTGTGCATGGTCCCTAATAGGGGAAGGAAGGAGTACTGCCCAAGAATTCAAAGTCAGCTTGGGATACACGGGAATTTTAGAATAGCCTGGGCTATAGAGTGAGATTTCATGTCTCAAAAATAAAAGATTTTGGGGGCTGAAGAGATGGATCAGTGGTTAAGAGCACTGACTGCTCTTCCAGAGGACCCAGGTTCAATTCCTAACACCCACATGGCAGCTTACAACTGTCTATAACTCCAGTTAAAGGAGATACAACACCCATAGCAAAACACCAACACATAAAATAAAATAAATTTAAAAAAAAAATTTTTTAAGATTTTTTTAGAAATTGTAAAATAAATTAAAATGGCAGACATGCAAATATACCAATTATCAGAATAAATGCACTAAACAAAGCAAAATAAAAAAAGAAAAATGCCCTGATTAGACTGAATAAAGAACAAGACAGAATCAGCCACAGGCTATTTCTGAGATACCAACAACCTAAAAGCAGAGTGATTAAAAAGCCAGGAAAGAAATACACTGGTCGCACACTGGCAAAAAACAGGACTAGTAACACTAATTCCAGACAAAGCAGACCTCAGGACAAAAGTCACTGCAATATCACATAATAATAAGGCTGGGGATATAGCTCAGTTGCGAAGTGTGCTTAGCCAGCATGCACCAGCTGACACATGGGAAGCTATTGCCCAGGCCAAAGAGATGGCTTAGCACAAAGGTGTTTAAAACCAACCTGAGTTTGATCCCTGAAATACTATGGTGGAGAACCAACTCTTATGAGTTGTCCTTTGATTTCTATACACACTCCTTGGCAGGTACCACACCCCAAGTAAATAACTGTAATTTAAGGGGAGGGGGCACTCTTACCCATGCCAACTGTCTTTAGATGCACACGCAGTTTTAGGTTTGGTGTCGTCTGTTGCTGCTCTGACTGATGCTCTGACACTCATGCCTTCTCCAACAGACAGAGACATGACGGACCTGAGGACAAGAACAAAGTTCACTATGATGGAAACTGTATCACAAGGGTAACTTTCTACCTCACTAATCCTAACATAACTCTGAGTGACTTATTTTCTTTCTCATTTATACTTCTCAAAAGTGTTCAGTTTTTAATGTAAATTTTCCCCCAAAACCAAACTGAAAAGATCCCTAAAAGCCCATGGCTGCAAAATCATAAACGAGAGAATGATCTCTAAGTATAACCAGCAGTGGGCTATAAATAGACTTTGGGCTGTTTCTCTGGGGCAGATCAAGTCTTCTATGTTCAGGGAGAATGTAAGTGACACTGACCACTTCTTTTACCTAAGAGGCACAGCCGTAAAAACTAAGATCAGGAACCTATCTCTAATAGTCAATTAGCAAATGATCCCATTTTGAACTATTTCACAACTTTTGGAAAAATTTTCCTCCTTTTGCAACTAGTCAATCTGAAATATTACTCAGAGTTAAATCGTTTAAAACTATACAAGTACAATGGGTTCCTAGAACATTTAAAAAAGAATCATCTGTACCCAGACTACCAACACCAGCATCTAGATATAAATCTTTCCAAAACACACATAGCACAAGAACCTCAGTTTGATCCTCAGAATCAACAAAAGTCAGGTGCAGTGGTGTGTGCCAGACAGTCAGCTTAGCCTACTTGGCAAGCTCCAGGCTAGTGAGATATTTTGTCTTAAAAACAAACCAAAACAGATGGAATAACATTCCACATTGTCATCTTCGCATGTGAAGATGCTCCTGCAGACACTCGAGCACACACACACCTCCATACACAGCCAAGCATGGTAGTGCTGGATTATAATTCTAGAGGCAGAGGCAGGAGGGTTGTGGAAGTTCAAGTCCAGCCTAGGCTATGTACAAAGAAAGGTAAAGGTCAGCCTGGGCTATCTAGTAAGGCCCTAAAAGTTCTTTTAATGACACGAGAGCATGTTTGGATCATCATAAGAGAACTGCAGTAAACGCCCATGTATGCCATGGTCTAAAACCCTATGCCTGCAATCACAGCATTCAGGAAGCCAAGGAAGATCACAAGCTTGAAATCAGCCTGGGCACAACAGCCAGACCTTGTCCATGTCTCAGAAAAACAGCAAACAAGCAAAAAAACCACATAGGCATTTTATATAAATGGTCTAGAGATTAAAGTAAATTGTGACTCTTACAATTATTTTATAGTCATATTAAAAGGTTTATTGTTTTATAACAAATACAAAGACATTGGCCCTGGTAAAACAAATACCACTGAAAATCAAAACCTGTTGAACAGGCTCAAGCTAAATTCCTGGCAAAGCTTAATGTGTCAGTCCTCAGCAGTCCCTTCAGAGGGTGTATGACAAGAGCATGGAACAATCAGAAACATATGCTGCGACTCCATGAGTCTTAATCTGCTTAGTCACATTACTGACTCATCTCTTCTACTCTTGGTTTTCTCAAATATTCTGTTCCTTCTTTCCATAATTTTAATAAAGGCATATCATATGCTACAAATATACAACTCCTTTAAAAGTTGTATTTTATTATCTATAATTTGTATCTGTGAATGGGCATGTCCATATGAACAGGGTATGTGCTTTTGAGTGCAGCCGTCTGCAGAGGCCAGAGGCATAGGATCTCCTTGGAGCAGCAGTTACAAACAGCTATGACATGGGTGCTGGGAGTTGAACTGTGGTCCTCTGAAAGAGCAGTATGTGCTTTTCACCCGAGCCCTGTCTCTAGCCCCCAAATGTGTAATTTGCAACCATAAACTACATGGATATTTTGCAAAACATTTTATAATGGTTTGAGTAACTTTTAGTGCCATCAACAGCTTAATTTTATTTTCAGCTTAATTTTACCTTCCAGTTTCTTTTTTCTTCCTTAAAGCAGGGTCTCTTTTATGTAGTCCTAGCTGTCCTAGAACTCCCTTGTAGACCAGGCCTCAGTACACAGAGATCTGCCTGCCTCCTGAATGCTGGGATTGAAGTTGTATGCCACAACACTGAGCTTACATTTCAATTTCTTAAAACATCAGAGAAAAGTCTGCATATGAAGAGTTACTTATAAAGGTTTATATACTAGAGGATTTGTATGCATTATGTGGCTATTTCTAGAATTTTCTTAGTTAAAAAAAGTCACATCCCAAATCACAAAGAATATACTAAATTAACAATCTAGAATTATGCCTTCCCGCTTTATTTCCTTTTTTTCTCAAAAAGGCTTACCAAGGGCTAGGGGATATAGCTCAGTAGCACAGCACACCATGAGCAAGGCCCCAAGTTCTATCCCCAGGACAGAGCACCCACATCAAAAACAAACCGACAATGGTAACAACAAAAAGACTGGTATGGTGGCACATGGACATAATTCCAGCACTCATGAGACTGAGAAAGGAGGATTATGATGGGGAGGCCAGTCTTGGATACTTAAGAAGACCTTGTCTCAAAAACACGTAACAGGGCTGGAGAGATGGCTCAGAGGTTAAGAGCACCGACTGCTCTTCCAGAGAGGTCCTGAGTTCAATTCCCAGCACCCACATGGTGGCTCACAACCATCTGTAATGAGATCTGGCGCCCTCTTCTGTGTACATAATAAATAAACAAATCTTTAAAAACAAACAAAAAAAGTGTATTTAAGTATTCATATGGCAAAAAAAAAACATGCTGGAAAAAAAACCTTGGGAAAGTGATACTTTCCTGAAGTACCAGTGAAGCAAATATGAACATCTTATCATCCACTGTGAAAATCTATCAGTATAAACACTCTAAGGTGGGCCAGAAACAGTGCTAGTCACAGGCAGGCAGCTATTAGCATCTATTTAGTTTTTACTTTGTAAAGTATTCCCATGTGTTCTGCAATGGATCACATGGAAGAATGGCTAAGAGCAGGTTCTGGAGCCAGACACTCTGGGTTCAAACTCTATCTGTAACTTCTACCAATAGAAAGTAACCCGATTTCGTGAGCAGCCTCTCTAAACTAAGACAATAGCAGTGTCTATCTACTACAAGACAGCAGAGAAGGTTAAATGTGCTCCTAGATGTGCCGAGGCCAAGAGTGAAATGCTGGGGACTAGGACTGTTATTACTACTACAGCGCTCAACTCCGAGCTTCCAGTGTTCAGTTTCCACTCATAAGCAGAAAAAAAAAAAGATCATAACCATTAACACTTGAGATTTCATCAGGCTTGGGGTCAGAAGAACTAGAGTAAGGAGAGATCTGACCAGCACACAGATGTTGGAAAGGGTGAAATACTAATACTTAAGAGAGCAACTGGTCTGTGGCTGTTCCATTTAGTTTGGTCAAAGGCTCTAAGACTATATTGGTCTTGGTAACAGACCCCTACTAAATACAGGCTTCCACTGAGAGATTCAGCAATTAGAGACTGTGAAATCAAGAATGTCTTCACAGACCTTTATTGGGCCAACTCACTTTTAGTTTAAAAAATAAAATTAAATACTGTGATTCCCTTGAGGTATATGAGAAGTCCCTGGTGGGATACTACTTGATTTAAGGCTTGATTAAATTAGGGAAGAGAGACTGCCTCAGAGTTAAGAAGAAACCAAAACACTCAACCTTAGAGTAAAAACCAACTACTGCTTTTCAAATTCAATCAAATATTTACAAAGAATTTGTCAAAGTCAAAGTATTACCATTTACTTACCCTAGGGTGAACAAAAAAGTCAGAGCCGGGCGGTGGTGGCGCACGCCTTTAATCCCAGCACTCGGGAGGCAGAGCCAGGCGGATCTCTGTGAGTTCGAGGCCAGCCTGGACTATCAAGTGAGTTCCAGGAAAGGCGCAAAGCTACACAGAGAAACCCTGTCTCGAAAAACCAAAAAAAAAAAAAAAAAAAGTCAGAAGAGCAACATTTTTTGTTTTTGTTTTTTTTTGAGACAGAGTTTCTCTGTGTAGTTTTGGTGCCTGTCCTGGATCTCACTCTATAGACCAGGCTGGCCTCAAACTCAGAGATCCTCCTGGCTCTGCCTCCGGAGTGCTGGGATTAAAGGCGTGCGCCTGTCACTGCCACCACCACCCAGCCCCAGAAGAGGAACATTTTAACCAAAAGGACTATTTAAATCCAGTAAATAAATAATCCCAAGTCATACATTACATATTCAATTACCCTGATGCGTCCACTCTTAGTTTCTTGAAAGCAGTTTGTAGGCTCTCCTCCTCTCCATCCTTAGCTTCAGATTTCATTGTGAAAGTTTCTGCACTCCTCTGGATGTTTCTGTGAATACTAAAAAGGAAATAAGAAAAGTGAAAATTGCTGGAATCAAAGAGTATATTTCCTTATACCATTACTGTTAAGAGGAAAACATCCTTTTATTTCTAAGCTGCAGTTTACATAACCAGACTATAGGGCTTATTTCTTAAGAAAATAAATGAAATAATATAAAAATATATACAAACTACCATAGAATTCAAACCACCTAATTAGTTGATGCCAACATCTTCTTACATTTTTTGGAAACAAAATCTAAAAGCTATGTTTCAGGCTGTAAAATGAGGGGAGAGGAGCTCCCTGATTGTACATGTATAGAAATCTATCAACAAAATTACCATTAGAGACAGCAGAAAGCTCAAATTGTGACACTCTAATTAAAAAGCTATGAGTATTTGCCTAGTCTGACCCTAACAATTCTAATTCTGACTCTATGATACACCACAGCACTTGTACAAAGCATTTTAACCAGTATCTCAAAAACCATGAAAAACAAGATGCTACTGTCGTCGTTAGAGCAGGAGTAGAGACTTACTTCAGTCATCACTGATCATTTCATACTCCACTCTGACTGTTAACTTTATTTGGTGTTTGCTATCTTGAAGTGCCACAGTCATTAAACAAGAACCGAAATCTGTACTGAAAACAAGTAAAGAAAGCAGAGCTTCTCTTTAGTTACAAGTAGGAGAAAATACAAAGAACACTGCTGTACAGATAGGACTCTGGCTCTTCTTAACCAACTAGTTCACTGCTTGACTTCCTCAATTTCTGCTCCTCTGATTTTCCATTTAAGCAAAGGAAGGAAATAAAGGATCATCAACTAAAGCAATAAGAAACACAAATAAGTCTTTTAATAAATTCTCAAATCTAATCTTCAAATTACCAAAGTACTAAATCTTGAACAAATGAACACACCAGCATCCAAAAGGGGAAAGGGAGGGAAGAAAAGACTAAAAAACAATAGAGAATTCTTTAAAGCCAAGGATATACTTTACCTTTATTTCTAACCTGGTACCCCCCTAGACCCACCCCCACCCCCCACCCCCAGGCACTCTCAGAGAGAGCAGTGCCTCTATGGATCCTTGGGTACTCTGATTCTAGATCAGCTTACTTCTCAGAAGTGAGTTGTATGTTATTGTGAGACCTCTACTATTCCAAAGGCCAAGATGTCACAATGTTGGACATTTATGTTTATGTTCAACCTCAAAGGACTTAGTTTTCACTTCAACATCAGAAGTCAACATAAACTCTCTCCACACATACTACTGTTTACTTAACCAGGTCATAAACACGAGGAAACCTAGTTTACATGACTGGAAGCTTCACGGGTCACTAACTGTACTGGAGTAGGACTCCTCCAATACACACTATTCTATACACTAGACGGAGGGCTGAGTTCTGGTAGGTCTTGAGTGCCTCACATCTACAAAGGTCTATCACGAGCTATAAACAAGTTTTTGTTGTTGTTTTTAGTTGGCTGGTTGGCTTTTGTTTTTTTCAAGACAGGGTTTTCTGTGTAGCCCTGGCTGTCCTGGAACTCCCTCTGTATATTATGCTGGCCTCGGAGTCATAGAGATCAGCTTGCCTCTGCCTACCGAGTGCTGGGATTAAAGTACTGTGCCACTATTGACCAGCTAGAAAGTGGTTTTTTACTTTTCTTTCTTTCTTTCTTTCTTTTTTTTCTAGACAGGGTTTCTCTGTGTAGTTTTGATGCCTGTCCTGGATCTCGCTCTGTAGACCAGACCAGGCTGGCCTTGAACTCACAGAGATCAGCCTGGCTCTGCCTCCTGAGTGCTGGGATTAAAGGCGTGCACCACCACACCCAAGGTTTGTTTGCTACCACAACTCCATTAAAGCTAGATTTATAAGGACGGATGAGATGGCTCAGAGGTGGATTTACAGGGACTGGTAGGAAGATGGCTTAAAAAGATGGCTCAAACAGTAAGGATGCATGCTGCTAAGCCTGACCATCTGAGTGTGTTTCCCAAAACTTGAGTAACACAAGGAAACAACTCCCTAGGTTGCCCTCTGACCTTCATATACAATACTCTCAGATACATAATGCATGTAAAAAATTTAATAAAGTGTGATTTATAGTTCTCTCAATCTGACTTCTGTGGCAACCAGTCAGTATTTTAAATACACATCAAGCTACATGTACAATGGTGAACATCACAGGCAGAAATCCATTCCTTTCACAAGTACTTCCAGAATTCCTAGCACTAAGTTGCATGCCACAACAGAGGCTGAACTGAACACAGGGGTCCTGGGAACCCCATTTCTGTAGGGATGGTGTCTCACTCCTGCCCTCCAGGATCTCATACTTGGCTAAGTTTTTCACCTAAGCCTGGAAACTTCTAATTACACGGTGCTGACATAATAGTATAACAGATGACCACCCTAAATGATAATACAAAAACAGATATATCATTAAAAACCAAAACATCCCCAAATAAAAGTCTGGCTACAGACCAAAACTTCGAGGATAAAGTATTGCCTAAACTGTTTTCAGACTTCCAGCATTGCATTATGATTGCTCATCTTTTTCCTCAGTTACTTTAACCCAGAGCAAAGGTGAGTAGTCTTAGGCTTAATTAACCTTGGGAGCTAGAGCTGAACATGCTTGTAATTACAAAAGGTTTATTATCTCCCCTATATTCCTAGCTTTCCATTCACAAAGCGTCAGCTCAACAGCTCTATATAACAGGTGACTGGTTTGCCTATCTTCATCAACATTTTATTTGTGAGACATACTTATTACCCCTTCACTGCACTGACTTCTGGAAGACTCCCCCAAAGGAGCTCAGACTTGAAAAAAGCCTGTATTATACAGAAGTTACTTCACAAGGTTTTAAGTCAAATCATAACCCAGTTTCTCTTTCCACAAATAGCGTATGCACAATCTTGTTTACTATTTTGAAGTTTTAACTAAGCCCTCCTTATGTTTCAAGTCCAATTCCTCGTTTTCAGTAGCCTGAAAGTAATCAGTGAAGGATTTGCACGCGCCCTCATAAAGTTAAAGCGAAGAAAATTTCTCAGACCTCTAGGAAGCATCTAGAGATGAAGCTCCGAGAAGAAAGCAAGCCCTATCCAGCAACCCTCCAGAACGGCCCTGATAGAATCAACCTGTCCCCAGGACAAAAACACATCCACACCTCTCTGGGCACACCCACTCAACCCCTCAAGTCGCAGGACTACAGGCAAAGCAACAAGTTCGTGCCTTTTTACCGAACTTGGGTCTGTCGAGGTTCAACAGGGTCGGCGGGGAAAGGTCAGAACCCGGGGACGACCCGAGCCAGGAGCTGTCACGGCTTTGGCCCTGCTCGCCCCGGCCAACCACCGACACGGAGAAGAGACTGGAGTGGAGCTGCGGCGCAGAGGACGCGGGAAGAGACGCGAGCCGAGCCACAGGAGGCAAAGAGGAGAGGAATGCGGCTCGCAGGGCGGGAAAAGGCGGGAAGGGGCAAAGGGCGGCAAGAAGGGCGAAAAGGGAAGCTGCGGCCGGCGCGGCCCGGATACCGCGGGAACGCAGGAAGGCGGGAAGCGAAGGCCGCGCACTCCAGGCCGCGGCGGACGAGGGCCAGGCCCGGCCAGGCAGTCGGCGCAGGGAGACGCTGCGACCGGACGGGAGGGCGGGACTCCGCCTCCCGAGGATGGGAGGCCGGGCGGACGCGACGCCCCGGCCCTGCCGGGCACGTCAGGCCACTCACCTCCTCGCAGCTAGGGTGCTCCTGGGGATCCGGCCCCGTCGGTTCTAAGCGTCTCTCCGCGACCGCCGCGTCTGACTGACCCGGATCCAAACCCCGCAGATAGGGCGGCCCGCGCCTTTAGAGTCGCACTGCGCCTGCGCCACGTAGGCTCGCGCCCCGCCCACTGCTCACGCTCCTCCCACCCCAGTGACTCGGCAGCGCCGCCGGCGGCAACTGCGCAGGCGTAAGGTGGCGGCCCCGCCTCTCGACGGCTCTGCTCCAACCCCTCTCCGAAGCACGTGCGTCTTAAGTCATTTCCTGTTATTCTTTTCGCTCCCTCCGCCCCCTGGCTTGGGTTCGCTCCCGGCAGGCTTTTGGGCGTGCCTACTTCCTCTTCTCTATCACGTGAATGCTTGACTTGGAGCACTTATCGAGCTCCCTGTTTTTGCATGGTGTCGCCTGGTTCCTTCTTCACCAGTTGAAGTCACAGCAAGGCAACGGGATTCGGCGGGCTGCGGGAGTGTTTGCGCCAGCCGAGGCTTTCGGAGACGCTCGGCGGAGTTTCTTAGATGCTAGAATCGAGGGCGCTTGCACTCGGGCTGCAACCCTCGCCACGGGCAATCACTTTGGGTCCGCAGAGAAGCCAAGAAGGTATTAATTGGACGAGGCCCAGGCGGTGGATGCCAGCCCGGAATTGAAATGGAAATGTTTTAGGTTTTTTGTTTGTTTGGTTGGTTTTTCGAGACAGAGTTTCTCTGTGTAGCTTTGGTGCCTGTCCTGCATCTCGCTCTGTAAACCAGCCTCGAATTCACAGAGATTCATCTGGCTCCGCCTCCCGAATTCTGGTATTAAAGGCGTGCGCCACCACCGCCCGGCTAGTTTGGTTTGTTTTGTTTTGTTTTTCAGACAAGGTTTCTCTGTGTAGCTTTGGGCCTGTCCTGGATCTCGCTCTGTAGACCAGTCTGGCCTCGAATTCACAGAAATTCGCCTGGCTCTGCCTCCCGAGTGCTGGGATTAAAGGCGTGCGCCACCACTGCCCGGCTAAATAGAGGGCTTGTTTTGTTTCTCAAGACAGGATTTCTCTGTGTAGCAGCCCTGGCTGTCCTGGAACTCAATCTGTAGACCAGGCTGGCCTCAAAGTCACAGAGATCCATCCGCCTGCCTCTGCCTCCCGAGTGCTGGGATTAAAGGCGTGTGCCACCACGGCCTGGCTTTTTTTTTTTTTTTTTTTTTTTTTTTCTTTAAACAGCATCTCATCTGTATAGGTTAGGCTGTCCTAAAACTCGCGTTGATCCCCTGCCTCAGCCTCCCAGGCCTTCACTTTTGATGTATCTCTTGTTAACATAAAGCAACTATTGCCTCTGGGCTTCGGTTACTTCGCCTGGAAATGGAACGTTATCAGCCAAGGCATTTTGGTTTGTTTTTGTTTTTTCCAAAATAGTTTGGGAGCATCTGGTGGGAAATACATGTATGTTATTAAGCAATTTACCTGTCTCTGGTTTTTAGTGATCCCTTTTAAGGCTCTAACAGTTGCTCAGATGGCAATCGGGCAAGGTGTGAGCTGTGTGAGACCCCCCTACCCCCTTCGCCAGGACCTGTTCTATTTGGGGGTGCTTCCCCCTCGCCTACCACTCCCAAGTTCCACTTCTCAAAAGTAGAGTTGGTTCTGGCAACTAAACCCTAGAGTGGGTTTTCCCCGAACCCAAACTGGGCCCTCCTATAAATGTAATCAGTAGCTGGCCAGGCTGCTGGAAAGGATAGCTATGTCCAGCTTAACTAGAGTCAACCCATGGAGAATGGAATCTACACTTTGTGGACAGACAGTTGGCTTTGATTTTTTTTCTTTTTTTGTTTTGTTTTAGCCTGGTCCCTGTCTTATTGCTCAGACTGGCCTGGAACTTGAGATCCTTATGCCTCAGGCTCCTGAGTGCTGAAATCATGGGCATATCCATGCCCAGTTTAGGACTTTCTGTTATTTTAACTTTATAATGATGTGAAAGCCTTTTGCATTCGATGGGAACTGCTTCAGATTTTGAGTTTTGGTGTTTTTCCAAGCTACAACTACCCTGTGATACTCTGGATGCTGGCCAGCATAGGGGGCTGCAGCTCCCATTCACTCACGGGAATCGCAGGGCAAAATGGTGTTCCTAGTGCTCTGTTGCTGAGCTCTGGTGTTGAGTATTAAGTATGTTTGAGGCTTATAATGTGTTCCTCTTGTGATCTGCTAAGTAAGATGTGTCCCCTTCATGAGTTAAGGAACATCTGTATAGGGCTGTTAAACATAAAGCATGTGATCCTTCCTGAATAAAACAGTTCTCTCTGTAGAGTAACTGGTCCACAATGAAAAACACAGGACACACAAACCCTCTTGTAACTCAGTGATGCCAGTAACAGTAGTTACTCTTCACTGATTTAGCAGTTACGTGCATTTTCTCAAATTTAATATTCCTGATTTTACACATCCTACAGATAGGGAAGACTAGGATTCAGGGAACTAAGAAAACCTACCTTACTAGCTTAACTTGTCCTGTGTTACATAGTGCTAGTAAGTGAGGTTAGAAAGATAGTTCAGTGGATAAAGGACATGCCACAGAACCTGATGACCTGAACCTGGTCCCTGGAGGCCATGCGAAGGTGAAAAGTGAGAATCAACACCATCAAGTTGCACCCTTTACCTGTGTGAACATACATACATACATACATACATACATACATACATGAGTAACACGTAAGAAAAATGAACAAAAGATTGGTTTTTTATTCCAAAATGTGTTACAAACCGGTTTATCCACAACCATTTTCCTCAACAGCTGGAAATAATAATAAATAATAAAGGAAAATTGAGTTTCTTCCTCAGACATTGCCAGCTGACTTGCATCAAGACCAAATATGTGTTTTTAAGCTACCATTTCAAAGTGTTGTTTGGTAAAAATCTCTGCAGATCCCCAGGAAAAATGATCTCTGGGTCACTAAGGAATTCCTATAGAGCAGAACACAATCCTTGAGAGTTAGTTGATGCTCAATACAATTCTGATGATCACGATTTACCTTATTTTCACCTAGTATCATAGTAAGTACTAAAAAGTAAAAACATCTTGTGTAAGCACAACCCCATTCTGGGAATGTGGCTCCTTACCCTGCCTGGGGGCGGTTGGAAAGTAAGGAAGTGTGGCGACACCCTCCCTCCTGAGCTGTTACGTCTTTAACCTCCCCACTCCAGCGCCCCATGCACGTAACTATGCCAGACAGCAGTGCTTGAGGACATTGACTGCCAGGCCCGGGACCCTGTTCCAGGTGTCCTCGCCTTGTGTGGCCTGAACTCGCCCGCCGTTTCTCTCAAATCTGCCCAGGTTTGCCGTTTCCTCCACTAGACTATCGTTTACCCACAGTTCATCTCATCATCCAGGTCTCTGTTCAAACCCTTTCCCCAGAGAGGTCTCCGTGACTACTCCCAACAGTTTCCTTCACTCCCGAATCCTTTTTCACTGTTCATTCTTCCGTTAATAACCTCTGTGGCACTTCAGTGTACTTTTACGATAGAAATTTACTGTTGCTCACAGAGAAGCTACGCTGAGGACAAAGACTTGGTCTCTTGTCTTTATCACTACTTGTTAATTAAGTCTTGGGTGCACATTTCCCCACATTTTTTTTTTCTTAATTACACCTCCAATAAATGGTAAGTCTTTAAAGTGATATCTTGGGCTGGGAAGATCGATCAGTGGTGGAACACCTCTCCAGCATATACAACACCCTGAGTTCAGTTGATGTCAAGAATAAAAGGGGGAAGAGATAGTTTAGAGTTGAAAATATGCATCCCCAGGGCCTAAAGTCTTGTGTTGTACAAACCTCGAACTCAGTAATTGCTGGCCAAACATGCTAAAATGTTCAGTGTGGCGATTTAAATGTCTTTAATCTTCACAACTATCTGAAAACATTTCCTGTCCCCAGAGTAGTGTGGTGGGGGGAATGGGTGCATAGGGATCGTTTGGGAAGACTGGGAGGGCAAAGAGAGCTGTGTTGGACTTGCACAACTTGGCAGGGTGCCTCTTGGTTACTCCTTAGACCTCACTGAGCACTGACTGCTTGCCCACTGCTGTGCAAAAGTCCTTGAGAAGTAAGTTCATGGACTCCTTAGAGAGCCACAGAACCAGGAGCGTGGTGTGCTTCGTGCATAGTAGAAAGGTACCCAGCCTGCTTTGGCGGTGCTCTGGAGAGGTATTGCTGAGACTCAAAAGGTAGGCCTGCCTGGGCAAATGAAAGGGGAGGATAGAGACCAGTTGTGGGTGAGGCCAGCCCAGCCTGGACTTTGGCCAGAATGTCATGAATTATTCTCAAGATGGCAATGTGCCAGTTAGTAGTTTGTAATCACCCGAGAACGCAGGTGAGAAGATAGTATAGGAGGAATAAGGGCTGCAGGATGGAGTGAGTTCTGGAGAGACTAGCCTTTCGGGGTGCTGGGCAGACTCCAGGCTAGATGAAGCCAGAAGGTGACCCAGTTCACTGAGGGAATCCAGGAGGACCAGGCTTGAAAAGTTGACTTGAACCATAGAGAACTGGAACTCCAGGTGAAAGCAAAAATCAGCTACTGAAAGGATACATTCTGTGTGTTAATCAATGGGTGTCTGGTATATAGAACACCAGTCAAGATAGATGGAGTCCTTCTGATTTGATCTGGGCATCTTGACAAAGACTTGGACCATGACCTGTGGTGATATTGTGTCCCCCAGTATATTGTGCACCCTTATCTTGGGTCAGAGAACAGAACAGCCACTAGATAGACATAGAGGCCAGAAAAATGGTGGCACACACACCTTTAATCCTAGCATTCCGGAGGCAGAGATCCATTGAGTTCAGAGCCACACTGGAAATAGCCAGGCATGGTGACACGCCTTTAATCCCAGGAATTGACAGCAGGAAGCAGAAAGGTATATAAGCCATGAGGTCCAGGAACTAGAGGCTTGTTAAGCTTTTAGGCTTTTAGCAGCAGTGCAGCTGAGATCCATTCGGATGAGGACTCAGAGGCTTCCAGTTGAAGGAAACAAGATCAGCTGAGGAATTGGCGAAGTGAGGTTGGATGTGGCTTGTTCTGTTTCTCTGATCTTTCAGAATTTATACCAATAGCTGGCACTGAGTTTTTATTAATAAGAACATTTAAGATTTGTGCTACAATGACCTTCAGAACTTGCCCTAAATGGGTGTGACCTTCCCTACGGTCTTCAAGCCTCTGCCTGTCGCTTGCCAGCTCCAGGCCCCTCCCCAGCTCGAGCACTCCTGTGACACTCCACTCAGGGCTTCAGGGTCCCACTCTTTGAGTTTCCCTCTAGCCTTTTACCCAGTGTCTTGGTTAGATTCCCGTCAGTCATAAAAGCACCGTGAGCCAAACCGACTTGGGGAAGAAAGGGTTTATTTGGCTTACATATTCTAGGTCCCTGTTCACTGAGGGAAAGAGGAGCTCGGATCAGGAGGCAGAACAGAAACGACCACGGAGGAAGACTGCTTACAAGCTTGAGCCTCTGGCCTGCACAGTTTGCTTATACACCCCAGGACGGTGGCTTGCCCAGGAATGGCACTGACAACGGCCTGGGCCCTCCCCAGTTAATCATCAATCAAGACAGTGTCCCACAGGCTTGCCTATAGGCAACCTGACAGAGGCAGTTTTCTCGATTGAGGTTCCTCTTCCCAGAAAACTCAACTTAGGTCAAGTTGACAAAAAATAAAAATAACTGGGATACCCAACATGTCTTTCCTTGTCTGCTGTATTCTGAGTTTCTGCATGGCAAGAAACACCTGGTACATTTTCTCCCCTCAGCCCCTGCCATCCCACTTGGACCTGTGTAGTTTAGATGCCCTTGCACTGGAGCTCCAATGGCACTTCGTGCTCGCTTCCTCAGAGCAGGACTCACATCTTGTATTGAATGGCCTTGTATTCAATACAGGCCTGCCACTGTATTGAATGAATGAACAAGTTTATGGAGCCATCCATCAGTCATCTCAGCAAAGACTTCCAGCTGTTTGTTGGCATTTTAGAACCACAGCTAATGACAGCTGATCCCTTCAGCCTTTGAGCTGAGCAATGGGGCTTTTCAGCACATGCTCTTGTTTGGGGGGGATAGGCAAGGGTTGGGTAGGTAGGGATTGACTGTTCTTTCTGCCCTCTGTGTAGGCTCCTAAAGCTGTCGTACTCTGTCTGTTATTTAGTCAGTTGCTTTCCTCGGATGTTGGGGAACAGAATAGGGAGTGAAAGGACTACTAGGGTGATGCATTGTGAATGACCTGACTCAGTTCGCCTCTCCTGGTAAATTGGCCACAGCCTGAGCTGGATTCTAACTAACCCTCACTAGGAGTGAGACCATTTTCTAGTAGCTACTTCTGGCCAACAGAGGGCGCAGGGTGACAGCTTCTCTTTAAGGCTTTCAAAGTTTAAAAGCCCCCAGGTGAGCTGGCCTCTGTCATTGGGATTTTGCAGTTTAAATGTATGATGACATCAGGAAGGTTTAAGTGGAAAAATGGGATCAATTAGTAAAGCTGCTGGGAAAAGTTTATGATGAGGCCAGGGACTTTTGAAAGGGATTTCTGAAGCTCCTCAGATATCCATTTCTTGATCTGATACCAGTTGCAGGAATGTGTTCAACCTGTAAAAGTACGTGAAAAAATATATTTGAATGTTTCTTCATTATGTAAACCTAATGTAGTTTCAGGATCTAAAAATACAAAACAAGTAACAACATCAACAAACCTTTAGGCCAGCAAGATGGCTCATTGGGTAAAGGCTCTTGCCACCACGCCTGACAACCCAAGTTTGTTCTGGAACCAGCATGGTAGAAGGAGAAAACAGACTCCTGAAAGTTGTCCTGTGACCTCCAGTATGAACTGTGGCATACACACACACACACACACACACACACAAACGAGTAATAAGAATAAACCTAGCCGGGTGGCAGTGACTCATGCCTTTAATCCCAGCACTCAGGAGGTAGAGTCAGGCGGATCTCTGTGAGTTCGAGGCTAGCCTGGTCTACAGAGTGAGCTCCAGGATAGGCACCAAAGCTACACAGAGAAACCCTGTCTCGAAAAACCAGGGGGAAAAAAAAGGATAAACATACGTATGCAATATGGTTGTATGGGTATTAGGTTAGGGCAAGATGTCTTTTATCACTATAGTTTTTAACTGACTGGGTCATGAGACCCCTGAGCAAACCACAAAGCCCAGTTGAGAACTGCAGCAGCAGAGGAGAACACCAGTAAGAGACCCAAGCAGTGCCCAGAAAAGGTTCCAGATGGCTCTGAAGCATAGAAAAAGATGCTCACCTCAGGAAAAGATGCTTAGCTTCCATCTTTTTTTTTTTTTTAGATTAAAGTAGTCTTACATCATTTCTCCCTTCCCTTTTCTCCCTCCTAGCCTTCCCATATATCCCTCCTTGCCCTCTTTCAAACTCAGTCTCTTCATTAATTGTTGTTATGTGTGTGTGTGTGTGTATACATACATATGTACACTATCACTACCTGCTCAGTCTGTATCATGTTACTTATGTATGTTTTCAGAGCTGACCATTTGGGAATTGG
Source organism: Peromyscus californicus insignis (assembly GCF_007827085.1). Taxonomy (NCBI): domain Eukaryota; kingdom Metazoa; phylum Chordata; class Mammalia; order Rodentia; family Cricetidae; genus Peromyscus; species Peromyscus californicus. Next base: position 138,056,711 of record NW_026294595.1, read on the forward strand.
ATAACCAACTAGTATGCTCTTCTCCGGGGAAAACAATCTCCCACTCTCAGCATTCCCTAGTTCCCTATAGTTGTTTGTTTGTTTGTTTGTTTTTCTCTGTGTAGTCCTGGCTGTCCTGGAACTTGCTCTGTAGGCCAGGGTGTCCTCAAACTCACAGAGATCTCCCTGCCTCTGCCTCCTGAGTTTCAACATTAAAGGCGTGCGCCACCACCGCCTGGCAGTCTGTAATTCTTTGTATGGTGTTGACAGCTTCCCCCATCCACTTTGGCTTGTCTGTTGTCCTTGTTCAGCCAATGTTTGGGTCACGTTGGTGAGACATGGGTGTAGCTTCCGACATTACTAGGAGAACAGTCTCACTGCAAACTCCCTGATCCTCCAGTTCTTACAGTCTTTCGGCCCCCTCTCCCACAGTGTCCCCCGAGCCTTAGGTGTGGCGGTTGTTTTGTAGCTGTATCCACTGGGACCGGGTTCCACAACTCTGCATTTTGATTGGTTGTGGTTTTCAGTCATTGTCTCTGTCTGTTGCAAAGAGAAGTTTTCTTGATGAGAAGTGAAGACTACATTTATCTGAGTATAAAGACAAATATCTAGAGTATAGTTAGGGATTCTGCTGGTTTACTAAAGTGGTGGTTGTAGGTTCTCCAAGCTTCAGTCTTTTAGAGAAATTTTTTATTATTTGATTGATTGATTGATTGATTGGTTTTTTAAGACAGGGTTTCTTTGTGTAGCCCTGCCTGTCTTGGAACTAACTCTGTAGACCAGGCTGGCCTCAAACTCACAGGGATCTGCCTGCCTCTGCCTCCTGAGTGCTGGGATTGAAGGTGTGCGCCACCACCTCCTGGGGAGATAAATATTCATTAACAGTGTGCTGAAGACCATTTTCAACCCATTAGATTTACAGAAGTCTCACATTTTTTTTGTTTTTGGTTTTTTTCGAGACAGGGTTTCTCTGTGTAGTTTTGGTGCCTGTCCTGGATCTCGCTCTGTAGACCTGGCTGGACCCGAACTCACAAAGATTCACCCGGCTCTACCTCCCGAGTACTGGGATTAAAAGGCATGTGCCACCACCGCCTGGTGAAGTCTCACAATTTGATGGTACCATCCTGTCAGATGGAGATGGAGGAGTGGGTGGGCAGTGGGTAGCAGGCCCATTCATGCATTGCTGGTTGAACTCTGAAGTGAACAGCCCTGTTAATTTGGTGAAATCAAAAGTAAATAGATAGTCTAGCTATCTACACATCTAATTCTGCTTGGTGGGGGAAAAGGTTTCACATGAGAGCTTTGCCTCTCTCCTCAGAGTGGGTGGGTGGAGACTTGTTGTGTGTCTGTTCCTGTGCCGATCTGCAGGCCTGTCTGACACCTGCCCTGCTCTGGTAGCCCTCGGGCTCCCACATCCCACCTTCTCTGCACACACTGTTTTCTGTACCATGTCTTTCTGTCTTTTGGGTCTGACTTACCACTCTTGTTGCAGTTTTAGTCTTAATCGGCTTTATTTGCCGTTCTAAATCTGCAGCAGTCCAGACCAAAAAGGGTTCAGAACGCTCTACTCTGCCACATGGACAGGTTATATTTAGAGACAAGAATTTCTCTCACCTTTTAAAACTCCAAAACAAAATGGAAAAAAAAAATCAAGACCCAAACTCACAAAGCCCCCTTCTTTCCAGGTTCCCTCTGAAGCTCCTGTCCTTTTTCTCTTCAGCCTTAGTCGGCATCTCTGCTTACACTCACTGTCTGTCTGTCTGTCCACCCATCTCTTCCTGCATATCTTGCCTTCTATCTATGTGTCTGCCTGCCTGCCTACCTACTTACCTTCCTGGATAACCTTGTGTTGCTGAATCCAGTAGCCACGGTTGAAGCCCAGGAACTGTCTGACACTGGACATGGCCTCCTCTGTATTACTAAAGGAGTAATACAAATAACAAATGAAATATAGAGTTAGGCCTTTGAAAAGATAAGTAAGATCGACAAACCTAATCAAAAGAGAAGACCCAAATTAAAACTAGAGACAAGGGCCTGAGGAAATGCCTCAGGAGTTAAGAGCACTTCCTGTTCTTCCAGAGGGCTGGAGTTCAGCTCCCAGCACCCATGTAGGACATGTCCCAATAGCCTTTAACTCCAGCTCCAGAGGATCCAACATCCTCTTCTGGCCTCTGGGGGCACCAAACACATGCACACATATACACAAATAAATAAATCTTTAAAATTAGAGGTGAAAAGGGGGAACATAACAGATTTCAATGAAGTGTAGAGGGTCCTTGGAGTTCTGCTTTGAAAATTTATATTATTAAAAACTAGAAAATCTAGAAGAAATGTTCACGTTCCTAGACATAGAACCTACCAAAATTAAACCAAGGGAAATACCAGCTTAGCTGAGCTGGCCCTTTTCTGAACTCCACGAAGCCTTTCCCACCTCAGTGACCAACCCTGTGTCTACTGCAATTGCGGATCTCCATCAACATCGCCTCCTCTGCAGATATTTTGATGGTGATATTCTAACTTCCCAGAAAGAGAAGTAGTGGTTCAATTTGTAAACCCCAAATCACCTTCAACTACACATTCACACACATATACACACACACCATAACTTCAGGGAGTTTGACACGTTTATCTAGGACCCAGATGAGGCCCAGAAAAGTGAGGAGCTGAGAGTGCCTGTGTCCCTTGGCAATTTCAAACTCCTAAAGCATGCCTCCTTCAGAAATGAATGAGTGCCGGGCGGTGGTGGCGCACGCCTTTAATCCCAGCACTCGGGAGGCAGAGCCAGGCGGATCTCTGTGAGTTCGAGGCCAGCCTGGTCTCCAAAGCGAGTTCCAGGAAAGGCGCAAAGCTACACAGAGAAACCCTGTCTCGAAAAACCAAAAAAAAAAAAAAAAAAAAAAAAAAAAAGAAATGAATGAGTGTCTGAAGATACACACTGCATCAGAGAGATGTTGGAAGAAGACAATGACGAGCCCTTCAACTGGGTGGGTGTGGGGCCAGTGGTTCTAAAAGCCTCCTGCAGAATCTGCTCTACCTACCTCGGGGAGGCAACAGAAAGACGGCAGTGGGAACTGGAAAGAGCATGGTTCCTTCCAATCTCTTCACAGCTACCATTTCCTATGAGACCCTGAGTGAGTCACTGTACTCTTGAGTCTCTGCTCCGACCCTTGTTAGGTGAAATACCCACCCTGTCTGCTGATTTTGGAGAATTGCTTTGAAGATCTAGTACTGCGGTTCGAATGATGCTTGCTGGCTTGGGAACTTTAAAGTCTGCCACTCCAGGAACCCCTCAGGATCGATCTGCTGGGGGTGGGACAGCGGGCTGGACTTCAGTGAGGTTTCTGCTCTATTCCTCCTCCTTTTTCTACTGGTTATTTTACAGTGTTCTTGGAAGGTGGTGGGGTGGTGCTGGGGTACCTATAGAAAGGAAAGGCTTGCCTGTGCTCTCCTGCCCCTCCCTCTCACTCTGCAGAGAACACCATTGTGGCTTAGCACACATCCTTCTGGGTCTTACAAAAGCACATGCCTGTAATCTCAGCAGCTAGGAGGCTGAGGCAGGAAGATCCCAAGTTCAAGGCCAGCATAGGCTATAATGAAACTGTCTCAAACAAATTAATAAACATAAACCTCAAAGCCCAAACACATTTCTGTGTCTATTCAATGCCAGAACATACATAGGCATGCACCCATTCATACGGTTTTGTTCTTTAAATGTTATGAAATGTCACTCACCATTTTCATCCTAACTTGCCAACCTTTCTATATGCAAGCTACCTAATTCTAATTCTGGGCATTTTATAGGTATATTTAGTCAACTACCTTCCAATACCAATAAATATGAAAATATTACCATTGGTGCAATGCTTCTCAACTAAATTTAAACTTATTTTGAAGTGAAATTAGTAGCACAAATGTCTATATTCAGGCCATGATCTGAAAGGGAAGAGGTGCCCAGTAGAAGCCACTGCTTTATCTTCAGGGTGGATAGAGAACTCTTTGGTGTGGACCTGGAGAAGCCAATGCAGCTTTTAAGTTACAATCTCCCTTCTTCTGACCTTCACATACTCTCTGTTGCTCTTCCCACGCTCCTTCTCTTAGCACACACACATCCAGAACCAGGAGCTGCCTCCCAGAACCAGTTAGCCTCAACACAAACCAGGGCTCCAAAGTAGAATATCCACCAAGGGCCAGTCTACCCAGACACCAGAGGAAATCCTCATGTCTCAGGATCCATTCACTTAGTGAATTTCCAGGGCCTTCACAGCTGAGCCAGTGGTGCGCACACACACACACACACACACACACACACACACACACACACACACACACTACGTACATGTAGACCCTGAACCACTGGCACAGGCTTAGCTGGAGCGTGAGCAGGTGCTCTCTCTCTCTCTCTCTCTCTCTCTCTCTCTCTCACACACACACACACACACACACACACACACACACACACACACAGCCCGACAGGTCACATTAGCATGTAGATGGAGTGGATCCCAGACAACACTCCTACCCAATGTGGCAAGACCTCCTGAGCAGTGTGGCACTCCTTCCACCCACTTCAGAGCAAGCCAGAGCCAGCCTGGAGGAAGTGTCCTTGGAGGACTTTATAGTCTGACCTAGATATTCCCGAGAAAATATCCCACGTGGCAGAAATGTTGTAGACTTGCCTTTGTGAAGGGTAGAGAGAGGAACCGCCCAGCAACAGACTTTCACAGTGTCCCCTGATGCTGGAGACAAGTTCGGTGTTTTTAAGTCACAGCCCAATGTTCATTTCCAGTACAACAAAGGAATGTGGATGCTGTCTGGACTACTGGAAAACTCTAGCTACATACTGGCTCCCTCCACTCTGAAGTCCATACAAAAACGAAGCCAGTAAAAGGCAGTGTCCAAGCTGCAAGGCCACAGGTGCCTCAGACACTCACTCCATCCTGCTGACTCAGAGACAGTAGAGCGGTAAGAGTCTCATGGTGGGAAGAGAAAGGAGGCTGGAAAGTGAGGAGGGGCCTGAGCTCTCATCCTGTTCTCCTTCCTGCCCCACACTGGATACCACTGGGCCTCCTTAGGCCTTGGCTTCTTCACTTACTAGTAATTGGAAACATCCACTTTTTCAATCCTGTTTTTCTCAGTGGGATCAAGATGCCCAAGATTCATTAGAGATTTAGGGTTTGGATAATTGCAGTTCCTATTTGTTGGTTTTACTTATTTGTAAGTAGTAGATGTTCTGAACAGTACATGCCGCTAAGTAGGAAACAGTTTGAAGTAGAAGTAACTAGTTATTACATCCTGATTTATTGGTTCATTTAGTGATTTCCTTAACACGCTGTGTGTACTGCACGACTCACCTCTAAGCATGGCTTCACTTGCTACCTGGAACAGAGTGACCTGGAGAAATAGCTGAAACAATGGGCCATTGCCCCAACAACCTGGCCACGAAAGTCCACACCTGTCAACTTCAACACATGCTTTGAAAAACAACCTGCTGGTTGCCATGAACAACCTGGGCAATCTCGCTTGTTTGTCCACCACCCCCCCCCCCTCTTGTGGGTTTAAGGCATGAAATGAGGATGTTACAGGAATCATTCTGGAATTAGCACTCGAACACCAATGAGAGTGGAAAAGGAGAGGCCACTAGTGGTAGGCTCGTAGGCTCGCCTCGGAAAGGCTCCAATGCCCGCTTGAGTTTGTATTCTTATTTTATGTTCTAAAAGCACAAGGTGAAGCAGGCAAGGTTTTATAGACCGTGGTGGCCATCAGCAGGTTGTTAAGGGCAATGGCCCATTGTTTCAGCTCTTCCTTCCCATCTTTCTGTTCAGGAACAAGTGAAGTCAGGCTTGGCAAATAGGCAGTCCAAGCAGTGCTTTAAGAAAATGACCAAAAAACCAGCGAATCAGTATCTAATGATTGGTATTTTCTACCTTACTCTACTTCAGAACTGCAGAGCGGACCCAGGACAAAGGCCTTTGAAGAAGCTTTCCTGGCTCGGGGGAAGGGGAGGTAGCAGGGTGCGAACACCTCTCCTCTCTTCATGCTGGTGCTGGAGCACTTATTCCAGAAAGATCCTGCAGCATGTTTTTAAGAAGCACCATGCCACTGGCATCTTGGTAGACCCTTCCAGATAGTATTGTGATAGTTGGTTCTTAACCTAGATTGTAGGGAGGATTTAGGGAACCGCCGAACCCACCAAAATGGTGGGCTTGGGGTCCTGCCCTTCTACTCAGTTTCCGAACTCTCCTCTAAACAAAACCTGTTGTGGGTTTTTGTTTGGTTGGTTGGTTTGGGTTTGGTTTGGTTTGTTTTTTGGTTTTTCGAGATAGGGTTTCTCTGTGTAACAGCCCTGGCTGTCCTGGAACTTGCTTTGTAGACCTGGCTGGCCTCAAACTCACAGAGATCCATCCGCCTGCCTCTGCCTCCTGAGTGCTGGGATTAAAGGCGGGTGCCACCACCGCCCGGCCCTCCTCCTTTTAAAAAGTGCTTTTGAGCTGGGTGTGATGGCACACACCTTTAATCCCAGCACTGGGAGGCAGAGGCAGGCGGATGGATCTCTGTGAGTTTGAGGCCAGCCTGGGCTACAAAGCAAATTCCAGGAAAGGCGCAAAACTACACAGAGAAACCTGTCTGGAAAAAAAAAAAAAAAAAAGAGGAGGAGGATGCCAAAGTACCTTGCAGTTTCCTAAAATAGTAAATCAGAAACTATTAAGGGATTAACACTCCTTTTCAACCAATTGTATTTAAGTCAACAGTTATCTATTCGATAGCTACTGTTTAATGTCAGACACTGTGACAGAAGCTGGGGGCTCAACACAGGCACTGACCTAGCTTGAAACTTTTTCCTGGTTCAGCTGTAACTTCCATCCCAGAGGGGTTTTTTTTCCTGATTGACTCAGAACCTCACAAAACAAGTCTGTCATTTACTCCCTACAGTCCAGGGTAAGAATCAACTATCAGTCCCTGAGATCTTTGGGCATGGCACCCTGTCTTGTGGTCTACTTCTCCAGTCTGTGAAGTCCTTCCCTGACAGAAAAGCCTGTGGGCTCCCTGTGGATTCATCAAGCCCAGCACATGCCCAGACCTTCTATCAGAGTACCCAAGACAGATGGCCACAGCATGGGGACAGCAAGGCCCAGACCTTTGAGGACAAATAGTGCGGGTGACACTGGGAAAGAAAGGCTCGCAGCTTCCACAGGTTTACAGGGACAGGTGGGGACAGCTCCAGTCAGAAGGCCTAATACTGTCTTTCCAGTAAGTTGTATGCCTGTGTCTTAGAACAGAGCCTCTCTCTCTCAAGTGTGGCTGATCTAGGAGTCTGGCTGGCCTGCGGTTTGGTTCCATCTGGTCTAAGATAAGGCTGAGTCAGGAATTAACCAATGATTTAAAGGATGAATACTTCAGATGTCACACACCTTCAAAGACTCCCGTAGATCCTGCCAAATTCATTTCCTAGAAGCTCAGTTCATTCACTGTATCTTTTCTGGGGGGAGTCTTGGGATTCAGATCTCATGGAATTGTAGGAAGGGAACAAAGGATTGTCCTGCATATGACATGCCATTCCCAGGTAGGCCATGGCAGCACCTCACAATCAGACATCAGTCCCTACAGAGCGTGTGATAAAGACTGTGTTGGTTAATACTGTCAACCTGATGGGATCTGGAATCACTTGGAGACAAACGTCTGGGCATGCCTGTGCAGAATCTGTGAGTTCAAAGCCAGCTTGTTCTATATAGTGAGTTCTAGACCAGTTAGGGATACACAGTGAGACCCCATCTCCAAAACAAACAAAGATTTATTGAGAAATTGAATGCTTTTTACAGATTAAGTGTTTTCCCCATAGACAAGCATAGGGTCTTCCTCAGTTGGCTTCTCCCTGGTGACCTTCAGCCCCTTCTTTGCCCTTGTAACAGAACTTGCCATGCTGTGCATGATTAAGGTCCCCCCAGAAACACAGAAATTCACTGAGAAAGAAATGGAAAAGCCTTTAGACATTTGAAGGTGAAAAAATTAACTCAGAGTTAATGACATTCAAGCAAACAAAGCCATCTGATGAAGGCAGATGCAAAGGCTAAGATAGCCAATCATGTTCCAGCCTCTGGTAACCCACTTTGTCAAGGCTGTCAGCAGAGAATGTGGATTCCACTGGTGAGGGCCGGAGAGGGCATGATGGACTTAGCATAGAAAGATGGCACCACCCGTGACCAAGCCTGGCCTCGTTAATAGTGGGACAGTAAGACACTGTGACTGTAATGGGAGAAAAAGTGAACCCAGAGACCCGATCAGGAGTAGGAATTAAATTCTAGTTGTCTAAACTAACTAGTTTATTAAAATACAGGGGCTTGCAGGGCACAGTGGCCCAAACATTTAATCCCAGCACCCAGGAGGCAGAAGCAGGCAGATCCCTGTGCGTTTGAGGCTAGTCTGGTCTACATTGTGAGTTCCAGGCCAGCCAAAGGCTGGCCAAGGTGAGGTTCCACCTAAAAAAGCAAATGATAAAGAAATACAGGGGCTAGCCTGTAACATTTGCCTGGGATATACGAGACTCCCAGGTTTCATCTCTGGGCTTCAAAGAAAGGACGAAGAGTGAGAAAGAGAGAGAGAGAGAATCCGAGAAGCTGAAGGGTACCACCATGTGTCAGTCTGACAATCCCAGGTGGATGTCCTACAAGACAGCTGGGTCAGTCTTCCCCTTGAGTTGATGTCATGGGGGAAAAGACAAGGAGCAGTCTACATGTAAAAGACATTCAGAGAAATAAAGTTTGTTGGGTGATCTTTGATCAACTCTTCGTTAAATCAGTTATGACATTTCTGGCAACACTGAAGAAATCTGAAAAGGGACTAATTACTAGGTGCCTACTGTGAAGTTTTTTTTAGCATTAAAGTTGTGTTTAATGTAAGAAAATGACTTGTTTTAAAGCTGGTCACGGTAGCTCACCCTGTAAGTCCAGCACTAGGGAGGCTGACACAAGAGGATTGTCAAAAGTTCTAGCTTAGGCTACAGAGTGAGACTCTAGCTCAAAAAAAGGGGGGGGGGGGGAGAAATAGGAGGGGGAGGGGAAGAAGAGAAGGAAGGAGAAACTGAGGCAATGGCTTAGGATCAATTGCTTGTAACTTGAATTGGGATCCCCAGTACACATGTAACAGCCCAGGGCTCCTAGATCTGGGAAGGCACAGATCAGAGGACCCCTGGGGCTCGGCAGCCAGCATGTCTAGATGAGTCAATGAGCTCCAAGTTCAGTGAGAGACCCCGTCTGAAAAAATAAAGTGAAGAGAAATTGAGGGAGACACCCCTCATCAACCTCTGGCCTCCACTGGCACATGTGGACTCACACCCTTGCACACACATGTGCATGCACATGTTAAACATGAGCACATATATGACAGCCTATGTTAGATATGAAGTATCTAAGCTGGTGGTGGTGGCTCACACATGTCATCCTAGCACTTAGAAAGCTGAGGCAGGAGGACTACTGAGAGTTCCAGGCCAGGTTAGGCTACAGAATAAGACCCTGTTTCAAAAACAAATATGGGGCTGGAGAGGTACCTCAGTGCTTGAGAACACTTGCTGCTCTTGCGGGAGACCCAGCTTCAATTCCCAGGATGGCAGTTCACAACCATCTGTAACTCTAGTTCCCAGGGGATCGGAGTCCCTCTTCCAGCCACCAGGCACATAAATGGTACACAGACATAACATGCAGGCAAAACACCCATACACGTAAAAATCAATTTAAAGAAACAAATAGCAAAGAAAACAAAGTCTCTGTCTTAGTTAGGTTTCCTATTACTTTGAAGAGGCACCATGACCATGGCAACGCTTATAAAGGACAACATTTAATTGGGGTGGCTCACTTACAGTTCAGAGATTCAGTTCATTATCATCATGGCAAGGAGCATGGTAGCATGCTGGCAGACATGGTGCTGGAGAAATAGCCGAGTGTCCTACATCTTGCAGGCAACAGGAAGTCAACTATCACACTAGTAGTAACTTGAGCATGGGAAACCTTAAAGCCCACCCCAACAGTGACACACTTCCTCCAACAAAGCCACACCCCCTAATAGTGCCACTCCCTATGAGTTTATGGAGGCCAATCACATTCAAACTACTGTAGCAGGAGTTCCCAAGAGCTTTGCAGCTGGTTTGACTCCAGAGTGTTAGCACCTGGCTTTGATCCGCCTTTTGAGACTGCTACCTTTTGGGTCCCCTACCTTCTGTTTAAAGTATGTAAATCTTATTTGAGTGCTTCCTAAAAGGTTCAAAGCTGGGGGTTGGAGAGATGGTTCAGAAGTTAAGAGCACTGGCTACTCTTCTAGAGGTTCTGAGTTCAATTCCCAGCAACCACATGGTGGCTCACAACAATCTATAATGAGATCTGGTGCCCTCTTCTGGCATGCAGGCATAATTGCAGGCAGAATACTATTTACATAATAAATCTATCTTAAAAAAAAAAAGGTTCAAAGCCTATGCAAAACTTTGTTGCAGAAGTGGGGACGGGGAATCCAAGAAGTTAATAAATTCTATGGCTGAGAATTGCCTTGGCATTTGTCTTCTTTGTGGAGCTTCACATAAGAGGTTTTGGTATGTAGAAATTGACTTGCTAAGGTGTAGATTGTATAACAATAAAACAGCCTTTGCTAAGCTGCATTCAGTCAGTTTACCAGACGCTGACTCCTCTGTGGCTGTAAAGGCTAAAATCACCCTAGAATGACCCTGTTTCTTCAAGGGACCCATATGAACTGAACATTAACACAACAAACTACCACATTCCATTCCCTGGCCCCCATAAACTTATAACAATATCATAATGCAAATGCATTTAGTCCAACTTCAAAAGTCCCCATAGTCTATAATAGTCCCAAACTTGTTCCAAAGCCCAAAGTCTCTTCTGAGACTCATGCAATCTCTTAACTGCAATCTCCTGTAAAATCAAAATAAAAAAGCAGATCACATACTTCCAACATATAATGGCACAGGATATGTATTACCATTCCAAAACGTAGGGAAGGGAGCATAGCGAGGGAAGTGGACCAAAAGCAAGACCGACAACCAGCTGGGCAAACTCCAAACTCGGCATCTCCATGTCTGATGTCAAAGCACTCTTCAGAGCTCCAATTACTTTCAGCTTTGTTGACTGAAACACACTTCTTTCTCTTGGGCTGGTCCCTCTCCCTGTTAACCGTTGTCCTCGGCACATATCCCATGGTTCTGGCATCTCTAACATCTTGGGGTCTCTAAGGTAATCCAGGCTTCAGCTTCACAGCTTCACCTAATGGTCTCCATTCAGGGACACCTCAACACATGCCTGGCCTCAGTGGCTTTATTCCATAACTCCTTTCTTCTATCCTTAACTCTAAACCCAGAACCACATGGCCAAAAACTGCCAAGTTCTGCTACATACTAGGACTGGAACATGGCCCACTTGTTCAATTCCATTTTCACCAGCTTTCTGTCTTTAACTGCCTAAGCTTAGCTGCCCTGATTAATACTTGCTCTGTGACTTGGGTGGCCTCATACTCAGAAATCTGCCAGCCTCTGCCTTCCAAGTGCTGGCATTAAAGGCATGAACCACCACACCAGGCTCTAAGCTTTTCTTTAATTCCTTTTCACAAGTTGGAAACTTAGCTGAGTGTGATCTTGTCCTGAGGTCACCACTCCCTTTAATCCATTTCTTAATCTGTTTTTCTCCTTGAACACAGGATTTAGCTCCATTCCACTTCCTGGTGCTCCTTTCTCCTCAAATACTTTTCCTTGCTCAGCTTGCTCATTTTCATTATAAATCTTCATTAGAGTTAACATTAGTAACCACAAAACAGAGTCGATACTAGGCTGTTTTGAGATTTCCTCTGCCAAGGGAATTAATATAAAACTCTTCACTTTAGCCTCAGACAGACTTTCAGAGAAGAGCAAAAAGCAGCCACATTCTTCACCAAAATATCACAAAAACAATTTCTAGGAAACATACTAAAATTCTTCTCCTCTGAAACCTCTTGAGCCAGCTCCCAACATTTCAGATCATCATCAGCACCTCTGTCTTCCATGCTCCTACTAAGATGGCCCATTAAGCAGCGCTTAAAGCATTCCACTGCTTTCCTAACCCAAAGTACCAAAGTCCATATTACTCCAAACAAAAAACATGGTCAGGCCTATCACAGAAATACCCCAGTCTCTGATACCAACTTCTGTCTTAGTTAGGGTTTTTATTGCTGTGAAGAGACACCATGACCATGGCAACTCTTATAATGAAACATTTAATTGAGGTGGTAGCTTACAGTTTCAGAAGTTCAGTCCATTATCATCATGGTGGGGAGCATGGTGGCATTCAGGCAGACATGGTGTTGGAAGGGTAGCTGAGAGTTCTACATCTTGCAGGCAACAGGAAATTGACTGAAACACTGGGTGGTATCCTAAGCATAGGAAACCTCAAAGCCCACCCCCACATTAGTACACTTCCTCCAACAAGTCCACACCTCCTACCAGTGCCACTCCCAATTACATTCAAACTACCAACCACAGTCTCTCACCCTAAAATACTTCATTTGAGAAATACGTTATCTACCATTTACTCCAAGTACTCCTGCTCTCAGTTAAACAGGAATGGCAGAGGGATAAGGTTTTTTGTTTTTGTTGTTGTTGTTGTTGTTAGAGACAGGGTTTCTCTGTGTAGTTTTGGAGCCTGCCCTGGCTCTCGCTCTGTAGACCAGGCTGGCCTCAAACTCACAGAGATCCGCCTGGCTCTGCCTCCCGAGTGCTGGGATTAAAGGCGTGCATCACCGCTACCCGGCTGGTGATGGATATACAAATGTCCACTGAGCTATTTTCTTTCTCCCTTTCTTCCTTTCTTTCTTTTTTTCTTTGTATGTTTGAAAAGTGAAAACAGAATGAGGAAAGGAAAATGCTAAAAGTATGATCTCATCTTTTATAGATCCCCATAGAAAGAGAGGGTCCCTAGGAGCAAACTGAGCAGTGTACCCTCCTAGTTACATTCACTCATAGAACCTGGTCCAACAACGTGGGGCTCAGGGTGCAGTGGAGCTCACACAAGTCTGCTGCGTGTCCAGGATACGAGAGGACACCCACCCCAGTAGGTGATGAGTGGGGAAAACACTGGGGGCTTTAACAAAGATGTATTCTTTGATCTCACAAGGCTGTTTCTGGAACTTACCATGTAGATGATGCTGTGATTTCCACATCCATGTGAAGAAGACTCCAAGATTTTCTCTCTTACTACAAAGGACTTGAAGCAGCACATGCATCCATCAACAGGAGTTGCAAAATACAATGTTGTGGTCTTTCCATATAGAGAGTGTTGTGGGGGTTGGGGATTCAGCTCAGTGGTAGAGTGCTTGCCTAGCAAGCGCAAGGCCCTGGGTTCGGTCCTCAGCTCTGAAAAAAAGAGAGTGTTGTGGAGTGTGGGCTAGACGCTCTGTGCAGCTGGGATACAAAGGCAAGCCAGTGGCTGCTCTGACACTGAGTCTCTGGGACCAAGTGACGGTCCTGGTACACATGGAGCACTCATGAGCTGAGGACCTGGATACACGTTTGAACATGACTGCTTTGCTTCAGGTTCTCTGGATATAGTCAGATCCATTAGGAGGAGGCAGATTTTCTGCCTTTTTAAACATCTGGGGTTATGCTTCCTTACAATCACAATCGTTTAACTGTTCTACACAAGACGCACCAATTTTGATTGTCAGTTTGATTGAGTCTGGGATCAACTAAGAGACAAGCTTCTGGTTGTATCTGCGCAGGAGTGCCGGTTAGTTTTATGTCAACTTGACACAGCTGTAGTCATCTCAGAGGAAAGGGAACAATTAAGAAAGCACTTCTATAGGATAGGGCTGTAGGGAATTTCCTTAATTAATGGGAGGACCCAGCCCATTGTAGGTGGGTCCACCCACCCCCACCCCCCATCCCCACCCCCATCCCCCACCCCCGGACTGATGGTACAGAGTTTTATAAGAAAGCAGACTGAGCAAGCCATGGGGTGAAAGCCATTCAGGAGCCCTCCTCCATGGCCTCTACATCAACTTCTGCCTCCACATTCCTGCCTGGTTTGAATTCCTATCTTGGCCTCCCTCCCTGAACTGCAATTCAGGATATGTACTCTAAATGAAGCTTTCCTTCCCTGAGTTACTTTAGTCATGGTATTTCATCATAGCAACAGTAACCCTGACTAGTACAGAGGAGGGTATTTCCTAGAACGACTAACTGCAGCAGAGAGACCGCCCCTCCCCTGCCATGAACACCTTCTCTTGGTGGCCCAGTATAAAGAGATCTAAAGGAGAGGAAGTGCTGCCTTTTGCTTGCCTGCCTTTGTGCCCTGCTGGAGAGTGCATCCACTCTGCTGCAGCTGCTGCCGCCACCCTTCATGGCTTCTTCCTTCTAACATAAAGACCAGTGGCTCTCCAGGAGTCCTTCAGGCCTTCGGCACCAAGTCAGAAGTGCTGTAACATCCAGCCTCACGGACTAAGCGGCGCCTGGGTTCCCGGGCTCTCCAGTATGCACAGCGTACCAGACTGCCCGGCCTGTCCATGTGGAGCGAGCTAACAAAAACCCCTTTGAGACATACATTCATTCTGTCAGTTCTGTCCCCCTAGAGAACTCTGACTAGTACATCTTTCTCTGCAAAATCAAACTGTGAACAAAACACTCCAAAGAGAAAGAAGAAAAAAAATCATAGGACATGACAAAGAATTTCCTGAACAGGGAGGCTAGTGCCGCGATGAGACTTAGAAAGCGCAGCTCCGAGCTTCCTAGCAGCCATGGCAGAAAGGGAAAAATGGAAGCCGCAGAAGTTTGCTTGCCTTGTAGAAGGAAGAAACCCATTTCTTTAACACACACTTACAGTCTGTGAGGTGAGGTACATGGGAGTCCAAAGTAGCAAACTGAGAGGCCTGCTCTCCCAGTTGCATCAAGTCCTAAGAGTAGGGTTGGACAATGGGGCTCTTGATAGTGGTTCTCTGTAAACTCACTCTGTGACATTTGCAGGCATTGCCCAAGGATATAGTTCTCGGAATTTCTCCCGCTCCTTAAGGGGCCAACAAGTGTATTTTCTTTTTGTTTGTTTTTGGTTTTTGTTCTGTTTTGTTTTTTGTTTGTTTGTTTGTTTTTGTTTTTTGTTTCTTTGCGACAGGGTTTCTCTGTGTAGCACTGGTTGTTCTGTAACTCACTCTGTAGACTAGGCTGACCTTGAGCTCACAGAGATCCGCCTCCTGCCTCCCTGAGTGCTGGGATTAAAGGTGTGTGCCACCACCACCTGGCTCAGCAAGTGTATTTTCATCTACTGTCTTCGGGTCCACTTCTCAAAGGTAAATTAAGACATATCATTCTGGGAGTGAAGAGATGGCTCAGCAGTTAAGAGCACTGGCTGTTCTTCCAGAGAACTGGCGTTCAAATCCACATCATGGCTCACACTGTCTGTAACTTCAGTTCCAGGGGATCTGACGCTCTCTTCTGATGTCTGAGGGTACCAAGCATGTGTATAGTACACAGACATACACATGCAGACAAAAACATCTATACATATAAAAATAAATAAATAAATCTTAAAAAGAAAAAATAAAGATAAAACGTTCTCCAAGAGAAGCATGGGTGTGCGAAGGAACTTCACATAAAGTTCCAAAGAATATTCAAGATACCTAAAGAAGGAGGCACAAGGGCTGTCTCCAGACTCCTACCTGGCTACATCTCCTGGAGTAAAGGTGTAACCTAGGATTGCACTAATGGTACCTCTCCCTTTTCATCTGGGAGAGTCATGTCTACAGAGCTGAGAAACACGATTCCTTTAAAGGGCTTGAGCTGCGCTTGCAGGGTTGCTAAGTCACCAGCCAGTCCTGTCCTGCATACAGCTAGCCTTGAGCTTGAATCTCAGCCCCACCAGTTAGCAGCCCAGTCACCTTGAGCAAGGTCACTTCTCGGAGCCTTCCTTTCTTATGTAAAACAGGCCAAAGGGTGGACAGCTGTAAAACCCTTAGTGAGGTGCCTGCTGGAGTAAGCGCCCGTGTGGTTAATAAATCATAGTTTATTCCCTTCTGCTGTTGGAAGCCCTTTAGGAGGGGGAAAGTCAGAAAACAGCAGTTTCAAATAGGGTTATTTCCTGGCACTACTTGTGAAAGGGGTTAAATAGACCTCTATCCTGCCATTTATCTAAACTAAGAGGCGCTTCTGCAAGATTGAGAGACACAAATGTATTATGATGGTGGAGTCTTCGGCAGGTGACTGGCCAGCTGTGAGTGCTCTGGGGGGCGCGGTCCACTCGCCTCGGTTTCCTGCATCCTTCCTTCCCTGGGGCCCTCAGGGAGGACCCACAGATGGGAGGAGGAGGAAAGAGCCCCGGGATCCCCTTGCCCCTCCCCCTGCACCCAGTGAGTAATGACATCGCGGAGAGGGGAGGAGGAAGAGGGGCAGGCTCGGCGAGGCCATGTGATGCTGGGCGCCAGCGAGCCGCCGCCGCCGAGCCGCCTCCTTCCTCCTCCGATCGCGGGCTGTCATGGCGACCCCCAACAATCTGACCCCCACCAACTGCAGCTGGTGGCCCATCTCAGCGCTGGAAAGCGATGCAGCCAAGCCGGTGGAGGCCCCCGACGCGCCCGAGGCATCCAGCCCCGCCCATTGGCCCAAGGAGAGCCTGGTTCTGTACCACTGGACCCAGTCCTTCAGTTCGCAGAAGGTAGAGGGGGCGCAGGGTGCGGACGGGAGGCTGGGAGGGGACCGCCACGAGGGGCAGGTGGCACCAGCTTCCCCGGAGAGGTCTGTCCTGTCCACTGCAGAGCCCAGCCCCAATTCCAGGAGCATTTCCTTAGGCCTCGTTCCCTCCTGGGGACACCTGAACCGAGAGACAAAGGCCGGGGACAGACCGGCCCTGCCGGCAAGCGGCCTGATATCAGGGACTGAACCGAGGAAGCCTCACTTTGGGCCAGCCTTCCCCCCCACCCGCTGTCCCAGACACCGTGAGCTCCCAAGACACAGCTCCCAGGCCCTCGGTTCTGGCGGGGGTCTTCTTCAGTCTGGGCTTGGAAAGTCTGTCCCAGCCGTCACCCTTTTCTCTTGCTCTGAGAAGGAAGGAGTTAATCCATCCCCTCAGAGCAGCCCATCAGATCTGTGTTTTGCTCTTAAAGGCACAGACTGGCTCTGGCCCCTTAGACCCTTTCCCGACTTGCTGGGGGAAGGAGCAGTTGAAAGTACACCCCAGTGCTATCACTGGGTTTCCCGCTTTGTGGGAGTGAGACCAGGTACTGCGCCCCAATACCCAGCTGCCTCTAAGGGACTCAGTCTCTCACCCCGGGCAACAGCCCTGTATGTACCCTGTAGGTTCAGCACCATGGCCAGAGCCCAGAGCTAGGTCCTGCTAGAGCCAAGACAGCGCTGTTATCTGACTACCCAGCTCTTCCTCCCCTCATTCCATGCATTTATTTTACACATGGGGGTGGGGGTTGCTGAAGATAAGTGCCTTGGAAACCAGACTTGCATTTGTGTTTTGGCCCAGACTCAGTTTTATAACCTGGAAAATGGGATAGGATAGCGGGAATAATAGCCACCAGGAACTTCAGCCCCTCGGTAGAGTTGCTGGAGGGCTGTTTAAGGAGTGACACAACAGTATTCCAGGCTGGCTCTACTCACACCCCACTGAGCCTTGAAATCACTTCGTGATCCTGGCTAAGACACAGCTCGCTGGATTCTGCCCCAGATGGCTTGGTTAGTCTAGAGGCCCACATAGGTGATACTGAGAAGGTTGGGCCACCCATCACTGTTTGGTCACCCAGTTTAGAGTCCTTGAGTCTGAGGTCAAGTAGAGCCTAGTGAGCTCTTCTTTGCTGGCCCACCATGGAGCTTTGGATGCCCCTGTTTGCTTCTCCAAAGGCTAAGTGTTCTGATCTGTAAAATGGGACGCACACCACTACTGTGAAGATGAAGTGAGACTGTGCACAGAGTGTTGATGTTGGTGTCTGGGGAGGGATGGAGGGTCTGCTGATAGGGTGTGAGGAGTCATTAAAGTGTTAGGAAAGATTAGGGATCAGTGTGGTGGGAGAGCTCGTGCTTAACCTGCCTGAGGCTCTGGGCTGAAGTCCCAGCATCGAGTGAAAAAAAAAAATGCTAGATAAAGAAAAGTCAGAGTTAGCCAAGGTCATTCTGAGACCTGTCCACGCATTTTGCATGTGCTTACCAAGCACCTACTCGATTGCTGAGCATGTCCTGGGTTGTAGAAGGCACTGAGGATTTGGAGATGGGTCAGACTGACCTCCAGATCCCAGAACCTCCCCCAGGCCAGACCTTCAAGAAGCAGGCCTCAGTGACTGGAACACAATGTGGGGCAGGGAGAGGCATCCCTCTCCTGTCCCTTGAGAGGGTCTCCTGCTCTTCCCTCAGGGAAGACTCATATTCAGCCTGAGCACAGGGCATAGGTGGGCTTGAGTTAGGGAAGGGACTGCTCACAGCAGCATTCCTTTAGGCTAAGTGTCTTTCCAGCTAGCCTAGGCATCCTCCTGCTTCCCCCACCAGGGTAGAGGCACAGCAGCCTGAAAGCAGCACACAGGAAGAGGATGGGCTTGGCAATCCTGTGGCTGGTTTTTCTCTTGGCTGCTTACCCACTGAGTGACTCTGGGCAGGTCACTTCTCCTGGTTGTGACTCAACATCCCACCTGCAAACAGGGCCTTCTCCCTAGACCTGTAGATTCCCTGGGGGGGGGGGGGTTCCAGAACACAGGCGTGTGGTAAGAACCTGGTGTGCAGTAGGAACTCAGCAGGTGCATTCCATCATCCCTTTTGGCCCCGAGGCCATGCTTGCAGCAGGTGCCTCTGGGAAACCTGGCCTCGGTGGTACTGAACTGTTACTTGCAGAAATGGGCTACTTCAGAGACTCCTGGCAACCCCTGGGGGCACTGGGGATCTGTAGCAGCAAGACCAGGCAGGAGCCCAAAGCATAGACTCTGGGCCCAGACAGCTGGGCTGTCCCTGCCTAGCAGAGTAATATGTATACATTGCTTTGACTCTGATATCTCAGTTATGCATTTGGTAAACCGAGGGTAAAGGTCACTGAAAGGAGGCAGTACATGGACTTCTAGAAAGCATGTGCCAAGGATTCTGTCATCCTTGACTACCATGAAGACACCGGTTGTGTCGTGAGCCAGATTCGAGGTCCTTGTCCCTCTCAGCTTCATGGCCCTGTGGTATCATAACCTCTCTAGGTTTCACTTTGTTTGGTCTTTTGTGGGCAACAATAGCACCTCCATCTGAGGGTGGGAGGCGGAAAGATGTTATGCATAGTCACACATGGAGTACCTGCCTTACACAGCTGCGCACTGACAGGGAATAGTCAGGCACCATCGTGGGTCATAGTTGGAGACCATGGGGTTTGGGAGAAGCTGTGACTGAATACAGGGATTATGACCATGGCTTCTAAGGATGTTCCTTCTCTGGCTTCCTCTGCTTCTCAGAACAGGAGGGAAGCCGAGAGGGGCAAAAATCAGGGAGTCAGAGGACTACAGTTCCACTAACTAGGTACACCCTTGGCCCTCTCTGGTCCTCAGTTTCCTCCATAGGAAAAAAAATCTAAGCTACAACCTGCCAGGATCTCTCCTTCCCCGTGCAGAAAGAATAGCCTTCCCTCCTCAGTGTGCTCTGCCTCACACACACACACACACACACACACACACACACACACACACACACCCCACTCCCCTTATACCTGTCCCCTCCTTTTTTTTTAAGCACTAAGCTACTTGCTACTGAGTAGCTTTACCAGGTCACTCACAGTCTCTGGGCTCGTTTCCTCTTGTAAAGTTTGGATATTGACAGTGCTGGGGGATTCGTAAGCACTGGCACCACCCCCCTAAGTACCTGTAGGGAACGTGTGGTTTAGTTCACATAAGGCTCTCAGTCCAGCACCTGGAACAGCAGAAGGATGTAAGAGAGTGGACTGCTGATGATTTTGCTATTTCTATGAGAGCAAATCTCAGGCCACCCCGGCCCCCTGCAACATTCAAGGTTCCTCTGCTCCATTCTCATGGGCCCTGCCACTGTCCTGGCAACACCTATAAGAAGTCTGTATCCCAGCCTTCAGCTCCCAGTGTTAAAAGTCTTAGGTCTGGGTTCTGCCAGGGACCAGTCCTAACCCCATGCAAGAACTGGAAGGGCAACTAACTACCTTGCCTTGCAAACTTCTGGGCACTTCCTGCCGACCCGCCTGCAGCATGCTCAGCACATTCCGGCCCAGGCACCCACGGTAGCTCCCTGCTCCCTCCCAGGAGAGACTCAGAGTCCTCACAATGATCTGAAAGGGTCTAACCTGGTTGGCAGTCAGTTATAGAAAGCCCATGGACCCTTCTCAGCATGCTGTTTTCAGTTGAATGATGTGCCACGGTAGGGTTATTAGAGCAGAAAGGGAACCAGTCATTTTCAAGGTCAGCTATGGAAATATTTTTAATACCACTATTTTATGTAATGACGTGTCTTTCTGCACTAGCCCACGATCTAACACAATCTGGCAGCAGGTCGTGTTCAAGTCCCAGTGAATATATACATACTTTGAGCAACTACAACTGTGAAGCCACGCCCACACCAGACCTTATGGCCCACATCCTTGAAGAGAGGATAGCAGCCAGGTAGTTTCTGTCACTGCAGAGACATGGCATTCCTGTCCTCATGGGCTCCCTGCATTTATTTGCACATGCCCCCCTACCTGAGTCTGGGATTCTTCATTAAGCCCCCTGTACTCCATCCCTGGTCCTAACCCACCCATACTGGCTTCCCGTTGTTTCAGACATGTCCCTATGGCTCTGCTTAGTGCCTCTGCAGCTCCCTTGCCCAGGGCCCCATGTGGACCACTCCATTACCTTGTTGGAGTTTTGTTGAGATGCTCCATCCTCATAGGCCTGCCTGACGCACCATCCTCTTTGAAGCTGTACCCATGGCACTACCCTGTTGTCTTGACATCCTCCCTCCATCTGTCCAGAGGGAACGTCAGCAATAGCAGAATGGGGGTCTGCTGTGTTCACCACAGGGCCTCCGGCACTTAGCGCAAGGCCTGGCTTGTAGGTGCCCAATGAACAGTATTGGAAATTTATAAGCCACTGGTGTCTGAAAAACCAGGTGTAGTAGCACTCACCTGTAACCCCAGCACTGGGGAGACAGAGGCCTGAGGGTGGAAGTTCAAGGTCATTTTTGGCTATCTAGGGAGGCAGAGGTCAGCTTGGGCTAGAGACCTTGTCTCAAAAACAAAATAATAAAATTGCCGGGCGGTGGTGGCACACACCTTTAATTCCAGTACTGGGGAGGCAGAGCCAAGTGGATCTCTGTGAGTTCGAGACCAGCCTGGTCTACAGAGCGAGATCCAGGACAGACACCAAAATTACACAGAGAAACCCTGTCTCAAAAAAAACAAAAAAATTAATAATAATAATAATTAAATTAAATTAAAAAGTATTTGCTTTGGTAAATTGGCAGCTGTTCATAAATAGTATTAAGGGGAGGGGACATTGGAAAAATAAATAAGGCTGAGAGACTCTGAGTGCCTTTTACAAAGTCACACAGCAACTACATTACTGTGTAGAAAAGCCAACCCAGACCATCACAACCATCCCACTCTGAGCCACCCCAATGAGGCACCAGGAAACACTTTCCAGGTGCTCACAAAGGAGACAGATTCCCCAGAGATGGTCAAACAGAGTGGTGACCCCCTGGGTCTAGCCAAGTCTCCAGGAGATGGAGTGGCAGATGTCTGTGGTGGCTGTGTGCCCTTCCCTTGGGCCTGGGTTCTCTCCCCTGCAAGATGGCACATGGCTCTGGCCTTCAGCTCCGCTAAAGGTGAAAGTCTCCTTGGCCATCTGCCAGCATGACCTGAGGCAGCTCCAAGCAGGGCTACTGTCTCTAAAGATAGTCCCTCCCTAGGCAGAAGCCCATACCTGACTCCCTCAAGGGAGCCTCAGGGCACAGCCCAGAGTGTGGCTTCTGGTGAAAAGTGCCCTGATGGGGCAGAAGGCCAAGGCCAAGGCCAAAGGCCTGGTTTGGTCTTCTTTCCAGCCACTGGGAAGTCCCAGGTTGACCAGGAGCCTCCCTCTCCCAGCTTGGCAGAGCCAAAGGCCACTGGGATATACAAGAAGGGACCAGGTGTTTGCTCTTGGCCAGCTCCACCTCAAAGCTTAGGGGCCTCTACACAGTACAGCATGCCCCCCATGAGTGGGCTCACATATGCATACACACACACACACCTTGCCCATGAACACACACACACACACACACACACACACACACACACACACACACACACACACACTGTACCAGGCCGAGTACACACACTTCCTTTACGCTCACACAAGCACACTGTACACATGCACACACAGTGCCCACTCACACTTGCCCACTCACACACCTAGAGCAAACAGATGCTGCCCCAGGCTGCTCGCTCTGCTCTGCGGTAGTTCTTCCTGGCAGAACCTGAAACCCCTCCCACGACCCTAGAGGAAGGTATGGGAGGGAGAGAAAGAAGGGGGAGAGAGGGGCCCAGAAAGGGTCAGTGGCAGCTGAGGTCACACAGCAGAGCCAGGAAGATGAGCTGGGTCCCTATGTCTAGCCCAGTTCTATAGAACTAGCATTTGGCGAATAGAATAAATGAAGCTGTGAGTGAGTGTTGGAAGTTCAAGGGTGAATTACCTCTCTCTTTGCACAGCCACCAAACAGAAGGAAGGGTGTCCACATTAGCTGTGAGTGTGAACCATGAAGGGCTCCAGGATACCAAGTGGGGGTGCAGTGTGTGTGTGTGTGTGTGTGTGTGTGTGTGTGTGTGTGTGTGTGTGTGTGTGTGTGTGTGTGTCCATGTTAGGACCATGGATTAACTGTGCTGAGACTCTGTCCACATCTTACAAAATAAACTATACCACCAGAGATCAGAGTAGTCAGCCAGGTGTTGGTGTGCATGCCTTTAATCCTAGCACTAAGGAGGCAGAGGCATTCAGATCTCCATGAGTTCAAGGCCAGCCTGGTCTATAGAGCGAGTTCCAGGACAGCCAGGGCTACATAGAGAACAGAGTGGCCAAGTGACTTGTCAGATCACACAGCAAACATCCAGTAGGGTGGTGCTTCAATTCCAAGTCTCTCTGTCTCCCAAACCAGGTGTCTTAGTCTATTGCTGTGATAAAAACCGCACTGACCAAAAGCAGCTTGAGGAGGAAAGAGTTTACCTTAGCTTACAACTCTCAAGTAACAGTCTATCACTGAAGGAAGTCAGGGCAGGAACCTGGAGGCAAGGACTGAGGCAGAGGCCGTAGGGGAGAGCTGCTTACTGGCTTGCTCCCTATGGCTTGCTCAGTCTGCTTCCTTACACCATCCAGGACCACATGGCCGGGGGTATCACTGCCCCCAATGATCTGGGCCTTCCCACATCAACCATTAATCCAGAAAATGCACGACAGACTAGAGCCGGCTCTTACGGAGGCATTGCCTCGTATTCTCAATTGAGAGTCCCTCTTCCCAAAGGACTCAGAACACTAGCCAGCACACCTGGTCTAATCCAAGTAGCTAAGACACATCACCCCACAGTGTAGGGGAACATCATACAGGGTGGGGCTTTGACTCCTCCCACAGCCCTCTGAGGGGACACAGCAGGACTCCGTACAGCAGGAGGCTCCCAGAAGTAAGAGGACTTTTAAAGCCACCTTCTGGGTTGGAACAGACACAAGCCTGTGATTCTGACCCTAGGCCCCTCTTCTGATAACTGGGATCTCGGAGGGAATTGGGGTGCTCAGCCCAGGACTTGCCATCTCTGGTGTGGGTGGACATGGATGCTCAAGAATGGCCTCTGCCCCTTTTGGAGGCTGTGGACTGGAGCCAAAAGATGGGAGGGCAATGTAGGAGTGGGTCGCCAACATCCCCTTTCCAGAGATCTAGGTCAAGACCGTCCTCTTTCCCGAGTCTCACCCCACCTGTGAGGGCAACTGGGCCACAAGAGCTTTGGGCATCTTCCAGGTTCCCAGACACAGCATGGGTCAGGAGTGTGCCTGGTCACATTGGCCTTCTAGAGACATAAGGGAAAACTCAGGAGAGGTTAGCCCCAGGAACTCCCTAGAGGAAAGCCCCCAAAAGAGGACCCTGGTCTAGAACCATTGCTTCTAGTTATAAGCTGGCTGCTAAGCACCTGTGTGACATGGGGCATGATGCCGGCCCTCTCTTGGCTTTAGCTGCCCCCTTGCTTTGTCCTCTGGTGGCTGTTGCCAGCATCCAACCAGGCAATGGAGATGGGACAGTGTTTAGAGCAAAGCAAGATGGTGTGGATATGGGCACGTTATCTTCTACTACACTCTGTTCCCCAAATCATCTGAGACATTTAGCTCTTGGTTATAATGACACTTGAAATTTCTGTGAATTTCCTGGCCAGATCTACCCCTGAGTGTCTGCATCATGGTAACAATAAACATGAACTGAGCACCATCTGTGTGCTAGACACAAACTTGGAACTATTAATACTTTCATTTGGCCTCGGGGGTTGAGGCAATTCGCCCACATATGCACAGCTGGAACCCCGGCCCAACATGTTAGCCCCTTGGCCGCCACGCAGCACTACCCTGTGTTTCAGCCTAGGGCTGCATTTCTCTCCAACCCCCAAGCACGTGACCCAGAGCCATAACCCCCTACCCAAATGCCCAAGAACGGGCTGCAAGCAAGTGTCCCCTCTTGTGTGTGACCTCTGACCTCCTTTCCTGCACGCCTCCCCCACCCGGGCAGAGTGTCCCCTGTGTCCACCCGCCTTCCCCCGCTCTGACCCTGGCGCCTGCAGGTGCGGCTGGTGATCGCAGAGAAGGGCCTGGCCTGTGAAGAGAGGGATGTGAGCCTGCCACAGAGCGAGCATAAGGAGCCCTGGTTCATGCGGCTCAACCTGGGTGAGGAGGTGCCAGTCATTATCCACCGAGACAACATTATCAGTGACTATGACCAGATCATTGACTACGTGGAGCGCACCTTCACAGGAGGTATGCTATGCCCCATAGGTGTGCGCGGGGTATGCAACAGGGATTCCACGGGCTCGGACACCGTCTTTGAACCTAAGCAAGCCGCTGAGCCGTGGGCAGGACTCAGTGTTCCCCCAAAGAAACCACAGGCTACTGTCAGGGCTCAGATGCCCCCAGAGCCACACATCTCTCCCTGGCACCCCAGGGAAGGACATGGCCCAAATAACCCAGGTCAGTTGGGGTACAGCTCCCTTCCTTCCCCAGGACCCCTTGCAGGTTCAGGCTCAGCCCTGGCCCTCAGGATTCCCTCATGCTCCCATAGACAGAATCAAATTTCTCAGGGCCCAGTACCCTACAACCTTCTAAACATAGTTAGGACCAGACTCCCAGGAACCCCACTGGCATGCTCTCAGGCAACTTGGAACCCTGAAGATACACACAAGACACCCCAGAACTTCTCCATTACCTCTCCCTCCCTCTGGCCTCTAAGGCTCAAAAGCTTGCTGCCTGTGACAAAGGTTGGGGCAGCTGGGACAGTGGGCCCAGTGCCCAGGCTTGCACTATTTTTAAGAGCAAGAATTAGCAAGTAGGACATGGTAGCACATGCCTGTAATTTAAGCACTTAGTAGGTGAAGGTGAAGGAGGATCAGGAGTTCAAGGCCAGGCTCAGTTACATGGCAGAGTTTGAGGCAATGCTGGACTACATGAGACCCACCTTAACTCAAAACATTTTTTTGAGATAGGGTTTCACTACATAGCTCCATCTGGCCTAGAATTCACTATGCAGACCAGGCTAACATGAAACTCACAGAGATCCCCCTGCCTCTGCTTCTCAGGTGCTGGGATTAAAGGTGTGTGCCATGACACTCAACTTCAAAACAGCTTTTTTTTTTTAGAGAATATTTTTTTTCTGGGCATAGTAGCACATGCTTATGCCCTGTACTTCCAGTACTTTGGAGGTCGAGGCAGGAGACTCTCCAGTTTGAGATGCATACTAAGTGAGATTCCATCTCAAAAAAGAAGCATGGATGTGAATAATTATTTGCCAAGTCAAGGAGGATTAAGTTCTAAGCGTCCAGCTTTTGAGCCCATGGAAAGCAGGCAGCATTGGGCACATACCTCCCTCCACCTGGCTACTATCCTGCACTGGGAGGATGGTGCTGGCCCCATGAGAGATAGCTTAGTGAAGCCCAGAGTCACCACTGGGTCACCAGGATTCCCAATAGCCAGTGGCTGAGTCCCAGAAGGATAGGTCTGGGACTTCCAGGCATGGCGCTTGGGGCTCTGGGTTCCTACGGTGGGGCTAGCCACGGACCCTGCTCTAGCCCTTGGTGGTCTCCACAGAGCATGTGGTGGCCCTGATGCCTGAGGCAGGCAGCCCACAACACGCCCGAGTGCTACAATACCGGGAACTGCTGGATGCACTGCCCATGGACGCCTACACACACGGCTGCATCCTGCACCCTGAGCTCACCACGGATTCCATGATCCCCAAGTATGCCACGGCTGAGATCCGCAGTGAGTCCTGCCCCACAGAGCCCTCCATTACTTCCTTTACCTTCCATTACTTCCTCCTTGCGGTCCCTGGGTCTTTCTATTCATCCCTCCCTCCCCTCCTCCCTCTCTCCCTTCTGACTTTCTTCCCTGTGCACACCCCCCTCCTACCACCCCATTCAGATAACTGCACAGATGGCCCACCAGTGGCTCTTCTCCCAGGTCTGTGAGACCTCCTAGGGAGTCCCAGCTGCAGACACCCGAGGTCAAGGGGAGGGCCCTGCATAGGTAGCCAAGAGCCCTGAGTGACATCAGGGTTAAGGTTTCCACAGAAGGCTGCCCAGGCATGGCAAGACACCCAGTAGGTCTCTGTTTTCTGATCCAAGGTCACCCATGTACTCTCCTAACTAGCAGCCTACCCATACTCAATGAACGAAAATTAGGTTCAGTCAGATGACCCATCAATAGTTTTCTCGTGGGGATTTGCATCTAGATTCTGTTATAGAATTTGGTGGTCCTGTAGGCGGAAGAGCCATGACCATGTCTAATAAGTCCTAGATGCTCAGTAAGTGGTCACCTCCTTTCCCTTCCCATCCCCCTCTGTCTCACCGTTGTGCAGAGGTAGGGAGGGGTGAGGCTGTGAAACTCAGCCCTTGAGGAAGACTCAGGAGCTGTCTCTATGCTGTTGCCCCTATATGTCAGCAATATCAATGGGCCCTGGGTGAGGCTGCCAACAGATAAAGATAAACACAGCCTCCTCCATCCTGGGATCATCACTCCTGGAAGCAAAGACAAGGTCAGGCAATGACAGTGCGAGCTAAGGAGACTTGGACAGCCAGGGAATGGGGGTGAGGGCGCTCTGTACCACAGGCCAAAAAGGCTCATGCCTTGAAGATTACCCCAAGCTAACACTTGAACTTGTGCACCAGGAAGTGTATACAAATTTCTCACCACAGCATGTTGAGAAACATCACCGGAAACAACCTATGAGTTGAAGACAGAGTAAATCCATTATAGGGCTGTTATACTGAAAAATAATAGACACTTGGGATGTTCTCAAAGACATGCTAATGAGTGGCAAAAAGAGGGGAGGACCAAATTCGTAGTGTGTGTGCCATCTGCTCTAGCAAGTACTAAAGAATGCCCTGGACTCTTGGTGCAAGGGATGTTTCAGGGTGTACAAGAAACTGCAGTACTGTTAGTCTCCAGGGAGTAAAGCTGAGAGTCTGAAGACAGAGAGGTAATGACGGTTTGGTTTTGTTTGGAGGTTTTTGAGACATGTAGTCTCATGTAGTCCAATCTGGTCTCAAACTTACTATGTAGCTGAGGATGACCTTGAACTTCTGATTCTCCTGCCTCTAAGTGCTGGAATTACAGATGTGTTCATCGCCACACCTGACTAAGGAGATTTATTTTTATTGCACATCTTTTCCCTTTGCTTGAGTTTTTAATCTGTATATATAACCTGTTCACAAATCAATTAGTTAAAAATTTTAGCCGGGCAGCGGTGGTACACACCTTTAGTCCCAGCACTCGGGAGGCAGAGCCAGGTAGATCTCTGTGAGTTCAAGGCCAGCCTGGTCTACAGAGTGAGATCCAGGACAGGCACCAAAACAACACAGAGAAACCCTGTCTCAAAAAAAAGAAAACAAAAAAAAATTTTTAAATATAGTTCCAATATCAGGATCAGGACAACACAGAGGTCCCGGGGCAACAGAAGATGTTGGTCCTAGCACCTGGGATTGTGGCAACATCAAGAACAAGTAGGAACATTTGTAAAAGGAGAGGGAAGATCACGTCAGGTTGTGGGGTAGGACAGGTGCAGCATATGTAGAGCCAAAGGACGTATAGTTGGGCAGAGTGGAGCATGGGGCAGTGGCAGGGTCTCATGTGAATCTGAGGAGCAGGCTTGGAGGAGGGGGCACTTTACGGAGAAAGAGCTATGGGCCCTGACATGAGCAGCTCTGGATTTCCTGGAGACAGAGGCCCTGAGAGAGGAGGTGTAAGGTGACATGGCCTGATCTTGTCCTGAGCCATCTGATGGAACCTGGAAGGCAGTGGGGTTCAGAGTGGGCCCAGTTTTCATCCCTTTGAGGAAGCAGAGATAATTTTAGGATCCCACAGGGAAGGCGGGGGATGGGGGGGACCTCACAGAGTGCAGAGGAGCAAAGTCAGCCCACAGTGACTGTGAAAGTGTTCCAAGGTCTTCTCCATAGTCTAAAGACAGGCACACGGGCGGCCATGGAGAGAGATTGGCTTGACCTTCACATTCGTGAAACGTCAGTGAGAGTTAATATAGCCCAGAGCTGGAAGAGCTGACAGTGTTGACCGCATCAGGCCATGGTGGGGGGTAGGTGAAGAGACCTCGGAGGACAGCCACCTGACGGCTGCAGCTTCTCACACTCTTGCCCATCCCCTTCCTTTCTTCAACACTCACTGAGTCCTGCTCTGGGCCAGGCCTGTGCTGGGCTTTCGGGGAACAGAGATGAGTCTCATCTAGCTACAGCTGAGCATGAGCTCAGAGACTGTGAGATAGATAAGTACACCAACATCAAATGACCACATCTGGCAAAGAATATAGGCTGTGCACTGCACTGTGCAAGGGACGCTTTTCACGGAGGCCGTAGATGAGCGGTGTTGGGCTGTGGCAGCCCAGGTAGGTAGGTTTGCATCTCCTGGCAGAGTCTGCAGAGCATACACTGGAACAAAGGCCCTGAGGTCAGACCTGGAAGATAAGGGGGCGCTTCATAGAGGGGAGATGTTCAGCTAGATCCAGAAAGAGGCCTTCAAGAATAGAGGTTATGGGGGCTGGAGAGAGGGCTCAGCAGGTAACAGCGGGTGCTGCTTTTGCAAAGGACCCAGGTTCTGTTTCTAGAACCCATATGGCAGCTAAAACTGTAACCCCAGTTCCAGGGGCTCTGACACCCTCTTCAGGACTCTGAGAGCATTACATGTGTGCACAGACATGCATTCAGGTCAAACACCCATACATATACAAATAAAAACAAGCCGGGCGGTGGTGGCGCACGCCTTTAATCCCAGCACTCGGGAGGCAAAGCCAGGAGGATCTCTGTAAGTTCGAGGTCAGCCTGGGCTACAGAGCGAGTTCCAGGAAAGGCACAAAGCTACACAGAGAAACCCTGTCTCGAAAAACCAAAAACAAACAAACAAACAACAACAAAAATAAAAATAAAAAATAAAAACAAATAAATTGTAAGAAAAAAAAAGAATAAAGGACATGGTTGTTCCAGGAAATGAGATGTGGACCAGGAGGTTTAGAGGGGTCTGGTACATGGAAAATGATTTGAGTGTCTGAGATATATCCTGTGGGGACAGGGTTACGGGGGCAGCCCCGTGAAAGGGAGAGCAACTGAGAGAGAGAGATGGATCCCGTGGTTCCTGAAGGCAAGCTGAGAGCTGGGACACTACCTGAAGGGGCCCAGGATGAGCTGGAGACAGGGGGCAGGGGCAGGAGGGTGTACACAGAAGCCCTTTGGGAGAGGTGGGGTGATGCGAACCTCTAATCCAACGCTTAGGAGACAGAGGCAGGAGGATCACCACAAGCTTGAGACCAGCCTGGTCTATCCAGCAAGCTCTAGGCCAGCTAGGGCTACACAGGACACCCTGTGAGACTCACCCAAGCGAGAGCTTACAGGTGCACACTGAGCGATGGAGGTTGGAAAGAGGCGTGTAAACGTGAGAGCACTGGAGGAAAAGCCTACAGGGCCTGATTTGAGGTGAGGAGCTCTGAGGACACCTCCAGCTGGGACTGGCTCCATTTGGGGGAGGGGATTCTGGGAAGGTGAACAGCTCTGGGTTTCAGGTTCTACACATTTCCAGCATTACTTCCTACTGTTCCTACTCTTCCTCCTCCTCCTTCTCCTCCTCCTTTTCCTCCTCCTCCTCCTCCTCCTCCTCCTCAAGGCTACAGTGTCCTCTTCAACAAGGTTTACTGGCCCCTTGTGCCCCAGGCAGGTGGCCCTCTCCTGGCCATGTGGGAAGGAGAGGCCCTGGGGGGCAGGGAGACAGGACCTTTCCTGTTTTGTTCCAGGACATTTGGCCAATGCCACCACAGACCTCATGAAACTGGACCATGAAGAGGAACCACAGCTCTCTGAGCCCTACCTTTCAAAGCAGAAGAAGCTTATGGTGAGCACCCTGCCTACATCCCCTCTGTCCCACAGACAGGGACAGCTATGATGAGCACCCTGCCTACATCTCCTCCCTCCCACAGACAGGACAGCTATGGTGAGCACCCTGCCTGCATCCCCTCCCTCCCACAGACAGGGCCAGCTATGATGAATGCTCTGACTATGTCCCCTCCCCCTCCCTCCCACAGACAGGGACAGCTATGGTGAGTGCCCTGACTATGTCCCCTCCCTCCAAGTAGAAGAAGGTTCTAGATGGAGGATCAGCAGATGCTTTGACATGGAAAAAGTACTGGTTTGATCCTCTAATCATGTCTCATCTACCATATCGTATCTGCTTGGCCATGGAAAGACACAGCTAAGCCCACCCCTACCCCACCCCTAGCCTCTGGTCTATGCTGTCTCTGAAAACAGAGCCCTGAGCACAGGTTCTTGCATCAGACAGTATGTAAGAGTGCTCCAGGGACATGGGAGAGGTAGGGAAGGGGATGTGACTGAGCCTCATCTGACCCCACAGACGTGGGGATGTAAAAGGCACCACACATATAGCAGGCCGCGCTTTAATACCCCCATATCAGTTGCCATTGACTACAGACTGCCTGATGGGATGGGGATCATCTTCCGTGTGCTTCGAAGCAAGACAGCTCCTCACTGACAGAGAGCCACTCTCTGGGAAAAGAACATTGGTACACCTAGCACACAGCAGTGGTGCCAGGGAGTGTGGGCAAGCTTCAGTCCTGGGTGAGGGCGCACTGTGATGGTGGGCCATGCCATACACTGGAGTGGGTATCTGAAGGCAGGCTTATGCAGGGGGAGGGCAGGCAGTACTCCATCTCTAGATATCATGGCCCCCCGAGACCAGCTCATGCTTGAGCAGATGCCTGTTCCGCCTGTAGGCCAAGATCTTGGAGCACGATGATGTGAGCTACCTGAAGAAGATCCTTGGGGAGCTGGCTATGGTGCTTGACCAGATTGAGGCAGAGCTGGAGAAGAGGAAACTCGAGAATGAGGGTGGGTGTCATAGCAGGGGTAAAGGGTTCAGCCCACCTGCTTCCCGACCCACTCTGCCAACCCCCAGCCTCTTTCTCCCAGAGATCCCAGAGCCCTCCCAGTTGTTAGGGTCAGGAACTGGGGAGTCAGGCAGACCTAGGTTCTAGGGCTGGAGCAGTGGCCTTGACAAGTCCCTCCCTGCACCGGGACCTCAGTCTCCCATACATGGAGTGGGGAGAATGACAGAATTATTGGGACACTGTGAGGCGAGAGACATTCAGAGTGCTTGGAGTGGGCGGCAGGTGACATGCATTACTCCTGTGTGTGAAAAGGATGGTGTCCTGGCTGTCAGCACCCATGGTGTCACCTGGCCCTGCAAGGGGATGTCTGGGGCTCTGCCTGGTGCAGAGAAAGTCTCTGACCCTGACACACCAATCCACACCTTTGCAGCAACCCTAGCAGGGTGTCCCTGTCACGCCACTCTGCCCCATTAGCCAGTAGCCCAAACTCATCCTGAACTCACTTTGCAGCAAAGAATGACCACAGACTTCTGCTCCCATCTCTCAAATGCTGGGATTACAGGTGTGTTCTACCATGTCCAGTTTATTCAGGGCAGGGGCTCAAACCCAGGGCCTCGTGTACGCTACTAACTGAGCTATACCTTCAGCCCTTCAGTTTTAAATTGATAACAGCAAAGGCCTATGGAGGAGATAAATTGAGCCCATCACTTCGGTAGGAGAACACTGCTCCAGGCAGAGGAGACAGCCGAGGCATAGGCCCTGAGGTGAGAGCAGGCTTGACATGAGGATCCGCAAGGAAATAGGTGTGGTGGGTAAGAGTCAAGGGGGAAGCAGAATCTGAGACCTGGAAGGGAGTTGGAGGCAAACCACACAGGTAGGACCACAGGGCTCTGCTCTGACCACGAGGCATCAGTTTTGACAGGATCCCATTTAGAGCTTAGCAGCTGTGTTGAGGGTAGACTTCAGGGGGCAGAAGCTGAGGCAAGGGGACCACTTAAAAACCATTGTGACCATGTGGGTGGGAGAGTGGTTGTTCAGGCCGGGATGGTGGGAGCCGACACTGGAGTCTGGATGTGCTGTGAAGATAAAGTTAATAAGAAGTACCGGCTCACTGACTATGGGGGCAACAGAAGAAAGAGTTGGTGGTGGCACCAGAGCTCTGGTACTGAATAGAAGGAGAGAGACTACAGCAAAGGGGTGTGTGTGGTGGGCCTGGGAGCAACGATCCAGAATTCCCTGTTGGACACATTAAATTTGGAACGGGGAGTGACACTAGGTGGCGCTATCAACCAACAGCTAGGTATGTAAGTCTACAGTTTCAGGTGCTGCCGCCCGCCCGTAATCCCAGCACTCTGGAGGTCGAGGCGGGAGGATCACAAGTTTAAGGCCAGTTTTAGCTACAGATCCTGTCTCCAAAATTAAAAAGGAAAGAACAAGAAAGGGCTGGGGAATGTAGTTCAGTTGGTAGAGTGTTTGTCTGACTTGCACAGAGTTCTAGATTTGACCCCTCCCATTACCTCCCCCACTATCCCACCCCCAGCCCCACCCCCGCCCAACACTGCACAAACTTGGTATGGTGGTATGAGCCTATAATCCTGACACTCGGATGTGGACGGGAGGATGAGAAGTTCAAGGTTATCTTCACTACATTGTGAATCAGAGACCATTCTGGGCTACATGAAACCTTGTCAAAAAAAAAAAAAAAAAAAAAAAAAAAAAAAAAAAAAAAAAAGGAAGAAAGGAAATAAGGTAGATCTTTGCAATTTACAAGTCAGTTGGCTTAAGAGGGAAGGCAGTATAGGTAGGGAAGGATGTGGCAGCAGCCACTGAAGAGGTTCAGGAGGGAATAGCCTCAGGAGACACTGGCAGGCAGATCAGAGCCAGGGCTTGAGTGCTAGGTGTCCTCTCCCTCTCCAGGGCAGAAATGTGAGCTGTGGCTCTGTGGCTGTGCCTTCACCCTGGCGGATGTCCTCCTGGGAGCCACCCTGCACCGCCTCAAGTTCCTGGGACTGTCCAAGAAATACTGGGAGGATGGCAGCCGGCCCAACCTGCAGTCCTTCTTTGAGAGGGTCCAGAGACGCTTCGCCTTCCGGAAAGTCCTGGGTGACATCCACACCACACTGCTGTCAGCTGTCATCCCCAACGCATTCCGACTGGTCAAGCGGAAGCCGCCATCGTTCTTTGGGGCATCCTTCCTCATGGGCTCCTTGGGTGGGATGGGCTACTTTGCCTACTGGTACCTCAAGAAAAAATACATCTAGAGCCGGGCTGGGGCCTGGTGTGTGACTGGCGGTGTCTCTGTGCTGTGTGCTTCCCAACTCCCTCTCAGTAACTCACTGTCCCATGAGCACTGGACAGAACTTCCTGCCCCTTCTTCCTAGTAATTCTATTGTCAGTGTGACAGCATTTCATAGTTTAGAAGTAGACATTGCCAACGCCGTGATTTGAGGCCACGGCTCTACCAGAGGAGAGAGAGAGAGAAAGCAAGAGAAAAGAAACCCGAATGCCTTTGCTTCTGATTCAAGGTCTCAAGACGTTACTGTGGGGACTGGTTAGGATCTGAGGTGAGTCCCAGGATGTTCCACCCAGCAGGGCCCAGGTTCTGGGAGGTGCTGGGGACTCAGAGAGCCTGACCCCAGCCTCCCCTCCCCTCTTGGCAGGGACCTCTTCTATAGGACAAAGCCAACACCGAGACTCAACTCATCTAACCAGTACCTCTGTCTGGGACTGGAGAGCCAGAGTCCCTGTGGGAGCCCTCTGAAGATCGAAAGGGGTCTCATCCTTCTCCTGGACAAGGACTGAGTGAGACAGCACTGGCTCAAGCCAAGCAGTGGCACCCCAAAACCCACCCATGGCTCGGACCAACTAACTCCATGGGCACACCCTTCACCCCCTTCCCTTTCTCATTGGCCAGCTGGTGCAGTTTGGCACTTTAGAAATCCCAAAGGGCAGCCGCCACCAGCCACTCCTACCTTGAGTTGAGTTCCCACCCTTCCAGGTGGGACTTTTCAGCAAAAGCCATGTTGGCCTTCCCTCCGAAGGTCAGTCTCAGCTCATGAGCAGGGGTGTATCCCTCACCACCTCCACCTTTCCATTTTTTCCAGAGACTCCCCATACTGCATGCAGTGGGGTCTCTCCTCCACACTGCCCCCTCCTGTCTCACTTTCCTGTGCCTTTTGCATGTTGGGAAAGAGTCTGGGTGTCAATGCCGCTCACGCTTAGAGCCTCCAATAAAGCATCCAGGAAGAGCAATTGCTTTTCATTTCTAAACCGCGTGGTCTACCCAACTCTCATTTCCAAAGTCAGGAGCGGAGGGCGGAGGTGCGAGGTTTCAGGTCCAGCTCTTTGGGAGAGCAAGCTGGCTGGGCAAGAAGGCAAGTGCCTGTTGTCTCACAGCCTGATGTTGAGGAAGGACAGAGTGCAGCCTCACATACAGTCCAAAGCTTCTGCCCTTGTCCTAAGTCCACTTCATTTGGGCACAGAACTTCACAGTTTATAGACTATGTTTGCATCCATTCCTTTACATTCCTCTTAGGGGTTGGCCAGGGCACGTGTTCCCACCATAATTTCCAGGGGGACAAACATTAAAATGCTCGGACTGAGAGTAGAGCCTGTTCCAGAGAGAGCATAGTTTTATTTATTTTGCCAAAAAAATAAAGTATAAGAATTTGCATGTTTTCAAGAAAGGTTACAAGAAAAAAATAGGGTTGGGGATGTGGCTCAGTTGGCAGAGTGCTTACCTAGCATGCATGGAGCTGCCCTGGGCTTGACTGCCCAGCACTGCATAAACTGGGCCTGCTGGTGCACACCTATTATCTAGCACTTGGGATGTAGAGACAAGAGGATCAAGTTCAAGGTCACCCTCACTCAGGTAGGGAATCTGAGGCCAGCCTGGGCTACCTGAGACCTTGTCTCAAAAATCTGGAGAGATGGCTTGGAGTTTAGAGTACTTGTCCTTTTTTACAGAGGACCTAGGTTCAATTCCCAGCACCCGCATGGTGGCTCACAACCATCTATGACTCCCCATGCAGGGACTAGACACCCTCTTCTGACCTCTGCAGGTACTAGGTATGCGAAACATACATAAAATAGCCATGGCCGAGACAGGGCAGGTGGAGTCTGTAGACACAGAAGCTGCCTGGCACTGTCTGCCCTACTGGTCTAGCTCGACATCCATGAAGACCCTTCTCAGTACTGATGAAAGTTCTACTCATGGACAATAACATATGGATCCCAGTGGCTAAACCCAAGATGAAAGAGGACATGCTCCTCCTCCCTTCGGTCAGTCTCGTCTCTGGAGGAGGCAGGAGGCTGGATTCTACTCAGGCCTCCTTTACTTCCAGCGTTCACAATCCTCCCTCACATACTGTAGTACATAAATTAGATATAAGTGTAACTGTTGCCAGCCACCTTCTATTCAGCCTGCAAAACACACACACACACACACACACACACACACACACACACACACACACACACACACACGGAAGAAAATCCTCATGTCAGTTTCTGAAATGACCCCTAGGCTGGCCGCCATTGATCTTTATGACTTCTCTCTTTCCCACTGCCCATAGGTTCTCTGCTTCCAACAGTGCCTCAGCCAGTTTGGGTATTTTATCTGGCAAATGACTTTAAACCCCAATAGTCCTTGGGTGGCTGTAATTTTCTGTTGATCTTTTATGGTTAGATATGAAAATAGTCCCTTTTCCATACATTCTCTTCTGTGTCACCATGGTGGAGCAGCAACCCAGTGTGCCTTTAGCAGTCAGGACCAATATGCCCAGCCAGGAAAGTAAACCGTGTTTTTGTCTATAGTGCCAATGGTATAAGCCCCAAATAGTCACTCTGAGGGTTTAATTCCTCAGAGTACATCAATGGCACCATTGATGTATTTCCACTTAGAACTATAATCTCTAAACCATCAAAATCCACAGGGCTGGAGAGATGGTTCAGCTGTTAAGAGCACTTGCTGCTTTTCCAGAGGACCTGGGCTGGATTCCCAGTACCTACATGTCTGCTCACAACCATCTGTAATTCCAGTTCCAGAGGATCAGATGCCCTCTTCTGACCTCCTTGAGACAAAATACTCATAAATTAAAAAAAAATTTTTTTCAAATAAAGTTTCAGGCTGGGAAGTGAGCTCCTTTTTCTGACTGCTCTAACAAAATACCCAGAAATCAACTTAAAGAAGGTTTCGGTTTGGGCTTATGGTTTGAGACCCATTGTGGCAGGAAGGCAGCAGGAACATGAGCTACTCACACTGTATCCAGAGGAGGGGAAGGGAGAGGGAAGGAGGGAGGGGGAGAGGGGGAGAGAGAGAGACAGAGACAGAGAGACACAGAGAGAGAGAGAGAGGGAGACAGAGAGAGAGAGAGAGATCACGCTGGTGCTCGGCTGGCTTCCTTTTTCTCTTTTGAAGTCAGTCCAGGTCCCAGCCATGACATGGTTCCACACACACACACTCAGGGTGGGTCTCCTCTCTGCAGTCACACCTTCTGAGAACACCACCACAGACAGACAGGCCCAGAGGTGTGTCTCCTAGATGACCCTACATCCGGTCAGATAGACAATGAAGAGAGCCATCCCAGGAAGCAACACTTTCGTGACTTGGGTACAAGTAATCACGGGAGTAAAGACTCCCACTCCCACCTCAGCACTGCTGGACTCAGGGTTTCCCACCGCCCCACTGCAGGGGCACACACAAGCATCGGCTGCATCCTATAGTTCAGAACTCCAACACCCTGGTGTCTCCCAGCTACCCTGGAACACAGCCTTCAGCGGTCCACTTCAGTGTCCTGGAACTCCAGCTTCTGGCTAAAA
Organism: Peromyscus californicus insignis; assembly: GCF_007827085.1. NCBI lineage: Eukaryota > Metazoa > Chordata > Mammalia > Rodentia > Cricetidae > Peromyscus > Peromyscus californicus. The sequence goes on from NW_026294595.1 coordinate 138,094,095, forward strand.
GAACACACGACATAGCATCACGCTGTGTGGGTCTAACCACACTCACATTTCTGTTGCTATACCATCCAATATTTAGTGAGAAGCAAGATTGCAAACAGGGCATTCATAAGTCCGTGCCTGCCATGGTCAGGGAAGGCAAACCCACCTGCAGAATAAGTACCTAAAAGCACTGTTCCCTCCATGGTGGAGGCATTCAATTCAGTCAGTCTGCCATCTGGATAGCAGGTTTCTGTGGTGAATGGGGACATATCAGGAACTTTACATCAGTTTTGATGAGAGGAAGGCCATGTTATGTCCATTTACAACCTGTAGCTCAGTACCATGGACAGTCTGTGTATGAGCAATTGACGGAGCACAAAGGAAAGAGAATGCCTGACATCTTCAAAAGAGAGCATCATGTCCAATGGTCATAGCCAGTGGTCTCCTCTGCTGGACCAGATCATCTTCCCATCCTGTGCTTACTGTTAAAGCGCCACCCACATGTCCCCTCCCACGTGGATACTTACTTCCAATCTTCCAGCCTTGCTCTTACCATTTTCCTGAGCATCTAGGCAAACCACCGATGCCATGCATAGGTATGGGGCCATAGTTCTAGATCTCTGTCTCCATCTTGGAAAAATGGACCCCTTCTAAGAGGTACTGCTTAGAATTCCCTCTTCTGGAAGCATCTGCCTCCTACAATGCCTGCCAGGGAATTTCTTCAGGGCTGCAACCATCCACTTCCACTTGGTGTCAGGCCAGAGTTCCTCTTCCTCTATCAACTGACCACAAGGAATGAATCCACCGTGAGAACTCAGGGGTAGGATGAGGCAGAGGCAGCAACACTGTAAAACAGATGGCACTCTTGATGCCATCTCACGCTCTCTTGACGAGGCAGTGTTGCTGGGTGAGCAGGCCTGGCAGGGTAGATGGAGAGCAGCTGACACCGGTTCATGACCAAGAGCTTGGGTTGCAGTTACTCGATGTCTCATGGACAGTCGTACAGTCTCCTCTAGGGCCCGGTGGCCTGCCAGAAGCTACTTCTCAAAAGGATAATTCTTATCTGCAGAGGGGGATGTGACCTTGTGCCAAAGTGATAGCGGGGCACAGACGTTTTCCCCACTCAGTTCTTCTGGGAGTGTCGTAGTGCGTGCCTACCTCCAAGACAATTTAAAGACCATTGGACCTGCGGGGTCATGAGGCAAAGCTCGGCTGGTAGAGCATCTTGGGCTGCAACCTGAATCTGCTTTGGGACCCATTCAAAACTGGCAGTGCTGTGGCCACTCAGTAAGCACTGGCAGCACACACGAGTGGGTATGGGCTGCCTTCCAGATCCCAAACTAGGCACAACTCTTCCTTGTTCTTAGCAGTGGGAACGGCAACTGACTTCTCACTTGGGGGGGGGGGGGGGGGCTTTGGAAAGAATATGCTAACCATTTCACTTCCAGAGAGAAGGCAAAGATGACCATTTGGGGAACCCGAGGATTCAGACCAGAGAGGATACTATGTGTGAGCCCCCTCTATGTGCTGGAAGAGGAGCAGGGCAGAAGAGCAGTGTGCTGTGGACTCGGGATCTCTAGCCGGAGGATAAGGAGAAGAATCACCACAAACGTGCCCAGAACACACTCGAGGCCACACTTTAGGAATAAGGCCTAGTCCTCAGACCCCGGGGAGCTGCAGAAGGGCACAGTATGCAGGACTCTGGGGCAGTCGAGGAAGCAGCTGTGGCCAGCGATAGATCTTTGAAGGCTTTGCCTTTCCTGTTGGGACAGAAGTGCTGAGTCATTGGCAGGAGTAGGAGGAGTGTGGTGTTCGCTTTAATTATCAACTTGGCACAACCTAGAGTCACGGGAAGAGTCTCAGTGAAGGACTGTCAGGCTGTGGCATGTCTGTGGGGGACTGTCCTTTTTCTTTTTTTCCTTATGTGTCTGGGTGTTTTGCATACATGTATGTCTGTGCACCACATGCATGCCTGGTGCTGGCAGAGGCCAGAAGAGGGCATCACATCCTTCGGAACTGGCATCACAGACTGTCGTGAGCCACCACGTGGGTGCTAGGAGTGGAGTAAATTAGGAGATGGAGAATGTTGAGTTGTGAGGGTGAATTCTCAGGTGTTCCAACAGGAAGCACATAACCCCAGGGACTCAGGTGAGAACAAGACCCCCACCAGCAAGATGAGTGGAGACTTCTGGGAAGTCCCTCCTCCACAGCCTCATTCTATCCACACTGCTGCCCTGCCTTCCACTTGCATGGCCTGAATCTGTACAGTCAAAACTCAGTCCCAGGGCTGGAGGTCTAGCTCAGCATGGCCCTGAGTTCTACCCCACAAACCCCCAAAACTCAGTCACAGTGAGGAACGAGAGCTCAATTCCCTGGCAGTCAGACGGATAGCCCAAGGGGCCATGGCTAGGTGAAAAGGTGGCGAACTTCCAAGTTAGTCGGCTTCTCACTCACCCTCCTGACCTGAAACAAAAGCCCGGCAGCGTAAGACATAGGCTTTGTAGACCTGTTCTCCTGCCTCTAGGCCCTTGCTGGTGTACTAGTTCAACAGGTCCAAGGCTAGATCAGGACATGTTACACAACGGTTGTGGGCCAATCATCCACCCTGTCTTTACCCCACATTAGGTGACAAAGACCCTTCAGAGCCTTAAAAAAAACCCGGCCCTGAAGAAGAGACTGGATTTTTGGCTTCCCAAGTTCCCACTCTGCTTTGAAGAAGGTTCTTTTCCCTGTGTTTTGGGGGCATGAGTGTCTCTTCACCCCGATAATCACCCTTCTTCAACTGCTGATTCTGTTCGCTGCGCTCAAGATTTCTCTACTGCTACCCTCCTCTTGAGATTTTTCCTGCCTTTTAATCCTCTAACTGGCAGAGAAAACAAACCTGATCAAGACCCCTAGACCAGTGGTTCTCAACCTTCCTAACACTGTGACCCTTCAATACAGTTCCTCGTGTTGTGGTGACCCCCAGCCATAAAATTATTTTCATCGCTACTTCCTAACTGTAACTTTGCTACTGTTATGAATTGTAATGTAAATATCTGTGTTTTCCAATGGTCTTAGGTGACCCCTGTGAAAAGGTCATTCGACCCCAAAGGGGTCGAAACCCACAGGTTGAGAACCACTGCCCTAGATGGTAACAACAAAAAGCCTAGGTTTTTGTGTGTTAGGATATGGAAGGAGCGATACAGGAGCCCAAGTGAGGCCTAACATGGAAGAATTTCATTACAAGGCCGCATGCAGCTGCAAAGGAGGCTGGGAAACAGTGTTTGGGTGGGTCACCAACTGCAGGAGGGGAGGACAGTTTCGGGGGGCAGGGAGCAGCCTCCGGTACAAGGACTAGCGGAATGGGAAGAACTCCTGAGGAGAACGGGAGAGCCAACAGCGAGGCTGGAAGGCTTTGACTCAGGCCTGTAGAAGAGGGGAGCGGGGAAGCCAAGGCCCTGGGAGTGGTAGTGCTTCATGGGATCAGGACCCACTAGATTCGGGGCCCGAGTACCCACACTGCAAGCTGTAGAGTGGATTTGAATGTCATGAGCAGCCTTTGCTCCAAAACTGCAGCTCCTCCCACTGGAGGCCAACTTGAGCCTAGCCCACAGGCCTGTTGCTGGAAGGGTGTGACATGAACAGGGGCTTCACTGTACTGTGAGGTTTGGCTCAGGTGTGAGTACCCTAGTGACCATCTTGAAATGAGCATGCCCCAGGCAGATGCTGTCCTTTCGGTGTGGAAACAGAACAAAACCAGTGCAGCAGAGCTGAGCCTGGAGCTGGGTGTTTTCTGCTCTTTTACTCTTTCGGCTCTTTGAGGGCCCACCACCCAGCTCCCAAATAGTCACACATACGGAGTCTTATTCTTACTTATGAATGCCCGGCTTTGGCTTGTCTTTTTTCTAGCCAGCTTTCCTTAACTTAAATTATCCCATCTATCTTTTGCCTCTGGGCTCTTACCTTTATTTTTGTATCCCTTTCTTTACTTCTGACTCTGTGGCTTGCTGTGTAGCAGGTATTTTAGACAGGCAAAGTAACACAGCTTCACAGAGTTAAACAAATGCAACATGAAAGAATGCAACACATCTTTGCATCATTAAACAAATGTTCCACAGCATAAAAACAAGTAACACATCTTAAAATAATACTCCACAACATGAGCCTATTGTGTGTCCTACAGATAAGCACAACTGACCTCCAGCTGAAGTAGGACTGAGCTGCTGGAGACAGTCCGCCAGCAGATAGATACTCATTGGTCAAATTCGCTGTCAATCAATGAGTTTGCTGGGGTTGGGGATAGTTGTTATCAAGCATCGGTACAGTAATAGCTGACTTACACAGTGGCGGTGCTGAGCTATGAAGCCACATGTGTTAGGAACTAAAGCCCTTGCTCTTGGTCCAGGTGTTAAGGAACCAGATGTGAGATGATACAATCCAATATCAGGCACTGGGGCTGGAGATGGCTCAGTGGTTAAGAGAACATACTGATCTCACAGAGGACCCAAGTTCAGTGCCCAGTACCTATGTAACTACAGCTCCAGGGTATCCAACGCTCTGTTCTGGTCTCTGTAGGCACTGCACCTATATGCATAATCATACACACATATACACATAATTAAATGTAAAAATAAAATATTTTTAAATGTCCAGTTAAAAAAAAAGAAGAAAACTAATTGTTGGGTACCAGACTAAAAAAGTCAAGAACAGCTGGATGTTATGATGCACACCTTTAATTCCAGCACTTGAGAGGCAGAGGCAGGTGGATGTCTGTGAGTTTAAGGTCAGCCTGGTCTATAAAGAGTTCCAGGCCAGCCAGAGCTACATAGTGAGACCATGTCCCCCCAATAAAATGACAAATGTCAGTCGCTCACCTTATTCAGTGTTGCATAGTTTATTTTATGGGTGACAGTCATTTCAGGGTTATTGGGGACATTTGGGCATTATAGTCCCTGGGTTTCCAAGAGAGATATTCACTAGGCAAAGATAAACTTCTTCAATAAAAAGTGGTTCTCATAGGTACTCAACATTTTTTTCTTTTCTTTTCTTTTTTTTTTTTTTTTTTTTCAGAGCTGAGGACTGAACCCAGGGCCTTGCACTTGCTAGGCAAGTGCTCTACCACTGAGCTAAATTCCCAACCCCAGTACTCAACATTTTAAAGCTTATGTTTACGCATCTATGATTTCATTAAGCCAAGCAAAGACCAGTGCAGCAGAAAGCATCATACTTGTCCCACAGTGCAGTAACAGGCTCAAAGAGGCTAAAGGTTGGGCACAGGATCACGCAGCTGAGAAGCTGATAGGATCTGAAGGCTGTCTGCTTGTCCTCAGGGCCAGTGCTTCTAATCACACCAGCTGAAAATCAGTGTCTGACCCACGCGCTTCCCCTGCCTTGCTCCTGTAGCACAGGGGCACCCAGGGGGGCACAGGGGCACCCAGGGGAGCACAGGGGCACCTGATGGATGCATAGGGGTACCTGAGTGGGGCACAGAGGCACCTGACAATGCACAGGGGTACCCGATGGGTGCACAGGGGTACCCAACAGTTGAGGTATGCCCCGAGAGTTCAAGCAAAAGTCATGGAAGCACAAAAGTTGTGAAGGGAGATATGGGTACTGCAGCCTGTTGGGCAGGGCCTGACTATCTTTGCTCCTGGACACTACGGTCTAATCCAGGCAGTTCCCCGGTGTCCCACCCTCTTACCTCCTGGGCACTCAGACACTCATGAGTATGTACACTGGGTGGCCACCATGGACAGACAGAAGGCAGCAAGGGTCAGCAATGGGCAGCATTTGGAGAGGAGGCTCCCGGACGCTGAGCCCCAAACAAGCTGCTGGAGCCAGCATCAGGCAGCCCTCAGCCCCCTGTAGCTGTCAGCACCTTCAACAACATGGCCCTACTTCACCCTGGCTATGTGGACACCACAGATCCAATGTCCTTTTCTGCTAGCTGTCCCCGAAACCAGCTCCCCTGCCTTCTGCTGCTCTTAGTTAACCCACCCACCAGACCAGAGCCAGATCCTGGGGACATGGTTCTCCATATCCACACTGCACTGCTAACCTACCCCGAAGCCCGTCAGAACTGAAACTGTTCCTATGGAGCAGTGGCAGCAAGGGTACAGCTTAGGACTCGACGTGCGTCCAGATGCCATTCATATAGTGACCCCCAAGTGCTGTGACTTCTCCAGTGTTAATTCATTCCCACATCCCTATGAAAACCAGTGCACAGAGAGGTCTAGGAACTTGCCCACTGTAGTTGGAGTTTTCCTGCCTGGCCCACAGTCAGGACAAATCTCTGTCACCCGCCAGTCCCACAGCCACTCAGACCCGACCACATGACCGCCTCCTCACAGCCTGTCTGTATAGGCCTCCAGGTTTTCCATGATTGGTATTAAGATTAAAGGCATGTGTATCCAATAATGGCTGTATCCCTGAACACACAAAGACTTACCCAGCTCTGCCTACTAAGTGCTGGAATTACAAGCGTACGCTACCACTGCCCTGCTTTCCTATGGCTTGCTAATAGCTCTGACCCCCGGGCAACTTTATTTATTAACATACAAATAACATTTTAATACAAATAAAATATCACCATATTTCCCCTTTTCTATTTTAATAAAAAGGAAAAAAAAGAAAAAGCTTATAACTAATATAAGAAAAACTATATACAAAAGGACAATAACTATACACAATATATACAAGTAATAAATACCTAAACAATGTCTAGTCCATTTGTATTTGACAAATTCAGAGAAAATAATTTCATTATCTATCCTATTTTGGTAAGTCCAAAATGTATCCTAATTAATCTTCAACTATAACTAACTAACCTTCAACTATAACTAACTAATCTTCAACTCCCTCAGAGACCCAAGAAGGAAATAATATTAGCTAACAAAAATAAAAACAGGAAGTGCACATAAGCAACTTCCAAAAAATTTGTGAGTTGACAGAAACAGACAGCTGTCTGGACAGTCACCTGAGGTTTCTCCGAAGTGCTGGGGCATCATCTTCAGCCTATAGGCTTAGCATATCTGACAGACTCATTTGTGAAGCAGGATGTACACAAGGTCAACAGTTCAACCTCACATTGAGTGAGAGTAGTCCATGTACCAGAAACACCTGAATTCCACCAGTGTCATGTCATGATTCAGGATTTCAAATTCTGGAAATTGCTGATGGTTTTCCAACTCAGCTGTCCATTCTTCCTGGCTATGTATATATGGCTTCATCTCAGCATCCCATTCTTCTCCATATCCCTCCATCAAATGCCAGTCTACTATTGAGAGGCGTGAGCTTAGTTACTCTTCAAGAATAACTGTTTCAGCTGCTGTTCCATTGCACATCAGAGGCCATCGGCCCACTGCCTGTTCAGCTGCCTTCGAAGAAAAGGGCACTGTACCTTTTTCGAATTGCGAAGGCCACTTCAGGGATGGTGCCATATTGTCCTGGCCTCTGAAGATGCCTTTTGATAAAGCCATAACCACACTTGTTTTGGCAAGAATCAGTAATCCTTTGTTTTATGTCCTGTTTGTCCATTTTGTCCTGTTGATTCGAGGATACTTTGTTGTCCAGTGGCTAACTTTTGCCACAATGAAAGTTAACTCCATATGCAGTTTCTTCAATGCCCATATTTTCTCTGAAGTAGATTGGTACTGCCAGGAGCCGACATGTCTCATAGTCATAACAAAAAAGAAAAATTTTCTAAGTTATTAAAACATTTTAAATGCCATATTCTGTAGATCTCTGAAGGGTTTGAAGATAACCTGTCTATCTAAAATATATCTACTCAATCTTGAAAACATACCTAATATAACTACAAGTTCTATTATAATATCTAACTACTAACTTTCATTTCTTTATATCCTAATAGTTGGTAATAACATTCAAGGATCAGAAAATTGCATTACATTGTTAGATGAACGGTACAATTAGAAAAATATATATAACATTTTCTAACAATATCAATTTCAATATATATAATTTGTATACAATATAAAACAATCCAATCCAATGTAAAGTATTTACATTTTTCTTTTCTTTTCACACAGCCAGCATGCTGGGTGGAGCTAGGGTATGAACTTGGGTGCTCTGGGCTAAATTCCTCACTTCCTCGTGTGTAAATGCTCTAGGCAGGGTGTATCTGACTAGGTGGTGACATCAGGGCAGTGGGATGGTCAACACTGACTGTCAACCTGAGGATCAGGAGATGCCTGTGAGATCAGAAAAGCACCGTGACAAGCAGACATGAGCACTTTGGCCTATCAATGGTTTCATCCGTTGATGGGCTCCAAATCTAAACAGATCGTCGGGAGGTGGTGGAGCTGTGGACGGTGAGGCCGAGAGGACCCTCCAGTTGCATCCCAGAGGATGTGCCTTTTTGTTTTGTTTTGAAACAGGGTTTCATGTAGCTCAGGTTGGCCTCAAACTTGTTATGTATCTAAGGACAACTTGGCACTCCTCTTTCTGATTCCACTTACCAAGTGCTAGGATTACAAATATGTATCCAAGCCAGGCCTTTAATCCCAGCAGACAGATCTCCATGAGTTTCAGGACAGCCATGGATACAAAGTGAGAGCCTGTCTCAAAAGAACAAAAACATCTTTCTTTCTTTGCTTATACGTTATTCTTCTCAGTTATTTGTCCCAGACTGAGGAACACTCTGCTCTGGATGGTCCATGCACGGTTGGGGTCACTCATTCCATTGTCTGCCCAGTCCGTAACACTCACAGAAGGCTAGTCCATGTCCCACAGAAGGCTGTGTCCCCTATGCCTGGATCTCAGTTCACGGGGGCTCCTCTCCTTCCAGCTGTCTGCTGAGTGAAACCAGGCACCCAGTTTGAACTCCAGAAATAGGCTTAGAGGTTGACCTGACCAAGGACACACAGCCCAGACCTTCTGCCTTCACAGCTGACACTACATACATCATTCATTCTTTGTGTGTTCAATTATTAGTAAGGAACTACAATCATTATGTGACTAATTAGCATCCGAGTTCTTGACATTTTTTCAGGTAGCTGTCATGAAGTCTTCCTGTGTTTCACAGCACAACCCTTACCTTGAGATGGTTAGATCTGCATGCATGAAGTGTGAGCACTGCCTGGTCATCATTTGTACGGGTGGTGCCAATCTGCCACCCTTTCCCTAAGGCACGACAGTGTCTGTGCTCTGCACTGTGTGTTCAACGGTAAAACTCCCCAGACATTCCCCAGAGGTTATTAGAACACTCCCAGTGGTGTCTAAGCTGGGAATTAGGTTTGCTTCCCTGTGCTGAGGAAGCCCGTGTGGGCCCAAGGGTTCATGTCAGAACTCATCCGGATGTCCACATGGAGAAAAAGGAGGTGGGCGGTGGGCAGCTGCAACCCAAAGCTTGCTCCCTGTCATTCACTGGGAAGCCAGCTGCCACTTAACGCAAGTGGGAGTTTCTTTTCACGTTGTTTCCTAAAATAAGTCCTAACGAGCTCGGGAGGAACTTTTCACCAAGCAAAACAGAGAAACAGAGAATAGAGCAGACCCCAGGGTTACCAAGGCTCTCCAGTCTACCCATTGCTTATCAGATGAGGAGACTGAGGCCCAGAGATGCTGTTACTAGTTCAAGATCACAGAACAGCAGAAAAAGCAGTGGTGGAACCTGCCCAAGCCAGGCATTCTAATCGAGCCCAGAGCCATTTGGATCTAAGCAAGGCACGCCTCCAGGTTCCACCAATTGCCTAAGTCTTTCTTCAGTCTCCAGGGCTTTTGAAGATGAGGAAAGTTAGGCCCTCCCTCTGGACAGAAGTCCTGGAACTATCTACATGACTGTGTGTGCCGTTCCTGCCTTGGCTTTCTTTTCCTGTGGGAGTGTTTGAATTCTTCTCCATCTTTCCTGACCAAAAGGAACCTTACCTCCTATGAACGTGTTCCTGGATCCCCAGGGCAGCAGGATCTGCGTTCAGTGTTCCCAGGTCCTGACCTTGCACCAACACTCAGAACACTTGGTAGCATGGGCTCTCTTTCCTGAAATGCAGACCTTTACCACATTCATCTTTACAATCCCAGCACGCCACTTTAGCTAGGAAGGGGGTGGCTCTGAGTCAAAACCCCTGGGCTGAGGAGGACTAGTCTGCACCTAGCTTACAGCAGAACTTGAGTTGGCTGCGGCTGTAGGACCAAACAGCGTGAGGAGATTCTAATCTTGGATCTGAAGGGCTTTCAACACACACTGCACAGAGGTGCCAAGTAGGTCAGGCTGGCAGTGAGTGGGTGTAAAGGGGCAGGACGCTCTTTTGTCTGCGGAGGGTCCCAGGGCTGCAAAGTGACCTTGCCCCAGTATCCTGTCACTGTTCTTCAGCTTTCTGTGAGGTCTACCTACCTCTCTCCTTCTGCCAAGGGGACAATTCTCAGGCCAGGCTGACCCAGACCTCAGGATCCAACGACAGAGAAAAGAGTAAAGCAGGCTGAAAGATGTCTCTACTTAGGACGAAGGACTTAGGTGAGACAGCCAGACATGAGAAACACCCACGAGATATCGCCTACGAGCATAATTCAAGAGAGGATCAGAAAGTGGTCTGAGTCCGGGCCAGTGAGATGGCTCATGGGTAAAAGCACCTGCTGCCACATCTAAAGGACTAGGTTTGATCTCCAAAGTCCATGTGGTAGGAGAGAACCAGCTCCACAAAGTTGTCCTCTCATTGCCACATGTAGATTATGGCTCGTGTACACAAACACATGCATCATACACACAATAATAATAAATAGAATTTTAAAATAGGATCAACAAGATGACTACTAGGGAAAGGCACCTTCTGCCAAGCCTGATTACCTGAGTCTGATCTCAAAGTCCAACACAGTAGGAGAGAATTAACTCATGCAAGTTGTCCTCTGATCTTTATATGTGTGCCATAGTGTGCATGTGCGTGTGCGCGCACACACATACACACACACAAATAAATTTAAAAGTTAAAGTTAATCTGGGCAGTGGTGGTGCACATACCTTTAATCCCAGCACTTGGGGGGCAGAGGCAGGTGGATCTCTGAGACTTTTGAGGCCAGCCTGGTCTACAGGACAGCCAGAGCTGTCTTGAAAAACCAAAAAGTTAGATTTAAAAAATTAAATTAAAAACAAATACAGAAAGAAATACACCAAACTCCATAATGTGGATTCCATTATCTCCAGTACACTTTAATTTGCTTGTTTACACATGGCTCTGTGTGTACACAACAGTGGCATGAGCCATTCTATAAATATAATCTGGTACCTGGACAATGACAGATGCACATGGAAGCGAGTCAGCAAACCTCCACACCGGGAAGCAGAACAGCATGGCACGACTCCGGTCAGATGTCCCCAGAGCTCATGTTTAACACCCAGGGACAATGGGTGAAAGATGAGACTATTTCAATAGGAGACCCAAGCTCTGAGTGTTCCCCAAAAGATGTTAGTTTCTCTGCTTTCTCTAGATGAGCCAGACCATTCTCAAAGCCATCAAGAGAAAGACCACAACACACATGCTCAGCACCTCACACGTCACTTCCTTTAGTGTTAAAAGAATCACCTCCACTTTATAGACAGGGGCAGCAATGCTTGCACACTGGTCAGGTGGATTGGGAGCGATGCCAACATCTCAACCTACATCTCACAGTTGCCCAAGCCCAAACACTCACTCATTCCGTGTTTCCTGGCACAGAAGGGCAGGCATACTCCTGAGAAGGCAAGGGTTCTGAGGAACTCGGGATGTAGTCAGGGATAGAGGCCTTGCCCAGCATGCACAAAGCCCTGGGTTCCTATCCCTGGCACAGAGAGCAAAGTGGGGGAGTACCAAAAAAAAGCACATGTAATCTAGTCCATATACTTACTATGTAGAGAACGCTGAGCAACTGAGAGTTCCCACATGTAGTCAGTTTAAGGTTAAACCCGGTCAGACCCCATGAGAAAAGTGTCTGGAGCCTTAATGTGACAATGAACTTCTGGATGACCCCTGTGGCTGCTCCTTTCTGTGTGAACATGAAGCCTGAGAGACTTAGCTGGTGACCAGCTCTACCATCTTCCCCAGGCCCATTCCTAACCTGGGGAGATGGGTGGAAAGTTCCAGAAAGTGAAACATCCTTTCCGTTCACTGTCAACTCACCAAAGCACCGTGGTGACACCTCACTGCCTGCTTTTCTTCCCCTTTGGTAACAACATCTTACATTGTCATTGGTCAAGTTGACCTGTAACTCAACAGATTATGAAATACGTATTTTAAATAGATCCTTATATAAAAAAATTACTTAGTAGCTAGATGTGGTGGTTTTAATATTAGCACATCTTTAATCTCAGCACTAAGGAGACAGAAGCAGGCAGATATCTGTGAGTCAAAGAACAGCCTGGTCCACATGGTAAGTTCCAGGAAAGCCAGGGCTGTATAGTGAGACCCTGACTACAAAAAAAAAAAAAAAAAAAAAAAAAAAAAAAAAAAAAAAAAAAAAAAAAATTAAATTAAGAAAATAAATTAAAAGAAATTACTCTTAACTTACTAAGTACCTAACTACCTGAGCTGCAGTCAGGACAGGCAGGCCAAAGCTTATCAGGTAGCGTCATTACCCAGCTCTGCTGGAGGAGAGGCGTCAAGGCAGCTACAGGGGTGATCATCCAGAAGTGTGACAGGCTTGAGAGATCACCTGGGAGAGGAGAGGGGCCTTCTTCTCAGAGACTGGAGCTTGCCATGGGGGACACAGTGACAAGACTCCTAACCCTAGCATCTCAGTGAAGGCCACATAATGACTGGAAACCGGAAGGGCTGCAAAGAGAATGCCCTGGCTATTGAATGTCCCCTTTTAGGGCTGCTCTGTTGGTGGGACAAGGAAAAGGAGGCAGGACCAAGTCATGCCACTATGTAATACAGTTAAGGTGGCATGGCTTCAGAGGGAGACATTTTATTTCACTTCTAAATTATCATAATCCTCTCCAAGGGTAAAAATTCCTTGTCGGTGGTACTTGTCCTATGAACCTATGACCCTGAACTCTATTCTGTCTCTACCACCGGCAGGTGGGCAGGAAGGCCTCAGTACCAACAAACACTTTACAGAATGACTCTCTCAGCTCAAAAATCATTAAATGATAAAATGTCTCCTTTTCAGTTTTATTCTTGTTTTTGTTTCTTTGTTTGTTTTGTTTGAGACAGGCTCTCACCCTGCAGCCCTGGCTGGTCTGGAGCTCGCTCTGTAGACCAGGCTGGCCTTAGACTCACAGAGATCTGCCTGCCTCTGCCTCCCTAGTGCTGGGATTAAAGGCATGCAGCACCATGACCCCTGGCTCCAGCTTTATTCTTAACAGAGGGAACAATCCTATGAGGTGAAATTTAATGCAATAAGCCAAAAGTTTGGTTTATAAAAGGTAAGTTAGTGTTCTAAAAAACAAAAACAAAAAAACCCCAAACAATTTCCGCATGTACCGGAGTGCAGTACCGGAGCATTGTCACCAAAGAACAAACGTCATAGTGACAATTAGAAGCCACACAGCACTCACTCAAGGAAAGGAGGGGAAATGGGGTTCTCCGGGACTGCTCCAAACACCAACACGCAACGACAGACAGTGGGGACAGAAAAATCTCATCATTGTCCACCACATAAAAGTCATCCAGGCACTGCAGGGTTGTGGCCCCCTGTTGAGAACTGGTCATAGCCAGGTGCAACTGTCAATATTCCAAAGAGGAGGTGGATACTACAGCCAGAGAGTGTGCTGTAGGCATCGGGGTGTTTAACAAAGAACCTGCCAGAGAGAAATGCTTATCTCAGGCATGGGGAAACACTGTTAAAAGGACAGCGCTAACACGGCCACTGAGCTCTCAAGAGAACCACAGCCAGGAGGACCGCAGCAGCGGGAGTCCTGGAGCTCTGGTTTCCCTGTGACCCACACGATGAGGCTGTCTGCTGTCCCTCTGCTGAGCCTCAGCTCTCCCTCTGGGAACAGATTAAGGTCGCGTCTTGCCAGAGAGAAGTATCTGACAGGAATGGGGTGCTGGCAACATGGGTGGCGTCACCAGTAGAGTCTGAGGACTGAACGTGGTTCCCAGACTCCATCCCACCACCAAAAGGCCTAATAAGCATCCTCTCGGAAGTGGGACCGAGAGTTCAGCCAGTCACTGGACAAGGTAGGTGGGAAGTCTATCAGCCATTGTCCTCCTGTCCCCAAGTGTCTCTCTTTTATTTCTTGTAAGTATCTTGCTTCAGAGTCAAACTAGAGCTCTGGGGAGGAAGTCCTGGAGAGAAAGACTTCAGATACCAGTACCCATATGTCCCGTACCAGCCCAGCAAACCAAAAAAGGTACCAAACACCTTCTGGATCAAGTCGTGGAAATATACGGCTGTGCACAGAAACATCCATACCCAGATGAAGGTCAGGAAGCCCAGGGCGACAACCAGGGTGGTGATGGCAGTGTGGAGGTGGTGGCTGCGATCCGTCTTCACCTCATGCAACACGGCCATCTCCTCCACGATCATGAGTGCACAGAAGGTCAGTAGGAAGGAGTGGCCGGAGATGTCAAAGCCGTGCCAGAAGCCCCCTTCCCGGTGGCATTGCTGCTTGCTCCGATGCTCCTGTCTGATGCCCTCCAGGGCTGGGGACTGGTAGCAGTTGCCTGTGTAGTGCTCGATGTTGGAGAAGAGGGCGGTGCAGACGTACCAGATGGCTGTGCCCACAAGCAGGGTGCTCAACCGCCGCAGGACCAGGCCGGCCTTGCCCGTCAGGTGGTAGTTGGTGAGGGCAATGAAAGGCAGGAGAAGACAGACTGTCCAGGCCCAGGCCACTTTAACAAAATACCTGACAGAGGAGGAAAGTGCAGGTGAAGAGGAGACATGGCAGACAGGAAGGAGTGCCATCCTGCTTCGGGTATCTAAGTTAGGGAAGTTAAATGAAACCCATCAAAGCTGTCCATCCAAACAGGTACCGTGTTTGAATCCTTACTACATGCTTACACACGCTTTATTTCCTGAGCAGTGAAATTAGTTCATCTGTAACTCTGTAAGGTGACTTTAAGCCATATAGACGTGTCATGACAGAGCAGAGTCATTAGTGGTGGACTGGGGTTCACATCCAGGACCTGCAACATTCCAGTTGTGCTCTTTGCTCAGGAAAGCAGTAACGGAGCATCTATCAAATGTTAGATGTGTTTACACACACAGTCACTTCCACAGAACACTCACAACTAGCTGAGGAGGAAAGGGTCATTTATCTAAGTATAGCCCCGGCTGGCTTCACACTGCCTATGTAGCTGAGGATGATCTTGAACTACCATCCTCCCGTTTCCACCTCCCTAGTAGTGCCATTATGGGTGTGTGCCCCCACACCCAGTTTTACGTGGTGTTGGGAATCAAACCTGGGGTGCATGCTAGGGAAGCACTCTATCAGCTGAGATGTACCCCTAACTCTCACTTTACACCATTTTTTTTTAATTT
Source organism: Peromyscus californicus insignis (assembly GCF_007827085.1). Classification (NCBI taxonomy): domain Eukaryota; kingdom Metazoa; phylum Chordata; class Mammalia; order Rodentia; family Cricetidae; genus Peromyscus; species Peromyscus californicus. Next base: position 138,109,467 of record NW_026294595.1, read on the forward strand.
GTATTTTTATTTTGCAATACAATTCAGTTCTATATATCAGCCACGGATTCCACTTTACACCATTTTATAGACAGACTCTGGAGGCTCAGAAAACTGAATACGTTGCCAGGGCCACACACACACCAGCAAACTCAGATTGAGCCACACTTTGCCGGCCCCGAAGCCCTTTGCTACCACACCAGGGTTATTTCCTACAAGGTTGGTAAGTCCTATAAGGAAGAGCTTTACTTCAAGCTACAGAACCAGGGTTCAAATCCTGATTCTGACTCTATCTGTTAATGTACCTTCAGGCCTCAGTTCCCTCAGCTGATAAAGCTGAGGGCACCAAGCAGGTCTTAAACTCTCTCCCAGATTCAAGGAATCACTGCCAGTTCCCTCCCGTTAATCAGCACCATGTCTTGGAACAAAACATTAGAATCCATGGCTACCCCTAAACAACAGACTAGTGGCCAGCCTGCTGGGCTCCTGGTGCATCAGGCCAGATAAAACAACAGCTGCCACGCCTGCCTGCCCTGTGCTCATGAAAGGTGGGCTGACCTGGGGGTGAGCAGCAGAAAAGATACAAAGAGATTGGAGGCAACCATCAACCTCACACTCTATTCTTAGCCCAGCCACTAAGTGGGTAAGGATGGAGGTGGGCCAAGGACAGAATGCCTCTTCCCTAGATTCCAGGAGTTTCTCAGACACCACCAAAGAGCCTGTCACTAAAACCTCCACTGGCATTGATAAGGAAAGCCTTGCCAAAGCCAAGGTGTGCCAGAAACCTGACCCAGCTGCCAAAAAAGAAAACAGGGTTTTACGTAGATAACAAGAGTTAGGCAGACTCTCAGCATGCTGGAAGCTCTAGTGGTAGGTTCACATCGGAGGAGCAGTTTCAGCTTCTAAACTCCCTATATTGCTGCAATGATGTTTTGTGCAATAAACTTTCGATATAGGTATTTTAAAAGACTAGGAGAGAAGTGGGCGGAGTTAGAGAGATGTCCCAAAGAAGTCCGCTGGGGTTGCTTTCCTGGGCAACTGCCATGCACTTTAGATGACTGAGAAAAGTCCAAGGAGATCCAGGAGAAAGGTCACCGGCACGAAAGGCTTCACTCTTTTACCAACATACGGCCCAGAGGGAAAAACTCTCCAGGGTGGTGAGTGGGTCTGGAGGTAGTCTTTAAAACAACGGTGGGATTTTTGTCACAGGGGCTAGGGGATGGGTGTCTGACAAGCCGGCAGGAGGGAGGTGACATCTCCCAAACAGGACAGGGGCCAGCGCCAACTGGGGGGGGGGGGCGAGTAGCACTCCAGTGCGCCTCATACACAACAACCCAGTCACCGACCCGCCCGCCAACTCGGCTCTACAATCGGAATCCTCAAACGTAAGGCGCGCGAGTGTCACTCGCTTTCCCAGGGTCCCCGGGTCCCGACACGCGCGCGCGCGAACGCGGCTGTCAAGACAGAGATCCCTCCCGATGACTCGCCCACCCAGGCAGCGAACCGGCTTTTTGGAGCGCGGGGACCCGGAGCCTGGTGCACTCACACGTTGAGGACGTTGCGCTTGTTGCTCAGGTAGCACTCGGGCAGCGGGGATAGCTCCTTGAGGACCGAGCCCGCCAGCATGGCGGCCACCAGCGCCCAGGGCAGGTAGCGCCGCACCGCCGCCCTCACCAGCGTCCCGCGGAGAAACCACGCGCAGCGCTCCAGGTGCTCCATGCCGGACCTTCTCGGCCACCGTCCGCCTCCCAGAACCCTCTCGGCCACCGTCTTGCCCTTCGCCCGGGCTGGTGCCACCACCTCCCTCCGGGCGCATGCGTGCTTCCCGCAAGCTCCGCCCCCCTGAGGGGAGCACGTTCTCCCTCTAGTGGCCATGAGTGGCCTATGCAGAGTGAAGGTGTGTACCTGAGCCGCTCTTCCCTCTCTAACCTGAGCGCCCCCAGGCGACATGCTCAAGTACTGCAGGTTGCTCTTAGCCTGGGCAACCTGCTCTCCTTAAGTGTGTGAGAGCTTTGGCTGGAGGTTGGGGAAGAATAAATGTAGTTCAGTAGGAATTAGATCAGCGGTCAGAGCATCATTTGGTTTCTCGTAGGGACACCTCCGTGGGATACTTGCTTTTCTTATCTGCAAAATACAAACAAGAGATCCATCTTTCTTAAGAGGTAGTTTGTGGACTTGGGAGTTCCTTATGGTAATCCAGATACAGGGGTTTGAGATTTTATTTTTATAAATTTTGTCGGAAAGTAATCCCACAAGATAATTACTAAATTTTATTTACTTTTGTTTTGCTTTGTAGAGACAGTGTTTCTCTGTGTAGTCCTGGCTGTCCTGGAACTCACTGTAGACCTCTGTAGGCCTCGAACTCTGAGATCCACCAGACTTGGCCTCCTGAGTGCTGGGATTAAAGGCGTGCGCCACCATGCCCAGCACTACTTTGTTTTTATGAGTCAGGGTTTTACTCTGTAGTTCCTGAAATCCTCTTGCCTCAGCCATTTAACATTTAAATTGGTGAATGTATTTTTATTTAAAATGTGGATGTCGCTGGGCGGTGGTGGCGCATGCCTTTAGTCCCAGCACTAGGGAGGCAGAGCCAGGCGGATCTCTGTGAGTTCGAGGCCAGCCTGGTCTCCAAAGCGAGTTCCAGGAAAGGCGCAAAGCTACACAGAGAAACCCTGTCTCGAAAAAAACCAAAAAAAAAAAAAAAAATGTGGATGTCTTGGTTACTTTCCTATTGCTGTGATAGAACACCATGACCAAGGCAACTTATAGAAGAAAGAGTTTATAGGGGACCATTTTGGTCATTGTTCCATTGCTGTGAAGAGACACTATGATCGAGGCAACTCATGAAAGAAAGCATTTAATTGGGGGCTTGCTTTCAGCTTCAGAGGTTTCATTCACTATCACCATAGTGGGCAGCTTGGCAATAGGCATGGTAGGCATAGCACTGGAGGAGTAGTTGAGAGCTACACCTTGATCCACAGGCAAAGAGAGTCACTGGGCCTGGCATGGGCGTTTGAAACCTCAAAGCCTACTCCTAGTGACACACTTCCTCCAACAAGGCCACACCTCCTAATCCTTCTAATTCTGTCAAAGAGTTACACTCCCTTGTGACTAAGGATTCAAATGTATGAGCCTTTGGGGGCCATGCTTATTCAAATTGTCACAGGAACTTGCAGTTTCAGTGGGTGAGTCCATGACCATCACAGCTAGGAACATGGCAGCAGGCAGGTAGACATGGTCCTGGAGAAGTATCTGAGAGCTCACGTCTTGAGACACAGCTTCCAGGCAGGGGAAGGGGGTAGGGAAGGAGAGAGAAAAAAGAGAGAACTAGAAAGAGAGAGCTAACTGGGGATGGGTGGGCATTTGAAACATCATACCTCCTCCACCACAGTCACACTTCCTAATCTTTCCCAAATAGTTCTACCAACTAGGGACCAAGCATTCAAATATATGTGTCAATGGAGACCATTTTCATTCAAACCACCACAGTGATCCTGGAGAGATGGCCCAGCATGTGTGATAGTTTGAGTGTAATTGCCTCCCCCCAATGCTGTGGGATGTTCTGTATGGCAAATGTGTTGCTAATTAGTCAATAAATAAAACACTGATTGGCCATTGGCTAGGCAGGAAGTGTAGGCGGGACAAGGAGGAGAATAAAGCTGGGAAGTGGAAGGCTGAGTCAGAGAGACACTGCCAGCCGCCACGATGACAAAGAGCATGTGAAGATGCCGGTAAGCCACAAGCCATGTGGCAAGGTATAGATTAATGGAAATGGATTAATTAAAGCTGTAAGAACAGTTAGCAAGAAGCCTGCCATGGCCATACAGTTTGAAACCAATATAAGTCTCTGTGTTTACTTGGTCGGGTCTGAGAGGCTGTGGGACTGGCAGGTGAGAGAGATTTGTCCTGACTGTGGGCCAGGCAGGAAAACTCTACCTACACCCCAAGCTTAAAGAGAGTGGCACTATTAGGAGGTGTGGCTTTGTTGGAGTAGGTATGGCCTTGTTAGAGGAAGTGTGTCACTGTGGAGGTGGGTTTTGAGGCCTCATATATGCTCAAGCCACACCCATTGTCTCAGACCACTTCCTGTTTTCTGCACAAGATGTAGAACTCTCCAGCACCATGTCTGACTGCACACTGCCATGTCCCACCATGAGGAAAATGGACTGTAAGCCACCCCAATTAAATGTTTTCCTTTATAAGAGTTGCTGTGGTCATGGTGTCTCTTCACAGCAATAGAAACTCTAACTAAGACAGCGTGTAACGGCACTTGCTGTCAATCCAAATAACCTGAGTTCAATCCTTAAGACCCACATTGTGAAAGGCAAGAACCAACTCCCATAAGTTTTTCACACACTCACTCATGCATACACCCCCACCCACCCACCCACCCCCACCCACCCACAAATAAATAAATGTAATAATAAAACAACCATGTTGTTGACTGAAATCCTGGGGCCTGGAGGCTAGCGGAGTTCACATGAGGTACTTAGTGACTAAGTCGCTCAGTTTTGTCCCATAGCTAAGCTCCTAGCCTGTGAAGTTGGGTGTCAGCATCAGGATTCCCAACCATGAGTCCTTCCTTAGCCACTGTAGTATATAAACTAACACTTAAAATTAAGATAAAAACTCAAACCCGGGCTGGAGAGATGGCTCAGAGGTTAAGAACACTGCTTGCTCTTCCAAAGGTCCTGAGTTCAATTCCCAGCAACCACATGGTGGCTCACAACCATCTGTAATGAGATCTGGCACCCTCTTCTGGTCTGCAGGGATACGTGCAGACAGAACACTGTATATGTAATAAATAAATAAATCTTTAAAAAAAAAAACCTCAAACCCATCACTTTCTAATTATTTCACTACATTTTATTATTATTTATGTTCTTGTTTGTCTATTTTGAGACACAATCTTATTATGTGGCCCTGTCTGGCCTGGAACTCACTATGTAGAGATGGCTGGTTTCGAATTGGTGGCCATCTTCCTGTCTCCGCCCCCCTCTTGGCTGCTGGGATTACAGACATGTGCCATCGTACCCAGCTTATCTGTGCTCTTGAGCTCACTGGCATCTGTTATGCCTGCCTCTGTGCTCTCTTCCCACCTCTGTGACATCACACAGGAAGCTTGAAATCAGCCACAATGAAGGTATTTACACTAAGGAAATTGGCAAGTGCTACAAGCAGGGTTTTATTTGTCATTGACTGTTTTCATCGGGACATGACTCCATTTGTCAGTCAATGGGTAGCTGAATTGAAACCATAGGTGGGCTATGGAAACAAATGTCCAGCAAAAAATCAATAAAATTGCAAGCGTCAGTCAGTGAGTTATATTTACAATAAAGAATCCAGTAGGAGTAGGAGCTGTAGCTTGGTTGGTAGAATGCTTCACTCGAATGCATGAAATCCTGGGTTCAAGACCTAACACTACATAAACTGCATGTGGTGGGACATGCCTGTAATCCCAGCTCACTAAAGGTAGAGGCTCAGCCACACAGTGAGTTCAAGGCAAGCCTGAGATACATGAGACCACCCTTCTCAAAAAACAAACAAAAAGAGTGTTGTATGTTTCATTGTTTATAAGTCATGTGCACCAGTCTTTATACGGAGAGATTTTTATTTTTTAGAAAGTTTATAATAAATCTATAAATGTATATACTTATATGTTCTTCATGAGAGCTCATTATATTAAACATTTATCAGCAAACCACTGTTTGTGATATAGTACACACATAAGAAACACATGCAGCATATAAACAATTATGCATGTGTAGCAAGAATCTTAAAAGTTCTTAATAAGATCAAACCCAGGGCCAGTTATTGGGGTGAATACTGAAAGATCAGAGAGACAGAATAAGCCACAGCTAACCTCACCTGGCCAACTTCTCAGCTGATCTTGTTTCCTCAGATTAGAAACCTCTGTGTCCTCATGTCCAAATGGCTCTCAGCTAAACTGTGCTGCTCAAAATCCAAAAGCTTAACCAGCCAAATGCTTCTAGTTTCTGGTCCTCACGCCTTATATATCTTTCTGCTTTCTACCATCACTCCCTGGGATTAAAGGCTCGCTTCTTGGGATTAAAGGTGTGTGTCACCATGTTTGGCTGTATCCTTGAACAGATGGATTTCTGCCTCTGGAATGCTAGGATTAAAGGTGTGTGCTACCACTGCCTATCCTAAGTATCTAGTGGCTTTTCTGTTCTCTGACCCCAGATAAGTTTATTAGGGTACACAATATTTTGGGGAACACAATACCACCACATGTATGTTAATAGATGTATAATTTTAGATGCAGCTTCATGACAGTTCATGAGAAAACATGCCTTCCACTACCTGTAAGGCACTGTGATTTTTTTTTTTTACTCAGTTACACAGCTCAATTCAAATTTTAAAACATCCTGGTGTGTCTCACCTATAATCTCATTACTTGGGAGGAGGCAGGGGGAACCTTGCAAGTTTAAGGGCAGCCTGGTCTAGATGAAGAATCCTAGGCTTATCTACAAGGTCCTACATTCAATCACTAGTACAAAAAAAAAAAAAGCTGGGGGTTGGGGATTTAGCTCAGTGGTAGAGTGCTTGCCTAGCAAGCGCAAGGCCCTGGGTTCGGTCCTCAGCTCTGGAAAAAAAAAAAAAAAAAACTGGTCATGCATGACCCATTGTAACAGGAATATTAATGGGTCTTATTAATAAAAAGCTCAGGAGCCAGGTATTGGGGTGAATTCTGAAAGATCAGAGAAGAAGAACAAGCCACAGCTAACCTCATCTTCCCAACTTCTCAGCTGATCCTGTTTCCTCAAACTGGAAGCCTCTGAGTCCTCATCCAAATGGATCTCAGCTGAACTGCTGCTAAAAGTCTAAAAGCTTAAAAGTCTCTAGTTCTTGGGCCTCACGCCTTATATACCTCTCTGCTTCCTGCCATCACTTCCTGGGATTAAAGGCATGTGTCTTTCCCAAGCAAGACATGAGATCTCAAGTCCTGAGATTAAAGGCATATGTCACCATGCCTGGCTCTGTTTCCAGTGTAGCCTTGAAGTCACAGAGATACAGATGGATCTCTGCCTCTGGAGTCATAGGATTAAAGGTGTGAGTGCCACCATTTTCTGGCCTCTATGTCTATCTAGTGACTGTTATGTTCTCTAACCCCAGATAAGTTTATTAGGGTGCACAATTGTAGCTAGAATTTTCCTGCCTGGCCCACAGTCAGGACAAATCTTTGTCACCCGCCAGTCCCACAGCCACTCAGACCCAACCAAGTAAACACAGAGACTTATATTGCTTACAAACTGTATGGCCATGGCAGGCTCCTGCTAACTGTTCTTACAGCTTAAATTAGTCCATTTCCATTAATCTATACCTTGCCACGTGGCTCGTGGCTTACTAGCATCTTCACATGCTCTTTGTCATCGTGGCGGCTGGCAGTGTCTCTCTGACTCAGCCTTCCACTTCCCAGCTTTATTCTCCTCCTTGTCCTGCCTATACTTCCTCCTGCCTGACTACTGGCCAATCAGTGTTTTATTTACTAACCAATCAGAGCAACACATTTGCCATACAGAACATCCCACAGCACACAATATATTGAGGAACACAATATCACCACAACCCACTGTTTATTTTGTAATAACATGAAAAACATTGGATTTGAAATTTTAAGACACTGAAGAGCAGTGTCCTTGCATTTCCCACCAGAGGGAGAAAGAGGACAATAAGTAGGCAGTGGGGAGATGTCTCAGAAGATAGTGTTCACCATTCAATTTGAGGATTTGTGTTTAGACCACCACACCCCATACACAGCCAGGTGCAGTGGCGTGCCTTTGTAATTCCAGTTTCAGGATGCAGAGATGGGAGGATCCCTGGGGTTCACTGGCAGCCAGTGTAGCAGAGTCAGTGAACTCCAGGATCAGGAGAGACCCTGCCTCAAAAAATACGGTGGAGAACAACTGAGGAAGACACCCAACATTAACTCATTAACCTCTGGCCTCTGTATGGACATGCATTTACACATACATGAACACATACACACACACACACACACACAAACACAGAGAGAGAGAGAGAGAGAGAGAGAGAGAGAGAACACAGTTCTGCCTAAGACCGAGGTAGCACCACCCTACTGTTGTAGAATATTATTTTAAGGTGTGTTAGTTTTGTTTATGCTGCATTTGTTTAACTCTGTGAAGCTGTGTTACCGTGCCTGTCTAAAACACCCAATGGTCTAATAAAGAACTGAACAGCCAGCCGGGCGGTGGTGGCGCACGCCTTTAATCCCAGTACTCGGGAGGCAGAGCCAGGCGGATCTCTGTGAGTTCGAGGCCAGCCTGGGCTACCAAGTGAGTTCCAGGAAAGGCGCAAAGCTACACAGGGAAACCCTGTCTCGAAAAACCAAAAAAAAAAAAAAAAAAAAAAAGAACTGAACAGCCAATAGCAAGGCAGGAGAAAGGATAGGCAGAGAGAATATATAAAAGGAGAAATCTGGGAGGAAAGAAGTAGTCAGAGAAGGAGGAGGACTCCAGGAGCCAGCCACCCCGCTACACAGCAAGCCACGGAGTAAGAGTAAGATTTACAGAAGTAAGATAATGGGAAAAACCCAGAGGCAAAAGGTAGAAGGGATAAGTTTAGCGAGAGAGCTAAGAGGTAATTCAGATTCAACCACAGCTGTCTTGAGCCCCCCTTGGTGTGGACAACTGTAGTCCCAGCACTGGGGAGGCAGGAGCAGGAGGACTGCACAAGGTTCACAGCCACCCTGGGCTACACGGAGTTCTAGGCCAGATGGCTCTGTAGTGAGACCTTGTCTCAAAAGCCCAACTAACTAATAAAAGCAATTTTGAAACCTGGTTCTCTCTCAGGCAAATACACCTTTTTTTTTTTTTTTTTTTTTTGGTCCGTTTTAAAGTAAATCAGCCCATGTTACTTGGTTATGTGATAAAAATAAAATATTTGAAAAAAAGGAGATCTCTCTGGAATGAGAATCTTCTCATTAAGATAAATCTTTTCTTTCTTCTTTTTCTTAAAACAGAGTCTCATGTAGCTCAAGAGGCCTTGAACTCATATATCTAAGAAGGAGTTAGAAATCCAGATCCCCCTGCCTCTGCCTCCTGGGATTATAGGTCAGTACCACCACACTTGTCTCCTAAACTATAATTTATAATTTACTTATTCATGTATTTATTTTCTGTCTCCCCCACTTAGATGCCAGTTCCAGAGAGTACAGAATGTATGCTGTCTCCTTCACTGATGTATAGTGTCTAGAATGGAACCCGGCCTTTACAAAGCAGTCAAACAATTGTGTTACTGAATAAATCAATGAATTATTACTGTTGGTGTGGGGTTTTGTTCAGGCTGAGTAAATACACTCTCCTGAGCTGTATCCAGTGCATAGAATCATTACTAGGGCTAGAAATACTTGCTTAGCAGTTTAGAGCACTGGCTGCTCTTTCAGAGAGCACAGCACCTAGTCCCCACACCTGCACAGCAGCTCTTAACACTCTGTAACTCCAGTGCTAGGGGATCCAATGTCCTGTTCTGGCCTCCATGGGCACCAGGCATGCACATGGTATACAGACAAAAATGCAGTCAAAATACCCATGTACATACATACATGTGTGTGTGTGTGTGTGTGTGTGTGTGTGTGTGTGTGTTAAGTTTCTTAAAGAATCATTACTAATACAGTGAGCAAAAGGAAATCATTTATGTTCTTTAAATAGATTCTTTGTGAATAGAAAATAAATAACCTCAAATAACAGCTATAAAATGATTACGACTTTCATCTTGAGGAGTTCCCACCATTCCGAATGGCTGTGGAAATGGCTTGAAGTCCCTGGAGTCTGGAAGATGCTGAGGTTGAACACTGGGTTTGGCCGAAGTCAGGTTAGGCCCTGGAGGAGAGGGAAGGGTCAGGGAGAACCTTGGGAAAACTGAATTCTCCCCACACTGAGGTCTGATGGCTTGGCCAGCGGTCAGCCAGAGGACCAGTGGGAAGAGTGACCAGCCAGCCGTGCCCTTCTCCCGGTTGGTGCCTGTGAAATAATTCATTCAGATTGGGAGAGAGCCGGTCAGGGCGGCTCTCTCCCAGTAGGAGGCTCGCCTCATCCTGGGCTCCTGGCCAGCGAGATGGATGCTCACCCCCAGCACTAATTCCTTCCCTCTGAACTCTTTCTGCCAAGTTTCCCTCATTAGTCACCTCTGGCTGCTGCCCTCCCAAGCCCAGGGAATAACCAGCCAATCCTGGAGCAGCTGAGTAAAGCTGGTGTCCGCCAGAGGCTGGATCTCCTGCCTTCCTAGCAGGAAAGGGTTGCACACGCTGTCTGTGCCTCCAACACATACAAACTTGGACAAAGGGACAGCAGGACGGTGATGGGGGGGGGGGCACATCTTCACTCATTAGCAGCTGCGGAAAGAAGGGCAGGGATCTTGCTTGGGACCCTCACTACCTCCAAGCACCTTTGTGAACTCCCTCCCAACTCCCAGCTTCCTCCTATGGACATGCCTCCTACAGACCTCAGACCATCATATCTCAGACAGCAGAGGGTCCAGGCCTAGGAAGAGGTAGCTGTCATTGCCTGGAAGAAGTTGGTAAAACCAGAGAGAGAAGCAAGGTCAGCTTCATGCCAGGGTGATGGTTGTCTACCAGAGTAGAAAGAGGGGGCATTGGGGTTGGAGCTGGGCTGAAAAGTTAAACAGTCTCTGTTTCTACATCTGGGTTTGAAAAACAAAATACTCATTAAACTCTACACTGGCTTCTCATAAATCTTGTATGCTTATTATACTTTACAAATCTCCATTAAAGCAAATACGTAAGCAATCAATAACATCCATAACAAAATAAGAAACACTAGGTAAAAGAAAATGCCTGGATTCTAGAAATATGCCAGGCACTGGGCTCTGTATCAAAATGTTCTAGATTGTCCTTTTTCCCACAAGGATGCCCCCTACCCCAGGTAGGTTCTGTTATATTCCTTTCTGCAAATGCAAACACTGGGGCACACAGTCAAAGCCACACAGCTAACAGAGCAGGGATTCAAAGTAAGATCCTTATGTTCTTAATTCCTCCCCCTTACTCGAGTCCTGGGTCCGGAGCATGCAGCTCTAACACAGCCTGCTTTGGGATAATCTCACACCCACAGCACTTTGCCAAGTTTACCAAATGACAGCTAACAGTGTATGAACATCATATATTGCATTGGTTAAGAACACAGATGTGGCCCGGCGGTGGTGGAGCAAGCCTTTAATCCCAGCACTCAGGAGGCAGAGCCAGGGGGATCTCTGTGAGTTCGAGGCCAGCCTGGTCTACAGAGCAAGAGCCAGGACAGGTACCAAAACTACACAGAGAAACCCTGTCTCAAAAAACAAAAAACAACAACAACAACAACAACAACAACAACAACAACACACACACACACACACACACACACACACACACACACACACACACACACAGAGATGTGGATTCAAGTCTAGCTTCATGTTCATTACCTGTCCTACCTCTGACAAGTTACTCATGTTTCCTTGCTGAAAAAGTCAGAATCATATCTTGTCTACTGTGTTGCCTGCATAAGTATGTAAAATCTTATTTTGTTCAGGGTCAAGCGTCTAGTTAGGGGTACAATAAAGGGTCATCTCTGAAATAAAGATGGTCTTTGAGGGATATTTAGAGCCACTGGAGAGGTAGAGAAGGCAGTGTAACCGCCACTATTTAACAAATGGACAGTGGCTCAGCTGTGCCCAGAGGGTCCCACGGTCGCTTTCCACCCCGCCCTGTTGAATTCTTAGGGTCCAGCTGGGCGGTGGCTGCGGGACTTGCAGGAATGCGCGGCTGGGTGCTCAGACAGGGGGCGCTGACGCCTGGGCTTTTCCGCTCCAGCTGCGCGGGCAGGCGACACAGCAAATTCCGCGGCCACACCTGGCGGGTGCAGCTGTCCCAGACCAGGAGGAGGATTTCCTAGTCCTGCGGCCGCCAGCCCCGAGGGCACCGCCTTGACCCGGGACTACAGGGCCATGGCGCAGCAGCGGGACCTCGGAGCATCCCTGGGGCCTGATGGCCACCTAGCCCTATGCGACAACACCAGTCACCCTCGGGCATCCGCGACAGGCAGCTCAAGCACGCCAGCTCTGCTCTCCCGCTCCCGCTCCTTCACTACCACCACAGGAGGGCCAGCGGCTCTCTGGCTTGGCCTCTGCAAACACCAGGCTGATGTCCGCTGTCTGCCTCTCAGGAGAGCTGTCCTTGATAGGGACATCTCTGGGCACTTCTCCGGAGGGTTCCGGGTGGAATGTGGGAAATCAGGCCTCAGCGGTGGTGTCGGGTAAAAAAGCGCCTTTCCCTGAAGGGCTCAGTACTGGTCTTATGTCCAATCCTTCCTCCGGTGCTAGCTAGCTCCCATCCGCAACCTTGCGCTTAGCTGTAGTCTGGGGCAAAGCACCAAGGTCCCCTGTTGAACAGCTCTGCGGACCTCCTAGTGCCTCCCTGTCCCTCCCCGCCCCCCCCCCCCCCCCCCCCCCCCCCCCCCCCCCCCCCCCGCTCTCTCTTGGTCTCAGCACCCTCTAATGCTTCTCTAGCCTGGCCTTTCCCAGTGCTTCAGGAGAACTCAGCTACCCTCAGCACCTGGAGAAGAGGTTGTTCTCCCTGCCTGAGTCCTGACTCTCCCCAGCTCACCCCAGCTCCTCAAGAGTAATGAAGGGTTTTGAAAATTTCTTGGTGGTGTGTTGGGGAAGGTGTGTTTACCAGTTGTTAGGAAGTGTATGTTAGGAGGGTAAGAACAGCTTCCCATCCCCACACCGTTAGGTGTCAGGGTCTCGCTCTGTAGCCCTGGCTAGCAGGCAACCTGCGACTATGTAGACTAGGCTGGCATCCTCTTGCTTTGGATTCCTAAATGCTGGGATTAAAGGACTGCAGCACCATCTCTCTTCTAAAAAGAGTGTGTGTGTGTGTGTGTGTGTGTGTGTGTGTGTGTGTGTGTGTGTGTGTGTATGTGTGTGTATGTGTGTGTATGTGTGTGTATATGTGTGTATGTGTGTGTATATGTGTGTGTATGTGTGTGTGTGTGTGTGTGTGTGTGTGTGTGTGTGTGTGTGTGTGTGTGTATGGAACGCCCTGGAGGTGGAGTTACAGGTGACTGTGAGCTGCTCCATATAGGTGTTTGTAACCAAATTCTGTTCCTCTACAAGGGCAGTAAACCCTCTTAACTACTGAGCCTTTATCTCTCCAGCTCTAGTGTATGTTTCTCCTTAGAATTCTTTAATTATATTCTTGTTGACAGAATACTTTATTAATTTTGTAAACATTAATTTATTAATGGAAGGAAGGGGTACATACGTATCATGGTATGCATGTGGAGGTCAGAGGACACTTTTCAGGAGTTACTTCTCTCTCTCATGGGTTTTGAGGATCAAACTCAGGTACACAGGCTTATCAGCAAGTGCCTTTACCCACCAGGTCATCTTGCCAATGCGAGAGAGAATTCTTTTAAACAGATTTTCAAAACCTTACACAATCCTTAAAATTGTACTAGGGTATAACAATTTTAACCCAATCTTGTGTACAAGTAGGTGAATCTTTTTTTTTTTTTTCTTTTCTTTTTTTGGTTTTTCGAGACAGGGTTTCTCTGTGTAGCTTTGGAGCCTGTCCTGGAACTCACTCTGTAGCCCAGGCTGGCCTCGAACTCACAGAGATCCGCCTGCCTCTGCCTCTCCGAGTGCTGAGATTAAAGGTGCCACCACGGCCCGGCCTGGATGAATCTTTTACATGCAGTCACCAGCACAACTGATCCCCAGATCATGATATAAATTACATAGTCTTTGTATGAAGAGCTGGAGAAGGACTGAGGAGAGAGGTCGGCAGTAGACAGAGCATTTGCCTAGCATACGTGCAGCTCTGGGTCCAATCTCCAGCAGTACAAACAAAGACACAAAAAAACAACTACAAGAAAGGAATTGGGGGTGGATGACGGCACCATCAGTTAAGTCCCTGCCTGCCTCACAAGCACGAGGACCTGAGATAGGGCTCCAAGCACCCGTGGAGGAAGCTGACCACGGCTCTGCTTACCTATAATCCTACCTATCACTGGGAAGCAGAGACAGGACAATCTCCGGGACTTCCTGGCTAGCCAGTCTAACTGAATGGTGAGCTCCAGGTTCAGTGAGAGATACTTTCTCAAAAGAAAACGTGGAGCCAGGCAGGGTAGCTCAGGTCCGTAACCTCAGAACTGGGGAAATAGGCAGGTGATCTCTGTGAGTTCGAGACCAGCCTAGTCTACATAGTGAGTTTCAGGCCACCCAGAGCTACACAGTGAGACCCAGTCTCAAAAATAAACAAACAAAAAGGGTAGAGAGTAATCAAGAAGAAACCCATTGTCAACCTCTGGAGAGAGGGCTCGGTGGTTGAGAGCACTGACCGATCTTCCAGAAGACCTGGGTTCAATTCCCAGCACCCACAGGGCAGCTCACAACTGTCTGTGACTCCAGTTCCAGGCCTTCTGACACGCTCTCACAGACACACATACAGGTGAACCACCAATGAATGTAAAATAAAAATAAATTATTAAAAATAAAAAATAAATAATAAAACAGCTTTGCAGCCCCCTCCTGCTTCTCTGCACCAGCACTCCAAAAGATGAGCACTCTCCTCCTCTCTGTCACGCTCAATCAGCTGTGCTGTCCTGTCCTGAAGGTCAGTCCATGGGACCACACTCGGGCTCGTTTGAATGTTTCCGTTGGCGGCTGACACTGGACAGACCTTGCCTGCACTGCTAGCCAGCCTCATTCTCACTGAATTTCTACACTGAATAAAAAAGCACCTTTTTCTCTTCCCAGTACTGAACCTAGGGCCTCCCACATGCTAGACAAGTACTGTACCACCGAGCAACATCCCCAGCCCTATTTTCATTAAATATACATACTTATATATAATAATATATATCATTAAATATATATTACATATATATTACATTTACTTATTTAGTGTGTAGTGGGGAGGCCAGAAGACAACTTGCAAAAGACAGCTTAATTCTCTCCTTCTATCATGTAGATCCCACGGGGCTCAAACTCAGGTTTTTAGGCTTGGTGGCAAGCACCTTTCCCCCTTAGCCATCTCACAGACCCTACTTTTCACTTTTTTCAAAGATGCTCTCACTAAGTTCAAGGCTAACTTCGAACATACCATCTTCCAGCCTTGCTCTCCAGAGTAGCCAGGTTACAAGACCTCTACCACCAGCCCCAGCTTGGAAGCACGTATTTCCTATTCCCATTTTACAGTTGAGAAAGAGTTGCAGAGGGGGCCTAGGACTTGGTGTGAGTCATACCGAGCTCTGGACTCTGAAATGCTGGGCCTCACCCATTCCACCATCCTGCTTCCCTCTGAGAGAGCCACAGAAGAGCAGATGCTGCGTCTGCATCAGATGCAAAGAGAGCAAAGAACAATGCCTTGGGGCCCAGAGGTATTTTATGTATATTTATTTGCCAAGCCACCAGCTACTCTGAGCTGTTGTGAGCCTCTCCAGCCCCGCTCTCTAGGTCAGGGACGGTCATCAGCAACCTCTCCATTCTGCTGTTCTGGGGACACAGGCTTGGCTTCAGGTCAAATCTTGGTGTCCAGATGTACTTGCTATGTGCTTCGGGCAGTTGCCTCTCTCTTTGAAGCTTTGTTCTCAACTGTTAAAAGAAGATTAAAATTCCTGTACATAGCTAAGGCAGTGACAGGTGGGAAATGTGGTTGGGAAACTACTGTCATTGTTATCGTTCAGCTTGCTAAAATAACACAAACACAAAAAGTGAAATGTGGCCTGGGCGTGCAGCTCATTGGCCCCTTGGCTGAGTGCTTACATAGCAGGTACAAATCCCTGGGTCCCACCTCAGCACCGGACATGCCGGGAGCGGTGGCCCACGAGTAGGAGTAGAAGGATCAGAAGCTCAAGGTCACAATTGGAGAGATGGCTCATGGTTAAGAGCACTGGCTTCTCTTCCAAAGGACCCAGGTTCAATTCCCGGAACCCACATGGCAGCTCACACCTGTCTGTAACTCAAGTTACACCCTCGCACAGACATACACGAAAGCCAAACACCAATGGACATAAAATAGTAATAAAAAACAAGGCTCAAGGTCATCCTTGACTATATATTGAGTTCATGGGCTACTTGAGACTGTCTCAAAACAAAACATAAAAGCCAAGTGTGGGACTAACAAGATGTGTCTGTGTACCAAGCACCTATCATTACCCCTGATAACCTGATTTTGATCCCAGGACCCACATGGTGAAAAGAGGAAACTCACAAGTTGTCTTCTGACCAGACACACACACACACACACACACACACAATAAATAAACATAAAAAAATTTAAACCAGTTGTGGAGCATGTAGCCTAAGATGTATTGCGAGGTGAGCCACTCATGAAACCATGAATCCAGTCAAGAATTAGAAGCCCCTTCAATGTCCCACCCCAGTATTATTAGACTATTTTCTAGTATTGACATTATTTTTGGTGTGTTTTTCTCTATAATTTTGTTGCTTTGGGTCATATCTCTAGTGAGCAGTGTGTCTTTTTTGTTGCTGTTTCTTAAAATAGGGTCTTATGAAACCCACGCTGGCCTCAAACTTTACTATGTAATTGATGCTGGCCTTGAATCCTTTTTTTTTTTGTTTTGTTTTGTTTTTCAAGACAGGGTTTCTCTATGTAGTTTTGGTACCTGTCCTGGATGTAGCTCTGTAGACCAGGCTGGCCTCGAACTCACAGAGATCCACCTGGCTCTGCCTCCAGAGTGCTGGGATTAAAGGCGTGCGCCACCACCGCTCGCCTGGTCTTGAATTTTTGATCTCTCTACCTCAACCTCCAGATGACCAAGATCACAGGTGTGCCCCACTGTGCCTGGGATGTAGTGTGTCATCTTATCCATGTAAAAACCTTAGAGCATTATGACCCTAACTAAACTCAATGAGTTACAAAAAAAACCCAAAACGTGTAAAAGTGGGAGGAAAGGGCTGGAACGATGGCTCCGTGGTCAAGAGCATTGTCTGTTCTTCCAGAGTAGCTTAGGCAGGGTCACTATTGCTGTGATGAAACACCAGGCCCAAAAGCAAGTTGGGGAGGAAAGGGTTATTTGGCTTACTCTTCCATATCATAGTTCATCATGGGAGGAAGTCAGGACAGGAACTCAAACAGGGCAGGAACCTGGAGGCAGGAGCTGAGGCAGAGGCCATGGAAGAGTACGGCTCACTGGCTTGCTCACTGTGGCTTGCTCAATCTGCTTCCATACAGAACCCAGGACCACCAGCCCAGGGATAGCACCACCCACAATGGGCTGGGCCCTCTCATCAATCATTAATTAAGAAAATGCCCTGCAGAATTGCCTAGTCTGACCTTATGGAGGCATTTTCTCAACTGAAGTTCCCTCTTCTCCGATGATTCTAGCTTGTGTCAAGTTGACATAAAACTAGCCAGCACACAGAGTAACTGGGTTCAATTCCCTACACCCACATGTTGGCTCACAACCATCTGTAACTCCAATCCCAAGCATTTTCCTAACCTCTTCTGGTCCACATGGAGCACACATGCCCGAAGACAAAATTACCCACACACGTAAAATAAATAAATAGGAGGGAGACTTGTTGAGAGAAGGGGTTCAATGGGAGTGGGAGCGGGTTAGTGAGGGTAATGGGGTAAAATGACCAGATACATAGTATGTGTGTATGACGTTGTCACAGAATAAAAAAAATAAAGCTGTGGGGGCTGGGGAGATGGGCCAGCAGTTAAGAGCATTTGCTGCTCCTGAAAAAGGCCCAGCACTCACATGGAAGCTCATAACCATCTGTAACCCTAGTTCCTGGAGATCCTACTCCCTTCTTTCACCTCTGAAGGCACCAGTCACACATATGATACGCTTGCATACATGCCAGCAAACTGCTCATACACATAAACATTTTTAAAAATTTTTTTTGCAAATGAAAATTTAAAAAAAAACTGTAGGGAGGCTGAAGCAGGAGGGTTGCTACAATTTCGAGGCCAGTCTGGGCTAGCTAGCAAAACCCTGTTTCAAAACAAACAAACAAATAAACAAAACACCCCATAGCTTTTCTGTTCCTAATGGCTGCCCTCCACCTGCGTGGATTTGGAGTGACAGACCGGGGCCGCAGTCCTGAGTCTGCCAGCTGCTGTGTGTTGTCCTTGGACAAGCTGTTTAACCTTTCTGAACCTCTCTTCTCAACTGACAAAGGGCCCAGATGATCTCTGAGGGCCTGCCCACTGCTGAGGGCTCCTCTGTCCAGCTGCAGTCTCCTGGTGCACGCTCTCATTTCAGATATGACCTCGTGTGCAGGAGTGGGAGAGACCTAGCCTAGAACCCCGCTTCCCCTGGGGCTGACTGTGTGAACTTGGGCAAACCGCTTAGCCTCTCTGAACTTCCGCCTTGCCAGCTGGAGAACAGGGGTGCTGATATCATGAAGGTGGGATGAGACTTAACAAGACTTGGTGTGTACAGCATTTAGAACCTGTCACCTCCCATGTGTCCACATATGTTGCCTGCTGATGCTATTATTAGCTGTTATTGTAAGTGTCCGAGGCTTGTGCTATGACAGGCATTTCATTGAGTGTCTTAAAGAGATACTAACAGGGGCCAGCAAGATGGCTCAGTGGATAAAGGAGCTTGCAGTCAAGCCTGACAACCTGAGTTTGATCTCTGGAATCCACATGGTAGAAAGAGAGAGAGCTGACTGCCACAGATTGTCCTCCGACCATCACAGGTATGCTGTGATAAATGAGGTTTTTCTTTTGTTTTGCTTTCAAGAGACTATCACTATGTAGTCCTAGCTGGCCTGGAATTCACTATGTAGAACAGGCTTGCCTTGAATTTACAGGCTGCTTCTGCCTCCTGGGTGTTGGAATTAAAGGTGTGTGCCACCATGCCTGACCTCAGTCCCACATTTTTATTATTTTAACACCCCCCCCCCCGTGTGTGTGTGTGTGTGTGTGCGTGTGTGTGTGTGTGTGTGTGTGTGTGTGTGTGTGTGCGTGCGTGTGTGTGTGTGTGTGTGTGTGTGTGTGTGTGTGTGTGTGTGTGTAAGCGAAGGTGCCCACAGAGGCCAGCAGAGTTTCAGGAGTTGTGAGGCACCCAACATGCATGCTGAGAACCAAACTCAGGTCCTCTAGAAGAGCAGTGCACACACTCTTAACCATTAAGCCCTCTCTTCAGTCCTGTGGTTCCACTTTATAGACGGTGAAACTGAGGCACAGAATGATTGAGTAGTTTGTTGGTGGCCACTCAGACAAAAATCCTTGGGGGTGGCCCAGCAACCCAGGCTGTCTGGATTCAGCCTGCCCTGTGACCCACCAATCTATACAGCCTCAGTGCCACTCTCTGGGAGAACGTCCCTTCCTCGGTCAAGTCCCGAGAAGGCAGGCAGCAGACAGTAGCTGAACCCAGCGGGCGTAGAATCCAGTGAGAGATGTTAACCAAGAGTTCCTAATTTGGGCCGCCCCTGATTATTACCTACCCCACCCTGGCTCTTTCATCTGCTGAAAAGCCTGCCTCATGGAAAGGGGCCAGCCTTGTCCACAAGGGAGCCGAGAGTGTCTCCAATGTGCAACAGACACATCTCTGCCTCAGAGATGCCCTGTGATCCGGGACCACTGACGCTAAGCTCTGAAGGGAGGTTTGGGCAGAGCACCTGGGAGTGGTCTGGGTCGGGCAGCCAGAGGGGTTTGGACTTGACAGTCCTCAGTCCCCAAGAGCTAGTGCTGTTTGTGTCTGTTTTTCTTACCTTATGGGATGGGAAGGTCCTGCTGAGGTCAGGGAGCTCAGTCTGCCACAGCCTCCTTTAGTTGCCAGTGGTCATTTGGCCAAGCTGGGCATGCTGTGGCCAGGGACACTGCTGCAGCAGGAGTGTGTTTTGGCGAGTGTGTTGTCTGGGCTGTGGAGGAGCAGTCTGTGCCTGGAGCTAGGGTTTCAAGTGTCTGGAGGAAGCCCTGGCCTGAGTGTCCCAGCCCATCCTCAGCCCTGCACCACCAGTTGGGCAGGGACTCAGCCTTGCCATGTATATGTGTTTTGCCTGCATGTACGTCTGTGTACCACATGCGTGCCTGATGCTCTAGGAAGTGGTGAGCCTCCGTGTGGATGCTGCGAATCGAACCCAGGGCCTTTGCAACAAGTGCTCTTCTTAATCACCGATCCAACTCTGCAGCCCCAGCATGGGGGGTTTCATCCTTGTTTCTTTTACACATTTCTTGTAAGTGTGACTCTCCGAGTATTAAAGGAATGCCTGTTATTTGTGCAGAACAGAAGCAACCAAAGAGGAGAAAAATGAATGCCAAACCCACAATTTCAGCAACTCAGAGACCAGTTGGGATCTAATCACACCCATGCATGTATATATGTGTTCATGCATGCACCTGGAAGTACGTGACACAGAAGCCCGCATGCCTATGCGCAGGTAACTGGACTGGCACACACCTAACACCCAAGTGTACACAGTCAAATAGGAGCACATGGGTGTGCATGAACACGAATGCCCACACCCACAGAAAACGCGCTGTGAGGCAGCTGCTGTTGTAACTTCACAAACATTGACTCATTTGCTCTCACAACAGTGTGATGAGGCAGGTGCCTTTATTTCTCTCATTTGTACCAGTGAGGATGAAACACCAGTTGTTCATGGACGCTTTGCAGTGAATGGAAGAAAGGGGTTTGAACCCCCTTGCTGAACACACACACCACGCTGTTTGAGTGGCACAAGCCTTCTCCAGGGCTCACCCCATGCATCTGTATTTTGTTTGGATACAGAGCAGAACATCAGTTGCGCGTACTAACAGGGCCCTGGGGAGCGAGCAGACTTGGATTTGAACCCAGGCTCTGTTGACTGTGACCTTCTACCTTCACCTCTGTGGGGCTCAGAGTCTTCCTTTACAGAGTGGGACAGGGAAGGGTCATGGCACCTGCCACTGAATGTTGGCCGTGCTTGTGTGTATAAAACTCTCATGCCAAGGTGCAGCACACAGCAGATGCGCGTACCTGGCTCACACCTTATCTGCCCACTCTGAGGCTGGAGGGCTTCCTAGGGAGAAGTTGGAACTCTCTCCTGCTGCCTTATTCTGCAAGGGTCTGGCAAGTAGAGGCCTCCACTGGGCCTGGGATCTCCCTGGGTGCATGGGCATGTCCTCCCAGGACTCCTACCCCTTTGCTATACCTCGAGTCGGCTGGCAGCTTAGCCACAGGCCCTGCACACTCCAGATGGCAAAAGGTCTAAGAGAGGGCTGGAGAGCAAAGCCCACAGAAGAGGCAGGCGGAGCCTCCCTCTCTGAATGTGCTGGCTGGACAAGGAGGGGGCTGCTGGCTGGGACGTCAGATGCCATCGCTCCCCGGGGACTGTTAAAATCACTGCGCTACCAGGATATGTGCAGAAGACCCTGCCTTCTTGGCCACCTCCTGGGGCTGCCTGTTCTGGGTATGTGCCCCCAGCGAACCTGATGCCTGGTCCGCTGGCTTCTCCCGCCCTCTCTTGTCTTCTCCTCTCCTCTTTCCTCTCCTGTTCTATTTCCCTTTGCCTGTACTTCTCCGTGTTCTTTCCTTCATTCCATTATTCCAGCTCTCCTTTCTTCCCTCCCTCCCATTTCCTTTACAGTCCCTTTCTCGGTCTCCTTCCTCTGGTTTCCCTTGTCTCTTTCTCTGACCTCCAACGTTCTTTCTGCCTCTGTCACCCTCCGGCATCTGCTCTTCCCATGTCACCCCCCTCCATCCTGAGGCTGCTGCACTGAGGAAAGGGTCTGTTCTGCTTCTGTGGGCATCGGCTGAGCCCAACATTATGGGGTTGGAAAGAGGGTGTTTGGCCAGAGGAGATGGCCGTCTGTCTCCCGGGCAAATGTGACAGAGCTCCGACTTTGAAGTGGTAGCACCTTCCCGCTCCAGAGCCCAGTCTGGATTAGCCGCTGTCTGGGCATTTCTTCTCATCATCTAACCAACTGAGTCCAGTGCGGAGGAAGGCGGAAGTATTGAGGATCTGGACCAGAGCTGGGTCAGAGGATCTCTGCCAAGTCACCAGGGAGCATTCTCTGGACTGGCAGTGCCCAAGGAGAGCTCTCAGGGTTTGACATTCTCACCCCCACCTCTTCTAGGCAGCAGCTCTTCTCTGCACCAGGTACACGATCCCAGACAGCTATGCCTCTTCTGGCCAGCACCCTGGGCCTGGCAGGCCTTCTCCTCTGGACAGGCCACACAGTGGGGGCCTTAAGGATGCCCAACACCACACTGGTCCTGGGCCGACCCAAGAACATAGCTGTGCAGTCCCTGTCTGGCTTGGGGGTGCCCCGCTTCCGCCGGAAGCGCCATATCTCTGCCCGGGACATGAGTGCCTTGCTGGATTATCACAACCACATCCGGGCCAGCGTACACCCACCTGCTGCCAACATGGAGTATATGGTGAGTCCCAAGCCTTCCTGGTGCACCTTCCAGCCAATACCAGATTGCTCACTGTGTCTTGGAGTGGCTGGCTGGCTTTGAAGAGCTGAACCATCTGCCTGCCTAGCCCAAGCAAACAGTGAAAATGAGTAATCTATTTTACAGATGTAGAAAGTAAGGCCATGGCATAAATTCTCAGTGAATGGAGGTGGGTGGGGGTGGGGAAAAAAGAATACTATCTGTAGAACACCCTGCCAGGTCCTTCACATAACCCTCTTCCTTCAAGACAGTATTTTATCTGTTTTCCAAATGAAGGAATTGAGTCAGAGGACAGGCTTGCCTAAGGTCCCCCAGCCTGGATTGCAAGCCTGGTTTGCTAAAGTGGGAGTTTTCTCTAACACAATCTGCTGTCCAAGAATTTTGCCTCTACACTGGGGACCTGCAGGGGGTGGGAGACGGTGCTTTCCAGGCTGTTGTCTCTCAGCAGGGAGGGTTGTTTGACCCACCCAGACCATTCATTCCCAGCCCCAGTGGAGGACAGGCAGGCACCAGGGTATCTTGAGCTGAGGAATGCCAGGAGCTGAATCTCAGTGCTAGTTGGGATGTCTTCTTCAAAGAGTCCGTTCCGCGTCTCTTAGCTCAGTCTCCCAGAAGCCAAAACCGTCAGTGTGGAGGAGGAATATCCCCCTATCCCAACTCCTCCCTGGGACCATTGTCCCCAAAGCCTAGAGAGACAGGCTGCCGGCCCACAGAGGCATCTTTAGGAAAAGAGATAGCTGATAGACCTCCTCCAGCCTAACAAGTGGAAATGTGACCTCCTTTCAGTGTTCCCTACGAGCCACTTCCTGCTTGGAGGCCGACAGAGCGCTAAGCCTTTTCTGGGTACTGTGGAGCACAAGGCTTACTCCCTCAAGAAGTCTACTTTTGGGGGGCTGGGGGGGAATAAGAAAAATTAAAGGCCACCAACAAGATACAGAGCCCAATATCACATGTCAGGAGGTAATTGTGAAGGGGCCAGAATAAGAACTGGGGTGGGTGAGGGGTGGGGTGGGGGGCTGTCATGCATGTGTTTGCTGACTCACTCACTCATTTATTAACACTGAAACTGCCACCCACAAGGTCTCTGGTTTCCAAACAAATGACACATTAATTGAGCACCAGCAGTATGGGTGGCACTAGCCTCAACAGGTGTTTACTTACTGAGCGCGGTATAGAACACAGGAAGCCAGCCAGCTACTCTCTCCCGGAATGCTGGGGAGGGTCTCGGTCCCTTTACCTTGTTCCTGCCTTCCCTCTTTGCTCTGCTTTCCCTGAAAAAGCAGGAGGTAGCAATGGGGCGCGGGTGGGGGCTGGGCTTCTTAGCATCTCCCTTTCTTGTTTGCTTGGCAGCTTGTGCCCACAGAACAGGGTGAGACCAGGTGAGACCAAGCAACCCTCACCATTGAACCCTTTTTTTCCAAGCCCCAAGAAGGTCTGGGTCACTTTCCACATTCCCACATGCCCTGGGGTTGTCATGAGTCACACTTGTTTGACGGCTCACTTCCTTGCTAGACTGAGTCCTGGGTGCCAAGGAATATTGTTCAATATTTGCTGAGTGAACAAAAACCAACACGAAGGATCCCAGGGAGTCAGAGTTGGAAGGAAACTGGCTTTGGTGGCTTTGTTTGTTATAATTTTATTTATTTATTTTTATGTGCATGGGTGTTTGGCCTGCATGGATGCCCATGTGTGTGCCTGGTGCCCAGGGAGACCAGAAGGAGGCATTGGATCCCCTGGAACCTCCATGTGGGTGCTGGGAACCGAACCTAGGTCCACGGGAAGAACTGCCAATGCTCTTAACTGATAACCATCTCTCTCCTACCCTTGGCTTGGTTTTGAGACAAGGTCTTGTCAGCAATGGAAAATGTTATTAGCTGTGTTCCAGTCCTCAAGTCTCAGCTGCTAGGAGGCTTTGAGGGGACGGGACACGTCTCTCTTCCCACGTCCCCATAATTTTCCATATCTTGCTATCCTGTCTCAGCCTCATGTAGTCCAGGCTTCCCTTAAACAGAAGAGGTTGTCAGACGCTCTAGAATTGAAATTCTAGTTGTGAGCTGCCATGTGGGTGCTGGGAACCAAACCCAGGTCTCCTGTAAGAGCAGTAAGTGCTCTCCAGCCCGGGGAACTAGGTTTTTTGTTTTTGTTTTTTTTTTTAAGAGCTATCCCCTCACCCCACACTGGAAACTTATATAACTACGAAGAAGGATAAGGAGGGGGTTTACTAGGCACTGATGTGGAATAGTCACTGGGGCCACCTATCTTGTCAAATGAAGAACTGGGTACAGAACAGAGTATTCACAATCATTTGTGTATCTATATATCTGGGTTACAGGGAATATTCCCCTTGGAGACTGTTGGGGAAGGGTACAGGGTGGCTTAAGTGACAATCCAGGAGTGATGAGAGATATAGAATGCTCCACTTTGCCTTCTTTTGATATCTTTTATTTATTTATTTATTTATTTATTTATTTATTTATTTATTCATTTATTTTTATTTGTAACAGTATCTGTCTGTTATGTAGCCTTGGTTGGCCTGGTACTTGCTCTGTAGGCCAGACTGGCCTTGAATTTATAGAGATCCACCTGTCTCTGCCTCCCGAATGCCAAGATTAAAGGTGCTCACTTCCTTTTTATTTTTTAATCTTTTATTATTTTTAATCTTAATTTTTTTTTTTTTTTTTTTTTTTTTTTGGTTTTTCGAGACAGGGTTTCTCTGTAGCTTTGCGCCTTTCCTGGAATTCGCTTTGGAGACCAGGCTGGCCTCGAACTCACAGAGATCCGCCTGGCTCTGCCTCCCGAGTGCTGGGATTAAAGGCGTGCGCCACCACCGCCCGGCAATTTTTTGTATGTTTTTACATTTTTAAAAGAAGTTGTGAATTCGATTTTTAAATGAAAATACTGCAAACTTAAAATCCCTGATTCTTCCTCACTCTGGGCTCAGTCACATGGAGGGACTGCTGATAACTATTACAGATGCCCTGGGACTCTAAACAGAGCTGGGGGCTTTAAGTTTGAGGTCTAGTGGGAAGAAAGAGCACGGGACTGAGGGCCAGAGACACGAGCATAGACCCTGGCTTAGCTGTGGACTTGTGCTTGACCTGGAAGTCAAAGCCTTTGAGCTTCTGTTTTCTGATCTCTGTGTGGGTGTGTCGATCTCAGGAGACTGAGAAAGCGCAGTGCAAGCGGGCATATGTGCACCTCACCATGGTCACGGTGGTTATTTACCCTGGGGCAAGTTCACGGTCTTTCTTTCATCAGGTTTGGGATGAGCAGCTGGCCAGGTCTGCGGAAGCCTGGGCCACCCAGTGCATCTGGGCCCACGGACCCTCACAGCTGATGAAATACGTGGGCCAGAACCTCTCCATCCATTCTGGCCGGTGAGTGAATCTCTGCCCTTTCTTCATTTAGTCATTCGACAATGTACGCCAAGTCCTTATTCTGGCCCAGGTGCTATGCACCGTGGTGGTTCTTGTGATGAACCAGGTGGATAAGCTCTGCACATAGAGAAACTCACTCTAGTTAGGAGATGCAGGAGATATGGGGAAGACAAATGAGAGAGAGTCCATGCTGCTTCCGAGGGGGAGGACGGATTTGAAGACTTGCGTGCATAGTGAGGTGATGAGGGCCGTGGGGAGTGGAGCGAGGGCGGAGGGTAGGAGCTGAGTACATGGGGCCCAGGAATGACACTGAAACTGGACCGCCAGCCTGGCTCTTGTCACTATTCCAGCTTCGGAGTCAGAATGTGGGCGCCTGAGTTCTGGTATGTGCGACCTGAGGAAGTTTTGACTATATTCCAAAACCTGGGGTCTCTATTGACCCAGATTAGCTATTGCTAGACTTGTGGGTTTCATAAGCCAGTAACAAGGGCTGAGGAGAAGCTGGTAAAGTGTTCATTTGGCAAGCACAAGGACCTGTGTTCAAACCCCAGAACCTACATAAAAAGCCGAGCACAAGGGTACACACCTGTAATCCCAGCACTGGGAAAACGGAGGCAGGAGGATCCCTGGGGATCACTGACTAAGATAAAACACCAATGGGCAGTCTGGGAAAGGAAAGCTAACAGATAATTCCCTTCAGAAAAAGTGCAGCTGGGGGGGCTGGAGAGATGGCTCAGTGGGTAAGAGCACCAGCTGCTCTTTCAGAGGACCTGGGTTCAATTCCTAGCACCCACATAGCAGCTCACACCTGTCTGTAACTCCAGTTCTAGGGGATTCATCATTTTACAGATGGGGAATGTGATGAAGAAATGAAGTGATTCACCAGACAAATTGGGGACAGAGTGACTTTCCCACCCTCTCTTCACCTTCCTCCATGTTCTTGGCCTCCCCAGGTACCGGTCTGTGGTAGATCTTGTGAAGTCTTGGTCTGAGGAAAAGCGGCACTACTCATTCCCAGCTGCAAAGGATTGTACCCCACACTGCCCCTGGCTCTGCAGCGGTCCTGTCTGCTCCCACTACACCCAGGTACCCTCTGTCAGCCAAGAGTGCTGCTCAGCAGACCCTGGCACCTCAGAGAATAAAGGGGATGGCAGAGGGAGAATTAAAGCAGACCCCGGGGGCTTCCTTTTGTTTCTCTTTTGTAGACAGGGTCATTGTATGTCCCAGGCTGGTCTCTCACTCTCCATCCTCCTGTCTCAGCCTCCTGAGTGCTGGGACTACAGGCATGCCCACCACTCCCAGTGTGAGCTTTCCTTTATGTAAGGCATACATTCCTGGAAAGTGGTGCAGACAATGAATTGAGATGTATTGTATTGAAATACAGGCTCTCACAGGCTTGGAACTCACAGAAATCCTCCTGCCTCACCTTCTGAGATTACAGGCATCATACCCTTCCATTGTTTTGTTTTGAATGTTTTGGGTATTTTCGGTTTCCCAAAACGCCTACTCTCTGTTTTGTTCTACCACTGAGCTACACCCAGCCATTCCAACTATCTTAAAAAAAAAAAAAGGGATTTATGCCTTTAGGCCCAACACTTGGACGGTGGAGGCAGGCAGATCTCTATGAGTTCAAGGTCAGCCTGGTCTATATATCAAGTTCCAGGCCACCCAGGGATACATAATGAGACTCTGTCTCAAAAACAAACAAACAAACAAACAAAAACCTCAACAAAATCATGGGACATTATTACCTCCATCAGAGGCACAGAGAGGTGCAGAGACTCAGTCAAAATCTCACAGCAGGTGATGTTGAAATACTGATTCAAGCGTGTGTGATTCAAAAGTTTGTGTTTAGCCGGGCGGTGGTGGCGCACGCCTTTAATCCCAGCACTGGGGAGGCAGAGACAGGTGGATCTTTGTGAGTTCGAGGCCAGCCTGGTCTACAGAGCGAGATCCAGGAAAGGCGCAAAGCTACACAGAGAAACCCTGTCTCGAAAAACCAAAAAAAAAAAAAAAAAAAAAAAAAAGTTTGTGTTTAACCTCCAACACTACAATGACTTTCAAAGGTTGTCACTAAAAGGAAAATCTTAAGAAAACATGAATGAAAGAGTATAGAAAATAGAGACATATCACACATGATACAGATAAATACATAACGCTCTTTGGTATGCTGGGTACACCCAGGGCCTTAGAACTACTAGGCATGCCTGCATTCTACTACAAGCAACACCCCTGATTCCTTCATCACACTTTGGTGCCCTGTGCACATATTTCACCGTGTAACAATATGAAACATATTCCTTACTGTTGGTGTCAGTAAAATGTTATTTTTGAGAAACACTCTATTACAGAATAAATGTCTCAAGCCATTCCCCAACCCCTTAGGATAAGGCAGGCATGGCCTCTTCTCCTGTCCTCTAGCCGCCAGGCCCCAAGACTTCACATACTGTACTCAGCTGGAATGGGGTCCAGTAACCATGCTGCTCAGGGCTCTTGGGCTCCTCCAAACCTCGGCCTACCTGTCTCTGTGCTTCCGCAGATGGTGTGGGCATCCTCGAGTCGGCTGGGCTGCGCTCTTCACACCTGTAGCAGCATCAATGTGTGGGGCAGCACCTGGCAGCAGGCTGTGTACCTGGTCTGCAACTACGCCATTAAGTAAGTACCGCACGGGATCCCTCCTATTCCATGCCATACTGTTTTGGCAGTTTAAGAGAGTCAATTGACAAGGCTTTTGCTTGCTTGTTTGTTTGTTTGCTTGCTTGCTTGTTTGTTTTGTGGCACCAGGACAGGGTCTTGCACAAGCTAGGCAAGTATTGTACCATTGAGCCACAGCCTTAGCCAATAATCCTTCTTCTGTACCCAAGGAGAGAGGAGGAGGGCGAAAGGCGGGGGTGGGGGGTGGATCGTGGCCCGAATTGGCCCATCTGCCCACCAAGTGGCTGTGCTGATATTTCACCATGAAGCTAGCCTTTCATACCAATGCCAGGCAGCACTGAACATATGGGTGCAGTGCTAGTTCTCTGAGCTCACCCCGAGAAACAGACAACTAAGAACACCTGCCCCTGTAGGAGGGCGGATTGGATGGCGAGCAAAGACGGACAGAGCATGCGCACGGCTCTCTCTCCCAGACTCACCCATCCCTGCAACAGGCAGATCAGGAGCCATCTTTACACAAATCTCTTGGAAACACAGGGAAATGGCAAGAAAAGTTCTCATCCAATATCAGTATGCAGACTTACGAACATTACAGATTTTCAGCTCAAAACGAAAAAAAAAAAACTTTTTTTTTTGGACAGGTCTCACTCTGTAACCTAGACTGACCAGGAACTCACTGCTTAGCCAAGAGTGGCCTCAAACCTGCAGTGATTACACTCTGCCTCAGCTTCCCCAGAGCTGGGAATAGGAGGTAACAACCCAATTTAGCCATTATCTTCTTTTTTGAAAGTAGAACTTACCTTCAAGTGGTTAAACAAACAAAAAACAAAGAACTTCTTTGATTCTATCACCCAGGCCCTCACCTCCACCCCTCCTTAGCCTAGTGTCTTTTTTTTATTCTTTTTTTTTTTTTTAAAGGCCGGGCGGTGGTGGCGGCGCACACCTTTAATCCCAGCACTCGGGAGGCAGAGGCAGGCGGATCTCTGTGAGTTCGAGGCCAGCCTGGACTACCAAGTGAGTCCCAGGAAAGGCGCAAAGCTACACAGAGAAACCCTGTCTCGAAAAACCAAAAAAAAAAAAAAAAAAAAAAGGCAGACTCTCTTGTAGCCCAGGCTGGCCTCAAATCCTCAATGAAGATGACTGAACTTCCGGGCCCCCTTGCCTTGACCTTCTGATTGTTGGGGTTATAGGTGTGTTCGCCTATGCCTGGCTCCCAAGAGGACCTTTAAAAAATACAGTTTATAGTATCTGGCACTAATCCTGCTATCCATGGACATTCTGAAGAGCTCAATGGATGAATGAAGAAGTTAATGAAACCTGCTATGAAATCAGAAGTCCATATTTCCTGAGCACTTACGAGACGTGCTGGTGCACGGGGTAATCTGAACACAGTGAAGTAGGAAGCAGAAGAGTCAATGGGTCACCTAGGCTGCATAGTGAGGTCCAGGCTGGGCTACAAAACACCCTGTCTCAAAAGCAAGACCAAAACAAGCAACACATAAAACCAACCCAATTACTTTTGGGGGTGGGGGGGGGCGGGGAGGAGATTCCATTTCTGGCTATAAAGGAGTATTCACTCAAAGTGTAAAAAAGGAGCCTTAGGGGTTGACGATAACTGACAGAAGGGCCAGAGATAAGATACTGGGTAGCCTAGAGCAAAAGTCGGAGGTGACTAGGTTTTCAGAGGAGGAAGGACATAAAAGATACCATTGAGTCTTTCCTAAATGAAGAATTCAGTGACAATTATTATCCTAATACTGTGCAATCACTGCCATTTATTTATTTATCTTACAGTGATTTATTTGTTCATGGGGGTGGTGTCCACACACCACAGTGCACATGTGGAGGTCGGAGGAAAATTTCGTGGAGTTGATTCTCTTCTTCTATCAATCTAGGGATTGAGCTCAGGTCATCCGGCTTGGCAGCAAGTGCCTTGAGCGTTGAGTCGTCTTGCTGGCTCTGTTTTTCTTTTGAGACAAGGTCTCATGTAGCCCAGGCTGGCTTTCAACTCATTATAGCTAATGTTGACCTTGAACTAATCCTCCTGCCCCCACCTCCAAGTGCTGGAATTATAAACAGGCACCTCCACACCCGTTCTACGTGGTACTGGGAACTGAACCCAAGGCTTTGTACATGCAAGGCAAGCTCTCTACCAACTGAGCCATTTGCCCATCCCTTCTAAACTTTTCCCTCTCTCCTTTAATCAGCCCAGAGAAATCCCTATAACCATTAGGCAATAACTCCCTATTCCCTTCCACAAAAGGTAGTGTTTTTTTGTTTTGTTTTGTTTTGTTTGTTTTTCGAGACAGGGTTTCTCTGTGTAGCTTTGCGCCTTTCCTGGAACTCACTCTGTAGCCCAGGCTGGCCTCGAACTCACAGAGATCTGCCTGCCTCTGCGAGTGCTGGGATTAAAGGCGTGCGCCGCCACCACCGCCCAGCAGGTAGTGGTCTTTTGAGAGGGTAATTCTATAGCAGTATACCTAGATTAAGGGTGAAGTCTTGAAGACATGGAGGGTAGTGGCCATAATGAGACTCTATGAGCAGGCCACTTATGCCTAGTAATCCCCACCAGCTAATTACTCAAGCTCTCATTTGCACAGCATACATATAGCACAAGGGTTTTTTTCCCCCCAAAGGTCATTTCACACAATTTTCATGGACACAGTTTCATTTATTTTATCCAAAGAATATTATCAGTTTCCAAGAAATGAAGTGGCTCGGATGTCACTAGGATGAGAACTCGAGACTGGAACCCAAATCTGCCCCCTCCAGGGAGGCTAGGGAAGGAGAGAAAACCAAACCTTGTCAGATGTCACTATTTTCCAAGCACAATGATGCTGTGCATATGTGCACAGGCTGCATTTTTTGCTGTTCTCTGCATCCCTATGGAGGAGAAATCTGCTGGGTTTACAGAGGAAGAAACCAGGGCTTACAGAGGTGCCAAGCTCAAGGTCACATAGGCAGTGGACCCCAGGACGGAAACACGTAAATCTGTGAAGGATGTTTCATCTAAACTCTCCTGTATCCTAATCCTGTTTCCCTTGGGCCTATTCTCTTGTAGGGGCAATTGGATTGGGGAGGCACCCTACAAGACCGGGAAGCCATGTTCTGCCTGTCCCTCCAGTTACCAAGGCAACTGCAACAGCAACATGTGTTTCTCTGGGCTCAAATCCAACAGGCTTCCATGGATCTGAACTGGCCCAATGTTTTGGTGCCCCTGGCTAGGCCTGACCCTGGGAAGATTCCTCCCCAAAGTTGAGAGGGAAACAGGGGGTGGGCAACCCTACAGTTCTTTATAAATTCCTTTTCTTAAATGTCCGATACATGTCAAAGGTGCCTCCTCTCCTTTCCTTAGTAACATCTTTCTTCTCTCTTCTCTTTCTTCTCTATGATATCTAGGGAGACAAGTATTTTTTTTCTTTCTTTCTTCCTTTCTTTTTTCACTTTTTTTGTTTTGTTTTGGTTTGGTTTTGGTTTTGGTTATCAATATATGGTTTCTTTGTGTAGACTTGGCTATTCTGAAACTCACTGTATAGACCAGGCTGGCCTTGAACTCAGAGATGTGCCTGCCTTTGCCTCAAGAGTGCTGGGATTAAAGGCGTGCACCACTGTGCCCAGCAAGACCTGCATTTTTCATTTGCCTGATTCTCTGGAGTGAGGGCTGCTGGGAACAGAATAGGAAGCTTCGTTTTGTGACTCTGAGGCTTCTGCCCCAAGACTGTCCACCTAGTGACAGGCATTTGTCAAATAGTCTCAACCTGGGCTGTAGCTTGGTGTTAGAGTGCTTGTCCCAGCACTACACAACCCCAGCCTGGTGGTGCGCACCTGTGATCCCAGAGTTCAGGGACTGGAGTCAAGAGATGAGAAGCTGAGGGTCATCCTCAGCTACACAGCAAGGTGGATGGTAACAAACCGAGGACAACAACAGATTTGACCTAAGACTTGCCCCCAGCCCTCTAATTCCAGCCTTCCCAGCCAGCCTTCCGGGACTGGCCTTTCCTCCTAGGTTGGGCAAATTTCAAGTCCTAACAGTGGTTTTGTTTGTTGGTGCATATCATATCCCTACCCTGGGTACATTTTCTAGAACAACCACAGCTTCCAGCCTCGTCTCATAGATGAGCCACTGAGGTTTGATTTCATAATTCTTCAACTTTTCTGAAACTTCACCAATGAAACAACACAAACACAAGTCTGCCAAGGAGTCCTTTCTGCCTCTGACATTTTTCTCTGCAGCACACTGGCTGCCCCGCTCTCTCTTCCCTCTGCCCATCACTGCACTCCATCTGTCCCCTCTCTCTTCCCTCTGCCCATCACTGCACTCCATCTGTCCCCTCTCTCTTCCCTCTGCCCATCACTGCACTCCATCTGTCCCCTCTCTCTTCCCTCTGCCCATCACTGCACTCCATCTGCCCCGCTCTCTCTTCCCTCTGCCCATCACTGCACTCCATCTGTCCCCTCTCTCTTCCTTCTGCCCATCACTGCACTCCATCTGTCCTGATCTCTCTCTCCCCTCTGCCCATCACTGCACTCCATCTGCCCCCTCTCTCTTCCCTCTGCCCATCACTGCACTCCATCTGTCCCCTCTCTCTTCCCTCTGCCCATCACTGCACTCCATCTGCCCTGCTCTCTCTTCCCTCTGCCCATCACTGCACTCCATCTGTCCCCTCTCTCTTCCCTCTGCCCATCACTGCACAGTGCATTTTTCCATCTTAGGCTCTACAGACTGGTTCTCTCCTTTTTTCTTCCTTACAATGTCATTTTCATTCCAATAAACCATTTCCCCTCTCCCCACCCCATCTCACCCATAGATCATAAAACACAAAAGTCCTTTTGTCTCTAGAGATAGTAAAATTTCTTCCTTCAGACCTTGCCCTCATACTGGGCCCCACTCCCTGTGAGCTAGAGAAGTTTTCGTTCAAAGAAAGAGTTCAGACTGGACAGAAAACCTACCCCCTTCACCCAGAGCCTCTGTGGAATCCTGGAACAACTGAGTCTTCTCTCTGATCCTGTCCACGCAGGTCTTGACTGGTGCATATCACTCTTGTCCCTTTCCACTACCAATGCAGTCTTTTGATCTCCAGCTGTGGCTCTTATTGGATCCCCTTTAGCTTCCAGGGAGTCAAAAACAAGAGAAGAAAATTGGGTTGGCTGAGAAGTGGTTGAGGGTAGCGGGGCTCTGCTGGAAGCCGAAGAGGATGGATGGACATACCACAACAGTACAGGCATATATGTGTGTGTGTGTGTGTGTATGTATGTATGTATGTATGTATCTATATCTATATCTATATCTATATCTATATCTATATATCTATATATAGATATATAGATATAGATATATATATGTTATTACTCCACTCGGCAGAAGAGAAAGTGTGAGTAGTTCCAATGGTAGAAGTGAATGAAGGAAGGCCAGGGATACAACTGCAAGTTTATTATTCTAGATAAAAGCCTTTCTACTTAGGGATGGCTCTATTAAAATGTCCTTCCTTGAGCTGGGGGTATAGCTCAGCTAGGAAAGAGCTTGCCTAAAATGCAGGAAACCCCATACCTGTAATGCTGGCACTCAGGAGATGTAGATGGGAGAATCAGGTCAGGGTCATTCTTGGCTACAGAGAAGTTTCAAGATTTCCTATATATGCCATCACACATGTGAATACACTCCCCCATTATCCATGTCAAAGGGAGTTTTTTGTTTTAATTAATTTATTTTTATTTTATGTGTATGAGTGTTTTGGCTGCACACAAGTTAAGTAGATATGTGTATAACTTGTGAGCCTGGTGCCTACAGAGTCCAAAAAAGAGTGCCAGGTCTCCCGGAACTATAGTTATAGACAGTTACGAGCTGTCATGTGCTGGAACCAAACCTGGGTACCCTGCTGCAAAAGCAACAAGTGCCCTCGTCCATCTCTCCAGCCTCCTCTGCTCTCGTTCTCTTTTTATGAAGGGATGGTTGAGTCCCAGAAAGGTGAGGGCTGTGAGTTAGAGAGGGTGCCTGGCACTGCCAAGGCTTGAAAGAACACTTGAAAGAACACTGTGCGTGCATGCGTGCGTGCGTGCGTGCGTGCGTGCGTGTGTGTGTGTGTGTATGTGTGTGTGTGTGTGTGTGTGACGACCCATGTTAGGGAAGCAGGCAGGGGACAAACCATGAAAAGCAGTTTTAGAGCTCCATCAGAGAGTAGTGAGGAGGCACACTAAGATCCCATCCCTAGGGCCATATGGTGGCACATGCTTTTCTTTAATCTCAGCACTCGGGAAACAGATGCAGGCAGATCTCTGCAAGTTCAACGCCAGCCTGGTCTACATAGCAAATCCCAGGCCTGCTAAGACTATGTAGAGAGACCCTGTCTCAAGGACAAAAAAAATCCCAAGATCTCATCACCAGAATGACACCATCAGGTCTTCACTGGAGAAAACAGGAGTTGCACTGATGGACCTGATTCATTGAGGGCCACACTGAATGCTGGGAAAGAGCAAACAGCTGTTTCAGTATAGAGGTAAAAAATGGGGTTGATTCGAACCCAAATGCTAACACTGGAAAGGGAAGCGAGTGAGCTTCCAAGATGAGATTAAAGGGCTTTGGACACAGGTGCCCAGGATGGAAGGCAATGGGAGGTCTGGAAGGTCTCTAATGCAGTTCTGGAGGGCTGACACTGGCTTCTGCTTTCCCCGAGGAAGGCCCAGTCTCATTCTGTTGATGAGGAGAGTGGGGAAAGTTCAAGGAAAGAAAAGTAGTGAATAGGAGACAAGGGAGACCCAGGGGAGGATTTGGGGCAGAGCAAGCAGATGCCCCGAAGTTGGCAGCTGTCATGGTGCCATCTCACCTTCTCAGGGGTTTTTGTTTCGTTCCAGCATGAATGGTTGGCTGAGTGTAGACAGGAAGAAGCAAAGTACTCAAGTCCTTCCTGGCTTCGAGTTTCCACAGGGAAGGGACTGTGAGAGAAGCAGAGAGGCTGAAGTAACAGCCTTGGAGACTTAACCCGGATGAGAAATAAAACAAAGGCAGGAAGGTGCCTGTCCAGGGGGAGAACTCAGGAGGCTGAGAACTGGGACATCCGGTGCCCATCAGTGACAACTGGGCATCCCGGAAGTGTCTAGAAAAGTGCCTTCCAAGGAGAGGATGAGAAAGTTCATCAACTAGCTGGGTTTGGAGGTGGGGCCACCTACCATGGAGAAATTCCTATAAGGAAACAGAAGAACTCAGCAAGAGAATCACCAAGAAAACGGCTGGGGTCGCTCACTCCTCTGAGTTTCAAATTCGTCATTTGAGCAGTACTTTAACATGAGGTGGTCTAGACCAGAGGATCCCAAAACAGGCTAGGAGCTCCAACCAGGTGGTAGATGGTCATATGGGAGAGAAGGGTCTCAGACCAGATTTCAGGCCTCAACATCAGGTTGCCTGTGGAATAGAGAGGGAGGCCAGAAGAGGCTGTAGCCCCAGTTGGTGTAAGGATTCTGTCCTTAATTACTTCATCAGCCTGTGACAATGATGTCCCAGCCTAAAAAGCGGGTGGGCCCTCTGTGGTCCCTCTCTTTCCTTTCTGCTCCTTCCTTCTGTCTGGACCTCCTTCTTCTCTTTCCACTCTCTCTCTCTCTCCCTCTCTCCCTCTCCCCCCCCCCCCACTCCCAATAAAGCTCTAAAAAGGTAACTATGGCTCGTGACTCTCCTCCAGCACTCTCCTCCCCGCGGCGGCCAGCCACGAGGAGCAGCGCCGCCACTTAACTAACAGTTGGTCCATCCCAAATAGCACCCACCTTTGACTATGATGTGATTAAGGTTCAACTCTTCCATTACTCCATAAGTTCCATGTAGAGAAGGCGACATCTGCATGGCTCATTTCTATGTCACTGGAGTTTAACCGGGAACATCGCACATAGTAGGTACTTAGCTGACCTGTGAGATGAGTGGTGCACCAGGGCTGTGACCCCAAATCTTCTCTGCACCCAGTGTGAGACTCCAGGCAAGCAACTTCTCCCTACGCTTCACTGTCCTTGTTTATTTGCTTTTAGATTTCGTTTATGTATATGGGTGTTTTGCCTGCATGTATGCCTGTATACCACATACGTGCTGGTGTCTATAGAGGCCAGACATTGGGTTTCCTGGAACTGGAGTTACAGATGGCCGTGAACTGCCATATGGGTGCTGGGAATCAAACCCAAGGTCCTCAGGATCTGAACTGAGTTATCTCTCCAGCCCCCTCAAACTCCTTTATCTCCAAGTTTAATTAATCCTAGCAATGCCTCTGCTCAACTCCCAACATCCAGTCTGATATGCAATAAACTTAATTCTCCACCCTCCTCTCCTCCTCTGCCCCTCCCTCTACTTCCACACT
This sequence comes from Peromyscus californicus insignis, assembly GCF_007827085.1. NCBI lineage: Eukaryota > Metazoa > Chordata > Mammalia > Rodentia > Cricetidae > Peromyscus > Peromyscus californicus. The sequence goes on from NW_026294595.1 coordinate 138,146,211, forward strand.
TTTTCATGCACTCACCGCACCCATAGTCCAGAGCCATAAAACTCCACCCACCGAGGACTCTCAACTCCCCAGGCCCTGCTCAACCCCTTCTCCCGAGTTGTAGGGCTGACATTTCCAACATCTGGCTTCAGGTTCTCTTAACCTCAGAGTCCAGGACTGGGGCCTGAGTGGACCTCAGGTCTAGCCAGGTTGCCGTTGCCATAGCAAAAGCGACAATCCCCAGCTACAGGTTCCCTAAGTGACTGGTTACTCTTTAACATATCCACCCACCTTGGGTGATTAGAAGAATCAATAAGATAACCAGGCGGTGGCAGCTGGCTGTGCTCACTGCCTTCCTGGTGGACCGGCTCCCGGCGGCCACTCTGCCGCTGTGTGTGGGCCTGAGCTCCTCCATGCCCCCCAGTGTCCAGCTGGGTACATTTGGTCATGGTCAGTGTGAACGCGCCCCTCGGGGCTCCAGTGGCGGGTCCTTATGGTAAGTAAGGCCAACATCTGGGACTGGGGGATGGATGGACAGGGTAGGACATGGTCAGGCTATGGAGACCACAGGACAACCCTATGTTTCTGATGGGCTCCAAGACCCTCCAAGGCTTATTTTAGAGTGACTGGAATCTCAGAAGAGGCTGAGCCTTACTCACTAAGGTCTCTGACAAGGACATGGCTGTGTGGGAAGTGCTAGGAGGGATCGCGGGAGCCTGCGGCCAGGGTTTGGTTCTTTTGGAAGAAGGCTTTTCTGAGAGCCTGCATCCAGGGAAATTTTCCATAATTCTATAGAAAGCATGGGTCCTTGGACAGATACTTCAGTGGTGTTTGAAATCCCCTGAAAGTGGTGCTGAGCCTGGCCATGTAGCCAGCTGGGGTGGGACCTTGGTGGATGAACTCCGGGTGATAATCTGTTGGTTTCTCCATCCTCCCTGGAGATTAGGTTGAATTCATAATGCTACAGAGGCCAAGATAGTTGAATGTGGTCTTGCACTGGGTGTGTGAAGCTGGGAGAAAGTGCTGCCCACTGACAGCAGAGGCTTCAGGTGACCAGCAAATGGGCACTATGTGAACTTATAATGGAATGTTACCCTATTATTGAAGAAAAATGCAGACTTGTGTGCAAATAGCAAGTCCCGGTTGCAGCAAAAACCTGCGGGTATTTCTGATAACAAAAACGGATGTAGTCCTATATATGTACACACAGGTTTGTATTTGCATAGAAAATTCCATGGGAGGACACGAAGAGACATGATGGATGTAGTCCTATATATGTACACACAGGTTTGTATTTGCATAGAAAATTCCATGGGAGGACACGAAGAGACGTGATGGTTTTGTTTCTGAGGAGGGAGACTCAAGAGAATGTTTGCACCTTCTAGATTAAAAAAAAATAATAACTTGGTGTATTTTATAGAGCTGAATGACACGTGCACACGCGTATACAGAGCTTGACCGCTGGAATGCTGGGCATCTTGGCTCTGTTTCTAGTCTAGGGACAATATCTGAGTCACTGGATGTTTCTGTGCCTCCATTGTTTTCTTTGACACAGAGACAAAGTTGGAGCCATGGATCCATAGGGTCACATGGTGGCAGGACATAAAGTTCATGACATCACAGAGACTGCGAGGACTCAGTAAATATTACTTAACATTACTCTTTTTTAAAAATATATACATCTATTTATTTATCTGCTTATTATTTGTGTGTGTACATGCTTGCATCATAATGTGCTCATGGAGGCCATCACACAAACCCTCAGTCCTCTCCCTCCATCATGTGGGTCCCAGGAATCGAACTTAGGTCAGCAGCCTTGTCAGCAAGTACTTTACCCACTGAACTGTATCATCAAGCTCTTGATATCATTCTTAGCTGAGGCTAGATGACCAGTAACTTGTCAGGAACTGTCACTTCTGACTTGTCTAGAGATTATTTGCTTTAACTCAGAACTAAGCAGGAGAAGGTGATACCTTGGAAACAGCAGAACTTAAAAATCAAAGGGCCTGCGACCCATTCCTCATACAATCAGTATGACCTTGGAAGAGTCACTTCCCTCTCTGAACCTACTTCCTCTTTTGTAAATGGAGCTAATTTTACTGGATTGGAGGTTACAGGGGCATAGTTAAAGAGCTAGATATACTTTAATTCATGGTTGTAAGACTTGGTTGAGCCCTTGGCCTGAGGAATTGGCTCTGGAAGGGGGCAACATTTGGCTTTGCACACTATAACCTTTCCATTAGCACTGGCTAAAGGTGAAGATAAGGCCTCACAGAGTCCTCCTAAAGGATAATGTAGTAAAAGCACCACTCAATAGCATCTCTGTCTATATTTCAGAAGATATTCATATGTCCTTTCTCTTCAGATTCTTCGCAGTGCTTACCAAGTGTGGTATCCAACATAGAGTTGCTGGCATAGATAGATGGGTGGTTGGATGGATGGATGGTTGAATGAATGGGTGTATGTATAGATGGATGTTTGGATGAATGGATAGCTAAACGTATAGAAAAATAGATGGAAAAATGATGGATGGAGGAATGATGGATGGATGAGTGGTTAAGTGGATAGATGGATAGTTGAGTGAATGGCTATATGTGGATGGTTAGATAAATAAATAAATGGGTATATGGATAAATGGATGTTTGATGGATGGATGGTTGAATGAATGGAAATATGGTTGAATGGATGTGTGGATGATTGAATGATGGTTTGGTGGCTAAATGGACAGTTGGATGGAAGGAAGGATGGATGGTTGAGTTGATGGATAAATGAATGGATGGATGATTGGATGGCTGAGTGGATAGTTGGATAGATTCATAATTGAGTGATTGGCTATATGAACAGTTCAGTGGTTAGGCAGTTAAATAAATGGATGCATGGATAAATGGATGATTGATGGACGTATGGTTGGATGAATGGATGGATGAATGGATGGATGGATGGATGGATGGATGGATGGATGGATGAATGGATGGTTGAATGACTGAATGTATGGTTTGATGGCTGGATGAGTGGGTGGTTAAATGGCTATATGGACAGATGCTTGGCTGTATGGTTAGATAGTTAGATTTATGGGTGTGTGGATAAATGGACGGTTGGATAGATGGATGACTGATTGTACATATGTATGTATGTATGGGGGGGGATGGATAGTTGAACGAGTATATGCATATATATATGTATATATATATATATATATATATATATATATGGATATTCTGTATCTATTGTCCCATTTAATGGTCACAACAGTTATGTGAAATAAATAATATTGTTATCTCTGAGGAAAAAAGAACAAAAAACTAAGGTTGAAGGTTTTTAAAACTATTTCTGAATTGAGATATGATATAGTCAGCTGTTGCCAATCCTCTTGGCCAAGCCACAGATGTGACTGATCAGGGAAAGGGGGGCTCCAATGGCCAGAGTCACAGTATACATATCCCATAGCTACAAAACAAACAATAAAAAAAAAAACCCACCATTGTCCCAGGATAGTGGAGCATTTGCAGTAACATGTGTGTGGTTGGTGGTGGCTTAAAATCCCATTTTCTGATAAAATAAGTCTAGGTTAACATCTCAGTTCTTCCTTCTTTCTTCAAGCTGTATGGTTTGCTTTCCTGAACTTTAGAGAGTTCATCTGTAAAGTGAACTAGGGAAACCTGCTAGGAGATTGGGAAGAGTTCTCATTCTGATGAAAAGAAAAAAAAAATACTTACTGGAAAAAAAAAAAAAACCATCTCCTGGGGACAACAGTGGTCATTCCTGAGGTTAGCTCAGCAGCGGTGGTTGTCAGGTGAAGGCTGGGAACAGCAGAGGCAGTGAAGGGCAGGGCCTGTGCAGACCAGAGAAGGAGTACATGAGTGCTTAGACCCAGGGAAAGCCCCCAGGACATCATTGTTGTTCCTGGTTTTGAGTCATAGTAGGACAGTCTCTTTGGTGGGGTGACCGTAGGTGGTCCTGGACTTCTGAACGTCCAGTCCATTCACAGCACCTTCGATTTCACCTCACACTAGAGACAGATAGTTGATGTGAATGGGAACCTCTGTCCCCTGACTCGACTATAAACTTGGGGAGGTTAGGGACATCGGTGGCTTGTTTGGCTTTGTCTTATAAAGTCTCACGTGATGACTGGCACATAGAAGTGTTTGTTGGATGAATCGTCAGGAAGATTTTAACAAACAGCCTCAGGACAGTGACCCCCGGTGTCAGCCAAATCTGGGCCCTTCTTGTCCTTTCTGTGTCCTCACTGTGTTGGCTTTTGTAGCTTGTTTCTGACCCAAAGTGGTTCTCCCAACATCAGGCGTCATGTTGACTTTTGTATGTCCGAGGCTGGAGGAGACCAGAAGAGTTTATCTCAACACACTTGGGGTACCCCTTCCCTGGCATTATTTTCACTAATGTTTTTCAATTAAAAAATCAAGTTTCCCCAGAAATCTCTCAGCAGACTTTCCTAGATTAATAAAAGCTCAAAGTCAAGGTGGGAAGGAATGGGAAAGCCAAGGCTGGTTTAGCCCAGCCATGCTCCTCTCTTGGGCACAGCATACTACTGTTTCATGTTCTGTTACAGCAGGTTTCTGGACCTCAGCACCACCAGCATGCTGGCTGAATAACTGTCGTAGAGAGCTATCCTGCATGTTGTAGGGTGCTAAACACCATCCCTGAACTCTGCTGTACTCACCAGAGGCTAATAATGTCTCTCGCCATCAGCTGTGGCCACTGAAAAAGTCTCTAGATTCTAAACACGTGTCCCTGAGGATACAGATCACACCCATGTGTTAAATGGGATCAGGGATAGCTACTGTGCAGTGTCTACTACAGGGCAGCATACTGGAACTCATAGATTGGTGCTTGCTTTAGGTACCTGGGTCTCCTGCCTAGCTGACTTTGGAGCTGTCCTGGGAAACTGTGAGGATAAGATGCTGTGGTGTGCACAATCTGTGTGCTAATTTGACCCCTGGCTTTGTTTATTTCCTATCTTTGTTTTCCTTGATTATTAGTAATATATCATTTCCATTACTACTCTGACTTCTTTGAGGGCCAGCTCTGAACTGTCTGTTCTTTTTTCTTGTATTTGCACCATTTATACAACAGGTTTCTATAGGATAGGGCTCTATGTAGTCCGAGGAAGGTTAATTGAATGGATGAATCAATGGAAAGATGGGTGGATGGATGGATGGATGGATAGGTGGATGGATAGATGGATAGGTGGATGGATAGATGGATGGATGGATAGGTGGATGGATGGATGGATAGGTGGATGGATGGATGGATGGATGGATAGGTGGATGGATGGATGGATAGGTGGATGGATGGATGGATGGATAGGTGGATGGATGGATGGATAGGTGGATGGATAGATGGATGGATGGATGGATAGATGGGTGGATGGATGGATGGATAGATGGATAGGTGGATGCATAGATGGATGGATGGCTAGGTGGATGGATAGATGGCTAGGTGGATGGATAGATGGATGGATGGATAGGTGGATGGATAGGTGGATGGATAGATGGATGGATGGATGGATGGATGGATGGATGGATGGATGGATGGATAGGCTGGTGTGGCCAGAATAGCAACACCTGCAAGTGTTTAGGACAGGACAGATAAGGAGCTAGGTGTCATTTATTAGCCACTAACAACAGGCCCCCACTAGGGTGATATATCTGTTTCTAAGTGTCAAATGAGCCCCAAATTTTTCATGGGATAAAGGCCTCATCCTTTTGACCAATAGCAGCAGCCTTGGGTCAGAAGCTGTCACTCTGGGCAAATGGCTCTCTCACTTACAGCTGTACAAAAGTGTTCTTCCTTCATCCCTTTGTCTGACACTTCCGGGATCTCGTGGGGAATCTTGGCAGGTTCTATGTAGCCCTAGTTGGCCTGGACTCACTCTGTAGACCAGGCTGGTCTCCAGCTCACAGAGATCCACTTACCTCTGCCTATGGAGTGCTGGGATCCAAGGTGTGCACCACAACACTCAATTTAGGATTTTACTTTGTAGCCTAGGCTATCCTGGAATTCACTCTCTACCCCAGTCTGGCTTTAAGCTTGCAGCTGTTCTCCTGCTTCTGCCTCTTGGATCCTGAAATAAGATAGCAAGCGTGTGCCACCAGGTCCAGCTTCAATTTCTTTATCCATCAAGTAAAACTTGGGTTGTTTGTAAGGATTCCATGAGCTAATGAAGGAAGAAAAGTACAAACTATAACATGTTTTGTTCCTTTGAAGGATGATAGGCCCAAAGTTGAGTAAAACCCCAGATGCTAGCCAATGGTGGGGTCATGTCCAGTATCTACAGATGCTCTAAGCCTTCATTTCCGAAGTGCAGTCTTTTCCCACCACTCTTCTAACCCCCTCCACACATCTTTCCACCATACCTCAACATGGAAGCCTCTATGATTCAGGTTCACAAGCCTGGCTGCACATGGGAAGCTTTTCTGTTTTTAGTTGTGTGTGTGTGTGTGTGTGTGTGTGTGTGTGTGTGTGTGTGTGTATGTGTGTGTGTGTGTGTGTGTGTGTGTGTGTGTGTGTGTGTGTGTGTGTGTGTGTTGGGGGGTCCTGGTATACCACAAATCATTGTAGGGCTCTTGGGTGTCAGTCCTCTCCTTCTCCTTCCATCCACCTTGTTTGAGACGGGGTCTCTTTATGATTCACCATAGCATTCACCAGCTAGCTGACCCCCAGCCTCTTGGGAGGCTCTTGCCTCTGCCTCCTATTGCCCCTGTGAGCATGCTGAAATTGCAGATGCATGTTGCTGCATATGGCTTTACATGGGGCCTGGGGATCCAAACTCCAATCTTCACAATTGTACATCAAGGGCTTTATCCACTGAGCCGTGTCCCACCCCACCCCCCCCCACTGCCGCTGTAGCCCAAGGGAGACCTTCTTAAACTCTACATCTGGAGAATGAGGGTCTCCTGGAGTGAGATCCAAGCATCTTTCATTTTCATTGAGGTCTGTATGTGACTTTGGGCATCCCAGTCAGCTGGGATTTGGAAGCTATTGCCTCACTTCCTCCCGTGTAGCAAAGAGAAGAACGCGTCCCCAGGATGCATCCTGAAGCCCGATGCACCCATTACTTGACTCTGCTCTTGTTCATTTATGTCTTCAACAGCTGTCTAACTGGAAGGGGTTTGCAGACACACTGCTAGGCACTGGGAACACAGAGACAAAATGTGGTTTCAGAGACTGACTCCATTTGCTGGCATGGTGGACAAGCCCACACGGACCAAAGAGAGAGCAGGCCTGACATGGGCAGCAAGCTGTGGGAACACAAGCTGCTTTTGGGGGAGAGGATCGGGGACCTCTTGTCTCTGTGAGAGCAGACTGATATCTTAGCTGGACCAGAAAGGTTTAGCAGGTCCAGGAGAGGAGAGAAGGAGAGGGTTCCAGCTGAGATGACAGCCTATACAAAGATCCAGAGCCTGGCTACACACTGTACTGACTTTATTGGCAGCAATTGACTCTGCCCTTTTGAATAGTGTCTTGGTCCTGAGCTGGCTGTTCTGTGGCTGGCTTATCTAGTCCCTAAAAGCAACCTGGGGTACTGAAGTGCAGAAGTTGGGCCTTCTAGTCTTTCTGACTCATGTCGCTGGCATGAGAATGGACCTCCTCCAACGGGAGAGAAATGTTCCCCTCGGAGCCCCTTCTAAGTCCCACACAGGATGCTACTAGACACGGAGTGTATTTTGTCCCTTTTGATCTTCAAAACAAGATGTCGAAGTGGAGAGTCTTCTGTTCCTTTGTTCTTGAGACAGGCCTCACATTGTAGCCCAGGCTGATCTCAAACTCCTGTCATCCCCTCCTGCTTCAGCCTCCCAAGCACCAGAACTGTAGGCATGTGCCACCAAACCCAACCTTGGGTTTTTAAGATTCATTTGTATGTGTGTACGTGTGCACATGTGAGTGTATGCCATGTATGTGCAGGTGTCCCAGAGACCAGAAGAGGATGTCAGATCCCCTGGAGATAGAGTTACAGGTATTTGTGAGCCACCCATGGTGGGTGCTGGAAACCAAACTCGGTTCCCCCGGAAGAACAGAATGCCTTCTAAATCACCAAACCTAGAATATTGGAGACAGAATTTCACCCACAGGGTAGCCCAGGCTGGCCTTGCACTCATGTATGATCCTCCTGCTCCTTGAGTACTAAGATTACAGGAGGGAGCCTCCAGTCTAAGGTGTGTTTATTTGTTAGATCTATTGAAACAGGGTATAGTGTAGCCCAGGCTAGCCTTGTACTGAGTAGGTAACTGAGAATGATATCAAACTTCAGACACTCTTGCCTCTATTTCCTAACCTTTGTGTGTGTGTGTGTGTGTGTGTGTGTGTGTGTGTGTGAAAGTTTTCTGTATAACAGCTCTGACTGTCCTGGAACTTGCTTTGTAGAACAGGCTGGTCTCAAACTCAGATAGATCAGCCTGCCTCTGTCTCCCGAGCGTTGGGAGGCATGTGCTGCCACTGCCTGGCTTAACCTGCCTTGCTTTAAGATGGGTTGTTTATTCCCATCCTGCACAGAGCAATAAATTCAACTTTTCTAAACAAGTTTCTTTGTGTTGCTGAGAGAGAAGTTAGAATGTAGTCTCGTGTCACATTAACACTCTCGCTGAGCTTACCCCTCACATCAGCAGCTGCAGGCTGTGCAGCGCATCTGCTGGTGGCTCTGGTTCTAGAGCCTGCCTGGGTTCAGACTGAAGTCTAGCTGTGTGAACTGGGGTCTGTTCCTTAGTCTTCTGTGTGCCGTGTTCTTCCCTTGATGCCTAGAAGCATGGCTGGCATCTTTCCTAAGGCTGTGATGGGGGTGGAGGACAGTTCACCTGTAGTGGATTTTTAAAATTAATTAATTAATTGTGTGGTACTGACGATTAGATTGAAGGCTTTATGCATACTAGACAAGTGCTCTACCACTGAGCCACATCCCCAGCCTGTGTTGTCCCTGGAAGGGGCTACCTGGGTACCCTGCGGAAAGGGCCGTGTGCATCTCAACCATTGGTGTTATTTCTGTAGCTATAAATTGAGTTCAAAGCCAGCCTCTGAGACACAGTGAGTTCAAGGCCTAGAGTATTTGAAACTCTGTCCTAAAACAGAAAACAAAAACCAGTATAGTATACCAATGAGGGCTCTTTATATGCATTATTCCTAATTCTCAGAGTGACCCTGTGAGGTAAACAGTGTTGTTGCTCATTTTACAGATGAGGAAATGAAGGCACAGATCAATCAGGCCACTCAGCCAAAGTGACCAAAGGCACTCGGGGTGACATGGTGCCAGCCCAAGCATGTGGGCCTGGGGCCTGTGCTTTTATTATGCATAGCATATACAGTAGGTACAGTATGCACATATATTATAGCATATACAGTGTGCACAATATATATAGTATATATAGTACATTGCACAATATATACTGTATATACAATATGTACATATACAATATGCACAGTATATATAGCACATTGCACAGTATATACAGTATGCACAGCATATATAATACATACAGTATGCACAGCATATATAGTATATACAGGATGCACAGCATATACAGAATATATAGTACAATGTACTCTGATCGAGGATGGTGATCCATAGGTTTTAAAGCCATAGGACAGAATGTTCAAAAGGTTCCTGACCACACTTCCAAGCAGCACTGCTTTCATGGTATCCCACAGGGAACAGGCTGGTTGTATCAGGACATGGACAAACACTTCCAAATCTTTCTGAATTTGTTTTACATTGAATTAGAAAGATTTATAATGGTCATATTAAGGCATTGATAGAAAAGCTCTCAAAAACCAAAAAAGTCTATATTCTTAATAATAATAATAATAATAAAATATTAATAATATTAATAAAATAATAATAAAACTAACATGTACCTTCAAAAAAAGAAGAATAGCATGTAAGTGTTTGCATGTAAAGAAAGTACAGCCAATAGGCTCCTGAGTGAAGAGCTGTGGGGAGGACGGAAGCTGGATGCTGGGTGCTGGAAGCTGACTCTGCAGTTCATGACTCCTATGGGACTCCCTACTGTACAAAGCACTTTGTAAAACCCAATGCTTTCATTCCTCTTAACCGCCCAGTGACATAGGTACTGTAATGACGTTGATATTGTAATGATAATGATATTATTTGTCGGACAAGACAGCAAGGCTCAGAGAGGTTAAATAACTCACCTCAAATCACGCAGCCCCGGAGTGATGGGACTGGAACTCCAACCAGTATGTATAAGGAGAGCAGAGCTAGCTGATATAACAAACAAGCCCAGAGAACGTAACTCCTTTACAGTTATCCAGGGGACCCCCCTTTTCTCACCTCTTGGAAGATGCCTCTATTTTTTACCCCAACATCCCACTGCAAAAGGTAAAATTTTCTTTATCACCCCTGGCTCCTGGTTCTGAAAAAGGGGTGAACAAAGCTGGTTCTGTTCCTCATTCTGGCAGCCCTGCTGACAAAGGGAATTCTAGGATTCCCCAGATTCTTCTGTGAATGCAGAAGTGTTGTGTGGAGAACATCTGTGTTGTGTTGTATGCGTACGTTGATGGCGAGAATGCATGGAAGGCCTTGGCTGGTAGTTGACAACGGCTGTGGATAACAGCAGCCCCAGCAATGAGTTCCTTCGGTTGGAGACAGTGAAGCTGCAGCTGTGTGTGGTAGCTCACATCTGTAATCCTAACTCCCAGGAGGGTGAGGCAGGGAGATTATGAATGTGTGGTTAGCCTGGGTGACAGGGAAACCCTCACTCCGAACAGTAACAAAACCCCCAAAGAAATCAAAAGATGACCACGAAGGGCAGGGGGCACATCTCTAAGTTCCCCGTGAGGGGTGCGGCAGGGAAGGAGAGGCCGTGTCCCTGGCTCTGGTGGCACTTGCAGTGTGGTGGAGACGAGGGGCAAACAGCTCCCTGAGTATGCCACTTCTCAGCCTTAGGGGAATGGCGTTGACGGTGCTGGACAGACATGAGGTGGTCTTAGATTTGGGTGGTCAAGGAAGACCTCTGAATGGAGGTCATATGAGAGCTAATCCAAATTACGAGAAGAAATCGGCTCTGGGAAGAGCTGGGGAAGAGGTCCTTTGGCAGAGGAAGCAGCTTTTGCAAAGAGCTTGAGGAAGGGAGTCTAGTGCTCCAGGCGGGGGTTGGGTAGGGGTGAGGTTGGGTAGGGGTGAGGTGGGGTGTTGATAAGAAGGCCAGTGTAGCTGGAAAGCGGTTAGCGCCGGGGGCGAAGAAAACAGACCATCGGACAAGCTCAGACCTTGTGCAGCCTTTCCGGCCATAGAGAAGAGCTGGGATTTATTCTCCATGTAACCTCAAACCCCAGAAGAGCGGTTCTTAACCTGTGGGTCTTGACCCCTTTGGGATCGACCTACCCTTTCACAGGACTCATCTAAAACTATCCAAAAACACAGATATTTACATTAAGATTCATAACAGTATCAAAATTACAGTTTATAAAGTAGCAACAAAGATAATTTTATGATTGGGGGTCATCACAACATGAGGAACTGCATTAAAGGGTCACAGATTGGGACAGTTGAGAACCTGAATGCAACAGTGACGCCCTAAGCCTCTCTAATGCTGCCCTTTACCCCCATAACCTTCTGACCTCTGTTCCCATTCCTTTTTTCCTTTTTCTCTCACTCTTTAAAATTTTTTTATTTTTAATTTATTTAAAAACAGGGTCTCGAGTAGCCCAGACTAGCCTTCAGTTTGCCATGGTGGCTGGAGCTGGTTTTGAACTCTGATCCTCTGACTTCCTTCCACTCTCCAAGCATGGGATTTTAGGCATATACAACCAGGCCTAGCTTTACTCATTTACCTCCAAGTCTTGCTGTACAGCCCAGGGTGGCCTTGGGATTCGGATCCTCCACCCTCAGCTAGAATTACAGGTACGCTCCACCCTTCTGGCCTGGTTTTTGTTTTCAGATGTCAGTGAAGCTTGAAGCAGTGTGGAGAGCACACAGTAGGTGCTCCATAGATGTTTGTGGACTGTCCAAACACAGATGGGGACAGTAGGGTCCCTGTACTGAGCAACTGGCTGGGTTCATGGTGTGGGAAGGAAGCCACAGCCCCTGCCTAGGCCCTGCCCTAGGTAAACATGCCTCCCTCTTCCCAGACGGCCGATGTTTGACAAGTGTCTGTTGTTGGGCTGGCCAAGGCTGGCCACCACACTGCCAAGGCCCCAGGATTCTCCAAGACAGGCATCAGAGGCAGCCACACTTCAGGGAGAGCCTGGGAGGACCCCTCAGAGTTCTTTGAACAGGTCTGAGAAAGGCTGGGAAGGCAGAAAGACCCTGGGAGCGGGCAGAGGGGGCCTGTCCTGGACAGAGAGCCCAAGGAACTGGAGCTAGCATTGGGCTTAGCTGTGGGCACAAGAGGAACCAGGAAACAGTCCCAGGCCTGTGCCCCAGGTGTCTGTCTTGTCTAAGGTACTGTTTCCTCAGCTGTACATTGAAGGGTCATGTTTGGCTTGTTTATTTGACGCAGGGTCTCACTCTGTAGCCCAGGCTGGTTTGGAAGTCTATATGTAGTCCAGGGTGGCCTTTAATTCATGGTAATTCTCCTGTCTGAGCCTCCTAGCTGCTGGGATACAGGTGTTCATTTAAGACAATGGCTCATGTAGACATGCTGTGTAGACAAGAATGACCCTGTACTCCTTACTCTCATGCCTCTATCTCCCCAGTGCTGGGATCGCAGGTTGTGGGCCAGCACACCTGGCTGCAGCTTCCAGTTTCTTTTAAGAAGGTGGAAGGTCGGGCTGGACAGATGGCTCAGTGGTTAAGACCACTTCATGCTTTTCCAGAGGACCTGAATTCAGTTCCCAAAATCCATGTTGGATACCTCACTATTATTTTTAATTCTGGCTCTACGGAGATGTGACTTGATGTCTCTGGCCTTCACTGGTCCCTGCGTGCACGTGCACACACTTTAAAATAAAATAAAATAATTAACTAAGGGAAGAGGAATAACATTAATGCTGTTCCCTCCCTCCCTCTCTTCCTTCCTTCCTTCCTTCCTTCCTTCCTTCCTTCCTTCCTTCCTTCCTTCCTTCCTTCTGCTTGTCAGGGCATGCTAGGCCTGGGTCAGGCCACAAGTTAGTGTCAGAACCCAGGCTAGAGCTGGGCCGTGATGGTGCACACCTTTAATCCCAGTACTCGGGAGGCAGAGCCAGGCAGATCTCTGTGAGTTTGAGGCCAGCCTGTCTACAGCGTGAGATCCAGGACAGGCACCAAAACTACACAGAGAAATCTTGGCTCAAAAACAAAAAACAAAAACAACAACAAAAAACTCTTTATGGGGCTGGAGAGATGGCTCGGAGGTTAAGAGCACTGACTGCTCTTCCAGAGGTCCTGAGTTCAATTCCCAACAACCACATGGTGGCTCACAGCCATCTGTAATGAGATCTGGTGCCCTCTGCTGGCAGGTAGGCAGCATGTAGAACCCCTAGTGAATTTGTGCCCTCTCACAGAGCTCCTGTCAACCAGTACAGCTCTCTCTGGCCCTGGCTTTTCCTGGAAGTGCTGTCTCTTAGATGTGTTTCCACACACCTACAGTCTAGTTTTAAAAACTAGGTTTCTAGATAGTTAGATATTTCACTTCGGTTTTCTTAGGTTTTTTTTTTTTCTTTTCCTGGTTTGTTTTTGTTTGAGACCCATATAACCCAGAGTGCCCTTGAACTCACTGTGTGGCCAAGGATGATGACCTTGAATCTCTGATCCTTCTGCCTCCACCTTCCAGGTGCTAACATGTGCTGAATGCAGGTGTATGCTGCTGTTAGCAATGGTCAGTGTCTGTGCCTGGTCTTTCCAGGTTCTTGGCCTCTTAACTAAAGAACTGAAAATCAAGGCTCACCCAGATGTGCAGAAGCAGCGAGATAACTTCATTTGAAACCAAGCGATAGTGCAGGGTATCCAGGGAGACACTGTCATGATTGACAGCCGGCCACCCGCGTGGAAACAGTCAGGAGCCATGATTATTGTCCCAGGCTTCCTTTATGGGGTTCAAGAGAAGGAGGAGCTGGTTACTAACAGGTACACTTGGGTGGTTCTCTGTTTTGATGGGTATATTAGGCTATATAATCATTACTCTGCATGTCCCTTCCCATAATGCATTTGTTTTAATCATATGCCCACCCAATTATGCAGAGGCGTGAGATGGAGAGCAGGAGATTGATTCACTGTAAGATATTACGAGAGGACAGCATTTTTGCCTTTCTGCCATGTACCCAAAGTCACTTTAGGCCACATCAGTCCTTCTATCCTTCACACCCAGGAGTGCTGGAAATACACTTGTACAGAAACTGTCTACATCTGAATGTTACCAGGGGCGAGGAAACATATACAGAGATAGGAGTACGTACACGTTGTAGCCCAATGCGGTTGGGGGCCCGTGGGTATTTCAGAGTTGCTAGAAGCATTGCTCACAGAGGAGTGTGTGTGCATGGAGTGTACAGGTGAAGGAACTAGACTACCAAGTATATTGTTGCAAGAAGGTACGGTATGCACAACTCCAAACCAAATGGGATCCCAAGCCAAACTATTTTTTTTTTTGCTTGCCTACCTTACTACCATCCCTGGTTTGTGTAATGCTGAGAATGGACCCCATAGCCTCATGTATGCTAGGCAAATCATCCACCAACTGAACAACATTTCCAGCACAATTTTTCTAGACATTTTTAACAGTAGGGCTTTTTTTTTTTTTTTTTTTTTTTTTGGTTTTTTCGAGACAGGGTTTCTCTGTGTAGCTTTGCACCTTTTCCTGGAACTCACTTGGTAGCCCAGGCTGGCCTCGAACTCACAGAGATCCGCCTGGCTCTGCCTCCCGAGTGCTGGGATTAAAGGCGTGCGCCACCACCGCCCGGCTTAAACAGTAGGGCTTTAAAAAACGAAGTCAAGAGTGATGTTATACCTCTGTAATACCAGCAATTGGGAGATCAAGGCAGGAGAACCAGGTATTCAAGGCCATCCTTGGGTATGTAATGAGTCTGAGGCTAGCCTGGGCTACATAAGACCCTGTCTCAAATAAGAAGATTACATTACTGGATTGTATGTTGCTGATGCACAGGAAGACAGTAGATCAACCTTCCCCCCAAGTCTCTCTGTTTCCTTAAGTAGAAAATATTTTAAATATGGAGAAATGCCCAGAAGGTAATATTTTGTGAACAAGATCCCCTTTCATTCTAATCCAGTCCTACTGTGTGGTCATATGTTCTTTGAGTTTAGTTATGTTTGTTTGATTATTTTGTTGACTTATTATTAGTGATGTGTGTGTGTGTGTGTGTGTGTGTGTGTGTGTGTGTGTGTGTGTGTGTGTAGGACATGTGAACATCCTAGAATAACCCTCAGGAGTTGATTACCTCCTTCCTCTACCATGGGCTATAGGTTTGGGGGCATGTGTAGTGTTTTCAGCTACTAGGTTATCTCACTGGGCCTATTTATGTTGGTTATAATCCAGTCCCATGAATCTGATGCTCTATTCTGACCTCTGTGGGCATCAGGCACACACATGGTGCATAGACTTGTATGTAGGCAAAAGATTCATACACATAAAATAATAAAAAATGTACAGGGACTGGAGAGATGGCTCAGGAGTTAAGAGCACTTGTTGTTCTTACAGAGGACCAGGCCTCAGTTCCCAGAGCTTCTTCTGACCTCCTCGAACATCAGGCACACATGAGGTGTACACACGTGCACACGAAACACACACATAAAATAAAACTTAAAAGCCTAAAAAAATTAAGCATATTTATTCATTTATTTATTTTGTGTGCACGGAGTGAGGGAGACACATGCCTGCCAAGGTACCTGTGAAGCTCAGAGGACATCTGGTAGGAACTGGCCTTCTCCTTCCACCACGTGGTGCTGAGGATTGAACTCAGGTCACCAGGCCTGGCAGCAAGCACTTGTACCCGCTGAGCTACTTGCCACCTTGTTATCATTATTGATGTTTTGTTTTGTCTGTCGGTCTCTGTGAGACGACAGGTCTCCCTAGATAACCCGGGTGGGTCTCGAACTTGCATCACCCTCCCAAGTGCTGGAATGTAGACATGGTCTACCATGTCCAACTTGAGAACTGATGTCCGTCTGGCCCACAGTTCTGAAGTGAGAAGTGTGTGGTGTGTAAGCACCTCCTGAGGGCTTTCAAGGTGTCTTATCTTCATGACATCAAATGCTAACTACACCCAGAAGCCCTTCCTCCAAAATACCATTAACATAGGTATTTGGCGATTAGATTTCCAATATCTGGACACCCGGGGACCCTTTCACGCCCCTGTGCATATCATTACACTTTTGTCATGTGGATGAACAGTTGATCTAACTGTCATAGAACAGGATGTTCCTTATTGAGTGATTTTCAATGCCATATTTTTTTTCTTTCATTTTCAAATCTATGCAGACCTGTCTGTCTTGGTTAGGTTTCTATTGCTGTAATAGAACACTGTGATCTAAGCAACTTGGGGAGGAGAGGATTTATTTCATCTTGTAGTTCACAGACCACACTCCATCACTGAGAGAAGTCAGAGCAGGAACTAAAGGCAGGGACCTGGAGGCAGGAACTGAAGCAGAAGCCATGGAGGAATGTGATCTACTTAGAGGCTTGTTCCTCATGGTTTGCTCAGCCTGCTTCTTCTACCGTTCAGGGGTGGTATCACTCACAGCGAGCTGGGCTCTCTCACATCAATCATTCATTAATCAAGGCGCTGCCCCACAAACTGTCCTACAAAGCCAATCTTACAGAGGCATTTTCTGAATTAAGACTCCCTTTTCCCAGACATGGCTAGGGTTGTGCCAAGCGAACAAAAACCAACCTACACTGTCCTAGGCTCAGGAACCATGTTTAAAAAATTCTTGACAAGGGTGAATAAGGTTGGATATGGAAGTACATGTCTGTAATTCCAGCACTTGAGAGCTGGAGGCAGGGGGATCTGGAGTGCATTAGTCAGTGTTCTCTAGCAGAGCAGAACTGATAGGAGAAAAATATATGTGTAATTGATTAAATCAGTTGACATTGAAATAGTGACACCTGAGAGGCTGAGGCTCTGGGAGGTGCTCTGTCCTAGAAGTGGGGTGTATCAGCAGTGGGGGGGATTCCACAGTGGCTGTCTCGCACTAAAGAGGTGCAGAATCCAGTAGCTGCTCAGTCTCTGAGGCTGGGCGCCTCAGCAGTTCCAATTTAGTGCCAAACCCTGGAGGGTTCCTGCAGAGCAGCTGGTTCTTAGCCATGATGGACATGTGGGGATGCTGATTCTGGTGTCTGTGGGGTACTCAGCAGCTTCAACAACAGGGAAAGTTAACTTGGTAAGAGGAAAGGCTGGGAGAGCTGGAGGCCAAGATAAGAAGACAGTTGCCGCGCCCTTTATATCTAGCATGCTACCAGAAAGTAGCACTGATTTACGGAATGGGTCTTCTCACATCGCTTACGGCAATAGTGAGACTCCCTTCTCAAGTTGACATTGAAACCTACCATCACACAAAGTTCAAAGTCATCCTCAGCTCTACAGCCAGTTTGAAGACAGCCTGGGATACAGGAGAATATTTCAAAAGAAAAATCAATCAATAAAATACTCACCTGAGGCTGGGCGGTAGTGGCACATGCCTTTAATGCCAGCATTCAGGAGACAGAGGCAGGTGGATCTTTGTGAGTTCCAGGACAGCCTTGGCTGTTTACACAGAGAAACTCTGTCTCAAAACAAACAAACAAACAAACAAACGTGTGTGTGTGTGTGTGTGTGTGTGTGTGTGTGTGTGTGTATGTGAGATGTATGTCTAGGCCAGCTAGTATATAGGAAGCCCTAGGTTTGATTCCCCCGTACCATATAAGAATCCACTTGTAGGGATTAGAGAGATGGCTCATTGGTCGAGTATACTGACTGCTCTTCCAGAGGACCTGGGATCAATTCCCAGCATCCACATGGCAGCTCACAACTGCCTGTAACTCTGAGACCCGACACTCTCACACAGCCATACATGCAGGGAAAAACACCAACACACACACACACACACACACACACACACACACACATCACCATCATCATCACCATCACCATCACCATCATCATCATCATCATCATCACCAAAGAACCCACCTGTAAACTCAGGAGATAGAGGCAGGAAAATGAGGAGTTCAAGGTTATACCTGCCTACACAGTGCACTGGAGGCCAACCTGAGAGCATGAGAGAGACCCTGTCTCAAAAGACAAACAGGAAGAGGAGCTGATGAGGTCTCACCTCTCTGTAAGGACATGTTTGAAGTGAAATTGGCTGATGGAGACTGGAGAGACATTTCCTTCAGTGGTGTACCTTGGTGAGGTGCTCATACTTCTGTAAATGGCCCTAATGACCTCACTGGGTTACACACACACACACACACACACACACACACACACACACACACACACACACGGTATGAATGTGGAAAGGGGCTAGTTAAGAGGGATAGGATTACTGGGAGAGGGGAGGCAGGAAGAGTAACGAAGGGAGAGTAAATATGACCAGATTATACTGGAGATGTTTGAGGAGCACCATACTGCTTTCCACAGAGGCTGTGCTGCTTTATACTCCCAGCAGTAGAGCACAGGGCTTTCCATGTCTCTACAGCCTCACAAACTCTCTCTAGCCTAGGCTGGCCTGGAAGTCACTATGTAGCCCAGGCTGGCCTCAAACTCATAGAGCTCCCCTGCCTCTGCCTCCTGAGTGCTGGGATTAAAGGTGTGCACCATCTCTGCCCGGCTTGGGTTGGGTTTTGAGGCAGAGTATTGCTGTGTAGCGTAGGCTGGTGTTGAACTTTACGTCCTCCTGCCTCTGCTTGTGAGTTCTGGGATTGTAGGCATGCACCACTACGCCTGGCTTTCTTACTGTTGGTAGTTTTTGTTTTTGTTTTTATTTTCCCCAATGCCCAGTGATGCTAGTCTTTCCACGGTTGCATTGATCATTGCTTTGAAGTGTCTGTTCAAGTCCTCAGGTGAAGTTGCCTGTTTTCTGATGTTGGGCCGTGTGTAGTCTTACCAGCCGCTAGATGATTTACAGGTGTTTTCCTCCCAGTGGACTGCCTTTCCACTCTGTTGATAGTGTCCTTTTGATGTGCGTTCTTTGAGAGCAATGGAACTTCTCTTGTCTCTCAGTAAGCTTAGCCCAGGGACCTAGAGTGCTGGATAATCACAGTCGGTCTTCAAAGCCGTCCCGAGCCAGTGTCGCCTGGGCTCATTGTCTCAGAAGAATAAGAAATGCAGACCGGGCCGGTAGTGGTGGCTGGTGGCGAACGCCTTTAATCCCAGCACTTAGGAGGTAGAGGCAGACGGATCTTTGTGAATTCGAGGCCAGCCTGTCTACAGAGTGAGTTCCAGGATAGGTAGGCTCCAAAAGCTACACAGAGAAACCCTGTCCCAAAAAACCAAAAGAAAGAAAAAAGAATGCAGACCAGAAGAGAATAGAGTGAGCACACATTTATTAAGAAGAGTGAAAAGAACTCCTAGAGGGAATAATGCCCTCCTACTGCCCCACCCTGTGATCTTTCATGGGTCTTACAGGAACTGAATACAGACTTGAGGTCATCTTTATTGTGACCGGTCACTTTTAGTACATCATGGGCTGAAACTGTGAGGAGTTCACATGTCTTCCACAGCTCTCTGAACCTGACTAGAGAACTTCCTGTGTTCCAGAATGACCTTGAACCCCTGATCCTTCTGCCTCTACCTTCCAAGTGCTCCACCATGTCCAGCTTGTCAACCTTCTTCTTTTACATGTGGGGACCCAATTTCTGCACCATGTTTGAGTTTGGTTGTATTTAATTTGAGATATTTGGTCCCTGGAGAGACTGCTTTGCCCAGCTTCTGGAATCCACAACCCATCTTCCCTGACATCATGGTTCCCAGGCTTGCATCTGAGACACACACACACACACACACACACACACACACACACACACACACACACACACACACACAATCTAACATCTGGGTCTGTCAGCATTGCCCCTGGTAGGACAAAATCACATTCCATAGTAAGGTCATTATTCTGGGCCCAAGTTTTTCTCCCATCTATTGATTCTGGTTTGCTCTCTGGGGTTGTAGGAACCAGAGAATTCTTATTTCCCAAGAAACGCTTTGTTTCTCAGTGCTGGAAGGAGACTCAAGGATTTGCAGTTTAATGAGCTACCAGCTCGGACCCATTTTGAACCCAAACATAGCTGCATGCTGGGCACCTGCATGCCAGGTGTAAAGGCTTATCACAGTCGCTCCACAAAGCACTCTATAAAGAGGCTCCATTGTTGAGTCCTATCTTCTAGGTGAAGTAAATAAGATCTGAGGAGCTTGTAACTTGCCCAGGATCAGACAGTTCAAAGGCCACAGCCCCAGCCCTTAGCTGAACCGCCTCTCTGCTGCCCCATAGTGCTCCTCTCCACACCTCAGTCATTCTCCAAAGGGCACAGCTGTGGCAGGCAGCCCATCCTGTCCTAAGCGTTCCTCCGAAAATTAAAGCCCAATGCCAGCGTCCATGCATGGTCATTTCAGGACAGTGTGCAGAGGGCATTGGCTCTTTCAGCCTGAGCCCTGCATTCTCATGAGTGACCCATGACATTTTGGAGTTGGAGTAGCTGTCTCCAAATAAAACCAAGGGCTCTGTTGTGTCATCTGCCGGGTGAGCCTTCCCCATCCACAGCATCCCTGGGATTTATTTTTAGCCTGTGGAGAGAATTTTTTCCCTTCTCCGTGGGGTTCACACTGGGATTCAGAGACATTTAGGTCATTGTGTTTTATTTAAGACAAAACATGTAGCCCATGCCAGCCTCCCTCTGCAGCTCGGGCTGGCTTTGAACTCCTGATTCTCTTACCTTGGCCACCCTGGTGCTGGAGTCACAGGTGTGTGCCACTGTGGCCAGATGGAGTTTGGATCTTTATACTGTCTTTGTTTTACAGCTAACGTCTTTGTAGCACTCACAGTGTACCAGACACAGTTCTAGCCCTTTATCAACATGAATGCTGGTAATCCCCACTATAGCCCAGGAGCCCACACATTACCTGTAATATCTGCAAGTAAGAAAACAGACCCAGGGCTGGGGGTCCAGTGCAGCGGCAGAGTGCATGCATTCAAGGCCAGGAAGTCAAGGCCCCGAATTTGTTTATTCAGCCTTGACATGGTGCTGGCTCCACACTTTCTAACCATCTCCCCTGGGTTTTTATTCTGCAGGGTGATAGGGAACCCTCTTTTTTTTTTTTTTTTAACAAGGGCACAGGAGCATTGAAAGGCAAATAATTTCAAGTCAGGATGTAACAAAATGGTTTATTTCATTCTGATTATTTTCCATTGCTTTCTACTTAGGGAATGATATTTCACTTGATGGGAATAACATTTCCTTTGAAAATAAATCTAGGAGCTGGAGATGTAGCCCAATCAGTAGGGTGTTTGCCTAGCATGTTTGAGCGCCCCATCTCCAGCACTGTATAAAAACCAGCCTTAGTGTCACAGTCCTGTCATGCCAGCACTAGGGAGGTGGAACCAGTAGGAGCAGAAGTTCACAGTCGCTGTCAGCTACACAGCAAGTTCGAGGCCAGCTTGGGCTATGCGAGGCCCTACCTCAAAAAGTTAAAAAAGAAATGAATAAAATAAAAGGCTATAAAACAAATCCAAGTAAAAAGAAGTGACTTGGTGCAAGAAAATTTGTATGTAGGTAACATTAGAGATGATGATAGAACCAATACTGGTCTTGGGGAAACGTGTGATGCTTTTAGGAAGCCTGCCCCAACTGATCAGACAAAACACCCAAGCCTGGCTCTGCTTAGCTGGTTTCTAGTTCTCTTACAGTGCATGTCCCTCCTTATTCAGCAGGGGGCGCTCCTCACCACGGTGACTCAATACTCACCCTTGTTTCCATAAAGAAGCACTTAGTCTCAAAGCTTCCGCACTGGGGCTTGCACTGCTTGCTTTTCCTCACATCCCACTGGCCGAGACAAGCGTCACAGTCACATCCTTCTTCAGAGAACAGAACAGCAGTGTGAAGCTACCACCTGCCTGAAAGGAGAGTAGACCAATGTGGACAGCCATGGATAGACTCAGAATAGACTAGTCCAGCACTCTCCAATTTGCCTGTCCTTACCCACCAATGTCCTGCATGTGGCCTTCAAGGCCCTGCTTCCAGGGACGGGAGAGGGTGAGCCGGGCAGCCCCTCTATAAGCAGATACCCCACGCCTGTTAGTGAGGGTGCGGTCTCTTCAGAAACTGGCCAGTCTTTATCTAAGTTCTGAATGGAGTCGGGCTGGGGCTAGGCTTTGGCTCTGTTCTGTTTTGAAAGGACAGAAGAGCAGGTAGCTAGCTAGAGTAGGAAGCTGGAAAGGGGAGGAAGGGAAAGGGCAAGCCACAGCTGAGAGCCTTGTGGAGCTCGAGGATTCAATCCTCAGGAGACCACTGGAGGAGCGGCCCTCCCCTTTCAAACTTTTTTTTTTTTTTTGGTTTTTCGAGACAGGGTTTCTCTGTGTAGCTTTGCGCCTTTGCTGGAACTCGCTTTGGAGACCAGGCTGGCCTCGAACTCACAGAGGTCCGCTTGGCTCTGCCTCCCAAGTGCTGGGATTAAAGGCGTGCGCCACCACCGCCCGGCCTCAAACTTTTTAAGAACTGTTTTTATTTGTAAATTGTAGAGTCCTTAGATCGCTCCAAATGACCAGAAGACACCCAATATGCAATTGCAGAAAGCAGCTTTATTCTCGAGATAGAAAAACCAGGATGCTGGGGTCTGCCCGGAATAGCTTCTACCCCAGGGGAGGGTAAGGCAGCCCCCTCTTAGGCCTGCTTAGGGGAATTCCAGCTGTGGTTAAGCAGTTTGAAGTGATTGGGTTATAGACCCTCTGATATAGGAATCATTTTATGATTGGCTCATGACATCTGCTCAGCAAATGTGGTTGAGGGGTCAGGGGTCCATCTGCTGTGTCAGGGGTCTGTCTGAGTGAAAATAGCAAGAACAGTTTCTGCTTGTGGCCGAGTAGGACCCTGATTGGCTACCAGACTGAATGTACTTCCTGAGTGTCTGGTTGAAGTCAGATATGAGTCAACATAGGATGGTGGGGTAATATAGAGCAGAGGTCTTAGCAAACTGGCCCCTGGGAGGATTAGGGGGGATGACAACTGGCCCTGGTCCCTTCAAATTAAAAAAAAAAAATAGTTTATTAATTTATTTGTGCATGCCCACACATGTGTACATGCGTGGCTTCAGTGTGTATGTGGAGGTCAACAGTTCAGGAAACGATTTCTCTCCTTCCACTATGTGGGTATCAGGGATGGAGCTGAGGTCATCAGGCACCTTACCCTGCTGGGCATCTGCTGTGCTCCACTTTTTCATTTCATGTATTTATGGTGTGTGCCTGTGTATACATGTGGTCAAATGTGGCAGTGTGGGGCTCAGAAATAACCAATGAGAGTCGGTTTTGTCTTTCTGATGTGAATCCCCGCAGACGCCTTTATTCACTGAGTCACCTCCTTGGTCCCTGGAAGAACTTCTTTTCTTTTTCAAAACAAAACATGGTCTCGTATAGTGCGAGGCTACCTTTGAACTCACTGTGCAGCCAAGGAGTGCCTTGAACTCTGCCCCCAGTTTACAAGTGCTGGAATTTTAAAGCATTTGCCACCATACCCAACTAAATCATTCATGATTCTCAGATTGTTTATTTCACATTGTAAAAATTCTACTGTGGGCATAGAATTCTTTTCACTGATTGCCTACTAGGTACCGGGCACCCAATGACATTCTCTTCCTTAAACACAAATGTGCATACATATGTATGTACGTGTTGGGGAAGGGTGTTCTACTGTGATTACGTAGAGGTCAAAGGGAAGGGATTGCTTCTCTCCTTCCACCACGTGGGTCCTGGGGATTGAACTCAGGTCATCAGACTGAGAGACAAGCACCTTTACCCAATGAGCTCACGTGAGCATTCTCCTGAATTCCTTCTCATAGGCCTCTTCAGAGAACTCTATCAGATCTCCATAGCTGCCTTTACTTTGTTTCATTCAAACCCCTTCGAGGTTTGGGGTGTACTATGAGGAATTCAGAGGGCATCTCCGCAATGGGGGTTGGAGAAATGTAAGTAGAGCATCAACAAGTAACTGAACACACTGGCCATTTCAAGTTGACATGCTAGGAAGACACAATAGAGACAGAAAATGAAGGTTGAGGAAGACACGGAACTCACACAAAATGTGGGAAAGCAACAAGTCTGGGCCTGAAGATCCACCCTCACTCCAGGGCACGGCTAGAACGTAGGAATGGAGCAAGCCGGCCTATTGCACAAAGCTTCCATTGTGTTTAAGACGATCCTAGTTAACAAGCAGATGTGATTTCTCACTCATATCTTCCTGTTAACTTTTATTTCTTTTTATTTTATTATTAGCGTGCACATGTGTGGTGTATGTGTATGTTTGTGTGAGTTTATGTGTACCATGTGTGTGCAGGAGCTGTGGAGGCCAGAAGGGTATTGGATCCCATGGAAGTAGAAAAACAGAAGGTTGTGAGTTGCCACACGGGTCCTAGGAACCCAACTAGGGTCCTCTGCAAGGACAGTAAGCACTCTTTAGCACTGAGCTATCTCTCCAGCCTCCATGTTAACTTTTATGACCGGGAGTGGCATTTAATGTTATGAATACCATTGTAAATGAGGATGAATGCAAATTAAGGTTTCCATTTGAAGCCAGCACAAAGCCTGGGGACTTCCTCAAAGATGCCTGCACACTAGCACCAGGGGTTGGGAACCGAACCTTCCTGGAAGTTGGAAATGCAGAACAAAAGGCCTTGGGGTCAGTTTTTGTTTTTGTTTTTGTTTTAATCTTGCATTCTGATTGGTGCAGTGGCGGTGATTGGATTGCAATGTGCTGTTGAGTCTCTGAGCGCCAGTTCCCACATTGGCCGCTAGGAGGAGCCCTGGAAGGCCAAATCGTGGTGCTGGACGCCGTCGGAGGAAGATTTGCAGAGCTGGCTCCGCAGCTCCCTGACACGGATGGGCCCGAAGAGGGTGTCAGGCGGGACGCTGAGCTCTGCTAGGTGGCCACGCTTCTTTGCGCAGCTCCTTTGGCCCTTTTCCTCTGGCTCTCGGCCTCGCCAAGGACATTGGCTGACCCAGGGGGGTGGGACCGTGGGTTTGCGGAGGATTGCGAAAGCCGAGATCCAAGGTGCAGAACTGGAGACCGGCAAGTGACTCAGCAGCCAGCAGCCCCCTGCCTGTCCTTCCTGAGCAGTGGTTCAAACCTTCCTAACGCTGCTGCGACCCTTTACTACAGTTCCTCATGTTATAGTGACCCTCACCCATCAAATTATTTTCGTTGCTACTTCATAACTAACTTTTTTGCTACTGTTACGAATTGTAATGTAAATATCTGTGTTTTCCGATGGTCTTAGGCGACCTCCGTGAAAAGATCGTTGGGGTCGTTCGACTCCCAGATAAGTCTCAACCTTTGGGTCGAGAACCCCTGCTCCTGAGTAACATCACCGCCCTAAGTTTTCCCTAACTCCTCACTGGGGTGTAAGATTGTCAGGGCCACAAGCTCGGCTCACCCAATCCAGAGGCAGGGGTCACCTGACCACCAGGTGCTGTCATCTCTCTCTCAGCTTCCTTGTTCTCGGCAGTCGCTCACTATTTAAAATCCACTTCCTTTTTTATTTACCTCCTTTACTGCCTATTCCCACCCCACCTTTCCCACCAAAATGCAAGCAGGCCAGGCGGGGAATGGGGTTGCCGGACACAGCCCCGGGTTCTCAGTTCCGTTTGGACTTGAGATAAGCTATACCCTTCCTTAAACTTTTCATTATATTTTTTATTTGTTGTGTGTGTGTGAACGTGGGAAGGGGGCCACAAGCCCCTGCTCCTGTGGAGGTCAGAGACCCCCCCCCCCCCCCCCCCCCCCGCAAGGATGGGCTCTCACCTTCTTCCAGAGTCAGGCTTGGGAGTCCCAGTCTTTCCCTGCTGAACCGTCTCACGGGCTCTACCTACAAAGTACATATTGTTTATCTGAAGTTACAATTTCGCTGGATGTTTTTACTGCAATCCTGTAGGAGCAGACCCTCCACCTGCTGTCTTCCTGGCTCCATCTCCAGCCTCCACAACAATGGCGCTGGCTGATAAAGCTGAGTGCCTGGATGGGTGAATTCCTTCAGGTCTTCCCTCATTTATTCAGCCAACCCATTTATCTTAAGCACTATTGGGTCCCTGAAAAACAATGGTAAGCGGGCAGTCCAAAGGAGGAGACCGTCACCACCTGATTAGACTATGGTAAATACAGTGTACAGCCCTGGGGGCCATGAGGGGCAGTCCCCAAGCCCACCCAGGTCATCAGGACTTTTCTGGAGAAAGATGACCAAGATGAGACATGGACTGCAGAGGTGAAGAGAGGTGGGCCCCCCAGCCCTGTCAGAGAGCCAGGCAGGTCCCCGTGGTTCTGCAGGTGGCTGTGGACTGAGTGCGCATCCACAGTCACTGGGGGTCACTTCTCACCAACACTCCCAAGTGATGCCAGGGTGGCTCTACTGGACTCATTGTACAGATGGGGAAACTGAGGCCAGGAAGGTGAAGGGCCTGGCCCGGGATAGACTGGGAAGGGAGAGTGGAGCTTCAAGTTCAAGTCTAGCAGACTCAGAAGGGAGCCTGTGCTCTTCTAGACAAGCTACTGGGCTGAGGACCAGAGCCCCCAAAGGAGGGCAGGAACCTGGGGCTCAGAGGGGAACAGGACTCTCTCTACAAATGTGGCTGGCTCCCAGTTTGTCAGGAGACAGACAGCAGGAGGTCTTAGCAGGTCCCCAAGCCTCTGTGCCTCTCACTTCTATCTAGGTTGGGACTTGAGGCCCCTTGTTGAGGCTTGTGGCTGATTACTCCCATGGGTCCTGGAAAGGTCTTCCGTCTCCATGGTGACCACCTCCCACCGTCCCTGAAATCTCATTGTGACCAGTATTAAGAGATTAATTCTCTCCGGAAGCCCTCTCAGAGTCTTGGGTGCCAGAGTGGTAGCAGGAAGTGGTCCAAGGATGAGGAGGTTGCCCACCGTGTGTGATCCCATAGGACCAGGAGGAGGATGTCGGACGGGGGCCAGGGCTACCCCCAGGACCCACCAGGTATGCTCCTGAGTTCACATCTGTCTAGAAGGAAGCCCAGGGTGTTGGGAGAAAGACAAGGAACTTAGGGAGAATTCCAGAATTCAGGGTATGTGGCAAACTTTAGTCTAGCCCCAGCCCAGGAAGGCCAAGAGCCCTGATAGGTGAAGGACATTTGATCAAAATAGTGTCCAGATCCCCTCAACAAGAGACTCTTTGGGGGTACTCCAAGGCTGATCAGCCATTTAATCTTCCTTTTGCAGTTGGGGAAACTGAGGCAGAGAGAGAGAAAAGTTAGTTGCTTAAAGTCAGTAAACTGAAGCAGGTGAAGGATTCAGAGGGGCCCTCAAGGTAGCCTAAACAGAACATTGGTAAAAAGAAACAAAACCAACCCCCCTGTCTCTTTGTCCTCTCTGTTCCCAGGAGCCTGAAGCAGCTAGTCTCTCTGACCCCGCCTTCCTCCCTGCTCACAGCTTCCCCCTCCTGACATCCCAACCCTATCCCCACTCAATCTGAGGCTGGCAGAGAGTTCTAGACAGACTCCACAGTGCTAGAGGGCTTGGCCACCAAGCCCTGACTATGCCACCCAGGGGACAGCTAGTCTCTGGGTCCCTATTTTGATGACTTGTTCACCCTTTATCCTCTCTGGGGATTTTTGACCCAAAACAATGGATGTCCTGGCAATCCCGCAACCAGGAAGGAAATTCAAGCCCCAGGGACTCCCCAGGGACTTAGTTGGTAGAGTGCTTGTCTAGCATGTACGAAGCTCTGGGTTCCATCCCCAGTACTGCATGAACCAGATGTGATGCATGCACATCTGTAATCCCAGTACTGAGGAGGTATAGGCCAGAGGATCAGAAGTTCAAGGTCATTCTCCACTAGATATCGAGTTTAAGGCCAGCCTAGGCTACATGTACGAAACCCTGTCGGAAACTAAAAACTGAGTGTTCCTGGCTGAGCTCCTCCTTGGCCAAGGCTTGCCCTAAGAGTGTCAGGTAACATACCGACTGTGGGGAGCCAGCCCCCACATTTGTTTACCCCAGGGACTCTTGAGGAATGAGGGATAAGAGACTTAGTTAGCAATAAAGAGGGGAGAGAAACAGAGAGAAAAGCAGGATAGACTCGGTGGACCTGGATCCTAATCCACTGGGCCAGAACTTTATTCCAAAGGCTTTTTATGACAATGCCAAGGGGTGGAGCAAAGGACCTCCCCCTGCTAGATACAGCCAAGTGTGGACCCTGCCAAACACCTGGTCCAATCATCCTCCTTTTCAGAATAGGTGATAAAGCCACCAGGAAACCTAAATGGGCTCCAACAGCCACCACAGAAAGTGAGAAAAGCAAAGGACAGGGCAGTATAGGAGGCTGGGTGGCAACACAGGATATGTGCAAGGCTCCAGGAAGACAAAAAAGAAAAAAAAAAAAACAAAAAAACGTAAGAAAAGGCCATGGATGGTGCAGAGGCCGGGCCATGGATGGTGCAGAGGCCGGGCCATGGATGGTGCAGAGGCCAGGGGAGATGATAAACAGAGTCGCGGGAAGCAAGGCTTCCCTTTTCTGTATCTTGATTTTGAGCCGTAGCAATGTAGCAAGGATTAAAGACTAAAAGCTTTAACAAATGAGGTAAAAGAGTAATAACTACATGTACCGCCATAACGACAGGTGTGTAGCCAAGACTGGGATGCCCGCCCTAGGAATCAGCTCCATGTCATTTCATCCTTGACCTGGAAGCCAATATGATGTTGCCAATAATAACAGCAATAGCCATTGGTACCTGGAATTGGAGCTGTCTCCAAACTGGACACAGGGCCAGGTGTGGTATAAACATCAGCCATGAGTCAGCATTCTAACCTCGTGAGGAGGTTATCCCTGACCCACCTAACAGACAGGGAAACTGAGCCTCACCATAGGTTTGACTTGTACATTGTCAAACCTGGACCCACATTAAAGCATTTCAAGCTCTCCCTGGCCCCACTAAAGTTCTGGATTATAGCCTAGCACCAATTTCCAACACCTAGCACCATGCATCTGACTCCAAGATTTTTTTTTATATTTTTTAAGATTTATTTATTTATTATGTTTACAGAAGGGGGTGCCAGATCTCATTACAGATGGTTATGAGCCACCATGTGGGTGCTAGGAATTGAATTCAGGACCCCTGGAAGAGCAGTCGGTGCTCTTAACCTCTGAGTCATATCTCCAGCCCGACTCCAAGATTTTTGTTTTGAGATAGAGTGTGACTACATAGCTCAGGCTAGCCTTCCACTCACCAGGATGTAGCTCAGGTTGGCCTAGAACTCCTGATCCTCTTGTGTGTGTGCTACCTAGCCTGCCTGGCTATCCAACCCCAAGATTTGCCTGTTGGTTTGTGATAGGACTTGGGAATCATTGTTTTATCTCCTCTTTTATTCTCTGTGTGGTGCTGGGGATGGAACCCAGGACCCATTACATTTTAGACAAGCATGCTACCACGAGGCACAAGCCCTTTAAAACCCAGGGTAGAAAAACCTTTACAATCTCAAGGGAGCTGGATGGTGGTGGCGCATGCCTTTAATCATAGCATTTGGGAGGCAGAAGCAGACAGATCTCTGTGAGTTCGAGGCCAGCCTGGTCTACAAAGTGAGTTCCAGGACAGTTAGGGCTACACAGAGAAACCCTGTCTCGAAAACAAAACAGTCTCAGGTGGTTCCATTTCATTATCCAGACTGAAATTCTGCTTGGTTTTCCAAATGAGAAACCAAGACCAAGGAGAGAAATGACCTTTCCAGGGCCACACACAGTTAAAAAAAAAGCTGGGACAAGGCATTCGATGACTTTCATGAAACCTTTGTTTAAATAAGAAATGGAATCCCCTCCTGATAGACCAGGCCCTGGAGCTTTGGAACAAGGGCTGAATCTCCACCCCCTACCCCATCCCCCACCTCAGTCCTCTTGACTGGAACATTTGTGTAATGAACAGCCTGTGCAACTGTACACAGTGATCCTGGCCTGTCTCAGAACTCCCAAATACTTACTTTACCCTGATGACCTCAGACAAATCCCTGGGGTCCCTCCGAACAGGAGCCAGGAGGATTAAGGGTGACTTCTGTACGGCAGACTCATTCCTCATCCCCAAGACCAGGACTTGTGCTATCAGGGGCTCCCCATCACCCCGTAGGCCTCACAAAGGTCAAGGTCACTCACAGAACACAAACAGGACAGTGACACTCTCAGCCCAGATGTCATAAGCCACCTGGCAGTAGGCAAACAGGGCCACAGGAAACACCGCCCACGGGACCCAATCCTGGCTCTTTCCTTGATCATTCCCCAGACCATCCACTTAGCAGACCTAAACCTTCCCCATCGGCATCTCCCACAATACACTGCTTCCTGTCCAGAGCTGCTTCCATACTCTTATCCTGCCAGCCTTCCCTGAGTACTTACAATGTCCAGGAAAGTCTTGGAAGGATGGGGTAGTCTCGGGATTAGGAATACAGGTTCTGAAGTCCACTTGGATTTGAGACCTACATCTTATTTCCTATCAACTATGTGAGCTTGGGTACACAACTCAACTTCTCTGGGCCAGTTGTCTTACAGACTGCTGATGAAAACACTCCAGCACCAGAGCAGGGTGAGGACTCAGGAGCAAAGCCCCACCCCCACCCCGACGCGAACGTCCGTACATTGGCTCTGTGTGTCTTTGGCACTATTTCGTCCTCATGGGAAAATTAGAACTTAGGCAGTTTCTCAATTCACAAGGGAAGAAACTGAAGGCGAAGGGTCTAGACAGCCAGGGAAGGGCTCTGGGTTCTGTGTCCTTTCTCTAGGGGCCTGATGGTTCCAGAGACAAGACAGAGCCAAAGCCAGGAGGTGTCTCTACTTCACACATCTGCTGCCAGGACTACTCATGGGCCTGCAGGACACAGATGACATCCCTTACTTGGGCCTCTGGTGGCTCTCAGAGATCTGTCAACAGAGGGAAAACCTCCTTGCCCTTCATGTCCTTCAACACATCACTCAGGCTGTAGGAGACCCAGGCTATCCAGAACAGCCTGTTCTTGGAAAGGATGCAACCCCCACCCCCATCTCTCTCTCCATCTCCCTATCTGTTGGGTCTGGACCAGTGCTTTCCTGGCTTGAAAAAGAACTTGAAGATCTCATCTAAGGCCAGGTGGTGGTGGCTCAGCCTTAAATCCCAGCACAGCACTTGGGAGGCAAAAGCAGGCAGAGCACTGTGAGTTCAAGGCCAGCCTGGTCTACAAAGTGAGTTCCAGGACAGCCAGGGCTACACAGAGAAGCCCTGCCTCAAAAACAAACAAACAAACAAGCAAGCAAAGGATCTCATCTAAGAACACATCATCTGGCTCCCTCTGTGGGCTCCCGGGAACCCCAGAACCCAGCTTGAAAAGCTTCCCTTCGCATCTCCCCTAAGATTCCCCGACTGGGACGTTAGAACCCAAACCTGCTGCTTCACATCCCCCTTTGGGATGCTTCCCACTGCCTTTATCTCCCTGTGGTAGCAGAGCAAATATGCTCAGGCCCTGGAGCAGGGGCACATGCAGGCTGTTGACTCTTGAGCAAAGCCTCCCCTCCGGAGGGCGCAGCGGAGGCTGTTGGAGGTGTGTGGGGAGGCCGATGGCCTCTTGCATAACCTAGGAGGCCTCCTGCCCACCCCGGGCCTTTTCGGGGTTAGGGATCAGGCAAACCGCAAACTCATGCCCAGTTAATTTTTTAAAGCAAGACCAACAGACTCAGCAATGATTAGCAGACAGGTAAGTTCATCTTAATCACACTGAGGACAGAGAGGGAGGAAGAGGCCACTGGAGGCCCAGGGATGGGGCCCAGTTATCAGTTAACTACATAAATGTTGCTTCCTTCTAAAACCACTGGCCTTCAGCCCCCAGCTCCCTCATCTTCCTCTCTGAGATACTGTGGCCATTGAGTGAGCCAATGGTCTTCAGTCACTGAGTAAAGCAACACACGACCATCCACAATCCGTGGGATGGGAAAACAAGAGTCCCCTCAGTTGAGACAGAATTCACCTGTCACCACTAATTAGCCTAAAGCAAGTCCCTTCTCCCCTCTGGGCCTGGTGAGAGGCCCTAGGTCTTTGGCTCAAATCCCAATCTGCAGCAAGGACCCTTTACTTGAGGGCTTCGGGGTCTCCATCTGACCTATGAGTGGCTTGAAAATGACTTTTCCAGTCTGAAGTTCCAGGAGGTCTCGATGGGACTGAGCCACGGTGGACAGGGCTCAGGCACTTAAAAAGGAGCAGAGAGGCCCCCCGAGAGGACACCTACCTGGTTTCAGTTGTTGGCCCAACAAGCATCAGATTCCAGCTTCAGGCAGAGGTGGTCCTCTCAGATAGGAACTGGGCTCCTTTGGTAGTGAACTGGGGGCTTCAGCATGGCCTGGCCAGTCCCAGCCGCCTAGGACTCCTACCCTCGGGTCTTGGGAGCTGCCAAAGGAACCGGCAAAGCCAGGCCAGTCTCAGGCCAGGTGGCTGCCTGGACTGGAGTTTGGTCAGCAGTTGGGGACCTATATTGTGAGATAGTTAGGACTTTGTCCACAAACTGGAATTTGAAATTTCAAAGGGGCGAAGCTGAAGGCCCTACCTACCCCAGAGTAGAGATGGCTCTTGGCTTCTTGCCCCCACGACTTTTGTTCTTTGTCTCGATAAGTGCTCCTTTCCCTAGCGCTGCGCCCCGGGGGGCAGGCGGGGGAGGAAGGAGAGGAGATAGAGGTGAGGTGAGCTCCCAGAGGAGAAGCCAAGGCGCCAGGTGACCCCAGGTGGCTGGATGTCTGTAGTAAGCCCCTAGACCTGCATGTGGCCAGAGACAGGGCCGTGGCTACTCAGGTTCATGATAACACCCATGCTGTAACGAGATAGAGAAACCAGCTGGAGTCAGACCCACCCTTCAGGATACCATAGCTATTCCAGGGAACCTGGGAGTGGAACAACACCAAGAGAGAGGCCCTTAGGCCCATAACCAGCCTCGGTTCAAGCGGCAGACTCTTCCGTTACAGGACTCGTGGCCTTTGGGCAAATGTACTTTATTTACCTCATTGAGTCTCATTTGGTCTTATAACGTGAGGACACCCTGGGCCTCAGGAAAAATAAGGAGACAGGGTTCTTATCTTGAGGCCAAGAACATGCTTCCACAGCCATTTGCTGTTACTGCAGTTTGCTGTAGGGGCTGAGGATGCAGCTCAGTCAGTGGAGGGCTTAGCCAGCGTGAGGGAAGTGCCAGGTTCAGTCTGAAGCACGGTTTGAACCAGCCAGGGTGGCACACACTTGCAATCCCAGCACTCAGGAGATGGAAGCAGGAGGAAATCGGAAACGAAAGCCAGCCTGGGCTACGTAGAGAACCTGGGCTACACCAGATCCTGTCTCAAAAAATCAAGAGTGAGGGAGAAGGATATGATTCGTTGTGGCAGGGCCCTTGACCTCTGTTCACAGCCGAGATGTGATCTCCCAAGAGGATGGTCCAGAGAGGTGGCTGCAGGACCATCCTCTTGCCTGCTCATGCCCTGTCTCCATCTACAAGGTGAAGGGGTTGGGCTTATGTGGCCAGTGGCCAGTGGGGCCAGGAGTACCGAACCAGTGATGACAATCACTACTGTTGTACATTGTATCCCTGGACATCCATGAGGGAGGTCCCAGTACCCTCCTCAGATATCCAAATTCACAGGTACTCAAGCACTCTATCAATGACTGTTGTATTTGCATGTCACCTATACACAACCCACTGTATTTTCAGTCACCTTCAGATTCTGTATGTCCCTATGGGAATGCTATGTAACTGGTTTTTTGTTGTTAGGTTAAATTAGTTAAGGAGTAATGACAAGAAAAAAATCTGTACAATGGTCAGGCATGTGGAGCTTGCCTGTGTTCCAACTCCCGGGAATCGGAGGCAGGGGGATTGCTTGTGCCCAGGTTGGATAACACAGTAAACCCCATCTTAAATAAATGAATATCCCCCATTTGTACATGTTGAACTAGGCATACAGAAATAATACTAGCAATGATAATAATAATCTTGGTATTATGTGTGTTTATATGTTTGTGGTTTATTCAGGTGCGTGCACGTGTGTGTATGTGATGTTTATATATGTGTGTATGCCTGCACATGTGGAGTTGACATCCATTCTCCTCTATCACTTTCCACTTTGGTTTCTGACAAGCTCTCTCACGGAGCCTGGAGCTCACTGATTGGTTAGGTTGGCTGGACAGTGAGTCTGGGGAACCTCCTGTGTCCTGCCTGCTATTACTGAGATCAGAAACATGCAGCACCATGTCCAGTTTTTCATGTGGGGGCCGGGGATCTGAACTCAGGGCCTCATGCTTGTACGACAGACACTTTACCCACTGAGCCATCTCCCCAGAACCCTTTTATTGTTTTTGAATAAAAATAATTTATATTTGTGGGTATAGAGAGGTAGAGATGTGGGGTAGGGGTGGGGGCCGAGATTCAGAGGTGGGACAGGGGTAGGCACCATCTTGTTGAGGCCAGAAGACTTCGCTTTAGGAATTGGTTCTCTTCTGTGAGTTCCAGGAATTGAACTCAGGCCAGCAATTTTGTGAGGCAAGCACCTGCTAAGCCACCGCTCCAGCCCCGTGGTAGTGGTTGTTGTTGTTGAGACAAAGTTTCATCTATTCCAGGCCCGTCTTAACTCCTCATCTTCTTCGACTCTACCTCCCACGTGCTAGGGTTACATGCATGTCCACTACGCCCTGCTCAGACACATTTCCCCCCACCATTTTCCATCCAAACTGTCAGTCCGTGAATACAGAACCTGAATAGAGAACAGGAGGGCTGACTTACACCCTGGTCACTTACTGCCCACAGCCGCCCATCTGTGGGAAGGATCCACTTCATTTTCCTGATGCTGAGGTGACAGAGATTTTGACCCACGTATGTTGGACTACCTGATCTCAGAGACAATGAGTAGGAATAGCTCAATGACAGCACGATCTCACGTAATCAAACCAAACAACAACAAACCTCACAAGTTAGGCCCGTTTTACAGAGACACTAGATTTAAAATAGCTTGTCCTAAGTTGGGTGGTGGTGGCACATGCCTTTAATCCCAGCACTTGGGAGGCAGAGCCAGGTGGATCTCTGTGAGTTCGAGGCCAGCCTGGGCTACAAAGCGAGCTCCAGGAAAGGCGCAAAGCTACACAGAGAAACCCTGTCTCGAAAAACAGATAGATAGATAGATAGATAGATAGATAGATAGATAGATAGACAGATAAGTAAATAAATAAAATAGCTTGTCCCACTCCAGGACTGTTAGATCACGGAGGTGGTGTATCTAGGTGAAGGAGAGCTCCCAGGAGGGTATTGCCCAGGATAAGCTGAAGGTGGAGGGGATTATGAGTGAGACAGTTATGTGATTTATGGTTGATGGGTGGGTAGGCTGCTGTGGGTGAGTTGTGACAAGGTGGGACATGGATTGGAGTGTGCAATATGCCATGCATGCTATGATTTGGGTACCTAGCAGTTCTCCTCACGCAGGCTCTCTGTTCCGCTTGATAGACCTTTGTCTAAACATGATGTGCTCTGGCCAACCCTAGCTGATCATAGACTGTATTTAATGCAATCTACATTGTCATCTATAAAAAGGCCCATTGTTGGTTTGTTAGCTAATAAAATCTGACTTGCTAGAGATCACATTCCACTTGTAGAAACGTGGAATTGTGTCTCTTCCGGGCGACAAGTCACATGTAGGACAGATACGTTAACTACTGTGGATGGCCTGTCACGTCTTCCCTTTCCTCCCAGCCCAGCCCCCGCTCCCAAGATCTCTGGGTCCAGATGTTGCCAGTGGAGCTGGAAAGGACCTGAAAGAGTCTGAAGTCAACGTCAGACCTTTTGGGGGATCTCAAGGTGTGGGCTGCAGGTTCCAATCTTTCCTCTCCCTTCAACCAAGAAGTGGAGGATGAGACTAGGATCTTTCCCCCACAATGATGAAAGGGAGAGCTGACCAGAGAGGAGATGTGAATGGACAGAAATCGTTTCTATTTGTTTTTGATCATGTGAGAGTGTACGTGATAGAAACAAGGCATGCCAGGGATCGAACGCAGCTCACCAAGCTTGCAAGGCAAGTGTTTTACCTGTTGAGCCAACTTGTGGGCTGCCAGGATGATTTCTAAAGCTAGGGCACTTGGCCCCCGAGTCTAATCATTTTCTTCCCCACAACTGCCTCCCTCACTCTCTTCCACCATCTTGTCTCTCAGGACAGGATGGCAGGGGCATGATAAAGCTAAGCAGTACAGAAAGAAGGCTTTGAGTGTGGTTGCATCAATATGGTGTGAAGGCACATTTACCTGCCCGCTCTTCAGCTCACACACCCATTCACTCATTCTCTTCTCATCTATTCACCCTTTTATAGACTCATGAATTTCACTCCTTCATTCCACTAATGCATTAATTTCCCTGGTCTCCTGGTCACTCACTTTTCTGGTTCATTCACTCATTCCTAAGTAGGCTCTGTCTCTCATTCTTGCTCTGCGTTGTTACCATGCTCTCTGACTTGCTCTTTCAATGTGCTGAGCAAGACAGGCCCTGAAGCTTCCAAAGCTACTGCCCTCATGCTCAGTCTTTAGCGACTCTCTCTCCCCAACTAGTGTGGGAGGCTTAAAAGTGTCAGCAGAGAAGTGGTGATGCACGCCTTTAATCCCAGCACTGGAGAGGCAGAAGCATGTGAGTTCAAGGCCAGCCTGGTCTACAGAGTGAATTCCAGGACAGCCAGAGCTACACAGAGAAACCCTGTCTTGAAAAAGCAAACACCACCCCCCCCACACACACACACACAAAATGTGTCAGCAGAGAAGAGCACAGAGGGGGATTTCATAATTGTTCAGACCCAAAACAAAAGTACAAGGGGACAGGTGTACCAGGCTCATAGTTAAACCTCATAAAAGATGTAGCCAGTGAAATGAAAATGTAAAGAAAAAAGGTTTTAAAGGCTAAAAATGGGGATGGGGGCCAGGCAGTGGTGGTGCACACCTTTATCCCAGCACTCGGGAGGCAGAGCCAGGTGGATCTCTGTGAGTTCGAGGCCAGCCTGATCTACAGAGCGAGATCCAGGACAGGCACCAAAACTACACAGAGAAACCCTGCCTCAGAAAACAAATAAACAAACAAAAAAAAAAAAAAAAAAAAGGAGGGGGGATGGGGGATGTAGACTGAGAGATGACTCAGCAGTTAAGACACTGACTGCTCTTCTAGAGGCCCAGAATTTAATTCCCAGCACCCACATAGTAGGTCACAACTGTCTGTAACTCCAGTTCCAGTGGAGTCCAACACCTTCTTCTGGCCTCCACTGGTACCAGGCATGCATGTGGTGCACAGACATACATGCAGGCAAAACATTTATTCAGAATTTTTTTTTTTTTTTCGAGACAAGGTTTCTCTGTGTAGTTTTGGTGCCTGTCCTGGATCTCACTCTGTAGACCAGGCTGGCCTCGAACTCACAGAAATCCACCTGGCTCTGCCTCCCGAGTGCTGAGATTAAAGGCGTGCGCCACCACTGCCCCAGATAATTACTTTTTTAATCTGGAAAAAAAAAAAAATTTAAAGGCTGGAATGAGTGTTGAGCTGTGCAGAGACATTTTGAGCATAGAGCTCCCCTGTGACTTACTGTACGGGGGTACATCCATGAAGCCCACCCTAAAGGGAAGAGGTGGACAGAGAGAAACAGGGAGGCAGAAAGGGGACACAAAATGAGAAGAGGAATTAGTTGGGCATGGGGGCACGTTCCTGCTCATTCTGGCTCTTGGGAGCTGAGGCAGGAGTGTCAAGAATTTGAGCACTGCCCTGGCTACATAGCAGGACAAAAATGATGGGCTGGAGGCGAGGCATGGCCAGCGTACCTTAATAGTTATTTTCTTTTTTTTTTTTTTTTTTTTTTTTTTTTTTGGTTTTTTCGAGACAGGGTTTCTCTGTGTAGCTTTGCGCCTTTCCTGGGACTCACTTGGTAGCCCAGGCTGGCCTCGAACTCACAGAGATCCGCCTGGCTCTGCCTCCCGAGTGCTGGGATTAAAGGCGTGCGCCACCACCGCCCGGCTTAATAGTTATTTTCTATATCTCATGTAATGCCCAAACTACCCTTTCAGATTGACCGTAGATCTGACAGAGAGGGAAAGCCGAGGCTTGGAAGGAGAATCATTTACCCAGAGTTACAGTTAGCAGGACATATTGCCTGGGCCTAAGCCCAGGTCTACAGGCCTGCAGAGCTCGATTGTGCCTGTCTTGGGATGGGTGGGGACTGTGGAAGCATTCAGTGTGACAGGGGATCATCCCTGGCGTCTGGTCCAGCTGGAGCAGCTGGGAGCTATCAGGGGCCGGGAAGGGACCCGAAGGTGGGTCCCAGAGGCTCCCAGGGCAGGTGAGAACCCAGAAGGGAACCAGAAGAGTCTTCTTCAGCAAGGATCCAGAAGACCCGAGTGTGGGCCTGGGGTTCAGATTTCCAGTTCAGGGGCCTTGGGACAGCTTTATCTCTGCCACAGCATTGAGGATGGAAGTCAATGATTTGGGAAAGTGGTTGGATTAGGGCTCCTTGGAGGTAGACTTGTCAGTGTCTAAGTATGTCAGCTGGGACCGCCAACTTGACATTGGCTTGGGGGCTGCTGAGGTAAGGGGTCCAACAGAGGCCAGCCCCGTCTGGTGCCTGCCTTGGAAGATAGGTAACTGAATATTAATGAGCTGGGGCCCAACAGTTTTAATTAGCACCCCAGGTGTCAGTCAGAAACCAACAAACAGCCAAATCCCCGCGGCTCCACCCAGCCTACCCAGCAACGGGGGTGATTAACCATTAACCCCCACCCCTCCCCACAGTGCCTCCACCCTCTGCAGAGGCTAGGCCAGGACGCCAGGCTGAGTCTCCCAGAGGACAGTTTGAAACAGAGGAGGGCAGAGAGGGGACCTGGGAGGAGGCAGGGAGAGGGCGGGGACGGGGGCTGGGGCTCAGCCCAGGGGCTTGGGTGGCATCCTGGGCAGGGCAGGACAGGGGGCTGAGCTGTGGGTAGGGGAGAATGCGACTCTCTAAAACCCTCGTCGACATGGATATGGCTGACTACAGTGCCGCTCTGGACCCAGCCTACACCACCCTGGAGTTTGAAAATGTGCAGGTGTTGACCATGGGCAATGGTAGGTGGGGGCAGTTGTGCCCAGGTATGGAGTGGATCTTTGGCACTGGACTTTGGGATGGGAGGAGAAATACTGGAAATTGTAGGTTGGTCCTATAGGCTCCTACAGGTGTTGCCAGGTGAAGCAAGTGGGCCCACGTACTGCGGCCAGAGGCATTCTGGGTGAGGGAGGCCTGCGGAGGTGGATTTCCAACAGAAACGTTCCCCAGATCCTCCCTACTTAGGCCCCGGGATCTCACGCCGCCTTCCTTACCATGTTACAGCAGCAGGCCATGATGGTGAGCTTCCTCTGTGTAGCTGCAGAAATCCCACTCAACATGGCCCCTTCTTCAAGCCCCTGGGCCTATGTGCAAGCTACAAAAGGCCTGTCCTGTTCCTAGAGATGGTGACAGGGGTCATGGCTACATTTCAGGGAAACAAGTTCGGGGTTGGGGGGAAGTGGAATTTTCAGGCTTCCCAGCTAGAAAGGCCACACCGAGGTGTGGTTTACATGCATGACCCTAGGTGTCCATGTAAGTGCAGGGGTGGCATGGCAAATCCAAGCATACAGCTGCCTGTTTGTCCGCCCTCTGAGGTTTGTGTCCAGGCTTCATCTGTATGGGTTTGTTGAACGGTCTGTGCTTGTCTCTCCCCAGGATTTTGTTTTTCATGCTTGCGTATATGAGTGTATGTATAGTGTCTGTGAATGTGGGTCATGGGCCTGACATGTCGTGAATGTGGCCTTGTGGACGTACTGGTGGCCCTGCACGGCATTTTGCATATGCGCATGGGCATATAAACCCTGTGCAGCGCTCTCTGATGCACACAGTCGTGTAGTTCCGTCGCACGGGTTCTCATTTATTACATTTTACTTTGAGACAGGGTCTTTACCTAGCTATAGCTGTTCTGAAACTCACTACATAGACCAGGCTGGCCTCAGAATCACAGAGATCCTATCACCTCTGCCTCCCAAATATTGGGATTAAAGGGGTGTACCACCACACCCGATTTTTTTTTTTTTCAAATGCAGAGTATATGTTCCTGAGCTGGCCTGAAACTTAGAACATACTCCCAGGCTGGCCTGGAACTTGGGATCCTGTGCTCCAGCCTCGCAAAATACCAGGGTTATGTTACGAAGGTCTTAATTATTACTATATACCAAACATTGGTATTCACATCAGTAGCATGTGTGTTTATCTCTGAGCCAATTCTGTTGTCGGCGTGTGTCACTTTGGTTCAAACATCTACTCCAGTATCACTGAGAACATGTCTGTAAGGGGGGGATGGTTTTTCTTTGCCAGGGGGTGAGAAGGTAGCCTTCGTGGAGGATGGGAAGCTCCTGGAAAGGAGGGGACCGGGTTCCAGACTAGCCCTGGAGAGATGGCACCCGGCTGAGGCTGTTCCGCCACCACCTTCCATTGGTGACTCTGACCCTGCAGCAGATGTCAGGCTACCAGGCTCAGGTCTGGAGAACTGTGCTCTCAATCCAGCTAGAGAGCGGAGACAGCGTGTGGGCTCTGTCCATGGTCAGTCCCCCCACTGCCTGGCCCTAATATCTCGTGCCGTGCATGGTGTGACCTTGGGCACGTTACCTTTCCTTTGTCTCTTGTGCGATGTAAAAATAGGTTCCTTTACCCCAACTCTGTTGGCCAAAGCTTTCAGAAGGGTGGACAGTTCAGGGGAGGTGCTCAGGGAAAAAACACACTGGAGGTGGTGAATAAGTTGCTTCTGCCCTGAGACGGTATCATGTGACACACAGGGACAGTACGTGCTGTCACACTCCTGGCCACCACACAGCCCCTTCAGTACCTAGGAGTCCTGTGCTCCTACACCTGTAGTCAAGCCCTTAAGTGTCCTGAGGACATATCAGTCACTCCCATCTCTGGAAAAACCCTTCCTCCCCAGCCTCAGTTTCCTTAGCTGTAAAATGGAGATGAGTAGTACACAGTATAAGGGTTACAAGGGCTTTTCTTGGCCCCGACCATGGGTGGTCTGTAGTACTCTCCATATGATGGAAGGGTCTGTATGCCCTGCTGGAGCTCACAGAGGTATGGGAGTTGGGGTTATAGGAGGTTGTCTTCCAAAGTGATTGGGGTCCATCCTGAGCCGATGACTAGAAGATTCTAAGGATATCTACTCTCACCTTCCATCCCCAATTCAGAAACAGCAGAAGGGTCCTCACAGATGCCCAGGCATGGGCAGCGTGGCTGAGCACGGCACACCACCCCATAAACCCAGTCCCTGTGTCTGGAAGCACTGTAATGACACTGGGCAAGTCCCTCTTCTCTCCAAGCCTCAGTCTTCTTAACCTGGAAATGGAAGTAGCCTACTGACCTCAGGGGAGATGATCCGGCTAACTATGCCCAAACCAGGCTGCCCAGCAAGAGGACACCTTGCCAGCCTCTGCCCGAGTTGCGGGCTCAGCTCTCCCCGGGGGTCGAGGGAGGAGAGGCTGAGGGAGAAAGGGCACCAATGGAGCTTAACAATTATCCCTGCCTTGGGAATAATTCACCAGCTGGAGGGGGCTCCACTCGGGACATTCAGGAGTCCTAGGAGGAGTTCAGCCAGGAGGCAGCAGAGATGAGAAACAGCTGCAAGATGCCTGCTGGGATGGGACAGTTCTCTTCTGGAGAGAAGCGCTTAGTCCACAGACACAGATCCAGAACCTAGTGTATGCCAAGCACTTCCAGCAGACTCACTGAGCCTATGAACAGCTCGGGGAGACGACTATGCTCCATTTGACAAGTGGGGGACAAGGACAAGAAATAACCCAGTGCCACAAGCTCAGTGGGGATTTGATCCTATGCTGTGAAGCTTCAGGGTCAATGCTTTAACATATCACAACCTTCTCCCGTTTGCAATAGGACATTCCCTTAGGAATCCAAGGTCATAGTCAGCGTCTCGTGTGTGGTGTGTGTGTGTGTGTGTGTGTGTGTGTGTGTGTGTGTGTGTGTGTGTGTTGTGAACATGCATGCACTTTTGTTTTGGGGAAATTATTATAGAGTTTATCATCTCCTAAGGGTGATTTTTTTTTTTTGAGACAATGTCTGAGGTAGCCCAGACTGACCTCGTACTTACTATGTAGCTGAGGCTAGACTCAAATTCTCCATCCTCCTGTTTTTACCTCCCCAGTGAAAAGATTATCCTAAAGAATTTATCTATGGTGGAAGATTTGCTTTTAGAAAAAGAGAGACCTTCTGCTGACTTTTTTTTTCTTTAATCTAAAACCAACCAAACCAGTTAAACTGATCCCTTTTATAGTTAGGGAAGTTGAGGCCAGGTGAAATTAGAGCTAGGAAAAGGAGCTGGTCCAGACCAGAAGTAAGCTAGGGTGGTATTGGCACAAATGCTCACAAGCTGAAGCCGCCTTTGCCAGAGGTCTTGAGTGCCCTGCTCACACTCTTACTGGGAGAAGGCTTCTCATCTGTGGTAAGAGGGTTCAGCATCTGCCCAGACCCTTGTCAGCACCTGGCCCATAGGCAAAGGAAAGAATGTTCTTGGTGTATAACTTTCCCCTGCTTGGGGGAGTCTGTGGAGTCTAGGGCTAAGCTCAGGTACCCCTGTTCTGGTTATCCTGATGAGGAAGAGACAGGGGTGGTCGCTGTCCCTTCCATAGCTCCCAACTGGGAGATTGGTGACTCTGAGAGCCGAAGGATGGTGGACATAGCCCCCAGCTGTGGAGAACCCGTTGTGTCTCAGGCTCCCCCCCCTTCACTCTCTGCCCCTCCTGGGTTCTCACTCACTCTCTTTTGGTGCAGACACATCCCCATCTGAAGGCGCCAACCTCAACTCATCCAACAGCTTGGGCGTCAGTGCCCTGTGTGCCATCTGTGGAGACCGGGCCACGGGCAAACACTACGGGGCCTCAAGCTGTGATGGCTGCAAGGGATTCTTCAGGAGGAGTGTGAGGAAGAACCACATGTACTCCTGCAGGTGAGGAGCCAGCTTGGGCCTCGCCTTACTCAGCTGGGAAATGGATATGTTGGGGTTCATGTCCTCCAGGGGTCCCTCTTGAGGCATCTGGCCTTCCAGGCCTTCAAAGATGATCTGTTAGCATCTGTGGACACAGGTGGTAGCAGCTACTTTAGCAATTGCCTACCAACCTTAGAAAGGATAGGACCAGCTCTCCAACATACTACTTTTACTAGGTTCCAACAGGGCATTGGCCCTAAGCCTTTCCACCTATCCCAGTGGCCCCGCTCCCAAGATTCTGACAATCCCTCTTTCAAAAGCATCTCATTTTGGATAACAACAGTAAAATATTAGCAGTGGTTGACTGAGTCCTTGTCCCATGCCAAACCTACAATACCTCATTGTCACCTGTCAATGCCCTTCTGAAGTGTCACAATTATTACCCTCGTTTTGTAGACAAGGAAGCTATGTCTTGGAGAGCTAGGAATTTACCTGAAGCCAGCCAACTTGAACTGAGCAGTGGAGTCAGTATTGAAACTCATCCACCCCCATAACCCTGCCTTTACTTTTTGTGAGCCAACTGC
Source organism: Peromyscus californicus insignis (assembly GCF_007827085.1). Lineage (NCBI taxonomy): Eukaryota > Metazoa > Chordata > Mammalia > Rodentia > Cricetidae > Peromyscus > Peromyscus californicus. The sequence continues at coordinate 138,189,846 of NW_026294595.1, forward strand.
TGACTCTAAGCCAGCAGCCTGCTGTGGGCTGTGGGCTCTCACAGGATATGGTGGAAATAGTTATGCTATGGTATTCAAGAGACTAAGGTTTCCAACTCAGCTCCACTGACAGTCAGCTGAGTGATCAAAGTCACATGTCACCTTTCTGGGCTTCAGTTTCCTATGTTGAGCGGGACAGATTGGACTTTCAGACAGTCCCTAGATCCCTCTGGCTTCCGATGGATTAACATTAGAACTCGCAGTGGGCAGAGATGGAGCAAGGAAGCTGGGAGCTGGGTCAGGGTCAGAAGCAGCCAGGGTCCTCATTCTGCCCGAAGAGGGGGAGGCTGTGTCTTCTCCATCCCACCATCCCATGTCCTCTCCAGGTTTAGCCGGCAGTGTGTAGTGGACAAAGATAAGAGGAACCAGTGCCGCTACTGCAGACTCAAGAAGTGCTTCCGGGCTGGCATGAAGAAGGAAGGTGAGCCTCAGCCCTCCCTACACCCCTGCCCCACCTGCACCCCGGCTCCAACCAACCCGGCATTTACAACTCTAGCCACACTTTATGGCTCTGTGACAGGCCCTGGGATGACTGGCTGATGGCTGAGAGGAGGGAGGGCCTGCGGATCTGACCACAGGGAGTGGCTGGGCTTGGTCTTGAGAAAGATCCAGAGATAAAGCTCCCACTCACTCACTTCAGCTCCCAGCAACTGCCACTGGGCTTTCCTGTACCTCCATGAGGCAGCCAAGATGGGTACTTTTTCTAATGGATACTGCAAGCTAGGAAAGGCGTCGGACACCACACAGCAAACACCCAAGCGCCTGCCACCAAGACTTCACCAATGTCACCAGAGGGCCCTATTCTGGGCGTCCTGTCCAAAGACAAGCACCCCAATCCCCTTAGTCCTCATTCCTGGGTGTCAGACAATCTCTAGAATTTTCCCCTTCCAAACCGTGGGATGCGGCCTCAATCCCAGCCCTGATGGCGGAGATGGAATTGCCGAACAGTCTCTGCCCCAGCCAACTCCTGCCATCAGACATGGAGCTGGCTCTTCCTCCAGTGGTTCTCCCTCTTTCATTCCTGGGACAGCTCCGTGAGGCTGGAATGAATACTGTCCCCTTTCATGGCAGAAGACACTGAGGACCACAGTGGTTAGTCACCTTGCAGAAGCCTCCATGGCAGTTACTGGAAGAGTAGAGGTCCCACCCCCAACTTCATGCTGTTTGAGCACCTCAGTGATACCTACACTGGTCTACCTACACTGGGCCACCTACACTGGGCCCTCCAGGCCTCTTTACGGATTGTTTTCAGTGGCCAGAGCTGTAGCATGGTAGCAGAGCCATTGTCTAGCAAACATGAAGGGCCCTGGGCCAGCTCCATCCTACAAGAGAGAGAGAGAGAGAGAGAGACAGAGACAGAGACAGAGACAGAGAGACACAGACAGAGAGACAGAGACAGACAGAGAGGGGAAAGGGAGGGAGAGAGAGAGGAAGAAAGAGAGACAGACAGACAGAGAGACACACAGACAGAGGTGGGGAGAGAGAGAGGATAAAATAGGGAGGAGAGGAAAAAGGAAAAAAAAGAATTACTTTCCTTTTAAACTCACAAAAAACCCAACTCTAAACTTTTTTTCTAAATAACTTGAATTCATTTTCAAATCTCTTCTCGTCTCTCAACTCACTTTTCCCAGCTAATATTTACTTCCAGCCTACACTGTGCTCTCCTGGCCAGACCCTCAGTCTAGTCCTGTGGGAAAACACACACACACACACACACACACACACACACACACACACACACACACACACTGGGCTCCAGCCCATCCTGGGCTGAGCCAGACGGAAGGCGAGCTAAGCGTGACAACCTCCCTTCCCAGTCTCTGCTCTCCCCTTCTGAGATTATTCTTACTGCCTGTCCCTCAGAAGGGTCCTTGCAGATCCTCAGTGCAAGCTCAGGAGTTTTGTTGGAAAATTAGAGCTCAGGGGTCCTGCTACACACACCATATTCTGGCAGATCTCTGCTTGTCTGATGTGGGGGCTGGGACTTTTTCAAAGGCCTATGCCAGCCTCTTCCCATGGGAGTGCGGCGCCCTGCTCACCTCTTTGAGGACTGTTTTGTGGAAGGGGGCTGTGGTGCATGTGTGAATGTTGGACACAAGATGAATGCCTACAACCTAAGGGCTTCAGTTTAATGGCTGGTGATACTGTTTTCCAGTACCCTGTGATATTAAGCGTAATGGCTGCCCATAGGGCATTGTGTTTGGGAATGAACCTCTCCTGTAGAATGATCATCAGCACGTGGGAGAAAAGCGGGCAGTCCAGTGAGGCAGATGGCTGACTAGTAAGTCTGCATGTGGTCATGTGTCATATGTCTTTTGTTGAACAGTTTCTGGGGGCAAACTGATGAACACTCCTGGCCCCTCTGGGCTCTACTTGTCCCAGGGATCCACAGACCCAAGTGACCCTAGATCCCAGCTCCTGAGAGAAGAGGAGCCCCACCCCATCCAGCCTTAGCTCAGCCTTGAATTGAACTGCTTGCTTCTTGGGCTGGGAAATAAACCTTCTACCGGGAGGACAGGAAAGCCACTGAGTCACTGACAGAGAGTGCTGGGGCCAGTAAACACTCCTCTGTGTGTGTGTGTGTGTGTGTGTGTGTGTGTGTGTGTGTGTGTGTGTACATACACACTCACCTGTACTTTTGAGAGATTGTGAAGCACAAGTAGATCAGGAGAGCAAAGCATTCTGGGCCACCATGGGCAAGCGCTAAGAAGGCTATTGCTTGCTCTGCCTAAGTCTTAACAGTCCCCAGTACATGTCCTCAGCTTGATGGAAAGATCCCAAAGCCACTGACCAGGTGACTAGAGACATGTTTTTGCTTATTTTCCTGTCAACCTCTCCTGCACATAACTTAGGGACCAACACCCTAAAGTTCTCGAGGACCAGAAAGTGAGCTGGAAATAGGCTTCCAGAGCAGTTAGGGCAAGTAAAGGAAGATCTACCCAATTCCCAGGTAGGGAAATCGAGGCAAGAGGGGTGATAGGGTGGGTTGAGGTGGGGTGAGGTTTAGGATCCAAGGCTGTGAGAACGAAGCCTTCAAGTTCTCTGGATTGAAATCTGGAGAGATCATTTAGGGTGGCACATTCTGTTCCTGGTGACTGAAACCTGCTGGTACACCACAGAAGAGCATCAGATCCTTCCTGGGCAGAGGACATGCCACAGAGCCCACAAGGGGCTTGCTGGAGGGCAAAGACTGGGGATGGGAGAGCCCCCCCTGGGGGGGGGTATTGGTGAACAAGAAAACAGCTGGTGGAAAATTCTGTCTTGTGACTAACGTCAGGGAGAGGGACATTTGCCCAGCCTTGGCTCTTGGGCCCAAGAGAAAAGGGCCCAGCACCTGGCAGCAGGAAGCCATGCCAGAGACAGACCAAGAAGTAAAGGAGGAGCATGGCCCACCCTGTGGGACCTTCTTCACAAGCCCAGCTCAGCCCCCAGGGCCCACCCAGGGTTCTCTAGGAAGACAGGCTCATATCCTCTCCACCTCTGTCCTGTAGTTAATATTCAATGGAAGTTACATTAGGTCCCCGACCCCGCTAATACTGCGCAAACATTAGGAAAACATCATTCCGTGACTGAGCTGGCTCGGGTGCTGATAAGGCCAGGCTAACCTTGAGGAGTTCTCTCCACAGCTGCTGACAGCAGCCTTTCATTCCGCCCGCCTCCCCGCAGCGCCCAGTGGGGGCAGGCGACAGGGCAGGCTGGGTTGCCAGGGAGGGGTGTGGCAGGCTGTGTACAACCAGTGCGGTGGGGAACTTGTACACCTCAGGGGCTCTGTCCTACACTTCCCGACTTCTCTATTTCTGGGTTTTTGCAACAAGGTCTCACTGTTTTCTTTCCTTTTCTTTTTTAAATTTATTATTATTGTTGTTGTTGTTGTTGTTGTTGTTGGTGGTGGTGGTGGTGGTGGTGTGTGTGTGTGTGTGTGTGTGTGTGTGTGTGTGTGCATGCACTCATGTGTACATGCACTAGAAGGCAGAAGAGGGTGTTCTATCTCCAGGAGCTGGAGTTACAGGTGGTTGTGAGCTACATGGATGTGGGTGCTGGGAGCCGAAATCGAATCCTCTGTAAGAGTGGTGCATGCTCTCATCAACTAAGCCATCTTTCCAGGCCCCAACATCTGTAATCCATGCTGGTATGTCCTCCTGCCTCAGCCTCCCAAATGCTGGGATTACAGGCATGAACTTCTGCACCCGGCTCTAGATCTCAACATTCTGAAATCAAGAGGAAGTTGCAGAGTAGAGTGTGAATGTTCAGTGAAGTCATATGCTGTCTTATCCAGTGACATCTTCACTCCACAAATATTTATTGCATACCTACTATGTGTCAGGGTGTGCTTTAGGGGCCAGGGTGAACAAGAGGGAAGAAGATCTGCCTTCTTGGAGCTTTGGAGCTAGATAATAAAGAATTCAGCAAATAATGCTACAATAGATACCTTGGAGGAAATTTAAACAGGAAAAGAGGGCAGAGCCTGGGGCACAACACTGTGTCAAAGGAGGTTGAAAAAGCATCTGAGGTGATTTTTTTTTTTTTTTTTGAGACAGGGTTTCTCTGTGTAGCCCTGGTTGTCCTGGAACTCACTCTGTAGACCAGGCTGGCCTTGCACTCACAGAGATCCACCCGCCTCTGCTGGGATTAAAGGTGTGTGCCATCACTGCTGGTGACATTTTTTTTAAAGACGTGCTTTATTTTTAATTGTGTGTATATGCACACATACTGGAGTGCAGGTTCCTGCAGAGCATTTGTGAGCCACCCAGTATGGATTCTGGGATCCGAACTCAGGTCCTGGAGTAGTACATGCTCTTAACCAGCGAGTCATTCTCCAACCATTGATGGTGATGGAAAAGGGGATTCAAGGCACCAGGAATGGCTGGGCAAAGGCCCTGAGCACATGTGTGGCCTGGGTGGATGTCTAGATGTAGGGAGAGGCAGGTATTGGGGACAGACTGAGAGAGAGGGAAATAGTAACAGGGAGTTGAGGGGGTGCATCCAAAGGAGCTATGATGAGAGAGTGTGACATCCATTCTGAGCAGACTGTGACATGGGACCTGGATATGTTTAGAGGGATCCCTGAGAGCAGCTCAACCCCAAAAGGTAAAGCCAGGAGCCTCGGGTCTCAGGAACTCTAGGAGGGCCTGGTCCAGCCCCTGGGAGAGTGGTGGGGCCTTCAGGAGCAGAACAAGATCTTGCTTGTGATGACAATTCCAGCAGGTCTTTGTGAACCAGTGTGTGGGAGGGTGTCTGTGTGCAGGGAAGACACTGCCTGCCAGTTCCTGAGACAAGGCAGGGAGCAGGCTGAGGGGAAGGAGCTTTGGATAGACGGGCAAACAGAGGCCCCGGGGGAGGTATCCCCACCATCACAGAGTGAGAGATCTATGCAGCCTCGCTCCCACTCCTTCCCATAGGAAGCCCTTACACTCCAGGGGACAGGTGGACAGTGAGAGGACGTCTGATACCTTAGGCCTCCACTGGCTCAGCTAGGGCTGGAGGGTGGGCTGGAGGTCTAGGAGACAAGGCCTTTGGTTCTTGGATTCTGGAGAGTTCCTGGTGTGGGAAGGAAAGAGACTACTTACCCCTCGTTCTCCCATGTTAGCCTAGAGAGCAGGATTCCTCCCAGCAGACAGTCCCCTAGGGCAGCTGGGCCTCCAAGTCCCAACCCAGGACTTCTGCCTAGCACTCAGGAATCTCAGGGTCACTCCTGCGTCACCAGGAGAAAAGAGTTGCTCATTTGGAAGGGGAGGGACCAACCGGCTTGCAAGCAGGATCGTGGATCTGGGGCAGTGGCAGATTCTCACTGTACTACTCAGACTGTGATCCACCCTCCACGGACTTGTCACCGACCTGCCTCTGCGGGTGGCCTGTGAGGTCTTCCGTCTTCTCATTGTATATAGGGCAGAGGGAAGTTTTGGTGTCTAGCAAGCTTTGCAAACTGAGTTAAAAAAATCCCACATGTGACAGGCAAAATGACTCAGTGGGACATCAGTCACCAAGCCTGACAACAACCTGATTTGACCATTCCTGGGACCCACATGGTAGAAGAACCAACTCCTACAACTCCTACAATTTGTCCTTGGACCTCCACACATGCACCATGGCACATGTATGCTCACGTGTGTGTGCACAAATACACACACACACACACACACACACACACACACACACACACACACACACGGTAAATGTCCACCTGTAGCACTCTGGTGACCCCAGTCCAGGTTGAACCCTCTCCTCCCATATCTCCCAATTCCTTAATGGTTGTGGGACATCCCCCCGGCCCTCAGTGCTCCTCCTCACCTCTCTCTGCTTCCTCGTAGCCGTCCAAAATGAACGGGACCGGATCAGCACGCGGAGGTCAAGCTACGAGGACAGCAGCCTGCCGTCCATTAATGCGCTCCTGCAGGCAGAGGTCCTGTCTCAGCAGGTACCAAGGACCCTCTCACCTACCTGGGCTCCCTTCAGGGGGAACTCACTTCTACCTCTGCATCCTCCTACCAGACCCTAGACCCCCACATGGAAAGGGTCACAGATACCGCAGGAAGAAAACTGAACCCAGTGCCACACACTGGTTTTGTGACAGATAGAGCTGGAACCTAGGTCTGGCATCCTGGGGGCACTGTCTAGTTCGTCTCAATGGCCCGTTCCCAGGCCACACAAACTGCTCTCCTTGAGGGCTCAAGAGTAGTCCTACCAAAAAGAAGTAACCGTTGCAATATGGTGGCAAATGGGCTCAGCCAACCCCTGGCCAGGTGACCTCAGGCAAGACACAGTGCTGCTCTGGGCCATGGTGACTTCATGTACGAGATGAGAGTGATGCCTTGTTCCTCTTTTACACCCAAGGGATTCCTGAGACTCGGAGGAGCTAGAAGAGATGGGGGCAGGGCAGGCAGCGGGTGGCAGTCCAAACAGAGTGCTCCCTGTTTATGAGTCCTCCCTGTCCCTTGGCTCAGAGCTTCTTACTGACCTGTCAGTACAATGCAGTCCAGCTGCCACCAGACAGAGGACTTCCTAGGGAATGGGCTCCGTGCAAGGGACAGGAAGTGCAGGGAAAACGTGCCACTCCCAGCATTTCCTTATCTCCCATAGATCACCTCTCCCATCTCTGGGATCAACGGCGACATTCGGGCCAAGAAGATCGCCAACATTACAGACGTGTGTGAGTCCATGAAGGAACAGCTGCTGGTTCTGGTGGAGTGGGCCAAGTACATCCCGGCCTTCTGTGAGCTCCTTCTAGATGACCAGGTAAGGACAAGTATGCTGGGACCAGAGGCGGACACGGGGCCATCAGGGTCCAGCTGACCTACCAAAGACATAGCCTCGGGCTGATTTGATTTTATTCAATGAGATACATATCACTCATGTGTTCCCAGAACTGTTTAAGTCATTCTACAAATATTAGCTCAGTCTCCCTAAGGACTATGAAATAGGAATGTTTCTCATCTTCCAGGTGAGGAAACCAGGGCACAGAGAGGTTAAGTAAATTACTCAAGGTCACACAGCCAGTAATCAACATAAGTGGGATTAGAACCAGCCAGAGATGCTCCAAAGTCCAGACTCTTAACCACTGCATCATTCAGCATTCCTGGAGGTGTTGACAGGGATCTGAAACCGGGAATCAGGAGATTTGGCTTAAGCTCTGGTTTTAAGACCAGTTCCCTGGGTGATTTGGGACTAATTACTTCACTCCAAGGCCCAGCGTTCTTATCTACCAAGTGGAAGTTATCTCTCCAGAGTGTTGTCAGAACTGGGGCCGTTCTTATTTGAAAAGTCCAGGATGGTGCAACAGCAGTTCAGCCGGACCTCTGCCATCTGCCCCACGGTTGAGTCTCTTGCTTTTCCCCCAAGATGGTTTGTCAGCATTTTATATCCAAGGCACCTTCTCTGGACTCCCGAAATGGGTCCAGGAAGGGGAAGTGCAGGGGTGGAGGGCTGTGTGTGTCTTTGGATGGATAAGTTTCTGAAATGCTTCATCCTATGGCTCCCAACACACACACACACACACACACACACACACACACACACACACACACACACACACCCCTTGGCCTCCGCAGACATTTTCCCTGCCTGGGTAATGGGGAGGGAATCAACCATCTTCCTGACATTGAAAGCCCCAGCTCTTTGCCCACAAGTTTGATACTGCAGCATCTCGTGTCTTGTTGTTATTTGTTTGGGGGATTATTTTTTGGTTTCAGACAGGGTCTCACTATGTAGCCCAGACTGGCCTTGAACTCACTCTGTAGATCAGGCTGGCCTTGAACTCACAGAGATCCGCCTGCCTCTGCCTCCCAAGTGCTGGGATTAAAGGTGTGCGCCACCACGCCTGGCTGCATACAAGCTCAGTGCCTCAGAGAAGTCACCCAGTCTCACCGTTGTTCCTCTCTGCAGAAGCCAGGTCCTCCCGAGCCTCTTCAAACACCTATAAGAAAGTCACGGGGCACTCTAGGTCGACACTGGCATGGTTGCCCCTCAGCCTCCTCCTGGGTCTGGACCTGACAGTCAGGGATCTTGTCCAAGCCGTCCTCGGCTTCTCCCACCCCTCCTCGTGTGTTAGCCCCTGTCCCTCTGCTGGAGAGCCTGAATTAATGTTTAACCCCGCCTGTTCCTTCCCAGGAACTTAGCAGGACAACAAGATACCCCCAAGCTGAGCAATTGTTAACCTCTGTTTCCCACCCAAACCTCTCTGGCTGGAGCTCAGAGCATTCTCTGAGGGCAGTGATGGGTGGCCAGTAACACGGGCCAATCATTAATGCCCCCTTGCCTGCCCACACCCCACAGCTGTCATGTCTGAGGGTTGGAACTGGGAACCTATTCGTAATACATAAGGAGACCATATTGTCTAGCATGGCTAACGCCACCTCTGAGATTCGAGGACATGGCCTTCCTAGGGACCCACACTTCCATTGTTCAAGGGCCCATCTTCTTGTTATACCTGGATAGCCAATTCCTGGGTCTAGAAGGCCAGGTCTGACTGGATAAGGGGACTAAGGCATAGAAAGAGAAAGCCATTGGCTTAAAGCCCAGAGCACATCAACCACCACACTGGGATTTGATTCAGTCCTCTGTTCTGCAGTCTGAGAGCCAAGAGCTAATGGTTGAGAGCACCACGGTGCCTCCCAGGTAGAGTACACTCAGTGATGAACATGATGAGCTCTGTCCCTTCCCATTGCTCACAAAAAATAGTGTCTCACCTCCAAGCTTTCCCATCCTTCCCACTTTTGGTTTATCTCGTGGGTTCCAGCCATGGTGGAGTGGACAGGGGTCACCACACACAGGTGGGCTCAGCAGGAACCAGAGTTGGGAGGAAGTCAGCGGTGCTGGCTCAGTCATTCACTCCCCTCTCCATTCTTTCCTTCACTTGTTTCAATAAAGATCTGTGTGTTCGCTGTGTTCCAAGGATCCTCTGGCTGCTCAGCAAGTTGCCTCTTTAAAGAGGCTTGCCCTGCGCTCCCATCGACGCAGCCTCTCTTGTCTCAATACCCTGTGTTCCCTTCCCTTCTCCCTCCATCTCTCTTTCTCCCTCTCCCTCTTTTCCTCCCCTTCTCTTGCCCATTGCAGCATCCTCCCCCTGTTTCCTTGCCTACTTTATCAATCCTTTCCCCTCACTCTCTCAGCCTGACAGTTCTATGAGCTCAGAGACTGTTGTGTCCCCACACTGTCTGAGTGGCTAGGAGGGCTGGAGAGACACAGTTCAACAGGAAAAGGCGCTTGCTGTCAAGGCTGATTCCCAGGACCCACAGCGTGGAAGGAGAAAATCGCTGTTCTGTGACCTACACACACACAACAACAACAACAACATGTTTTAAAAGAATCACACATTGCAGGCATCTAATATTTGACAACTAAAAATGAATGAGCCATCAAAGGGATGAGCACAGAGCAGCAGCACCTGACCCTCCCAGCATGACTGTCTACCTGCAGCCTCACACCAAGTACACAGATCTCCAGGGCTACCAGCCCGCTGCCATTCTTTGATCTTCACACAAGCGCTAAGAGCAATGGCTCTAAAGCACAGGCAATGTCCAGTGAAGCAGCCAGACTTGACCTCAAACTTCAGTCTTCACAGACTGCTATGAAAAGACAGGGCCTGGTGATGCCCTGTACTTAGCGAGACAACACTCTAAGAACAGACATCCATGCAGGAGCTCATGCAGATTCTCTGAAAGTCCCAGAATCTTACAGTGTCAGCAGTATAGGCACTGTGGAGATCTTTAGCACCAGTGACTTCCAAACTCAGTGGAGCTTTGGAACCAACAGGGAAGCTCCTTGCCTGCACATCCCAGGTCCAGCTCATACATACAGAATCAGGGTCACTGGTAGCTGAACCCAAGACTATGACTTTCCCTGAAGGGCCCTAACAGCTCCCTGTAACTGGCGTGTTTGTAGAAACTTGGAACCCACAATTTTAAAACATCTGGGACAACCCAACACGCCTGAAAATCTGGTCTGAGGCATGCACATAGGGTATGGCCTGTGTCCTGATGAGGCCAGGGCACAGCTCCTTGCCCAAAGATGGAGACACGAGTTCAAGAGCAGAGTGAACAGGAGGTGCCCTGGTTTGGAGAGCGCATTCCACCTTCCTGGTCTCTGTAGAATCCTTTCTACATTCCTTGTCTCATCGGTCATGGGAGGAGGGCAGAGGTTGTGTTTTTCAGAGCTCAGACCAGTAAAGGCAGAGGGACACAGAGCTGACTTGCAAAGGCTGCTGACCTGACTATGAGCAGCCTTCCTGGGGTGCAGATGCTAGGCTTCACCCCTTCTCTCTTCCAGGTAGCCTTGCTCAGAGCCCATGCCGGTGAGCACCTGCTGCTCGGAGCCACCAAGAGATCCATGGTGTTCAAGGACGTGCTGCTCCTAGGTGAGGAGGCTGCTGGTCCCAGACAGAGCTTGAGGGGCGGAACCTAGCTTGGTACACCCACAAAGGAAGAGTATCTCCATTGTAACACATAGGGACCAGGTGGGCAGATCAGAAACATCCCAAACTGGATATACTGTTGCAAACCAGTAATCCCAGCTACTTAGGAAGCTGAGGCAGGAAGTTTACAAGGTCAAGACATGCCTGGGTGAACTATATGGAGGGTTCAGTGAGCCTGAGAAATATAACATGACCCTATCTTCAACTAAAATAAAAAATAATTTTTTTTAAAAAAAATCTAGCAACTATCAGTTGAGGGTGCACTAGCAAAACCTTGGGCTGGCAAGATGGCTCGGGTGGGAATAGCACCTGCTGCCAAGACTTACAACCTGAGTTCGGGCTTAGGGACCCACATGGTGGAAAGAGAAAACCAATTCCTGAGATTGTGCACTGACCTCCACGTGCACACTGAGACACACAGACTTCTCCCCAAAAATAAATAAATAAATAAATAAATAAATAAATAAATAAATAAATAAATAAATAAATAAATAAAATGCAATTTTAGAAAACTTTTAAGGGAGCCTGGAGGTGTAACTCTGTGGTAGACACATGTGGCTACCCCCAGCACCAGAGTAAAATTTTAAAAAATGTAGCCCAGCCCTGTTCTTAAACTTGACCAAAGCACAAGGTTCCAGAACCCAGCTCCCGGGTGGTTCCCGGCTTCAGATGTAGGGAACACAGGTACAGGAGAGGGCTTCTCCTGGCCTTCATGCTAGGGAGCAATCCGTTGTCCCTGAAATTTCCAGTACATTTCAAAGTTATTTCTGGGGTTGAAAAAAAAAGGTGGCTGGGAATGGTACAGTGCCCCCCTCCCCCCCAGCCCGTGTCACCTGGGCCTTCAGGACATACTTATTATTGGGAATTCGTGTGTAATGTGCCCCATATGTCAAGGACTATGGTAACTGCCAGACAAATGTTTATAACCTTTTTCAATACAACATCCCCAAGATAGTTGTTAGATATTCCCATTTTTATAGATGAGGGAACTGAGGCACAAATAAGTCAAATATGTTACCTAACCATACCCAGCCATTCAGATGGGGTGACCCAATTCCGGAATCTGTCCCTTGACCTTGATGCTTTAGTGCCTCCCAATGGGCCTTGGCTTTTCCTTCATCTTCAGTCCTGCAGGTTAAAGGAGTCTGGGGGAACATGAAAGGCCTCTGAAAAAGCTAATACCTAGCTCACCCAGAACTTCAGGTATTCGCCTTCCTCCATTGGCCTCAAATTTCTGATTTGTAAAATGGGCACGGTGACCCCAGTAGCTCCTTCCAGGAGCACCAGGCACACTCTTAACTGTCAATCACAACCAGGGGTGATAGAGGTCAACCAAGGTGACAGCCCCACCTTCTCCCCTCCGCTCATCCAGGCAATGACTACATCGTCCCTCGGCACTGCCCAGAGCTAGCAGAGATGAGCCGTGTGTCCGTTCGCATCCTCGATGAGCTGGTCCTGCCCTTCCAGGAGTTGCAGATTGATGACAATGAGTATGCCTGCCTCAAAGCCATCATCTTCTTCGACCCAGGTACCGTTCATACCTCCCAACCTGTCCTTCACATCCCCAGACCTGCTGTCACATTCCTGATAGGCTCACAACCTCTTGTGTTGTCATGTCAACCAGAAGAAGTCATTTTCATCAACCCGGTTGAGTAGGTGAGGCAGACTAGGGTTCCCAGGAAGGAAGGACTTTGCAGGGCACAGACTGCAAAGGCCTGGGTTTTGCTTTTCCCATGTCATCTTCCTTCTTATCCTGTCAGCTTCGGGCAACATCGTCTCCCCTTCTCTTGTTAGGATGAGGATGCTGCGTCCTCTCCCTTCAGGCTCTCTCTGTCCTCTCCCTGCTGACTGAGCTGACTCTTGTCCTGAGTTTGCACAGTATGTCTGTTGTCAAATCTTTGTGCAAAGCCTGCTTTTGTTTCTCATTATCTGAGACTCCTCTCTTACCTGCCAGAGTGTAGACCTGCTGGGCGATGGGTGCTGGGCGCTGTCCTTGGTGCTGGGCGCTGTCCTTGGTGCTGGTCCCTGATTTCACAGAGATGACCTCTACCAATAAAAGCAGCCAAGAGGAAAATGACTACCTTTTATTGAGGGCTCCCGGGTGCACAGTTTTAAACATTTCATCCAGATTATATACAACACAATACCTGTGAGATAGGAACCATCTTCACCCCACTTCAAACAAGGAGAAGATGGAAGTGTGGAGAGACTGATTGATTCAAGCAAGGCCTCACAACTAGAAACTTGCAGAGCAGATTTATTTTTTATTTTTTATTTTTGGAGACAGGGTTTCTCTGTGTAGCTTTGGAGCCTTTCCTGGAACTCACTCTGTAGTCCAGGCTGGCCTCAAACTCACAGAGATCCGCCTGCCTCTACCTCCCGAGTGCTGGGATTGCAGGGCAGATTTGAACTTCAGACGGTTAAGTTAATTTATATATGTCTTTCCAATTCACAGTCTTGCTTTCTGCATGCAACTCCCCATTTCCCAGAGGGCAAGAGTCTAGTTCTAGTCCTGTGGTGCAAAGCTCGGGGCTGGGGAGGATAGTCATTGCTCCGTGACAGATGTAATATTACTGGCCCCAAGGAAGAGTCAGCAGCTTAGTTGAGGGCAGGGGACCTAATCCAGGCTGGTATAGAACAGGCATTCCATGAAAGACGATTGGCTGAATTAAAAAAAAAAAGTGCAAAGTGTGGGTGGGGTCTCTTCCTGTAGGAGGAGTTGAAGCCTCAGCTGAGTCCCCAGGTGACAGATGGCAGCAGGCAAGGGAGGGGAGAATATCTTGATGTGGCAAGTGCAGGGTCTAGATGGTGGAACCTTATCTGTGGTCCAGGAACCCCAAGTTCACATCAAGGTTCTGCCGGCAACTGGTTGCATGAGCTGGCCAAGTCTTCCTTATTTCCCCTTGCCTGAGACAAGGAGAGACTGGGCCTGTTGATATCAGAACATTCACCTGGTGTGTGTAAGACACTGGGTCTGATCCCTAGCACAGCATAAGAAAATTTAAAAGAAAAGTGAGGTTATAATGTGCTGCACCAGGCTTCGTATCTTTTTCTGCCTTGTCTAGGAAGCCACTATTTGTTCTAGAGTAAGCTATCTATCCAGGACCCTAATTCTTGTCCCAGCACTGGTTAAGATTCTCTGTGTTCATGGGGCTGGAGAGATGGCTCATCAATTAAGAGCACTGACTGCTCTTCCAGAGGACCCGCGTTCAATTCCCAGCTCCCACATGGCAGCTCTCAAAAAACTCCAGTTCCAGGGGATCTGACACCCTCACATAGATATAGATGTAAGCAATGCACACAAAATAAAAATAAATCATTAATAATAATTAATTTTAAAAAGACTCCTTGCATTCCAAGGTCAATAAGCAGTCCAATTAGGGCCTACAAATTAGGGGATTTGGTCCTTCCTGACCACTTCTCCCATTGCAGACGCCAAGGGCCTGAGTGACCCGGGCAAGATCAAGCGGCTGCGGTCGCAGGTCCAGGTGAGCCTGGAGGACTACATTAACGACCGCCAGTACGACTCTCGGGGCCGCTTTGGCGAACTGCTGCTGCTGCTGCCGACCCTGCAGAGCATCACCTGGCAGATGATCGAACAGATCCAGTTCATCAAGCTCTTTGGCATGGCCAAGATCGACAACCTGCTTCAGGAGATGCTGCTTGGAGGTCTGTAGCACCCGGGTGGTGGGGGGGAGGGGGGACAGGTCGTCTCTGTAAATCTGTAGTGCTGTCTCTTGGGAGACAGGCATCTTGTGAACCTGAGCTAGCCTCTAGACTCCACTGCTTCCTCCATGGGAGCCTTGGACAATCTGCCTTGTCTGTTGGACCTCGGTTTCTCATCAAGAAAGAAAAATGGAGATAAGGACAGAGGTCCACTTGTTCGGACACTGAGGGTCTAGCTGAGTCAGTTAGTCACTGTTGTAAGGAGGCGAGAATGTCATGGAAATAGACAATAACCAAATGAATAACCAAAAATAAAAATAAGAATAGACAGGTCATGGGAGGGCTTTTTAGATGAGTCAACCAAGAGATGCTTCCCTGAAGTGGTGTCTAAGACTGATGGGTGAAAATTACTGGATTTTAAAATCTTGGAAAACATTCCAAGCAGAAATCATTTGTTCCAGGCTCTGAGGTAAGATTTACGTGTGAGATGAGATAGTTGGAAGAGATGAAGGTGGAAATCAGCTGGAAACCAAGTCATAAACAGGGCTTGATGAGCCAGGATCAAACATTTGGGTTTTAGGTTAGGCAGTGGTGGTCCTCACCTTTAATCCAGCACTTGGAAGGCAGAGGCAGGCAGATCTCTGAGTTCTGAGTTCCAGGACAGCCTGGTCTACAGAGTTCCAGGACAGCCAGGGTTACATAGAGAAACCCTGACTTGAAAAAAAAAATGAGTTTTATATAGGAGCAAATCTGTGTAATTCCAGGAACAGGGAGGCTTGTGAGGCAGCCTGGGAAATACAGGGAGACTTTGGAAGGAAAGAATGAGGGAAAGGAAGGAAGGAGAGGAGGGAACGAGGAAAGAAGGAAGAAAGGAAGGGGAAGGAAGAAGGTGGGGAAGGAAGAAGAAAGAAAGGGAAGGAGGGAAGACAGGAAGGAAAAGGCGGGGTTGTATTTTATTCTCTCTGCAACTTTTGTAAAGAGACTGAAAATTAAACTAAAATTTTAAACGAACTAATCTGACTTCCAGTCAGTAGTGAATTACAGGGGGTCAGGGGGCAGTGGAAGCACCCAGGAATGTTACTCTCTCCTACCATCTGAGCCGATGGTGGCTTAGACTGTGGGAGTGGAGCAGGCAGAAGAGGAGTGACTCTCTGGATGCAGCAGATGCTGAAGCAGGGGAGTGACAGAAAAGAAAAAGTAAAGGGTTAAGTCTGCATGTTTGCTCTGAGTGACCAAAACAGTGGTGGAAGAATTTACTAACAAGGAAGATGGGGAAAGACTTGAGCCTGGGTTAGGGCGGTGAGCAGATGACCCAGAAGATCCACTCTGGACTTGGCACGGGAGGTGGGCTGGATATCCAAACTGGGCTATCAAGACCATTCAGTACATAAGTTGATGGTTCAGCAATAGTGGAAAGACAGCCTCGGGCTTTCCAGCATTAGGAGTCAGGAAATGATGTGTCATAAAAGGCTTTAGAAAAGATCAGCCGGGGGATGGGAGAAAAATGGGAAAACGTAGAATCCAAGAAAAGGTATGTTTTCAGGAGGACAGGGTTACAATGGCATTAAACGAGGTAAGGGAGGAGGAAAGGAGGGGAGGGTTGGGGAAGGGATGGAAGTTAGAAGTTGATGAAGGACTAGGAGAGAGGGAGGGGAGTGGAAGCAAGCAGGGTCTCAGTCCTCTTGTTGAGAGCAGCATCAGAGGATTTGGATCGTGGAAACCAGGTTGGGAGGGTACCGCAGAGTAAGCAATGGGCAAATGGGAAAGCGATGAAGCGGAGATGCAGCGGACAAAGCTTTGATAATGTTCCCTGTGAAGGATAGCTGGGCCAGAGCTGAGGTTGGCTGAGGGATAGTGACTTTAACCACAGACCATGACCACCCCTTAGAGAAAAGTGGGCCATCAGTTCTAGCCCCTCCACAGGGTTGAAGGACTTTTTCTGGAGTGCGTGTTTTCTGGAGTGCGTGACAACCTCAGCACAAGAAGTAGAACTGGAGGCTTGGGAAGCAATGCAGTGGCATGGAGACCCCGAGATGGAGCCAGGGCTCTCTGCTGCGGCACTGTTAGTGTTTGGAGAGGCGCAGTTCTCTGAGTGCAGATGTTCCGCATGTTGTTTAGCTGCATGTCTGGCCTCTGTCTGTGAGATATGAGTAGAATTTCCCCAGAAATCACAATAAAAACTATCTCCAGAAATTGTCAAGGGGACAACCACCCTCCCCCCCAAGAATGACTGTCAGGCAGGAACTCACCTCATTCTCACAGTGACCCTGTGAACTGGCAGTTGTAGTGGCTCAGGTGTCACCCCACTGCCGCCAGGATCAGGAGTTGTGGTCTGTTTGCCAGACACATTTGGGTGAGATAATTTCTCTGGATAATGTCATCTCGTCTGTAGAATGAATAAAGATGGTGCCCATTCTCTAGGACTAGCAGGAGGATGAAATTATGTAAAGAGTTGAAAGTGCTATAAGCCAGTATCCAGCACAGGACAGGTGCTCAGCAATTAGTGCTCATTTTACTATGCGACCAAAGAGACTACTCATTGCATTTAAACTCAGAAGTGCCCGGTTTCTTTCGAGTCATGAAGCCCACAGACACACCTGGTGATTTCTACATTACTAACCTAGGAATACGCACCCAAAAGACACTCCATTGGTCTTGATGCCACACTGGGGGAAAATGGCGCCGCAAGGCTGTGGTCCTTTTCCAAGACTTCCAGTCCTGACTGATGTCCTCCTTTCTATCTACAGGGTCTGCCAGTGATGCACCCCACGCCCACCACCCCCTGCACCCTCACCTGATGCAGGAACACATGGGCACCAATGTCATAGTTGCCAACACGATGCCCTCTCACCTCAGCAATGGACAGATGTGTGAGTGGCCCCGACCCAGGGGGCAGGCAGGTGGGCAGACTGGGGTCTACCCTGCAGGGGGTAAGGAGGGGTCTAAGAAAGGAGGCAGGAGAAGATTGTGTCTAGAGGGTGGAACCAGGAACATAGTTCTATGTGTTTCAGAGTAGGGAATTGGAGAGGGAGAGGTTGTTGTTATTTAAAGCTGTATATTCAGTGAGGTTGTATATTCAGCAAGGTGACTGACAATGTCTCCTGACTGAGGCAATCCACTAGGTGAAGGGGCCATTGAGGACACTTGTTGGCTGAGAATTCCATTAGATGAAATCGTCCATTAGGTGCAAGTTCATTGAAATAGGGCTGGCCAGATGGATGACGCCATCTTTTGGGCAGTTGAAAGAGGCTGGCAATTAAGTAGGACTGCCCACTGGGCTAGGCCATCATCTGAGGGGATGTCTCCAGTGGCTGAGTTGGTCATTGGGCCAAGTTCTTCAAAGAACAGGATCATCAATAGATGAGGTAGCCACTGGGATGAAAGGGATTTCATTGAGCTTGGCTGTGAGAAAGTTGTCTCCTAAATGAAAGCAGCCGAGCTGGTGAAAGTCATTCACCCAACCTGTGATGGGAATGAAGCCTTTTCATTTGTACCATTCTTCTCCTAAATACTGAAGAAATGCCAGTTTGGGCCCGTTAGCCCAGGGCCTCAATCACTGCTCTTTCTTCCAAGTCAGAATATTTTTATCACACACCGTATTGCCTTTGGGAACTGTCACACCTGGGCCCTGGTCTGGGAAAAGCAGCCTGAGTCTCCATATCGAATGGTGGACAGATGGATGGGAAGACCTCACAGAATGTAGATTCTAGGGTCTGGGACTCCTAGAAGTTTGAGCCACAGCAGCCTTAGAGATTAGATCCATCATCTAATTTATATCATTGTCTCAGCAGCTGGAAGAGCTTCCCCGGGGCTCTCCAGTTATTCCCACAAAGGCTGGAATCTTGAGCAACTTCTTTCCTTTCTCCTTTTAGCCACCCCTGAGACTCCACAGCCATCTCCGCCAAGTGGCTCCGGGTCTGAACCCTACAAGCTCCTGCCAGGAGCCATTGCCACCATTGTCAAGCCCCCCTCTGCCATTCCCCAGCCAACTATCACCAAGCAAGAAGTCATCTAGCAAGTCACTGGGGGGCAGGGGTTCTGCTGGCTCACACCCTCAGAGAGCGCCTGGGTGTAACTTAGTCACAGCAAGGAAGACGTGACAGGAGGGCCAGTCGCGGAGCATCCACGGAAAGGGTGCAGGGCCCGAAACCATGGCCTGAGTGTCACATGCATTGCGGCCCCTGACCCCACACCCCAGAGGGCAGGAGACCCCAGCTGGAAAGTTTTCCAGTGCCCGGACTACTTTTCCCAAGCTGAAGCCACTGCTTCATCTCCATCCGTACCTTTCCTCAACTTCTTCACCCCCGAAGGCTGACTGTCTGCAGGTGCTGCAGGACCTTGCTGATACACAACTCCCTTCTCCTCCCCTGCTGGGGCATCTTCCTTCCCGGTGCTGGTCAGGGGGTCTGGATGCAAAGCTCCTGAGGCTGAGTCAGCTTGCAGGGTGCTATTCCTCTCTTCCGCTGAGCCAACCTCAGGGGACCCTCTCTCCCATCCTCCATTGTTACCATCCTCAGCCATCCTGACTTCTCCGAAGCCACCTCTCCGGAGGCTGAGGAAAATGTGGCCACCATTTCCCCACTCATTCCGAGAACCTTCTAGAAGCACTGGCCTGGGAAAGGCAGAGGATAGGAGTCACCATCCCTCCTCTGCCAACACCACCATGATTCTTCCCTCTAGCCGCAGGCTAGGACTTTGGAGCGATGAGTCCTATGACTTCCTACGGCAGAGAGTCATCCAAGGGTGACAGTTGCAACGGAAGGTGGAGAGAGGTTGGGCGCCATGGAGAAGGCATCGAGAAGGAGGCAAACTCTGTCTCTGTCGTCAGGGAAGGTGGGCTTCTGGCTAGCACAGCAGGCGACACAGACCAGTTTATGGGAGGAGAGCCTAACAAAGGCCCAGAGGGAAGAAACAGAGTTTGGGAGGGAGACTGAAGAAATCAGTTTCCATGGAGTTGAGACAGGGCACATGCTGGGGACCGTGGAACCTTGAATGTTAAACTCAAGTCAGGAGTAGCCTGTGGGGTGAGCTGTCAGGAGATGAATACAGCATCCTACAGAAGTAGGACTGCTGGGCGGGAGCAAGGAGGTCAGACTAGAACCTGGGACAGAGACAAAGGGATGGATCAGAGTTGTCCCCAAGGCCTGTCAAGCTCTTCCATACTCCCAGATGATGCCATATGCATTTGACATCCACCATCTCAGAATCTTTGGAAGATGAAATTAGAGGACCTTAACTGCCTCATAAGGAAGCTCTTGTCTTCCCTGTGATGGAATTCAGAGATTTCCTCATCCTTTGCCACTGCCAAACTCAGAGGCTTGCTCTTTCCAGAACTGGCCAGCTGGAGGGTGTTCTAAAGTCCCACTGAAGTCAAGAATGCTGTTTGCTGAGAAGTAGTGAAGTGAATCCCTGTCCTCTTTTTCCTCTACTGTCCCCAACTATGGGTGAGGAGCAGCAAGGGTGTGTTTCCCGGAAGAGGGACCAATCTAGTCTGGCAGTCTAGGGCTGAGATGGTCTGGGTGAGGGGCAGGAGAGGGATAAGAAAGCCTGGGGTCAGGATTGCTTGAGGAGCTGCATTTGAGGTACTGCTAATCCCCAGCAGTCAGTGCTTAGCCCCTGCCTGACTCTGGATGTCACTAAGGAGCCCCTACAAAGTGCCACTGACCAATGGGAATAAAAGGAATGTTTCTAAGGCTGGAGGTGTGATAAGTGGGAGGAATGAACTATGAGACCAAGTACCACCTTCCATCAAGGCTGATCCTTCTGAGTTGATGGAGCTAGCACCCCAGTGTCCAGAAATTCCAGCTTTAGTGATAGGTTCTCTGTGAAAAAGGTATGGAGGGATACTGGGACCACCTGCTTAAAAAAAAAAAAAAAGAACACCTACAGTCTGAGACAGTCAGGATGGGTTGTCCTTAACCCCTCAAGCCAAGTCCTAGGTCTCAGGACAGACTTTTCCATTCTCAGAGCCCTTCCTTGGCCACCGTCACTCCAGTGCCCCCAGAGACTCCAGGCTGATTGCTCAGACTGTTCTGCATGAGGCAGGACACCTGGACTCCTTCTGGACATTGTCTTTCCCACTCTTTGCCCCTCCATCCCCAGTGATGTTCATGAAAGGAGTAGATATTGTTGGCCTTCAGTGGTAGCAGTCTTCTGGGTCAGGGGTTGCCCCAATTCATCCTTTCTGAAGGAGAAATCCATTCCACATTAGTAACTACTAAGATATGGGAAACATGAAATAAAGAAAAGTTTACTCCTCTGATTATAAGCTGAGGACACTATGTTGGAGTTTTTTCTTCTGAGTTTTGGTCCTAATATATAATATGATGAACTAAGTATGAAGCTGGTGGTGGACAAGGGTGGATGCTACAGTTTTCCCCAGAGACCACCCTCCTTTCTTCAGGGGATTCTCACAAACTTCCAGGATTCAGGAGACTTTCCTGAGAGTGGGCACAAGAGAAGGGAGAATTAGAAGTGGATGCCCTCAATTTCTTGTGATAACCACACCATCCGCCTTTGCTAGAACTCTCTGTGACCTACCCTGTTAAATACAAATCATGACCTTCACACCAAGCATTCATAAAGTATGCTGCGCCCCCCCCCCCCACATTGGACTAGTCTATACCTTCCTGTGGGTGTACAAATATCATGGGGTCCCACACTGATCCCCAAATCCCACAATTACTGCCCAAGGGGTCAAAAAAGGAAAAAACCCTCAAAACAGCTCTTACTCCTGTGTTTTAGCATAAGTTTATCCAACAAAATAAATGGTACATATGTTTTCTAAGTCCTGTACTGGTGTCTTTTTCCCTTAGTGTTAGAATAAGGATAGCCTGGGATATTCACAGTGGGTAAGAAGGCTTCCTTTTCAGTCTTCCTGTCAAGAGGTTTATCTCTCATCATATAGGTAGAGAAACTGAGGCTAACTCTGTGTGTGTGTGTGTGTGTGTGTGTGTGTGTGTGTGTGCGCGCGCATGCGTGCACATTCACATTTATATGTGGAAGGTTGCA
Organism: Peromyscus californicus insignis; assembly: GCF_007827085.1. Lineage (NCBI taxonomy): Eukaryota > Metazoa > Chordata > Mammalia > Rodentia > Cricetidae > Peromyscus > Peromyscus californicus. Next base: position 138,211,468 of record NW_026294595.1, read on the forward strand.
TGCATATGTATATATGTGCTGATGCCCAGGAAGGGCAGAGAATTACTTCATGTGTTGTTTCAAGGACATCATCCACCTTGTTTCTGGAGACAAGGTCTTTCACTGACATGGAGTTCATTGATTAGGCTAGACTAGTGGCCAGTAAACCCTGAGGATCTGCTTGTCTTCATCACTTGTATTTAAAGCTTTGCCAGGGGCTAGGGAGATGGCTCATTGGCGAAGAGCACTGACTATTCACCCAGAGGACCAGGGTTCAATTCCCAGCACCCACATGGCAGCTCACAACAATCTATAGCTCCAGTTCCAGGAAATCCAACTCCATCTTCTGGCCTCCAAAGGCATGAGACACAAATGTGGTGCACAGACAGACATTCATGGAAAATACCCACATACATTAAACAAATACATATTTTTAAAGCATGTGATTCCACACCCAGCTTTTATACATGGGTTTTGAGGATTGAACTTGGGTCCTCATGTGTTGCTTGGATTCTAAGGCTCCCTCAGGGAAGGGGGTGAGAAGGCACAGCATCAATGACTCAGACAGTGGGAATCCTTTGAAAGCAAATAACGACCTCATTTATTCAATAACAGGGAAGGTCTTATATATATATCCTCCCACCGCCCAGTCTGTGTGGTCGTCCCTCATTGGCTGGGCACAATCAGGAACTCCGACATCACATCGACTGTTGCTAGGTCCTCAGGCAAACTCAGCATGATCAGGAACTCTGACAGTGACCAGGAACTCTGACAGCGACTTGCTAGGCCTTCAGGCAGACTCCAGGTTGGCTCTTAAGGAGTATGTTATGTGCATGCCTTGGCTCCTGGTCTGAGCCAATTTCCTTGACCTTATGGGCCTGTCCTACTACATATCCACCCTTTTATTTTATTACATGGGCACTCAGCGGGAGTCGGAGTTCTTTGCTCCGGCCTTGTTGACCCCGCCTCAGGGGGGCTCAGCAACTGGACTGTGCCTGTCTTAGGTTGGCTTGCCAAACAAGCTCTTACCCGTCTTTGACTACCAGCCCTCGAAGAGCATCCATCCCTGGAGAGTCACCCTGGGTGGGGAGTGTCAGGCAGTAGCCTTTTGAATTTCAGAAAGCCAGGCATGCATAACCTCCTGTGGAGGGCTATGAGTTGGATGTATAAGAGCCATTAACACCTATACAGTCGCCTTAGTGGCTGCCTGTTGTTGGATGTGCTGTAGGAGAAACTTAAAAAGGAGAAAGATCAAAAGCACCATCTGCCAATCAAAACATAAGTGAAATCCAGGAGGGATCAAACAGCCTCTTTATATCATGCTAAACCTTTTCAAAAAATAAAGAGTCAAAGGCCATAACCTGTGCTCTTGTCTGATTTAACTGGAAAATTTCATGTGTTAGCTGTAATGGATAGTATAGAAACTTAGCTGACCATGGGCTCTTAATATATTTAGCTAGCTCCCAGCCTGCTAAACTAATGTTCCTCATCTCAAAAGGCATCATACAAGTCTTCAGCCTTTAGAGGGGCAATGAGAGCATATACATTACCCATCCTGGGTGATTTTCTCCTTGGTGGAAGCAGGCTGATCTATGGCCAAATGCACATCTCTTGCTGGGACCCATATTGGCGTAGTGATACTCTGGGGAAAAACGCAAGCATACCCTCTCCCACAGGTTAGCAGGGGGGCTGGTGACTGCCATTGGAGGGAGATAGGATCTCTCCATCTCACCAGGGGCAGAAACATGTTCCTTGGCAGAGACTCCCAGTGCTTGTAGGCCCCTTGTCATCAAAACTGAGAAAGTTCATATGGAAAAGGACCTTTGTTAAGGACAGATGAGGATCTCTCCTAGCCTCTGGCAAGATAGTCCTTGTCAACAGCTCCTTAAGAGCTCTGTTGGTCCTCTCAACAATGGCTTGTCCCTGTGGATTGTAGGGGATGCCAGTGGTATGGGATATCTTCCAGGACCCCAGAAAGCCATTAAATTGTTGAGAGGCATAAGCAGGGCCATTGTCAGTCTTAAGTGCCCAAGGTACCCCCATAACTACCATGACTGACTTAAGGGCCTTGATAACATTGATGGCCTTCTCCCCAGAAAGGGCAAGGACATAAACAAAGGAGGAACAGGTATTATTCTCACATGAACATATTTAAGATTGTCAAAGGGAGAACGATGAGTGACAACCATCTGCCAGATGGTGTTAGGCAACAAGCCCCTGGGATTAACCCCTGCACACTGAAGTGGTCCTAAGGGGGCAAGAGGAGCACAAGTGGCACATGCCTAGGGCAAATGTTTACATTGGGAAAACAGTAATTCTGGAAGAAGTCTATGTAAATTCTGTGGAGACAGATGAAATTGCTGGTGAAGAGCCCTGGCTTGCTCTAGAAGATCCATACTGACTGTTAATATGATGGTGTCTGTGACCTTGCTTCCTTGAGTCAATATTCCAGGTAATTTGGAATGAGATCTAATATGTGACAGGTACCAAGACTCAGTCCTCTGATTTAGGACATCTTTTATGAGCAACATGGTGTTGGCAATGGGGGTCAGTGAGTCTTTGACTCAAGAAAAGGCACACAAACTGTACTGTGTATTGGCCGTCAGAAAAAAATATTAACAGGCTCAATTTGGCACTCTATTAGAACTTTGAGGAGGGCCAATAGTTCTCCCAATTGAACAGAACCAGGACTAGGGATAACATGTGTAACATCTTTGGAGCCAGGATGTTGGATAAGAACACCATATCTGTTTTTACTGGAATCTGAAAAGGCCAGAGTGGCATGAGGGATGGGAATGGAGGAGGGCACTGCATGGGGCTGTATCTGTCTGTATTGGAAGTATGGGGAGTTCTGCTAAGATCTTCAATAGTTCCTGTGAATCCTGCAACCATTTCCTGGAATGAGATAGAATCTGCCCAGAGGGACTGGTTATTCTTTAAAGAAAGGGGGGAAACAAGCTTATGTGGCTTTCATCCATATAATCTCCATGCCAGCATTTGTGCCTTAAGGCCAAATTGAAAGGACTGGTCAAACTTAGAGGTGACCTTGTGCAGGTCAGAATGTGCTTGATGTATCCATAGAAGGGGCCCGGATTGCCATAACACTCCCAAGAATCCCTTGGGTGTCCAGAGGACCATTGCCAATAAAGGTCTTTGGGGATCATGGTGTTGCAGGCTGGAGGTGGCTAGAATGCCCAAAATCTTTTGTAGCAACTCTTTAGCTTCTCGAGTAAGCATAACCTTGGTGGAAGGACAAATGAAGCCCTCCAACAATGAAAATAGGTGTCTCATCTCTTGGTCAGGGATGGGTAAGAAAGGTTTAAGCCAATTAACCATGCCACACAATTGTTGTAATTCTGATAGTGAGTACAATTCCTTCATTTCCAATTTAAAGGAAAGGGGGCAGACCTACTTAGCAATGGAAAATCCTAAAAAGGCAAAAGGGGTTACCATTTGGACCTTATCTGGAACTACCATCAGATGTAACAATGCAAGATCTTCTAATACTCCCTTAGCAGTCTTTTGCAGAAAGGCTGCATCTGGGTGTGCCAAGAGGAGATCATCCACATAATTGATCAAAAGAACATCCCTGGGGACATTGACCAAAGCTTGATAAACATAGAACTGGCAAATGGTAGGGCTCTTCTTCATTCCTTGGGGCAAAACAGTCCATTGATATCTCTTAGCTGGTTTATGCATATTAGGTTCCCACACAATAAAGGCAAAATGATCTCAATCCTGTGGTGCCAGGGGAATTTGAAAAAAGAAGTCCTTAATATTTAAAACTAATATATAATAAAATTGAGGAATCATGCTAGGGTGGGGGAGGCTTGGCTGTGTAGACCCTGTCTTTTCCATCATATCATTAATTACACAAAGATCCTGCAGAAAGCAGTAGCATCCTGATTTCTTGGGGATAACAAATATGGGGGTATTATGTTTACTTGTGGATGGTTCAATGTGCCCTATCTTTAACTGTTCTGCAACTAATTCCTTTAGGATTGACAGCTTGTGTTCAATTATAGGCCACTGTTCCACCCATACTTCTTGATCCAAGAGCCATGTCAATGGAATGGGGCTAGGAGGATCGATGGTGGTGGATCTTATGGGGACAGTGGACCTTAGAATTGGGGGTGCAGATTTCATTCAGTGTCACAGACCACAAGACCCGCCTTTTCATGAACATTGATGTCATCAAAAAAGGCCCTGTCATCTGTAGTTAGGACAACACCCATATCCTCCAAAATATCTCTGCCCCACAGGTTCCTAGGTACATTGGAAATGATAGGGTGAATGGCTCCTGATTGCCATCAAGATCCTTCCAATGGATCAGAAGAGTGATCATCGTAGAATCTTGTTGGCCTCCCACACCACTGATGGGGGGGCCGGGTTTAAATTGGAGAATGAGGGAAGCAAAGCACCTCAGTCTTGGTTAAAATGATAGCATCTGCACCCATGTCAACCAAACCTTTGACAGCTTGTCCATCAAGATAGATGGTTAGCATTGGGGAGTGTGGAAAAATGGTCATTGTCCAATCAATTTTTGGATTATCAGAGCCTCCTCTTACTGGCGGGGCTGAGGAGCACCCCACCTGGAGTTTAAAGGTGCTGGTGTTTCAGCAAACTGTGACCTGCAATCCTTTGCCCAGTGAAATCCTTTATTGCATCTGGGGCATCGGGTCCTAGGTTTTGCCCAGGGGCAATCCTGCTGCAAATGGCCTGATTTGTCACATCCCTAGCAAGTTCTATCTACCTGGGGACCCTTGGGGGTGTCATTAGCCCACTGCCTGTCAGTGAGGAGAGCATCCAGGGAGGCAGTAAGAGTGGCAATGCTGGGGTCGAGATCTCCGGTGGCCTGCACCCATTTGTGTATGTCCTCATTTCACACTGCTGCAACTGCATTAGGGTTTGGGCATTGAGCCCCTCCCAAGTCAGTTGTTTAATCAGCATATTGCTAGTGGGGCCCGCACCCACTCTGCGCTCTACTGCCTCATTGACAAGTCAGTGAAGAGCTCCCTGGGCTGTTGGATAAGATTGTGAAAATATGCTGACGTTTGCTGGGGAGTACAGGCTCTGAGGGTCTTGAGGGCCAGGTCCGAGACCTGCTGAAAATAGGCATTCAAGCCAATCTGTGCCTGGTGCACAGGATGGACATATTCTCCACGCCCTGTGAGCATATCATAGGTCCCCTGGACATTAAGTAAGATGTTTGTCTGTGCCTGGGATTCTGCCTGATCCTCACAGGCTGATTTCTAGCTAAGAAAAACTGCAGGTTCCAACACAGCTTTAAGCAAATGGTACCAATCAAAATAAGTTTGTAACTGCATGGACCACTGAGCAAGGACCTGCTGAAAGTAGGGGAGTCTGAGCCTGACTCACTGGCTGCCTTCCTGATGAGGGAGAGATCAGCTATGGGGGTGGGAATCCAGGGCTGGTCTTCGACGTTTGGGCCCACATTGACTGGGAAGGCTTCTATGGGCCTCGGACTGACAGTGGTACAGTGCAGGCCGTGAGGATTGTAAGACATCTGGCACCACAGAAGAGGAGCCACCTCTGGAGGCAGGCTGGTATTGGGGTAGATTGCCCCAAAAATACTGTGGTGTCAAAAATACTGTGTGTCATTCTCCTTGACAGATTTTGGAGGGCTCATATTGAAAGTTATGTTCACCTTGCCAGATTTCGGGGGTCCAAACTGACAGTTACGTTATCCTTGACAGATTTCTCAGGGCCCAAACTGACAGATTTCTCAGGGCCCAAACTGACAGTTACATTCTCCTTGAAAGATTTCTCAGGGCCCAAACTGACAGTTACGTTCTCCTTGAAAGATTTCTCAGGGCCCAAACTGACAGCTTTCTCGGCACCCAAACTGTCTGTCTCCTCATCATCGGATATCACAGATATCTGACAGGGAACTGGCAGGGGTAATGAAAAGATTACCCATCTTTTCAACGGGGTGAAAATTTGTATCGGACCCTTATGTCCTGTGCTTAGTGGAAGACTTTCGTGGTTTTTTAGGCCATGACCCCATATGCCCACACGGTGAGGGATGGCAATGGGGAGGGGGTCAATCCTTATGTGGAGGTGCCACTGAAGTGGGGGGGGGCTGGGAATGTGCCTTCCTAATGGGATGGGCAGACAGACATGACAGACAACACAAAAGAAGGAAAGAAGTGGGGGTCCCATGCTTACCTGCCAACGGGACCCAAAGAACACAACACTGAGGGGCCTTCTCACTGAGACGGTACACCGTCTTGGGGGCGCTGACAAGCACCACGAGAGGAAGACAATCAGAACCTGCGCTGGGAGAAACAAAGTAACAGAAGCCCCACGCCCACGGTCAAGCACCAGATGCTGCTTGGATTCTAACGGCTCCCTCGGGGGAGGGAGTGAGAAGGCACAGCGTCCATTGAAAGCAAATAACGAACTCATTTATTTAATAACAGTAAAGGCCTTATATACCCTCCTCCCAGCGCCCAGTCTGTGTGGTCGCCCCTCATTGGCTAGGCACGATCAGGAACTCTGACATCACATCAACTGTTGCTAGGTCCTCAGGCAGACTCTGCATGATCAGGAACTCTGACAGTGACTGTTACTAGGCCTTCAGGCAGACTCGAGGTTGGCTCTTAAGGAGTATGCTATGTGCATGCCTTGGCTCCTGGTCTGAGCCAATTTCCTTGACCCTATGGGCCTGTCCTACTACACTCGTGCTTACAAGATAAGCATTTAACTAACTGACCTATTTCCCCAGCCCCAACCCTGGCTTCTTGACTCAGGGTATCAAGTGTATGGGGAGAGTGAATGGAAGAGAGGGTGGTGAGAGATTTAGAAGAAAAGCCAGAGGTTCCAAGATGGAGCTCTCTTAGGGGCCACCTCAACCTTTCAGACACATGGACACCAGGATATCATAAGAGCAAGAACAATCAAGTGGTGTGTGCGCCAGTCTCTAGCCAGGCCTCTTGTCATTTTTATCCTTCCCCCTTAGGTAGATGGCTTGACGCCCAGCCCCTGCAGATCACACCCTCACATTCACGTGTAGTGTGCTGGTGCCAGTGTGTAGAAGCCGGGGGTTTGCTTCTCTTCCCAGCTGTTTTCCCAATATTGTGTTAGTGACTTAAAACTGGCCACAGTGAGGCCCCTTACCATCACCACTGACCAATGGGACATCAGGGCTTTTCTCATGGAAAACCCGTTTATCCAGCACCCCAGGGCATCCGGGGCTGGGGCACATTCTGACCTCCAGCTTCAGTGACACTTGTAGCCCTTTGTGGTCAGTGTCAAGAAAGGCAGGTCACTCCACCTCTGCAAGCCCCGGCTGTAAACCGGGAACATTGCCCTGAGGGATGCTACCCTCACACAAGTTTCTGGGGAGAGTGTGGGGCATTTACCCAACCACCCCCACAGTTCCCCAGAGTTTTCTTGAGTGCGAGCAGCAGGAAATATTAGATAGAAGGATTTATTGTAGAGATAAACAGAAAATAAAGGATAGCCTCGAGAGGGCCTGGAACCTATTCCAACGGGCCCCGACTGTCTCTGCTCCAGGGTTTTTATAGAGACGCCAGGGGGTGGAGCCAAAGACCTCCTCCCCCAGCACAGCCAAGTGCAGACCATCTCAGACACCTGCACTCAGGCCCGTGGTCCTGTTCATCCTCTATGTGGACCTGTTGGGTAAAGCCACGAGGAACCCGAGAACGGGCTCCCACAGGAGAGACTTAACCATTTTCTGTCTTCAGGAGCACCCATTAACTGCCCTTCCTGGGCCCTGGGGCCACTTCCACCTTCCTGTCCCTCCCCTTAGCCCTGAACACCAGGAAATGTTTTGATGATGTTGCAATAAGCCCTGTCTCCACTCCTGCCAACATGGCTGTGGGGGTGGGGACCACAGGAGAACATTTCGGCCCTAAATTGTGCTTAATAAATCCATATCAAAACCATAAACCTCAGACTGCCATAAATTCCCCGACCTTGGTTCCTCCACCTCACCTGCCCTTTGCCCTCCAAGCTCAGTGTAGGCAGCCAGAGCCTCAAATCTGGTTCCCATTTCAGCTGCTAACAATATCAGTCAGGTAAGGGGACAAACAGTAGTACCCTCGTTCTAGAGACGGTGAGACCAAAGTTGAGAAAAGTGAAGGGCTGACTGAGAACTGGGGCTTCTGGGAGGGCTCTTCCTGTCAGCCCTTCTCTAAAGGTCCTTTTCCAAGACAGGAACCAGAAGCTTCTTACCCCCATCATCCCCAGCATAGCCCCAGGACCAGAAACACAAAGAACACTGAGGAGCCAAAGAAAGTCTCAGGTAGCAGGAGTGACCTGTCACCCCAAATTGATGAGATGGCCACCTTCCTCATTTGTAGAGCCCAGATCGCCTTTGACTGACACTTCTCCAACCTGCATATCCTATGTAAAGTCCACACTGAGGTCTAAGGGACCAAGGTCCCAGAATCCCATGCAGCTGTCTGATGGTAGAGTGAGGTCACGATGTCAAGTACAGTGTTCCTGGAATGCTTCCTCTCTGTCTAGCCTTCTGGACGTAATGAAATTCCAGCACTCTCTGGGGCAGCTATTCTTCTGTCATATAAGTGAGGAAACAGGCTCAGGAGAAGAAAGCGACTTGCCAAAGGCCCTTCACTGGTGTGACGGCTGATCAGGTGCCCATTGTCTGACTCCAGAGGCCACCATGAGGACACTGGAGAGCCATCGATGACTCAGTCCCTGTGCAGTGGGTACAGTGGGGAGAACCCTGGAGAGTGACAAAGGTCAGTGAACACACACCACGAGGCACCTCCCTCCCTCCCAGAGCTCACCTTGTTCACATGTAGAGGTAAAGCAACACGGAGCTCACTACTGAGAACCAACGGGGGGGGGGGGGGGGGTGGCAGTGAGATGGAAGGAAGGGAGAGATGGCTGGTGTCCGGGGAAGGGAGTGGCCTGCGTGGGTGCGGAAGGAATAGCGAGGCAGAAGAAAGTGCGCTTGACGTGGATTTGGAGTCACAGAAGCCACAGAAGCACAGGAGGAGGTCAGCACTCTCCATCTGGGTCTCAGCCACAGCACATGCCACCCAGACCTCCTTCCTTCCTGACCCTTCTCTTCAGTTTACAAACATTCTCTTTAAACTCAAAACCACTGACGTCAGTAGAAAAGCTGTAAGCAGGAAATGACTTCAAAATGTAGGTGGAAAAAAGAAGATTCATTTTAAGCTGTAGACAGACAGCAATGGCTAGAAAAGGCTCTGCTTCCATTTCTCTTCTCTTTTTATGTTTGCTTGGTTTAATTTTGTTTTTGAGACTCTGTCTCCTGAGGAAAGATTCAAAGTCTGAGCTGGTCTCAAACTCTCAATCCTCCTGCCTCAGAATTCCAAGTGCTGGGATTATAGAGGTGTGTCATCATACCAGCATCCCCTCTCTTCTTCCCTCTCTCCCTCCTTCTCTCCCTTTCTCCCTCCTTCCCTCCTCCCTCCCTCCCTCCCTCCTTCCCTTCCTTACTGTCTCCATTCCTCCCTTCCTTCCTTCTTCCCTCCCTACCCTTCTTTGTTTGGAAAATTAAAGTTGAGTACAATGCAATATGCTTGTAGTTCCAGCTATTCAGAAGACCGAGGCAGGAAGGTGACTTAAGCTCATGAGTTTTCAGCAAGCCTGGGCAACATGGCAAGACCCACTTTCAAAAATAAAGTGGGAGATGGGTAACTGACAAGTATCACAAAGATGTTAAAGACATCTCACCCAATGGGGACTTTCTCCTTGAAGTTTTCAAAATGAAAGACCAGCCGGGCGATGGTGCTGGATGCTTTTAATCCCAGCACTTGGGAAGCAGAGGTAGACAGATCTCTGTGAGTTCGAGGCCAGCCTATGGAGTGAGTTCCAAGACAGCCAGGACTACACAGAGAAACCCTATCTTGAAAAAAAAAATAAGGAAAGAACAGAAAAGGGTCGGACTTTGGGGGCCATATCACTAATGCCATTCCTGTGAATCTGTTAAATCTCCCAGCATCCCACCATAGCCCTCCTCTCACACCCAGAAGCATACTTGCTTGTCTGCTCACAGTGATGGGGCCTCAGATAATGGACAGAGGGATCCTGGGAAATAGGAATGAAGAGTGGTTTCAAAGCAGGGAGGGCTGTGGTATGTGTGTATGTGGTATGTGTGCATGGGTGTATGGGTGTATGTGTGTATGTGTGTGAAAGGTCACTGTGGCCACACTGTGCAGGGTGGAAAGGGGGATGTGCTGCTGTGGTAGGAAGACAAAAGTACTACAAGACGTGTGTGCACCATGGTAGCTTCAGAAGAGGGAGAACAGCCTGAAGTTCCTTCCACAAGTACTCAGAGGTTGCCCAAGATGTGCTGGGTGCTTTCTGGGATCTGAGGGATAGGGCCAGATCAGCTAGGCTTTCTAGAGCCTCAGAAAGGTCTTGGAGTCCATTTGCAGTGCAGTGGTAAAGTGAGATTCCAGATTCTTAGAAGTTTTAAATAAGGCAGTGAGGCTGGGTGGTGATGCACACCTTTAATCCCAGCACTCGGGAGGCAGAGGCAGGCGGATCTCTGTGAGTTCCAGGTCAGCCTGGTCTACAGAGTGAGATCCAAGACAGGCACCAAAGCTACACAGAGAAACCTTGTCTCAAAAAAACCAAAATAAAATAAATAAAAATAAATTTAAAATATATAAATAAGGCAGTGATACAACCTGCTTCATCATTTCTTGTCTTTCTTTCCTTCCTTCTTTCTTTTTAATTTATTATTTTGTTTTTGAAGGATCTCACTGTGTAGCCTGGTACTTGCTGTGTAGACTAGGCTGGTCTTTGAACTCACAGAGATCTATCTGCTTGCCTCTGCCATCAGAGTTCTGGGGTTAAAGGGGCCGCTACCACAGGCAGCTCTTTCACTCTTTAAAGTGACATTTATTTACACGTGTGTGTGTGTGTGTGTGTGTGTGTGTGTGTGTGTGTGTGTGTACGAGCGAGTGTGTGCATGTGTGTGAGTGTGCTAATGTGATTTGCAGGTTCATGACATGGTATGCATATTAAGGTCAGAGAATGATTTGCTAGAATCAGTTCTTTCTTTCCACTATGTGGGGTCCAGGGATTGAACTCAAGTCATTAAGTTTGGTAGCAAGTGCCTTTACCTGCTGAGCTATCTGGCGGCACCACCCCACCCCCTTTTAAGACTGGGTCTCACATAACCCAGATTGGCTTTGAATTTGCTATGTAGTCAAAGACGACTTTGAATTTTTGACCCTCCTGCCTCTATCTCCTGAGTGCTGGGATTACAGGCATGAGTCACCAAGCCCTGTTTCATTCAGTGCTGGCCACTGAATCCAGAGCCTCATATGTGCTGGATAAGCGCTCTGCCAGTTGAGCTACATTCCCAGCCCCGGCTTCGTGTGTTTAAAAGGCCTCTTCTGCTGTGCGGAGAACAGTCTGTGTGACAGACACAGCATGGGAGCAGCGAGCGTGGGAGTGATGCAGGTGAGGGACAGGCCATGGTCTGAGAGAGAGGAGCAGGAGAATTCTAAAACAGGCCCCAGGACTCCTGCCCCACTACATCCACATCTTCTCTCATTCTTCAACCTGTCACTCATTTACCTGCTACAAGAAGACTTTCTTAAAAATGTTTTTCAAGTTCATTTTATTTGTTGTGTGTAGGAGGATGCCCGAGTGCATCACGGCACTCTATTTATTTTGTGTATGGGTGGGATGCCTGTGTGCACCACAGCATTTTGTGTGTGTGTGTGTGTGTGTGTGTGTGTGTGTGTATGTGTGTGTGTATGTGTGTGTGTGTGTATGTGTGTGTGTGTGTGTATGTGTGTGTGTGTATGTGTGTGTGTGTGTATGTGTGTGTGTGTGTGTGTATGTGGGGGGGATGCCTGTGTGCACTATGGCATTTTATTTTGTGTGTGTGTGTGTGTGTGTGTGAGAGAGAGAGAGAGAGAGAGAGAGAGAGAGAGAGAGAGAGAGAGAGAGATACCCATGTGCATTATGGCATTTTATTTATTTATTTATTTATCGTGTGTGTGTGTGTATGTGTGTGTGTGTGTGTGTGTGTGTGTGTGTGTGTGTGTGTATGTATGTATGATGTGAGTGAGGATGCCAGTTTTGGTTTTTTGAGACAGGGTTTCTCTGTGTAGACTGGGCTGTCCTGGGACTCGTTCTGTAGCCCAGGCTGGCCTCAAACTCAGAGATCCACCGGCCTCTGCCTTCCGAGTGCAGGGATTAAAGGCGTGTGCCTCCACCGCCTGGTTGAAGTTGGTTCTTTCCTTCCACCATGTGGATCCCTAGGCATGAACTCAGATCACCAGGCTGGGTGGCAGGTGCCTTTACTGAGCCATCTTTTCTAGCCACAGAGTGAGGACTTTTACAGGCTTAATTAAGGTTCGAAACCCACCTGACCTCATCAGTGAGCCCTTGAAGGTGATGGAGCAATTTCCAGCATATCAAATAAGAAGTATGGGAGGGATGATGAAGGGGACCCCATAGTAAGAATGTAGGTGGCCTTTGCCGGCGAACAGCAAGGAAATGGTGACCTCAGTCCACGAGGAACTGAATTCAGCCAACAACATAAGTGAGCTGGATCTTAGTTAGGAAGACAGGCAGCTGGCAACTGGCGTTAAGACACAGTCACGTCAGGCCCGTGCTTCTGACCTAAGAGTGCTGGAGGGCAGAGGTATCCAACGCACATTCCTCGGCCATCTCAGAGATGTCAACAGAGAACAAATACAGGCGGTGGTGGGAGAAGATCCTGTTTGAGGAGAGTGATCAAGGACTTGCTGCTGAGCACGAAGAAGAAAAACCAAGCCAAGGCGGTATTGGCGCCCTGGGATGACGTGAGGGAGAGTGGACGAGTCACCGGCGGGAGTTGAGCTTTGCCTGTGTCACTCCGACGCCAATGAAACACCTACAGAGGCACTGAATATCCAAGTCTTGGGGCTGGAGACGGGAAGTCCCCACCGACTTAGGCAGAGTGGTGTTAGCCTGTTATCCAAGCACGCAGGGAGCTGAGGCAGGTGAGTCAAGATTCTGGGGCTGCATGGTGAAAGAAACCTTGTCAGAGAGAAAGAGGGGAGGGGAGAAGGAAAGGAGAGAGAGACCCGATTACCAGTGCCACCAACACACATCTCCAACGCACTGTGTGGGGGGAAGAGGCAAGCAGCCTCAGCGGAATCCCCATGATCATCTGTAAGATGTTCAAGGCAAAACCACAGTGGGCAGCTGCCGCTGCCAGAGGCTGGAGCTGCCACGTGGGGGGACAGAGGCAGTCAGGGGACCAGGTTTGGAAGTGTTCTGACATCTTGACTGGGTGGGAGGCGAGACTTTAAGCATGTTGATGATGTGGGGGGGCGGGGGCGGCAATAGTGGCTTGCTCTCATTTAAATGGGTGTGGGTAGCGAGGAGGTGAAAGGTGAGGGCTTCTCTTGGGCCAGACTGCACAAAGGCTGGGAAGAGGGTCCAACAAAAGCAACCAGGGTGAACGTCAACAGTGAAGTAAAAGGTTTCCGGCTCCTTTGCTGTGGGCCTACTGTGTGCTACACATGCTCGCTGTCTATGTGGACCTCAGTGAGGCTGAGGGGAGGTTAAATGAATTCTCATTATGTAGAGGAAGGGAAGCAACTTGTCTAGATCCATAGGTAAAACAATGTGGCATGGTAAGAAAACACAAGCTGTTGTGTCCCACACACTATTCCAAATGAGTAAGTGAATGAATGAATGAATGAGTGCCAGAACGAGTGATTGTCACTGTACTCCAGGTGCTGAGACTTCACCAGCACATTCAGGCTGAGGCTATGAGAACGTGGTATTTTTAGAGAAGTGGGGGCCATAAAACTTATACCAGTCCCCAACGCCCAGCCCCTCCTCCTGAGCGCCGAGATTGTGCCCGGCCTTGGGAAGGGCTCCCCAACCTTATCTTGGGAAGAGTGAAACTGTAAAACTCTTTATGGCTTTGAGATCATGTCTGGCAGGAGCAGCAATTGTTGCCATAAACCCAAGCTGGCCCTGCAAGGAGGGCGATGCCCTGGGTAGCAAGGAGTCAGGGGACAGTTGAGCAATGCCAAGGGAGTGGCCGCTGCTGAACTGAATGCTTTGGGGCCTATGAATTCGAGCCCATCACAAACCTAGCCCTCACTGCCCCTGGGTAGTACTTACAATTTTAAAGTTCACCATGCCTCTTTTCACGTTATGATGTCATTGAAATTAGGCTGTGTCTTTAAATTACACATCCCACCATGGCTGTGGGTTAGATCAGGTGATGGCTGTGGCCTGGTTGGTTCTGGTCACTTTTTTTTTTCTGAGCTCTTACTGGACAGCTGTACCTTTTTCTGTTTTATCACAAATGACACAAGGGCCATTTGAGGAAGGGCCAAGAACAGCGGCAGTTTCCAGAAGCCTTCCATTGATAAGAACACCAGAACCACAACAGCAGCAGGAGGAGGAGGAGAGGAAGAAGGAGGAGGAGGAGGAGGAGGAAGAGGAGGAGGAGGAGGAGGAGGAGGAGGAGGAGGAGGAGGAGGAGAAGGAGAAGAAGAAGAAGAAGAAGAAGAGCATCTGGAGAAACGCTGCATGATGAAGATGTGTGCCAGCGTGGACAGTGACAAGTGACAAGTATAAGGAATGGTGATTCTAGGAGGCAAAGGGACCCAGAACAGCTGGATGATGTCTGCAGGGTTTGGGGGATTCCTTAATAAATATGTTTTTGCTTGTATTTTCCTCTTTCTTTTCTGTTTCCCCCATACAGTCTAGGCTGACTTCCAGTTCTCTGTGTAGCTGAGGATGGCCCTGAATTTCTCATCCTCTGCCTCCCAAGAGCTGGATTATAGGTGTGCCCCACCACGTCCAGTTATGAAGTGCTGGGAATGGAACCCAGGGCCTTAAGCTATGCAAGTACTCTACCAATGAGCCACACATCCAGCCTAGTATTTTTATTTTTCTGAATAAAAAAGAGAGATCACTAAGAAGTCTCAAGCCTGTAATCTCAGCCCTTGAAAGGCGAGGCAGAGGCTGGGCAGTGGTGGCAAACACTTTTTTTTTTTTTTTTTTGGTTTTTCGAGACAGGGTTTCTCTGTGTAGCTTTGCGCCTCTCCTGGAACTTACTTGGTAGCCCAGGCTGGCCTCGAACTCACAGAGATCCGCCTGGCTCTGCCTCCCGAGTGCTGGGATTAAAGGCGTGCGCCACCACCAGGCAAACACTTTTAATCCCAGCACTGGGGAGGCAGAGCCAGGCGGATCTCTGTGAGTTCAAGGCCAGCCTGGTCTACAGAGCGAGATCCAGGACAGGCACCAAAACTACACAGAGAAACCCTGTCTTGAAAAAAACAAAAAAAGGCCAAGGCAGGAGGATATCCAGTTGGAGGCCAGCCTGGGCTCCATAGTGAGTTTGAGCCAGCATAGGCTTGCTTCATAGTAAGACCTTATATCAAAAAAAGGAGAAAGAACAGGGAAGGAAGGAAGGAAGGAAGGAAGGAAGGAAGGAAGGAAGGAAGGGAGGGAGGGAGGGAGGGAGGGAGGGAGAGAGGGAGAGAGATAGAGAGAGAAAGAAAGAAAGAGAGAAAGAAAGAAAGAGAGAAAGAAAGAGAAAGGCAAACCTATAAAGTCAGACAACCTCACTCAAAGTCTTGTCCCGCCTGGACTACTACCAGCTGTGCCATTTGAGACACTCTGAGAAGCTATGGGCTGCCTTGTTTAGGATTCCAGCCAGGAGGGTTTGTAGGATGCCAGGAAGACCAGCCACCCTGTGTCCCGCTGCTCACGCCAATCCTGCTAAGCCTGCTCTGAACCACACTGTCACGTGGCCTTCATGCCCTTCTCAGGACCCTGGCTTTGTGTGTGCCTGGACAGCCCCATGAGCTGTTCTTAGACTAGCAGATGTGACCGAACTATCCCCTCATTGTCCAGTTGAGGCAAGTAAGACTCAGGGAGGTTGTCTGACTTTCACAGCGACAGACAAGGAAAAGCTCTAGAATCTACATCACAAGGGGTTGAAAAAAGAATAGAAAGCTAGGTGGTGATGGCGCATGCCTTTAATCCCAGCACTTGGGAGGCAGAGGCAGGCGGATCTCTATGAGCTCAAGGACAGCCTGGTCTATAGAGCAAGATCCAGAACAGCCAGGACCATTTCACAGAGAAACCTTGTCTCGAAAAACTAAAAAAAAAAAGGGGGGGGTGGGTTTGGAGATTTAGAGCACTTACCTAGCAAGCGCAAGGCCCTGGGTTCGGTCCTCAGCTCTGAAAAAAAAGAAAAAGAAAAAGAAAAAGAAAAAAATGACGCCATTGTCTCGGGTTTGCCGAGGCTTGTGCATGTGCGTAATCAAAGGTCTTTGCCTGGGTATTGCCAAGACCACACAGTTCTGGGAAATCTGCACTTAGGGGACAGTTGAGAGGGACTAAACCAGAGCAGGCACAGCTATCAGTCCCACCATAGCCCATTTCTCCCTACTGAGACCCCTCCAGGGCCTCCTAACAGGCTTGAAACAAAACTCAAGCTCAGCTGGGCGTAGATGTTTATTCCTATAATGTCAAAGCCTGAGGCAAGAAGATCCTGAGTTGGAGACCCAAGTCTCGAGACAAAGAAACAAATAAACAAAAAGTACCTCTCAGGGGCTGGGGCTGGCTCAGTGAGTAGCTGGATGGGTGGGACTTGACATTGAGCCTGACATCCTGAGTTCGATTCCCTAGACAGACAGGATGGAAAGAAAATACGCTACCTCTAGAAGCAGTCCTCTGAGCCCCACAAGTGTGCTGTGGTGTCGTCCCTGCCCTCACAGAAATAAATAAGTAGATGTAGCTTTTTTAAAAAACACCCCTCAGAGAGTCAGGTGTCTGTTTGTGAGTTCAAGGCCAGCCTGGTCTACAGGTAAGTTCTAGGACAGCCAGGACTACACAGAAAAACCCTCCCTGTCTCAAAAAAGACAAAAAAAAAGCCCCCCCCCCAGTCTCGCTAGAGCCATGAGCCCTCCCCGCCAATAAGCAGATTCTGATCTTTCCCCTATATTTCTTCCTCACGCTTAGTCATCCCTCTGTGGTCTCCATCCCAGCCCTCTGGACTACTTCCTGTGTGTCTACATGCCCAAGAGTTGCCATTTTACTGCTCTTTCCTGAGGTCTCTTTTGTCTGGAAAATCCTTTTCCCTGCCCTTAACACAACCACTTCCTCCTACCCATTTGGGTCTCCGCTCCAGTGTGGTCTCCTGGAGACACCTTCTGTAAATATAGCTGTATAAAAGAGCTTCTGCCAGCTCAACAATCTCTGCTGAAATGATTTAAGGCTGCCCTTACTGCATGTGAGGACCCTAAGCTCTCTAAGGGGAATGGGCATGGCTGAGTGCCAGGCAAACTTCATCTGCAGAGCGGGCAACAGGCTGGACTTGGCTTGAGATCTTAGCATGGCAGCCCTGTTCTAACTTGTCATCTTGTTTGATTTGCTTCATAGCCCTTAAACCTTCCAAAAGCATCCATGTATTTGTTTATTGGTTTATTGCCGTCCTCTCCCCTTCCCTCCTAGGGTGCTAACCCCACAAGAGCAGGAACTTGACCGTCTTGTTCAACGTTACTGTGTTAGCTAGTCTCCAAGATGTACCCTGAGGAGCCTCTTTTTCCGGTACCCATACCATTGTGTTGTCATTCCAGACAGATTTGGCTTCCCCGAATGAGCGCTGCAGACTGTGGAAGCAGAAGAATGTGCCTTCTGAGGCACTGTGTTATCCATCTTACTGTCTCGGGTCCCCTGCTCTGGGTTGTCTGGAAGCCATGATGAAGACTCTTAGGGATCCATGGAGGCACACTGAGGCTTGCTGCCCATGGGCAGACAGGGAAATGAGATGCATTAGGATGAATGGTCCAGCCCATCAAGCCTGCTGGCGACCATGGGCCCAGTGACACTCTCCCCCTGCGTCGTCGTGGAAGGCCCTAATACAGAACCCACTTACCTAAGCCATTCCCGAAGTCCAACATCCCCAAACCATGAGCTAATACATGCTTGTTGCTTTAAACCATGGTAATTAATCTTGAAGCCTCAGTTGCATAGCATGACATTTATATTAATGTTGACCAAAATACACGCTTAATTACTATTGGTTAATAAATACATTAGGTGCTCAATAAATATAAAACACGTGGTAAAAACAAATATTTGAAGGATAAATATCTATGTGAATGGTGGAGAAGGTGGAACCTAGCTCAGTGGTAGAGCGCTTGCCTAGCATGCACAGTATCCTGGAATCAATCCCTTCCTAGTATTGATAAAAATACATTTAAGCCGGGCGGTGTTGGCACAAGCCTTTAATCCCAGCACTTGGGAGGCAGAGTCAGGTGGATCTCTGTGAGTTCGAGGCCAGCCTGGTCTACAGAGTGAGATCCAGGACAGGCACCAAAACTACAGAGAAACCCTGTCTCAAAAATTTTTAAAAAATAAAATTAAATCTATTTTTAGGTTTTAAAATTGAGTTGTGTATATGTACGGGGAGGGTGTGCATGTCTGTGGGTGTGTCGTGCTATAGCACACGTACGTATGTTGGAGAACAATTTGCAAGTTCATTTTTCTCCCTCCCCATGTGGGTCTTGAGGATCCAACTCAGGTCAACAGGCTTACATGACAAGCGTACCCTCTGAGCCATCTCACCAGCCCAAATGAAATCATCTGAAGGGCACAGTGAAGACCTTTCGAAGTCACTAATGGTCCTTAGACAAGAAGTCTGGGTAAGAGTGTCCCTGTCCGTCCAGTCCCCGTCCATCTGTCGTCCCCCCAGGTTCTGCTCACGGAGTCCGATTTCTACAGTCTTGTACGTTTATCATTCTAACATATTATGACTCTCATTTATCCACAAAAATCTTCCCTCACCAACTTTTTTTTTAAGATGTGTTGTGGGTGTTTTGCCTGCAGGTACCTCCATCAAATGTGTGCGGTACCCACAGAAACCTGAAGAGGGCGCTAGATTCCCTGGCACTGTAGTTACAGATGGTTGTGAGCTGCCATGCGGGTACCAGGACCTCTAGAAGAGCAGCCAGTGTTGTTAACTGCTGAAACATCTCGTCAGCCCCTCGACTCCTTCTGGGTGGTACAGTGCTGGCAGCCGGGGGTTCAGGAGAGAGAGAACCTCCGCTTCTCCTGTGGTAGCGAAAGGATGGGGATCTTGACAGGAACACGTATACACACAGGGTGTGTGGCAAGTGCTGCCGCACAGGGGCTGCAGTCAGGGTGGAAGAAGACTACGAGCAGACTGGAGAGAAGGGCCGTCGGGAAGGCGCGGATAGCGGAGGGTCAGGGGTGAGAGGGAGACCTGCTTTCCATCTGATGACCTTTTGCCCATTTGGGTGTTTGCTTTTCACGGAGTACACACTGCAGAGTCAATCAATGGAACAAACAATCCTGATTAAATAAACAATTCAGTTAGCGGGCGCTTTTGTAACGCCGAGCATGCTGCCTCCTCTTTCCTGTGATGAAATACCTATTTCCTGGTGTCTTGATCCATTTTCTGTTGCTGTGACAAAATAAGGAGATATGACAATCTATAAAGAACTATGCTTAGCTCATGGTTCTGGGGGCTGAGAAGCCTATGAACATGGTACTAGTATGTGTTGAGGGCCATCGATCTGTATTATAATATGGTGGCGGGCACCGCGTGGTGAGACAGATTCATGGTGCTAGACCACTTCTGCAATGACTTATTACCCATAAATCCACAAGATCATCTCCAATTGATTTCCCCAAAATTTCCACCTGTCACCTCTGCTGGATTAGGGACCACACAGATCTCTGTGAGTTCCAGGCCAGCCTGGGCTACACAGTGAGTTCCAGGACAGGCTCCAAAGCTACACAGAGAAACCCTGTCTCGAAAAACAAACAAAAAACAAAAACAAAAAAAAATGGGAGCACACTTCAAACACACAGATTTGGGAGACAGTATTCAAACCACAGTGCTTCACAGCCTTCAGGACGTGTTCAAATGCCCATCTCTTGGGGCCTGCTGCTGTCCTTCCTGGGACAGCTCCCATTGATGACTCACACCTGTGTACCATAGCTCTCCTCCAGTCCCTCCCTCCCTCCCTCTCTCCCCAGGAGCTGTCTGTCATGCCTTCTGACTTCTGGTAGAATTTGGCCAAACAAAGATTCCACAGAGATCAAAAGCAGTCAGAGGGAGATATCGGATGTCTACATTTACTTTTGGCTGAGGCTACATCATTCTTCCATGGCTTCTGCTTCTGTTTTGCTGTGACTTCTGCACCTCCAACTGGTCTGAGCCAGTACCAACGCCGCTTTGCTTTGTGTGCTTTTTTGTTTGTTCGTTTGTTTGTTTTGTTTTTTGTGGCCTTGAGATACTGGCGTCTATTGCTGGCCCTTGGGTCCCTCACCATTCCCTAGAGCTGCCCTTTGCCTTCCCACCCCGTGCAGTGTTGGGGGTGGAACCCAGGGCTCCTGCATCCTGGGTACCTCTGAGCTGCATTCCCCAGCCCTGGAGCCATTTTTCTGTCGCCAAGCTGACAGAGGGGTGTGCCGGGTATCTAATGGGTGGAGGCCAAGGACAACATTTGTGTAGTGCCGAGGATCAAACCTAGGGCCTTGTGTGTGATAGACGAGTACTCTATCAGCAGAGCCCCATCCCTGCCCTGAACTTAGAATTTTCTATACATTTTATATGTCAGGCTTTCATGGGTAAAGGGTTTTATGGCAAAGAAACTCTGAGATTCTGAAGGCTCCAGATTTTGCTCATCACAAAGAGACAGAGTGAGGCAGGCTGCCTTAGGGTGATTTCTAGGTGCTGATGGGTGCAGGAGATGTCTGTAGGAAGCAGGAGTCTCCCAGCAGGTAGCAGGCCACTGTGGCCACTGCTTTAAGGATAAGTGGGGACCCTCTATTCAGATTATTAGCAGACAAATCCTCGGGGCCTGCTCTGTCAATCCACAGTGACGCACTTTAGTCCAGTAATCACTCAGACAATACTGCGGACAGAGGCAAGTTGTCAGCAGGGCATGTGGCTTGAGAGGGCCTCTCTGATCACAGCTCCACCAACCCAAACATCCACAAGCCACCTCTTCTCACCCCCTTCCCTCTCCTGGCCCTGGTCCTCCCTCCCAGAAACCCACACTGGCCTCCTTCCTGGCCTCCCTACCCCAGATGAACCCAGCATCCACATTCTGCAGTGTTTATATAAAACACAAACTACTCTTAGCCCTCTTCACCTCATCAGGCCACACAGCAGCACCCAGGTTTCGAGCCCTGTGTGGTGGTGCACACTTGGAATCTGCACTCAAGAGGCAGACACGGCAGAATCTTTGCAAATTTGAATCCAGCCTGGTCTACACAGTGAGTCCCAGGCCAGGCAGCCTTACGTAGTGAGACCCTGTATCAAACAAGAACAAAAACAGAAGGCCCCCCTCTGCCATCTCCCATCCTGACCCCCTCTCCCTCCCCAGCAACACTGGCCCACAGCCTCAGGACCTTTGAGCTCTTGCTCTCTCTGTCTGTCTGGATGGTTCTTCTGCCACAGCGGCATCTGTCTGTCTGGATGGTTCTTCTGCCACAGCGGCATCTCTCTGTCTGGATGGTTCTTCTGCCACAGCGGCATCTGTCTGTCTGGATGGTTCTTCTGCCACAGCGGCATCTGTCTGTCTGGATGGTTCTTCTGCCACAGCGGCATCTGTCTGTCTGGATGGTTCTTCTGCCACAGCGGCATCTGTCTGTCTGGATGGTTCTTCTGCCACAGCGGCAAACTCACTGCTTGGACCGGAGAGATGACTCAGAGGTGGAGAGCACTGGCTGCTCTTCCAGAGGACCTGGATTCCATTCCCAGCACCCACGACTCACAACCTTCTGTAACTCCAGCACCAGGGGACCCCCAACCTCTTCCAACCTAATCGAGCACGTGCCACACATACATACATGCAGGTAAAAACACCCAGACACACAAAATTTAAAAACAAACAAGCGAACATGGCTGCCCTGTGAGGTTCTGAGGCCACTAAACCCCACGAAACTGGCAGCATATGGGCAGATGAAGAGGGAGACGACACAGCTGGAGAGTGGGGGGGGCTGGGAGAGGTACTGCTTGAACTGTATACTGTGCGTTTGTATAGTCAAATCTTAATAAATTATTAATTGTACCAAAAGGATCTCCTTGGTGAGGCCTTTCTTCATGGTTTGCATCTTAAGAGTACTCCATACTCAGGAGGCAGAGGCAGGAGGATCTCAGGGAGTTCGAGGCCAGCCTGGGCTACAGAGTGAGTTTCAGGATAGGCTCCAAAGCTACACAGAGAAACCCTGTCTCGGGGGGGGGGGGGGGGGGGGGGGGGAAGAGTACTCCAATGGCCTGTATGCTGAAGACATGGTTGCCAGCCTGGGCCAGTTGGAGCGGGTGGAAGGAACCTTTAGGAGGTGGGCCTAGTATAGGGAGGGTAGTGGTGTGAGGAACGCAAGAGGGCGGATGGGAGTAGAGCTGAGAGGGCCAGGGCCTGAGGCAGACAAGAGTGGGCTCTTTAAGATGAGGGGCCTGAGGCTGGAGATGTCAAGGAAGTCACCCAGTTTGTTCTTGGGGTCAAATCCAAGTTCCCAAATCCTAATGCAAACAGACTCATAGGTTAGGGGGACCTGCACGTCCTCGTACGCCAAGGACTGCCACTCCTCCTCCTTGACTGGTGAGGAAGAGGAAGCCCTCTTGCTCAAGCCCGTCCAAAAAGAAGGACTCCTTTGCTTTTGCCCTGGCTCCGGGTGACCACTCCCTTCCCGCCTCTCCCACAGCTTTGAGTCCCACACCAGGTCCCAGCCTGGAACCCAGAGAGGACTGGGAGTTCAAACCTTGGCCTTTCCCAGAAGCTTTGGACCAAGTCAAAAAATTCCCTGAACCCTCTTGCTTCCCTTACCCCCTGCGGTTGGGGTTCCCCAACTCCAAAGCAAAAGATGCTCAAAACACCCTGCTGAAAAGACGGCTATTTTTTTTTTAAGTGACAAAACAACGATGACGAGGTTTGTATGAGGTAACAATGATGACAGGGCTCCCGGCGAACGGCTGAGCTGTGAGATATTGACTAATGAGCACCAGGATTTATGGCCTGTGGGCCCAGCCTTGATCGGAACCGAAGCCGCAAGTGGAGTCATGAGCAGCAAACTCCCAGCATCCCCTGCCTGGGGAGAGGCCTGATAGCTTCATTACACATTGGGCAGGGGGATGAGTAATTTCTGGGACCACTCTCCACAGGCCACCATGTGTTAGTAGTCATCTGGTTGGGTCTGGTGTGCTCAGTGTTTCCCTTGCTGAAGAAACGCCTGCAACCACTACAACATTAGAGACCTGACCAGGTGGTTTCTTCCCAGGCCTGGGGGAGGGCAGTGAGCTGGCAGCGACAGTGAGGGAGGCAGAGCAAACCTAACATCAGGCAGACGCTTACCGAGGGTCACTCTGTGATTGGGACACCGTGATTCATGTCACATCAGAGGGGTCTAGAGAGGGAACCAGGGCTGGACCCTAGCTCCCCAGAAATGGGGTCTCTTCCTAAACAAGCCTGTCAGGAGCTTGTCCCTTAGGCCCTCTGAGAATTCCAGCCTGCTCTTCAGAACTCACAGTCCATTCTTTGATGCCACAGACCCCCTCCTCAGAGACCCCACATTGTTTTTATTAAAACAGACCGTGTTTATGGTAGGAGTTCAAACAATATGGAGAAACACAGAGGACAAAGTCCAGAATGATGACATTTTGCTCTCCAGAGACAAGTCATCCTGAGAGAGCCGGCCAAGCCAAGCAATTTCCAGCGGGTCCCATGGGTCCCAGCATCGAATCCCCAACCCCTCCCCAGCCAACGTGTGCACTGGTTTTACGAAGCTGTACTCTTAATAGTGTTAAGCAGCATCATATGTGAGAATTACGCTATAGGAACAGTTTGAAAATCCAGAAAAGTGGCCGGGCGGTGGTGGCGCACGCCTTTAATCCCAGCACTCGGGAGGCAGAGCCAGGTGGATCTCTGTGAGTTCAAGGCCAGACTGGTCTACAGAGAGAGATCCAGGACAGGCACCAAAACTACACAGAGAAACCCTGTCTCAAAACAAAACAAAACAAAATCTAGAAAAGTAATATACTCTATTTATAAAATCCTCAGTAACCATGTCTGGCTATGGGGGGAGAGGGTGGCCTGAGAAATGGCTCATTGGTTAAGAGCTCTTGCTGTTCTTCCAGATGGTCAGAATTTGGTTTTCAGTATTCACAGTCAGCTGTAACTCCAGCCCCAAGGGATCCAACACTCTCTTCTGACCCCCACAAGCACTGGCACACGCACACATACTTTTTTAAATAGTGCCTAATGAATGGGATGTTTACAAAGTTAAAATGAGAAAAAGGCCAAATACGGTAGTGCATGCCTTTAATCCCAGCACTCAGAAGGCAAAGGCAGGCAGGTGTCTTCCTGTGAGTTTGAGGCCAGTCTGGTCTACATAGGGATTCCAGGACAACCGAGTTACACAGTGAGACCCTGTTTCAAAACAAGCAAACAAACGACAGCAAAACAAAAATCCATGACCTATGACTCTCTGAAAAGAGTTTAGGATATCACAGGAAGAACTCAGTACATGAAAATCTTATTAATGGTGACATTACTTTTAGTTTAGGGATTTTTTTTTTCATTTATTTATTTGGGGTGGCGCACTTGCCACAACTTGGGAATGGGGGTCAAAGGACATCCTTCAGTAGTTGATTCTACCCTTGCACCATGTGGGCTCCAGGGACTGAACCTAACTCCTCAGGCTCGAGGGGCAAGTGCCTTTGACCCCGCTAGCAGGTCATGTTTCTTTTATTATCAAACCTGTCGGGGTCTCGCTATTGAAGATTGGCTGGAGTGCCCCCAAGTGTTCACATTGTGTCATAGCACCCCAGGAACTGCAAAAGCTACCCTTTCATCCAAGCTCAGGCTTTCTCTGAAAAACGTGTCATTTATGCACCAATCAGCGAATCTCATTATGATGTTTTCAAACATATATATCACTGTGCTTTGTTCAAGCCCCCACTGCCCTTCTTGAGCCTACTTCTGCCTGTCTTCTTCCTCCTCACGCCAATAACTCTCTCAACTTTCATGTCATATGTGTGTATGCACAGACACATTCGTGTAGTTAAGTCTAGACTCCATATACTTAAAAAGTGACATTTTCTTTCTCTTTTCTTTTCCAATTAATAATTAATTGGTTTTTTTAATGTCTGTGGGTATTTAGCCTGTTTGTGTGCCTGTGTACCACATGTGTGTGCCTGGTGCCCACAGAGTCCAAAAGAGGGCCTCAGAACCCCTAGAACTGGAGTTACAGATGGTAGTGAGTTACCATGTGGGTGCCGGGAGCCAGTGCTGTTAATCACTCAGCCATCTCTCTGGCCCCTCCCACTCCTCCTTTTTTCATGTCCCATACATAGCTAGTATGCCAATTTTGTATTGTATATTATATTTAAGTATATAGTCCACATTTTTTAAAAAGCATGTGGCATTTGTCTTTCCAAGTCTTGCTTATTTCACTTAATATAACAATCTCCAATTGCATCTTTTTTTTTTTTTTTTTTGGTTTTTTGAGACAGGGTTTCTCTGTGTAGCTTTGGAGCCTGTCCTGGATCTCGCTCTGTAGCCCAGGCTGACCTCGAACTCATAGAGATCTGCCTGCCTCTGCCTCCCGAGTGCTGGGATTAAAGACGTCTGCCACCACCACCTGGCGCATCCATTTTTCTACAAACAACATAATTTCATTTTTTCATTTTTTGGGTGGGGATGTTTTGTTTTGTCATTTGGGTTTTTTATTTGTTTGTTTGAGATAGCCCAGGCTGTCCTTGAACTGGACATGTAGGTGAGGACAGCCTTGGCCTTCTTGTCCTCCTATCCAACTTCCCGGATGCTGGGGTCACAAGCATGCACCGCTATACCGAGTTTACGAAGTGCTGTGGGAAGCCAGGGCTGGGGGTGGAGCTCAGCCCGTAGAGTGCTCACCTAGCACTCAGGGAGCACTGGTTTTGATATCCAGTATCTCATCAAAGAGGATGGCACATGCCTGTAATTCCAGCACTCAAGAGGTGAGAGGACCTGCGGTTCAAGGGCATCTGTTCACTATTCTCTACAGCCGAGTACAATTCCATGGTATATTTATGCCACATTTTCTTTTTCCTTTTTTATATAAATTCATTTTTATTCTATGTTCACTGGTGTTTTGCCTGCATGTATGTCTGTGTGAGGTGTCAAGATCTGAAACTGAAGTTACAGACAGGTGTGAGCTGCTGTGTGGGTGCTGGGAATTGAACCCAGGTCCTCTGGAAGAGCAACCAGTGCTCTTAACTGCTGAGCCATCTCTCCAGCCTGCCATCTTTTTTTTTTATCCATTCATCTGCAGCTGAGTGCCCAAGCTGTTATCCGTATCTTGGCTATTATATACCGGGCATCAATAAACCTGTATAACTTTGTGGAATGCTGACATAGTTTCCTTGGGGTGGATATCCAGGAGAGGTGTAGCTGGATCATATGGTAGAGCTATTTTTAGTATTTTGAGGAACCTGCATACTGATTTCCATAATGACTACAACAGTTTACAAGCTTGAAGTCTTGATTCCAAAGGGCAATTCTTTGCTTTTCTTTTGTTTCAAGGCCACATTAAAAAAAAAAAAAAGTACCCAAACCTACGCTAACCCAGCGGGTCCCAAGTCCAGCCCCAGCCTTGCCATGCCACCCTCCCCGAAGGGAGCCAGAGGGAACACAGCTCGGAACAACTCTACCTCCTCTGGATTCAGGTGCCAATGCTGGCTTTTCAGGCACTGCCACCACAGTGTCATCGAGACATTACCTGGGCTTCAAACTGCTTTTGCCTTAAAAATCAGCATAGTGGCTTACACCCATTAGCCCAGCATTTGGGGAGCTGAGGCAGGAGACGTAACAATTCAAGGTCAGCCTGGGTTACATAGTGAGACCATGTCTCCAAACAAAAACCAAACCAGATGGTAATAATCACAGCCAGCTCTTGGCACCCACATGGAGACGCGAATGTCTGCTTTTCTTCGGTGTTTCGAATGACCTGCGGAGTGTGTATTATTTTATGGTCTTCTCCTTTCCCCTGTACGGTGAACTTTGGGCATCTCTTACATCAGTTAATGGAGCTGGGTCGGAAAGTGCTTGATTCAAAGGCTGAGAAATTTGAACAGTCAGCAAGCACTGGCCAGGGGAAAGCTGATAACAGCTACGGTTTACTAAGAGCTTTCTGGTGCCAGGTTTTGTGCTGATGGTATGATGTGAGTGCGCTCTCATTTGATCCTCGAGGCCATCAGGAGGAATTATTAATCAGATGCAAACGTGAAGCTCCAAGGTTAGTGCTAGGATCCTGACCCAGGTCCCTAGAGTTCACGTGTAGAGCTCCTAGGTAGTACACTTAAGGGACAAAATGGAGGAGGACACAAGGGAAAGTCTTGTAAGCGGGGAAGTATCATGTGACAGGCCCTGAAGGTGGCCAGCTTGGAGTTACACAGTGAGACCCTGATGAAAGAAAAAAAGGAAAATTTCCTCTCAGTGAGAGCAGCCCATTGCACAGACCCCACCTATGACACAGTCAAAGTAGATCCGTGTTCTTCTTTGTCTCCCCCCATTTCACCCCCATTTCTAGAAAATGTGTGTGTGTGTGTGTGTGTGTGTGTGTGTGTGTGTGTGTGTGTGTGTATACCACGTATGGAGATTGAGGAAAGCATCAGGTGTCCTCCACCTCCATTCTCCACCTTAGCTTTTGAGACATGGTCGCTCACTGACCCTGGAGCTTGCTGTTCAACCAGAGTGGCTGGTCACCAAGCCCTAGGGACCTGCTTATCACTGTACAGGATTACAGATGCGTAGCGTCTCACCTGGCTTTGGCTTGTTTATTGTATTGGTGTTTTGCTTGCATGTACATCTGTGCACCATGTGTGCTGTGCCCGTGAAGTCCCAGAAGAAGACATCAGATTCCTTGGAACTCCATGTGTGTGCTGGGAATGGAACCCGGATCCTCCGTAAGAGCAAGAGTTCTCAACTGCTAAGCTATCTCTCCAGCCCTCCCCTGTCTTTTGTTTGTTTGTTTGTTTGTTTGTTTGTTTGGTTGGTTGGTTGGTTGGTTGGTCTGGGGTTTTTTTTTTGTAAGTGCTGGGAATCCAAACTCAAGTCCTCACAGTGAGAACTCTGTCAATGAAGGTGTCTTCCCAGCTCACTCCCAAAATCCCTTTAAAAACGTGGTCTGTGGAGAAACATCCGGGCAGTCTCTGAGAGGAGACTCACCCCCACTGCTCTTCTGCTTAGTAGAGAACCTCAAAGTCTCATGTTAGAACACCCAGTCAAACTGCCAATACAAGCTCCCAATCCGATTCAGCTGTAAGCCTCCTCCACAGCCTGGCCAGGCTTGCTGAAGGATGTGGAATAGATGCCCGTTACCCATTCCTCTGAGCCGGGAGTGGAATGGGTGCCTGTCACCCCTTCCTCTGAGCCAGGGGTGCTGTAGGGTGAAGAGAGTAAGCAGCCTGGCTGTCTCGAAGCTCTCTGGACTTATTAAGCTTTGAAGACTTCGATTTAACTGGGCACCACAAAGATAGCCATGTGCACAGGCCTTTCTTGCCTTTGACCTTAGAGGATACACTTCTCTTGGAGTGGGGAAGTGGGGAGAGGCCCCCGTTAGGAATCCAACCCCTGTGCCTTGCCGCCTACTTTATCCCTCCAGGAGACAGTGGTCATGGGAGCCAAGCAGAGTACTTCTTGTAGACAGTCTCTGCTAACCCTGGCCGGTGGGTTACTCCGTTCCTGAGATTCCTCGACTGTGGGCTGACCTTGGCAGATGCAGACACATGTCCAAGCACTTTCTTCTCAGTCCTAGCTGTCCCTGCATCAAACTCCCATACTTAGGCTTTCCAAATAGCACCTCCCTCCTCCCCAGCAGATGGCCGCTGCTGCTGCTCCCTCTTCCCATCCGGGAGACCTGTGGATAAACACCAGGCTCAGAGAAAGGGCAGGGACTTCTGTTGCTCCTGGCCAAATCTCAGCACTGGAGAGTTTGGCACTGTGCCCTTGAAAAGTGACCGCTGCCTACCCCAGGGGAGCTTTCTCCAACTTTGTACAAACCCCCTTCCACTTTTCTGAGCCTTGCTTTCCACATTTCTTCAGGGGATACTGATATTTAGCCACTGGGCTTGTGAGGATGTCAGGAGTGACCCAGGGAATTTACACAGCATCATCAGATCTGACACACTAGGACTCCCAACACAGACCTGCAATTCCTTCTGTGTCACCATTCACAAGTCACCTGACCTCTCTGTTTCCTCCCCCCACCCCGCCCCCTTCCCTTATTTCAACAGGGTCACTCTGTGTAACCCCAGGCTGACCTTGAATTCACTATATAGCCCAGGCTGGCCTCAAATTTGGATCCTCCGGCCTCAGCCTTCTGAATGCTGAGATTATAGACTTGCCTCTTAGTTTGTTTGCTCAGCTGTCACAGGGAATTCAGAAAAGCAGAGGCTACCCCACAGTACCTCTGTGGGGTTAGAGTGAACACACACACACACACACACACACACACACACACACACACACACAGCCAAGTAGGCTGTGTATTAGGACAATGGAAGGTGAGGTGACCTCTTAGGCTGGCGTTGACATAACAAGGGGTAGGGTCTCCCCATCCCTGCCCCCTCGACATTTCAGGTCATGTTTTGGAAAATATTCGGTCTGGCTGGGATCCAAAGCCCCTGGGAACGGACAGGACATCCTGTCCCTCCAAGCAGCTATGCTGACTCAGGGAGATCAATGTGTGACCACAAAAACGCAGCTGGGCTCTGACCTCTTCTGGGAATCCACACAACTAAGCCCTGGGCACTACTCTACTCCTATTCAGGGACCTGGATGGCTCCCTTCTAGGGCCTGATTCTGGGCTCTTGAGCACAAAGTGGCACACAGAGAAACAGAAGTCTCTGGCACCTGAGGCATGCCAGGCCTGGGGTCACAAGCTTCACATGACCCTCTGATTGAAGTCAGACATCTCTCTTGTGCTTGCCAAGCCTCTGACCACCCCCCCCCCCCCCAAACACACACACCCAGCCCAGGTCTGGACACTTTTCCAGCCAAGCCAGGCTCCAAACCTCTAGTTGGGCAATCCTTAACCTCAGACTGGGTCAGATCCATCAGTGAGATTGTTGAAGAGCATGGGATGTTGTGTTCTTTAGAATCCCAAGAACTAGAATGAGCCCTCCCCATCCTGAAACTCCAGCACCCACCCACCCACCCCCACTGCCATTGACTTGTTTTGTAACTTTGGGCAAGTTCCTCTACTTCTCTGAGTTCCAGCCCTGTCCCCTCCCCAAGAACTTCCTGACACCCATGGGGGACAGGTGCTCAGTGAGGGGTAGTTATTATTGTAAACAGCACTGGATGCCAAACATAAAGTAGTATGGGCGCAATACATAGGAGTCCCTAGGCTCACTCTCCAGCCCCACCCCCCCTCAAATAATCAAACTAATGCACAGCAAGAGGTATGTGCTACAGTGGGTGAGCTGGTCAGGGTTCAAAGTCAGGGGCAAAGGAATGACCCACAAGTCCCCACCTCTCCTCGAGGACCCTTAGGCAGTTAACAGGTGCTGGGACAGGGGAGCCAGTTTCAAAGTTGGTGGCACGGTTGGTAGAGGAGCTTGCAGCCAAGCCTGGTGGCTTGAGTTTGATCCTCAGGACTCACACGGTAGAAGAAAAAATCTTTCCCCAAAATGTTGACCTCTGACCTCTACACGTGTGCCACGTGCCACATGAACACCCACATCCTATATACACACATCATACACAGACACACTAAATAAACAAATGTAAATTTAAAAACAAATATTAAAAAAACAAAATGCTTTACCAGCTCCTGTGTGGCCACGGGTAATTTCTTTGAGCCTTGTAAAAATGGAAATGAAAATGTAACAGAGTTGTGAGGAGTCGTTATCTTAGATGCTGGGATCCATGGCTGGCAGACAGTAAGTCCTGATAAGGACTAGGCATTTCTAACCATATTCATAACGCTCCCGGAGTCACACAGTTAAGTGTTTCTGATGAATCACGTGGGACTCATGTTTAGGGAGAGCCTACTATGTGTCTGCTGCCACCAGAAACCACACAACCTGAGTATGTACAAGCACACACGCACACATGTGCACATATATACTTAGGGAGGTGAGCAGTTTGATTTTCACTTTTTTTTTTTTCTTTTTGGTTTTTCGAGACAGGGTTTCTCTGTGTAGCTTTGCGCCTTTTCCTGGAACTCACTTGGTAGCCCAGGCTGGCCTCGAACTCACAGAGATACACCTGGCTCTGCCTCCCGAGTGCTGGGATTAAAGGCGTGCGCCACCACTGCCCGGCCCTGATTTTCACTTTTTAAAACCTTGATTTTAGGGGGCTGGAGAGATGGCTCAGCAGTTAAGGGCAAACAACCAAACCTTGTATTTATAAAAACAAAACAGATGCAGAAAGTCAAATTAAATTTATACCTTTGCCAGGTATGGGGGCATATGACTTTAATTCCAGCACTTGGAAGGCAGAGGCAGGCAGATCTCTGTGAGTTCAAGGCCAGCCTGTTCTACAAAGACTCCATTACACAGAAAAACTCTGTCTCAAACACAACAACAAAATAAAACAAACAAACAAGCAAAAGAGTTATTTCAAGGGTCTGGAGAGATGGCTCAGCAATTGAGAGCA
This sequence comes from Peromyscus californicus insignis, assembly GCF_007827085.1. Classification (NCBI taxonomy): domain Eukaryota; kingdom Metazoa; phylum Chordata; class Mammalia; order Rodentia; family Cricetidae; genus Peromyscus; species Peromyscus californicus. The sequence continues at coordinate 138,243,090 of NW_026294595.1, forward strand.
TTTTCTGCTTTTCCAGAAGACCAGAGTTCTCCCAGCACCCACAGGGCAGCTATCAATCGTCTATAACTCCAGCTCCAGGAAACCCAGTGCCCTCTTCTGGCCTCTGAAGGTGGTGCACAGACATACATACAGGCAAAACACCCACAAACAGAAAATAAAAAATAAATCATTTTTAACCTGACTTATTTCAAGACAGGCATGACACTCACAACTGTTGACCTGTGTTTGACCCTGGGACCCACACAGTGAGAGGAGAAAACTGACTCCTGCAAGTTATCCTCTGACCTGCACATAGGCATGGGGATATGTGTGTGCTAACACATACACAAAACAAACAGACGTGATTTTTCAAAGAGTTTAATTCGTAGCGACCACACCTTCTTCTGTAATCCCAGAACGTGGGAGGCAGAGGCAGGAGGACCCCTGCAAGTCTGAAGCCACTTTGTCCTACATAGTGAGTTCCAAGCCAGCCAGGGTTACAGAGCAAAATCCTGTCTCAAAAACAGGAGTAGGAGTATCTGTGAGCTGCATTTATATACGTATACATTTCTTTTTAAAATAGTCTCTTGAATCATGACAAAAATTCCAGTGTAAGTATAGGCAGCTGAAAACAGCCCGGGCATTGCGAGCCTCCGTGGCACACTAGCAGTGTCAGGATTTATTTCTTTGGAGGTGGAACAAAGCTCAGAGAGCAGGTAGGCTGTTTGCAGCCTTTCAAGTCAAGATGCAGGGTAGGCTGCCCTTTGGTGACCTTTCTGCTCTGGGTAGGGGTGGTCACAGCTAACAGACATTCTGAGTTACAGTGTGCCAAATCTCTTTACATTTCATTCCTTGGAGGTTGGGGGGGGTACACAAGGCTCACGGCCCTCCTTTACACACAGAGAAATGTGTCTTTTCAATGGGATATTCCAGGTCTGTTACTTCTGAGTGTCCAAGATAGAAAAGAATACAGAAGTTCAAGTCTCTGCTCATCCTCTTAATTTTTCTGTAATCATGGACAGTGTCTTGTCCTCTCTTGATCTGAGCCTGCTTCCCCAACCTCCGAAGCCAAGGAGACGGACAAAGTGAAATTTAGGATTGCGCTGTCCCAGACTTGAGTTCAAATCCAACTCTTCCATCTTAGATCGCTTTCTGAACTGGAATGTCCTGTTCCATAGGAGACCTTACCCTCTGTTGCTGTCCACAGGATTACTGTAAGGCATACGTCAGATGATAGGAGCCCAGTGCCTCATTGTACACAGCTGTTCCATGCCAAGAAACTCTTTCTCCTGTCTTGTTTCTCTGAGACCCTTCCTCCAGTCTCTAACCATTCACTGGGAGTAAGGAAAGCTCCCTGTACTCACCAAGCTCATCTCCTCCTGCTGTCAGCATCTAGAACTGCAGTCTGTGCTCCCGGGCCAGCAGCAGGCCTGGATCTGGGTTAAAGAGAGAAGTTTAATCTCAACACCTAGGGGAAAGTTTATTATTTTTGTCTTATGAGCCATTTAATTGTTTTTGGTTTTTTTGTTTTGTTTTGCTCCCCCCCATCAAGATGACTAGGTTACTTTTCTGCTGCTGCGATAAAACACTCCCACAATGAACTCTTCCTTTCTTAAGCCAGGGAATGGTCCCAGGTAAAGTCTTCCCACTTCAATGAACACAATTAAGGTAACACTGTACAGACATGCCGGCGGTTCTAGAGTCTGTCAAGTTGACAATTAACACTCAGCATCACAAGGCTCTAGACACTTTGGGAGTTTGAATGACTTGGTCAAGGTCATTTAAGATTACTAGATTTTCAGGGGGAGGAGCTTGGTCCAGCCTCAGCCATATGTGCCATGCTTTGTTGACTCCCTTGGGAGGCCTGCACCTTTCTGAATAGAGCCAGAGGAGGAGTGGAGGGGTGGGTAAAAGGGAGGTGGTGGGGGGAAGAATGAGAGGAGAGGAGGGAGGGGAAACCATGGTTGGTATGTAAAATGAATGAAAAATTTTTAATTAAAAAAAAGCGAGAGAAAAAGAGGCAGAGGCAGGCAGATCTCTGTGAGTGTGAGGCCAGCCTTGTCTACAGAGTGAGTTCCAGGACAGGCTCCAAAGCTACACAGAGAAACCCTGTCTTGAAAAAACAAACAAACAAACAAAAAAAGATTATCATAGATGGCTCAGCGGTTAAGAGCACTGGCTGCTCTTCCAGAGGTCCTGAGTTCAATTCCCAGCAACCACATGGTGGTTCAAAACCATCTATAGTGGGATCTGATGCCCTCTTCTGGCATAAAAGTGTATGTGCAGATGGAGCACACACACACACACACACACACACCATATATATATATATATATATATATATATATATATATATATATATATATATATAATCTTTTTTTTTTAAGAAAAAGATTACCAGATTTTGGTGGTTGAATCCTGTCCTGCCCCCTGAAATATCCTCATCTCAGTCTCTGGAATTTGTGATTATTTTATGCAGTAAAAGAGATGTTGTAGATGTGATTAAGGTTCTTGAGGTAGGAAGATTATTCTGAGTTAACAAATGGGCCCAATGTAATTGCAAAAGTTCTCAGTGGGAGGCAGGAGGACTGGTGTGACGGTGAAATAATCTCAACTACTCGAGAGGTTGATGCAGGAGCATTGGAAGTTCAAGACCAACCTGAGTAACTGTCTCAAAAATAAAACAAAAACTTGAGACAGGATTTTATTTCGTGGCCCTGGCTGTCCTGGAACTCATTATGTAGACCAGGCTGGCCTTGAACTAACAGAGATCCTCCTGCCTCTGCCTCCTGAGTGCTGGGATTAAAGGCACAAGCACCATGATGCCCAGATTTCTCAAATATTTGAGTATGACTGATATGGGACACGAGCACACACACTTGGAATCCCTGTGCAAAGCTGACACAGGAGGATGTGAGCTTGAGGTCAGCCTAGACTACAGCAAGTGCCAGGGCAGGCTGGACTATGCGACACTACCCCCAACAAACAAACCAAACCAACGGCACTACCACTGATTTGTAAAAGACTGATGCAGTTCAGTAGTAGAGCTCTTGGCTAGCATAAACAATGCTCTCAGTTCAACTCTCTCTCTCTCTCTCTCTCTCTCTCTCTCTCTCTCTCTCTCTCTCTCTCTCTCACACGCACACACACGAAGGAGCCAGGAGTCAGTCTGTCATAGCTGTGGGAACAGAAGCAAGATGACGGAGTGGCGTTGGGATGGCCATGAACAGAGTAGTACCACAGGCCTCTGCAAGTCGAAAAGGACAAGAAGTACCCAGAGAGAAGACAGCATTGCCAACTCCCTGGCATCTTTAGCAAGGCGAGAAAATACAGTGGTGTTGTTTCAAGTCACTATGTTGTGATTTGTTATAGGAGGAACGTAAAACTAATACTCAGATTTGGGGTAAGGCGACCAACAGGACACCTACTTAAAGTTGAGTTTCTTCTGAGAAACAACAGTTTCTAAAGTATGCGTGTGTTCCAAACGTTACATAAGGCACTTTGTCTTAAAAATAGACTTGTTTATCTGAAATTCAAATTTAACCAAGTGTTCTATACTTTATTTGGCAACCTAGAAGTTGGGAATTGGAGAGAACCTAGGATCACAAAGTCTCATGACTTGTGACCTGGGGTGACTGGTCCACATTTACAATCCCAGCACTCAGGAGACAAAGGCACAAGACTCATGAGTCGGGGGCCAGCCTGGTCTACATGATGACACCCTATATTAAAAACAAACAAACAAACAGATAAACACAACTCAAGATTCCCAGGCCAATTCACACTTCTCCCACACATGCAGTTTGGCATCTGGCAAAATCCATATGTCCTTACATCCCTTCTGGACATTTCCCACAGCCCTAAGACTCCTCTTATCCATAAATAGGGAAAGGAAAAGGTGATTTAAGGTCATCCTTTGGATCTGACCTTCTCTTGGCCCATCAGAATTTCTTTCTAGTAATGATTTATTGTCCTATATTGTACCCGAAAGAGGAGCCTCGGAGATTTGCTCCCAAATTACAGTTGCGCAAAATAAGGATGTGTATGTAGTGAGGATAGTTAATGAGCCAGGCATGGAGCTAGGAAACTCCTTTTCAAGCTATTGCTGTCTGGAGACAACCTCATCGTGAGCCCAAAAGCAGGAAACAGGTAGTTACTGAGTCAGGGTCCAAGGCAAGAATCATGTTATTCATGAAGAACTGAGGCCAGGAGGTCAAAATGGCTCAGCTGATGGCATACTGACACTGGGCAGCCAGTCTAGATGTCAGCTGAGGACCAAGGAGTTCTGGAATGCTAATCCTGAGGTCTGGGTCTGAATCCGGTTACAGCACCTACAGCATCTGCAAAACCACGACGATTTAAAGAGAAAGTGATGTAGAACACTAGGCATGCGGCAGTGCGTCCTCGGAAAGCAGCTGCTTTCCTCCTTCAGGTCTGCTTCCCCATCATCACACCGGGACACACAGCCGGGGCCAGCAGGTGGGGACAGACGCCAGCCAAGGCGGCAACGCTCACTCATGCGCAATCCCGGGTGGGCGCCGCCTTCGCGCGCCCCGAACGTCACTTCCGGCGCGAGGGCCGGGCGGGCCGGCTGGGGAGTGCGGGTCTGTACTGCGCGCGCTGCCAGCCGAGGCTCCTGCCGCCGTGACCCGCGCTCCGCCTGCCGCCGGGCTGGTGAGTGCCCGCGAGCCCGTGCGTGCGCCTAGGGGCCAGGGATAGGGACCCAGGCGGGCGAGACTGCCGGAAGTGAGCCAGAGGGGCGGGAGACCCCAGGAAATGGGGACACCTGGGGAGGGGGCGACGACCGGAAGTAGGGGCCTTGGAACGCTCTCCGCGGCTCGGAGGTCTCTGGGGCTCCGAGAGAGATCGTTTCCGACCTCCGGCTGTTTTGGGAGAGAGGGAATGCTCCACAGGGAGATGGCTCCAGGTGGGGAGGATGCTAGGCTTTGTAGCCTGTCCCCAAGGCCACCCATCATGTCGTTCCCCAGACTTGACAGCCACTGCTGAGCCCTTGGGGATACAACAGGAAGCTGCAGGTGGAGGGTAGAGAAGATGAGGCCAGGGTGGGGCTCCACACTTCGCTCTGCCTCACCGGGCAGGGCTTGCCATACTTCCCCAGATGTTTACTGAGTGAACGCTGTCATGAGCCGGCACTGGGGACCATGGTGACCCTGGCAGGCAAGTTCCCGGCTTTGTTGGGATTCACACCGTAGGGGGTCAGTTTCTTCCTTTGTAAAGTGGAAACAGTGATGATAATGTGCTGGCTCAATACTGTGAAGATGAAATGTGGAGTTGACAGTGTAGTTTGGTGATAGAGTAATGCCTAGCATGCGCAAGGCCCTGGGTTCTATCCCCAGCAACACACAAGAAGAAATAAGAAAACGGATGTACGGTGCAGAGCTTGATTCAAAGCAAAACCCTGAAGCATGTATGACCTCTTTCCATCAGTCCACTGTGATGTAAGCTGCAGAAGGCGAGGTTTTATCGTTTCCTGGTGTGTCCCTAGCATCCTCCAGCACAATGCCTGACACATACAGGGGCAGTCAGTAATTCTTCGATAAATGAATGGGTGGGAACTGACTCTGAAGGGTTTCGTGTAAACACCTGTGACACCGAACAAAAGTTTCTAAAGAGAAATAGGAACCCAGTGCTGTGGGAACCTGGAGGGACTCGTCCTGAGGACATCAGGGGAGCTTTACAGAATAGATGACATTGAGCTGGGCCTTGAAGATGATGAGTTGTGTGGTTGGCAGCACACGTGGAGAGGAAATTGCATGCAGCGGGTATCAGATGTGTGAGATATTTCAAGAATGGTGGGTTATTAGTTTGTCTTCCCTGGCAGGGGAGGGGTGGAGGAGGAAAGGGAACAGCCTTTAAGGCTAGTTCTGTAGCCTGTGACACTACAGTCAATCTCAGGTAGGTAGTGGGTTGGGATTCCAGGCACCTACCTGTTGGTGACTGCCATGGAAACAGCCCAGGGTGGATCCCGTGAGACCAGGATTGTCCTTAACTTGCTCTATGAAGTATTAAATAAAGTATTTATGGCGTGGGGCCTATATGATGTCTTAATACAAGGTGTTACCCAGTGATTACGTGGATGTCACACACTGGTTTCCTACACCCGAGACAACAATTGGAGATGCGTTAGTCCACAGAGCTCATGCCCAGGCAGCCCAGACAGCCTGGAGTTGAGGGAAGACTGGCTTCTCCATGTCACTGTCCCCTTTTGTCTGGATTGTTGAATCTTCTATATCATGACTTTATCACGGTCCACTCTTGAAAGTTACTTTTCTGTGATGGATGGATGCACATGGCATGCCACACACATGGGGTCAGAGGACAGCCTTGAGTTGGTTTTCTCCTACTTTTACATGGGTTTTGTAAATATTGTAAAGTTCAATTCCAGGGATTGAACTCAGGTAGCCAGGCTGGAGCTGCAAGTGAGCCATCTCGCAGGCCCTAGTGCATTTTTGAGACAATAGAGTGGTCTTTTAAACAGAAATCGTGTCAAACCCTCTCTGCCCCTCTTCACTCTGCACAAAAGTTTGAAGTTCTTACTGGCATGCAATGCCCCGGCCCATAGCCCCTGGAAAGCCTCTGAATCCATCTACTTTTCCCCATCTTGCTTCCTTAGCTCTAGCCACACTGGGCATCTCGCTTATCAGAAAAGCCAGGCATTTTTCAGATGCCCTCATGTGGGGACCTGCCCCACCGGGAACTTAGGTCACCTGTGAAGAGGTGGTCTGGAACCCAGGAAAGGCAAGTGTGCGCTGCTGACCCGTTCCCCAGCCTCCCTCTTACCGGAGACAACCAGACGCAGCGGGGAGTCAAGTCAAGCAAGAACTCGTTTATTGATAGGCACTAAGCCTCTTTTATACCAGAAAACCTCAGAACCCTAGGAGGGGATGAAGGAACCAACCAATCATTTTAAAGATCACCCTGTTTACAAGTTGTTTATGCCCTGACATCATCTCCTGTTTTTAGCATAAATAACTTGAGCTAACTTTCTTTCTCACCGTTTGTCTTTAGTCTCCATACAAACAACCCAAGCTAACTTCCTCTTAGCCATCCTTTGTATCTATTCTCTGTACAAACAGCTTAAACTAACTTCCTCTGGTACCGTTTGTATCCACTCTCTGAACAAACAGCTTAAAGCTTAAGCTCTATTTATCTGAATTTTTCTTGGCACCCTTTTTGCCACCCATGTATGCCCCACACCCTCACTCAACCATATGATGTGTTTGGCTCACCCTGTCATCTTTGTCAAAAGTTACCCAGGCAAGCCTTCCCTGACTGCCCTGTTTAAAACTGCAGTCCTGATCCCACTCCCTCATTCTCTTCATAATAGTAGATTGTATAGTATGGTTAGAAATTGTGCCTCATCCCCACTGGGCTCAACGAGACAGGATTTTTTTTTCCCCTTTGCTTCTGCATCCCTGGTACCTGGAAAACAAAAACAAAACAAAACAGCATATCATACATGTCTGATATTCATTGGATGCATGTGTGTCATCCAGTCAGGACTTAGGGTGAATCTGTGTGGGTTGGGAGGAGCTGGAGGAAGAACACACCTTTGAGAGGGACCAGAATATGCACGGAATGAGGACAGCTTCGGAAGCAAGTGAAGGAAGCTGGTGTGGCTAGAGGTTGGAATTCAAGAGATGGAGTGGGCGATCCTAAGGTTTGGATGGGGTAGCTTGCTTGGTCACTAACTGCAGTGGACCAGAGGGAGTGTAGCCAGGTACAGCCAGGACATTAGAGGTGTGTGCAAGAACTATGAAATGGCCCCTGTTGAACATGGGGTGAAGATCAGTGTCCACTCACGGACAAAGGCTTAGGTTCTGCAGCCAGGGAGTCTTGCAGCCGCTTATTCCCAGGACAGCTCAGGCAGCTGTCCTCTGTTTTTTACCCAATAGTGTGTTAGTGCAGGTTTTCCAGAAGCTAGCCTTAGGATCAACAACAGATGGACAGGCAGTATGTGGAGTTTACTGGAGTGCCCACACAGATAAAGGAAAGGGAGATGACGAAGAGCCCTGGGTCAGTGATGCAGGTCTGACCCCTGTGAAGGAGGTTTAGGCAGGAAGAGTCCAGCCAGATCAACAGCCCATGAACCACTGTTGCCTTTGGAGGCATCCATGTCTCTCTTGGTCAGTCACTGGCTGGGGACTTTGGGGAGTGCCTGTATAAAGTGTGGCCTTTACTAGGATATGCCTCCGAGGGCAGTAGAGCTGGGGCCCTTCAGCTACATTTCCTTAGCAGTAGATGTGACACATTTCCATGATAGCCATAAGAAGCTACGTTGTAAAAATTCAGACAAGCTGGACATGGTGGCACATACCTGTAACATACCAGCACCCTAGAGGCTGAGGAGGCTAGCAAGTTCCAGACCACCTTGAGCTACATAGTGAGACTCTTTGTCTCTCTCTCCAAAAAAAAAAAAACCTGACAAAAACTCCCAGTCCCCCATTTCCCACTCTTGGGGTCCCGTGTAATCAATGCTTGACCTTAAAAATTACATTCACAGGGGCTGGAGAGATGGATCAGTGGTTAAGAGCACTGGCTGCTCTCCCAGAGGACCTGGGTTCAATTCCCAGCACCCATAGGGCAACTCACACCTGTCTGCAATTCCAGTTTCAGGGCTTCTGACACCCCTCACAGAGACATACATGCAGGCAAAACACCAATGAACATAAAGTAAAAATAAATTAAAAAAAAAAGATTCTGACTCAAGTAAAGCTAAATAAATAGAATACTAATAGTAAACATAATTTTTAAAAATTACATGCACACACATATGTGAAAGTTTGTGAGTGTGCGATCTATTGTCTCATCTTTTTTTTTTTTTTTTTTTTTTTGGTAAGGTTTTGGTTTTGGTTTTTCTAGAGACAGGGTTTCTCTGTGTAGTTTTGGAGTCTGCCCTGGGACTCACTCTGTAGGCCAGGCTGGCCTCGAACTAACAGAGATCCTCCTGCCTCTGCCTCCCCAGTGCTGGGATTAAAGGCGTGCGGCCACCACTGCCCGGCGTCTCCTTTCATCTTTCTGTGGGTTCTCGGCATCAGACTCCAGTCATTAGGCTTGTGTGGCAAAAGTTACCTGTTGAGCGATCACGAAGGCCCATGCTGCACTCTCTTACCCCCCTCACTTGTGGCCTTTGTGTCAGCAGGGACTCCCGATAGCTAATGTCAGAAGAAAGTGACTCTGAGAGAACCAGCCCCTCTGTGGCCTCGCTCTCCGAAAATGAGCTGCCACTGCCTCCACCCGAGCCCCCCGGCTATGTGTGCTCGCTGACGGAAGACTTGGTCACCAAAGCCAGGGAAGAGCTTCAGGAGAAGCCTGAATGGAGACTCCGGGATGTGCAGGCCCTTCGAGACATGGTGCGGAAGGAGTACCCATACCTGAGCACGTCGCTGGATGATGCCTTCCTGTTGCGCTTCCTGCGGGCCCGAAAGTTTGATTATGACCGGGCCCTGCAGCTGCTGGTCAACTACCATGGCTGCAGGCGGAGCTGGCCAGAGGTCTTCAGCAACCTGAGGCCCTCCGCCCTGAAAGATGTTCTTGACTCCGGATTCCTCACAGTGCTGCCCCACACGGACCCCAGGGGCTGCCATGTCCTCTGCATCCGACCAGGTATTGGGATGGGTCTGTCTTTTACCCTGCTTTCTCTCATAGTTCCCCCACTTTCTTGTTTTAGTGAAGGTTCTTTTTTGGTTTGGTTTTGGCTTTTTAAAACAGTCTAGGCTCACTATGCAGCCAAAGATGATCTTGAACTCCTGACCCTCTTGCCTCTACCTCCCAAGTGCTAAGATTTTAAGTGTGTACAGTTGGAGTCCAGCTCCGACCTGTCGAAGGGTTCTTGTGGGGAGGAGAGAGGAATGAGGAAGTATTAGATAGAAATATAAGCCTAGGTGGAGAGAAAGACAGATACAGGATAGCTTCGGGAGGGCCTTGGGTCAATACCCAGCCACCTCGAAATTTATTCTAATGGGCTTTTTATACACTGCCAAGGGGAAAGGCGAAAGACCTCCCCCTTTCAAGACCAAAACACAACACACAACCAAGTGTAGACCCTTCAAAACACCTGGTAACCCTGCCCTTGGCTAAATCATCCCTTTATGCAGCCCTGCTGGGTAAAGCAAGCTCAGATTCTGTGACCCTGAGTAAGGTCTTACTAGGGAGCCTCTGTGGGCACCCACAGTGTACCACCATGCCTGGCCTCAAAGCTCTTTTGACTACAGATGACAAAACCATCCTCAGGCTAACTGAGGACCACAGGAAGATTTGACCTAAAGAGGCAGAAACAGCTCCCAGATCCACCACACTGAAGTTGCTGCCACTCCTATCAGGTCCTAGACCCCACAGCACAGGCCCCTGGACTGTCTGTGCTGGGCACAGACAGCTTCTCCATACCTTTCCCCCCTGAAACACAGCAAAGCTAAATCAGCCGCTTTCAGCTCTCAGGCTCCCCTGGCTACTCAGTGAACATCTGTCTGTTAGTGCAAACTCAGATTTCCAAAGGCGAGAATGCAGTGGGCCGAGGAATCTGTTCTTGGTCATGGGGTGCAGGCATGATTGCCAAGCCCCTCCCAGCACCTCCTTTGATTGGGCTGAGGACAGATAGAAGTGAGACAGTGTGGGCGGGGCAGAAGCCTGGAAAGGTGCCCACTCTGTCTCCTGCCTCCTCCCTCCTCTGTTGGGTTAAACCCTGACAAGGTTCATAGTATCTATCTATCTATCTGTCTGTCTGTCTGTCTGTCTATCTATCTATCTATTTATTTATTTATTTTTGCAGTGCTGGGAATGAAACCCTGGTGTGTATCTGTTGGGCAGGAGCTATACCACTGAGCTATGATCAGAACACCTTGATTCATTTTCTGATACCAACACTTTATAGTGGTACTCGTTGTAACTCACTTTTTTAAAAAAAATGTGTCTTTTTTCTTTCTTTTCTTTTTTTTTTTTTGGTTTTTCGAGACAGGGTTTTTCTGTGTAGCTTTGGAGGCTGTCCTAGAGCTCACTCTGTAGACCAGGCTGGCCTCGAACTCACAGAGATCCGCCTGGCTCTGCCTCCCAAGTGCTGGGATTAAAGGCATGTGCCACCACCGCCTGGCCGTCTTTTTTCTTTATATTTTATTTTATTTTGCTTTTTGAGATAAGGTCTCTATGTAGCCTTTGCTGTCCTGGAACTTTCTATTTAGAGCAAGCTGACCTCAAACCCACAGAGATCCACCTGCCTCTGCCTCCTGAGTTTTGGGACCAAAGGCGTGCGCCTAGCTTTTTAAAAAGCATCTTTTTTTTTTTTTGGTTTTTCGAGACAGGGTTTCTCTGTGTAGCTCTGGGCCTTTCCTGGAACTCACTTGGTAGCCCAGGCTGGCCTCGAACTCACAGAGATCCGCCTGGCTCTGCCTCCCGAGTAAAAAGCATCTTTTTAACATTACATAAAGAACTGTGATAGACTCAAAGGTAAATAAACATTGCATCCATGTATCCTGTTTTCTGATGGATTACCTTTGCTATTCACAGTAGAGAGGAGGTGGCAACTTAGGGATCAGGAAAGATAATGAAAAGCTTGTTCCCGGTTTGCCGTCTTGGCTCTGCTCAGACCTTTGGCACAGTTATCTGCCGCAAGGGAAGCTCCCCACAGAGAGCATTTGAAATCGTGGCCCTAGGAGAAGCTAAAAGCAGGAGAATTAGAAATGTTAGCTAGTGCGTGAAGGGGGTGGGATCCCTAATTCCGTCCTTCTTCTGGCACCGGGTGTAGTTGAGGAAAGGTTACAGCACTCCTCCTAAGCAGGCCAGAAAGTGAGCATGCGCTGACAGCCCTGTGCCTGCAGATTCACCCAAAGGGGTGTCTGGCGGTACAGCCCCCTCCATCTGTTTTCCTCTGCCCGGATGCCTCACACCACGTTTCCTTCCAGCCTTTTACTAAGCTGTCTTTGCCGTCTAGACCGTTCTCTTCACCCTGTGCCATGTGTCAGACAGACATCACTGGAGCCGCTTTACCTGCCGTGCTGGGCACTTTCCAAAGTTAGGTGTTTGTTTTAAAATAAGCAGTGCAGACTTCTGAGCACCCAGAGACCTAGAAACCGGCCAGCAAGCTTTGTCTTGCTACTGTGAGCTCAGCTCAGAAGTGTTATCAGATGTCACCATGGCCCCGCCTCCTCCTGGCACGTGGTTGTGCCTGTGAGATGACTTTCTCCTTGTGTGGGATGAGATGTGGCCCCCTCCCCGCTGACCCAGCTCTTAGAAGGAAGCAGACCTACAAAGTTGTGTTCTGAACTGGGTTTTACTTTGCTTTCTTCCAAGCTCTTTTGAGATGTATGTGATTGAAAAGATGATATCCAGTTATATAGAGGCAGGCTTAATTCACATGAACACTAATCACCAAGTTTGGTAAAGGCCTGTTATGAGAATTTTGTATAGGCCCGGGAAAAGGCTCAACAGGTAAAAGCACTTGCCCCACAAGTGCTGTGTTTGGATCCCTGGAACCCAAGTAAAAGTGGAAAGTGACAACCTAGGATTGTCTTCTGACCGCCATACATGCTCTATGGCACACGTGTCCCCTCACACATAAATGGGTACATACATGTATCATACACACATATTCAAAACTAATTTTGTGTACATTCCATATCCCATTTTTAGCAAAATGAAATTTTGTTTTTTAATCCATTCTTTCCTGATTTCATACATACATATATATATATAATATATATATATATATATATATATATATATATATATAATTACTTTGACCATAATCTTCTATTATCCTTTATCGCCCTTCCCTCTGAGTCCCCAAACCCCTTCTTCTTCCCCAAGAAGTCCTCCAATCATGTGTTGCCCCACCCACCCCTTGGAGGGAAGTGGGGTGGGGAGTGGCCCCCTGCATTCAATTAGGTTTGCTTGCTTGAGCATGGGATGGGGGTTATTTACCTGAGCAAGAGGATCTTTCCATGAGTCTCATGTAGCCCAGGCTGGCCTTGGACCTTCTGTGTAGCTGGAGATAACCTTGGACTCCTGTTCTTACCACCACTCCCTCCCAAGTGCTGAGATTAGGGATGTAAGCCACACCACCTGAGTTAGCTCTGTCTTCGTGTCTTCGTCTCCCTGTCTTACGGGATATAAGGTCTTGGGAGAGACTTTCTCGAGAATGTCATTTCCAGCTGGTCATGGTGGCCTGTGCCTACTAGCTCAACACTCAAGAGGATCCTTGAAAGTTCAGGACCAGCCTGGGATACAGAGTAACTGTCTCAACCCTCTCACCCCTGCCAAAACGAAACAGTAAGAAGAGAAAAGAATAGTGATTAATGCTCAAAAATACCATTGTGTTTTTCATTTGTTCCCTTTTCCCAAAGAGAAGAATCATTAAATATGCAAATATTAATGAAGCATCCTTCCTTAAGGAGGAATTTGAGCAAGGGCCTCGTGGAACTTAGCTGTGCTCCATCCTGTAACAGCCTGGAGTTGTATGTGAGTTAGGACTCTTCTTTAGATGACAAACCAAAAACCAACTTCTATCAGTTGGAACAAGAACTCATTTGCTCAGGTGACATCTGGGTTCAGTTAGATTTGGGGACAACTAGAGAGGTGATTCCATCTCTGCCAGCCTTGGCATGGGCTTCATTCTCAGACCAGCTCTGGTCTCATGAGCCCCTGAACCTCAGGCTCACAGCTTTACTGCTATGCGAGGGAGGAGTGAACTTCTCTTTCCCAAGAACCACACCCTAGATTGAGTCTGGTTCTGTGGGATCTGGTTTAGACGGCATGCTGTGCCTACGATGTCTACCGGACTGGCCAGGCAGTCCCCATCGTCACCCTCCCTGGAGTCATCGTCGAGTCAGTTCTGTGCAACCTGTGTGGCCAGAGTGGAAAAGCAGGTGTGGTGTGATGGCACTTACGGCAGGAAGCAGAGGTGGCCGAGAAGGTAGGTATTACCCTGTTTACTTAAGAGACAGGCTTAGCCGGAAAGTGCCAGTGCACGCCTTTAATCCCAGCACTTGGGAGGCAGAGGCAGGCGGATCTCTGAGTTCGAAGCCAACCTGGTTTACAGAGTGAGTTCCAGGACACCCAAGGCTACACAGAGAAACCCTGTCTCGAAACACCCAAAAAAAAAAAAGAGAGAGAGATAGGGAGACAGAGTACTAAAGCATCCGCCCAAGGTCACACAGCCCGTAAAAGTCAGAGCTATCTTCCTGACTTCAGAGCTCATGCTTTTAACCTCGAGGCTCAATTGTGTTTTCATCTCCAGATGTTCTGCTGGGTTTGGGAGGTTAGGAAGCGTCAGCTGCTGTCAGGATCTTGGTGACATGTCTTTCTCTTCCATTGCAAAGCTGAGGTTTGAGGAGATGCATCTGAGCACTTGTTTGTATTCATTCCATAATGCTGTCTATCTTTGTGACCTCAGACAGATGGATACCGAGCAACTATCCAATCACTGAGAACATCCGAGCCATCTACTTGACATTAGAAAAACTCATTCAGTCCGAAGAGACCCAAGTGAACGGAATTGTAATTCTCGCAGACTACAAAGGCGTGAGCTTATCGAAAGCATCTCATTTTGGCCCTTTTATAGCCAAAAAGGTGATTGGCATTCTTCAGGTATGGCCTCTGTTCACCATGGACCCATTCTGTGGTTGCTTTGCTTTCCCACAGCCCTGTCCCCTTACTGCTGTTTTATGGGGAGTATACAAACCCCACTTCCCACCCGCAGTGGGAATAATCTCCAGTCTTCTTTGCCATGACTCCAAAGGTCCCTGCAGAAGGCACCTCTGAGCTGTGCTTAATGGTTCCAAAGCTCTGTCATTAAAGTTCAGTCTTCCAGGGGACACTCGGAGGCAGGCAAGAATTCGTTTTCCTTTTTGATAAATGGGGCAGCAGAGACCTAGAGGACACGTGGCCTGCTCCACGTGTCACGGCACATGTCACAGCACATGTCACAGCTACAAAAGGTTTCTGCCCCCTGGGTGCTGCCTCTCGTGGGCTGTGAGGTGCCGATGGTGCACCTACCCATCACTGAGGTCCACAGAGGTCCAGGCCCTGGCTGCGAATTGACTTATTTAAACAGACCACTTCTGCGTTGGTCATCATTTTATTTAGTTTTATTTTTTGAGACAGAATCTCTTGTGCTCCAGGCAGCCCTCAGACGTGATATGCAGCCAAAGATCCACCCAGTCCTCTTCCCTCTACCACCACGCACAGCTCCATCACTGTAATGTGAAAGTCTGACTTTCCTTAGCTTCAACTGTTTCTATCTTGTGCTGGGAATAGAACTTGGGACCTTGTGTATGCTAGGTAAACACCCTACCACTGAGATCCATCCCTAACTTAATGTTTTATTTTGTTTTGAATTATTTTATGTGTATGGGTATTTTGCCTACATGTATATCTGTGCACATGTGTGCATGTGTCCAAGGAGGCCAGAAGTGTCAGATTCCCTAGGACTAGGGTTACAGACAGTTGTGAGTTGACGTGTGGGTGCTGGGAATCGAACCCGGGTCCTCTGGAAGAGTAGCAGTGCTCTCAGCTGTTGGGCCCTTTTCCCAACTCCTGGCTCCGTGTTTTGATGGCTCCTGCTGACACACACACACACACACACACACACACACATACACACACGTTGGGTTTGGATCTGTATTTTTCTGCTAATGTAAGATCACCCAGAAGGGACCAGAATTCCAGAGTTGAGTAAGCTTGGGTACTGTGATGTAATGTGTCCCTGTCTTGTGAATCTCACTGTAAACAGTGTGTGAAAGCCTGTGAACAAAGCTGGGTGATGGTGGCGCACGCCTTTAATCCCAGCACTCGGGAGGCAGAGGCAGGTGGATCTCTGTGAATTCAAGGCCAGCCTAGTCTAATAAAGAGAGTTCCAGGGCTGTTACACAAAGAAACCCTGTCTTGAAAAGCAAAAAAAAAAAAAAAAAGCCAGTGTACAGAAGTACTCTTAAAGACTTCCCCCTTATTTAAATAGATCTGGAGATTGAACCTAGAACCTTGGATGTTAGGCAAGGGTTCTACCATTGAGCTACAGTCCCAGCCCATTTTAAAAAACAGTTCTTGTAGCAGGGCAGTGGTGACACACGCCTTTAATCCTAGCACTTGGGAGGCAGAGGTAGATCTCTGAGTTCAAGGCCAGTCCGGCCTACAGAGTGAGTTCTGGGACAGCCAGAGCTACACAGAGAAACTCTGTCTTAAAAAAAAAAAACAAAAACAAACAAACAAATAAAGCCACTTTATGTTTTGAGACAGGGTTTCCCCAAGTGGCCCAGGCTGGCCTTGTACTCTGTATATTAGTTCTTTTCTGTTGTGTTCTTATCATGCTGTGATAAAACACCATGACCAAGGCAACTTAGAGAAAGTAAGTTTATTTTGTGTATGATTCCAGAGAGACAAGAGTCTATCATGGCAGGGAAGCTTGGCATCAGGAGTCAAGCATGGTGGAAGACAGGAAGCTGAAGGGTCACATCTTCCACAGCAAGCACAAAGCAGAGAGCACTAAACAGTGTGGGCTGGATGCTCTTAAAGCCTGTCCCCAGTGACATACTTCCTGCAGGAGGCCACTTCTCCTCACCTTCCCAAACAGTACCACCAAGTGTGACCAAGTGTTTAAATGCCCGAGCCTCTAGGGGACATCTCATACAAACCACCACACTCTGTAACTCAGACAGGCCTGAACTCACAGTCCACCTATTTCAGCCTCCCAAATAGCTGATTACAGGCCTGACCCACCAAGCCAAACTAAGGAAACCTGTGTGACTGTGTAGGCCAGTGGATTCCTCTGGCTCACCAAGCAGGCCTGCTTCACATCCCATCTGGGAAGTGCACTTGGGGCAGCTCTGACCTGGAAGGTCTGCTCTTCTCTGTGGTCTTGACCATTGTTTGCTGCTATAGGAGCCACCCCCCATCTGTCACCTTTGCCTAGCTCTTCTGCCCCACACTTCCTCACTACTTGTCTTCCTGTTTGTTGACACCAGGGCTCTCTGAGGAGGCTGTGAGAGTCAGAGCAGACTGGTACTGCGTTTCTTACGGGGAGAGAACGCAGATACTGCCTATGTTCTAACATTTCGTTCTTCCACCCACAGGATGGCTTCCCCATTCGGATAAAAGCAGTCCACATAGTGAACGAACCTCGGATATTTAAAGGCATTTTTGCCATCATAAAACCATTTCTGAAGGAGAAAATAGCAAACAGGGTGAGTGATTTCCTTTGAACTTGATACTTTTTAAATCTTCCTTGATTTTTTTTTTCTCACTTGATTTATTGTGATACCTGGAACATCATTATTTTTGTCCAGAAACTAACTTGGAAGTATAAGGTACCTATTCTTAGCATGACCCATCCTTTTTATGAGGGGAAGATGGGACTAGTAAAAATATAGTTTGCCAATAATGAGAACAGGACGAGGGCGTTGTGTTTCTACAGAGCCTCATGTAGCCCAGGCTGATTGGTGGGATTTTTATCATAAGCTGCCTCTCTGTTCTGTAATCTATTCAGACTTCCTGGCCTCCTGGCTTAGACATTGTGAACCAACATTGCATTTTATATGTAGGAGGATTTAGGAAAGGGAAGGAATGGGTCACCAAGCAGATAGATTGATCATTGCTACCTCAGAGCTTCGTGCATGCTAAGTGTTGTGCTGCTAGTTACACAGCCAACCCTAGATGACCCTTTTAAAAGGGTTCTCCTTTCTTTTTTTTTAAATTTATTTATTTATTATGTATACAGTGTTCTGCCTGCATGTATGCCTGTAGGCCAGAAGAGGGCACCAGACCTCATTACAGGTGGTTGTGAGCCACCATGTGGTTGTTGAGAATTGAACTCAGGACCTTTAGAAGAGCAGCCAGTGCTCCCAACTGCTGAGCCATCGCTCCAGCCCGAGGGTTCTCCTTTCTGACCCACAAAAGCCCTTCCTCTTTTCATCTTTCTCAGGGCCGCTGATGCAAATGTGGTAATGGCATTTTTCTCTTCCTTCCTTGCACCCAGAGACACTGAGGTCACTCCAAAGGCTAGGTTTATAGTTTCACACTTTTTCTTTTGTTTTAAAGATCTTTTAATTTTAAAGTGTGTGTGTGTGTGTGTGTAGACAGAGTTTCTCTGTGTCTCAGCAGCCACTCCCAAATAACCACTCGAAGATATATTATTAATTATAAATGCTCAATTGATAGCTCAGGTTTGTTACTAGCTAACTCTTACATTTTAAATTCACCCATATTTCTTATCTACCCTCTGCATGTGGCAGTACTTTCTTTTAACACTGCTCCTTCATCTTGCTTCCCTCTGCGTCTACTGAGGCTCCTTAGACTCCACCCTTCTTCTTCCCAGCATTCTCTCTGCCCTGAAATTCCTGCCTAGCTATCAGCCATCAGCTTTTTATTAACAATGAGAGCAACACATTTTCAGTGTACAGGATTATTGCACAGTGTGTGTGTGTGTGTGTGTGTGTGTGTGTGTGTGTGTGTGTGTGAGTGCTCGTGCATGCATATGCCAGAGGAGGCCAGAAGAAAGCATTGGATCCCCCTGGAATTGGAGTTACCACATTGATCATCAATCAAGACAACTCCTGAAGGCCAATCTGATGGAGGCATTTTCTCAGTTGAGGTTCTTCCCTCTCAAATGATTCTAGCTTGTATCAGGTTGACAAACACTACCCAGCACAGTTAGCATCTATTAATATAATAATCAGTTTCATTGTGGCATTTTCATTCCCGTTACCTTCTTGTCCCCTCCCACCCCCATTGTTACTCTTCCTTTCAACTAGTCCCCCTTCTACTTTCTTGTCGTTTTTGTCTGTTTTGGTGATCTGAGTTTATTTAGGGTCACTTACAAGGTCATGAATAAAGGGCCATTTACAGGAATGTGGACACTTACCAATGGCTGTAACACTGAAGAAAATGTCCCCACACTCGCCCCCAGCAACCATTAACTGCCTATAGATCCTTAAAGAAGGAGTGGGTGGTCCTGCCCCAGACACCATGATGAAATGTTGAAGGACCCAATCTCGTGCCTGTGATCACAGTTGCTGAGTCTGTTTTTCATACTGTTCTGTTTTAGTTCTTTCTCCATGGGTCTGACCTGAACTCTCTCCACACAAACCTTCCAAGGAATATCCTCCCCAAGGAGTATGGGGGCACAGCTGGAGAGCTGGACACTGCCACCTGGAATGCTGTGCTATTGGCATCAGAGGATGATTTTGTAAAAGAGTTCTGCCAGCCTGTGCCTGCCTGTGACAGTCTCCTGGGCCAGCCACTGCTGTCTGAAGGACTGATCTCAGATGTGCAGTGTGATGATTCCATGCGAGCCGTGAAGTCCCAGCTCTACTCCTGTTATTAGCACTCTTCTGGGAGAGTCATCATGTAGAATTCCTTATTCCTTAGAAATGCACAAGGTTTAAGATGCCAAGGCCTCAGTCTTGCTCCGTCATTATGCAGTGACGGAACTGCCTATAGAGAGTCAAGGGTGAGCCCATCACAGGCAGACCTTTGGCTACCTGGATTATTCCAGGAAAGACATGGAAATTGCCCTGGTGATTCCCAAATGTTTGCAACTGCTAGTCTGGATAAGCTGTCTGTATCTGTTTTTTATGCATCTTGGAAACAACCAGGGTCAGAGTCACTCTGAAGTGACCAGCAGGAGACAACTGAATTGATAACGACTCTGAAGCCATTTGGTCACAACTCTGAAGCAATTTGCCAATCCTGAAAGGTGACCACATGTGAAACTGTCTTTCCCAATAACCCTAGTGTTGACCTCTGTTGCTCATCAGCAGAGTTCAAGGTTCAAGCCCCAGTTGTCATCACTGGGCCTGGAAAGCCCTATAAACTGAGTGGTAGAAATACCAGGACTCAGGCAGTACTTAAAAGATCAAATTTGGAAGCCAGGTGCTTCAGAGCATCCCTGGGATTCCAGGGTTGAATCTTGCAATAGTAACTTTTCCCAAACCCATAAAGCCTTAGCTCTGGTTCTCCATGGATTCATACCAGTCAACACAAAATACTGGATTCTAGGACTATGTGGCTAAAGGTTTGGACTAGGAGTTGGGTGTGTGACTGCACAAGACATGGACCTCAGCTTTGTCGTCTCTAAAGGGAAGCTACATGGAATGGGGGCCTTGGGGAATGCTGAAATTCTGTTAGGTTTCCTGCTTGGAAAGATGACCACCTAAAGCTAGGTCTTGGTTTTTTGTGGTATGTACACAATCCGTATGTAAAGGAGTGTCATTTGGCCTTGCCTTTGGTGGTAACCAGCTAGCTGCCTTTGCAGAATGATGGGTAAACTTGAAAGAGATGGCTTTCGTGAGGCTGGCCAAATCTTGTACAAACTCCTTCCACCCTGGAAACACTAGTAGTATATTAGAAACAGCCACAGTAATTGCCAGATTTGGGCTTCTTCTATTTCTGTCTCTGGAAACACACCGGGGTAGGTTATTGCTGGCTCACCTGGGGGCCCTGCCGAGTGTTCATCTAGAGTGGAAGGACCAGCTGGCCAGAATGTTAGTTTTGCATTTAGGCACTTTAGACATGTCAAGATTTTAGCCTTAACCCAAGCATTGAGTGAAGTGATTTAGCTCCTGGCTTTGGACCTGTGTCCTTTGGTATTCATCTTGTATTGTGATGTTAAATAGTGTCCAGTACTGTTGGTTGTGTACTTACTAGACTAAGCAGGCATTCCCTACAGCTTACAGATGTGGCTTTGAGACTCAAAGGTCCGTCTATTGTTACTAAATTTCCCAAAACATCTGCAGAAGTTCTTAATGGAAACTTACTACAATAATGCCAATTCTGGGGGACATTCTTTCTACCATAGATGCTAATCCTTGATCTTCTAGGACCTGGCTGAGCTTAAGTGCCAAAACACACCCCTCTTGACTGCCCATAGAGACTCAGTTTACTACTGAGTTTCTACTATTTGGTTTAGTTCCTGGAAGGTTTTCTGCCTAAAGGGATGGCTGCCCAAGACACCTGGAAAGACCCATGCTGGCCCTGAACCCAGCCACCTGGGGGAGAGAATCTGTTAGAAGCTTTCTGAGGTCCTAAGGAGGAAGAAAGCACAAGGAAAAAAACAGACAAAGGAAAAGATGACTTCCTCAGCCCCACCAGGTTCCCTGGTTTAAATCCTGTCGTGTGACTAGCTAGTTCTTTGTCTATTTGATTTAACAAAGGGACAGCCAGGCTCACGGGGAGAAATCTCATAGCAGGAAGCACCCAGTTTGCCAGGCCTCTCTGGTTAGGCCTCTGAGAGCCTGGGTTTGCTGTCTCCCCAAGCTGTTCTGCTGCTTGCTGACTCTAGAGATCAGAGTCTTGGCACGTCTGGTTTGAAGCAGGCTGTGAGACCAGGACCTCCTGGTGCAAAATAAAGCAACTCCTGGGCTGAGCAGCAGGGGTGCAGCAAAGCCTCAGTTGAGGGGAACACATTGGTAGAGGCAGCAAGTGAGCAAGAACTTGGGAGTATCTGACTTTAGGGTAAAGACATTTCACAGACAGCTGAAAATGAACTTTTCCTGAAATTCAAGGTTATGTGGTGTTGGGAGGAAAAAGCGATAGTGAAATGGAAGTGGGTTCCACCTTTCTCCTCCTACATGGCCTTGACTGTGCCACTCGACAGACACCCTTGATCGCTGGACAAAGAGGCTTGTATGCTGAACTCTGAATCCTGTTCCCAATTGGCTCTCTGGCTGTCCTTAGACACTATTCTGTGCTTTTTAAAAACAAGCTATTTAAGAATGTAGGTCAAGTGAATTGGTGCTGAAATATGCTAGTGTAGGAATATGGGAGTTTTCTTCTCTTGCCCAAGGCCGCTACAGACTTCCA
The DNA here is from genome assembly GCF_007827085.1 of Peromyscus californicus insignis. NCBI lineage: Eukaryota > Metazoa > Chordata > Mammalia > Rodentia > Cricetidae > Peromyscus > Peromyscus californicus. Next base: position 138,264,873 of record NW_026294595.1, read on the forward strand.
CTAAATTCAGTTTCTTAGAAACCTGTTGTTCCTTCATGGAGGAATACAGATAAAATCTACAGCAACAGCCGGAAGCGCTGGCTTCCCACCTTGGCTTCCGCTGGGCAGGGTGGGTTTGGACCACTCACATTTCATCCTAGGTTCATAAGCACCTCCGGTTACAAGGCAGTTTCTTCAGAAATTCAGGCCCTCCCTCTGAACACCCGAGACAGCCTTATTATCCAGCAGGCAGTCTGGGCAGATGTCATCTCCTCCTGATCATTCACAGAGCTTGCTTTTTCATTTGGGCAGCAACAGCTGCACGCTGTTGTGGCATTATTACAATACCTCATCTTGAAGTCATGCGCTTCAGGTTCTTCTGTGGAACCTCCTTAGGAAGGAAAACATTAACTCAGTTGACAGAAGTGTAGCTGTGCTATTATGGTCATGTCAGGCTGGAACACCGATGAGCTGCTCAGGACGGCCAGCTATCTTGCTAAGGCTTCTCAGTATTGCCATCTGTTCACTTTGCAAATCTAAAGTAGATTTCTTTCTGCTCTCTCGACTCAGAAATGCTCAGCTTCAAATGCAAGAAGCACCACCAAATATTTCTTCTCAGTGGGAGCTTGCTCCACAGGAAGGTCCAGCGTGACTTGCAGCTGCAGATGACCACACATGGTTTTCAGTTACCTGGGGTCCTGTGTGTGTGCTTCCAGTCTCACTGGAGGTTTTCCATCCAGCAGTTAAGTGCTTTGGATTCTCCTGGATGTGCCTCCGCTTCTTGGCATAGTATATAGGAACCCAACAGGTAAAATACTTGAAACTTCTCAGTGGCCAAGACCTCTGATTCCCTCTGACTGGTGGAAATGGGGCTGTTTTCCTGAGCAGTCTAGGCCACCGTTTTAGTCCCTGGTCATGTTCCTTACTTCAAACTGAAATTCAGTTTGGCTTTGAGTATTAGGCACATGTGGATTCATCTACTTCAGTGTTTGTTTTGACCAAAAGTTTATTTTTCTAGTGCATTTTTCTAAGTGGTGAAAATATGTAATTTTAGTATGCATGACTGGGTCTCCAACAATAAAAATCTCTGCAAGGCTGAGTGTGTGTGTTGTGGTTTTGTTCTTAAGACAAAACCTGGATGTAGTCCTGGTGACCTGGATAGACACAGGTTTCCTAACCATGGGCCCAAGTACAGCCTCCTGCCCCAAGATGGGCTTGGGAGGAGCACTGTGGCGGGCACTGTGGCCACTGAAGATCATGAACACTTAGAACACACGAGCTGTGTATAAAGAGAAATGAACTGAGCTTCACACAGTGGTAGAGGCATACGTTTTTCAGTTCCCAAGACTGGAGATGTTTCTCTGGACTGGCCCTGAAACCCTTCCAATAGCTAATGATTCCTAAAGAGCTCCTGTGGTATGGGCAGGCGTGCCAACCACACCAGAGTACATTATCTCATTTGAATCCTCGGACACCATGAATGAGGTGTATTGCATGGAGTGTATTGCCCTTGTGAGGAAAACAGGCCCCAAAATGTTAATTAGCTTGCCAAGGATACTCAAAGCCAGGCAGTCCAATGGATGCCGTTTCAGGAGGACATGATGGGTGGAGTTTATGAGCACACATCTCTCTTTCTTACACTCACTTAACCAAGCCCAGTGAGAATGGAATGAGAATCTTTCAGAGAAACAGTGAGCCAAATGAAGTGGCACTTGATTGAAGTCCCTGCTGTTCTGAAGCGGAGGCTGAAGTCTGGGGTCAACTTGGACAATCTCACCAGACCCCATCTCTCCACCTGATCTTAGTCAAAAGGCTACGAAGTGAGACTCCATCTCTTAAAAAAAAAAAAAAAATAGTATCCGAAATTGGCTTGTTTTCTGGAAACGTACAAATGTACAGGTGCATTTTGGTAAGTCAGTTTTTTTTTTTTTTTTAATGTTTGTGAGACAGGGTCTTATGTATGTAGTCCAATCAGATCTTGAACTTGATACATAACCAAGTGTAACACTGAACTTACAATCCTGCTCCCACCTTCTAAGTGCAGGAATTACAGGTGTACTCCACTGTACTTTTTCCTTTTTGGTTAAGACAAAAGCCTATAGCCTAGGATGACCTCAAACTCAGGGCAATCCTGTCCCAGCCTCCCGAGTGCTGAGATCACAGGCATGAGCCACTATGCCTGGCTCCTTTGGGTTCATTTTATATGTTAATTACATATAATGGGACTCATTATAACATTTCTCTACATGTATGTAATGTATTTCCCTTCTACTTTGTGTCTTTTCTTGTATGTGAACCAGTGAATTTAGGGTTATTTACAGGACAGTTTACCAGCGGCTACATCTCAGAAGAAAATGTCTCTCCCTTAGCAACCATAAACTGCCTGTAGAGACTCAGGGAAGGGTGGAGCCCCATGACCCTCTCCCAACTGACTATGAATTCCTCAATGGCGTGGCCTCATCACTTACTTCCCCAACCATTTTTTGTTTGTTTTTTGAGACAGGGTTTTGTTGTGTAGCCTTTGCTGTCCTGGAACTAGCTCTGTAGACTTTGCTGGCCTTGAACTCACAGAAATCTACCTGCCCCTGCCTCCTGAGTACTGGGATTAAAGGCATGTGTCACCACCACCCAGCCTCCCCCACGAATTTTATCTCAGGGACTGAAGTTGGAATTTAACATTTTCATCCAGAAGTACCTACACGTACACCCAGATTATAAGGGGTACTAGGGTGGGGCTAGTGCCACACTAAGCTGCTACCTGCTGTTTGTTTATAGAGACTTGTAATGCTCTACCCCCCTACCCCCGTCCCCAGCAGACAGCAGCTGGGTCCTCATGACCAGTCTGGCTGGCATGGTGGTTGAGTCAGTTGAGAAACTCCAGCACAGAGTGCAGGCTTCCTGCTGGCTTCTGGTGTTGCAACAGCTCAGGGCACATGCTGAAGCAGAGCAAGCTCTCTCTGCAGGTGTCTTTCTGGGGAAATCTGTCTCTCTATGATGAAAACAGCCTGACACCTTACCTCCACTTGAAGGCAGTTGTGAGCAGCAGTACCTCTCCCTGGTCTGAGGCAGAACTTTTCCAGTCTTTCTAAGCACATTGTCACAGTTAGAGGCAGTAAAAGTTCTATGTGAATGTTTTTAAGGTTGGTAAAGAGGGCTTAGAGATGAGGTAGGTGAGCAGCAAGCAAAAAGCTATACATTTCATCCTCAGTACCATAAGGTGGGGGAAAAGCTAGTAATACTATCTTTTAGGGCATCACTCTCCTTAGAGGATTTTTTTTTTTTTTAATAAATGTTCATGTCCTGCTGGTCGGTGGTGATGCACACCTTTAATCCCAGCACTTCAGAGGCAGAGGCAGATGGATTTCTGTGAGTTAGAGGCCAGCCTGGTCTACAGAGTGAGTTCCAGGACAGTCAGGGCTACAAAAAGACCCTGTCTCAAACCCCCACCCCCGCCAAAAAAAAGTTCATGTCCGTCAGGCAGTGGTAGCACACGCCTTTAATCTCAGCACTCGAGAGACAGAGGCAGGCAGATCTCTGTGAGTTCTAGGCCAGCCTGGGCTACATAGTGAGTTCCAGGAAAGGTGCCAAAACTACAGAGAAACCCTGTCTCGGGGGGAAAAAAAGTTCATGTCCTTACCTGATTGGACACCAGTGGAGATGACCTGAAGATGCTTGTGAAAAGCCAGGTCACACCTCTTTAAACCCAGCAGAGGCAGGCAGAGTTGAGGCCAGCTTGGTCTATATAGCCAGTTCTAGTCCAGCCAGGGCTACACGGTGAGCTGTCTCAAAGGAATGCCTACTAGTGCCTACTCAGGTCACGTGGACGTGGTGAGCAGCCTCCCACTCTGTGTCTCCCATCTCTTCTGTCTCCTATACCTTGATGGGCCCAGGAGCAATGAGGTCTATAAGTCAAGCCCAATGTGTCTCTCTGCTTTGCCATTTCCTGGGTAACCTTGGACAAATCACCTTCTAAACCTCAGTTTAAACTTGAAAGAGGGAAAGGTAGGTAACCACCAACCACACAGCAGCAGATACTGCTCAATGACTGCAAATGTAGCTACTTACATGACCTTTGTGTGTGTGGGGGTGGGGGTGGGGGGAGACACTGCTAAAGAGCAAACCCAAGGCTTTGGGCAGGTTAGGCAAACACTGTATCCCTGAGCTAGATCCCCAGCTACACGATATCTTATTCTTCACTTGAAGATAGGCTTAAGTCACACAGCAGTAATCAGGACATCACTGCACAACTAATTTGTGTGCATGGGTAACATGGACCAATACAAGAGGAGTAAAGGGATGAGGTGTAATCCCTGTTAATAAGCACAGGCCTGGCATCTGCTGTCAATACCCAGTGATCACCTGTTAGCAGAACACTTAGCTTAGCTTCCAATGTAAGCAGCAAGGATTTGTCACAGACAAAAAGGCTGTCCTGCTTTAAATCAGATCTTAGTTATGGTCTAGGATTTCAAAAGCTGGGTGGTGGTGGTGGTGGTGGTGGTGGTGGTGGTGGTGGTGGTGCACGCCTTTAATCCCAGCACTTGGGAGGCAGATCTCTGTGAGCTTGTCGAGGCCAGCCTGGTCTACAGAGTAAGATCAGGACAGGCACCAAAGCTACACAGAGAAACCCTGTCTTGAAAACAACAACAACAACAAAAAAACCAAACAAACAAAAAAGAAACCCTCTATCAATAACCAGGTCCCCGGCTGGTTTGGGGTAGTGTACCCAGCACCTCATACATGCTAGGCAAATATTCTACCACTAAGCTACATGCCTATGTGTCTTTTATTTTTTTTAATTTTAAGATAAGGTCTTCTTATGTTGCCCAGGCTGAAACATAACTTATAGCTAAGGCAGGCCTAGAACTTGTAATCTTCCTGCTCAGCATCCCGAGTACCAGGGATTATAGACATGCGCTACCATCCCTGGCTTCCAAGGCCATTTTTGGTAGTGGCTTTTGTTATCAAGATGAAATTTTAGGCTGGGCCTGGTGGCTGTTCCCTATACTCATCTCGGTGTTTAGTGAGTTTGGCAGGACTCCTGAAACTGTAGAGCTAGCCTAGCCTACAGAGCAAGTTTTGAGCCACAACAGCCTAGAACAAGACCCTATCTCCAAACAGACTGACCTAGAACAGTGGCTCTCAACTTCCCTAAGGTTGTGATCTTTAATATAAGTTCCCCATGTTGTGGTGACCCCCAACCATAAAATTATTTTCATTGCTACTTCATGAAACATAAGAAAAACTATATACAAAAGTACAATAACTATATATAATATATACAAGTAATAAATACCTAAACAATGTCTAGTCCATTTGTATTTGACAAATTCAGAGAAAATAATTCCATTATCTATCCTATTTTGGTAAGTCCAAAATGTATCTAATTCACTTTCTATCCTAATTAATCTTCAACTATAACTAATCTTCAACTCCCTCAGAGATCCAAAAAGGAAAATAATATTACCTAATAAAAATAAAAACAGGAAGTGCATGCAAGCAACTTCCAAAATATTGTGAGTTGACAGAAACAGCCAGCTGCCTGGACAGTCACCTGAGGTTTCTCCGCAGTGTTGGGGCATCATCTTCAGCCTATAGGCTTAGTGTATCTGACAGACTCATTTGTGAAGTAGGATGTACACAAGGTCAATAGTTCAACCTCACATTGGGTGAGAACAGTCCATGTACCAGAAACAAAGGTTTCTGTAATTTTGCTGTTACGAACTGTAACGTAAAAATTTCCCAATGGTCTTAGGTGACTCCTGTGAAAGGGCCGTTCAACACCTTCCCCAAAGGGGTCATGACCCACAGGTTGAGAACCACTGAACTAGAAAGTAAACTAATTCAAGTTGAGCCAACTAGCTTTCTCCCAGCTGCAGCTTGTCTGTAGTGGCAGCCTCTGCTGTTGCCTTTGATAAATTCCTAGAATGTGCCACTGATGGCTGAGTCAGGGCCCTCAGTCTGCAGATGAGGGTGTGATGAAGTATCAGGTGGACTCATCTGGAATGGGATGATTTAAATAATGTCCTGTTTTGAGGTATGACTCTAGGCTTACTCAGAATGTTGGCATTCTTCATGCACTTGAGGTATAATTCACTTGCATCTTTGAAAGACTGTTTCATGTCTAACAGCAGACTTAGATCATTCTTAAAGTGCAGCCAAGAAAGGTAGAACTGCTGCTCCATTTTTAAAGATAACTTGTTATTTCAAATTAATGTCAAAATGATCATGATGGAGAAAAACAACCTTTATTGGACTTTATTACATTATTCTGAATCATGTAAGGCAAAGAAGAGGGAACTATGTTCTGAAATTTAGGACCTTTAAAGGTCTGACTATGAGTCCCCTGCTGTTAAGAGCAGGGTAGCTGCCTTACACAGTTATGCTCAAGGGCCAAGGCTATCTGTCCACAAATCCTTGGTAACTTGATTTCCACACAGGAACCTACAGGACAGGGGTTCCAATAACCTGTCAAATCCAGCTTCCCCAGCCTCCAACCCTACTTAGCTGACCATCCGTTTGATTCTCTAAAGCCACCTGAAACCCAGCATCTACCAGATTCTGAACACCTCCATCCTTTTGATACAACCAGGGTCCCAAATAGAACCTATCTACACAGATTAAACCAGAATCTCCCAGAAATCTCTCCTATCTACTTAAACACTAATGTGGAAATGGTCTAAGCTGTCAATTTCTCACCAAACCCTCTTTATTTCTCTATTTCAAATCTCAAGATGAATTGCCACAGTATCTGGTATGAACCAAAGTTACAAATCCTAAGGGCATGCTAAGAAGTACACTGTACTAGCCTCTATCCAGGGACCTCTTCGCATGAGTTTTCAGTACTAATCTCCCATGCTGATCAGCTCATTTTCCTTAAATTTGAGGCCCAAGGTGGAAAAATGTTCATCTGTCGTGTCTTCAGCCCTACAGGGCATAGTGCAGACCAAACACTTGGCCAGTCTCTGTGAAAAGCCTCCTGTGGACTGCTTTTCAGTGTATCTTCATTAACAGTGCCTTAACTGCCTTTTAATCCACTTTGGTCTTTCCCAGAGAAAATATTAGGGATAGTTTCTAAATGAACGTAAGACTTAACTTACTAGTCAAATCTTAAGTGTAAGAAAAGAGAAGCATCTGCCTGAAATGTCAGATTGACCTGGGACTCTCTAAACAAGCAAACAAAGAGCGCTGACCAAACCCTATTGAAGGAGGAGCCTTGAGAAATCAGGCATGGTGGCCCAGACCTCGATTTCAGCACTTGGAAGCTGAGGCAGGATGATGTGAGTTCCAGACAAGTCTGGGATACAAAGAAAAGGCCCTTTCTAAAAAAACAAACAAACAAACAACCAAATTATCTATTTTAATCAAGTACTTTTATAGTGCAAATGTAATAAACTAACATGCCTCTGACTTTAACACTCAAAACAAGATCATTACATAACACTGCAGTGTTTCCCAAGTGAACTTTCATTTTAATCAAATCTACAAAGCATTTACTGGGATGACATAAATCTGACAAAGCCACAGACTTCTATCAAGCAGCATCAGTGTAGTATAAAAAGTAAGTAAAGGAACTCAATAGCCTTCTCTCAGCCTTATCAGCAGCCATGTTCCTGGGGAAGGACCTACATACGTAATTCCTTGCCAAAAACCGGGACTCTACACCTCTGAAGACCCTTTGCAAGAAACAGTGTGCCTGTGTCACTCAGCAAAGACCTTTACTGAGGGAACTGTGGGTTAATGCATTCCTTTTTTGGTTTTTAAGGAGACTGCAATAGAAATATATTAAAGATAGCCTCAAATATCCAACAATCTTCTAACTTACATTTTAAACCAAAGTTGTAGGAATCTACAGGTCTTTATAAAGAACTCTCTTCACAGCACAGCTGTAGTTCACGCTAAAACACAAAAATGTTCCCTTTGTGCTATAGCCTTACAAATAAACATAATATATGTATATATATATGAAAGCTCAGATTCTGCATCAAGCATTATTCAGTCTTGCCTTTTGATATAAACATGAATACAGGCAAATTTGCAAAGCGTTCACTTAATAGTTTAGTTGATGAAACGTAGAGGGGATATGCGTTCAGCAAAGGAGACTCTGCAGCTTTAGCAGTGTCCCTGGCACTCTGAAGCTCAGCTGAAGTCCCGACCTGTGAGGACGAGTGGAGCCACGAGAGTCCAGAGGTAGAGGAGGAGGCACACCCAGCTCGAGCCCATTTTGACCCACACAGCTAGCCACTTGCTGGATACTTTCTGGAACTTGGCATCAGGACTAAAAAAACAAGAGTAAGGGGGGAAAAAAGCTTAGTATTGCAAAGCTGAATCCCTCCCATTCCACTCATCCTGGCTAATGCCAAGAAACCCCTCAGTGAGACTTAGCTGCTACTATTAATCATAGCACAGTTCTAGTAGGGACTTGAGAAGCTATTTTCAGTTATGGCCAATGGACTCTGCCTCTCAAACATTTTTCCTTCGTGCTAACATGAAAGACCTACCTATTCTCTCAGCAAGGTTCTTCTGTACCATCTGAATTACTATAATTACTGACAAAATGAAAATGGCCTCCCTGAAATGGTCCCTGCTTAGGACATTTATTACTTTGACCAGAATGCTTTAATATGGCCTCTCTAAAAGCACAGGAAAAAAAATTACCAATGTCAGGCCAAATGGCTTTATGTCATGATTTTTCTTCTTGAATAACTCATCTAGAAAAGCTACCATAATTTGAACTGCAAAAAATTCCTACTAGGTTCTATTTCAAGCAGGGCATGTTGACACATGCTCTTACTCAAAGCAGTTAGGGGGCTATGGCAGAACCAGAACAATGGAAGTTTGAAGCTAGACCATCTGAAGCAAAACAAAAAGGACTCCAGAAAAGGACACTGAATACAGACAGCTTCATTCTCTGGACAGAGAAAGGTTCTGCAATAAGGACAATTCACATAGATTTTATAGGCATTCCCAAGGGCTATATGCCTCCTACCTGTACCAGCTGGTTATGGTCATCATGATGTACAAGGAAGCACAGCAGAGCATCAAGTGGAATAAGGAGTAGTTATACTGCACCCCCTCCTTCTCGTTGTCCACAGCCCGACGAGGCTGTCCATCTTCTTCATCATTGGCTCCATTGGTGGTATCACCAAGGATAACACTGTCACTCCCAGAGAGAGTCAGCTTGTTAACTTGGCTATTGCTCGAAGTACGGATGCTGGAAAGTAATCCCAAGAAAATCACATCAATAGGGAGTCATTTGAGATGAAATGATGCCTGTGGCCCACATATGTATAGGTTATTACTGGGCTGTTCCCACTTTGGACTAGAAAGCCTGATGCTGAAAGCCCTGTCTAAAGTTACTACCTGCTGCCTATTAATTACAGGATGGTCCTCTTAGTAGTTGCTACTCTATGACTCAATTCCAGAAACACACTGCCCAGTGTCTCCTCTACTACTATGTAAGTGCCTCTGCTAAGCTGGTAATATACCACCTACCTCTTCCTAGATAACTCACTCATCCTTCACTTCTCTGTCTCAGTGCCATGGCCTCTTGAAATTCTTCCCTGACATCACGCCTCCCCAGGCTGCATGAGAAGCTTCTTCCCACAGCTCTCTAGGTGTCCTGCCCCAGCACTTGTCAATCCTGCCTTGCTTGCTATTCGATGAACTCCTTAACATCATCTATAGTCACCTGGACTCCCAGCAGTGCAGATGAATGAGTTCACGATTAAAGAAAAAAAAAAAGGACAAAAACTACACGGTCATTTCAACACAGAAAAAGCACATGACAAAATTTAGTATTTTTTAAGTATTTTATGAAAATACTAAAAGTGCTAGTGGTGGTGGCCCATGCCTTTAATCCCAGCACTCTGGAGGCAGTGGCAGGTAGATTTCCATCAATTCCAGGCCAGCAAGGTCTACACAGAAAGACCTTGTCTCTGTGTAGAAACCAAAAAAGGATAGCTCAGCAGGTAAACCCTGACAACCTAAATTCAATGACTGGAATGCAGAGTGAGGAGGAGAGAACCAGCTCCTCATAGTTGTCCTATACCGTGGACACACACCTACTCACTCAGGAGGTGAAGGCTGAAGGACCAGTTCTAGCTCATCCTCAGCTATACAGCAAACTTGAAGCTGGCACAGACAGGAGCTCCTGTCTCAACAACAAAAGGCCTGAAAGTAGCCAACCGGCCTAACTGAGGTATGGTTTGCTGATCCCTACTCTAGGCAATCTTAAAATATCAGGGCCAAGGGCTAGAGAGATGGCTCAGAGATTAAGAGCACTCCAGAGGTCCTGAGTTCAAGTCCCAGCAATCACATGGTGGCTCACAACCATCTGTAATGAGATCTGGTGCCCTCTTCTGGTCTGCAGGCATATATTCAGGCAGAATACTATACATAATAAATAAATAAAATCTTAAAAACAAACAAGCAAAACTATCCTTCATATGTGCACCACGGTGCAATTGTTGCTCCCTCAATAAACATACACACAAAATATTTTTAAAAATTATGTTAAGGGGGGCAGTGGGAGGAGGGATGAGAGGGGGGAATCTGTGGTTGGTATGTAAAGTGAATAAAAAAATTTTTTTTAAATAAAAAAGCAAAAAAAAAAATTAAGTTAAATCTGTATGTAAAGTGGAAGGCTACTCAAACTACAATGACAAATGACTGAAATACCATGTACCAAAATGTTATCCATGGTAACAGTAGATTCAAAAGAAGATATTCTCATTTCCCAATTTTATATTTAGTCTCTCTTATTTTTCAAACCTATAAAAATAAAATTTTATCGCTGGGTGGTAGTGGCACATACATTTAATCCCAGTACTTGAGACAGGCGGATCTCTGAGTTCAAGGCCAACCTGGTCTACAGAGAGTTCCATGACAGGCTCCAAAGCTACAGAGAGATCCTGTCTCGAAAAAACCAAAAAAAAAAAACACTTAAATTATTAATCTAATACATGCTATTGTATGAAAAAATAAAATGAGTGGGAGGATGGGGACAAATGAAGTTATATCTGTGGTTTTGTACTAGGAACTATTAAACTTACAATTTTTTACTTAATATAAATGAGGAAAAAAACACTTATAAAAAATTTTGGCAGGCCGGGCGGAGGTGGTGTCGCACGCCTTTAATCCCAGCACTCGGGAGGCAGAGCCAGGCGGATCTCTGTGAGTTCGAGGCCAGCCTGGTCTACAGAGTGAGTTCCAGGACAGCCAGGGCTACACAGAGAAACCCTGTCTCGAAAAACAAAAAAAACCAAAACAAAAATTGGGCACAGTTATGGAGATCACACCCGGGGCTTCACATACACCAGACAAGAGCCGTATACCCTGACAAATACTTTCTTCCCAAATCACTGTGTTATTTTCTAAAAGAGAATTCTGAAGATCCCTAGTTCCAGCCCATCTAAAATCAAGTGAAGATTTTTATCCTTCTATACAAAGGAGGAACCTCCATAAGAGCAGGGGTAATTAAGAGGATTTTCTGAACTCTTTTTTAATTTCGTGCTTTTTTTGTTTTTCAAGACAGAGTTTCTCTGTGTAGCCCTGGCTGTCCTGGAACTCACTCTGTAGACCAGGTTGGCCTCGAACTCACAGAGATCCGCTGCCTCTGCCTCCCAAGTGCTGGGATTAAAGGTGTGCGCCACCACCGCCCGGCTGGATTTTCTGATCTTTAACAGCTATGTAAGCAAAGACATGCAAAGGACCTTGCATTAAAAAGAGCTGCACTGTTTTAATTCTTCACAATGGTTTAAAAACAAAATGTTATTCACTTTCATGAGAATTTAAAGCCCCTCCTACCCAGAACTTACCTAGAATATATAAGGCAGACAACAAAGATAAACAGCCCCCCAACATCATCCAAATTCATAAAGTGTCCGTTCTGTGATGGTGGAGCATAAGCAGGAGCAAGAGTAGTTGAATTTGCTGGAGACACAGTTGGTGAAGTTAAGTGTGTAATGATGCTCATAAGGGAGGGGTTGCAGGACCGGTCTGAAAATGGAAATGTTTGGTTACCATTAGTTTCAGCTCACTCTTGTTCCAAGGAAGAATCAGAGGGCTTGCCTACACACCATTTAGCTGTGTTGTGAAACACAGGAAAGCTATGCTTAGAAGAACCCGAAACTCAGTAGTCAATACTGTATTTATGTCTCAACCAATGACTTCGCTCTAGAAAAAAACAGTATCTCAAGTTTTATAAATGTCTCTTGTAACTTCATTGGTTTTGTGAACTTAATAGGCAGTGTTTTAGCTTGGTGCTCAGGCTTTCCAAACAGGAGCGTATCCCTAGTTTTAGCTCAGTTACTTAAAAGGCAAATATCTGAAACCAACTGTGAACCTTGGACATTTATAAATAGTCTATTTCCCATCTGCTCTAGCTTCAGTCTGAATGCCTACCAAAGGAGCACGTCTATCAGGGAGTTGACATTCCCTTACCAGGTTCATTGGTCATGGCTGACCACGTGAGGTAAAGAGTGTACAGAGTGATGATGGAGGACTGCAGGAGGCCAGAACGAGTCTGATGTTCCTATGGAATCAAACAAAAATGTCATATGAACTGTAAGGGATGACTTTCTGCAAGTCTGCATGCCTCCCTGGGATGCACTGAATTGTTAGAAATTGAAAACCTTATTCTTCCTGACAGTTAAAAGATGTCAGTTTCAGTTAGTCTACAAAACAGTTTCAGTTTCAGTTAATCTGCAAAATAGTAAGGAAGACGATGCATTTACTGCTGGTTTGTTAAGCATTTCACAATCTTGAAAACTCCTGTATATCACACAAAGGCTTTCAGTTTCTAGACTCTTTATATGAAGAAAAATCCACTCAGCTCTATCACAAAATAGCTAGGTGACCCACCACTTCTTGGAAACAAACTTCCATTCTGTTTTTCATAATTCTTTTTTTCTGAATACTGTTGCCCAAACTCAATCCTGCTTCAGCTTCCAGCATTGCTGGGACTGGAGATGGACCATGTCCAGTAAGTAATTAAAAATAAGCTAACAAAATAAAAGGGTTTTTTTTTTTTTTTGAGAAAGGATCTTAGGTAAGTTTAAGGCTAGCCTTGAACTCATTAGGTAGCCAAAGATGATGACTTGAACAACAGGTCCTTATGCCTCCCCTTCCTGAATGCTGGGATTACAGTTGTGCAGCCCCTTGCCTGGGGCTGAGATCAAACTCAGGCTTTTGTGCAGACTGGGTAAACCTCACCAACCAACCAAGCTACACCTCAGCCCCTTGTGCCCTTTTTTTTTTTGTTTGTTTTTTTTTGTTTTTTGAGACAGGGTTTCTCTGTGTAGCTTTGCGCCTTTCCTGGAACTCGCTGTGGAGACCAGGCTGGCCTCGAACTCATAGAGATCCGCCTGGCTCTGCCTCCCAAGTGCTGGGATTAAAGGCGTGCACCACCACCGCCCGGCAACCCTTGTGCCCTTTTAAAAAGTGTTATTTATTTATTCTCTGTGTGGTGGGAGGACTTCAAGTGCGGTCAGGAATTGGTTCTCCTACACTATGGGTTCCAGGGATGGCACTGGTCACCTGGCAAATCAGCTGAACCACCTCAGATACTTCCTCATGTTTTCTTGAGAAAGGGTCACACTATGGTTTTTCTAGACTAGCCTCTAATTCCTTACGGGATTATCACACTCCAGCCTTCTAAGCCCCTGGGGCTGCAGGGATGTACCACAAACCCAGCCCTTTACTCCCTTGAAGAAAAAAACAAGGCTATTTGGGATTACAAGGGCATCCAACCACATTCATTTTAGCTCCTCACATTGAAGATAATTCTCTCTTTCCTCCTTTCTTTGGTTTAGAACTCCGGTAGCCCAGACTGGCCTTCACTTCCTACCCCAGCCTTCTAGGTTTAGATTAGTTCTCTCACCTTTTCTTCCCCTAGATTTATTTTCAATCATATGTGTTTAGGTGTCTGAGTGAGTGCACCCCACTAGTGTGTGGGTACCCTATGGAGTTGATGAGTCACCTGATGTGGCTGCTGGGGACTGAACTGAGTCCTCTGGAAGAGCAATACTCACTGTCAGTTGCTGAGCCATCTCTCTAGCCTCCTTAATTTTATAAAAGTGTATGTTGTGTACACGTATGATGTGTGCATATGTGTGAATAAGGACAAGTGCATGCCTTGGTAAGGGTACTGAGGTCAGAGGACAGCACACTGCATCTCCCAGGCTAGCTGGCCATGAGCTGCCGTGGACTCTCGGGTCCTCACCTCACAGTAGAACAATGAGATTACAGACATGCACTACCACACCCAGCTCCTCACACGAGCTTTGGGGAGCGGAACTCAGGCCCCTGTGCTTGGTGCTCTATCCACTAAGTCACCTCCCCGTTTACTCTTAAAATGAAAGCTGAGCTTGGTGGCTCACATCATTCCAGCACTAGCAAGAAGAAGGCAGAAGAATCAGAAGAATCAGGAGTCCAAGGCCAGCCTGGGCTACAGGAGACCTTGTCTAAAAAAGCCAAACAACGAAAAACAAATGTTCTTTTCACATTTAAGACTCCCTAAGTTTTTATTTCTTTGGTTTCAGTTCTTTGAGCCAGAGTCTCACTACATAGCCCTGGGGGTAGCCTGGAACTAACTATGTAGACCAGGCTGACCTCAAACTTGCTGGAATTGTTGATATACATCACTACATTACACCAAGCTTCAAGTCACCTAGTTTTGGGAGAGGGATTATTTTCTTCTATTTATGTTTTGTTTAAATTTACTTATTGAGTATGTGTAGGGGTGTGTGTGCCATAGCGTATGTGTGAAGGTCAGAGGACAACATGTAGGAAGGAGTCAGTTCTCCCCATCTACCCTATGGGTCCTGGGGATGGAACTCTGGGTATCAAGCCCAGTAACAAGCACCTTCACCCACTGAGGCATCTCACCACCTCCAAGTTACCTAGTTTTTAATGATCAGGAAATGAATGACATCATGATATAGGAATTCAACCAGGCACATGCCATCAAGGAGGTCCCAAAGTTCAAAGTATGGACTATCTGGTGAGTACTAGGCCAGCAAGGCTATTATGTGAGAGCATCTCAAAATATAAAATTAAAAAAAAAAAAAAAAAAAGCTGGGCGGTGGTGGCGCACGCCTTTAATCCCAGCACTCGGGAGGCAGAGCCAGGCAGATCTCTGTGAGTTCGAGGCCAGCCTGGACTACCAAGTGAGTTCCAGGAAAGGCGCAAAGCTACACAGAGAAACCCTGTCTCGAAAAAACAAAAAAAAAAACAAGAAGAAAGAAAAAAATATGGGCACTCAATAACACATACCTGATTACTAAGTTATAATTACAGTCTTAATTATAATTAAAAAATTATAATTACATATAATTAATCATAATATGGAGAAATATTTAAGTAGCTAAACACAGATATAAATTCACTAAAATGTTGCCTGAAACTTAAACTTAGCTAGCATTAATTCTAAGTCTTTCACAAGAGAAAACAGCAAACCATCATACCTGAATTTTGGGGAGAATGGATACAATAGAAACTGCAACACAAAAAATCAGGTTAAGGCTGATGAAGACCTTGTTTTCTGTGCAGCCATCTGGTTTGGTGTAGAAGATGTAGAGCAACACGGCAAAGATGATCGAAAGGATATAAAACAAGCTTGTAAAAGACAGCAGAGCTGGAGGAAGGGAAAACGGTATCAATTTCCACCATCCAAATAAATGATTAGAATTAAGATCAATTTTCTTCTATGCTATATAAATAAAGAGACTCAATCCATTCCTATGGTGAGCAATAAGCTGCAGGAAAATTTGAGATGCCAAGGTTAAAGTTTCATTTCGTTTTGTTTTATTTATTTACTTATTTATTTATTTACTTATTTACTTACTTACTTACTTACTTACTTACTTATTTATTGAGACAGGGTTTCTCTGTGTAGTTTTGGTGCCTATCCTGGATCTCACTCTGTAGACCAGGCTGGCCTCGAACTCACAGAGATCCACCTGGTTCTGCCTCCAGAGTGCTGGGATTAAAAGCTTTCGCCACTACCGCCTGACTCACATTGTTTTTAAATGATTCTCCATTAAACTCCAAAATCCACTAAGTAAATAAACTTGCAACCTGGATTACCTAACCTGGGTTTCATGGGTTCAATGAAAAGTATTTGGTGACTTCAGTTTTAGTAATCTCTGAATTACATATTAAATATGTACATAAGCTTTTCGAGATGATTCCTGGTCTTTCAACATTACAGTTCACGGTCAGGTGTGGCGGGTGGACACCTGTAATACTACCATTTGAGACGCTAAAGCAGGAGCATCACAAGTTCAAGGCTAGCCTGAGCTACACAGAGCTCCTCTCCATAAACAGGGTCACAGCTGACAGTAACTACATACCAGGGATGATGTCTGGGGTAAACAAAACAGACCCTCTCTGAGACAATTTCATTCTGCAGCCCCTGGCTACTTAAACCTGGCTCCCATCACAAATAATAAGATAACCTTCCTAGTCTGGGAAAATAGTTCATTTGCTACTTTTGTATAATCTACAGAAATATTCCTTTCCATTTACGTAATCAATTAGCTGTACAATGCCTGCTTAACATCTCTGCAGAGGTAGTTACATTCTAAACTGAGAGTCCAATGACTGAATGTACTATGTTCACCTTCCAGCAATGCACACAATTCACAATAGGCTTAGCTGACACACTAGCTTTTTAAAAGGCAGCAGCTATAGGAGTTGGAGAAGGCTCAGTGGTTAAGAGAATTTCTGGCTGCTCTTCCAGCAGACATGGGTTTCAGTCCCAGGGGAATATGGTGCCCCTTTTTGGCCTCCATAGGCACTGCATAAATGTGGTGCATAGACACAAATGCAGGTAAAACACCC
This sequence comes from Peromyscus californicus insignis, assembly GCF_007827085.1. Taxonomy (NCBI): domain Eukaryota; kingdom Metazoa; phylum Chordata; class Mammalia; order Rodentia; family Cricetidae; genus Peromyscus; species Peromyscus californicus. The sequence continues at coordinate 138,281,694 of NW_026294595.1, forward strand.
ACACACACAATTAAAAAAAAAGAAGCTCTACATTGAGTTTATATATTTAAAACTGGAGATTTTATTATACTCCCTACTTAAGGTAACAGTATGACTCTCTGAAGTCAATTTAGATACTTACCAGCATACCAGAACCTTGGGTTTCCTTCTTCCATTCGATTTACCCACGATTCATTCCAAGAGTGAGCCATGTCTACCAAGAGCACCAGCTGGATGAAGATGAAAAAAGTGGCCCCAAACATGCCAGCAAAAAACCAAACTGTAAACAAAGAGAACAGTTATTCTTCACCATAAGAGTAACATTTCAGAATATGACTGCTAAACTTTACGAGTAGACTCAACTCCAGGAAGAGAGAGGCAGTCTACAGCAGTACAGTATGATTATCTTATCATTCCAAACTTACAGGTATTCTTTGAGGAATGTCAGCTGGATTTCATGCCTTTAAGAAGCAGTGTGTGTGTGTGTGTGTGTGTGTGTGTGTGTGTGTGTGTGTGTGTGTGTGCGTGCGTGTGCGCGCGCGCGCCACAAATGCATGCATCAGATAGACATCAGAGAATAATTTCTGTGAATCTGTCTCCTCCTTCCATCATGTAAGATCCAGAGGACAAACTCAGGCTGGTCATCAGGCTTTGTGGCAAGTGTCTTTTAACCTCTGAGACCTTTTAAAACTTGTTTTAGTTTGTGCCAAAGGGAGCCTAGGGAAATGATCTGTAAGAGATAGTTACCAACAACCAGTTAACAGTCCTTTAAAAAGGGCCAGACCAAGAGTAGGCTAACCCCTCCAAAATGTCTCTTGGTGCTCAAACTCAAGGGGACATTGTTTTTAAAGACAAAAACCACAATTACATCAGTGTAATTGAGTGGGGTCGGAGTAACATCTGTCTCCCTGCAGCAATATTTTCCAGATACCATGTGACAATTATTGTTTATTTATACTTCCCCCAATTATTTAGCTTTGTTTTAGCTTGCATAAACAAAATTATCTTGGTTAATAAATCTAGACCATGGTCAGGGTCACAGATGGCCAAATGCATTGCCAAGGTAGATGTGGCTATTGGGGAGTGGAAGGCTGAGAGTGTCTAGGCACACACAAACAGAGTTAGGACAAGATGGTGTTATTTAATCACTCCACTAGCACCTCACAGTCTAAATAACTCCATAAGACTTTTCCTAAGCTGGGCAGCGGAGGTATATGCCTTTAATCCCAGCCCTCAGTAGGCAGAGACAGGTGGATCTCTGAGTTCCAGGCCAGTCTGGTCTACAGATCGAGATCCAGGACAGTCAGGGCTACACAGAGAAACCCTGTCTTGGAAAGCCAAAAAGAAAAAAAAAAAAAAAAAAAAAAAAGACTTTCCCTTTACTGTTGGGAGTCCTGCACCCTAGCCTCAGATCAGCCTCAGGGCAAGGCACCTGTGGAAACAGACTCTCACTTGGCAAGGACCAGTAGTCCACTCGACAGTGTAGGAATTTGCAAAATTCATGAACCTTACAGGTTCTTTTCTCTCTCATTTCATTGGTTGAGTCTTTGGGTGGTTCTGTTTTGTCAGTCACACATGCAATAGCTATAATTTTCCCTGGAAATTCTGCTCTTTCTTGAATATTTTCTCCTAACATTCAACAGGGGCTAATGCTTTTCAAATCTTTTGTCTGGAGTTACTAACTATAACTGCCAATCCTGGGAACTTTTCTGACTCAATAGAGACAGGTACATAAGAGAAAACAACACTTGGAACATTAACCATTGTCTCAGTTCTGGTAAGGAGAGCAGGGCATACATACACAGACTAGGAAGAAAGCCTCAGGAATACATATAGTGCCAACTGTTGAGAGTAAGTTCCTTGGACACCAAGCATAGAATCATTGGTAGTGGTGCACCCACATCGTGAGACCCCCAAGCAAGACCACCACAAGGCTGATATCCGATGCAAACACACAGGGGTTTATTGACTACAGGCAAGCCTGGGGTTGGTCCGTGTCCAACACTCCAACACAGCGGATGGAGGAGGACGGTGCTGAGCTCTCAGAGTGAGGGGCTTTTAAAGGAAAAAACCCGCAAGCAGAGTGGTACAAGCTTTTGCGTCATAGGATTGGGTGAGAATATGTAACCTTTGAATTTACTGGTGGGGGTCCAGAGGAATTTTCAACAACAGTTATCAGAAGGACATTTAGAGCCCGCAGATGCTGTCCAAGGACATTTGGGACCAGCAGATGTTGTTTATCAAAATTACTCATTGGCCAGCCCACTCTGGTAGGGTCGCCTCGACCAGGGCCCTGGCTGTTCATGATTTCTCTTAGAGCTGTTCTGAGGTTTTTACTGGAACTAAGTTCAGCTTTTGATCAAGTGCTGTTTGAAATGGAGATTTTCTGTAATATGGAGTTTGTCTTGATCTCTCAGTAGGCTCTGGTATGCTCCAAGAGGAAAAAAATACAATGCAAAATATGGGATGGATAGATCCATCTTTACCATACATAGTAGCTTATATTGGTGGAAGAAGTATGGTATAGTGAGATGGGAAAAGAGTGCTTTGTCAAAGTCTGCCTTTTACAGAGAGATTGAGACATGGGACCCTCTTGTAGAAAAGGGAAATGTATAAAAATGTATCTTACAGACATGAAATAATTGTCTGGGTTTGAATACTGTCCTTAAAGCATTGTGCCCATGTCTATTACTTTTTAACTTTGTAACAGCAAGTAGCTGCCAGCTGACATAAGCGCAGGATGTGTCTGGCTCTCTATTTAGTTAAATCTGCAAAAATGCTGAACTCTGTGTCTAGAATAAGGTTATGTAGGGGTGGGAAGGTATATTTGGGGAAGCATAAAGGGGAACAATGGGGGCTTTCATAATGATCATGATGTATTCCTTAAATATAAATATAAAAAATATGTATATTTCTTTTTTTTTGTTTTTTTTGAGACAGGGTTTCTCTGTGTAGCTTTGGCGCCTGTCCTGGAACTCGCTCTGAAGACCAGGCTGGCCTCGAACTCACAGAGATCCATCTGCCAATGCCTCCCAAGTGCTGGGATTAAAGGCGTGTACCACCATACCACCACTGCCCAGATTTATGATGTATTTCTTAAAGTCAAAAGTAGAAGCCGATAATAAAGCTGTTCATGTAACCCTGATAAGAAAAACTCTGTTTAGGTATAAATAAAGATGACCTGACCTATTCAGGGTCACTTGAGTACAATCCACTTAGAGGTCAGGACCTGAACCTGAGCCGAGGCTGGACACTGACACTTTTACTTTAGGGGGATGGGGGGGGGGAACCACTTTGGGAAACTGTCAGATGTCACTTGTTGCCATGTCATAGAAGCAAATTAAGACAGGGAAAGGCAGCATGGGAGTGTTGGGTCCTTATGTTGACAAGCTCTCTGGTGACTTCTCACCAAATGAGAAGTAAACTATTAAATAGTACAAAAATTAATATACAGTTCCAGAAAAGCTGAGAAGTGGTCTATCTCCTGGTTTTAATCCATCATTGTCTTAGTTTGTAGTCATACAACTGGACACCATGTCTTAAAGACCAGGTCTATAAAATCACTAATGGAAATGCAGCTCTTAATCACCAGAGTTATACATGTCAACCCCTCAGCAGTAAGTCATACCTGAAGTAAAATGGCCTCCAGGGATGTAGAAAGATCCAACCATGATACCAATAATGGCAGCAATTTTGAAGAACCAAAACCTATTAAAATAAAATAACACTTATGAGAAATGCTAACTTTTATTCTTATACTGAGAAAAATGCATTTCTGATTATAAAAATAAAGCCTAAATAGCACTTGCAACATAAATGTCTAGGCTTGTTTTTTCATTTGACCCGAGTCTATTCCACTCAATATTTCATACAATGTATTAAACCAAGCCTTGTAACATATGCCTGTGATCTCAGTTACTCTAGATGTTGAAGCATGAAGATACCTAGTTCCAGGCCAGCATGGGCTACAGAATAAAACAAAACCCTGTTTCAGTAAACCAAATAAAAAAAAGTAAGAGGGCTGAGGCCAGGCGATGCACATCTTTAATCCCAGCACTCAGGAAGCAGAAGCAGGTGGATCTCTGTGAGTTCGAGGCCAGCCTGGTCTACAGAGTGAGTTCCAGGACAACTAGAGCTACACAGAGAGATCCTGTCTAGGGAGGCCTGGGCTCAGGCTATAGCTCAGTATTAGAATGGTTGCCCAGGACATACAAGGCCTGAGGTTCAATCTCATCACCACTGCCACACATACATATTATAAGCAATGTTATACTGATTCAGTAAAAAGAAAGCTGAGACTAATAACCCTTCAGATGAGCTTTATTAGAGTTATAGCATTATAGTCATAGGCAGCCATGGATAGCAAGATAGGGGTCCTGAAGGGAAAAGGCCTTCAATTCCCTTCAGCACACGAAAAATAAGAAGAGATAACAGCATGTTAGGACCCGTAAGGAAAAATTCCAGAAGAGGGTGGGTTATTGAGGAATTTGAAGAGGTTGCTTTAATACATAGTCTATGTGTGACCTAGTACAGGGGCTAGTAGTCTCAAGGCAGGATAGCACCAGATAAAAATAAACATGTAGTGCTTGCTATCATTAGCATGGCTCCTGCGCAAGGATGACACACAAATTAATGAAGCGTTCCATATTTTTAACTAAAAGCTTATGCGTAATAAATAAATAAATAAATAAATAAATAAATAAATAAATAAATAAATAAGCAAGCAAGCAGACATGTAGAGCCAGGCGGTGGTAGTTCACACCTTTAATCACAGCACTTGGGAGGCAGAGGCAGGCCGATCTCTGAGTTTGTGACCAGCCTGGTCTACAGAGTAAGTTCCAAGACAACCAAGGCTATATACACAGAGAAACCCTGTCTTCAAAACAAACAAAAAAACAAATAACTAAAACCATGTAATTCAAGAGTGGTGTGGCTTGCTGGTAGCTCCAACTGGGAGGAAGGAAACTGAACTCTGTAAGAGCTGCAAGAGCTGCAAGGTCACAGGATGTGTTGCTTATAGATCGAGAGAGCTTGGTGAGAGCTGGGGGTGGGGTGGAGTAGAATGATTTCTGTGAGAGGGCAGCCAGAGGATCTGTAACCTAACAATTAGCATGCAAGATAAGTATTTACATTCATGAGTAAATTTCAGAATTTTATAACTTTTAGCATAATAAGGTAATGCTTTTTCTAGAATCATAAGTTCTAACAGTGTTAGCTACATGGAGAGTCATTAATCATTACATTTATGGAAGAATTTATCTCCCAATCCTCCATTTACAACATAGGACACAAATTATCTTGTCCACAATCACAGAGCTCATTAGCAAAAAAGCCAGAACCAAATCTGACCTTTTGTTTGTTTGTTTGTTTTTCGAGACAGGGTTTCTCTGTGTAGTTTTGCGCCTTTCCTGGAGCTCACTTGGTAGCCCAGGCTGACCTCGAACTCACAGAGATCCGCCTGTCTCTGCCTCCAAGTGCAGGGATTAAAGGCATGCGCCACCACCGCCCATACAACTTCAATCCTATCTTCAACCTTTTCCCACCTAAAAGATCTTAGGCTAAATATTTAGCTTCTCTGAAATTCACATCTATAATAAATACAACATTTACAAAGCTCCCATTAGCTTCCAACTGAGAAATTTTTGTGAAAGAGAAACTGTGGCCAGAAGGAGGAAGCAAGAGAATATATATATCAGCAGTCCATATATATTTTTTCCTTTTTACTGCTTATCTTTCTTGTATGCTATGTGTGCTTGTGCATACGTGTCTCAGGTACACGCCTATCTATAATGAAAAAAAGTGTCTAAACATTGTGTCTGACCTATTTTACAAGGTACTCTAGGCATTCTAGAAAGCTATCAAAAATTACCATAACCTATCTTTCACGTACACATCTGATCACTGATTACATATTCCATTGCTTCCATCCAAATGGCAATATTAATGGCCGAAGGAGAGGAACCAAGCATACTGAAAGACAATCTTACATACCCATTGTGTATTGCTGCTCTGGGATCTTTACTTGTTTTTACTCTTAACATGAGCAAAAAGAAGGCAAAGAAAAAGATGGCCACAGCAAAGTTGATCCGATATACAGCTTTAAAACCGACCAGCACATCACAATCTTTCTCTGCATTTGTATCAGGCATCTTGATTTGAAATCCTCCTTCACAGAATCCAGGAATCTGAGGAGGCAAGGAATTTCAATGCCATGACAACATCAACACTACAGAAATGCTATCTCACTCCAGAAGCAGGGATTTGTTTAAAAACAAAACAAAAAACAAAAAACAAAAAACAAGCAGGCTTGAGCAAGGGTGGGGGGGTAGAGGGTGAAGGGTGGGGGTGGAGGATGGAGGGTGGGGGAGACGGGGGAGGGGTGTTCAGCTATTTCAGGACTGAGAACTGAAATTTCTGACTTCCAATTGACAACAATCTTATTACCTAAGAACACAAACAACTCACATTTAAAAAACAAAAGCTGGACAGAGAGATGGCTTAGCCATGAAGAGCACTTGTTGCTTTTGCAGAGGACCAGGATTCAGTTCCCAGAACAACCTGACTGCTCATAACTGCCCATCCATAACTCCCGTTCCAGGGGAGCCAATGCCTTCTGACTTTCAAAAGGCATCAGGAACACACGGTGCACAAACATACATGCAGGCAAAACACTTGTACACATCATATATATATATATAGTGGTAGTGTGAATGTAATTGGCCCCCATAATCTTATAGAGAGTGGCACTATTAGGAGGTGTGGCTTTGGTTGGAGTGGGTATAACACACTTCCTCCATAAGTGTCACTGTGGAGGATGAGCTTTGAGGTTTCCTATGCTCAGGATAACATCCAGTGTCTCAGCTGATTTCCTGTTGCCTGCAAGATGTAGGACTCTCAGCTACTACTCCAGCACCACATCTGCCTACACACTGCCATGCTCCCTGCCATGATGATAATGGACTGAGCCTCTGAAACTGTAAGCCACCCCAATTAAATGTTTTCCTTTGTAAGTGTTGCTGTGGTCATAGTGTCTCTTCACAGCATAAAAACCCTAAAACATACATATATTCTTTCTCTCTCTCTCTCTCTCTCTCTCTCTCTCTCTCTCTCTCTCTCTCTCTCTCTTTCTTTCTTTCTTTTTAAGCTGACTAGTTATGAGTTAAGCCTGTAATCTCAAAGTCTGGGAGGCTGAAGTAATATAACCACAAGTTCCAAGTAAACCTATACTACACAGTGAGTTTAAGACTAGCCTGGGTTGCCGGGCAGTGGTGGCGCACGCCTTTAATCCCAGCACTCGGGAGGCAGAGCCAGGCGGATCTCTGTGAGTTCGAGGCCAGCCTGGGCTACCAAGTGAGTCCCAGGAAAGGCGCAAAGCTACACAGAGAAACCCTGTCTCGAAAAACCAAAAAAAAAAAAAAAAGACTAGCCTGGGTCATTTAAACAAGTCCTTCTCTGAAGACAGGATGTAGCTCAGTGGTAGAACACAGGATATTGCTATGGGTTTGGTCCTCAATTAACCCACCGTCCTGAGGTTATTTCAATTTTCCCACAGAATTTTTCAGCTACAACAAATTCCTTCCAAAGGTAAAGGTATATTGTAGCTTAAAGCTTATGCAAACAAGGAAAAGAGTCTTTTCTAAATTCTGTTTCCTCTGGATTGTTAGACTAGAGCCCAACAATGCTCATTATGACTTCTATGTCTGCATGAGGACTAACACCTCATATTCTGTGTCCTGATTACATCCACAGATAATTTAAACCAGGTGTGGCAGCACTTACCTGGACTCTCAGTACCTGAGGTAAAGGCAGGATTATCAAGAGTTCAAGGCCAGCCTAAGCTACATAGTAAGTTTAAGGCCAGTCTAGGCTACAAGAAACCCTACCTCACAATAATAATTATAACACTAATGTTAAAAGCCCTAAATTACTGCAGCTAGAGAGATGGTTCAATGGTTCCTCTAACAGAGGACTGGGGTTCAGATCCCAGAACTCATATGGTGGCTCTCAACCATCCTTAACTCCAGTTCCAAGGGACATGACACCCTCTTCTGACCTCTACAGGTATGACACACACATTTGATGCACATATATACATATAAGCAGAACACTCATATGCAGAAAAGAACTCTTTAAAAAAGTATTTAAATGATCTTGATTGAATATGACAGTAGAAGTCTTGTAAAACATAGAAACAATACAAAGTAACCACGTGGTAAGATGCTGTAACTTACCTTCTTCAGCTGAGTTTGTACGCCTTCTGTCATCATGATGCAAGACACAATAGTGCCGAGGAAGAGAATAGAGGCATAGATGAGTCGAGTTACAGTGGAATTCTTACTGATGGGACAGCAACTGCACAGCAGACAAGACGCACCACTACAGAGGCACGGAACCTATAAGAACAACACCATGGGCCTTAAGAGATCCTTCACTGCTGTTGAGGCAAACTGGGGTTTGGTAGTTTTAACAGAATCCTGTTAATGTGACACATGCCTAAAATCCCAGCGCTTAGAAAGCAGAGGCCAAAGGATCATGAATTCTAGGCTATGTGGGCTACAAATTAAGAAAATTAAGTCATAGAAACACACATGTGCAACCTCAGCATTAAGAGGCTGATGGAAGAGCATGAAAAGTTTGAAGCCAACCAGGGCTACATAGTAAGTCTGTCTCAAAACATAAAACAACCCAAGACAAAGCAAAAATGCAAAGGCTTTAGAGTCAATATAATTTCTGCCATTTTAGCAAATTATGTATCTAACTCATTTTCTTTCTGTAAAATACTCATTAATAAAATAAAATAATTCTTTATTAATTACTATTAATAAATGAGCCCACCACAAAGTGCCTGAAACATAGGCCAAGCTTCCAAAGTATTATATTCACAGAGAGCATATTTTGTGTGAAAACAATGTAAGAAAAACACAAACATAACTCTACTTTTTGTTTACTAAGAACCTTAGCTCCCAAACGATGATTACTACAGACAGGCATGGTAGCTCATGCCTCTAATTCCAGTACTTGTGAGGTAGAGGTAGGTAGATCTCTGTGAATTTCAGGCTAGTATGGTCTACATAGTGAGTTCCAGGCCAGCCAAGGCTACAAATTAAGACAATGCCTCAACACTACCCCACCCCCAAAACAAGACAACATTATGTACTTGTTTAAGAAACTACCTGACTTGCCTTGATACTTGAGGTTATCAAATCATAGTGCAAGAATAGGTTAATACAGATTTATAAACGACTATAAATTGGATGACTAGAGCTGGAGAGATGGCTCAGCAATTAAGAGCACTTGTTGCTCTTGGAGGGGGACTGGAGTTCACTTCCCAGTTACTCACATAGTGGTTTACAACCATCCCTAATTCCAGTTCTAAGGAATCCAACGCCTACTTCTGATCTCTGTGGGCACCAAGCATGCAGCTGATGTACATACATAAATGTAGGCAAAATACTCTACACATAAAATAATCTAAAACATTTAAATACAAAACCAAAAAACAATGGATGACTCTAGTCTTATGACATGGTCTCAACAATCATCTTTATACCTTTCACAGATGTATCACGCTTTTGTATTAGAGCAAGCTGATTAACTTAGAAGTCTAGTTCTCTAAGATGTAAAGTGAGCCTAATGCCATTTATCATCTGAACAAGGTTACTGTGTGAAGAATAACATGTCTCAACTATAAAGTAACCAGCATAATTCCTGAGTTAGAAAGGACTCAATATATTGCAGTAGATATGTCCAACTGATTAGGGTCCAAGGAAACACTGAAGGAAATATCCAGCATCAAAGCATACAAGAACAAAGAGCATTTATTATACCAGCACGCATGTGGGGTCTGTCACCTGTACAAAATGGCCACAACCCCCGAGAGGGACCTGCAGGCTCCTTTTAGCACAGTTAAGGGGAGTTTCAGGGTCAGCTGCATAATTGGATAAGCAAGCAGCAGCTACACTAGTATATTTCTAAATCTGTACAAGCTTGGACACGACTCAGAGGGGGCTGCTGGGTTTGTCCTTGAGATACTGTGAGGCTGACTTAGAACCTCTGTGTTTGTTCTCTCTCTTGACCCTGAATGTAAGGGCCTTGTAGATAAGTGGCCCTTTGTTGGAAAAGATATCTGTTTGTCCTTTTCAGAGAACTGAAACCTAAATTCAGTTGTGAAAGTGGGAGCGGTTAACCCCTTCAGAAGAGTGAACTAGACCAGCCAGCCTCAGTCCAAAAGAGCCAAATTATAGTGCAAATCTGGTTACTGTGAGTCAGTTGTTTTGAGCTAGGCATGGTGGTGCAGGCCTACAATCTCTAGAATTGAGAGGCCGAGGTAAAAGATGGTCACAAATTTGAGGCCAGCCTGGTCTACAAAAGCAAATTCCAGGGCTACATGCAACCCTATCTCAAAAATAAAACAAACCTTTAGAAGCCCCAATGGGACCAATATCACAAAAATGAGAAATTCAGACTCTTATTTGCAATACAGGGAAAAGCTAGATGACGATTCGTGTGGTACTACTCTAATCTCAGAACAAAGCTACTTTTGCCTCAAAGTAGACTGAGCTCAGAGCATGGCCCCTACTGCCTCTGAGCAGCAGCAGAAAGTTTTAACTTTAACAAACTTTGGCTGCAATTTATTTTAGGGCATCCAAATTATCACTGTAAAAAAATGCCATTCCTGCTGGGCGATGGGAGCGAATGTCTTTAATCCCAGCACCTAGGAGGCAGAAGCAGGCAGATCACTGTGAGTTCAAGGCCAGCCTGGTCTACAGAGTGAGTTCCAGGACAGCCAGAGAAACAGCCAGTTTCTACACAGAGAAACTCTGTCTTGAAAAAACAAAAAATTCCATCCCACTTTTTCTTTCCTTTTTTTTTTTTTTTTTAAGACACAGTCTCTCTATGTAGCCCTGCCTGTCCTGGAACTTGTTCTGTAAACCAGGCTGAGCTAGCCTCGATCTCATAGATCTGCCTCCAAAGTGCTGGGATAAAAAGCATGTGCCACTATGCCCAGCCTATTCCACTCTTTAATGAGTAGGTTCCGACTCTGCTTGAAGCTTGACCCCCATCTAACCTTGCACAGATAGTAAAATTTATTTCTCAGGCAAATAATAAAAATTCTGCCTAACCATCAAGAAATGAACCTCATATTGCCACCCAGGGCACCACCACTACACTGAAACTGCCAGATTTGAGCCACAATCCCAGTAGCCCCTTAGAATGAATAGCAGATAGTTTCTACTGTCTTGCCCACAGCAGCTATACTACAGTGTATCTAATAGGCTCTCTATTGTCCTTTTCTGACTTTGGGGGATTATTCACATCCTGGGCCAAACCTACAAAACAAAGAAAGTAAAAAGACTACCAGCAAACCAATACACCATTTACTTCTCTAGGTCATAAACACCTTGAAGGGAGGCCAACTTCTATTGCTGTACTTTACACCTTTGCATAGTAGGAAATCTGTAATTACCATGCAATCTGCCTGTCTACTCTATGCTCTGTCTTGACCAGTTTCAAAAAAAGACAACTCAACTCTTTCTGTTGCTCAGGCCAAAAACCTAGAGTCTCAAAGCCTCCCTCACCTGACTTAAAAGAGCAACTTCTAGAAAATGAGGTGGCCATAAATCCCCATTTAAAGGAATTTTTTTTTTTTTTTTTTGGTTTTTCGAGACAGGGTTTCTCTGTGTAGCTTTGCGCCTTTCCTGGATCTTGCGCTGTAGACCAGGCTGGCCTCGAACTCACAGAGATCCGCCTGGCTCTGCCTCCCGAATGCTGGGATTAAAGGCGTGCGCCACCACCGCCCGGCTAAAGGAATGTTTTAAATCGAGGCAAGAACCACTTCTCATGCTGGTGAAAAACAATCATCACATCTATCCCACTTATGTTTTCACAAGACAAAAATCTGTGTCCTCACACTAAGATCCCCCTTTGCCTCTTCCTCTTTCCCTAAATCTGTTGTACAAGCAGCAAGATCTAATCACCTGCCTGAGTTACTCATCACAAAGAACTCAGGCTTACATATATGCTCTTTTCAGGAAAAAAAGAAAAGCCAGACAAGGTAGCACACATCTGCAACCCCAGTGCTGGGCTACAAAGTAAAATCCTGTCCCTCAAATAATAATAATTTGAAGCATTTTGTTAAAATATATAGGCCAGTTGTGGGAGCTCACACCTGTAACTCTAGCACTAGCTAGGCTAAGGTAGGAGGATTGCTGCAAGTTCAAGGCCAACCTGGGCTACAAAGTAAAAAAAGGAAAGGCTAAAGTCCTTTGCCAGGTCGGGTGGTGGTGGCACATGCCTTTAGTCCCAGCACTCGGGAAGCAGAGGCAGGTAGACCTCTGAGAGTCTGGTCTACAGAGCTAGTTCTAGGACAGCTAACACTGTTACACAGAGAAACCCTGTCTCAAAAAACAAAAATAAAATAAAATAAATAAATAAATAAAAATCCTTTGCCAGGAGTGGTAGCACACACCTGTAATACTCTGGAGGCTAAATCAGGATTGTGAGTGAGAGGCCAGCATGGGAACTGGGAATATAGCTGGGGGACTCTCAGAGATGTGTTTACCATAAACAAGGTCCTGGGTTCAATCTTAAATATCAAAATAAAAATAAAAAACATGTAAAAAATAAAACCATACAATAAGTATCTTCATAATTTGGCTCCTTGATATCCTGGCCCCCTTTTTTTTTGGGGGGGGGAGGTAGGAAATGGAGTGGGTACTGGCAGTTGGGAGATTAAAAATTGGGAGATTAAAAATACCCACAGTCTCTGGACAGCTACCATAAACTGTATTTGCACCTTCCGTTTTGAGACAGGGTCTCCCAAGTGCTGAGGTAACAAATGATCTGCCATGCCTGGCTCTCCACAGCATTTAATTTCCTATTGTTCTCTTCCCTCATTATACTCTTGTTACTAACCCCATACTGGAAAAAATGAATTAATAAAATATGCAAGCAGTTTCTAAATATAAATGCCTGGACTGCATCATTTCATAGAAAACCAAAACTTGAAATGAATATCTACGACATTACCTCTGCACCAAGACATGCTACTGACATGAGACAGAGACTGAATCCTTGGTTCATTACATCAGTTTGGGAATGAGAAAACAATTAGGAACTCCTTCAAGGTATCATGCTCCTCTGAGGCAGATTTGTTAGATTATTCGCTATATTCTCTTTCCCAGACCCTAAAATTAACTTCTTTAAATGTTCTAAGAGCCGGGCGGTGGTGGCACAAGCCTTTAATCCCAGCACTAGGGAGGTAGAGGCAAGCGGATCTCGGTGAGTTCGAGACCAGCCTGGTCTACAGAGCCAATTCCAGGACAGGCACCAAAACTACACAGAGAAACCCTGTCTCGGAGAAAAGGAAAAAAAAAAAATGTTTTAACATTGACAAAGTGATTTGACTAATTTCTCCTCCCAACAGCTCTGAAGGAGAGAAATGCTACGTTGTTTAATCCCACAATGTTTAGGCCGCAGCGCTAGTAATTAAATAAATGGCTACAGCTAGTCCCTTTTGAACCCGAGCTGCAGCGGGGCTGACTTAAAATCCGCGTTCCCCAACCAACTCTGCAGAGCGCAGGCATATGCCGAGCTATGAAGAAAAAAATTACTCCAGTGACCCTAGATTTCACGACGCCACCTTCAACCCACTCATGAACCCCCGCCTAGGAACCTGGGCATGGCCCGCCCTCCTCCCATTCCCCCGGAACCCAGGTCCGGAAGGCTCGCGGGGGCGGGGCGTCGGGATTGTAAACAATGGCGGCCCGGCCTCCCGCGGCCCTCCGCCCACACCGAGAGCCAGCCGAGCCGCCGCACCCCGACCTCGGGACATCGCCTACCGGGACCTGGATCAAACGAGCCACCCGGGCCTGCCCGGTCCTCTCGGCCGGCCTCGGACAGGATCGGGCCCGCCTTGGGGGTCCTGACAGCCATTCCCCGCGCGCCTACGGCCCCGGAGGACCAAGGCCTCGGGACTCACCCAGCTGGCCAAGGAGAAGACGCCTAGCACGGCCCCCATGGTGACGCTGGGGCCGAGACCCACCGCTCCGAGCGGCTCCCTGCGCGGTGGCTAACTGCCGGCTGAGGCGTCGCCTCAGAAACGCGACGATTTCTCAAGCCGGAAACAGGGCCCGCCCTTCGCAGGACGCCCAGCACGTCATCGAGCGGCCCCGCCCACGGCCCACTGACTCATTGGCTGAGGAGGAAGAAGGCGGGGCCGGGCCCTTGAGGGGAAGGCGGGGCTACGGCTGCTGGCGTTGTAGGGGCCACGAAGGGTTCAGGGCGTACAGTTCTGGGTTCTCTTAGGGCGCTGGTGATCCGAGGGCACGCAAAGCTGCAGAAGAGACACAGCATATCCCCTGCGAACTGAAGTTCTCTGAGAAGCTGCATCCGTATTAAGCATCCTACAGACTGTTTAATTGTGGCTGGGCAGTACATTGTGATTATGGAGATGAAATGTGTGTAAGGTCGGAGGCGAAGAGGCTATGTTGGGTCATGTAATAACCAGTTAGTACCTGTAATCCCAGCACTAGAGAGGATCAGGATTCAAGGCTATCCTAGACTACATAAAGAGTTCCAGGCAAGCCTGGGCTACAATGTGGCCCTATATGTGAAGGAGGAGAGAGCTGTTCGTGCAGCCAGAAGCTGTGGTGCATGTCAGTAACCCCAGTATTGGAAAGAATGAGACAGGATGATAAAATACCAAGACTAGCCTGAGCTGTATAATGAGTTCTAGGCCAGGCCGCTGAGAGAGGAGAAAGGTTGATTCAAAAACCCTCTTCCACGGTGGAACTCATCACACCATTCAGGGTTACATGAATTCATGTTCTAGAGCCATGGTCATATTGGGCTCAAAATAAGCTTTTATTTCCTTTAAAGAAGGACCATTATTTTACGTCAACAACTCAGAATTTGAGACCCAGTTAAGAGGAGACTGACAACATAAAAGCTCCCTGTAGTATGTGATGAGTGTCAGGTCCAAAAGAAACTCAGAACAAACGGCTACCTGTGGTGTCTATTAGCATACCCAAAGCAAGCTGGCCTCCAGACTCACCTGTGGGTCCTCTCAGCTCTTCTCACCTCGCCCCATACCCTAAACCTCTTCAGCCTACATGCTTCCCTTCCCTTCCCCCAGCTTCTCATTTCTATAAATTCTTGCCATTTTGGCCACGTGCTCTCTTGGTTCTCTTTGTTCTCAGCTCTCTCTAGGTCCACTTGTTGCTTCTGTCCCTCCGTTGTCTTGTCCCATCTCCTCCCTCCTCCCCCCCCCTCCCTTTTTTCCCCTCTCTCACTTCCTCCCCCTCCTCTCATGGCTGGTTCAATCAGATAGCCATGTTCAGTCTAGTACTTTCTCTCCCTGTTCTAGACTCTTCCAGATGCCTCTGGCTGTTCTCTCCCTCATACCTACAATAAAACCTTCTCCTCAACCATGCCTTGGAGTGTTCCTGTCCTCATTTCATTCAATGAGTACTATGAACTGCTGTAGGATAGTTTTTCAGTAAAAGTGTATTCAAGGGCTGGGCATTGTAGCTCAGTTGGTAGAGTGGTTGGTCCTGAGTTTGTTTGTTTTCTTTATTTTATTTTATTATTTAAGAAATTTTTTAAAATTCACTTTACAAGGCCCTGAGTTTGAACTCCACCACCACATAAACCAAGCCTGGTGGACTACACCTATGATCCTATTGCTTGGGCTGTAGAGGCAGGAAGATTAGAAGTTCAAGGTCAGGCTGGGCATGGTGTTGCACACCTTTATCCCAGCACTGGAGAGACAGAGACAAGAAAAGTGACTGCAGGGTCAGCCTGGTCTACATAAGAAGCTCTAGAATAGCCAGGGCTACATGCAGAAACTCTGTCTCAAAAAAAAAAAAAAAAAAAAGAATTCATACCAGGGTATCCTCTGCTATATAGGGAGTTTGAGACTAGCCTGAGCTACCTGAGACTTTACTTAAAAAAAGATAAGAGAAAAGGGTCAGGAGGTCAGGAGAGATGGATCAGCAGTTAAGAGCAAGCACTGACTGCTCTTCCAGAAGACCCAAGTCCAATTCCCAGCACTCACATGGCAGCCTACAACCTTCTGTGACTCCAGTTCCTGGGTCTCTGACACCCTGTTCTGACCTCTGTGGGCACCAGGAACACATGCTTGGTGAACAGACATACATGCAGGCAGGCAAAACACCCATACACATAAAATAATGAAGACGTAAACCAAGGCACTCTCAAATACACTGGAGGAAACATTGGGGAATTCCGTGGTCAGATTGACCAATTAATCTTTATTGCTAATTGATATAGGAGGGCCCGGAAGGGTTAACCTCTCCCCCTTTCACAACTGAATTTAGGTTCCAGTTCTCTGAGAAGGACAAACAGGTGTCTTTCCCACTTATCTACAAGACCCTTACATTCAGGGTCAAGAGAGAGAACAAACACAGAGGGTCTAAGTCAGCCTCACAGTGTCTCAAGGACAAACCCAGCAGCCCCCTCTGAGTCATGTCCAAGCTTGTGCAGATGTGTCCAAAAGTGATAAAGACTCAGTCAATTAGAAATATACTAGTGTAGCTGCTGCTTGCTTATCCAATTATGCAGCTGACCCTGAAACTCCCCTTAGCTGTGCTAAAAGGAGCCTGCAGGTCCCTCTCGAGGTCCGTGGCCATTTTGTACAGGTGACGGACCCCACGTGCGTGCTGGTATAATAAATATTCTTTGTTCTTATATGCTATTTGAGGCTGGGGTCTTCCTTCAGTGTTTCCTTGGACCCTACAGACCCAACTCACTGTGGTGGTACCATCCTTAAGCAAATGGGTCTAGACTGTATGAGAAAGTTGACTGAACACAAGCCAGAGAGAGCAAGCTTGTAAGTAGCCTTTCTCCATGATCTCTGATCCTTATTTCTGCCTCCAGGCTCCTGCCTGGAGCTCCTTTCCTAAATTGTAACCTGTAAACTGAAATAAACCCTTTCATTCTCAAGTTGCTTTTGGTCGTGGCATTTATCACAGCAACAGATCTAATTGTGGACAA
The DNA here is from genome assembly GCF_007827085.1 of Peromyscus californicus insignis. Taxonomy (NCBI): domain Eukaryota; kingdom Metazoa; phylum Chordata; class Mammalia; order Rodentia; family Cricetidae; genus Peromyscus; species Peromyscus californicus. The sequence continues at coordinate 138,298,689 of NW_026294595.1, forward strand.
CAGGTTACAGCAAAGAGGAAAACGTCTGCTTTAGATCTGACGCTATCTGATGACAGCCTTGGCCTTCCCATTGGTGGGAGCGAAGAAGCCAAAGGCCTGGTAAGTGAATCACAGGCTGTAAGGTCAGACACACAGGTGAGCAAGGAATGAATGACTACTGAAGGAGATAAGGATAGCCCAAGGAAAACTGTAATTAGGCTCTGGACTTGCAACATTCCAGCCTCCACAATCACTGAAGTTCTAATTGCTTAATTAGCTGTTCCAAAGGTTCAGTGTAAGATGTCATCCTCTCCAGGAGCTTTCATTCACAGATGCCCCAGAGGACCAAGCATCACATTTTGTGCAGACAGGAGCCAAATATTAATTTCCCCTCATTGTTCGGAAGACTCATTTTTAGGATCTGATGGAGATAAAGCTGAGCAGCAGGCAGGAAAGTATTTTCAGGAGAGAGGATGGCTGGCAAAGCTAGGAAAAACTCCTAGACCACAAAAGAGCACCAAAGTCTAGCTGTTATGACCTGGGCTTGATTTATATATATATATATATTTTCTCTGTATTTGACTAACAGGAGTAATATGCCTAAGATCATAATAATTAAAAATACTAGACCAATGGTTTTCAACATGTGGGCTGCAACCCCTTTGGATGCCACATATCAGATGTTTACGCTACGATTCATAACAGTAACAAAACAACAGTTATGACATAGCAATGAAATAATTTAATGGTTAGGGGTCACCACAACATGGGGGACTGTATTAAAGGATCACTGAATTAAGGTTAAGAGTCACTGGTTTAACACAACAAAGTGAAGTTAGCAGAGAAGAGAAATGGGTAATTTAACCAACCAGAATTATATTTAAAAAAAAAAAAAAACTAGATTGTATGTTTGGCCATATATTTGTGTGTGTGCATTTACTTGTACTCTATAAATATTTTTTTTTCCGAGACAGGGTTTCTCTGTGTAGCTTTGGAGCCTGGATCTCACTTTGTAGACCAGGCTGGACTCGAACTCACAAAGATTCACCTGGTTCTGCTTCCCAAGTGCTGAGATTAAAGGCGTGTGCCACCACCGGCCGGCAAAATTTTTTTTTTTTTTTTTTTTTTACATTTGGGGTATTCAAACAAATCTATTAACCTTTTAATTTCAGGGTAGATTTACTTGTAACCAATTTGTTTTCTTATCTATGTCCTCATGTGAAGTACCTAGTTCAAATTATTAGGAAAGACTGACCTTTGATAACTAGGTTATTACTGATATAGAAGAAACTCAAAGTGATAGAATTGAGGCTAATAGGGACAGTACAAGCTCTTAAGCACCAAGCCATCTCTTCAGTCTACAATCTAAGTTTGCTTTCCTGAATCCACATGGTAGAAGCAGATAAGTTTATAAGAATCACTCTACCTCCAGATGTGTGCTGTGGAGCACAAATATGTGTGCAAGTGTGTGAGATCCTGTGCACTCACATACATGCACTTGTGCACATACACTCATGTTTTTCTTTTCTTTTCTTTTCTTTTTTTTTTTTTTTTTTTGAGACAGAGTTTCTCTGTGTAACCGTCCTGGCTATTCTGGAACTCGATTTGTAGAATAGACTGGTCTTAAACTCACAGAGATTCACCTGCCTCTGTCTCCCAAGTGCTGGGATTAAAGGCATACATCGCCACTGCCCAGTCTCATGTAATTTTGTTTGTTTAAAAAAATAATAATTCCAGCACTTGAGAGGCAGAGGTAGCCAGATCTCTCTGAGTTCAAGGCCAGCCTGATCTACAGAGTGGGTTCCAGGACAGCCAGGGGTATACAGAGAAACTCTGTCTCGAAAACAAATAAAGTATTCATGTAACTAGGTGTGGTAAATCCTCAGGTTCAAGACCAGCCTGGACTACGTAGTAAATTCTAAATCATCATGGGATGAGACCCTATCACTAAAACACAAAATGACAACAAAAATAAACAACAACAGGAAGAAAACCAGGCTCAGCAAAGCCCTGCACTCCAGCTGCCTCCCTTCTGTCTAATCTGTAGCTACCATCTCACAAGGTACTTCACATTTTATGGCAGGGCAATTTTGATACTTCCCCCCATCCTTTTGCTATCTCTGTCTTTTACTTACAGGATATATCTGTCATCACAGACAGAGGAGAGGGAGCCTAAACTGATTATGCGGGAGCAGACTGTTAATATTCTGACCTGCCCCTTGGCACGAATAAACCAAACGGGTACAACAAGGGTTTCTCTGTGTAACAGCCCTAACTGTCCTGGAACTCTCTTTGTGGACCACACTGGCCTCAAACTCACAGGGCATGCACCACCACCCCATGCTCTTTTTTGCTTTTTGAGACAGGCTCTTACCTCTTAGTCCTCACTTGCCTGGAACTTATCATGTAGACTAGATGTGCTTTGAATTTACTGGAATCCTCCCAAGTCTGCCTTCCCAGTGCTGGGATTACAGGCTTGGGCCACCCTGCCCAGCTCAGCTCAAGACTAGTAATTTTTCTTTTCCTTCTTTCCTTCTTTCCTTCTTTTCTTCTTTCCTTCCTTCCTTCCTTCCTTCCTTCCTTCCTTCCTTCCTTCCTTTTCTTCTTCTTCTTCTTCTTCTTCTTCTTCTTCTTCTTCTTCTTCTTCTTCTTCTTCTTCTTCTTGTTTGTTTTGTTTTTGTTGTTTTGTTTTTCGAGACACAGTTTCTCTGTGTAGTTTTTGGTGCCTATCCTGGATCTCGCTCTGTAGACCAGGCTGGCCTTGAACTGACAGAGATTCGCCTGGCCCTGCCTCCCAAGTGCTGGGATTAGGCCACCGCTGCCCAGCCTATCCTAAGCTTTTATCGTGGTTTTGCATGTGGTATTGAGCATCCTCAGACCAAGTGGATCAGCGCTTTTAGTAGTCTCTAAATCCTTATTATTGCAAGGCTTTCTCCAAATGAGCATTCTTAGGTCACTTGTAACAACCATTCAACTATAACTCTCAATAAAATGTGTTGTTTTATGGGTTGAACCTTGACCAGGTTCAAAGGTTAGCACTTCTGTGGGAATGTGACAGACAGCCCTAATCTGATGGCACTGTGTTACAGCATGCCCAGGAAGAAACCACTCTATCCCAGTCATTAATGACCCTTCTTTCCGGTTGCCCTGGGTGGTCTGGTTTACTAGTTTATACAACTGACAATTTATACAGGACTCCCCTGTGGTGGCTAAGGACTTAACCCAGTACCAGGCACCCCCTAATAGCTGTTGATCTTTGTCCTGAACTGCCCGTGAGATCCTAGTGGCCTGCAAGTGTTGGCCATGTGAGATAAGAAAACTGGCGTTACCTTTACCATTGTGAAGGAATTAACCACTGTGCTCTGGCTTTTGTAAACCCGCTATGGCTCTGGGTCTGGGATGAGATGGTCTCTTTACCTCTGACAAACAACTGAGGGAGTGGAGCCTTTTCTCCTCCAGCTGTGGATTCCACAGAGCACGAGATAACTGTGATGCCCACCTCTGGGGTCCACCTCTCTAAACCCTCCCTTTAGCCCCCTCCGTCACTACAAGCTCCTGACTTGGCTCTAAGGCTGTTGTCCTTCTGCTAGAAGTAAGAATAAATTCATTTAATTTGAACTCAAATTGACGAGTCTAAGTCTTTGGTCTTTCCCAGTACATTCAAAGGCCACAACACTTCTAAAGGGAACACATCACCCCGCCCTGGAGTTCAACAGTTCCAGGCAGCTTTTCTTTCTTTTTTCTTTTTCTTTTTCTTTCTTTCTTTTTTTTTTTTTTGTTTTTTTTTTTTTTTGTTTTTTGGTTTTTTTTGGCACAGAGTTTCTCTATGTAGCCCTGGCTGTACTGGAATTTGCTTTGTAGACCAGGCTGGCCTCCAACTCAGAGATCCGCCTGCCTCTGCCTCCTGAGTGCGGGGACTAAAGGCGTGCACAACCACGCCAGGCTTCAATTGCATTTTTTAAAATGGGCGATGCTGTGGCTGGAACCTATAGTCTTGTGCACCAGAGGCAAGTACTTTACCTGAGCTACACCCCAGGCCTGCATGTTCTCTTAAAAGGTTGCTTGTCATAATTTTCTTCTGGACTCTTTTTTTTTTTTTTTTTTTAAGACAGGGTCTCTTTATGTAACCCAGGTTGTCCTACAACTCTGCTTACACCAGCCTGGCCTCGTACTCAGAGATATGCTGGCCTATGCCCACCAAGTGCTAGGATTAAAGGTGTGGGACATTATGTACAGCCTCTTCTGGATTTTTTTTTTTTTCCGAGACAGGGCTTCTCTGTGTAGCTTTGGTGCCTGTCCTGGATCTTACTCTGTGGACCAGGCTGGCCTTGAACTCACAGAGATCTGCCTGCCTCTGCCTCCTGAGTGCTGGGATTAAAGGCATGCACCACCACTGCCCCGGCTCTTCTGGATTTTTACATACACACCTATCCAAGTCAATTTGCTAAGAATCGCTAAACCTTTCTAGATGCCCCTCAAATTGTTAAGTTTAAGCTGGACCCTGTAGTCCTCTTGTTATGAATTATTACTCGGCTGGGGGGGGGGGGGGCAGCGGCGGCGAGTGTCCAGCTGGTTTCTGGCCCTAAACACATGTATATCTCTTCTAGTTGGCATAAGGAGACAGAGCAGATCTTTGAGGCCATCTAATTTCCCACCTCAATCTCCTCTACAATGTGGGGCTCATTACCACCCAAAGCAGCTTCTCTCATATGTGCACATCCATCACCAGAACTAGGTCATTTTTCCTTCCGAATGTTGTTTGAAGGGACAGTGGTTAACCAAGGGACACTTGGTTAAAGACTACACAAAGCCAGACATCGTGGTGCATGCTTGCAATCACATCGGGGAGGGTGAGGCTTGTCACAAACAAGCAAACTCTGTGTGTGTGTGTGTGTGTGTGTGTGTGTGTGTGTGTGTGTGTGTGTGTGTGTGTTCCCTTCCCCATTTTACCACTCCATTTCCTAAATCTCCTCATTGTGAGATAGAAAGACAGAGTAATTAAAGGGACAGCCAGGGCTATGCAGTGAGATCCTGTCTTAAAACAAAAACGAAAACAAAATCCTCCAGCACAATTAACATATGTTGTGAAGGCTGCCTATCTAGGGACACTATTCCTTTTATATAGAGATGTTTCAAATAATAATTTTAAAATAGCAACGAATCATACTTACATTCTAAGGTATATAACCTTTGAATATAGCCTTTTTTCTTTCCCAGCTGTCACCTGCAATTTTCTAGGACTCTCACAAAAATCTTATTTAGAGTAAAAGTTTTGTCCTAACCACCTTGTACAACCCTTGTGATCCATGGCTTTACCTAATCAGATTGCAAGTCTTTGGAGCCACCCTATCTCACTTATCAAAACAACAAGAAAAAAAAAAAGATTCCTTAGCAGCCCTTGGAAGATGTAACTCAGAAACCACTAAAATTGTTTGCACAGTTATAGTTCAGTCACTCATGTGATGACTCTTGCTGGGGAGCCCACACCCACACTTATCCTTTCCTTGGGTGCCTCTCTTTCTATTACCCCCCATCCACCTTTAGTCCTAGCACTCTGGAGTTCAAGGCCAGCCTGGCCTATACAGGGAAATCCAGTACAGCCAGGGATACACAGAGAAACCCTTTCTCAAAAAACCAACCAACCAAACAAACAAACAAAAACCCAAACAAACAAAAACCCAAGCAACAACAATAACAATAATGATAACAACAAAAAACTCTTCTTAATGGGTTAATTTAAGATATAAGAACTAGATAACAAGAAGCCAGCAATGGCCATACAGTTTATAAGTAATATTAAGCCTCTGTGTGATTATTTTACAAAAGACTGTGGGACTGTGGGTGAGAGATTTGTCCCGACCTCGGGCCAGGTGGGACACAGAAAAACTTCTGACTACAAATGGCGCCAAAATGTGGGGCAAGAGTTTCCACCTAAAACCTGAGAAAGCTTTAAAGAAAAAAAAAAAGATTTGGAAAAAAAATGGAGCTAAAAACAGCTTCCTAGTTGTGTCTCTCAGGCAAGCCATGAGCTGCAGTATGGCAGGTTTATAGCGACATGTGGGCTTGAGTGCAGCATGGTGGATTTCCACCAAGGTACACAATGGCATCTCCAAGCCGCACAGTGCACTGCATTGTGACAGATTTAGTTTTTGCTAGTACAGGAAAAAAAAAAAAAAAAAAAAGAGGTTTCTGGGCTACACGCTGCTGGATGGAAGCATAGACCCACTGCTTCCCAGAGTCCACGGTGAGCCTGGTTCCCAGAGCTGGGGGTAAATGTAGTTCTGCCGTGTTGGGAAGCTGATGTGGGCAGAGCCAGCAGCCAAAGCTGCCATTTCAGTCTTAGTAATGCTGCAGTTTAAAGCAATAGATTTACAATAAGTCAGATTCAGATTAAATAAACCTCTAAATGGTTTACAGTGTGTGTAAAAATGTACATAGGCTTGGAAGAGAGAGGAAAAGGAATATAGACAGTTATATAAAGAAATAGTTTAAAAAAAATAAAGTCTTTAAAGAGACATTAATGGGGGCTGGAGAGATGGCTGAGTGGTTAAGAGCACTGACTGCTCTTCCAGAGATCCTGAGTTCAATTCCCAGCAACCACATGGTGAGTTACAACCACCTGTGATGAGATCTGGTGTCCTCTTCTGGCCTGCAAGGACACATGCAGACAGAACACTGTATGTATAATAAATGAATAAATCTTTAAGAGAGAGGAGAGAGAGAGAGAGAGAGAGAGAGAGAGAGAGAGAGAGAGAGAGAGAGTAATGGTAGTATAAAAAATAAGTCACATAAAGATGGATATTACACAGAGAATCAGATTGTGTTGTCTTTGGAATTTTTAACTACAGATATATATACATATATATATATATATGTATATATATTAAAGGTATCTTAACTTCACAATTTGGATCTAAGGATATGTTGCTTTGGAAAGGAGGCTCTGCTTTTGTTTCCACAGGAAGCAAGAGGCTATGGCTTTGTTCCAGGTTAAGATACATCAGGTTTAACCAGCCAAGACCCCCTGAAAGGTCTCTGATGACACCATGGCCCAGATCATCCAACGTCCAAAATCAACTTCAAGGCAACTGGCTCAGAGAATGCAGTCTCACAGACTACTCTAGTCAAGATTTGATCATAATCCTTAATTTTCTCAGGATCCCCATAAGATTGCCAGTGCTCTTATCCAGCAGGAAGTAATATGAGAAGTTATGCCCAAATTCCCAAAATATTGTTTATAAATGTCTATTTTTATTTAAAGAGGGTTGATTATAAATACAAGCTCTTTTTTTTTTGGGGGGTTTTCGAGACAGGGTTTCTCAGTGTAGTTTTGTGCCTTCCTAGAACTCACTTTGTAGACCAGGCTGGCCTCAAACTCACAGAGATCCACCTGGCTCTGCCTCCCAAGTGCTGGGATTAAAGGCGTGCACCACCACCGCCCAGCCAATACAAGCTCTTTCTAAAGAAGAAAAAGGGACAGTATACATATGATAGGATGAAAGGGTGGATTAATGGACCTACTTTTAAAGAGTAACAACTTGTTTGAAATGTTTTACATTGCTATGGATTTTAGTTTATTGATATAAATTTACATTTGATTTTGTTATGCTATATATATATTTCTATTCTTGTTTAAGGTATTATGTTTGTGTACCTCATTTGAAATTATAGTGGATAATTAAGAAATACAGAGTAATAATTAGTTTTCTATGATAGTCAAACTTATAGTCATTTTAAGTTTTCTAGGTATACATAGATGTAATTCAATTAGGTTAGGAAATCTTCAAACACTTCAAAGACCTACAGAATATGACATTTAAAATGTTTTAAAAACAGACTTTTCTGGACAATGAGACATGTCTGCTCCTGGCAGCACTGATTTACTTCAGAGAGAAGATGGGCATCGAAGATACTCCATATGGAGTTTATCTTCTTCTTGGCAAAAATAGCCATTTGGGGAAGAAACTGTTCTTGCCTGGACTGATTGACAAAATGTTATATTGACTGGACATTCAGGACCCATAGGAAGGTGACCACTGAACTTTGCAAGACGAGATGGTCCTTTAGGTTCCCAGAAGAAACTGCTAGACAGTCTACAGGACACAGAGAAGTGACTGAAAGACTCTAGGCCTGTAGGCTAAAGAATGGATTCCCCAACATAGCAGAAGAACTTTGGATAACTGTCCACATAGCCAACTGTCTTTGTCATTCTAGAATTTTGGAGGTTGCTTACAATGCTCTTTCTGTTTACTTAGGTAATATTATATTCTTCTGGGGTCTTTGATGTAGTTGAAGACTAGATAGTTATAATTTTTCTTGGTTATGATAAAAGATAAATTAGATAATAAAACTTTAGACTCACAAATATAGGATAGAATATTTTCTTTAATTTTGCCAAATACAAATAGACAAGATATTGTGACTGTGATTCTTTTTTTTTTTTTTTTTTTTTTTTTTGGTTTTTCGAGACAGGGTGTCTCTGTGTAGCTTTGGAGCCTATCCTGGAACTCACTCTGTTAGCCCAAGCTGGCCTCGAACTCACAGAGATCCACCTGCCTCTGCTTCCCGAGTGCTGGGATTAAAGGTGCACGCTGCCACCACTCGAGTGACTTTAATTCTTTTTTTTTTTTTTTTTGGTTTTTTCGAGACAGGGTTTCTCTGTGTAGCTTTGCGCCTTTCCTGGAACTTTGGAGACCAGGCTGGCCTCGAACTCACAGAGATCCACCTGGCTCTGCCTCCCGAGTGCTGGGATTAAAGGCGTGCGCCACCACCGCCCGGCGACTTTAATTCTTATTGGCTCCTGAAATTCTTTTCTTTGTGAAATCAAAACTCCTAGTTTCACCTAAGTAGAGGTCTCTGAGAAGAAGTCTTCAGGCTGCTGCAGAAGACAGCCTTCAACTGCGTCTTTGGCCTTTGCCTCTGTTGACACTATACATCTGTAGCTGGAAGTTTTCCTGTATCCTGCCTGGTCCCAAGGTCCTGCAGCTGCTTATAAAATAATCACTCAGAGGCTTATATTAACTACAAACTGTATGGCCAATGGCTTAAGTTTCTCTCTAGCTAGCTCTTTCATCTTAAATTAACCCATTTCTATTAATCTATGTTTTGCCACATAGTTGTGGCGTTACCAGTCTGCTAGCATATTGCTCCTTGGGCATTGGGCTGGTGTCTCTCCCACCTCTGCTTTCTTCTCTCTGTATATCTGCTTGGATTTCCCGCCTGCCTCTAAGCTGCCTTTCCATAGGCCAATGCAGTTTTATTTATTAACCAATCAGAGCAACACATTCACAGCATGCAGAAAGACATTCCACAGCATAAGTATGTATTTATTTATACATGTGCAGGCCTGCATATACACACGTCTATGATCTATCACTCCTCTTTACATGAGGTAGCATTCCAAACACATGATGTTGTACACTCAACTTACTCATCTGGTAAGCTTTTACCATGTGCCGGGCACTGTTCCCAGCAATAAGACAGCAAACACTAAGGAACAATGTGCTTGTCCTTAAAGGAGTGTATGCTCTAGTGAAAAGAAACAAGTAATAAACAAATGTATAGTAGAACCATCAGATGCTGGATGAGAGCAGTGAAGAAGTGAGAAGAATATAGCAGAGTTTGTGAGGAATATACGAATTTAATCAGGTAGGTCTTTTTGGTCATGGGACATAGAGGTACAAAGTGAGGAAACAAACCCTAGGGATATCTGGAGACGAGTATCTGGATAAAGAGCAATGGAAGTAAAGGCCTTGAGACAGAAGCCTGCTGGGCTTAAAAAGCACAAAGTCAAGTGCTGAGGACAAATCAGCCATAGAGTGTTTGCCTAGCATGTGCAAAGTTCTGGGTTTGATCAGCATGGCAAAAATAAAAGAAAGGCTGGGAATGAGGCTGGGTGTGGCGGCATAGGCCTAGCTCTGGAGGCAGAGGCAGGCAGATCTCTGTCAGTTTCAGGACAGCATGGTCTACATATAGAGTTCCAGAACATCGAGGGCTATATAAAGACCCTGTTCCCCCATTGCCCCACCCAAAAAAGGTAGAAGGAAGAACAGGACTAGTGGAGAGACCAGGAGATCTTATTACAACCATAGCTTAAAGACAGGCAGGTCTACATGTAAACTGTGTCGACAGCTGTAGCTACTTTGGATCCTATTATTTTAGGCGGGGTTTGGACTTTTGAGGCAGGATTTCACACTAGCCCAGGCAGTAGTGGAACTCTCTCTTCAGCCTAAGCTTGTCCTGCACTCTCAGTGATCCTCCTACTCTAGCCTCTGAAGTGTTGGGAATACAGGTGTGAGCCACCATACCTAGTTTGACTCTTAATTCTTTTTATGGATGCACCTATTTTATGGATGTACCACCATTTATTTGTTTGTTCAATATCCTAGCAATGTACATTTAGTCTCAACTCTTGCTTTTAAAAACAAAAAACCAAACCAAAACAAACAAACAAAAAAAAACAATGGAGTTTGTGGCAGCCAGTTCTAACCTGATGGCACTGTGTTATTGCTTGCCAAGAAGAAATCACTCCATCCCAGTCATTAATGACTCTTCTTTCCGGTTTCCTTGGGTGGTCTGGTTTGTGTGACAATTTATACAGGACTCCCCTGTGGTGGCTAAGGGACTTAACCCAGTACCAGGCACCCCCTAATATCTGTTGATCTTTGTCCTGAAATGACTGTGAGACCCTAGTGCCTGCAGGTGTTGGCCATGTGAGATAAGAAAATGGCGTTACTGTTGTGTATAATGGGGATGAGAAACAACTGAATGGAGTGAAGCAATTTTATCACTCAGCTGTGTATTCCACGGAGCACGAGGTAACTGTGATGCCCACCTCTGGGGTCCACCTCGCTAAACCCTTCCTTTAGCCCCCTCCGTCACTACAGGCTCCTGACTTGGCTCTAAGGCTGTTTGTTGTCCTTCTGCGAGCAGTAAGAATAAATTTGTTTACTCTGAGTTCAGACTGAGTCTAAGTCTTTTGTTTTTTCCCAGTGGATTGGAACCCCACAACAGGAGCATCTTTTGTGCGTAGGGTCCTGTATATTTGCAGGATTTTTCCAGGAAGTGTAATTGCTGACTACGAGCTTTTTATTTCCCATGCTGAAAGCAATTCTGATCAAATTCTCATTCCCCAAAACCAATTTTATTCACTGTTTGCCACACCTCTTCCTTCCAGAGATTATAACAGAGAATTGTCACTTCACATCAATCTTCTACTCTTTATTTCCAGTCAAGGGGCTGGGCTTGTAGCTCGGTGGTAGAGCACTTGCCAAGCAAGCAAACTAGGTTCTACTTCTTCCACCACCAAAAAAGTTGGGAGGTAGAGGCAGAGTTCAAGATCATTTTCAGGTATATACTGAGTTGAAGGCTAGCCTGGGATACATGAACTCTTGTCTCAAAAAAGAAAAAAGATAGCAAGGTAAGAAAGGAAAGGAAGAAAAAAAATAGAAACCCAAACCAACTAACCAAAGACAAACTAAAAAAAAAAAAAAATCCATTTATTACCAACCTAGCAGCCTTGGGCCATAGGGCCCCTCTACATACGGTCGCCTTTCGCGAGCCGAAGATGAACTGAGACACAGGCAGCATCCGAGGTACACTCCCTCCCTTAGAGCCTCGCTGTTCCCCACGTCCATCTTCCCTCTCTGGGGCGCGAAGGCTCCCAGCCTCGCGACAGCTTTCCCTCCTCCACCCACGCCTCGCTGTTGCCGAGCGCCTCCTCCTCCCGTCCTCTCCCCGCCCACAGCTGCGTCCCTTCCCGGCCGCCGTAGCGCGAGCGACGCGGGAGTTCGGCAGCCGCGTCGCCTAGGCAACGGCTCGGCGGCGGGCAGCGGGCGCCAGGCGGCCCCGGGGAGGCGCTCGCGCCGGCGGCCCGGGCTCCGCGAGGGCGACGAGGCGGCAGGTAAGCGGCGGCAGAGCGGGCGGGCGCGGCTCGGAGAGGAGCGGTCCGCCAGGCGGCCGGCGAGGGACGGGCCGCGAGGACGCCGGGCAAGGACGGAGGGCTGGACTTGGTCCCCCGGGCCCGGGAGCGGGCGCCTGCGACGCCCTCTGACCCCGGCCGGGTTCGCCGGGTTCGGGTGGGTGCGCTTTCGGCTTTTATTCTGACGCATCTCTTGAGGCTCATGGGAAAGTTTTCTTTTTTAAATAACAATTTTTTTAAAAGCTCCTTTTCCGTGAGGGTTGGTCGTCGAGTAACTAGGAACTGACGAGAACGTATGCGTGTGCCGCTCTTCGGGGGACCGTCGGGGTTGGACTTATTCCTGTGTCAGTTTTCTCACCTGCACAATGGGGTTATAATGGTAACAACACCTGTCTTGTAAGATGGTCGCAAGTGCCTTTTATGTAAAATCCTCGATACGTGGGAGCTTTCCTTGACGCTCTTGCTACGAGGAACATCATTGAGGATTTATTGAGAACAAGGGCCCGGGCTGATCGCCAGCCGTTAAAAAAAAAAAAAAAAAGTGAATGAGACATCTTGTCCTTAGGGAACTCCACTCCTGTCCGTAGGAAACAGACCTATGAACAGGAATTCGGTGTAATTTGAACTGTGGTTTTGCACGTACAGGAAACTGAACGCCGAGAGGGCAGTTGTAGACCTTCAGAGGTGAGAGCGGTGGTCCTAGGGGATTACACAAGAAGGTTACTTCCTAAAGGAGAGATGAAGCTTGCCGGTGTGTTGGCCAGGAGACGAGGCTGGTGACATGCCCAGTGTTAGGAAGACAGAGCCCTGAGGAGACAGCCTGACTTGTAGAGAATCTCTCAAGAATTTCAGGCCGGAAGAGAATCTGAAAGGTAGAACTAGTCTCTACTTGATGTTTGAGAGACAAGACTCTGCTCTTCCTGACAGACTTTTTTTGGGGTGGGGTGGTGGTGGTAAAGGAAGTTAGGATTTTATTTTTGGGGCCTTCAGGAGATTGCTTGTTTTATACAGGGTCTTATGGTCTCCAGGCTGGCCTTGATGCTGCTCTGTAGCTGAGGCTAGCCTTGAACTTGTGTCTCCATCCCCAGAGTTCTAGGATACAGGTATGAGCTGGCAGAGGATTCTAATCAGTAGGTGAGTGTGCTTGATCCCTCACCCTCTTTGGTCTCATCACTCTTATTTTTGTATGATTTTTTGAGACAGGGTCTTACTGCATAGTTCTGACTGTCCTGGATCTCGCTCTGTAGACCAGGCTGTCCTCAAACTCAGAGACCCGCCTGCCTCTGCTCCTGAGTGCTGGGATTAAAGGCATGCGCCTGGCGGTCTCATCACTCTTATTTTTCCCTTTGCAGCCATTTATTTATGGTGATTCAAAAACCAGATACAGAATATTGTCATAGACCTTTTTCTTTTTCTTTTTTTTCAGAGCTGAGGACCGAACCCAGGGCCTTGCGCTTGCTAGGCAAGCACTCTACCATTGAGCTAAATCCCCAACCCCATCATAGACCTTTTTCATTATTGAAATTAAATACCCGAGACTGGGTAGCTTTTCTGACCATGGCCTTTTTATAGCAAAGTCCTGAGATGGCTCAGAGTGTTGCTTATTACAAGATGGGGAGTTTGAGGAGTCCCCTTTTTGTGGTGCTGGAGGTCGAAGAGACAGATCTTGCCTATATGAAGCAGGTGTTCTGCCTTTGAGCTGCATCCTTGACCTTCTCGCACAGAGTCCTAGTACTCAGTCACAAGAACCTAATGACCTTATCTAATAATGTTGATTCCCCCCCAAAGGTCCCACCTCTAGACACTGTATTCAGACAGTCTCCAATCTCCTCACCTGCCACCTCACAGTGGAGGTGAAATTTCAACACATGAACCCTTGGGAGATACATGCAAACCACAGCAAGTATGAGGTGCCCAGCACTGTGTGGTACTATGAGGAGAAAGCTGATCCTTATCGTGGCGATGAGAACTTGGGTAGGAAGCGATGCCTCTGACTAGTGACTGTGTGATGTATTAATGGAGTCCTCTGGGCAGGTGAATACAGTCTAGTTTGGAGGTTTGGGGAGGGAGTAGTGTGAGTTAGCACTGTCTGGAGAGCTGGTAAGAATGATAAAGGGACAATATTCCAAACACATTCAAAAGCAATGTTACAGAGCCCTGCGTGGTGGCACTTGCCTGTTTTCCCAGCACTTGGGAGGTGGAGGCAGGAGGACCAAGAGTTTAACTGGCTACATGCAAGTTCAAGGCTAGGCTGGGCAAAGTGAAACCTTGTTTTAACATATACATATTCACACACAGGTTCATTAGTTTGTTTATTTTGAGACAAGGTCTCACTGTGTAATTAACCCTGTTTGGCCTGGAACTTGTTTTATAGGCCAAGCTGGCCTAAAACCCACCGAGATTCATCTGCCTCTGCCTCTGCCACCAGGGTAGTAGGATTAAAGGCGGGCCACCACACCTGGTGTTGTTAGTTTATTTATGGTAGTGAAAGCTGTTCGCTACAACTGGAGGTGGAATATCAATACTGAGCAGTTGTGGTGCCTCCCACCTGTAATCCTAGCACTCAGGAGGCTGAAGCAGGAGGATCAGGAAGGAGATTTAAAAAGGGCCCAGATCTGAGGGTTGCTGCTTTGCACACTCTTGGAAGAACTGTTCACTTAGGTGACACCAAGAAGAAAGGGCTCTGGAAGAGGAAACCAAGAGTGTGGTAATGAAGGCCCAAGGCAGAGGTCAGCTTTGCTAGATGCCACCGAGTAGCAAGTAGGAGAAGTTAGGGTTAGAATGTGCCGACTGAGTAAATAAGTTCCAGGGGTCACTGGGGACCTGACTGAGCAGATGTGGTGAGTGGCGGGGGCGGAATCTATAATGTCCCAGCTTCCAAAGGTTTGGTGTAATGTATCAGTAGGATGAGGTGAGAGTGGGATGTGAGAAGACAGTGTAGGCAGCTCCGAGAAGGCTGGCTGTGGAGGGAGGGGAGAGGCTGGGGAGCGATCGAGGAGTAAGGGAAGGTTTTTTTTTTCCTTTTTCAATAAAGCATGGGAGAGCGCTTCAATGCAGTTGGCATAGAGCTGGTGGGAGGGAAAGGCTGAGAAGACATGGGAGCGGAAGGAGAAACCGATAGCACAACTTTCTCTGGAAGGTAGGAGTGGCTGGGCTCGGAGCAGGTTAGTGCCAGCAGACTGCCCAGGTGGAAGGCAGCAAGCTCAGACAAAGGTGTGTGTTAGTGTGGAGAGCCAGCCGGCTCTCGTTGTTGGCAGATTGCGGGCCTTTTCGAGCCAGTATCATGCTAAGCACTTCTCTGAGTATATTAAGTGCTACTCTCAATATAACCTGCTCTTTTGGTGGGGTGGGTTGCTGCGGTTGAGGGCCTTGAGTGTTCTAGGCAAGCAGTCTACAATCCTTCAGTAAAACAGCCTTTTTTTTTTTTTTTTTTGAGACAAGGTTTCTCTTTGTAGCTTTGGAGCCTACTCTGGAACTCACTCTGTAGACCAGGCTTGCCTTGAACTCACAGAGATCTGCCTGACTTTGCCTCCCCAGTGCTGGGATTAAAGGAGTGCGCCACCATGCCTGGTTATAAACACCTTGTGAGACAGGCCCTGTTATGATCTCCAGTTTATGGATGAAAACTATGGTTAAATGCTTACCTGAAATCTCATTATACTTGGGTTCTGTGTTTCAGTTTGCTGGGCTTTTAATCTGTGTGTGTGTGCAGGTGTGGTGTTCTGATCTATCACTCTTCATCTTTCACTGAACCTAAAGTCAGGCTGGCAGTCAGCCAGCCTCGGGGATTCCCGTTCTCTATCTACCATAGTGCTGGGGTTGCAGGCATACACAGTCTTACCTGCACTTTGTATGTGTATATATGTACCTGAGTGTTTGTATGTGCACCACGTGCATGCAGGAGCCCTGGGAACTGGAGTTGTGAGCCACCCTGTGGTTGCTGGGAATCAAGTCTGGGTCCCTGGTAATAGGTAAATAGTAGCAACTGGTCTTAACCTAGAGCATTTCTCAGCCTACCCCATCTTTTTATGTGGGTGCTGGGGATTCAAACTCAGATCCTCATGCTTGTTCAGCAAGCGCTCTTACTGAGCATCTTCCTAGCCCAGAGCTTTTATTACCTAGGTGGTAGGTCACTACCTAGGTGGTATAATTCTATACCTTCCGTATTATGTGCTGAGAAAATTCAAGAGATAACTTAAAAATACTTAAATATACTAAGATTAACTGAGCAAACAGCTACAAGAGAGAGAACAGGCCACACCCCATTCTCTTTCTCCTTTTCTTTTTTTTTTTTGATGCCAGGAATTGAACCCAGTTCCTCAAGCATGTTAACCACCTGCTCTGCCACTGAGCCACACCTTCACCTCCCAAAGGCAATAGCCTTGTAATAGCAGTGATAATCAGAAATGTAATTGTAGAAGAAATGGCAGTAGCCACATAAAAGACACATACTAAGCAATATACTTAGGCATGCTGTGCCTAACCACATAGGATAAAGTTGGTTGAGAGGTGGGAAGACCAAACGAGAATGGACGGTAGGACAAGGAGGTGGTTTTCCCAGGGAAAATTAAGGGTGTTGGTATCGCAAAGGGGGCAAGTGGAAGCCGGTACCAGTAGTAGGACATCATCAGAAAGTCTGCAGAGATGTTGCCGTGGTGATTTATGATGTCAAAAAGCTGGAAACAGACGTGTGATGGGCAGTTCAGTCATAAAAACAGAACTAGGTGGCAGTTATGCACACTTGAAAGATATCTGCACCGTGTGATTAGGTATAAGAGGCAGACTCTTCACACAGTATGCTTCTAATTTTTTGAGGGAAAAAAAATTTTTTTTTTTTTTCGAGACAGAGTTTCTCTGTGTAGCTTTGGTGCCTTTCCTGGATCTCACTCTGTAGACCAGGCTGGCCTCCAACTCACAGAGATCCGCCTGCCTCTGCCTCCTGAGTGCTGGGATTAAAGGCGTGCACCACCACCGCCACCTGGCTTCAAAAAATATTTTTTTTTTGAGAATAATACATATGTAGGAAAAGTTTCTGGAAATATTAGTTCTTGTTTGTTTATTTGTTTGTGTTTGAGATGGGGTCTCACTATGCCATCTGACTGGCCTGGGACTTGCTATATAGACTAGGCTGGCTTCTGCCAGTTCTGCCTGCCTCTGCCTCTGCCTCATTTTTTTGTTTGTTTTTTTCAAGAGAGGGTCTCACTGTTTAGCCCTGGCTATCCTGCAACTCACTAGGTAGACCAGGCTGGCCTCGAATTCAGAGATCTGCCTGCCTCTGTCTCTGAGTGCTGGGATTAAAGGCATGCGCCACTATGCTTGGCTTGCCTCTGTCTCTTGAATGCTGGGATAAAAGGTGTGCATCACCAGCTTAAATATTAGTTCTTTAAAAAAAATGTTTTTAGTGGTTGAGGATTTAGCTCAGTGGTAGAGCTCTTGCCTAGCAAACTCAAGGCCCTGGGTTTGGTCCTCAGCTCCGGAAGAAAAAAGAAAAAAAATGTTTTTAAGGGGCTGGAGAGATGGTTCAGTGGTTAAGAGCACTGGCTACTCTTCCAGATGACCTGGGTTCAATTCTCAGCACCCACATGGCAGTTAGCAACTGTCTGTAACTCCAAGATCTGACACTCTCAAACAGACATACATATAGGCAAAATAGCAATGCACATAAAATAAAAATAAATAAATTTTATTTTAAAATGTTTTTAAAGTTTATTTGTGGTAAAGGACACATAAAATCTATTATTTTCTCATAACCATTTTAAAATATAGGTTTTAATAATGTTAAATATCTTTGCATTGTTGTTTAACCAGTTTTGCAAAACTCAAGATTTATTTATTTTTTTTTAATTTTATGTATATAGCTGGGCAATAGTGATACACACCTTTAATCCTAGTACTTGGGAGGCAGAGACACACACACCTTTAATTGTAGTACTTGGGAGGCAGAGACAGGAGGATCTCGTGAGTTTGAGACTAGCCTGGTCTCCATAGTGAATTCCAGGATAGCCAGCGCTACACAGTGAGACCCTGTCTCCAAAAAATAAAACAAATCCATAATCTATCTATCTTTCTTCCTTTCTTTTGTTTTTTTGAGACAGAGTTTCTCGTGTAAACAGTTGTCCTGGTCACTCAGTAGACCAGGCTGGCCTTGAACTCCCAGAGATCTGCTTGCCTCTGCCTCCTAAGTGCTGGGATATAAGGTGTGGCCCACTACCATAAATCTTTTTTTTTTTTTTTTTTTTTTTGGTTTTTCGAGACAGGGTTTCTCTGTGTAGCTTTGCGCCTGTCCTGGAACTCACTTGGTAGCCCAGGCTGGCCTCGAACTCACAGAGATCCGCCTGGCTCTGCCTCCCGAGTGCTGGGATTAAAGGCGTGCGCCACCACCGCCCGGCAACTACCATAAATCTTAAAAAGAAAAAAGAAAAGACAAAGAATTTTCAGGGTCTGGATGATCTCAGCCTATCACCTTCTCTATTCCACAACCCGAGATCTGCTTCAGAGCATTCTGGAAGGAGCTGGTTGCCATGCTGGCATTTGTAAATAACTCAACACTTTGAATTTCTGAAAGATGCAAGTCTATACTCTCATTTTGTCCTTGAAACAGCTCCATGAGGTGGGCAAAGATCATTCTCCTTTTCAGAGGGGAAACTAAAGGTGAGGATTCAGGAGACCCCTTCTGGAAGCTGTGTCCTCGAAGTCCTGAGGTCTAATGTCTGAGCTTTCCTATGTAGTTCCTATATTTTTGTCCTCCCTCCCTCCCTCTTCCTTTCCTTCCCACCTTTTCCTCTCAGATTGAAACCAGGTCTAGGCAAATGATACAATGCTGAGCAATAAATTCCCTCCACCCTGGTCCCATGCTTCTTTTGACACAGTCTCTAGCCCAGACCAGTCATGAATTCCCACTAAGTAGGGATGATGACTTTGACCTTCTGAACCTACAAGTGTGCTCCACCATGCACAGGTTCTGGTGGGGACCACACTCAGGGCCTCAAGCATGCTATGCCAGACAAGCAAGCACTCTGCCAACTGAGCCATGCCCAAGCCCCTGTTCTTCAAAGACTTTAGGAGATAGGTTACAAAGACCTTTTAGAAAAAGGGAGTTACAACAATCCTGTCTTGCTCCTTTCATGATTACAGACTCTCTACCAGGATTCCCAGCTTTTCTCTTCACATCGATTCTTGGAGAAACTGTTCAAAGATGGCAGCGTCTGTGATTCTGTTTTTTTTTTTTTTTTTTTTTTTTTTTTAACATAGTAGGTGCATTCAAGGGTGCACTTAAAGAAAATCTTTGCTTTATATATACTTTGACAATTTCATAAATGTATGACTGTGTTTGTGTGTGTGTAACCAGAGTCCAGTTAGTGCTGCCTGATGGGAGGTTGACAGATTATGTAGGGCGCGTGCATTTATCCACAGCTGTATTGAGCTCCTGACTATAAAAGCCTGTTATGTCCAGAAGACAGCACTTCGCAACACTCCTCCCCACCCTCTGCTCATCATTCTTTTTTCCCCTCTCTTCTGCAGTGTCCTCAAGCCTTGGGCGTGGGGAGTATGATACAAATGTCCCATTTAGGGCTCAGTACTCGTGGTCACTTGTTCTCAGCATTTTGACAGTTATGACTCAGTTCATTAACCACTGCCTAGTGCAGGAAGAAGCTCTGAGGAAGGTCAAGAGTAACACAGATGTATAGATAGAAATATTTAGAAGGCAGTTTGACACCATGAAAAATTTAGCAAAAATGACAACAGTAGCTTCCCCTCTAGGGCCTATGATGTCTCCACCCATGGTCTTTTGACAGGTTTATAGTCCCAGGCACGAACTCCCTCCTGGGAGCAGGCCTCAAGTCCAAGCAGAGAGTGGCTGGTTACTTCCGTAACGGTCATGCCACTACTGCGCTGGGTTGGTGTTGTAGTATGCAGGGTCTGGTGCTGGGTGAAATCATTACTATCGTTTCTTCTCCAGCAGCCTGAATAGCACTGTCTGGCACTAGAACTCTAGAAAGACAAAGAATAGCAAGCACTCTTAACTGAGCATCGCTAGACCCCTTACCAATAAATCTTAAAGAAAAATGTCAGCTGAGGAGATGGCTCAGTGGGTAGAGTGCTTGCCTAGTAGGATTGAGGACCTTAGTGCAATCCCTAGCACCCATGTAAAATTTAGATATGACCATGTCTGTCTATAATCTCAGCTCTAAGGAAGTGGACACAGGAGAATCCTTGGGGCTTGCTGGCCAGCCAGTCAAGTTGAATTGGCATGTTCCAGGTTCAGTGAAAGAGCCTGTCCTTGTGTGTGTGTGTGTGTGTGTGTGTGTGTGTGTGTGTGTGTGTGTGTGGTTTTTCAAGACAGGGTTTCTCAGTGTAGCTTTGGAGCCTGTCCTGGAACTTGCTCTGTAGACCAGACTGGACCCGAACTCACAGATCCACTTGCCTCTGCCTCCTGAGTGCTGAGATTAAAGGTATGTGCCACCACTGCCCCAGTGAAAGATCCTGTTTTAAACACACACACACACACACACACACACACACACACACACACACACACACACGCCTTCTGGCTTCTGCATGTGTGAGCACCTATGTGTGTACACACACATATTTATACATGCATGCATACACACACATCTTCTCTAATCTGTATTTTGATCCTGAGACTGCAGAAGAATCCTAAACCCCCACCCCGGGAGCCACCATAATACCATAAAAGAGAATGTGGCTTTCCAGACCTGACTTGCTTTTGCATTTAGCACCCTTTCTTTTGTGAGCCACTTACTGAATTTAAATAATGCTTAATACGTCAAAAAGTTTGGACTGTCCTGGAGAGGTCTGTATAATGGAATTTCCTTCTTTTTCTGACTCTTGTAGTGCTTTGAACTTTTCTTTTTATAGCATTTCTCATGACTAGTCCCTTGCATAATTACTTTTCAAAGCAGTACATGGGTGTTCATTATTAAATTCTTAGCTTGGTGAGGACAGGAGTCCCTCACTGGACCTTTACCCAGCCTTACACATAATTGGGGTTAACCTTTGTTGTTGGAACTAGTGAATGAATCAATGCCCCTTTCTTTTCCTGCTGAGCCCTCTTCAGTAACACTGTCTTAGGAATTCACTGTTAGTGGAGGCTAGTCATCTGGCCTCTTCAATGGGTCAGATTCCGTGTTAGGGGAAAAACCATAAATGTTTAAAAGGTAATTTCAAACCTAAACAAAAGAAGAGCAAACAGTATAAAGCAATCCCTATTACCCACCATCCAGCTTTAATAATTACTAGTATTTAAGAATGAATTATGATTTGAGATGAAGGTGAAGAACATAGGGTCTTAGGGTGCCCACTTTGATTTTCTGGGGAGAGATGCAGGACGTGTAAGATGAGTGAAGTAGACAGAGAGGAGCTGGTGACCCACAGACAGGCCACCCAGCTTTAGTGAGGGGTTATTGTGAGCACGGCATGAGTGGACATACGGAAGTGTAAAAAACAGTGCCCACAGCGTGGTGAGTGTGACTTAGGTGCCACTGCTGCTGTGGGCATCATGCTCATCACTGCACAGCAGGAGAAAGGCAAGTGTGGCAGCTGAGGCACCTAGCTGGTGACCTGGGGTGCCGTCCTTTCCCAACTGTAGTTCTCTTCATAGGAGAATGGGGCTACTAAAGTGTCTAATCTACCTAACCCATAGAGCATCACAGGTTATACACGTAATATATTTCTGAATTAACATTAAGGATAATTTTCCAGAGTATTCTGACTAGAGGGAATCATATCCCTGGAATGTTTTGGGGTAATAAGCTAGTGCCTTATATGGCTTTTCATTCTGAGACTTCATGATCTTCACCCCTAGATCCACTTGTCAGCCCAGCAAATAAATCTTATAACACAATAAGTGCTTTTCCATTTGCAAAAAAGGTGTCTTTTATTTTTTGCCCATTTGTGAGATAGGGTCACTCTATGGATCCTTAGTTGGTCTGATGCTTGCTATGTAGACCAGGCTAGTCTCAGTGTGTGGTAGTCTTCCTGCCTCAGCTTTCTGGGTGCTGGAATTACAGGCATACACTGCCATGCCTGATTAAAATGTTTGTTTGTTTTCATTATTTTTTAATACAGATTCTTACTATGTAGCCCTGGTTAGCTTCCAACTTAGAGATCTGCCTACCTGCCTCTGCCACTGAGTGCTAAGATGAAAGATGTGTGCCTCCAAAGCCCTGCTAAAACATTTATTTCTAAAGCATGAAAACAGTTTCATTTTTATAGCTCCATATATGCACTGGAGTTGAAATTCTTACCAACCTAGTTGATAAAATCATTTTCCTAAGGAGTCTTTGACTAAGGGGCAGTGTTGGGAAACTTCTGTAGCAGAATCTCTTTTACAGTCTTTGAAATATAAACAGTGTCCTTAAGTTCAGCTTTCTCACAGTCATTTGTCAGCTCCTAATTAAAGATAGCTCCATGATCCTCAGATTACTGCATTACTTTCCCCAAAGCCAGGATTTCTGGAGAAAAATCAGTCCTTTATTTTTCTTTTAAAGAAAATTGAGTTTTAAACTGACTGCCTTCTCCTCAGTGCTACAAAGAATTCTGATTATGCAGAACATTCTTCCAAAACAGAAACAGACTTATCTGTCCAGATAAAATTTGATTCTGTGGGAAGAGAAATGGACTACCCTGATGGTTCTAATAAACGTCTGCAGTGTTTGTTTGGACAGGACAGTGAGCTGTCACATCCCCTGGGTCACAGAAACCCAGGCCAGAAAGTCAATGCACTAGACCCAAACTCTCAGGAAGTCTTAAAACTTCAATATTTCCTTTAAAACAAACTAACTAGTTGCCATTTAGGTTTCACTCTTTAAATTTTGGATGGTTGTTTTTGATAGCATAAGTTGGCTGCATTTGTGGTTCATACCATCACATGATTTATAAACTTCAAGGAGATTAAGCCCCAACTTTATAATCCCCAAACCCCAAACAAATATAAGAGCAGTGCCCTAAAGCCACCATTAACCGCACTGGCATGTTGAACTCTTCATTCCCTCCCCCATTATACACACCGACTTCTTTTTCCTGTGTTTTCAATGTATTTGGTTGATGCTTCTTTTCAAGGGAGCTGGCACAAACCCTCTCTGTTCATCTTCTAGTCAGCGTCTTTTTAGAAGGTGCGTTGCTTCTAGTTCAGTCTTCCTTTCCAGTGGATTGGTTGGTTTGCTTTTGACACAGGATCTTCCTACCTAGCCCATACTGGCCTTGAACTTGTGATCCCCCTCCTTCCCTCTCTTCCCATGTATTGGCATTACAGGTGTGTGCCAGCATGCCTGGTACGTGCACACATGTGCGTGCAGCCACAAGTGTGTGGAAGTTGGAGGACAGTCTTGACCAGGGATGCTGGTCTTTGTCTTCCATCTGGTTTGAAGCAGAGTCTCTGTCATTTGCTGCTGTATGTGCAAGGCTAGGTGGCCTGTGAACTTCTGGGGATTCTCCTGTCTCTGCCCCATCTCTGTGTCGGAGCACTGAGATTCTCGATGGGTTCTGTGGAATCAAACTCAGGTCCTCACACATGTATATAGCTAACTCTTTATCCACTGAGCCATCTTTCCGGCCCTGGCTTGATTTTCATTATTTTGAGAGCACTATTCTTTCTTCTGAATTATTGTCTCTTTCAATAGATCTAAATGGATTCCTTGATCTCACTTGTTAATCATTGAAAAGTGAAATTGTTACTAGGTTATTTTTATTTTTTATTTTTATTTATTTATTTATTTTTTAAAACACAGGTTCTTTTATTATATCAATTGCTAGTATTGACTTTCAGTCATACATTACACACAGTACAGTAAGTACATCAATAAATATACATATATGTAAGTTATAGAGTGATTATACAGGTGTGAAGAGACAAAGCAGCCTGAAAGTCCAAAGCTGAAAGAAGTGCAATGGAAGGCTGGGCAGTGGTGGCGCATGCCTTTGATCCCAGCACTCGGGAGGCAGAGCCAGGCGGATCTCTGTGAGTTTGAGGCCAGCCTGGTCTACAGAGTGAGATCCAGGAAGGTGCAAAGCTACACAGGGAAACCCTGTCTTAGAAAAAAAAAATCCTGTAGGAGAATGCCCAGAGGGTAAAATAACCAAAATGCAATCCAGCTTTGGATCGATATTTTTTATTTTTTTAAGACAGGCTCTTAGGCAGCCCATGCTAACTTTGAACTCTCCTTGTATCAGATGATAACAACACTGACAGTGTCCATAGTTTGGGAAGGGCCCTGGTGGTGGGTGAGGCATGGAGCAGTTCTTTTGTCCAGGAGTCAGCTTTATCATACTTGAAGCAAGATCCATGTAGAGTCCATTTCTGCCCATCTTCTTTGGAGACAGCCTTAGCAGCTGCTACCAGAATCTGGTATTTCTGCTTATCAGAAGAAGCCCCCCTGCCCAGACAGAGACAGGGTTTCTCTATACAGCTTTTGGAGCCTATCCTGGAACTCAACTCTATAGACCAAGCTGGCCCCGAACTCCCAGAGATCTGTCTGCCTCTGCCTTCCCAGCATAGAAGAAGGCTTTTTTATTAAACACCTTAAAGGCCATAGTCATCATATCTCTCTGAGGGATTTGAGGACCATCATCTAATATATTAACTATACCTGATTTTAAACAAACTTTACTTGTTTTTAGTTACTTGCTTCAGGCTTAACAATATAAACAGACGGCTTAAATTTGTCCCTGTAAATGAATTACATTTGTACTTAGCATAACTACAAGTATAATTCTAAGCACATTAAAGAATGTGATCATTTAGAAGGTAACTGACCATTAACTTGTATATCTTAATTATCTTTAACAGTTTACAAGTTAGTCACTTTCATAAGATTAGGATTTTACAATTTTATCCTTAAGTTTGAGCCTTAAAAATTTGAAAAGAAGATTCTTTTTTTTTGGTTTTTCAAGACAGGGTTTCTCTGTGTAGCTTTGCGCCTTTCCTGGAACTCATTCTGTAGCCCAAGCTGGCCTCGAACTCAAAGAGATCCGCCCGACTCTGCCTCCTGAGTGCTGGGATTAAAGGCATGCGCCACCACCGCCCAGCGAAAAGAAGATTCTTTAGCATTAAAATTAAACTTTAAACCATAAAACAGCCCACAGGGGGACTGGTAACCTTGTTTTTCTGATTTTTTTTTACAGTGTGCTTTTACAGAATATCACAGTTTTTTATATGACTCAATCTATAGAAATAGCGAAAGCTTAACGAAGTTAGCAAAGACAGGGAGGCTAGACATACATCCTCAAGTCAGTTTTTCTCAGCCTGATGGACCTGAGGAGTTTATAAACCTTAATCATAAAACATACATTGTTTAAGTGCCTAGACATATATCTCTAAGGCAGATTTTGTTATCCTGAGTAGACCTTTACAACCTTAGGAATTTATAAACCTTAATCATCAATCATTTGTTGATTTGTCCTATTTTTCACAAACAAGAACTGGATCCAAGTTACATATGTGTAGTAGTATGCTGTAGCAGATGTGTTTTTTTAAACAAGAATTCAAGTTACATACAAGCATGCTGTAGCAAATTAAGATTACCTATGCATAGATTTTAAACTTCAATTTTTTTTTTACAAGTTTTAAGATAACTTTTTGTTACAGGTTTTACAGATTTTACACCACACCCAATGAATTTACAAATCCCGAGATAAAAGAAAGTTTATACTTTAGCAAAAGTTTTAGAGATTGAAGAGAGGGGAGTATTTAGAGAGTTAAACAAAACCAAGAAGAGGAATATGAGATAAGCAGTAATCCTTTGGGGAATAGTTTACTCTTTGGTTGTTTTAAAGCACATGGTGTCTTGGGTGGGTGGATGGGGTGTTCTGTTTCGTTCTTTCTGTCACAGTCACGTGCCCACCACCTAGGACAGATATGTGGAGGAAACTTTTAAACATGCATGCTTGGGTCTGGAGTGGGAGAGCCATAATCCAACACCACAGCCAGCCCTTTTTAAAAAAAATTTTTTTTAATTAGAACAGTGTATAACAATTTTTAATATTATCCGTGCTCAAGAGACATTTGAATCCTTGTGAAATGAATTTAGTGATCAGAGGGAGCAACTTGATTGAGCAGAATAAAGAAAGCTCAGAGATAAGACAAGATCAGGGAGTACAGAGGGCTTAGAAGAGATTTGAGGATCCTTTGCTTTTGCAACGGCAGTAGTTGTTATCATCTTTGAGAATGTGGAAATCAAGGGTGCCATTTTCTGCCCGTTGAGCTGTACTGAGGCCAAGCCTTTTGTAGAAATACCATGAGGCTTTAATAAAAATTCTGTGTCTGAAGAGGAAAGAGGTCAGAGAAGGCAGGTGAGGAGTTGATGCATCTAGTTGTGAATGAGAGAGCTCATGGTTAGAGCAAGCATGAAAGAAGGCATCCTTTAGAAGCAGGGTGAAGAGGAAGTGGGAGAGGCTGAGAGAAAAGGGTCACAAAGAGGAACTCCACCAGAAGGATTCCAGTAGAAGGAGGGGTAAGTGTCTTAGCAGAGATGCCCTGAACCACAGTGGATAAGCGTGCAGCAGACTCCAGTGAGCCAACAAGAGACAGAGCCTTTCCGAGTGCTGGGTGTCCAGGAGGCCATAGCAGGCTCCAGGAGCCAGGCAGACCAAGAAGTTGCTTACGGAGTAGGCGAGGAGAGACGAGTGGTTAGAGAGGTGGGGGAGAAGTAGCTGAAGAGGCAGAGTCCAGAATTTGGAGTTAAATATGATATGGTGGGTGGCAGAAGCCAGCAGAAGCAGATGATCCACACCTTAGGACAGTCAACTCCTGGGTTTTATTACTCTGTTTAATTTCTGTTGTAGAATTTGGTATTGTCTGAAGTGACTTGTTTATTCCTCAAATTGGTTTTGTCCAGTAGACAGTAAGCCACATACATAGCTCACTGCCTTGGAGTGCCTAGAACAGGACATGCCATGTGAAAAGCGCTTGGTGACTATTTCCTTAATGACTGAACTTAATGGATGAGGAAACTGAGTCTCAAGTGCCTCTAGCTTTTCCATGGTCACATAATATGTAAGTAATAGAGCCACAACTGGCACTTCAGGCATAATGGTCCTAGGAGTTAAGTTTGGCTTGTTTAAAAAAAAAAAAACGGTAGGACCATTAGCTGGGAGAACAGACAGAAAGGGAGAGCAGCCTGATTTCATACTAGAGACATGGCCAAGGCCCGGGTCTCAGGAGGCTTTGTAGATGACAGGGAGTGTAGTCTCATCCTGAGCCCAGTAGGATGTGTCAGCAAGCAAATCCCATGAACAAACCGTTCTCTTGAGGTCCCTGGAATGAATTCTTCTGTAGGCTGGGACCAAGTTGGAGCCCTCCATATGTATGCCTTTCTTTTCTTTCTACACTGCTAAAGACTGAACTCAGAGCCTTGAGCATGTTAGACAAATGCTATACTACTGAGCTACACCGCTGGCCTCTGTATCCATTTACTGTGGAGACCATTTCAGAAAAGGACTCTGATCCTGCCAACTTCAAAATATTCCTTGCTGACTGTATCCCACTGCCCTCTTAGTAAAGAATCCAGGCAGAATGGTGGACTTCCTTCCTGGAGAGGAAAGGAAGACAGCATGCATGTGTTGGGCTTTGGGTGTGTTCAGGAGGAGGCACCATGTGGCACCCAGATCTCTTTTCAACATGCCCCGATGATCCTGTAGCTTTTGTAGCTTGGGATTTCCTGGGCCCACCACCTCCTTTATCTGATGAAGCATTCTGTTTGAGGCGATTCCTTTACATGGCTGTAATTCCCGCACTTGGGAGGCTGTGGCAGGAGGGCCAGTGAGGTGGCCCAGCAGTTAAAGGTGCTTGTCACATAAGCCTGACAACCTGAATTCGATCCTTGGAACCAATGTTAAGATGGGAGGTGAGAACTGTCTCCACAGAATTGTCCTCTTGACATCCAGAGTGCACACTATGATACGTGCCTCCCCCCAGTAATAATCAATGGAAACGAAACGAGGAGGCTGTGGTGGTAGGATTGCTTGAGTCCAGGAGTTCCAGGCTGTGTGGGCTTCTTGTTGCCGTCCTGTCTCATGGCCCAGGGTAGAGCTCAGTGGTAAAGTATTTGTCTAGCATGCAGGAGGACTGGCTTCCATCCCCAGCAGGAGGGAGCAGGTTCTTCAGAGAGCAAATGCAGAGGCCTAGATCAGAGTACTGTGGATGGGGGGAGTTAGGTCGTGGGGGCTATAGTACAGTGTGGGCACTCAGGGTCTCCGTGGCTTCAGTGGAAACATTTGCTTGCTCTTGGGGCTTCTCCAAGAAGAATCAGGCTCAAGAAGGCCTGGCTGACTCTGATTAACTGTTCCCTTTTTAGAGTCGGTGACCGAGTCTCTGTTTGGAAGTACTTATATAATGTATACCACCTGTTATCTGTGTATTTTTAGCGGTGGGGTTTGGGTAATCCTAATCCTGTCTGGAAAAGAGCAACTGTTTACCAGAAGCGCTTTCTCCTCGCTTTGACTCACACTGACTCACCCTCATTTCCCTTCCTCTGCCTCATAATGATCTCGCCTGGGAGGGAAGTTTTAGGGAATTCAGTTAGCTTTTTTTTTTTTTTAATTTTATTTAAACTTTACTTCATCTCAGGAAAGTTTATGCCACCCTGATAATAGCCAGTGTGATTGGTACCATGGAGCCAAACAAAACACATAACATTTTGCCGAGATAAACTCATGCCATTGGCTGAGTGATTGGACAAGTGATTGGACAAGTGTACATGTGAGGAGGAGGAACATCTTGCTCTCTGAAGATTGTTGTCACCTTAATTTCTGTGGACTTGGCAGTTTTCCTTCTCTGAGATAGGAACAAGAAGCCAAATTGGAGCCAGGGCTGTGTTGCCCTCATGATGAGCTTAAGACTGTGGAGCAGAATTCAGACAACATATCAAGAGGAGACAAATGGGGAAGGCTTACAGAGCAGAATGACTAATACCCCATGACTTCATTTATCGTTCATTCACTGTGTTCTCTTGATCATCTGAGACACGCTCTAAGCAGCAGGGCTGCAGCATTGAAGATCAGAAACCCTGCCTGCTGTCAGGCCTGACAGTGGAGTGTGCCTTCTCTTTCTCTTCCCCCACCCCTTGAACGGTTCTACTTGTCTTTATTGTTACAGTGTTGGCGGGGATAGGACTCAGGACCTCTTGCATGCTGGGTCTGCATTCTACCACTGAGCTACATCCCAGTCCACATGCTTTATAAAGGTGAAGGGAGCGTAGTGTTATCTTGGCCTGCACATGTGCTTTTACATGTGGCTGACGTGAGGAAGGAAGGCTTCCTGGAGGAGAAGGCACAAGAGCTGAGACTGATGGTCCAATAGAGGGTTGAGTAGGAGGAAGGGTAAAGGTAAGGGTGGGATGGCCAAAGGAAGTTGAAGACTTCAAAAAAGCTGTAACTCTGGCAGCCTTGAAGTGGTGGAGGGAGAGCTGGCTTTGGGAAGAACTGAAAGCAGTTGATGGAAGGACAGTGAGGTGACACTGGACACACAGATCTGCAGACATTAGCAAGGTCCGGTCACAAAGAGCTGTCAAGCAGTCATTAAGTGGGAGTTTCATTAACCTGAGTAAAGCTTAGGAGAGAAAACACGCTCCCATGGAACTAGCAGCCAGACTTCATCTGATGCAAGATCAGTGGGGATGTGGGCTCTGCCTTATTGCTAACTGCTGTCTGAAAACTGGAAAGGAGGTCACTGGGAACAGGGCTGCGCTGGGGAGCCCATTGCTGCTGGCTAGGCAGGGATTCTCAGCTTGAGAACACATCAGCCTCTTGGCTGACAGGCAGTGTTTTCAGGACAAACCTCTTAATGCTTTGTGGGAGCCTAAGTGTCTGCACAGAGCACAGCAGACTGTTCCTCAAGGTGTCCCTGAAAATCCTCCCCAGAGCCTGCATTTTGAAGAAAGTCTCCTAAAAGAGCTGTTGCCAGGTGGTGGTGGTCCACACCTTTAATCCCAGCACTCGGGAGCAGAGGCAGGTGGATCTCAGAGTTCAAGGCCAGACCGGTCTACAGAGTGAGTTCCAGGACAGTGAGGGCTACACAGAGAAACCCCGTCTCAAAAAACCAAAAAGAAAAGAAAAGAAAAAGAGGAAACTGCTGAGATGCTCGGTGGGTAAAAGCACTTGCTTTTAACCAGGAAGACCCAAGTTCAGTCCCCATTGTCCACAGTAGAAGGAGGGAGCCAACCTCAGTAAGTTATCTCTGACCTTCACAAGTGTGCCACGATCACACACACGCACGCACGCAGCGCACAAAAAGTCTCCTAAAAGAGTGGACAGGGAGAGACTAAGAAGGGGGGAGGGGGCTTCCCTGGACACTCCAATGAGCAAGCAGAGAGGAGTGGCTGTGTTTGATTGTTATTTCTGTTGCCTATGGCACATGAGACTTTCTTCCTTTTCCAAATGTACAAACATATTGTTAGGTTTTGAGCTGTAGATTTCCTGAAGCTTGGCATCATTTAAGTGTCTTGCTTTAAGACGAGGGTTTTTGATGTGCTACCAGAAATCATTAACATAGTACTCTGCTATTTTTGTTAATGTTTTCCACTCTGACCCAGCACCCATGGGGGTTGACCCAAAAGCCTTATGGAGACCAGACAAGGGCTCTGCACCACTGAGCTACACCCAGATCCAGTTGGTTTTTTGTTCATTTGGTTTTTTTTAGTTTTCAAATGAGTTTATCAAAGAATGTTCTTGGGAAGGGGACAGTGTGATTTGTCATTTTTAAAAGTTGTATTTCTTCACTGTTATTCTGAAAGGAAGGATCTAGATTTATCTGCAATGTTGCTGTTACAAATATTGGTTCTTGGTTTTATTTTTGTTTGTTTGTTTGTTTTTCAAGACAGGGTCTCTCTGTGTAACAGCTGCTGTCCTGGACCTCATTCTGTAGATCAGATTGGCCTCGAATTCACAGAGATCTGCCTACCTCTGCCTCCCAAGTGCTGGGTTTAAAGGGGTGTACCACCATCGCCCAGTTTTGTTTTTGTTTTTTGAGACAGAGTTACCTAGGCTGATCTTGAGCTCCTTGAACTTCTTATGTGGCCAAGGCTAGCCTTGAACTTCTGATCCTTCTCCACCTTCCATGAGCTGGAATTTTGGCTTAGGAAGTTTTCAATTTCTGTTAAAATTAAATGAGCAAACATTAAAATGCATTCAGAGACACAGACCTCTTCAACTTACTTTTTTTCTAAAAAAACAAAACAAAACACCAAAACCAACAGCAACAAAAACAAACAACTCACAGGAACAGTATTTAAACACTCTAGGGAATAACTTTGGTCTATGAAGTTCCTGTTTCTCTAGAGCCTGACACGCTCCTTAGGTTTATATGTGAGTTTATAACTAGTTTGTATACACTGGCCGGAAATCCAAGTGTCTAAAGTGCCTCTTATCTTGGCTCAGCACTCCTCAGGGGATCTCTCCTGGCTAAGGAGCCCATTGGTCTTATAGATCCCACCTCATCGTCTGTACTGTTCCCACCTTTCTTTTCTAGAAACCCTGTTTTCTTTTCTTCCTCCAGGTCCTACTCAGACTTTCCCCTCTGCTTTTCATTCCTTCCTCCTCATGCTTGTCTCGGCCATTCCCACCAGGGAGAGCCTATATCAGGGCTGAGCATCAAGGACTCTACCTCCTCTTCACTCTGGCTGTCTTTTTTAACCCTTTTGTTTTGCTTTGAGACAAGGTCTCATGGTGTAGCCCAGGCTGGCTTCAAATCTGAAATCCTCCTGCCTCAGCCTCCCAGGAGCTGGGATACTGGTGTGTGTTACCATGCCCAGCTCAGCTTGTTGCTTGAGTTTCAATGTCAGCTAGGCAAGGCACCCTTGGACTGGGCCAGGGAAGTGTAGTATAGGAGCACCATTCAGAAACAGTTTAGAGGATACTGTAGCATGTGTGTCTCCACAGTTTTAGTAGCCAGATGTGTTTCCATTTTATTGTATTATAGATAGCTCTGGTATAAACATCTCATTTATGTCAGAGTATGCACATGTTTGTAACACACAGACATACATTGTCCAAAGGAACTTAAAAATAACTTTATATGTGCATACATTTAATCCCAACATTTATGAGGTAGAGGCAGGTGGATCTCTGTGGGTTTAAGGCCAGCTTGGTTTATGTACTGAGTTCCAGGTCAACCAGGGCTATATAGTGAGAGCATGTGTAATTATTTGAATAAGAATGGCCCCCGTAGGCTCATATATTTGAATGCTTAGTTACTAGGGAGTGGCACTGTTTGAAAGGATTAGAAGAATTGGGAGATGTGGCCTTGGAGGAAGTGTGCCACTAGCGATGGTCTTTGAGGTTTCAAAAGCCCATACCAGCCCCAGATTCTCTCTATCTCTCTCTCTGCCTATGGATTATGATGTACAACTCTCAGCTACTTCTCCAGCACCATGTCTGCCTGCATGCTGCCATGCTCCCCTTAAGCAAGCCCCCAATTACATGCTTTGTTTTTATGAGTTGCTTTAACAAGGTGATGGTGGTGGTGGTGGTGCATGTTTTTAATCTTAATACTCAGGAGGCAGAGGTAGGTGGATCTCTGTGAGTTCAAGGCCATCCTGGCCTACAGAGTGAGCTTTAGGACAGCTAAGGCTACACAGAGAATCAATCTCTCTCTCTCTCTCTCTCTCTCTCTCTTGGTTTTTCGAGACAGGGTTTCTCTGTGTAGCTTTTGGAGCCTGTCCTGAAACTCACTCTGTAGAGCAGGCTAGCCTCGAACTCACAGAGATTCACCTGCCTCTGCCTCCCGAGTGCTGGGGTTAAAGATGTGTGCCACCACTGCCTGGCAGCAAAGCTGTGTCTCAAAAAACAAAACAATACCACTCCTGGGGGTAAGAAACCCTAAAAAATAAAACAGAACAAAAGAGTTGCCTTGGTCATGATGTTTCTTCACAGCAATAGAACAGTAAGATATCATGTCTCAAACAAAACAAAAAAACCCACAAAAACAACAAAATAAAAATAACCTTATGTACACGTGTGTTTGTATATGTGATGTGTATATGGGTATACACGTGCCACTGTGCATGTAGAAATCAGAGGATGACTTGCAAGAGTCGGTTCTCTTCTTTTACCATATGGGTCCCAGGGTCACACTCAGGTCCTCATTTTTGGTGACAAGTACTTTTACCTGTTGTGCCATATCATCAACCAATTTAGTTTTACTTTGAGATGGTGTCTTACTATGTGCCCTGGCTGTGCAGGAACTCACTATATAGTCCACACTAGTCTTGAATTCTGTGATCTGCCTTCCTCCACCTCCTAAATGTTGGGATTACAGGATGTGCTACTATGACCAGCTGGTAGCACACATGTTTATTCATGTGTGTAAGTGCAGGCACACATGCCACAGAATACATGTGAAGGTTAGAGGATGGTTTCAGTTAGGACAACAGTGTCAGTCCTTGCCTTCTAGCCTGTTGGAGGCGGAGATCTCATGTTCACTGCTGTATAAACAAGGTTAGGTGGCTCAAGAGTTCCCCGTTCTCACTGTAGACACACTGAGATTATAGATACACATGACCAAGAGTTCCCCGTTCTCACTGTAGACACTGGGATTATAGATACACATGACCAAGAGTTCCCCGTTCTCACTGTAGACACACTGAGATTATAGATACACATGACCAAGAGTTCCCCGTTCTCACTGCAGACACTGGGATTATAGATGCACATGACCAAGAGTTCCCCGTTCTCACTGTAGACACACTGAGATTATAGATACACATGACCAAGAGTTCCCCGTTCTCACTGCAGACACTGGGATTATAGATGCACATGACCAAGAGTTCCCCGTTCTCACTGTAGACACACTGAGATTATAGATACACATGACCAAGAGTTCCCCGTTCTCACTGTAGACACACTGAGATTATAGATACACATGACCAAGAGTTCCCCATTCTCACTGCAGACACTGGGATTATAGATGCACATGACCAAGAGTTCCCCGTTCTCACTGTAGACACACTGAGATTATAGATACACATGACCAAGAGTTCTCCGTTCTCACTGTAGACACTGGGATTATAGATACACATGACCAAGAGTTCCCCGTTCTCACTGTAGACACACTGAGATTATAGATACACATGACCAAGAGTTCCCCGTTCTCACTGCAGACACTGGGATTATAGATGCACATGACCAAGAGTTCCCCGTTCTCACTGTAGACACACTGAGGTTATAGATACACATGACCAAGAGTTCTCCGTTCTCACTGTAGACACTGGGATTATAGATACACATGACCAAGAGTTCCCCGTTCTCACTGTAGACACACTGAGATTATAGATACACATGACCAGAGTTCCCCGTTCTCATTGTAGACACACTGGGATTATAGGTACACATGACCAAGAGTTCCCCGTTCTCACTGTAGACACTGGGATGTTAGGTACAAATGCTTCTAAGCAGTGAATTATCTCTTCAGTGCCATATGTAATTTTTTAAAAAATTACTTATTTTTATTTTATGTCTGTTGGTATTTTGCCATGGGTGCTGGGTCCCCTGGGACTGGAATTAGACAGTTGTGAACTAACATGTGGGTGCTGGGAATTGAACTTGGGTCCTGTGGAAGAGTAGTCAGTGCTCTTAACCACTGAGCCATCTCTCCAGCCCCCCAAT
This sequence comes from Peromyscus californicus insignis, assembly GCF_007827085.1. NCBI lineage: Eukaryota > Metazoa > Chordata > Mammalia > Rodentia > Cricetidae > Peromyscus > Peromyscus californicus. Next base: position 138,333,208 of record NW_026294595.1, read on the forward strand.
ATGTAATTTTTTTTTCAAAGCTGAGGACCAAACCCAGGGCCTTGCGCTTGCTAGGCAAGCACTCTACCACTGAGCTAAATCCCCAACCCCAGCCAAAATGTAATTTTTAAAGTGTTTCCTTGGGCAGGTGAGATGACTCAGTGGGTAAAGGTGCTTGCTGCCAAAACTAATTCAACCCCTGGGACCCATGTGATGGAAGGAGAGAACTGACTCTCAGAGTTGGCCTGTGGCTTGCACATTTATACATGTCTGTACACACATACATAAGCACACACACAGTAGGTGATACATAATTAAAACTTTAAAATATAGGACTGGAGAGATGGCTCAGTGGTTAAGGGTACCCTCCTCTTCCAGGGAACCCAGGTTCAGTTTCTAGCCCCTGTAGCTAGAGTTTTCCTGCCTGGCCCATAGTCAGGACAAATCTCTCTCACCTGCCAGTCCCACAGCCACTCAGACCCAACCAAGTAAACACAGAGACTTATATTGGTTACAAACTGTATGGCCGTGGCAGGCTTCTTGCTAACTGTTCTTACAGCTTAAATTAATCCATTTCCATTAATCTATACCTTGCCACATGGCTCGTGGCTTACCGGCATCTTCACATGCTGTTTCTCATCATGGCGGCTGGCAGTGTCTCTCTGACTCAGCCTTCCACTTCCCAGCTTTATTCTCCTCCTTGTCCCACCTACACTTCCTGCCTAGCCAATGGCCAATCAGTGTTTTATTTATTGACTAATCAGCAACACATTTGCCATACAGAACATCCCACAAGCCCCCACATGGCACCTAACAGCCATCTGTAACTCCAGTTCCAGAGAATCAGGCACCCATTTCTGGCCTTCCTCAGCATCAGTCACATGGTGCACGCACATGCATGCAGGCAAAACACCAATACATATAAAATAAATTAAATCTCAAAAAAGTATTTCCTTTTAGACAGCTAACTTGATTTCTTAAAAGATTTGCAGTTTTAAGCAAGTTAACATTCTGAGCTTTTACTTGTTCACTTGTAAAATGAGAATAGTGATAAAGTGTTCATAAAGTGTCTGTGAGGATTAAAGGAAATTAATTCCTTTTTCTTTTTTCTTTTTTTTTTTTAAAAAAAACTTCAGTTATTTTTATTTTTTTTATTTATGTAAGTATTTTGCCTGCATGTATGTACTTATATGTTCTACATGCTTGCCTGGTACCCATGAAAGACAAAGTATCAGACCCCCAGGAATTGACGTCAACGTTGGCTGACGTTGTGAGCCAACATGTGGGTGCTAAGAACTGAATCTGGGTACTCTACAAGAGCAGCCAGCCCTCCTAACCCTGAGCCATTTCTCCACCCCAAGTGGGCTCCCAAGTGAGTTCCAGGAAAAAGGCGCAAAGCTACACAGAGAAACCCTGTCTCGAAAAAAACCAAAAAAAAAAAGTTCCTTTTTCTTGAAGTACTGTTTAAAACGGAGGCAGAGGCAGGCAGATCTCTGTGAGTTTGAGGCCAACCTGGGCTACAGAGTGAGTTCCAGGAAAGGCGCAAAGCTACACAGAGAAACCCTGCCTCAAAAAACCATTAAATAAATAAATAAACAAACCAACAAACAAATAAATAAAAGAAAAGAATATCTGAGTCCCAACATGTTAGCACACACATTTAATTCCAGCACTGGGTGGGGGCGGGCAGAAGCAGAGTTCAAGGCCAGCCTGGGACTGCAGGTCCTGCCCCTAGCTGCTGCTTTGAAGGGTGGTGCTAGGAATCTGAACTCACGTCCTTTTATTTGTGCAACAAGCGTGTCATGGACTGATCCGGCTTCCCAGACCCAAGAAACCTATTCTTGTTTTGACATACTTTTCTGTAGACACAAAGTCCAGCAGTCCACAGGCAGAGAGGGCTGGGCCTTTAACAATGGTACCATAGTTTCTGGACTGCTTACTGCTTTCTTTTCTATTCAGAATTCCTGTCAATCATTTCCACCTGTTGTTTTGTAGCTAGTAAGTCCTGGAGCCAAAAAGGAAATTGAAGGGTGAGGTCAGTCTGATGAGTGTGCTCTGATATATCCTGTCTATATTGTGGAGGTCTGTTTGCCCTCTGCTTCCCTCAGTCCATTGTTAACCCTGTAAAAGGTCTCATGGCATGCATCTATGTCTCCAGGGCCTGGGGTATCTGGCCCCAACACACATTTTTAAATGCATGGATGGGAGTTGGTAGTATTGTGGGGCCTTGTGTATAAACTGCAAGTGGCTTGATGCCCATTACCAACAACAAGCAATGTCCATCAAAAGACTGTTGCAGTTTTCTTGAGAGTTTCTGGATGTGATCTGTGCACCCGTGACAAACCCAAAGATGATCATCAGATTCTGTTGATCTCTTGAAAGAAAATTGTTTGACAATACACATTCTCCGTCGATTCTCAAAGGGATACATAATGTACATTGAGTAGGAGTCACTGAAAGCAGGAAAGTATTTCACTGACATGGAGGAGTCTCATCAGTGTATTTTCATACATTCATGCATATTAATTGCCTTATGTCATATGATTAAATACCTGACATAAATAATTAACCATAAGGGAAGAAGGATTTCATAGTTTCAGGAGCTCAGTCCATGGGCACTTGGCCCCTTGCACTTGGGCAGAACATGGTGATGATAGGAGTGTGTAGCAGAGAACAGCTATTCTCAGCACACAGGAAACGGGGGGGGGGGGGGGGGGGTGATACAGGAAATGGCCAGGGCTAGATACAGCCTCAAGGGCATGCTCCTAGTGACCTACTTCCAGCTAGCTGCTACCCCCTCCCTTTCACCATCTCCCAATAATGCTACCATGTTAGAATCCATCAAGGGATTAAGTTATTCATTTGGTCAGATCCCTCAAGGTCTTAATTGTCTCTGAAAATGCAAAAACACACACACACACACACACACACACACACACACACACACACACACACACCCGAGAGAAAAGAGAGCATGTGTGCAAGCGAGAGAGCAGTGAGTTTCATTCATTACCCAGCTATGTCTTAATCCAGTCAAATTGAAGATCAGAATTGAAGATCACATGTTTATCCCCTTATCTCGCAAACCCACTTGCACTTGTTAGATAAGGTATCCAAGGGTTAGGGATATAGCTCAGGTGGTACTTGACTAACATGCACAAAGTCCTGGATTTGACTCCCAACACTGCATGAATGGGCCATGGCAGGCACACCTGTAATCTTAGGACTTGGGAGGTGAAGGCAAGAGGATTAGAAGGACAAGGCCATCCTCGGTGCATAACAAGTTTAAGGCCAGCCTGGGCTACGTGAGACCCTGTCTCAAAACTAAACAAATAACTGAAAAAAAACTCTGTGATCCAGATATCCCAGCTCTTTGAGACCAGACCCCTGGTTTTATGCCTTGCCCAAAGTCCCCAGGATTCTGTAGAAAGTGTGGCATATGCTTCTCTAGGTCACCTCTGTCCCCCCTCTTTTGTTTCTTTTTCCCTCCCTCCCTCCCTCCCTCCCCGTTCCCTCTCCCTCTCTCCCCCTTTCGTCAGTTTGGGGGTTGGAGCTGCAGGCACTCCAGTTGAACTGTGCTCCCTAGCCACCTTTCTCTGTTCTTGATTTGCCAACTCGGAGTTGAAACTATCTCCTTCTCTTACTTTTTCTCAAGAACAGGGAACACACTCATTAAAGCATTGGAAGTGTTGTTGACTGGTGATTTTGAGGTCTTAAGGAGGGTACCCCAAGTTTCTACCATCCTCCTGGCTCCTTGTTCATCCTCTTCTTTATAACCCGCAGACTGGCCCTGTAACCCCAGTTCTTCCTTTGTGTCCTGAAGAGCCAATTTGAGAGCTGCAGCTTTTATTTCTATTACATTTTGCAGCACTAAACTCAAATGGTGCTTTGCTGGGAGATCCATCCATGTGGCGGGAGCCTGCTTGGATGGCAGATAGGATTTTAAAGAGCTTTCTCGTATGTGTGTTGTAAGATCTTGAATTTTATGAGGCCATCCCATAAATCCCCTAGGTAGTTTTTGTTTGTTTTTTAAGTAATGCTCTTGTAACTGTGTCACTGGCACAATGAATAGAACCTGGAAATACTTTGGAGATCTTGTTTTCACCTAGAACAAAAGAATTTTTTTAATCGTTGTGTGTGTGTGTGTGTGTGTGTGTGTGTGTGTGTGTGTGTGTGTGTGTGTGTGTGTGTGTGTAACAGAGGACAGACAGCAGCCTGAGGAAATAGAGTCTCTCCTTTCACCCTGGGAGTCCTGGGGATTGAATTTAGGTTGTCAGCCTGGTGGACTGGTGGTGCCTTCACCCAACTAAGCGGTCTCTTAAGTCCCCAAAAAACTGTGTTTGCTTTCTTTGTCTTTGTCTTTTTCTTTGTCTTCTTTTTCTTTTTCTTTTTCTTTTCCTTTTCCTTTTCCTTTTCCTTTTTCTTTTTCTTTTCCTTCCTTCCTTCCTTCCTTCCTTCCTTCCTTCCTTCCTTCCTTCCTTCCTTCTTTTCTTATTTTTTGTTTTGTTTTGTTTTTTTCATTCAGGGTCTCTCTGGCTGTCCTGGAACTGACTGTGTAGGCCAGGCTGATCTCAAACCTGGAGATCCGCCTGCCTCTGCCTCTGGGATTATAGGTGTGAGCCACTACCCCCTGGCTAGGAACTGTGTTTTGTTTTGAGATCACACTAAGCCAATTCCAGTTCCTGTTACTGTCCCCAAATTGTTTTCTCCTCTGTGTGTGTTCCTTCAGTTTGATTCTCTCCATCCTTGCTTTGTTTTTCTTTTGTGATGCTGGGGATCAAACCCAATGCCTTGTGGATGCTGGCCAAGTGCTCTGCCCCTGAGTTCCACCTCCACCCACCCTCTTTTCCTGAAGAGTAATGTCTTATTTTTTCATGGATATGGTCTTAACATGCACTTCTAAAAAATTAAGGACTTGTGCAAGTACATAATTTAATGGATGCCTCTTGCTATCCGACATCCAGCAATGTCCTCATTTGGCAATTTGGTATTTTGTATGTCCTTTTACAGATGTAAATGGCTCTAGGAACAGCAACAAAACGTAAACTATGAACTGGGTACATCAAATAGTCTCAGTTAATCCTGAGTCTCTGAGATGAGGCCTCTGCTTTACCAAACAAGTAGACTTGAGGTTTGTGGGTAGCTGGTGACTTGTGTAAACATGTCACCAACACTTTCTTTATAAACACTGTTACTGATGGATGTATCTACGTAGGTGTTCTTGTCTGGTTATCTTTGTGTGATAAATATCCACACTGAGAACCACTGGGATAAGAAGTGCACATTGAAAGCTGGGTGGGGCCATAAAAGGTAGAGCATTTACCTAGGGTTCCTGAGGACCTGGGTCTCATCCTCAGCATTATAGTAATAGTATAGTTGGGCATGGGGGCACATACCTTAATCTCAGCACCCTGGAGGCTGAGGCAGGAGGCTTGCCACATATCTAAGGCCACTCACTTCTGCACAGTGAGCTTCAGGTTAGCTAGGGCTATGTAGTAAGATTCTGTTTCAGAACAAAAAAAATAAAATGTAAGGTTTGTTGGAACCCTTCCATTTTGTCTTCCAGTGAGTGTATTAGCAAGAAGAAAGGGTAGGAGAACAGGCCAGGCCTTCTAAAGGCCAACTGTGTCCCTCTGCAGAAACTGCTTGTCCAGCATCTCTCTTCACACTTGATGTCCTTTCTTCACTTACTAGCCTTTTCTTTTGGGTGGCTGCATTGTGTGATAGAGCTGCAAGGTTCCAACATAAATAGCCACTCTGCGTATGGACCTAACAACAACCATTTTTCTCACTTCAGAGTTAGACAGTCCCTAATCCTAAAAACAAAGCAGCTTTTAGAGGTAGCAAATTTTTCCAAACAGACTCTTTCATTGAACACACTTTGAATTAAAGCTATAGAAGGGTCTGCACGCTTTTTATTGTAGCCCTGCCTTTCTCCTATATGGGCGTGCAGTGAGCTCCAGAGGTGTTGGCAATCCTGCACTGACTGCTTCTGCTCTGGAGTCGGTGTAATGTTTCTGCTGTTTGTTTGGCACGCATATGTGATTACATATTTGTGGATCACTTCTGAAAACTTTTATCCTCCTACACAAACTGTGTTATAAGAAATGTTCTCTGTATAGGTCTTGAGCTGGACTTGGCAGCATTATAGCAACACAAACATACTGATTACAATCATTCTGAAGCATTTGTCTAATTATTTTTTATCAATAAAAACTTGGGAGTCAGATACCAGGGTAAGAACCTGAATGATCAGAGAAGTGGCAGAGAAGCAAGCAGTGGCCTCTTTCTCTCGTTCCTTGATCCAAGAGGGCCGAGATTTTTTTCTAAGCCCCACCCTACTTCCTGTGTCTCTCTGTATGTCCTCAGTCCTCCAAAACCTCTATGGATAATTTTGATCAGCTAGTAGCTAGCTCTGCCCTCTGATTCAAAGTAAACTTTATTGTCGGTCTCGGGAAGTGTCAAAAGTGTGATCAAAATATCCCATATATTTCCCCCTTTTTGTCTAAATAAAAAAGGAAAGGTTTTAACTCTAATACAGTAAAACTATATACAGTATACAGTAAGAACAATTATCAGGGGAGATTACATTCACAGTATCCAATCCATTTGCATTCGGTAAATTTGGAGAAATTGAGAAATTATTTCATTATCTGTCTTATCTTGGTGAGTCCAAAGTTTTATATCTAAACCATTTTCTATCATAACTTGTATTCCCATCTTACAAATATCTTTTTAGACCTAAAAACATCTTTTTAGAGAAACAACTTAAACTTTTGTGGTTTTCAACCTTATAAACTTTACATCTCTTATGTAAGTTTATTTTTTGAATTTGGTAACAAGGAAAACTTTAACTATAACTGTCTCATCTTCAACTCCATCAAAGACCTGAGAAGGATATATTATTACCTGAGTAAACAGGAAGTGCAAAGCAAACAACTTCCAAAACTATAGAAATGACAGAGACAGCTGGCTGCCTGGACAGTCACCTAAGGTTCCTCTGCAATGTTGGGGCATCTATCTTTGGCCTAACAGACTTTTCTGTGAAGCAGAAATTTCGAAGGACTGTCTTACTTTGCTTGGCAAAGTTTAGCAGTCACTTTCTTTTGTGTCCTGTTTGTCCAATTTGGACAGTACACTGTCAGCAGTTGAGACAAGAGCTGTTTCTTGTCCAGTGGCTAACTTTGCCATAATAAAAGCAAACTCCATATGGAGGTTCTTCAGTGCTCATCATCTTCTCTGAAATAGATTGGAGCTGTCAGGAGCAGATGTCTCACTGTCATGAAAAGCATTATTATTACATCTTTTTTTTTTTTTTTTTTTTTTTTGGTTTTTCGAGACAGGGTTTCTCTGTGTAGCTTTGCGCCTTTCCTGGAACTCACTTGGTAGCCCAGGCTGGCCTCGAACTCACAGAGATCCGCCTGGCTCTGCCTCCCGAGTGCTGGGATTAAAGGCGTGAGCCACCACCGCCCGGCTTATCATTACATCTTAAATGCTATATTTTATAGGCCTCTGAAGTATTTGAAGACCATCTGTCTATCTAAAATATATCTCTGCTTAACCTTGACAACATACCAACATGGCCACAAACAAATTTGATTGTTATAGATGACTAACTACTAACCTACATTCCTTAATACACACACATACACACACACACATATTGTTTGTTTGTTTGTTTTTGGTTTTTTTCGAGACAGGGTTTCTGTGTGTAGTTTTGGTGCCTGGCCTGGATCTTGCTTTGTAGACCAGACTGGCCTCGAACTCACAGAGATCTGCCTGGCTCTACCTCCTGAGTGCTGGGATTAAAGGCGTGCGCCACCACTGCCTGGCTCCTTAATTATCTTAAACAGTTTGTAATAATAGCCTTTAAAGACTAGACCTTTACATTACATTTTAAAACAAGCTGCATAGGTACAATATCTTAAACGAGTAGAAACATATGTAAAGTATGTTAAAAGAAAAATAACCTTAAATTTGTTTCAACATACAAAAATATCTTAAACAAGAGTAGAAACATATATACAGTATAACAAAAATAACCTTAAATTTGTATCAATAAACAAAAATCCATACCAATGTAAAATAAACCTAGTAGTTGCTTTTTTAGTTTAAAAGTAGATTCAGTAATCTCCCTTTTATCCTATCATTCCTATATCCCCTTTTTTCTTTTCAGATTGAGATCCCTGAGTCTAATCTCCTTTGCTTAGTTTCCTCCATGACTGTGACCAGTAACAACTTGCAACTAATCCCCCTAAACGATGATAAACATCCATAATCAACTGAATGACCAAAAACCACCCACCCCACCTCTTGGGAATGTGGGTGTTATGTTCTTAAAATTATTTTCTGTTGTCTGGAGGGGATGACATCTTTAGGAGACCCTGAGAAAACTGAAAAGAATGCTCAAGTCCTGGGCAAGCTAGCTGTGTCATTTGTTGTCCAGTCTCTGTGTATTGGGAAACTGCAAGGTTTATTTGAAGTCCTAGCGGTAGTAGCTGGACCATCTCAGCTAGTGGCTTTGAAGTTGTTTTGGATGTAGAATTTTGAGGAAACTGTAACAGGTATTCTGAGAGGCTGTATCACTTGGGCTACTTGTCTTCATTGGTGTCTGGTCCTTTTGTTCAGAACACACAAACTTTTAAAGGTAACTTGTATAACTGCATTAACACAAGGAATGTGCATTGTGTACCAGTCAGTTAAAGATGATTTTTTTGTTTTATGTTTGAGCAGATAAAAGGTGTCTTTCAACTTGGTAAGTTTGTTTGGACTGTATAACCAAACCTCTATCCATGCCATATGAAAGGATGACATATAATAATAAGTCATGAGGACTCTGTAGCCAACAAGATTTGTCATGTCTCATTCAGACTCAGAGCTGTTCCCATAGTAGAGGAATCAGCATATATATCAACTGCCCTTTAGTCTTTTTTGGTTCCTTTTTTCATGTCTGTAGTCAAGATTTTCAGCAGGTCTCCCCCAATCAAATTTGATCTTCATTAATTTTGAAGAAATCCATAACTTTTTGTTTCCTGTGGAAACAAAGCCACAGCCTCTCCCCCAACACAACACACTTCCTGACTTCCATTAAAGCCAAGACATCTCTAAAGTATATAGACTGGTGTAGCTAGAGTTTTCCTGCCTGGCCCACAGTCAGTACAAATCTCTCTCACCTGCCAGTCCCACAGCCGCTCAGACCCGACCAAGTAAACACAGAGACTTATATTGGTTACAAACTGTATGGCCGTGGCAGGCTTCTTGCTAACTGTTCTTACAACTTAAATTAATCCATTTCCATTAATCTATACCTTGCCACATGGCTCGTGGCTTACCGGCATCTTCACATGCTGTTTCTCATCATGGCGGCTGGCAGTGTCTCTCTGACTCAGCCTTCCACTTCCCAGCTTTATTCTCCTCCTTGTCCTGCCTACACTTCCTGCCTAGCCAATGGCCAGTCAGTGTTTTATTTATTGACTAATCAGCAACACATTTACCATACAGAACATCCCACAGCAGACTGGTTTATTTCAGCAGTCCCTTTCATAATCCAATGTCTCTCAGCAGCTGCTGTTCACTCATTAACATTCAAAAAACTCAGTCAGCAAAACATACAGGATCCAGATGCCCTGTGTATTTTCCATCTTTATGTGACTTTTTTCTTTTGTATTACTTTACTTTCTCTTTAAAGGCTTTATTTTATTATTTTTTAACTATTTTTTCTATGACTGTCTATACCCGTTTTTTACTGTAACTGTTAAAAATTTTTCTCGATCTGGACCACTTTACTGCATGCCTGCAGCCTTCTCTAACTGCATGAGCCAAGCCTTAAACTTGCTGTGTGCCTCCACACATGACACTGCCTGGCTCAAGCCTGCATGCAGTGCCTGGGAGCTGTGTCTCTGTTTGTGTCAGCCCACCTGAGAGACTGTGGGATAGGAAGCCATGTTTGGCTCTGTGTTTGTGTGTTTGGAACTTTTTTTTTAAAGCTTTCTCAGGTCCTATGTGGGAATACATGCCCCGTGTTGGGTGCCAACCTGTGCTTATTGAATTATTCTTTATCAATAAAAACTCAGGAGTCAGATATTGGGGTAAGAAGCTAAATGATCAGAGAAGCAGTAGAGAAGCAACCAGTGACCTCCTCTCTCCTTCCTCGATCCAAAGGGGCTGAGAATCTTTCTAAGCCCCACCCTACTGCCTCCTGTGTCTCTCTATATGTCCTCAGTCCTCCAAAACCTCTATGGATAATTTTGGTCAGCTAGTAACTAGCTCTGCCATCTGACAACTTTATTGTCAGTCTCGGGAGTGTCAGAGTGCAATCAAAATATCCCACAACATCAGTCAGATATTGTTTGGCCATTTATGGGATCTTTAAGCACTATTAAAGAATGTATATGGATTAGGATTTATGATTTAAGTCTTAAAGGATATATGTATTTCAAACTCATAGATAGATGAATTAAAAGTCACATGCTCTTGAAATGTGATTTCTTTTTATAATCTTTTGAAGCTCAGCAACTCAAGTTAGATATCCTGAGGGCAACACATGTTGAGGGACCTGGGGGTGGTGTGGGGAGGGAATGTGTTTGTTGAAATTGTCCAGGAGCAAAGCTCGGCTCACTTGAAGCCCAGAGATTTGTCATCCAAATATGTGCAGATTGCTGATGCTATAAATAGTTTGAACTCAAGTAAACAGCCTCTTCCCCTAGCTGCTGTTTGGCCATTATTCACATGCCAGAACAGGCTGGGAACAGCAGTGGAACCAGGCTCAATGCATTGCACCCAAATCCTGGCCTTCTCTGCTTGGGGGAGCCGTCGGCTTCTCCACGCTTGAAGTGACTGGAGTCAGGTGTTTGCCCACTCTAACTCCGCACACTGGACTTCCTCTCTGGCCACCCTGTTGTGGGGCTTTGTCAACTTGCCACTGCTCTAGACCAGCCCTAGATATTGGCAAGAACTAAAAGCCCTGAGCCACATGACCGACTAAAGCAGATTTAGGAGGCACAGGCGGTGTCTTTGCAGAGCAGAGGTACACACGGCTTTTTCTTTTGGAACCCCAAAAGAGTGGCCCCGCTTGTCAGAAGTGCTCTGTGCCAAGAGCTGGTGTATGTGCCAAGGTCTGACTGCTGGCATTTCCAGAGCCCCTCAAGACCCTTGCAGAATGCTGACAGAGCAACCCTAAGACATTCCATAGTTGGTTACTCTGTTTCCTTTGCGTGGGTGGGTAGGGTGGGGTGGGGGAGGGTGTCTCTCTCCCTCTCCTGTCTCCCTCCTGCTTTTGATCTCCCTCTGTTGTATTCATTTACAGTGGCTGTGGGTCAAATGCCCATGGAAGGGGGAGGGGCAGATGAGAAGGAAAACAAACCGATTACCCAAGGTCATCCTCTGGAAGGAAGGCAGGGCTACTAGGACCCCACATCTCTCCCCGATGTTCATGTTGCTCCTACAGCATTTTCAGACTGGTCGTTTTTATTCCACCACAGTTCACCAACTTGTTCCAAAGCCTTCTGATTGGCAAACACCCTCCCATGAAGAGCCTGTTTGCTTGAGTACTGATAAGCATCAAAGTTTTCTGAGAACTAATTAAAATTCCTATTAAGTTACAAAGGGCCACAGCCTTTCCCATCTGACATAAAGAGCTATGTCCAGTAGAGTTCTATAACCCCGTCCCCATGGAAATAGCATGCACATAGATTGGCTCTGCCCCTTTGGGGAAAGGCAGTTAAAACCACCCAGCATTTTGGTAACAAAGCCAGTAAGTCCACCCTCTGATCTGGTGGACTAGAGTGTTCCCTTTATCAGGCTGGTGGGATGTCTGTTTTAATAATAGCATTGGCCGCTGGGCGATGGTGGCGCATACCTTTAATCCCAGCACTCGGGAGGCAGAGACAGGCGGATCTTTGTGAGTTCGAGGCCAGCCTGGTCTACAGAGCGAGATCCAGGAAAGGTGCAAAGCTACACAGAGAACCCTGTCTTGAAAAACCAAAAAAAAAAAAAAAATAGCATTGGCTCATGTGTGACATTCATTCTGACTTAGGAGCCAAGAGCCATGGTTTCTAATTCTGGCCCTTTTGTTTTCAAGCTGTGTGACTTTAGGCATGTTACAAAACTTCTCTGTTTCATCTTCTTATTGAGAAAGAGAATAATAATAATTCTTCTAGGGGTGTCGTGAGAAAGTAGATGATGTACAACAATGAGAGCTAACATCTGCCTAGTACTTGGTCTGTACTGACCGTTGTCTCAGTTCCCATGAAAGCATCACTTCTCATAATCCTAAAATGGAGCCACTAGCATCTCATTTTATAGTTGGGAAAACAGAGAGAGAGACAGAGAGAGACAGTTATGGAGGACCCAGATCCTGTGTCTGACTCCTGATGGTGCTCACGGTCCCTGCCTAGGTCTCCTTACTTCTCACAGGCGAGAGTGGAGAGGTTTGCCCATCTCCCTGGTGGAGCACACTGCAGAGGCAACATTCTTGTTATCTAGCCTAACCATTGCTGGGTTTGTCCCTAAGGACAGTTAAATTCTCATACTTGTTTATCTTATCTAGTAGTTTATGTTGTCTCTTTTCATGTCCCCTGGGATGCCTTCAGTGAGTTCTTTTGGGTTTTCTCCCAGAGAAATGTCTTAGCTTCACTGTGAGGGCCCAGGAGCCCACAAGGCCAGTCAGGCATTTTGGGCCTGTAGGAGAAGGGGTTTCTTCCTGCTCAGGCATGTGGCTGGTAGCCTGGAGTAAAATGCTCCAAGATGAATTTGATAATAAACTCTGTACACACTGACGTCCAGTGGGATTTCAGGCAGGAAAGACACCCAGGTTATCATTTCAGTGATGAAGCCAAAGTCCAGTGACTTGCTTGAGGCAGGGCCAAGATCTGCAGCCAGTGCTCCAGGCAGCAGAGCAGTGCTGTGTCCCAGCCTTTCCTGTGTGTGTGTGCGCGCGCGCGCGCGCGCGCGCGCGCGTGCGTGCATGAGGACATTAGGACACGCACATACTGTGCCCAGCACACTCTTAGAAAGCTGGAGAGATGAAGCACCTTGGAGGACTGGGCAGAGAGGAAGAGATGGAGGAGGATAGAGAGGTTTCCTGCCTAATTTAGCACTTATACACCAAAGAAATGAATGGAAGCACAGCAGAGTGCAGGCAGCCAGTCTTCCCAGTGACTGAGAAGCAGAGGGACTTACGCCTGGAGTCCTGGCACTGACCCGCTGCATAGGAAGCCTTTTGTCACTGAGGCCTGAGTGTTGAAAATTGAAGGAAGGATGTTTGACAAATGTGACGGGCCTGGGATTCAGTTCCAGCCCCCCGGCTCATTGTCTAAAGGAAATAGATCTCTCCTGTGGACAGAGATGGAAACTGAGCAAGTGGGTTGAGTGGTTGACATCATCAGGCCGAGAATTGGATTACAACAAATGGGGACTTACTTGGCCAGAGATGTGGGAAACACCCTCCAAAACCTCGAAGTGCTTTTCATTTAGGAGACAGAGAGAGAACGGGCAGGAACAAGCTGCCTGCTGCTCTCTGCACGGCCCTTCTTGAACTCGGGCTTCTTACTCTACCTTCCGTTCTGACCCAGGACCTCTGCACTTGGAGGAGACTTGGCTCCTGTGAGTACAACCGCACTGTCTGCCCCACCCCAGCCTGCCGCCCACAGAGGGTCTGTTTCTATGCTATGATGGTGGACAATTGCTTCAGACATTACAGCTTTGTCTGCAGCTGTCCAGGGCTGCAGAGTGGGAGCCTCATTCTCCCAGGTAGGCTCCATTCCCACTGGAGGCTTTCTCACCACATAGCTTCAGAAGTCTCCACAGCCTTCAGAGCACCTCCTTGTCCACATACAGGCTAAAAAGCCAAGTCTAACTGTAGAAATTGCTATCTGTAAAATTCTAATAGTTTTCTGATTACAGAGGCTTTTTAAAATTTCAATTAAAAAAGTTTTACAATTCTTGAAAGACATTTCTCACACACATAAATTGGTTTATTAAAATTCCTAATCCTCTCAAGTGCTGGTAATATGTTAAATATGTTAAATTTCGGATACCAACTTGTCTAGGTTCATAAAGGCATCTCCATGTACTGTAACAATTGTGTGGAGAGCTCCAGTCTCAGAAAGAGTGATCTTTAACCTTGGCTTTCTGCTTTCTTCCTTGACCATATAAGCCCTTACTCTTTCCTTCTCTTGGAATCTGTTTTCAGGTTTTTAAACAAGGCAGGTCACTCTGTGCAGAGAGGAAGGGAGGGGCCCTTGTTACTCAAAGATCCCTCTGTGGGTCTCATCTGAGGTCCTCAGGTGGCTAGAGATGGCTTATGGCGTAGTGTGGCCCATCTCCCCAGTTAGCAAATTAAAGAGAGGTGATATTTGAAAATTACTATATTTTTATGTGTGTGAGTGTTTTGCCTGCATATATACTCAGAATCTGCCTGTACTACTTTCATGTCCAGTGCCTGCAGAGGCCAGAAGTGGAGTTACAGACAGTTTTGAACCAAGCAGGTTAAATATACTTGAGAAGTTGTAGTTAAAAGGAAAATATTGGAAAGCAAAAGCAGGGTTAGACTAGGTGTAGCTCAGGGGAAGCACTTGTCACCATGTACACGGCCTCCCAGGTTTCCATCAGAAAAAATAAAGCCACCATGTAGTAAGGAGCCGTCCTCGGGGAAGTATATGGCCTGAGCAAGGGTTGGATACACTTGGACATAAGTTTTCTCATTTGAACATAAATGAGGGGACAAAACCAGATGATTGTGTGTATGTTTCTTTCTTCTGAGGCTGACCATTATAGCTTTTGAAGCAAAGTGCCCTAGGTTTTCAGTATTCCAAAATGGCTAAAAACTGGCTGGGTGGCAAAATCAAGAGGATACTGGGCAGGAGACATGGCTCAGTGAGTAAGGTGCTTGCTTCTGTAAGCACAAGGACCTGGGTTCAGATCCTAGCTTGTATGAAAAAGTCAGGTTTAATGGCAAGTGCATTTATGTCCGAGTCCTTGGAGGCCAGAGGGCACTGATAGCATCCCTGGAACTGGAGTTAAAGGTGTTTGGGAGCTACCTGGGAGCTGGGAACCAAACCTGGGGCCTCTGGAAGAGGATAAGTGCTCTTAACTGCTGAGCCATCTTTCTGGCCTTAACAATTCCATTTCAGCTGAAAACCTACCACTCTAGTTTTTAATTTGGCAAGAAAGATGAGAGATGGGAGGGGAAGGAAAAGTTCCCTGTACTTGCCTCTGTGCCCTTTCTTTTAGTCTGGTGTCCTGGCCACTACTGCTGCCGGGAAAGGATGTCCACAGCTAGGATGCAAACAAAGCAAAGGTCACTTGTCCTTCCAGGTCTTGTTAATTCCTTATCTTAGGGCCATCACAGACCCCAGTCCTCAGGAGGATGTATTGTTTGGAAACCGTTTGAAGTAAGGTCAGGATTAGAGGGAGAGCTCTCGCAGCCACTTGGCATATCTTAAAGCTGCAGGCTTTCCCAGTGGCTGTGCCATCCGAGGTGGACTCTAGCTACCCGGTAGCAAGGACACTGGGAGGCTAGGCCTTTCTTCTCGGCCTCAGCTCCCAGCCTGGCCCCTTGAGCTGGGGAATCTGGGTAGGGACCATCCGTCTTTCTAAGGAGGTAATGAGGCCATGATGCTCTGATTTTTTTTTTTTTTTTTTTTTTTTTTTTTTGGTTTTTTTTTTTTTTTTTTTTTTGGTTTTTCAAGACAGGGTTTCTCTGTGTAGCTTTGCGCCTTTCCTGGAACTCGCTTTGGAGACCAGGCTGGCCTCGAACTCACAGAGATCCGCCTGGCTCTGCCTCCCGAGTGCTGGGATTAAAGGCGTGCGCCACCACCGCCCGGCTCGCCATGATGCTCTGAAAGGATGGGGCGGGCTGCCTGGTCTCTGCCAGGAAGCAGGAATGGACAGTGGTGAGTGGTATGCCTTCTTCATATGCAAGGTGAGGATGGCTTTAGTTTCTTGTTTGTGCTATCAGAGCACCATTACAGGGCTCTTCCTGACACCTGTCACCCTGGTGGTGAGTGTAGGGCATCTTAGGAGTAGAGGCAGGCTGTGGAAGAGACTGTGTGTTGAGCTCTTGAGTGGGTTTCCTGTCTTCCTCAAGTGTGTGTTACATGCGAGGCCGGGCAGCTCAGCTCAGCTGATTCCTTTTCATCTTACAGCAGTGATGTGAGTGAGAGGTATTCTCCATCTTACAGAAAAAGGTGCAGAGATGGGGACCGACCTGCTCAAGTGTTCACAACTTGCAGGCGATAGAGGTAGAGTGCTGAATGAGAATAGGCAGTCCCTGCCAGCCTTGAACTTGCCCCTGAGCTGCTGTCCTGTCCATATCACCTTCCTGGGGCTCAGTTTCTCTCCTGTCCATATCACCTCCCTGGGGCTTAGTTTCTCTGTCTGCTTGAAGAGGGGCATTATACCAGAGTCAGAAGGCAGAGTGGTGTTTTAGTCTAACTCAGCTGCTTAGGCCATGTGCTTCGCTTCATTACTGTCCCCGCTTAGTTTGCTATACATTCTAGTCTGTTGTCTGGCTCCTGGCCCTTTGCCACTGTGGGTTTCTGTGATCCCTGGGTTTGTTGGTGTCTAGTCTGCCTATGCTTTCAATCTAGAGTTTGGTAGGAAGGCAGGGAAGAGCACCATTTCACTCCTTAGCTCAGATGCCCTGGACAGACCTTCACTCCTCCTTTAGAACCCGTCCGCCTTTGGGCAAAGCTGGGATCACACTCAAACCTATCACACAGGGTGTCGTGGGGGTGGATGAAATACAGTAGATTAGCACCTGTAGATTGGTACCAAACTCTTAAGCTGGGCATGGTAAGTCACACCTGTAATCCCAGCACTTGAAAAACTAAGGCAGGAGAGGATCATTGTGAGTTTTAGGCTATCCTCAGCCTCAAACCTATGTAGAGTGAGTTCCAGGCTAGTGCTGCCACAACCACCACCACCAAAAATGACAAAACAACAAAATAAAACCAAACTGCATGCTCTAAACTGCTGTTTTACTACAGTAGGAGAATGGTAGTGCACTCACAGGGTGGTGTCTATGTGAGGCACCCAGGACTGCCTCTTGGCTCTACAAACCAGGTTTCAGGGCTGCTTCCTGTCACTTGGACACCTAATTCTGAACTTCAGTCAGCTGTCAGCATGGAGGCAGGAAGAAGAGGTGGGTGCTACTGCCTGGGAGCTGGAGGAGGAAGCGGTGGGCGCTGCGGCTGTGAGATGCTGAGCCCACCCAATCTACTCAGCTGAGCTCCAGGTGCCAGAAGTGATTGCTAAGTGGAGTCAGAGGTGGAAACTCTTGGAAACAGTTATTACTCAGGGCTCAAGGCTGTGCTCACCACCTCCTGGAAACCCAGTGTGCTTAGAACACTGGCCTGGCTTCCTCTAGAAAGCATGGTTTCTCTGGGAGTTGCACTCAGCTGTGAGGCCAACAAATTATGAATTGCAGATTAGAACAAATCACTATGAAGCCAGCCTTTCCCAAATGTAAGAGAAGCTTTGTTGATGTTCGAAGAAATTACTGCTTCCATTTGGCTCTTTAGGACAGGGTTATGGACCTTTAGAGCCCCAAAGAAAGGAAGTGTCTGGTGGTTAATGCACACTTGTGTCCCAGGGCTCTAGGTCAGCTCTGTATAATGCTTTATAGATGTGGTCTCCACTATTCTGTAAATGTGTATTGAGGTCTCATATTGTTGTAGAGTTTGAATGCACTGGGAAAGACTAAAGACTTAGACTCAATTTGTCAATTTGAGTTCAGATTAAATGAATTTATTCTTACTTCTAGCAGAAGGACAACAGCCTTAGAGCCAAGTCAGGAGCTTGTAGTGACGGAGGGGGCTAAAGGGAGGGTTTAGAGAGGTGGACCCCAGAGGTGGGCATCACAGTTATCTCGTGCTCTGTGGAATCCACAGCTGGAGGAGAAAAGGCTCCACTCCCTCAGTTGTTTGTCAGAGGTAAAGAGACCATCTCATCCCAGACCCAGAGCCATAGCGGGTTTACAAAAGCCAGAGCACAGTGGTTAATTCCTTCACAATGGTAAAGGTAACGCCAGTTTTCTTATCTCACATGGCCAACACTTGCAGGCCACTAGGATCTCACGGGCAGTTCAGGACAAAGATCAACAGCTATTAGGGGGTGCCTGGTACTGGGTTAAGTCCTTAGCCACCACAGGGGAGTCCTGTATAAATTGTCAGTTGTATAAACTAGTAAACCAGACCACCCAGGGCAACCGGAAAGAAGGGTCATTAATGACTGGGATAGAGTGGTTTCTTCCTGGGCATGCTGTAACACAGTGCCATCAGGTTAGGGCTGTCTGTCACATTCCCACAGTGCTGAGCACTGGGCTAGAAAACTAGGTGATTACAGACCCAGCCTTAGCTGTTTTCTCTTCCTTCCCACCCCTCTTCTTTTTGAGACAGGATCATGTCTAGTCCAGGCTGGCTCAGACTCCCTAGGTAGCTGAAGCTGGCCTTTACTACTCTTCCTCCCACATTTATAATTTGTAGGTAAATGCTACCAGGTCCTGCTCAGAATTCCACACGGTTCCTGGGTTGTTACTATAGTTTGTTGTGTTTTGTTTTGTTTTAAGTGAAGCATTGATGTTTAAACCAAGTTCATAGCCGGGTGGTGGCACGGCGGCAGCGCACGCCTTTAATCCCAGCACTCGGGAGGCAGAGCCAAGCAGATCTCTGTGAGTTCAAGGCCAGCCTGGTCTACAGAGTGAGATCCAGGACAGGAACCAAACCAAAAAAAAAAAAAAAAACCCCAGCTTCATGCCAGGCAAGCACCCTGCCACAGGGCTACCCCCCAAGCCCTGTGATTCAAGGCAGACAGCGGGAGTGAACAGTTACCGTGGCATGTGCCGTGTGGACAAACAAGACATGTGGAGGGCTGTGGAGCGCTAGGCAGTGGGGCCGCAGAGGCTCTGAGCTCTGGCTGCTCTCAGCCCCCACTCTTCCTCCAGTTCCTGTGCTGACAGCTGGCAGCTCTTGGGCTGGGAGCAGCTGCAGCTACTGCTGCAGCCAAGACACTTGCTCCGTCACCTTCCTGTCTGTCTCCCATGCTTCAGAGGAATGGTAGAAACTCTTCCTCACAATACAGGGTCCTTCCTGGGATGGATGGCCCCAGATTGGGAACCCCAACTATAGGGGTGAGTAACTTGGAGTCTACAGTCAGCAGTGGATTTTCTGTTGGTTTGTTTCTATAGCATTGATTGTGATGTTCTTCCTTCTCCAGTTACAAATTTAGAACATATTTAAGGAAAGAAAGCTAGACAGTGCAGAAAAATACTTGAAATAAATCACCATTCAGTCTTTCACTTACCTGGTATCTGTCTACATATCCCTCTCACCGTCTTCTGCTCAGACCGCCATGTTTCTCCCTGGGCCTGGGGTCCTGTGCATTTGTGTATCCTGGAGGCATGTGTGTTCTGGTGGTGTCCACTATACAGGCAGAACTACCATTTGATTGGGTAGGGGCTGCCACCTCCATTTGTCCTGCCCTGCTAGTTAAAATCTGGGTGTTAAGCCTCCTGAATGGTGCTGTTGTGAGAATATGAAGGGGGGGGTAAGACCTTTTAAGTTTTTATTTTAATTTGTTTGTTTTGAGACAGGGTCTCACTATGTAGCCCTGGCTGGCCTGGAATTTTATGTGTAGACCAGGCTGGTCTCAAACTCAAATCCCTCCCTCGTGCTAGGATTAAAGGCATGCACCACCATGCCTGGCCTTGGCCAAGATCTTTTTTAAAGAGCTTCTTGGGCTGAATAGATGGCTCATGGCTCAGCTGTTAAAGGCTAGGCTCATAAACAAAAATATGGAAAAGCTTCTGTGCACACACACAGGCACAGACACACACACACACACACACACACACACACACACACACACACACACACACACCAGGTTACCAGCCAAGATGGTAGCCAACCATACAGTTACTGAAAATTTTTGAATTATGACCTAGAAAGTGTCTGGATCAGAGCTTCATAGGCTCTCCCCACATTTGTCTCTGTCTCTCTGTCTGTCTCTTTCACACACACACACACACACACACACACACACACACACACACACACGAAGCACACACATAATAAATTTTGAAATTAAATGTACAAGAAAGTAACAGAACAAGAAATTAAAAAACAAAAACAAAACAACTTCCAGCAGTTAAAGAAATAAAAGGAAGGCAGGTGTGGTGACACACGCCTTTAATCCCAGCACTCAGGAGGCAGAGGCAGGCGGATCTCTGTGAGTTCGAGGCCAGCCTGGTCTACAGAGTGAGCTCCAGGACAGCCAGAAGTGTTTCACAGAGAACCCTGTCTTGAAAAAAATAAAAAAATAAAAAACCAAAAATAAAAACAAACAAACATACAAACAAGCCCTGTTTCAACAAAGCAAACCTGTTGTCGTGTGTCCCCAGAGAGTGGTGGCAAGCCTGAAAAGGCAGAAAAGAAAGCGTATCATTGAGGCCACACTTTCAGTTCATGTTGAGGACATTTCTTGTGGTCGGCCAATATCCATTCACCACTTGTAGTGGGTGTGGTGATAGATGGGTGGTGTGAAAGAACACAGGAATGGCCCTTCCCAAATGAAGTTCACCCAGCGCAAGATTCGGTGTTCAGGCTGCATGAACAGGCTAAATGAGATACAGGAGAGTGTGGGCCATGGCTTCCTCCAAGAGGTGGTGCTGGAACAGAGTCAGGAGGCCTTGACGCCATGAGCCAAGGGGTAAGGGATAAGGTTAAAGGATAGCATGGAGCCGGAAGACTAACCCAGGGAGGGAGAGGAGCCCCCAGGGAGGGAGAGGAGCCCCAGGGAGGGAGAGGAGCACCCAGGGAGGGAGAGGAGCACCCAGGGAGGGAGAGGAGCAGGAGAGCAAGAAGATTGGAGGCAGGAAAACCTGTAGAATGTTCAGGAAGCTGAAAGGCCGTTGTAGGCAAAGCATAAGGAGTGGGGTGAATGAGGGGGTGGGGGGAATGAGGGGGTGGGAGGGAATGAGGGGGTGGGGGGGAATGAGACTGCTGAAGGTTAACAGTGCAGCAGGCCTGAACACGTCGTGGCCTGCATGGTGGTTGCTGCCATGAAGAAGCATAGAGGGCAAAGGCTGAGTGCAGTGAGAAGCAAAGCAAATATGCATTGTAGGGTATGTGAAGATGGGAGATGCCATTGCTGTTTCATTGAAATCTTTACTATCAATTAAGACAAAGTGAGAAGCAAAGCCCTGGAGCAGAGGAGAGCAGAGGCCCTCTGGGAACTCTGGAAGGGCTGATGCAGTCAGGCAGTTCTCTTGGCAACTGTGTCGAGCCTTGGCTCCTTTCACTCTTTAATGCTATCATTTCCTCTGCTTTCTCCTCTGTCTAAATGATTCAAACAGTGTTCACATTTCCCTTATCTGGTTCTGGTCTCGTGGGATATGGAAGCCAGAGCATCTGCTGGGAGCAGCCAGTGAGCAGATCCTTGGTCTGAAACATCCTCTTCCCAGCAGCAGCCACTCCCAGGATGGAATGGGCTTCCCAGAGGGGAGGGAGTTTACGTTGTAGGCTTTATTTATTGATAGGCAGGCTCTCACTTTGTAGCTTTGCTGACCTGAAGTTCACAGAAACCTGCATGCCAACACATAGCATTCCAGCTAGTCAGGAACCTGTCTCAAAAAGACAGAACAGCACCATGGAATGGAAGCCCTTTCTGTTGTGATCTTACCACCACCACCACTCCCCTCCTGCCCAAAAAAGTCAGGGCAAATGCAGCTTACTGTCCCACATGCAGGTATGTACGTAGCTGTGTGCCATCAACACCTGTCACCTCAGCACCGAGGAGGAGATTGTGAGGGCAGTTGGAACCACATAGGAAGACTGTCCCCCACAAAAAAGCAACAGTAATATATGCAATTTTACATTTTTTTTTACTTAATATATGTAATTTCATGATTTTTTTTTTCTTCCTGATTGTCTCTAGAAGTAGCTCTGAACGCCAGGCTGACCTTGAACTCACAGAGATCCATCTGCCTCTGCCTCCCAAGTGCTGGGATTAAAGACGTGAGCCACCACCACCTGGCTACAATATTCTTTTAAGCAACTAAACATTAACTTCTTTCCATGTTAGTTCTTTACACTTTGAAATGGCTATGTGGTGTCTTGGCATACTGATACCCAGAAATCTGACTCGATCCCGTATAGGCAGCTAATTCCACACAGTATCTTTTACTTGTTGGAATATATCCCTGGTACCGACTTCTGAACATTGGGTTCACTCAAAGGAAGTGCTCATTCCACGTTAACAGATACTGCAGCAAAGTCGTCTTCCCAAAGGCTGCTCCAGTTTGCAGACAGCCCAGAGTGTGCCTGGCTCTAATCTCAGTTTCTTTTCTTCTTGTTTCTTAGACTTCCACACTGATTAATCAAGAGTGAAAAATCTGAAGAGATGCAAGCAGGAAAAAGAAATTAAACTAGGTGGGTAGCTATGCAGTTCACACTTCTGTGCCATCATATCCCAAGTTTGCCTACATGTTTTTTCCCTTTTTCTTGCTTGAAAGAAAGTCATTAGGTTCTAAATGAAGTTCAGGGGGAATTTTTGTTGCCTAAAGAAAATGCAGGTGGCTCTTAACAGCAGTTATATAACGGCATGCTATCTGCCGTGTCACAGGCCTGACTCCCACAGGCATTGGAAAGACAGCTTCCTTCCAGTGTCTTAGCAGGTTTCTTTAGCCATATACCCAAACAGATGGAGTCGTACATAGCTGATTAGCAACTTTGGGTGTGACGCCAACTTTTTCTGCATGTTTCTGTTATAAAGAAATGTTCACAACAACCAGGGCATGTTATAGGAACTGTCATTTTAAGACTTTGTTAGAGTTACCAAAACAAGCAAAGCCCTGTCCAAAGAAATGGGCACAGCCCAGCATTCTTATGACGAGGGCTGGGGCAGGCTCTTTACTTTTGGAAACAAACTGCATACACAGTGTGAATGGGTTGCCTGGAAGTGTGCCACCTAGGGTCAGTAGTCATAGTTTTTATGATAGCCAGGTATTCTGGCATAGAGGTACATGGTCTAAACCAGATGGCATGGCTGTTGGTTTTCCTCCCTCCCTCCCTCCCTCCCTCCCTCTTTCTTCCTTCCTTTCTTTCTGATACAAGGTCTTACCATGTTACTCTGACTGGCCTGGAACTCACAGAGATCCACTTGCCTCTGCCTCCCAAATGGTAGGATGAAAGTTGTGCATGACCACACCACACCTGGATTTTCACCCACAACACCGAAATCTGAAAATCCTGTGACTCGCCATGCATTGTTAAGTTGAGGGTATTCTGTCCACAGCCATCTGCCCACTCATGCAGGTGTCAGTGGCGACATGTGCCCAGTTGACCCATGTTTACCCAGGTCTTTTCCACAACTAAAATTGTCAGAAAGGTGCTAAGAGCCTGGCAGCAAGCTCACCTCTCTTCAGTTGTGAAGAGCTCATTGGTTCTGTTGTGTTCCTCAACCAGGGACTCGTGAGGAAGGTTGTCTTGTAGGAGCAGCACAGCTCTAATGCAGCTCAGTTTAGACTCACTCAGGAAATGGTCTTTTAGCTCAGTTTATCAGCAGGGGTGAGGTGGATACTGGTTACCACAGCAGAAGTGGCAGACTTAGTCCTTGCCTTCAGGAAGCTTAAGAGTCCGGTCGCTAGCTGAGTGACTTGTCAGCACTAGGCGCAGAAGCAGGTGAGAAATGGTCTGGAGAGGAGTATGCCAAACAGGCTGCAGGCCTCCAGGCTTCTGGAGCAGCACAGGGGGAAGGTCCAGAGGCCTGAGAGGCTCGGTGCCCCTGAGGATACAATGGTGTGCATGGGCTTTGTAACACAGAGCAGGAGCCACCGGTGAAGCTGAGTCTGCAAATGGCTATGAATGAGTCCAGCTTATGGCTGGACCATTATGGCTGTAAACAGTAAGTCATTGAGTCAGGCTTAGAAAGACGACCCTTCTGGAAATTAGGCTAAGTTAATTTCCTTACCCTCCCCATCTGCCTTCATCCCCTCTCCTCAGGGCCTATACTCCTCCTGCTGGTGGACCTGATGAGGAAAGGTTACATTCTGGGGAGGTGATCTCCTGGGAGAGAATGAGGAGGTGGGTGGGTAGAGTCATCTAGTGTAAAGCAGAGTAGCCCTGTACAGGTGGCCCTGCACAAGTCCCTTCATAGCTGTGAGCACCAGCTGCCTTGTCTACTAAAGGATGGTAGGCATTCGCTCCCTCCTGTTTGATTCCGCTGTGGGTATTTTATGTGCTCAGTTGGGGCTTCAGGCCCCTGTGGCTTGTTAGTCACGCAATGCCTTGTTGAAATGCCCACAGGGATCCTGGGGTCCACCAGCTGCTATTTGTCCTGTGTTAAGGGCCTCTCTCCCATGATGCCATCTTTAGGGAGGAGTGGTCAGATGCTGGCTGCAGGCTAGGTGTGTGCTTGGCCATGGCCGTACAGAAGGCGTGTAGAACAGTATTAGGATAAACACACCTATGCTTTGCTGTGTATCCATGACTGTCCTGGAACTCACTCTGTAGACCAGGCTGGCCTCAAGCTCACAGAGATGCTCCTGCCTCTGCCTCCTGAGTGCTGGGATTGCTTGAGCACTGCCATGGCTGCCTTATTTCATGCTTCTTAATCTCACTGAGTTTAGTCTTGTGAAATACCCAAATGTCACAGATAACGAAACTGAGGTTCCAAGAGGTGACCCCCTGGTGACACGGGTGAAGTGGAAGAGCCCGTCTCTGATGCTGCAGCACCTGCAGTACTGTATGTATTTCTGTAGACGGGTCAGATATGGCAGAGGCCGTGGAGAAACAAGAGACACAGCTCCTCTGTTCTCTCTTGGTGACTAACACATGATCTAGAGCTGAGCTCTGGGGCAGCTTGTCCAGTTAGTGTTTTGCCTAAGACCTTTTCTCCAGATGCCTTGAGGCCACCTCTCTGCCTTGTGTGTGAGTTCCCTGACAGCTCGGAGTGTGTCTGCTTAGCTCCCTGGGTATTTTCCTTTGGGCCTGCAGCCATGCTCACAGAGAAGGCTTTGTTACTCCTGTGAGAGGAAGGGAGCAATGCCTGTGCTAACCTGGGATGCACACAGAGGGTGCCCTTCATCAAATGAGGGGCCATGGCCACTAGGATGGCTCCTTTGAGGGGAGTCACTGGAGCGAGTGGAGAGGGTCACAGGTGGGAATCCTCTTTGTTCAGGACAGTATCTACGCCAAGCCATCTAAAGAGTCTGCCGATAGGACCAGTGTGACCAAAGTATCCACATTACCCAAAGCAGTATACACGTTTAGCACTGTCCTTACAGAACTGAAGTGGCATTTCTCCCAGAAACAGGTATTTGCGTGACCATAGCCACAACAGAAGGCTTTCTAGAATTACTTGTTTTAGGAAGATTTCTTTTACATTAAAAAAAAATTCTAAAATTTATGAAGCTATAAAGACCACGAATAACTAAAGCACTCTTGAGAAAGAAGAGCCAAGCTGGAGGTCCCACAATACCTGATTCTAAATTATGTTACAAAACTAGCGATTAAAGTGGTGGAGTGTTAGTCTAAAAACAGACATAGAGACAGGCCAGTGTGCTGGAATAGAAAGTCCAGAAGCAAACTCCACATGGAATGTCAGCTAATCTTTGACAAAGGGGTCAAAAATATGCAGTGGAGAAAGGGACAGACGGCCTCTTTAATAAGTGAGGAAGCAAGATGATCCATGAGAAAGAATGGTATATTTCTTATACCATACACAAAACCCAACTAAAAAATGGCCTAAAATTTAGATGTAAGATCTGATAGCTGGGGAGATGGCTTGGCAGTAAGAGCACTTTCCCTGTAGCATGGGGACCTGAGGACTTGAGTTCAAATTCCCCTATCCACATAAAAAGCAGTGCATGGGTTTGAGTGCCTATAACCTTAGCACTGGGAGGTGAAGACAGGTGGGTATTGAGAGCTCACTGGCCATCCACCTTAGCTCAGATGGCAGGCTTCTGACTTGGGAGAGACCCTGGCTCAGTGCAGTAAGTCTTGCCTTGGCTTCCTCATGTATGTATAGGCACATGTACCCACCCACACATTAATTTGGAGTGAGTGAGAGAGAGAGAGAGAGAGAGAGAGAGAGAGAGAGAGAGAGAGAGAGAGAGAGAGAGAGAGAGAGAAGAGAGAAGAGAGAAGAGAGAAGAGAGACCACATGGATGCACACACGTGTCCTGGAGCTTTACAAGTCCTAGGATAGAGGATAAAAGCTCCATGGTTTTGGTCTTGGCAGCAACTTTTTGGATATGACATCTAAACCACATTAAAGCTAAAGAAGTGTGACTGTATACAGCAGAGGCAGAGGAGATAGACAAAATGCAAGGTAGCCAGCAGAGTAAAAAAAGTCATTTGTAAATCATTATATACAATAAAGATTTAAATAAAAATAAATGAAACTCATATAACTTAATAACAAAAACAAGTACCTCAAATAGTTCCATTAAAAATGAGCAGAGTACTTAGTTGTTGAGGGTTTTGTGGTTACTTTTTGGTTATGGTTGATTCTTTTATATTTGTTCGATTATTGGTGGTTTTTAAATTTGTTTTAGTTTTTGGTGGTCTGTGTTTGGGTCTCATGTAGCCTAGGCTGTCCTTAGATTCCCTATGTAGCTTTAGATGGCTTTGAAACTCTTGATTCTCCTGCCTCAGTTCCCAAGTGTTGAGATTACAGGTATGGTCGCCACACCCAGCTTTTTTTGTTTGCTATTTGAGATGAGATCTTACCTTTTCACCCCTGCTGGCCTAAAACTTGTAGTAGCCCTATTCCCACTCTCCCCAACTGCTGGAATACCTCTGGCTTTCTTGTTTTGTTTTTGTGTTTTTGACAAGATCTCATCTAGCCCCAGCTGGCATTGAAGCTGCTATATAGCCAAGGATGACTATGAGCTTTTTTTAAAAAAATTTTTAGATTTATTTATGTGCATGAGTGTCTTGCCTGCATGTATGTCTGTGTACCACATGGATTATCTGTTACCTGTGGAGGTCATAAAACGGTATTGGGTCCTCTAGAATTGGAGTTACAGATGGTTGTGAGCCACTTTGCAGGTGCTGGGAACCAAGCCCAGGTCCTCTGCAAGAACAAGTGCTTTTAACAGCTGAGCCATGTCTCCTCCAGCCCCGACCTTGAACTTCTGATCCTCTTGCCTCCCCAGTGCTGCTACACCTGCTTTCTGTGGTGCCAGGGGTTGAGCCCAGGGTCTAGTGCATGCTAGGCAAACAGTACTAGCTGAGATACATTTCTATATCCAGAGCCCCTCCACATACTTAAACAAACAACCCCCCCCCCAGGGTCTTACATAGCCTACAGTGGCCTCCAGCTCCCGCTGTAGCTAAGGTTTTCTTTCTTTTTTAAAACATTTATTTAGTTAGTTTTAAATTTTATTTTATTTGTACTGGTGTTTTGCCTGCATGTATGTCTGTGTGAGGGTGTCAGATCTTGGAAGTTACAGACAGTTGTGAGCTACCATGTAGGTTCTGGGAATTGAACCTGGGTCGCTCTGGAAGAGCAGTCAGTGCTCTTAACCGCTGAGCCATCTCTCCAGCCCCAGCTAAGGTTTTCTTTAATCCCTCATCTTCCTGCCTCCTGCTCCCAAGTGCTGGGATTAGTCAGGCTACACACATGGTTCTTATACCTGGCCTTTTAAGTTTTTTCTTTTTTTGCTTTCTTGAGACAGGGTTTTATGTAGCCTAGACTGGCTTTATTTTTTTTTTAAATTTTTATTTATTTATTTATTTTTCTATTATCAGCTTGATACAGGCTGGCCTTATAATCACAATAGTCTTGCCTCTACCTCCTGAGGGCTGGAACCAGAAGTTTGTACTACTCTATCCCAATAATTACTTTCCCTAGGGTACCATACTGACAGATGCATGGGAAGAACCTCATATCTCTCTAATCATCAGGGAAATGCAACTGGAACTGCAGTGAGTTAGCCACCTCACATGCATTAGAAGCACGGTTGTAAAAGGCTCAGGAGGAAATCCAAGAGGCGTCTGTCCATTGTTGTCGGAATGTAAATTAGTGTAGCTGTTATGGAGAACTGGCGAGGTTCTTAAAAATTAAACGTAGGCAGATTTGATGGTTCATAGTTATAAAATGAATAATAATAACAAGTCTAATGTATAGTATGACAACTAGAGCTAATAATGTGTTGATTGCTTGAAAGTTGCTAAGAGAATAGATCTGAGGTCTTCTCATCACAAAATAGTGAGGTGATGGATATGTAATTAGCTAAATGTAGTAATCATTTAGATGATTTAGTATATATATATATATATATATATGTGAATGTATATGTTACACAAATACATACATAACATCACACCGCACACTATGAATATATGTAAGTTTTACTGTTGACTTTTACCACTGTCATGCTGAAAGGTTTAAACATCTATCTGGTTGATTGGAAGCCATCGTTTAACCCTGTTGAGCTGCCGTGTTAGCTAGAGTATGGTTTACCCTTTAGCACAGAAATAAGACTGGCTGGGCGGTGGTGGCACACACCTTTAATCCCAGCACTCGGGAGGCAGAGGCAGGTGGATCTCTGTGAGTTCGAGGCCAGCCTGGTCCCCAAAGCGAGTTCCAGGAAAGGCACAAAGCTACACAGAGAAACCCTGTCTCGAAAAACAACAAAAAAAAAAAAAAAAAAAAAAAAGTAAGACTGTAGCACTGGCCACATGTTCTTCCTGGTGTCTTACTCAGCAACTCTCGTTATTTTCTGTGGTGTTTTTTTTTTTGGTTTTTCGAGACAGGGTTTCTCTGTGTAGCTTTGCGCCTTTCCTGGGACTCACTTAGTAGCCCAGGCTGGCCTCAAACTCACAGAGATCTGCCTGGCTCTGCCTCCCGAGTGCTGGGATTAAAGGCGTGCGCCACCACCGCCCGGCTTATTTTCTGTGTTTTACTGAGTGGGGAGAACCCTGACTTCTAGAAATCATAGCATTTGGCCAACATTCAAAAGCAAAAAAAACAGCACACCCAAGATTTCACTCTAGTTGTGTGTGTGTGTGTGTGTGTGTGTGTGTGTGTGTGTGTGTGTGTGTGTTTTAAAGCTCTATGCCTTTTATTTTTTCAACTACACAAAAACTACTCCATGGGTTTTATTCACTTTTTTGATAATAGTAACTCCTGCCTTGAACATCTTGTGTGAGCCAAGTGCTATATACACTTAATATTTCTAGTTCTAGTTCAGCTGTGTAGGGAAGTTGTTACCCCATTCACAGGTGAAGAACTGGGGGTTTGAAGAGGTCAGGAGTCTCCCCCTGACTAAGGAGGTAGAGCCGGGATTTGAACTCTCCTTAGCGCTTTCAGCTCTCACCCTGTACTTCTGCTTCCTGCTTCTCCAGGGTCGTAGAGGGAAAGTAGTACCCATTTTCTTTACTTCTCCAGCAGTTCTCAGAGTGGGCACTGTTTTTACACATGAAGAACCCAGAGCTCAGAGATGGGCTCTATAGCCTTTTCCCTCTACTTTCTAGTAGTCCAGGATTTGAGGGGATTCTAGTCCTTCCTCCATCCAGCCCCCTCCCCAGCTGGACTCTGCCCTGTGTGCAGAACCAGGGCCTCCAGTGGGAAGCAGCCTTGAGAGTAGAGCTCTCCAGCTGCTTCCCAGAGACGCCTGCACACCTTGCCCTCCGGCTGCTTCCCAGTGAAGCCTGTGCACCCGCCTGCCAGCTGCTTCCCGGACACTAGGCTCGTGTCCTCTCCTGACTCAGGGCCTCTGGGAATGCCCTGGATGCATATGTTTGCAGTGGCTTGGCTGCAGCTGTCAGTTCCCAGGATACTCTTTCTACCCAAATCTGTTTAGGAGGGAGCACCGGGGGCCAGAGCCCTATGTTCCTTGACTCTGCTGGGCTTTGTGGGGGGACCTTACAAATCCCAGGGCTCCTGTAGTCACAGGCACAGCTTGATACACATGTTGTCTTAGTTTGAGTTTCTATTGCTATGAAGAGACACCATGACCATGGCTATTTATTTGTTTATTTATTTATTTGTTTGTTTATTTGTTTATTATTTATTTGTTTGTTTATTACTTATTTAATTTTTCTTTCTTTCTTTCTTTCTTTCTTTCTTTCTTTCTTTCTTTCTTTCTTTCTTTCTTTCTTTCTTTCTTTCTTTTCTTTCTTTTCTTTCTTTTCTTTCTTTCTGTTTTTCCGAGATAGGATTTCTCTGTGTAACAGTCCTAGCTGTCCTGGAACTCATTCTGTAGCCCAGGCTGGCCTCAAACTCACAGAGATCCGCCTGCCTCTGCCTCCCAAGTGCTGGAATTAGAGGCATGCGCCACCACTGCCTGGCGACCACGGCAATTCTTATAAGGAAAACATTTAATTGAGGGGGCTTACTTACAGTTTCAGAGGTTCAGTCCATTATCATCATGGTAGGGAGCATGGCGGCATGCAGGCAGACGTGGTGCTAGAGCTGAGAGTCCTACATCTTGCAGGCAACAGGAAGTCAACTGACAATCACACTGAGGGAAGTTTGAGCAAAGGAGACCTCAAAGGCCACTCCCACAGTGACACACTTCCTCCAACAGAACCACACCTCCTTATAGTGCCACTCTCTTTGGGGGCCATTTTCTTTCAAACCACCACGCACATATATACATTTTCTCTGTAAATGTCCATAGTTTTCCTTAGATTATCAAATGTGTCTTTGATCTTTGGAATTTGAGAACTTTTGATCTAGAGGGAATTCACAGTCCAGTGGCCCATCTGAACTTCCAGGTACCATGAGCCGAGATAGGTGACCTAATATTGCTGAAGCTCAAGGCTGCCCGGTGGGATGTTCCGACTCCCCTCATTGCTGGAGACCTGCTTTGGCGGGGGTTCAGGTCCCAAAGAGGATGTGTGGAGTTGGGTGAGGGTGGTAGACACGACCTGAGAGTGAATTGGGATGGCTGCCAGCAGCCTTTAATTGAAAAAAAGACTATACATGGATTAAACAGGAGAGGGAGACAAGGGGCATGTGTTGCTGGGGTGTGGCTTGAGATCAGGGGTTGAGGGATCTAGCATTGACCTTGACAATAGGCACCAGTCCTGTGTTAATGAAAGGGCCACAAGTTCCTCTTGCTAGAGATAAGAACATCTGCTTTATCAAGCAAGAACTTTACTCAAGGGCCCAGGGAGTGGAGACCCTTACCCAATGCCTGATCTGGGGAAAAGGACTTCTTTTGGGGAACAGACACAATACTACAATTTCTTAGTCTTATTATATAGGCCTGTTCCCCTCATAACATTCCCAAAAGGGAAGGTCCTGATGTCTTACTCTTCCCATTATATTGCACCGTTCTGATTTCTCTACACTTCTTAACTGAACTCTTGACCTTAATGGCCTCAGGCTCTGGATCTGATTTGTAGGCATTTCCTTAGGATCAGTGTGTCTAGTAAATCTTTTTACTAGACAAAGTAAAAACTTTTCTGTCCTTGGTGTAATTAGGAGGGCACAATGGAATTCCTGGTGCCACATGATGGGGATTTTTTTTCCCCAAAAAATTATTTTGTTTAAAGAGGATACACATTTTTAGCCTTTACAAAAGCCCATACAAAATTTCCCAAAGAGAAAGGCATTACTATTGAGAATCATTAAAAATGAAAGTAAAAAGGTGCTGGAGAAGTGTGGCCTGCAATGTCAAAATGCTGGAACTTTGTCAAGCAGCATGGTTACCATGTGGTCCACGCCACATCATGAAATACACAGCCTCGTTCTTAATTCATTCTACTCAACACCCAAGTGCTCTGAACATGACATTAGTTTACTGGTTTGAGTACATGGAAAGACCATTGTGAGAAGTGACATTGATAATGGCAAGAATTGTGTTGGGACTGAGCATGGTGGCATACACCTTTAACCCCAGCACTCAGTGTTGGTTAAGGGGTGGGTGGCATACACCTTTAACCCCAGCACTCAGTGTTAGTTAAGGGGTGGCGCTTGTGGCAGCGGCCATGCCAACAGAGGAGAGTGACGGAAGAGTCACAAGCCGTGGTTACCTTTCTAGAGCTTTACTGGGAGAGAAAGAGGGAGGGAGGGAGAGAGAGAGAGAGGGAGGGAGGAAGGGAAGGAGGGATGGAGGGAGGGAGGGAGGGAGAGAGACTGCATGGAGAGGGGAGGATATGGAAGGAAAGAGTGTGGAAAGGGAGAGCACAGAGAGGGCACGCCCACTTTTTATGCTGGGACGCCGTCGCAGGCTGGTGACATAATTAAGGACATAATCCTTACATCCCAGACTTTTGCTTATTATAAAAAAAAAGCAGGTAGATGGGAATAGGGGCATCGTTTCTCTCAAAAGCTGCTTCCAGCTGACGGTTGGATGTCAGTTGGCTCTTGGGGGAATGGGGAAAGGGAGTTTTCCAAGGTAGACAGGCGTTGTAGGATACTGTCTGCCATCCATTGTTCTGGAGACATGTATCCCTCTTGGCTGTGGCTGGGAACCTTCTGTTACAGTTTTTTATCTGATCTCTGGACTCTGGTTCTGTGGTGGTCCTGTACCATTAGCTGAACAGTGAGTTAGAACAGGGAACTGGGAAGAGAAAAGCTTGTGGTGCATGAGAACTTATTTTTTGGAATTAGGGACAAGGCAAAGATCAGGGCCCTGTCTATGTGCACATGAGAAACACAGGCAGTGGATCTGGAGTGAGGCAATGAGCTCTTATCTTAGCTGGAAATCTTTTTTTCATTAAGTAACTCTGAAAGTGCAATTAAATCTGGTGAGGTGGGTAAGGCTGTCCTCTGTACCCGACAATAGAGAAAGGAGAGGTGACATCCCAAAACTCCCAGGACCCAGTCAGTGGCTCTGGTGTCCAGAAGGAAAGAAACGGATCGCTTCCCTGCTGTGTTCTGGGTTCCCTGTCATGTCTGTAGCCAAGCCTAGGTCTACTGGAGGTCTTAGCTTGATGTACCCATGCGTCTTGGCACCTGGGGGCAGTCAGCTGACTGGTTGTCTTTCTAGGTGGCACTTTTAACAAGGCTGTTGATGGCCTGGCAGGGCATTCACTAGCCCGTGGCCTTTTTCCTCACTTAAAATAGGAACCTTACAGCTTTTGGGAGTCAGCGAGTGCCAGCACTTGGCAATTACGTTTTCAGGCTTTTATCTCTTCCCTGGCATACCTTAAATGCCACAGATGACTCTTTTGCCTGTGGGGTCAGGACCCTTGCTCTCCAGATGCTTAAGTTTTAGTCAGGGAGGTCTGGGGAACAAGGGACAGATTTTACTCCGTGTTCTGAATTTTTTTTCTCATGATTGTTGGCTTAAGGACAGCTTTTGGAAGATCTGCCAGGAGGCAGACTGTAAACCGATCCTTTTGGAAGACTTGTCTGAGGCTATAAGCTGATTTTTGGCTTAAGAGCCATCCTGACTATTGTAAACTTATTTGTATGGATCTTAGTCAGTTGCTACCAGACCCGTCTGTGCTTCTCAAGGCAGTTTGAGAATGAGTGGGTGGAGTTAAGGTGAGTTAGGATGAAAAGTCCATAGAAGCCGCCCAAGCCCGCCCATTTGAGCCTGCCCACTGCCAGCGGAAGTCAGACAGAAAAGGTTGCACGTGGCAGAGGCAGAAATGGGGAGGGAGAAGGGTTCAGAGCTTTAGCAGAAAGCTTGGGGATAAAGTAACTTTTTTATTTGCCTGTTCGCTGGCAGAAGTTTCTGTGAAGCTGTTATGTGGCCAGATTTACTGGTACCCGCCCCTATCCACCATTGTAAGTGGTAAATGTATCCCCCCATTTGTCCAATGGCTGTAGCTGAGAGAAAAATAAAAAATTAAAATAACAAGCTGGGGTCAGACTCCAATCTCGGGAGTCCCCAAGGAATGAAGAGAGATCTGTGAATCAGCTCAAGTTACCCACCCTCTTTGTCAAGGGATGCTAAGGGCTACAGCTGTGCTGCAGTTGTTCCACAGTGGACCAGAGACAGCATTTACCCCCTCATTGGGAGCGAAAATGTGCCTGCTGTTTTCAGCACAGCCCGAGGACAACCCCCAGGGTTTCCATTGCAAAGAATATAGCTCAAACTACAGCCACAAGAACAGCGGACTCACTGTGGTGAAGAATCATGGCGGTAGCAGTAGTGGTAGCTGTGTGAGGGTTCAGCAGAGGTGAGGGACATGTGCACACTTTCAGTCTCGAGGTCTCACTGGGTGGGGGAGGAGGCGGCAAGCAGCAGTGGTCACAGCAGGTCCTCAGTGGTCTATCCGAGTCACGGCACCAAATGTTGGTTAAGCGGCAGAGGAGAGTGCTGGATGTATCGGTGGCGGAAGAATCAAGAGCCATGGTTACCTTTCTAGAGCTTTATTGAGAGAAAAAGGGAGAGAGAGAGAAAGAGAGAGAGAGAGACCAACCGCATGGAGAAGGGAGAATACAGAAGGAGAGAGTGCAGAAAGAGAGGGCACAGAGAGGGAACACCCGCTTTTTAGGCTGGGACACCGTCACAGGCTAGTGACGTAAGGACATAATCCTTACACTCAGAAGCTGGTGGATATCTGAATTTGAGGCCAGCCTGGTCTATATAGGGAGTTCCAGAACAGCCAGAGCTACATAATAGACAGACCCTGTCTCAAATAAAATAAAACAAAATTATGTTGAGAGCTTCAGTTCAGTCTGGCTTCCACTACCAGGGGTATCATTAAAAGCATCTTACATGCTATTGTACTTAACGCCCTAAGAAAGTGGGTGTGATAATTTTACACATGGAGAAACTGCTGTACTGTATAGAGTCGAGTGACTTGCCATAGATTACATAGCCAATGAGCCAGTCAGAGATGTGTGACTAAAGCATCCCTGCTCACCTTCCTTATTTTAGGGAAAAGGCAGAAAAATAAGAAACAGTTTTGCATAGGGCCCCATACACTGTGATACTGAGAATGTTGCTGTGTCACAGTTTGTATGAGAAACCACATTCACAGGAGTGATCTGAAATACCGAAGGAAGGCTTAGGGCATAATGCATTAATGCACTGGTGTCTACAGGAGAAGGGATTCTCTCCATTATAATTAGGTAGGCTCTTTTCTTTCTACAACTTCATGAATTCACCTACCACATAGCTCACCCATAAAAGAGTACAAGTCAGTACCCTTCAGTACTTTCATAGTTGGACATCCATCAGCACAGTCAATTATAGACCTCTCCATCACCCACAAAGAACCCTGCATCCTTTTCTACCACCCTCTTGTTTCCTTCCCAGTCCTAGGCAACTGCTGATCTACTTATGTCTCCAGATGAGGCTTTGACATGTAGAAAGTAGTAATGTGAGGATCCTGGTGCCGTGGAGGGCGGCCTTCCCAGAGAATAATTAGAAAAATGAAATTTGACTCTAATGTAGTTTATAAATGACTTTATTAGCTAAGAGGCTCTGAGCATGTCTCTGATCCGTATCGCTTTGGGATTGATGTAGGCAAGGGGCGGAAGATTTTTTTTTTTTAAGATTTAGTGTGTGTGTGTGTGTGTGTGTGTGTGTGTGTGTGAGTGTGTGTGCACACCTGTGCTCGTGCACAGAGACGAGGAGGAGGGAGAAGAAGGTGCCGGGTGTCTTTTATCATTCCGTCTATTCCTTTTAGCTCTAGCTCTTATCTACCAAGGTTTATGACTTTTTTTAAAAAATATACTTTATTTTTATTTTATGTGCACATTTATCTGTGAGGGTGTCGGATCCTCTGGAACTGGAGTTATAGACAGTTGTAAGCTGCCATGTGGGTGCTGGGAATTGAACCTGGGTCCTCTGGAAGAGTAGCCAGTACTCTTAACCACAGAGCCATCTCTCCAGCCCAAAAAGTCTTTTTTCTTGTTGTTGTTTTTTTTTGTTTTGTTTTGGTTTTTTTTTTTTTTTTTGGTTTTTCGAGACAGGGTTTCTCTGTGTAGCTTTGCGCCTTTTCTGGGACTCACTTGGTAGCCCAGGCTGGCCTCGAACTCACAGAGATCCGCCTGGCTCTGCCTTCCGAGTGCTGGGATTAAAGGCGTGCGCCACCACCACCCGGCGTGTTTTTTGTTTTTGAGACAGGGTTTCTCTGTGTAATTTTGGTGCCTGTCCTGTAGACCAGGCTGGCCCCGAATTCACAGAGACCCGCCTGGCTCTGTCTCCCAAGTGCTGGCATTAAAGGCATGCACCACTGCTGCCCGAGTTTGTGACATTTTAAAGTTTATATATGATATCCTGAAGTATTCCTAAACTCTTCCCACTTACCAGGTATGTGGACTGTCATGCTCTCCCATCAGTAAAGCGTCAACAAGGGCTGTTGTACCAATGCCCCGTCCCGCCTTGTCATTTACAGACCCACTGAGGGGAAAGGGTTTGGAAGCACACCCACTGCCTCTAGCAGTTCCACCATGTGTCTCACATGCTTTAAGTTGTGAAGAGTTAAGGAATTTTTAGTCAGTCTTCTTCACTAGACCATGAACTATATACTCAAGGCTATACTTGTGTCTGGCTGTTTTTATGCCCATAATATGTAGTCACAAATCTGGTACACAGTGAGTGATCAGTACATTTTTTTGGATGAATGGATGAAGAGTAGTGATAATAATATCTTGCTTCTTTTCATCCTACACACTATATTTTTTGGGGCTCTTTGATAGGCTCTTGGAGGAGCTGGAGAGGAAACCTGAGCTGGAAGTAACTCAGGTTTGCTCTGGTTCTCCACCGTTGCATAACACATCACCTTGATGCCTGGTGGTGGAAACGGCAGTAGTAACTTACTTTCTCTCTTGATTTCTGTAGGTCAGGACTTTGGACAGCTTACCTGGGTAATTCTGGTTTGTATGTCTCACGCATAGATATTGGCTAGAGTTGAATTAACAAGGGGCATGTAATAGCCAGTGACTGGCCAGCTGCATCTCCATCCATGTAGCTCAGGCTTCCTCGTGGGGTCACTTCCCAGAGCTAGTTTGGGTTCTTCATGGTTGGCAGCCTCTGATTTCCTGTATTGCTCAAGTGCTGAGGACAGGTATCCAGGAGAGCCAAGTGGATGCTGTAGGAGATGCACTACCTTTGTCCTAGAAATCAGATGCCATGATTCATCTTATGTTAGAAATTAGAGACACAGTGGTATTCGGAAGACCCTGGGTGGGATCCCCAGGACAGAAGGAGGAAGAGAAGTTAGTCCCAAAGCTAGCTCATAACTTATCCAAAGGATTTAAATTAGACCCTCCATTACCTTTTTTATTTTCTTGAGGGTGTTAAAACTTCAACCCAGGACTGTGTGTATACTAGGTTTGTGCTCCATCACTGAGTTACATTCCAGCCTTTTAGAAGTCAGTCCTGTTAGGCAGAGTGTCAGACAGCTTGTTGACATATTGCAGAACTACTACAGAGATAGAGGGCTGTTTCCCCCTTCATTCGTACTTGAGACCCCTAAGATTGGGGGAACCGTGTCCACCTGGTACCAGCAGAGCTGGAGCTCAGCCCAGCCTGGGACTTTGGCGAGCCTGCCTGGAAGTGATTTCACTATCCCTTCCTGCCCCTCCCTTCAGAGTAGAGGGGGCTGATCCTCTCGGCAAGTTTTGCTTTACAGCTCAGCTTAGGTATGGCACAAATGGTAGGAGAGCTGGGGAGAAGCATGCCTAACCACTGAAAGATCCAGCAGGACTGTTTGCTGCTTCATCCCAGTGGCCTCCTTAGAATCCCAGACTGACAGATTCCAGCCCCTACAGCACATAAGTCACAACACAGCCCTGCTGAATCTGGCATAGCTGTTAAGAGGGTGAAGTTTTTAAAATTGGTATCCCACATTATTTTTCCTATTGCTGTGGATAAAGAATTTTGAGACAAATTCATAGACTCAACCAGTCATCATTGCAAAGACTGAAGAATTTGATCTCCAGCACAAAATCCACTGCAGAGAACTAGGTGTGATAGTACCGGCCTGTACTCTTAGCGATAGGGAGGCCGAGAATCAGAAGACTGAGGCCAGTTTGGGATACATGGTGAGACTCTGACTCAAAACCAGAAATCACAAGTGCAAGAATTCAGCACAGAACTTTGCTTAAGTGTGGTTAAGTACATCTGCTGTTTGTTTTGGCGAGCACAGTAGAACGCTTTCTTGAGGCTTCCCTGTTTCCTGTTCCACTTTGTGAAATTCTTTCTTTGAGGCTAGAGAATGGGGTGGCTGGGTGGGCAGAGGACAAAAGAAAAAAAAAAAGAAAAAGAAAGGAAACAGACACTTAAAAAAATCATACTGGCCAGGCAGCAGTGGCACATGCCTTTAATCCCAGCACTCGGGAGGCAGAGCCAGGCGGATCTCTGCGAGTTCAAGGCCAGCTTGGTCTATAGAGCGAGATCCATCCAGGACAGGCACCAAAACTACACAGAGAAACCCTGTCTTGAAAAACAAACAAACAAAAAATCGTACTAGACACTAGACCTTATTCTAGGTCATTTCCATGCTCTAGCCTGATTGATTATAGACTGGATCCTGCTCCACATTTGCCGTGTGACCTGGGCAAGATACTGACCTCCCCTGTCTTTTGCAAAACAGCCATGGTAATGCTTTCTTTGTCTTAGACTTCATTTATAGCCAGAGAGAGACCACCGGACCTCTGGTACCAGTGAGCTTTGAGAATCCCTCCAGCCACACTCAAGGCAGTTATTAGCACCCATGTTTCACAGTTGTGCTTTGGTCAGGTGAGTTGGCCAGGACCATAAGGGGCCACTCTGGGACAGACGTTAGATTTCAAAACCCTAGTTATATAAGTCCACTGCAGTAGCCTCCAGGCCCCAGGCCTTCTTGACTTACACAGTGAGAAAGAGGAACCCTGGTGGTTTGGAGCCCTGCAGACCTCAGAGCAGGAACCTTGGAAAACTAGAGTGTCACCTGTCTACTTACAGCGCACAAGCGTGAGAGTGACCAAGAATGCTTCAGGCAGACGGAAGAGGCCTGGAAAGGTTAGGAATCACATTAGGTTTGAGAGTTAGAGGAAATGATGAAAAGCTGTGAGGGAAGGCAGACCTGGGTCAGAGTGGGACGTCAGGTTGACACGAGAGCTTAGGGTCTTGCTGATGTTGAATGGAGCCGAGGAATCACACAGCCCAGTTTCTGTTTCGAGAACAACTCTGGGACTGCATGGGAAATTGCCATGCAGCAGTTTGGGTAAGAGGGATGCAGGACTGCATCCAGGGCCTCTGCATGACACTTAGCGGGTGGACAGTGGCACACTGAGACTGTCTTGCAAGCAGAAGTGATGGAACCTGGAGACAAACTGTAAGTGGGTGGTGGAGGAGGAGGATGAAGAATGGCTCCACGCTCTCGACTCCAGCAGCCCAGGAAAAGGGAAGACTGGGAAGGAGCAGGCTGATAGCTTGACAGGTGAGGTTTGCTGGTGACAAGGAAGCCCAGTGACACGCCACGTGGGCAGATTCACACATTCTAAGAAAGTTTGAAGCTCTTTGGGTGACATCAACATATAGTATTTAAAGGAAGGGATTGCTGCCCCCCCCCCCCCCCCCCCAGGAGCACACAGATCAGAGGACCAAGGACTTGGGGGAGAAGCTCTAATGTACAGGTTCCAGCAGGAGAGGGGACCCAGAGGGTGTAGTGTCAGGACACCCCACGGGAAAAGTGACTAGAGAAGTAAGAAATGAGCAGAAAGCTGTCCCTGCTCCCTGGCACTACAGGGTCACTGGTGGTCTTGTCTGGGCCAGCATCCTACTGTTTCCTCCCATCATACACTTCCCACAGCAGGTTTCACTGCTGCGCCCTGACCGTGGAAGTCTGGGCTTTCCCTGTGCAGAGGCTGGGAGCCTGCTGGCACCTCTGATCAAAGCTGTGCCCAGGGCTACTCTGCATGGGTGCTGAGCACTCTGGGGTCCTGCACTGTATGTGCCTCAGGGCACTAGGGAGCACTTTGATGCCAGCCTTGCTGCCTGTCTGCTTCCAGCTTCCTTCGAAGAGAGGGTTTGGGGTCTGCTGGTTTAGTAGATCCTGGCTTTCCAAACATCAGCTACCCACAGCTCTTTCTGGCATTAGAGGAACAAGGCAGTTTTGCTTACCCTGAGAAACCTCCTACCAGACCGTTTCACACTCCCGTATCCTATGTCCTCTGTAAAAAAAAAAAAAAATCTGTTTGCTTTTTCTGTAACTTCTGCAAAATACTTCATTTTTTTAAAAAAGGAAAAAAAGCAGGAAAGGACCTTTCAAATGTATTTGGAAATCAGTTTGGGGTTGTAATGGAATCTGCCCTAGCAATGAGGACTAAGAGTTGCAGACTCAAGGAGACTGTAGCTCTTGGCACAGCCCAGGGCCTCTTCAGTTTTCAGAGCCTGGGAGAGCAGCAGAGACCCTAAAGAGATGCCATCCTGTGGGGACGAGAGTAACACCTGCAGGGCCTTCGGCCTCTGACTTCAAGACCCCAGAATAGAAGGGCTTCTCCCTTCTGGTCTGGGTGTCAAGATCATCTGGGTTCCCTGAAAGCATCCAGATCCCACAGAGTTCTCTAGACCTCCAGGGATAAGGTAGAGAGCTTTGGTCTTTAGCACCGCATGGAGCACAGGCTCAGATTGATGTTATTAGACACACATGGGCTGTTGGCTCTGCCTGGATCACTCCTGAGCCACCTTCATTTCGTGTGGGGGAGGGTGTTTTAGTTTGATCGACTGGTTTCTGAGAGGTCTCCCTATGGGACTCTGTGCAGACTAGGCCAGCCTTGAACTTCTGGGAGTCTTCCTGCTTCTCCTTCGTAGGTGCTGGGATTGTAGTCAGATGTCACCACACCTGGCACTTGACCTTTCTCTCTTTTTCATTTTAACCCCGAAGCCACTTCCCTGACTTACCACCTCTAACTGACCCATGTGTCCAGCTGGAGAACCCTCCGTCTCCTTCCATACCCACCCAATGCTTTCTCTTGTCTGCAGTGTGTACCCCACACATGGGAAGGTCCCTGGCATATCGGTGGGGTGCAGTAGACAATGAAATGTCCAGTCTGGAAGAGACTTAGCGGACACACTCCATTATTCAGATGCAGGAAAGGAAGCTAGAAGAGGGTCTGGGAGTCTGCCCTCTGTGTGAGCACTGAGGGTGGAGTCAGACCTTTACTGCTGTTAGGACGCAGGGCCCAGCCTTTGCTCCTTCCACCTTGAGTCTAGAACACAGTTCATCACATCCTAA
This sequence comes from Peromyscus californicus insignis, assembly GCF_007827085.1. Classification (NCBI taxonomy): domain Eukaryota; kingdom Metazoa; phylum Chordata; class Mammalia; order Rodentia; family Cricetidae; genus Peromyscus; species Peromyscus californicus. The sequence continues at coordinate 138,374,271 of NW_026294595.1, forward strand.
ACTTGGCCTGTGAGCTAGGTCTGTCAAGTAAAATAGTGCACATGCTGGCCAGGATTGCCTACTGGTAGAATTCCTATTCCACCCAGCAGTGACAGCACGGGAGAAGGAGGTGTGGCTTTTGGCTCTCTGTGGCACTGTTAGACAGAGAGTAAACAAAGGAGCTGGGTGAAATGTCAGAAGGGAAGCTTTGCTGATACCTCAGCCACAGTGGGACACAGCAATGTTTTATTAATTGGTACCTCTCACATCGCATGGAACTTTCCAGCCCCTGTAAGCCTGTATTCTTACTGTATCTTCACTTTGGCCCAGGAACTTGGGAGTGTTTTGGTTAGTCCCAAGCCACCATGTCCCCAGTGGTAAATAGGGAAGCTGGCCGGACAGCTGCTTTAGATGAGTTCACCACAGTGCACCTGCAGCCTCTGACCTCAGTGATGTCCCGGGACTGCTCAGCTGGCAGAGCAGTGAGCTCTGCACTAGGCGTTAGGACCTGTAGATTCTAGAACCTTGGGTATAGCACTCTACTGTTGTTGTTGCTGTTACTACTACTTAGGATCAGGTCTTACGCTGTCATCCTGGCTGGTCTGGAATTCTCTTTGTAGACCAGGCTAGCCTCAGAACCCCGCCCCCTCTTCCTGGGATTAAAGGAGTGTGCCACCGTGACCCTCTAGCATTCTCCTTTGAGCCTCAGCTTTTCCAAGTAGCAAGAGGCTTTTCTAGATGAGCTCTGGAGTCCCCCTCGGTTCGACTCTGCCGTAAACTTTTTGTTATTTGTTGAGCATATACTATGGTCTAGGCCCTGTTGTGATCCTGAATGCATCAAAGCTGTTGCTCTGCTGGAAATCCAGGATGGGCCAGGGCTAAGGGGAGAAACCTGCACAGACCCACGTGTTGCTAACCTTTTATTGAGAACATTCTTTCATGGCATATGTGTGAATGCATCAGTGCATGTAGCCTTATTTTACTTTTTTAAGATAGGGTCTCATGTGGCCCAGACTGGCTTTGAGCTTACTATATAATCAAGAATGATCTTAGACTTCTGATCCTCCTGCCTCTGTCTCAGACATGCAGTCACACTCAGCTTTGCTTTACTCCTTTTAATCACTGAACCTTTCTGAGCCAGGGGTGACCATGAGCCTGACTGTTTTTGAGTGTCCCTCATGCCAGCAGAGGATGAAGGACCTGAGGGTGAGCCGGAGGTAGAGGTAGGGAGTAGATGAATATGCCAGAAGGAAAGCGCTGTCATAGGCCAGCTTGTGTGGAAGAAGTGAGCTGAGGGCCATAGAGTTTTGTCTTGGGCAGCAGGTTATGGAGGTAGCTCCTTGCCCAGGAGAAAGAATAAACAAGAGACCTGGGAAGGAACAGAATGTTGCTGTTCCTACTGATGTCACCCAGGTGTCTGCATCTCAGCATGAGAGAGTTGATGCTGAGCAGGTGGATGGCCATGTCACGGGATGGAGAGATGTGCAGAGCAACTAGAAGAAACAGAGAAGAGCCTGAAGGAGAGCATGGGGGCACCAGTAGTTCAGGCACTTCAGTTCTTCTCATTTCTCGAGTGGAGTGTAGAGGAGTCCTACACCTACCACAGGGTGCTGATAGTGACCCAGCCTGGCTGCTAAGGAGGAGGACTCAGGCTATTAGTAGTTCATTATTTATTCAGTAAATATGAAGTACCCAGTGCATGCAGGCATTGGAAAGCCCTCCAGGGCACACTGGGAAACAGAAAAGAAAGACGGTGTTTGTCCTTGTGGAAGGGAGATTATAAAAGAATGACCTGTGATCATTAAAACCTTGATTGTGTATACATTCCGTATTCACATGAAGCATGGGGCTGAGGATGGTTCGGACTCAGGTATTCTGTTTTAGCAGCACAGGATGGTTAAAATGGGAATGAAAATGAAACAGCCTGTGGAGGAAAATTGGGCAGGACTTAGGACAGTGAAAAAGCACAGAGCCTTTGATGTGGCATTTCTGCTTTTAAGGAAACAGGCTCCAGGTTTTACGGGTGGGGAGCAGTTAAATCAGTCTGTAGCAGTGACCACAGAGGATCATCATGCAGCTGCCAGCGACAGCTGAGGGCTGGGAGACTTTGGATGTATTTTTAGCATTTTGATATCGTCGTATAGGGTTTCAGGGGAATTTGGACTTGTTTCTAAGACATATGCTTGAATGAAGAAAAGCAAGATGAAAAATTAAGTTTTGTCCAGACATGATAGTTCAAGCCTGTAATCCTAGTATCTGGGAAGCTGGAGCAGGAGGATTGCTGTGAGTTGGAGGCCCACCTGGGATATATATTAAGTCCCAGCCCAGCCTGGTCCACAGCATGAGACCCTTTCTCCAAAAGAAGAGAAAGGACTCCCAACAAGATGACTTAGTGGTTAAGTCTCTTGCCTCACAAGCCTGACCACCCAGAAGGACACAAGGAGAGAGCTCCACAAAGATGTCCTCTGATTTCCATATGAGCAATGTGGCTGCCACACACCTACACTCACGCACTTCATGCTACATGCATACACACACACACACACACACACACACACACACACACACACACACGATAATAATAAAGATATAAAATGAAAATTTTGTTTGCAAAAATTTTAAGGGAAAAGGAAGGGAAAGACTTTGTGTATGACACAGACATTTGTGGGAGGACCCAAGATATATCGTGCTGGGGAGAGTATCTGGAGTAGGGTGGAGACACCCAATTCTTGGGGAGAGTATCTGGAGTAGGGTGGAGACACCCAATTCTTGGGGAGAGTGTCTGGAGTAGAGTGGAGACACCTAATTCTTGCACCTTGTGAGTTTTATTCCTCTTGCACACATATCTTAAAACTTGATAATTTATGGGCTAGGGTTGTAGTTCAGTGGTAGAACACTTGCCTAGCATGCAGAAGGCCTTGGGTCACATCTCCAGCATTAAAAATAATTAATAACAAAAACATAACTGTTTCCCTAAGGAGGATTTAGAAAGTAAGCCAGGTGTGGTGCATACCTGTAATCCCAGCATTTGGGAAATAGAGGCAGGGAGATCAGGAGTTTAAGGCCAGTGGTGGTTATATGGTGAATTCAAGGCCAGCTTGGGCTACACGAGACCTTGTCTCAAAAAGGTAGAGAAAATATAAAATACTTAAAAAATCACTCATAATTTAAATATTCACTATGTGATTATATGATTTTATTTCACTTAACAGTATACATGAGCATTTCCTCGTGTTTGTCTATCTGTTGAGACAGGATCTTGCTATGTAGCCTAGGCTAGCTGAACCTGAGATCATCCTCCCTTGGCCCCCCAGGTAGCTGTGATTCCAGGTCTATGCCATCACAGGGTGAAGAATATAGATGTGAAAGAAATGTGAGCTTAGGTGTTGGTGTGAGAGCTGAAAACTCCCCAGAGCTGTGTTTGGAATCTCTGTTCCCTGAGGGATGGGGACAGATGCTTTCCAGGACTGGGTTTGGGGCTTGACAGTGATCTTTCTCAGTGCCAACAGCATCAACTTTCTGCCGTGCAGCTCATAGGAGCAAGGTCAGAGCCCCAGGGAATGTGTCCCAGAGAGTGGCTGGCACTTGAGATTAGCAGGTAACTCCATCTGCTGGTGTCAGATCCTGGAGATAGGCAAGAACAGTGCAGCACTCTGTGGCAGCAGAGCCTTCCCCTGCAGCCCATGGAGTCATTCTGTCATCCCATAGATAGGTAGCAGGGGGAGAGAATGGCTGGGTGGGTGGGTGGGTGGATGAAAAGCAATGTGATCCAGGTTTATTTATAGAGCACTCCTCTTCTGGAGCAGGTGCCGAGTGGAGCATCTTGGAAGGAAGCAGCAGAGCATGTTGGCTCGGCTGCCAAGCTCAGGCCTTTCAGTCTGGTGCATTGAATATCCCGACACAAATCCTCCTTTTCATGGAGGAAACAGGCTGCAGCAGATGGTGTGGGCTGCCCAGGGTCTGACCCATCCCATGGGCAGCTGGTGTCACATGGGGAAACATCTGAGCCTGGGAGCCACATGGATCTGCCTGAGACCTTTCCAAGTCAGGTTATAAAGCTACACAGTGCGTATTTACTGGGTGGGGCCATTGAGAGTGATGGATATGAAACAAGAGCCTGGTGACTGCCCTGTCACTCTTTCCAAAGCTGGTGGCATTGTCATTTGTAGTTGTTCCTACGGTGTTATCACCATTGCAGACGGCCATTTACCTGTACTGGGGCTTCGAACAGTTTCCCTAAAGGAAGGGGCTGCTGAGTGGCTAGCAGGAGGAACCACCCCCAGGAATTCCTTCAGCTGAGGCCCTCACCACAGCTAAGACCACAGCTAAGAAGTCTAGGCAGGGTGCGCCATCTGCTGGATGCAGTGGGGACTGCTCACACAGAGTTTGTGTGCCCCCTCCATCTCCCCACACCTCCATTTTACAGGTGGGCAAACTGGTCCGGAGAGGGATAGGGTCTTTGCTCCAAAGAATAGGCTGTGGTGTACGATGTGTAGATGTACATGTGATGTATGATATGATCCCTAAATAATTACTGTGTCCTCTCTGTGCTCAGAGTGTTGTCTACCACAGTTCCTGGTTTCACACCTTTGTTTCCTCTCTAGCCTCCTCATGTGCCTGCCCCACCTTTCCCACTGGAGGGCTCATGGGAAACTTGAAGCCAGCCAGGCGATTAACTAGTCAACAGTTGCTTTCCACCCACCTGGTATCCCACGTGCTCCTCTGTGGGTCCCATTTCAGTAGCCACGCCTCTGGCTATCTCCTGACTCATGTCAGAAACCAAAATTCCCTGTCAACCAGACACTGCCCACATGCTTGTTTCTCAGGTTGTGTCTAGAATCCATCTCAGGCCTGCTTGACCCCTGCTGTCTTCTTCTCATACCTGACCTCTCCTGAAGCCTCCTCACCTGCCCCCGTCCAGGCCCTGCTCTACACAGACGCTAGAATTGTCTTTGAAATACTCAGCTTGTCTTCATGACTTACGACACCTCCGGGATGTGGTCTGCCTCTGCCTACCCTCAGGGCCCTCGGTGTCACTGTCTCCTCCTACAAGACCTTTCTGCTCTGCCACTCTACCCATTGTCCTTCCTCAGAGCAGGAATTGCTGTTCCCTTCCTTAGGACACTCTCTGCCTCTCTCTTTTGCCATTTTAAAATTTTACTTTGGGACAGGGTCTCATTCTGTTATCCCAGAGCTCAACATGCAGCTGCATAGCTCAGGCTGGCCTCAAACTCACAACCATCCTCCTGCTTCAGTCCCTTGAGTGCTGGGAGTACAACATGGTGTAAGCCACCATGCCCAGATTCTTCCCACACCATCCTTGGATCTGGACTGTTGTAGTACTTCCTGATTCCGAGTCTTGGCTGGGTCCTGGCCATCCCTGTAGCACCCTTGAAGCCCTGAACACGTGATCATGGCCTAAACCATGGTAGCTTGATGCTCTAAGCTCCGTGAGGTGGGGAACGGTGCTGGCTGTTCTTTGCTCCCTCTGTAGCCCCAAGACAGGGCCAGGCGCATGATATGGTAAGCATGGAAATGCTGATCATCAAATTTACTTTGAATGAAGATTGAATGCATGCTCTTTTTAAAGATATTTTTTACATTTATTTCATCGTGTGTGTGTGTGAGTGTGTGTGTGTGTGTGTGCGCGCGCGCGTGCGTGAGTGAAGGTACAAAGGTATGAAGGTCAAAGGACAATTTACAGGAGTCAGTTCTCTCTCTACCATGTGGTGTCTGGGGATTGAACTCAGACCATCAGGTGTGGTGGCAAGCCCCTTTACCCACTGAGCCATCTTCCTGGCCCTCACACATTCTTTTTTTCCCCTCTCTCTAATAAAACAAGGTCTCTCTACATAGCCCTGGCTGTCCAGGAACTCGCTGTAGGCCAGCCTGGCCTAGAGCTCACAGAGATCTTGCCTCTGCCTCCACTTCTGAGATTACCGCCATGCACCACCCCCTGGCTCCATGCTGTTCTCTACGATGTGGATAGTGGTCTAGCTGGGACTACAGTGGTTTGGGTCCCTTTTGTTTGCTATGCTTTCTTCCTAGTTCTCAGTGGAAAAGTGGTCATGCCATTTTGTCAGAGGTTGCCAGCGCCTCACTTCTGTTCTCCTGCCCCTGTCCCCACAGGCCTGAGGAACGATGCGACAGGCATGATGGAGGTCGAGCCCTCCTACTCGGACTTCATCTCCTGCGACCGAGCGGGCCGTCGGAATGCAGTCCCTGACATCCAGGGTGACTCAGAGGCTGTGAGCGTGCGGAAGCTAGCTGGAGACATGGGCGAGCTGGCACTTGAGGGGGCAGGTCAGGCCAATGCCCAGCATCCCAGTGGGCAGGTGGGCAGGTGGGGAGGTGCTCTGCTAGCTCTTGCTGGTCTCCAGGTTCTACACTTCCTCAGAGAAGTGTGTATAATTGGGACTGTTACTGATCAGTGGCAAAGCCAGCCAATGTCTAGGTTGGAGAATGTCAGCATTTTGGTCCTGAGGGCTCCAGCCAGCATCGAGGGCACTTCCCTTCTGCTCCCACTCCACCACCAAGCCCTGTCAATCTCTGTGATATATCCTAACTCCTCATGCCTCATCCTCTCATCCTCCCCATAGCTGCCATATTACCTGCTGTTCACTAGGAATCCCTGCCCTTCTTGCACTGCAGACAGCAGGATTCGTTAGCCATCCAGTCCTGTCGGGCTTCTGCTTGCCAGAAGTCACGCACTGCTTGCCAGCTGCCTGGCCTTGGGTCTACTTGTGCCTTGTTAACCACACCTTACCCCACTCAGCCATCTTTGTCTAGTTCTCTATCATGGTGCAGAGCATCCTTGTCAGGGCCTTTACTTCACTGTTACCCATCTAGAACATCCCCAATGGAGCTAGGGCCACTTGCTGGCCCTTTACTCTCAGGTCCAGCTTAGCAGATGCTCTGAGTGGCCGGCCCCTGAGAGCTGATGGGCTGCCCCAGCCATATTACTCTCAAAGGTCTCATTTTGTTGACTTTGAGCTCCAGGAGAGAGGGGCCTCTGTTCTTCCTGCACATGGCAGGCAGTTGGTGACCGCAGGCTGAATGACCCAGTGAAGAAACCAAGAGGAAGCACCCAGTATTGCCTGGGACACCCTGCTCCCCACTTCTCCCTCTGTTCTCTTAAGAGGACTCTGCTCAGCTCAACTCCACAGATAGCTACAGACCCTTCCTTGGGAAGTTTTCCCTACCAGTCCTTCTCTGCTGCAGGCACCAAGGCCATGCTTGCCATACCACTTCCCACAATGCACTGGGGCTTCCTCCTGTGTTACCCAGGAGCAGTCAGACCTTGCAGAGCCATAGCATTGTCCTTACCTGGGGGGCTCTAGTCTTGAATTCTTGGTCCTTATTACCCAGAAGTGACTTAGGAGGACAGAACAGAGAAGATGTTGGGGGCTGGAACCCAGCTTTTCATATGATAGGTCAGCTGAGGTCAGGAGAAATTGGGAGGTTTCCTAGGTTCACCCAGTAAATGACCATAGTTAGTATGACAATCTCTGTGCCTTGAGAGAGTGTCCTGCCTCTCACCTCCTCTTGGCCTCACTCGTGCTGGTCCCTACTGTTGCTCAGGTGTGGACAACTCCACAGGGCTCATGCCACATCCCCATGCAGCTTCAACTCTGACTCCACACATCGTGCTCTGGCTTCCAGCCAGAGGAAAGGCCTGCAGGCTCTCAAAAGCTGTGATGAGCTTCTTCAACTGCCTGCTCCACACACGGTGGTTGCTTCTCATTGTGGTGCTATTTGTGCCCAGGCCTTCCTTGACCACAGCTCGTCTCTGGCAGAGGAGCCCCTTTTCTCCCTTTGTCTCCGTGCCCTGTAAGCACAGCACCCCTCTGAACTGAGCCGCTCCAGCACATGCCCTCTGTGACTAGCACTGTTTGGCACGTGACAGGTTCCTCCTCAATGGCTACTCACTGCCCAGCCGAATGAGCAGTGTGTCCAGCTGGCACACCAGGCACGGTGCCAAGGGTTTCTTCAAGGCTTCTGTGCTCTGTTCAGCTCTAGTCAGCTTTGGTGCCTTCCACCCTAGCCATCAAAGCCGCTAGTCCCCTCATACATGCCCTTACAACACTGTTTGCCCTAACTGAGAGTCTGTGGCATTTGGGTCCTCCCAGTACATGATGCCTGCTAGCCACAGTGACTGGTGTCTAACAAGGAGACATGGAGACAACAGTGCTTGCTGCCAGGGATTGGAGCAGCTTTGGTAGAGTTGGGGCAAAGAGACCAGCTATGAGAAGCTTCTGTGAGGAGGCCTCACAATAAAACGTCTCCAGGCATTTCTGAGCCCAGCAGACTCACAAAGACAGAGGACAGAGCCTTAATGCCACCCCTGAGATTCTGACCCAGCAGGCCAAGGGCCCCAGAATTTTTCTCTGTCAGAACTTCCAAGGGTGATACATAACTTAAGCAGGACAAGTCCTCAAAGGCTTAAGAGGTCCTGGCTACCTGATCTTCCCGAGCCTCTGTCCTGCTCTGTGTGTGAGCACTCTCCAGCATGCTGTGTGAATCTGTCTGTTCCTGGTATCTTCTCAGACAAGGAGCACAGATGTTTCTTTACTTTGCCTAAAGGAAGAGAAGCCACAGGCTAGCCGTGGGGGTGACAGGGCGCTGACCCTGGGCAGCACCGTTTCTTTCTTCTCGGGCTGGCACAGAGGATATACGGTTGTTAGAGAGAAATTAGGGTCACATCTTATGCTCCAGTAAGCCAGATTCAGATGTCAGTCCCCAGTATGACAATTAAAAGAACCAAATTAGGAGCTGGAGTGATGGCTCAGTGGTTAACACCACTTGCTGTTTCTATCAAGGACCCGAGTTTGGTTCCCAGCCCCCACATAGCTGCTCACAGCCATATGTAGCTCCATATGTAGTTCCAGGCCTCCAGAGGTATCATGCATGCATGTGGTACACATACATACAAGTAAAACACTTATACACATACATGCAGGCAAAACACTCAAAGTGAAAGTAAAATTTTGAGAGCCAATTTAACATAAAGATCAGGAAAAGGTAATTTATTCAGCATGGCCACATTGGGAAGGAGGGACAAAGAGATCAAGTGACCCTTCCAAGTTCATCTTTGGGGCCCTGCCATGAGGGCAGGTTTAAATAGAGGCCAGAATTGTGAATACCTAAGCAGTCCTGTACAAGGTGTGGTCCTGCCCGTCATGGACCCTTCATTGTTTGGGGCCACTGTCCTCAGGGTCTGACAAGTCGCAGAGCTCTTTCCGGGGAAAAGTCCCTCTGGTTGGCTCGGGCTCTAGGCTTTTCTTCAGCAGGAGATCCTGGGGAATTCCTAGTTTCTTGGGGTCCATGTTTCAATAGTCTGACAACCAAGGTGAGGGACACAGAGTCTGTTCAGAATGTCTTCATCCTTGCCAGCCTGGCTTCTGCAAAGTGACTTGCCTGCGGTCTCTAGGAGCAGAGTAACAGAGCAAAGACCATGGGGAGTCAAAGACCATGGGGAGTTCAAAGGGTCGCAGCTCATGGAGGACTTCACAAAATGCAAATGTTGCCTTGGTTGCAGTCATGGGTGTTAGGCCTCCAGAGGCCCAGAAGAACCTTGTGGGATAGAGCCTTGGTTCAGTCACCATCCTCAGAGGAGGTAGCTTCATGCCAGGCAGGCTCAGATTGGCACGCACTTGAGCCACAATGCCAAGTTCTGTCCAAATTATTTACTTCCATGAACATTCAGGGCCCAAGACTTCCATGTGGGGCACCGGGAGGCTGTCCTGCCAACAAGTCTCTATAAATTCCAGAGAATGCTGCTTAGTGGAAGGAGTTGGGCTTAGCAGTAAGCAGACTCTCCACCTTTTGGTCACATGTACATCCATCAACTTGCCCCTCTGAGCCTGTTTTCTCATGGATGTCGTGGCTCTAACCACACCTTGAGGCTGCTGTGTGGATTGTTTAACAGAGTGCCTGCAGTGGCCAGACCCAGAGCTCAGTTCAGGCATAAAGACAGGCCCAATGGCAGAGTGAGATGGACCTTCAGTGCATCACAGTGTCCCTGGGCTTGAGACTGCACTATTGACTGAGCTTTGCCCATAACCAGGCTCTGCCCATAACTAGACTCTGTGGAGGTTGCTGACCCTGGGAGGGTTGCGAACGGAGTACAAGCTGGGCACACTGCTGTTAGGTAGGTGAGGCAGAAACTGCCGGTCCCACCTCCCAGCGAGGCCAGAGGAAGCTGGGAGTGAGAGCAGGAGGGTCTCTCAGCCTACTGCTGTCCATCACTTCAGGCCAGCCCAGGTTTCTGGCTGGCTGGAGTAGAGCAGGAGTGGATGCTGGCAGTGGTGTGCTGAGTCAGGGAGTCCATATGTGCATCCTCTACCTTGGGATGTGCAGGCCATTGTGGGCACTTCTGAGCTGGACTGGTTGAGTCTGCTATACTGTCTTCAACGAAATTCCCATTTACTAAGCACGTGCTTCTTGCCGGGGACTTAACATTCACAGTTCCCCACTGGAGAGCACACATTCATCTCATGTTTTTAGCACCTGTCCACAATCCTGACCTTTACTGATTTTTATTATACTAGAGCCCTGCCAGCCTTTCCATGGTAAAAGTGGGACATTGAGAGAGCAGGCTAATGCATCTCTGGCCTTGGTCAGCCCCGCCCCAGTGCAGCTCTTAGCCTGCTCCAAAGGCTGGCCACAATGATCAGTTTGACTGGTCCTTCCAGACCCCCTGTGCTCCATAGTATGCAGATGTGTCCCAAACTTCCTCCTCCTCTCCCCTGCAGAAGGACAGGCAGAGGGAAGTACCCCAGACAAGGAGGCCAGCAGCCAGCCCCAGAGCAGTGATGCGAACGCCTCGTCTTGAAGAGAGACCTGCTGTCCCCTCCTGGAACTGGAGCCCGGGCACAACCCAGCAGCCTCTTCTCTGAGCCCATATCCCAGGCCAGCCAGGCCAGCTGAGAGCCTTGGGGAGGCCTCTGTGGCCCGTACTCCAGCAAAGTTGTCTGCCCACACCCACAGGCTTCACTCTCCCTCCACCTCCCCATGGTACCCAGGTACACCATCACCACGGGATGTTATTTATTCAGCCAGGTGGGGGCGGGGCTCGAGCCAGGCCCTGCCCCAGGTGAGCAGCCCCCACCCGGACAGGGTGTGTCTCCACACCACTCATCCCTCCAGCCAGCCGCCTGTGTTGGAAAGACCGTCCTAGCCCTTTTTTAAAGCCTCTTTTACATTTTTTAAAAACATAACTTTTTTCAGCAGAGAAGGGGGAACTGACAATCACTTTTTTCTGTTTTGGTTTTGGTTTGAAAGCCGTTTTAAGCTTAGTTCTGATGATCTATGCAGCTCTGTTCCCCCATGGAGCCTCATAGATCCAGTTGTAGGGAAAAGATTTGGACTCAAAACTAACAGACCAATTCTTTGCCCTTTGTAACAAGAGAGTGATACTTAGGTCCCAGGAAATAAATGCTGATGATTTGTGTGACTGGCTTAAGATTCCTTCTTTTAACCACCAAATGCCCCGCTGGGCTTTGTACCCCTCCCCCCTCCTCAGCCAGCAGGGTTCCAGTGCTGCCCTCTGTCCTGTAGTGACCAGTACAACTCCTCAGGTGGCATCTGATGAGCCCTACCCCACCCCATCCACACACAGCCCACGGCTACCACAGCCTGGAAGGGGCCTGTGAGAGGGCTCAGTGTGTAAAGGTACTTGCACCAGGCCTGACAACCTGAGTTGGATCCCTGGAACTGATACAAGTTGTCCTCTGAAATACACATGCTCGGTGGTGGCTTACAACTATCTAAACCCTAGTTCCAGGGGATATGGTGCCCTTTCTGACCTCTGGCACCAGGCACACACATGGTGCACATACATGCAGGCAAAACACCCATATACTCAAAAATGAAGAAATCTTAAAAATAATAAAAATAACTGCAAAGGACTCTGATTAAAGGAGCCAGGAGTTGAGGAGCATCTGCTCAAACAATTCTGGAAAAGTCACTTGTGGAGTTTGGTCCTGGCTCCTCCTAGCCCAGTCCCCAGTGTGGGGCCCCAGGACTCTTCATTCTTAGCCACCCAGTCCCAAGACCCCATTCACCACATGCTGCAAGACCCCAGTCACCAGCTGCTTTATTGAACACCAGATTTTCAGCCTTAGAAGGAAGGTTTCCAATTCACGATTCACCCACGATTGGCAAGGCCCCTGGGCTTTGGCCAGAACACCCGATCAGAGGACAGACCTGGCCACTCCACGGTCTGGAAGGAATGAAGGTAAGTGTCACAGAGTTGTGAAGACTCCATCCACAAGCTGAGGCTCAGAGAAGTGGCTTTGCCATCTTCAGGGGACCTGCCCTGCTGGTCAAGTCAGAGAGACAGAAAGGTCAGAGCACTCAAAACACATAAGGCACTGGGGAAAACACAGAATTCCAGGCCCAGACTTCCTTCCACAGACAACAAAACGCGCTGCAAGGAAGGGGATGTGTGGCTCTCCGAGGCCATATGAAGGGACTCCTGGAGCTAGAACTGGGCCAGCTCCTTGTTGGGGTCACACCCCAGGCTTCCCTGATGGTTGAGGAGTCTTCAGGAAGCCTGTCAGGTAGTAGCTGCTCAGGAATGGCCACCCTGACAGTTGGCTGCCTAACAGCTGTGCCCAGAAGCCAGACAGTCCTCACTTAGTCTCAGCGCTGGCCCCTGCTCCCCCAAGGACTTCTGCTATGAGACACATGTAAGGTAGAGGAGGGACAGGGTGAGAGTTGCTGGGCCCCTGCAGAGGTGTACCTTCAGCCTGTGGCGGCCATTGGTATTCTCTGTAGAGTCGTTCCAGAAGCTCCTTCTTCTCTTTCTCGGGGAGGAAGCTCGACTTCGCTGCATTGATGTTCTAGAAGGGGAGACATGGAGTTGAAGAGCAAGGAAGGGAGTGGCCTCGTGAACCAGGGCAAGGGGCTTGCATCAGGCTACAGGACAGCATGAGCCGTAGCAGGGACCACAGGCTCCCATACTCAGTGCTGATGTGAGGAGGTTGGATGTGGGCAGAGGCCCTTCAGGAATTCACTCAGGCCCAAGACCAAGGTCTCAGCCGAGGAGCAGCCTAAATGGCAACAAAATTTCCACAGCCAGACACCTTTCTGGGGAGAGGCATCAACCCAAGCAAAGGCTAAGCCACCTGGTCCCTCAGCTGGGATGCCGGTGCCAAGGCAGCTCTGTGGAAGGCTTTTGGTGCTAGGCTCGGCTTGGCATGTTGGGTAAACAGACTGTGGGTTTCCAGAGTTCCCAGGCAGTCCTCACACAGACACCTGGGCCAAGTGTCAGGGCCGCAGCTCACACCGACTCACCAGTCGCTTGAAGTCCTCCTCAGTAAAGCCCATGTCCCGTTTGGTCATCTGGTAGTCAGTGTCCAGGGTGGACTTGAAGATGAGAGGGTCGTCCGTGTTAAGTGAGTAGTTGGCCTTATCTTTCTTGAAGCTGGGGGAGGGGCCAGCAGGGAGAAAAGATCTCTTTACTCCGAGAACCTTCGCTGCCCATCTTCCCCCTTCGACCTTTACACAACCTTGGACAACATGAAGGGTTGTGTTCTGGTACCAAGGAGGACACTTAGAAAACTCAGGAGCTAATCTAAAGCCACCCTGTCAGTCCTGAAGCAAAGGCTTCTAGAAGAATGGCCTGAGGTGACAGCCAGGGAGAAGGGCAATTTGGAGAGCCCGGAAAGCAGCCGCCGCCGCCGCCCAAGCTGTCTTCCCTCTAGCCTTCCTCTCAGTACTGGAGCATGTCTGGCACCCTGCCTTCCTCTCCCGGTCAGTCCTCGGTTTCTCATACGGCTGGCTCTTCAGCACACCACATAAACTTCCTGGCACAACCCTACCCGCCATCTTACTGAGTTCAACTGTGTTAGCTCCAACCTTATTTGCTCAGATAGCAGTATTCAACACCCTTTTTTGTTGTTTTTGTTTTTGTTTGTTTGTTTATTATGTATACAGTGTCCTGCCAGCATATATGCCTGGGCACCAGAAGAGGGCGCTAGATCTCATTATAGATGGTTGTGAGCTACCATGTGATTGCTGGGAATTGAACTCAGGACCACTGTAAGAGCAGCCAGTGCTCTCAATCTCTGAGCCCTCTCTCCACCACTTCTAAATTTGTATTTGTTTATGGTGTGGATGTGCATGCCATGGTGTATGTGTGGAGGCCAAAGGACAATCTGTGGTGGTTGGTTTTCTGCTTCTACCATATAGGTTACTGGGTTGCCATGCTTTGTGGCGGGCGCCTTTACACAACTGAGCCATCCTTCCAGTCCCAGAATTTGACACTTGACTCTTCTCAAAGCACCAATCTTGGATTTCTCTGACACCATACTTTTTAAAACATTACTTAAAATTTTGGTTTTTGTTTTCTGTTTGTGTGTATGCCCATGTTTGAGGATGCACAGAGCTAGAGGAAGGTGTTGGCTGTCTTCCTCATTCTCCATCTTAGTCCTTTGGGTCAGGGTCTCTCACTGAACCTGAAGTTCACTATTTTGAGGCCAGCAAGTTCCAGCAATCCTCCTGTCTTCACTCCCCTAGCACTGAGGTCACAGGTGTACATGGCCATGCCTGGCTTTTTATGTGGGTGCCAGGAATCTGAACCACACAGCAAACACTTACCCACTGAGTTGTCTTCCTAGCCCCTGGCACCACACTTTTGACTTCCCTTCTGTTTCTGCCTGTCCCTTAATGTCACTGTTGTGGGTTCGCTCCCTGGTCCTCTCGATCCACCATCTCCCAGAGGCTTTGTTCTTCAACCTTTGTATTTGCATAGATGACTTGAACCTTTAGCCAGCGTGCTATAGACCCATGCGTCTCCAAGACTTGCCGCTGGTGTCTCACGGGCACCATGCACGCGTGTGCTAAGGAAGCCCAAGAGCCTCTTGTCATCAGAGCACACTCCTTCTATCTGTGTGAGCTTGGCTGGCAGAGCAGTGGCAGCCCAAGTTTTTCCATCTGTATCCTGCCTTAGGAGAAGACAGCTTTGTCCTCATGAGCCCTGGTAAGGACCTGGTCACAGCTCTGGAAGGCCATGGTCTTAGTTGCTGATGGGAGCCAGGTAGTATGGGAGAGATGCTCTAGCTGATGGGAGCCAGGTAGTATGGGAGAGATGCTCTAGCTGATGGGAGCCAGGTAGTACGGGAGAGATGCTCTGGGGAAAAGCTTCAAGCTGGCGTTCAGGGCATGCTCAACAACACCAAGAGTAGCAAACACCCAGACAGATGAGACTCATCTTCCCAAAGCCCAGGAGACAGTGGGGTGACAAGAATGTAGAAGCTTCCCTTGGAGGGGGCATTCTGCCGTGGCTATGGGACCCCAATGCTATTAGTCGGGTCTGTACATCTGAGCTTCACATTCCTCATTTGTTGGACAAGGACAGAAATGCCTGCTTCCCAACCAGTCAATGTGACTTCATTACTATGAACCAGGATGACCAATTACCCATTCCTGCACTCCCTCCCCTTCCTTTCCAGAAGAAAACAAAATGGGTCCCAGGAACCAGATCTCACCGGACAACTGCATGCTCCGTTTTTGGATCCCAGGCGCCTGTGAGATAGCTGGACCAGGGGCAGACCTGCAAGGGGCAGGTGTGTGGCTGACATAGTGGGCCCCAGGCCATACCAGGCCAGGGGGGCAGAGCCACCTGCTGTGGCTCCATTCTTGCCCACTTTGCCAAGACCTCCTTACTTCAAGCCCCATGAAACCGCCATCATCTGGCCCCTCCCACTAGCCTGCCTGTCCTTCCACCTCTGTCCTAAAGGCATGGGGTAGCCAGAGGCAGCGCCCAGCCTCCGACCCTCACCTCAAAGTGCATGTTTTCTTGTAGTAGCCTTTTGTAGAGGGCCTCGTCCTCCAGTGTGTGGTAGCCATGTCCTACCCTGTCTGTCTTGAGTATGTCCACAGCCTGTGGAGAGGCAGAGAGGAGCTGAGTTTTCTGGGAGCAGGATCAGAATCAGGAAGAAGAGGCCCAGGGTCCCTGGTTCCTTACCTCTCGCACAACTTCAGCAGAGCCCACCTCCCCAGCGTGGACGGTACGGTGAATGCCACTCTTCACAGCCCCCTGGAAGGAGAAGAGACAGGTTGGGGGTAGCTCCGAGAGGTCCCTAGAAAGCACTGTCTTTGCCACACTTGGGGTCTAAGTTTTAGCAGGTGTGACTGTCCTCAGAGTCAGGCTAGGCTACTTCCCTAAGTACGTGGTGTAGCCTGGTTCCCAAGTCATGAATAGAGTGGTAACTAGCCTTTATTCTGCAGCTCCCATGCACTGAACCTGTTTGAAGGGTTTAAACACATTGTCTAATATTCTAAAGCAAACTAACACTATTTTAGGGTGGAGCTTAAGAAAGTCAAGTTACACAAGAACCAAGAAATGAGGCCCAGAGAAGAAGCAGTTCTGTCCAAGGTCACACAGGAAATCACAGGCACATGCAGACTCAAACAGCTCTCATCTCTTTTTGTTTCTACCCGGTTCTGAATCCCTAACCCCAACCAAGACACACTTGGGGACGCAGGAGGCCCCAAGCTCACCATCCAAGCTCCCCAAGACCATCTCTTCCCTTCTCAGGCCTACCTCATAGGCTTCCACGTGGCCTGGGAAGAGGCTACTTCCTTTGATGGTCTCATCACCAGCCAGGTCGATGGCCACCACGGTCTTCTGATGGTACTTCTTACACATTTCCAGCACCTCAAGGGACCAGCCTGGGAGAGAGCATTGGCGCCTCATCAAACAGTTGGGAGTGGGGCTGCCCAGCTGCCCCGCTGAATGTTCTGATCCCTCATCTGAGTCCAGAGAAAACCTAGGTTCCAGTGTCTTGTCTTCAGATCCTGACTGCTGTGTCTCCCCGACCCAAGCCTCACAGTCCCCTTTCCCAGAGGAATACCACCACCACTGGACATGGCAAGTGTCCGCTGAGACAAAGGCTGGGCTCAGTAGGTGATGAGCAGGCCGCTCCCTCAGTGCTGATCAACACCCATGGCAGACTTACCCCCACTCAGAAAATGGGAAAATAGAGCCTAATATTTAGCCCATACTATAACTCACAGGAGTATTAGTTCATTGCTAATGAGTCATGCACTTTTATATTAAGAGCCCCATAAAGTTATTATAGTGTGGGCCTACAAGATGGCTCAGTGGGGAAAGCCATAAGCCTGATGACCCGAGTTTGATCCTCAGGTGGCATCGTTGGTTGAGAAGAGGCATGTAGGCCATGCCCTATTGTAGCAAGCCCTGTAACCTCACCTCAGCCCTTGGCTTTGGTTCCCACTAATGCTTAGGGTGGGGTATAGAGTGTGACCATCCCAGGACAAGGTGTAAAAGCTCAAGAGGGGTGATGTGACTTGCCCAAGGTCACAGAATGGGCCCTGCAGGTTGAAGCTTGAGCCCTGGATGTTTGACCAATGTTGGTAACGGGAGGAATCCCAGATACCTCAGAAATCAGACCTATGCAAGAGGTTCTGGCTTAGATAAGACCGGGACAAACCACAGAGTCCTGTGGTCTTGGATGTTTCCTTATTGTTTAGTTTCCTTTGGCTTCCTGTCAGTCACATGATTGTCAAGACCTAGATTTCCTGATAAGGAGACTCACCAGAGCCACCAAGAGTTCACTGTTGTCCTTAGAAAGCTCAGACACATGGGGTAGGGGATGCTGGGATAGAATAGGCACAGCCCTGTGGCTAGGCCAGGCAGCCAGCAGGGTACAATGGTACTCACTGGGTTGGTGGCGCATACAGCATAGTATGGACCGGGCCTTAACCCCGAATGCTTGCTCTCCCTCCTGCAGGCCCTGGTTCACAAGATCCACAACCTCATCAGGGGTGAGGTCCCCTCTGTGTGGAGAGAGAAGGGAGGACTTCAGGCCAAGGGAAGGCCATGGGCAGCCATGGAACTGGAGCAGGGAGGGGCAGCCTTGCCCCTGAGTTATGTCTTCCAAGGAGACACGTGGACATGATTTCAAGCCCTTGTGTAGGGGGCTACTTCCTTAGAGCTGCGTGGGCACTGCCAGATTCCAGTGTGAGGATGTCAGATAGCCCTCCCTATTTCTAGGTGGAGAGGGGGCTGAATTTGGGCCTGTTGAACTACTGCTTTCTCCGTGTATCAGAATCATGGCTCAGAGGGAGGGAGCAGGGGGGCCTTCAAGATGCAAGGGGTCCAGACCAGAAGACGGGGATGGGCCAGACTCACTCATTGAACAAAGCCTCTAGAAGCCACTGGCTAAGCCAGGCAGAGTCATGGGCAGCTAGCCAAGCACTTCACGTAGGGCCGAGGCATAACCACAGGCAGAGGGATAGGGATCATGCCTCTTCCAGCTGAGTTGAGTCCCTGAGTCCATGGACCAGGCCAAGACTCTCAGCACTCCATCCTCCCTTCTCGGGCTGGGCAGTGCAGCCCACTCTCAGCACAGCCCCTCCAGCGCTGTCACTCACTCAGTCTGGTTCCAGGGGATTGGGTCCACTTTGGAGTTGGCCAGCAGATGTGGGCTGTAACGCACTTCCACATACACCACACCCTCCTTGGCCTTCATCTCCACAAACTCATAGGCGATCCTTTTGATGGCCTCCCTGCAGCCCCTGGGAAGGGAAAAACACAGGTTGGCAACAACCTTCTTCCACTCCTTGGGAGCTCCAGTAGCAAACGAGGTGCCTGCAACCCTCCTTAGATCCAACCTCTTTCCAGCTCACAAGCTTTCACTGTCTGGGCACCTGCAGAGATCTGAGCCACCTGGCAGGTCCTAGCATCTGTACTTCTGACCTACAAACTCACTCTGACCCCTCACCCTTGAGTGACTGAACTGCCTCTAACGGGCATGTCTTCATGTTTGTCCTGAACGTCATTCTCCATGTAGCAGTGAGAATGATTAAAAATGGAAACCAGGAGGGCTAGTGAGATGGCTCAGCAGGAAAAGGTACTTGCTATCAAGGCTGAAGACCTGTTCTTGATTGCCAGGAGCCACAGGGTGGAAGCAGGGCACAGACTCCTGCAAGTTGTCCTCTGATTCCACCCCCTAAAGAAGAATCTAGAAAGAAAAGTAAACCAGGGCTCAGGCGTTTGGCTCAATGACAGAACATGTGTTTAGCATCCTATGGCTTCTAACTGTGTAGAAAGATCTGACTCCATGCCAGCCCCAATGGCAGTCACCAGCTTCCCCAACGTCTTGGGCCAAAGACCATCAAGCTTGTCCCTCCCACCTCAGGACTTTGGGTCACAGTCCCATCGCTTGCCCCAGCATCCTGCACTCTGCCAGGCCTCCTCAGACCACTTTCTCTCTGGGTATCCTTTCTCGAAGCCCTGAGCACCACTTGACATTAGCTATCACACGGTTCTTTGAAGTGCTATTTCCCATCTCCCCTTGACTCCCGTGAGGCAAAGATCCCTTCCTCTCTTGTCACAGCTGTTACACTTCATCCAAGGAAAGGGTCTAGGGCACAGTGGCCAAATATTTGTTGAATAATGGATATAAGGCTGGCAGGGATGATAAAGGGGCACAGATATGTGAATCCAGAGGGACTCTGGAATGGGCAAATGATATTCAGTCATGGACTTATACAGTCTGGGTGATCCTGGGCTAGTCAGTTGCCCTCTCTGATACCTGTATCAAAGGACTATTGTAAGGACAAATGGCCAAAACATCAGAAACCTCACTTAGGCCAGCACTTGGATGGAGGCAGACAAACGCTACACTTGCTCTCAGTCAAAAGGCCCAGAAGTGATCCGTCAGATGTTGAAAGTGTTTTAGTTGCTGCTGAGGAGTGTGGGCCACACCAGCAAGTCAGAAAGTGACCTGTGAGAGCCTCTGTGAGCACTGATTGAAGGCTGATGGACTGTCCTAGTTAGGACTTGCCCCAGAGCAGGGAGAGCGGGCAAAGGAAGCAAGTGCCCCACCGGCCCTTGGTGAGAAGAAGGGGCCCGGCTCTGGGGAACTGGGTCACCCCCAGGAGGAGGTTCAATGGACGAGGGGGGAGCTGGGTCTCAGCTCTGCCATGGGAGGGGCTCGCTCTCTGCCTTTCCCAGCCCCAGACCCCCACGGCTCTCCCATAGCTGTGGTTTTCCATTCATTCTCTAAGTGGGTCCTGAGCCCGCATACTAGACCCAGACCCTTAGTGCACAGTGAACTCCAGGAGCTGGGATCCCTGCCTTTTGGTCACCTTCTGACAGGAGAGCCAGGTAAAGGGAAAACACACAGTCCACCAGACAGGAACACTGTCGATACAGATAAAGCCAGGAGGCGATGTGGTATGCCACAACATGGTCAGCAAGGCTCCCTGAGAAGGGACACAGGAGATACGTGCGGAAGGCAGACCATGGGCTTTTAGGGAACAGCATTCCAGGCAGAGGGAAGAAGGGCAGATGACCTGAGGGTGGGGTGTTAGTACCCAAGGGGAGAGTAGGAGTCAGAGTCTGTAAAAAGCAAGGGCTCAAAGTTGTAGGACTGTGCACCTGGCACGTGGGTTTTGGCGTTGGCTCTGAGCGACACTGAGAGAAGTTGGTAAATTTGGGTCAGAAGGCTGGCTTAGGTTTTGAGAGTCTGAGTCCTGTCTCTTGACACTCTTTAGGGACAATTCCTGGGCCTTTTCAAAGACTAGTAATGTTCCTCATTCAACCTGTGACTCAAGACATCAAAGAAAGACCCAACTCCACCTTCATTTCCCACTCCGGTGCCTGACCTGGCCCTGCCTCCAAAGCTCCAGACTGGGGCATGGGGGACCTGATTCAGGCCCCACCCTGCTCTGCACCCATGCCTTTTCTTGACCTAGGCCAAGGGCTCTTTCTCTGAGATCTGTGATGGTGGCAGGGGCCTCGGGATATTGTGTGTTAAGGGGCAGTGAGTTCTGAACAAGACATCCCATAGCCTGAGCACCACAGGGCTTCAGCACAGCCTCCTCTGCCTCTGGGTGGGAGAAGAGATTAGGAGTCCAAAGGCATAGGATAGATTGGCTTAGGTGCACACCATGGTAAAAAGCAGGGCCGGAGGTTTGGAGTGCCTTCTACAGCAGCTCAGTCTGGTCTTGGTTACAGGGACGGGAGCTGCCCTGCGCCACGAGGATTGGGAACAACTCACGCGATAACAGGCATGTAGTAATCAAACTTGGCCAGGAAGCCTGGGAGCGAAAGGGGCTTGTCCATGCCGATGATGTTGTTCAGCCCCTCCACTGTATCTGCTGGGAGGGCGATGCCTCTCTTCCTAAAATAAAACTGAAGGTGAGGGGCTGCAGCCAGGACTCGGTGGGCAAGAGCACTGACTGCTCTTGCAGAAGACCTTGGGTTGCTTCTGAGACCCACATGAAGGCTCAAGACCATCTACAACTCCAGTTCCAAGAGATCTGATGCCTTTCAGCCTCCTTGGCAGGCATCAGGTATGCATGTGTTACACGTACCTACTTGCAGGCAAAACACTCAGACGCATAAAATGAATTTTTAAATCTACATTAAAAAACAAAACAAATGAAAACAAAACATGAGATGCCAGAGCAGGATCCAGCCAGGCCTCCCAGGGCGGCATGGAACAGACTGGTAGCCCCAGTAAGAAGCATGGGGATCCTTCCATCTAGCTTCTCCTCTGGTACAGATGAGGCAACTGAGCTCCAAGGCCTAGAGAACAGACTAGAGGCCTTCCAAGACTTGTAGCCAGAAGCCACGACAAATCACACATTTCCCATCCAAGTACTCACCAGGCCCAGCCCTGTTTGGCTTCTGAGATTAAATGCATTCAGGGTGGTAGAGCCAGAGAAAAGTTCATACATCTCAAGGGACTAACAGGGAGGCTGATGCTGGGGTGAGTACCATGGCAAGCCCATGCCTTCCTCATCAGGTCCAGGGGCAGGCAGAGACGTCTGGACATATGCGCAGACCGAAGCTCTCAGATACAATAGCTACTGTGCAGTATCGTAATTCCCAGGGCAGGAGCTGGGATCAGGACCTGTCCCTCTGCCCTCCTGTCTGGCATGTCATAGCAGCCTGCCCCACCCAGAACAGGTCTGCTGTGCTGGCCACCCAGCTCAGGACTCTGTCCCATCCCTGCTCCAACACCTTTGCCTTGGAACCTTCTTCCTACACCAGGAGCTCTGCCTCCCCGTGGACTGCAGGAAGCTGGTGGGAACTTGGTGTGTCTTCCTCCTTCTGCTGTCTCCACCCACTGTGACTCAGCTCCAGTTCACAGTGTTCCTCTCGGCCTTGGTTTCTGCTACTTCATCACCACTATTGTTATTCTTATTGGTGTATATGTGTGTGTGTGTGTGCACATGTGTGTGCATACGTATGTGTGTGTGTGTTTAAAAAAGAGAATATTAAGGGGCTCAGATTTCAGCTTCGCAGCATGTAGAAGCCCTGGGTTTCATCCCAGCACAGCAATAAGATAAAATAAGCCCTAGTCCCTGTAGTTTCCCAGTAAGTAACACCAAGGCTTCCCTGCTCCAGTCTGAGTGTCATGAAACCTTACCAGTCCCAGGTCCCCATAATTTACCGTGGGGATGTGGTCCCTGCCCCTGCTTTGGTTCTGGCCCACAAGGCAGGTTCTCAGTACTCCCTGTTCCCTCCAGGTTAAGCTTCTTGCTGCTGGCCAGCCTGCCCACATGACCTTCCTGAGGCCATGTTTAGCCATGGTGATCCCGGAGAGCCTTCAGAGGGACACACTGCTACCTATGTTCAGAGACAGTGGTCAGACCGCAGCCCTGACGCCCAGAGGATGCTGAGGCCGTGACGGGCACCTGCAGACAGACTGCAGACAGACAAGAGACGGGGCGGTACTGGCTCCGAGTAGTGGAATGCTGGGCAATAGAGGGAGGCTGGGTCTTCATATGCTTTACAGAGGGCCCACAGGGTGGTGAAGGGGCCTGGCAAGGAGGCAAGAGGCACCATGAAGGGCAGAAACCCTGGAGCTGGAGGAAGAAGAGATGATTGCCAACACAGTCACCAAGACAGAGAAGGGGTCACTGCCGTGGGCACTGTAAGCCAGGGCTTCTCCGCTGCCTGAAGACTCCAGGGCAACCCCCCGTCCTGAGAGCTCACTGAGGCTAGAAGAATCACACCAGTCCCCCAATATCCACTTCTTCCTCTTTTACCCAAGGATACTCAGGCCTTCCTGACCTGGTTAATGAGCCGCCTTTGACCATTTAATAATACCCGATTAGAACCCATCTTAGCGTCCCATCCAAATGACCTCAGCAAGGCCCTGTGGCAATAGCTACCAGCTCCAGTTTAGCAAAGGCCACAGAGATAAGGCCAGACGTGTCCCCAACACTAGAACCATAGATGTTGAGCGTGACATCTGGGAGTGACCTTAATGGGTTATCCTGATATGCACTGAGCTGTTTGTTTTTCAGCCCTTCCTTCACAGAAGGTTGCGTTGTTGATGGCAGCAGAGACTCTACCAGACCCCTGGACTAAAACCCTGCCCTGTGCTCCCGAGGAAGCCTTTGGCTGCCATGGCTCAGTCTTCCCATCTGTAAAGTGGGGTGATCGAGGGAACTGCCCCCCCAGGCCAGTGGCCTGGGAAGGAATAACTAAGTTAAGTTTGTGTAGCACAGCTGAGGTTGTGTGCTTATGTCACAAGGCTGAAGAACAGCCACAGCCCAGGGCAGGAAAAGGCTGCTGGAAGCACAACATGGACGGAAGGGTGCTAGCAGAACTCTCCCGGGGAACTGGGGGCCATGCTCTAGAGTTGGGCGACAAATTCCCAATTGGCACCTGAACACCTGGGGAGGCTGTCTCATGGCACACAGGGAGAGTTGAGGCTAGACACTGGAGACAGTGGGGGAAAGCTGAGTCCTTCCAGCATACACAGAGTGCTTAACAGCAAAGGAGTGAAGGATGCTGGTGAGGGAAGGGCTCACTTTTCCTGACAGCTCAGGAGGTAGGATGCTCGCCTCCCACCTCCAACCTATGGAGGCTGGGGTGGAAAGCACCCAGGACATCGCCATCTTCCATCAAGGGCTGCCTTGACTCCCACAAGGGATGAACAGAGCCCTGGGAATCTCCAGGGGTCCCTAAGAAGAGCTGTACATTTCTCTGAATCCTGCAAGGACTGTGGTTTGTTCATGGACTTACTTGCCATAGTATAAGATGGTTTCCGGCTTGATGGCTCCGTCCAGGTGGACATGCAGCTCTACCTGCAAGGGGCACAGAAAGAACATGAGACACCGCAGAGCCCGAGGACCCCTTCAGAAGCCGCTTTTTCCTGGACACGTAGTCAATATACCTCTTAAACTCTACACGATGCTCTTGCCCGAGCTCACCTGTATGTGTTTGGTGGGGAGGTGGCCAAGTACTTGAGCTGTGTGTTTCACAGCTCAGGATACTAAGGTTAAATGTCTTGTCCAAAGTCACATAGAAAGCAATGGACGCAGGGACCCAACCCTTGCCCTAGCCACAGCTGGGGAGCAGCAGAAGCAGCATTCGAACCCCAATCCAGTTCCCAAACTTGTGATCACAGCCATGAGGCCAACCACGGAGCCAGTGGGAGCCAGCCACCACCACACCAGAGCTGCTGCCCTCAGCCACGTCACTCAGCCAACTCTTGAGTTTAACAGAAAGGGCCAACTGCAGACACCTCAAAAATCAGGCTCTGGGGTTTGGGGAGACAGCTCGGTTTATAAAGTACGAATATGAGGACTTGAGTCCAATTGGCGCTCACATAAAACGTGTGCTGGTGCACACTTGTAATTCCAGGGCAGGGGAGATGGAGGTGGGGGGATCCCTGGGGTTCACTAGCCAGTTTAGCCTAACCGGTAAGCCCGCCCCCAGGTCCGTGTGAGAACCTGTCACAAAAAATAAGGTGGGTGGCACTCTAGGACTGACACCTGATATTGACCTCTGGCCTACACACACAAGCACATATGCGTGCGTGCGCATGTGCGTACAGACACACACACACATACACACACACACACTGAAACACAAGTCAGATTCCAGTGGAGCGTACAGCTCTGTGGTAGAGTACACACTTGGACGTGCAAGGCCCTGTGCTCCAAGCCTAGCACTGAAAATATATAAACACCACGCTGTGTCACAAAGAGGTGCTAGTCAAGACTACCTTTGTAGGCAACGTATGTGACAACTAAGTCTTTCTAATCCTCTAAAAAGGGTCTTGGTGATCACCCCTTATTTGCCCATTCCCATATATGACACCTTGTACACAAAGCCAAGGCCATGAGCAGGAGCTTTGGAGAGAGTCCATCTGTCTAGTCCTAGCTCTACCCTTGTAGGGCACATCTCAGCTGTTTGGCCTCTCTGGGCCTAAGCTTTAACTGAACAGCGTACACTCTTGTACAAAAACCACGACGAAGATTTTAGACAGTGACTGTGTAGAAGTGTGGCCCAAAGGAAGCAGTCACTGCCTCCGGGAGGTGGTGTTTCCCACAATCTGTTAAGAGGTACAAGTGCCAGGAGCCAGTGACCTAAGGGACTTTGTCGTCTGCTTGATCCAGATCATGAAGGAAACTTCCTGGACCAAGGGAGACCCAGAAGTGCTATTTCCCAAGGTGTGGCCATATTTGGAAATTGGTGACCTAGATAAGAAGGTTGGCAGATCTAGCTGGGAGCAGGAACATCTGGGAACTGCTGACCCAAGGGGCAGCCCCAGAAACTCTCACAGAGCCTGCTTCCAGCAGAGGAAACCAGGCCCAGAGCAACAGGGAACAGAGGTGACAAAATTCTAGTCGGCAAGTCCTTAAAGTGACCAGCACTCCTAAGGCCGTCCAGCTGGGAGAAGATAGAGCAGCTTACTCCCAGCTTGGGGTCACACTGGCTGTTGGCTTCCCCATTTGACTAAAAGTTTCTTTGAGTCTCCAACTGGAACCCTGAAGCTTCTGGCCCATGGAGCTGTGTTACCTAAAGCAAGTGACTGTACCTCTCTGAGTCTCTACTTTCTTACCCTAGGCTGGAGGGGGGTGTTATCCACCCAGAAGCTAGGCCAGGTGGTTGGGAGGGCATCACACACAGTGGGAGCCAGCCTCTGTTCACTCCTTTGCCACCCAGAGCGAGCAAGATACTTCACTGTGCCCTGGGTTCTCCTGAGTATGCCTTTCCCCTAGGTCTTCATGAACCATGTGGATGGTCCATCATGAAGCTCTAGGCATATAGCAATTGCTAAAATCCTGCCCTCTATCACTTGTTTGTTTTCAAAAAACAATCTCATATAACCCAAGATAGCCTCAAATTCACTCTATAGCCAAGAATGGTCTTTCTGATTCTTTATCTCTCAAATTGTTCTCTGAGATAGGATCTCACTATATAGCCCAAGCTGGCCTGAAAGTCATTATTAGCTCAGGCTGGCCTCAAACCTGAAATCCCCCTGCATTAGCCTGCCAAGTGTTAGGATTACTGGCACGAAGCCACCATACCCAGCACTTAGGAGTTTTCATTTGAGTAAAACTAGTGAAGCCCTGTGTGTTGCTGGGGCTACAGAAGGAAGCGAAAGGGACAAAGTCTTGTCTTACTCCTTCGGCATCCCCAGGCCAGCAAGGGACAAGCTGTGGGTAAATGTATAGTTATAAACCGAGATGGTCCCACAGGAAACCCTCACTGTGAAAGACAGCAACAAACACACTCAGCTGGGCAGCAAACAGCCTCCCCGCAGATCGGAACCAAGTGCTGAAGGATGCAGAGGAGCTGATGAGAAAGTGAAGGGAGGAGACGGGCAGAAGAACATTTCAGGTGGCCATAACAGTACGTGCAAAGGCCCTGTGATGGGGGAAATGCGAGTGTATGGGAGGAAGGGAGATGCTGAGATTGGGAACCCTAGGGCAGAACCACCCAGCGGCGAAGGGCCAGAGAAGTCAGGATAAGATGTGAAGCTGGCAAGAAAGGCAGGCTGAGAGGGGCCGCACAACAAGATTTGGGGGCTGGAGTCTAGGACCAGGCCCTGGCGTAAGCCAGCACTTAGTGCAGGGGAGGCAGAGCCTGGAGAATAGAGGCCAGAGATGGGAGGAAACCGGGGGACATGGCATATAAAGGCCAGCCCACCAGGCTTATCAAGGAAGAGCAGTGACCTCCTTGGGGGGGGCACCGGGCCAACCATGGGCCCCCGGAGTTGCCTGCACTTCAAGCCCTAGAACCAGTAACTAGGACCTTAAATGTAACACCTGGAATCATCTACAATCTTAGATGGTAACTGCTGTGGATATCGCTCTATATAAATAAAGCACTGATTGGCCAGTGACCAGGCAGGAAGTATAGGCGGGACAAGGAGAGAGGAGAATTGAGGAAGGAGGAAGGAAAGAGAGACCCGCTGGAGCCACCGCCAAGACAAGGAAGATGTAAAGTACCGGTAAGCCACGAGCCACGTGGCAAAGTAAAGATTAATAGAAATGGGCTGGATATAAGAGTGAAAGCTAGACAATGATAGGCCTGAGCTAATGGCCAAGCAGTTTAAATAATGTAAGAGTCTGTGTGTTTATTTTATAAGTGGGCTCCGGGACTGGCGGGACTTGGCGATGGGAGCTGGAGAAAAATTCTCCAGCTACAGTAACACCTGGAATCCTCCACAATCTTAGATGTTAACACCTGGAATCATCCCCATCTTAGATGTTAACACCTGGAATCATCTACAATCTTAGATGGTACCACCTGGAATCCTCCACAATCTTAGATGGTAACACCTGGAATCCTCCACAATCTTAGATGGTACCACCTGGAATCCTCCACAATCTTAGATGGTACCACCTGGAATCCTCCACAATCTTAGATGGTACCACCTGGAATCCTCCACAGTCTTGGGAAAACTTATTCTGGACTCTCTGGGCAGGCCCTGAACGTACTCTCTTGTCCTAGTAGCAGAGGTAGAGTTTTCACACTCAGGACAAGAAGCAACAGTGTGACCACAAAGGCAGAGATTGAATCTGAGGCCATAAGCCCGCGGAATGCCTGACACTACCAGAGGCTGGAAAAGCCAAGGGCTGATTCCCTGCACTTTCAGGGTGAGCATGGCCCCGCAGGCACTTTGATTTTAGACTCCTGGCCTCCAGAACTGGAGGGTGAGGGCTGGGGGCAGGGAGATGTCACCGCTTTGTCTTTTCAGTGCTGGGAATGGAGCCCAGGGGGTTTTGTGGCTTTAAAGACACTTAGCATGTGGTCACCTGTTACAGCTGCCACAGGAATCTCATGCAGCCAGGCCCTGCCAGAGGTCAAGGTGAGGAGGACACAATGATGCCCCTGAGTCTAAGAACTCAGGCTGTAGAAACCCTTCAGGACACTGGGGTAGTGTTGGGAAGTCACTGATGTCTGGGCTTCATCAGTTCTGCCTCAGTCCTCGGGGTAGGTTCAGGCACAGGTGTGTGACTGTGTGCTTCTGTGTTTTGGGGGTGCTGGGGATGGGAGCCAGGGCCTCCAGAAGGCTGGCAAACACTCTATTACTAAGTCACATCCTCAGTCCTGTGTTTTGTTGTGTTTTGTTTTTTTTCCTGAACATAGAGTCAAGGCTGAGAAGATGCCCTAGAGCCCTACACTAGAGGCCTGAGCAAGGGCAGGATCCAGATAGGGAAAAGCTTGACTAAATGGAAGAGAGAAAGTGGAGAAGGTTGTGATTGTTCTCCTATGAACCTTACTTCTGAATGGCAGACACAGCCCAGGAGGCAGCAGAGGCTAGATGTGGGTCACAGCAGCTTATTTCTTTTGAGGGGGGGTGAGTTGGCCACATTTAGACACTAATGCATGATGGGGTAAAGGAGGTCACAGAAAAAGGGGGGGAGGGTTAGGAGGCAAAATGAAGCCTGGTCTGTGAGAAGGGGGATCAGACAGTGGGTCAGGGCAGGGTCTCTGGGTTCTGTGTCTCCATCAGTGGGTGCCAGGGGTCTGCAAGGACACTCTGGGGAAAGCACTTCTGTGTCAACACAAGATGCATCCACAGTGTGCTCTGCTGCGGTTTAACAGCAACATCTGTCAGGATGTGACAGCCCCACCTGCCCGCCCCCAGGAGACCATCATGACCAGAAAGGCTCCCCGAAGCTCCAGGCAGAGAGCCAACGAGCCAGCTCTAGAAGCGTCCACGCTGTCTTGGACTGCTCTAGCCTGTCCCACTTACCAGAACAAGAGCCCTCCTGAGGTTAGAGCTCCAGGCTACGATGACACACACAAGTCAGAGCCACAAGGTAAAGACAATCAGACACCAAGGGATACAAGAGAGCATGTCCAGAAGGCCCACCTGAAGGAGACCCACAGGGCAGAGTAGGCCAGAGAGAAGGAAGGAAGGATCAAGGAGTTAGTGTGTGTTGGAATCAGGAAGCCTGCTGGGAAATGCTCACAGAGATGGGTTTTCAACAGAAATATTTTCAATAGGGGAGGCACCTCTTAAAAGCCTTCTCTAGCTTCCTGGGTGGAGAGTGGGCTGGGAGTAAACCTCAACAGAAGACATTAATGTGTCCAGATGGGAGCTGGCTACTACATGGGGTGTCCCTCACTGTACACACAGTAGGTGCGCGGCGAGCAGCAGTCCAACACACACCAGCTCCCGGTGGAGGGTGTCAGAGAACCAGGCGGGGGCAAGGGTAACTCTGGGATCAGCTGTCCACCATGCTCCTACAGAAGCTCCCACAGAAGCAGGCTGGTGGGGAGCAAAAGCATAGACCATCCCCACAGACAGCTCAAAATTTAGATAGGTAACCCACCGAACACTTCAGAAAGCTGCTATTGAGAAGCCAGGTCCACCAGCCCAGATGAGCATGGCGGTATACGAGTTTGGAGACTGAGGTGGGGCCATGTTCAGGAAAAGGAGCAGCGAGGGTGTCTGTGGAGTCTACTGTGTAAGTCACAACCTTGAAGGCAAGGACGCCACACCCATTTTACACAAGAGGAAACTGAGGCTCAGAGAAATATGTGAAACAGTGGTTCTCAACAGGTGGATCGTGTCCCCTAGGGAGGTCGAGTGACCCTTTCACAGGGGTCACATACCAGATATCTTGCATATCAGATATTTACATTATGATCCACAACAGTAGCAAAATTAGTTATGAAGTAGCAACAAAAATAATTTTATGGTTGGGGGTCACCACCACATGAGCAACTATATTACAGGGTGGCAGCATTAGGAAGGTTGAGAACCACTGCGTTAAAGATTCAGGAATCAGTCAGTGAACCCAAGTCTGCCCTTGAGCTCCTAACTACTGTCCTGCTGGCCTCACCAAAGACAGGACGAACTGTGGCTATCCTTGAACCCTTCATCACATTTTCTCTCGACCATTCAGCAAGGTCCATATTAGATCTAGTTGCTGCTGCATAAATGGACTTGTGAAGTAAAGCTCAGTAAGGCCCTCCCTAGGGGGTGCAGACTGACTTGAGAGCCGAGCCAGGGCCCAAGTCCTTCTGCCTCTAAGCGCAGGTCTTGTTCGTGGCCACAGCACCATCCTGACCCCGGTGCCCAGTCTCCGTCCAGCCTCCTGACTCTCTGGAGGAGTTGCATGCCTCTCTCTGCAAGACTGGCTCATAGTTGGCCATTATCTGTGAGAATGGCAGGAAGCCCTCCTAGGGCTGCTGGGGACAGGAAGCAGCTTAGTAACAAACAGATAATTACTGTGTACCAGGAACTCAGGAAGCACCAAGAGATGTCAGGTCCAGAGAGGTGCATTCAGGTCACAAGACATGCTGGAGACAGTGGACAGAACCAGGACAAGGATCTAAATCTTGGATTCCTTGGCCAGATGCCTTCATATCTGATTCAGGACCATAGAGGGTGGGTAGGGCTGGCCCCAGTACACAATGTGTTTCCAGGCCTCCACATGCCTAAACACACAGCCCTGTTCTCTTTTTTTCCTTCCTTTCTTCTTTGGTCTTTTTAATTTTTTTTTTTTTTTAAATTTGAGATAGAGTCTTTCTGGAACTCACTCTGTAGACCAGGCTGGCCTCAAACTCAGAGATCCACCTTTCTCTGCCTCCCAAGCTCTGGGATCAAAGGTGTGTGTGTCACCACACCTGCCCCTGCTCTGTTTTCACTCCACTTTCGCTGCTTCAGGAGCTGGGACCTGTCTGTGTCACTCTCCTGGGTCTTAGGTACCTAGTATAGAACCCGGCACAGCAAATGTTGAATGTCATTGATCCCACCCCCTCCCCAGTCTTAATGTCAGCAAGGGCAGATCTGGTAGAGAATCCAGGCAGGCAGAGCAGCCAGGCCCTGGCCTTGAGCACCATGGCCAGTACCCAGAGGAGCCACAGGTGCCCACTACCAGCCCCAGCCCCTTCTTCCTACCTCATCCTGGCAATGGCTTCTGTGGAGCAGGGGTCAGGGGTTAGCACCTCATGCCCTACCACCTCTGCTGACTTTTAGGACGAAATCAACAAACAAGGTAGGCTTGGGGCAGTGAACTGTCTCAGCCCTGCTTCCTTCAGGAAGCCCTCCAAGCTCAGCTCAGCCCTTTCTGCGCTCCTGTAGCTCCAAGGTACAGACTGGAAGGAGCCAAGCAGCCCTTGGGGCCTGGTGAAGCTCTCCAGTACTATTCACAAGCCACCCCAGAACTTCCCCAGCCAGCAGAAGCATCTCTAACTGAGGGAAATCTTATGACTCAACCATCTAGGAATGCGGCCCATTTGCCCCCATTTTATAGGTGATAAGACTGAGGCTCTGAGAGGAGCTTGCCTTAGCTCCACAACAGTATTACAAACAGGTGAACACCATAGCCAGGAAGTTGCCTGAGTCTAAAGCCAGAAGCTTATATGTTCCTTGCATGCAAGGCAAGGTGCTAGGCAGAGGAGAGGGAAAATGTGACCAGGATGATCAGCAACAATGGTAATACTGGTGCCTATAGACAGGAGCTATCAGTGGCATGCCCACACGAAGCAGGCCACACTTGGTGTCCCTGAGATGGGTACAGGTATAATTCCCATTTAATGGGAAAACTAAGCACAGTGAAGTTACTTAACTCTAGTAATTAAGTGGGAGAGCAGAACTCAGACAGCACAGGCCTGGCCTTAGCCCCCAGAGCGCTATCTAACCCTGCAGCTACTCTGAGGCACAGTTCACCCCTAACCCCATGATAAATATAGCATTCAACCTCATTTTGGGGTCCCCTTGTCTAAGGCTATCCCACACAGTGCTGCCTCCCCCAACCCCAAGGGGTACCACCATAGGACTCTCTCAGGACACCTAGGCAGGTGAACAGTCCTCTCCCAGTTTGCAGGGCAGCCTTCCAGGATATCGAATGAGGAATCAGGCTGGCCTCCCTGCCTCCCTATGTGACCACAGACCCCTTCCTCTTTCTGGTCCCTCATCCTGCCCCATCAGACAAAGGCTTCCATGAAACCAAATCTCCATCTGTCCCCTCCCCAACAACTGTCACACAAATCTGAACGGGTGAGACGGTCTCTTCCCAGGGGTAGTTTCATTTTAACAGGTGGCTCTGGTAACCGAAAGACCCCAAGAACCCGGAGAAGTACACCTGCTCAAGATAAGCAATGAGGGTGACCCAGAGTCCAGGAAGCGCCCATTGCAACCCCCGGAAGGAAGCACACACTTTAGAGCCAGGCACTATAGCAGAAACCACGGTGGTGTGGGTTTTCCCCGAGGCAAAGGAGGCCGAGTTTCAGGGCCTGCTTACCTGAGGACAATGCCGCCAAGCTGAGAGGCAGGGGTTCTACCCTGGTCTGTCTGAAGGCCAAGGCCAAGGCACTGATGCTAGGTCCTTGCTCTGTAACCTCCCCACACCCCGCTTCTCTTGCCCCACAAAAGGAAAATGACTAATTAGCAAAGCAGTCACTAGCACCTACTTCAGTTTTAGGCTGCTCCGACTTGCAGCCCAGCTCTGCCGCTCTCTGGCTAAGCTACTTTTGCAAGTTCCTTTGTGTCTCTGAGTCAGTTTCCTCCTATGTAAATGAAGACAACAAGACCTATCCCGGAAGGCTGTTGTGAATGAAACATGACATAATCGACACAAAGCAGCTAGAACCGCACTTGGTGCAGGACACACATCCAAGTGTGAGAGAGAAAAGGTGCTCTGGAATCATGCTACCTATGAACTTTCACAGGAGGAAAGGCTGGCTTAGAAACTGAGCCTTCCCAACCCGGGCCACTTCCCTCCAAGTCTAAGATGTGATGAGATGCACAGATGGAGCAGCTTTGAGCAAGCTCCTTCTCCTCTCTAGTCCTCAGACAACTCCACTTGCAGATGGGATGCTGACAGCCACCTGCTTGGTCATTCAGGATTCTGTGAATGAAGCTGCTAAAGGTTCCGGTACTCACGGCTACTCTACTCCAAAGATCCTCAGCTCACATCACAGCCAGAGGAACAAGGTCAGGGTGGACCTTTAACACAGTGGCAGCTGGAGCATGGGATTTTGTAACCCTGCTTCGAGTGGGCATAGAGTGAGAAGGGTCACGGGTACACACACACACACACACACACACACACACACACACACACACACACACACACATACACACACATCCACCTTCTTCGTGCCCAGCAATTCTTAGGAAGCAAGCACTCAATCAAAGCAGGTAGCAGGTGCTCCTCCAGGCCACTTGCTGGACCAGTGGTGTTATATCACTTGGAGGCAAGACAATAGGATCTCAGCCCCACCCAAACCTCCTCAGTCACAGCCTGCAGTTAAAGCCATGTTACTTCTTTGTCTTGAAGGCAGGGCTGAGGAGATGGCTCAGCGAGTAAAGAGCTTACAACACAAGTGTGTGGATCTGAGTTCAAATCCACAGAGCCCACATGAAAGCTGGCCAGGTATGGTAACTCACGTCTGCAATCCCCATGACTCCTCTTGTGAAATGTGAGGCAAAGACAGGAGAATCCCTGGAAACTCACCGGGCAGCTAACCTGGTGTTCCAGAGGTGAACAACAAAGAGATCCTATCTCAAAGGTGCTGGAGGGTGAAAACCGACACCCAAGGTTGGTCTCTGATCTCCACCAGTAGGCCCGCGCACACACACACATAAATATATACAAAACAAAACAAAAAGCCCTGGAAGGTGTCGTGGGCTTGGCTCCCCTTGAAGTTGTCCAAGTCCCAGGTCTTGGGAAACCAAAGAATCTAGCAAAGGCCCCTGGCTCAGGTGAGATGCCCTGTCATCCCCAAGGCTTTTGCAGAGCTCACCTAGGAGAGACAGGGGCATGGAATGTCTGGCTTTTGTGTGTTATTTTCTTATCCCAAACATCCCTGGAACTAAAAAAAAAAATCCTCCTGTCTCAGCCTTCCAAACACCAAGAACTACAGGACCATGGTGCCTGGCTTAGGAGATGGGATTTTGAAGCCAGCCCTCAATGTGGGCTCTTCTCTCAGCTTGGCTAATTCCCAGCTAAGCTCTCTGCACATGTTTCCCCATCTGTACATGGAGAGGGCACTGGCTACCTCGTAAGGTCATTGCCAGGATGGACTGGCTGTGTGCCGTTATGCTGTGGAGGCTGGGCCCTCGGTAAACTCGAGCTGGTGACACTCAGCTACACAGGCTGGCCAGACTCTGATCACAGTGGTTCCTTCCCATTTCTGCCAGCTACAGCGGCATTCCTCCCCCACCATGACAGGAGATGTGCCACACCTCAGACGTGGCCGCCAACACGCTACCTTCCTGCTCCAGCATTGCCTTCTAACGTAGATACTGGTGCTAGCAGACCCAGTAATGAAGTCCTTTTCTCCAGGTGTGGAGTCTGAGGCCGAGGAGGAAATGACCTGCCACCATGAGCCAGGTGACAGTACTGGGGATCGCAATATATTGGTACTCCCCACAGAGCTGTTATAAAAGGGTAGGTGCTACTGAAGTGTGACCGGTCATTCATCTTCAGCTTCCATCACTCCCATCAGGAGAGGTGGTTCCCCTGACCAAGGGTGGAGAGAATTCAGACCATTGAGAGGAAAAGAAAGAAAGGCCTTCGGCGGCAAGGGGCATTAACTATGGTGAGGGGCACCAGACAAGATGTGCAGGAGGCGTGAGTTGGGCAAGAAGACTTGCCCTGCCCTTCTGGCCTCTAGCTTCTAACAGGAGGGGCAGAGTGAGTTCTCTATGGTAAGAGCAGGCCCACCTGCCCTTCCTCCCTGCCCCTCCAGACACATGTATGTTGCACACATACACGCTGGATTCTTACCAACGCCTTAGCAGTGCCCGCCATCACCACTCAACATCTGTTTCTTGGACAGTCTGAGGCTGACTGTCTCTGATTCCTCCCCCCGAGTCCTCCGTCCTACACTCTGTTGACCCATTCAATCTGCCTGGCTGACTGCTGGGTCTAGTGCCTCGCTGGACAGATTCTGTAAAGGTTGCAAACCTGGCCTTAAGGACCTGGACTCTCCCCGACTCTCATTGTTTCCAAGGAGCCACAGCTTGTGGGGAGAGAGGCAAGGGGTTCTCCATTGGGGTCAAGGGCCATGACCTGACCCCAGACAAACCCACTGTGGCCAAAGGCCCAGGGTGCATAAGAATTCCTCCCCAGCGCCCTGCTGTCTTGCTCCCCTTTCTGGCTTGGATCACAGATTTTTCCCACGGGTGCATCCACAAACCTAAGTTACCTGGTGCCAACAAAGCAATCATAACACTGAAGTATAAAGCCATTCACCGAACATTTAACAGCGAGAGACCCTGGGCCCCATTCTACTGATGTTCAGACATCAGGACCCCGCCCAGGCTCACACATCTACACAGCCCCACCCACTGGGCGCCCATTTGGCAGACAGCGAGGCTGAGACCCAAAGTGGACGCGGCGTGGGCAGCAGCCGAACCCGAAGGCCAGCTAGAGGCACCTCCAGGTTCTGAACGCTCCCTGCCACAACGTCCCTCACTCGACATCCCGGAAGCAAGCCCAGGCCTGGGCCGAGGGGAGAAGCCAGCAGGAGTCCTCCTATGCATCTAGGATGAAGACTCCCAGGGTTGGGCCCGGCTAAGCCCTGGGGCAAGCCCGGGGGCAGAAGCCGGGCGACAGAGCCCCTCCGCGCTCACTTTGGGCTTGTTGAAAGCGGGCGTCTGTGCCATGGTGCCGAGTGTGCACCCCGACGCTGATCCCTCTGCTGAAGCTCTTTGGGTCGGCGCTGGCTCGGTGGCGGGGTCGCGTCCCGAGGGCTCTCAGAGAAGGCAGACCGCCGCGCTCTTTTTTACCGGGCTGCCCTGGTCGGTCCTGCCCACTCCCCGCCCACTCCCCGCCCACACCGGAGACGCCGCCTGCCAGGGCTCGGGGCCCGCCCTTGGCCGTCCTGCAGCCCTGGCGCCCATTTCCCGGAGTGCTGGACCCCAGACCTTCCCGGCGGCTACACTCTGGATAACAGCCAGGTGAGCCCCCAGAAGGCGTGACCCCAGTGTCCCCGCCAAACCCTGGCCTCTTTCCGGCCCCTTCTGCACCGAGGCTTTTCACTGTTGCCTGGGTGCCTACTGTGTGCAGGCCGGAGCTGGAGGCACGGAGCCCCGGGGCTGGATCCAGCCCATGGGGCTGGATTCTGCGGGATAGACCCACTTGTTGCAGAATCCCAAGACGAAAGTGTGTAATTAGGGAGATTTAGCGGAGTCAACGACGACTGGAGCTCACCAGGTGAGGGCAGGTGAGATGCAGAGGACATTCGTTATGTGTGTGAGAGACTCCTGGAAACTAAAACTGAAAGGACACCAGGGTGGCTGGAGACACAGAGTTCATCTCTCCCGGGGCAGTCAGGCTGGAGAAACGTCAGGATGCTCACCTCGACTCTCTGGGGAAATACCCCGCACTGTCTGCTCCACGAAGTATTTTGTGAGTTTCAGCTGCAAAGCACAGCAGGTGTACTCAGACACAATACTGAATGGAGACAAAGAATAGGTAGAAGAAAACTCCACAGACTCTGGTCAACCTTGAGAACATATAAAAACACCCAAACTATGCATGTTTAGCTCTATGCACCAGCGAGGAGGATTGTAAAGCAAGGGAAACATACACTTAAGTCTAGGCACTGTGTCCCGGGGTGGGACAGGATAAATCTGTGGGAAGACTGGGGCACATGGAAACGTCAGAACTGGGCGAGGTGCAATCTCCTCTTTTCGTCTGTAAATAAACCGACCTATAAATCAGAGGGGAAAGTGGAGGTACGAGAGTGGAGGGCTGAGGCCAGCAGGCGAGGTGGAAGCTAACTCATATTACTGCCCCAGTGAGGCTTGGCCCTTCCCATGAGCCTGCTGCGAAGTAAGTGAAGGTTTGTCGATGGTTTCAGGACAGCATCCGCCTTTATTTGGAGAAATCCTCCAGGGGCGCGTCTAGAAACTTAGCCAGGTTGACGTCCCAGGTGAGCTGGTTAGAAACATACTCTTGGCTGAGGCCAAGGGGGCGCTGTATTCTAGCAAGATCCTTAAACAACTTGTGTGCACCTTGAGGTGGAGACACCGGGGCACCCTGACATGAGGGGACAGCATGAGAGGGGCCCCGGGGAAGGATCCAGGTGAGAGACAGTGGGACAGATGATAGATTCTGCATGTAAGCTGCAGAATCCGAATCTGGGATTGGGTTGCATGTGGGAGTGAGGGAGAGGGTGGATTGGATCAAAACGGTCTTTCTAAGACAGGGATGGTAATACATGCCTGTGACCTTAGTTACAGGGAGCTGAGGCAGGAAGATGTTGGGCTATTATTGAGATTATTGAGATTCTGTCTCAAAAAAGAAAAATTCCTAACACATTGTAGCTTTGTAGGAGATATTTTTGTTGTTGTTACTTTGGATACATGACACCACCACCATATGCGGGCACACCCTCAGTGGACAGTGTTGTGGAAGTGCTTTATAAACACCATCCAGTCCAATCTATCCCACACCCTGTGAAGTAGGAACCATTATCAGTCACAGATGAAGTCAACCGAGGCTGCAGGAAGACCCTGCCCACTGGGCCCAGGAAGATTAGTGCATTGCAGGGAGAGCTGGTACTTAAGGTTGATTCTGACTCTGTATCTGGGCCTGGGTTGTGCCAGTCAAGTCCTTCTCCAAAGTCAATCCAGCATGTTAGAGAAAGCCGGGGCCATGCAAATGACTTGCTTTCCACCAAAGGTGACAACTCTTTGCTGATTCTGTCTTTGTCTGATGGAGTCTAGGTCCTGGCTTCTTGCCCTGGGAGAGCCTGATGGACTTGCTGGTAGAAAGGACATGGCCAAGGAGGCAAAGGTCTTCCTTATCTGGAGGGGTCTGGGGCCCTTTTGACTTCCACTGGGGCCTCTTGGTTTTTCTCTCTGGGAACTTGAGCCACCAGAAGACACTGTCACTGGTGAAAAGTTCATGTTCAGCTAGTCCAGTCGGCTGTTGAGTCAAGCCCCACTGTCAGCCACCCCTAATCCCACCATCTGAGGTACAGTAAAGCGTCAGTGCCCCGTGGAGCCCAGCCATGTTCCTTACTCTCAAAGCTATAGCAGGTGTTTCTCATTGGCTACCGTGTTTGGGGGCAGGTACTTCTATCTGCCACAGCCCTCCAGCTTCTGTACCTCAGTGTGCTCCATCCTGACCAGATCTAGCAAAGTTTCTAGATCCCAGACTGTTGAAATTCTGCTCTCTAGGCAGGACCAAACTTCCAGGAAATAGCCGAGTTTTGGTTACAAGCCTTTGATTGTCCTCACCGCTGGGTACACAAACCGCCCTTCTGCCAAAGCAGCCTCATGGTGTACACACCACCATGGACTCTTGCCCGTGGCATAAGCAGAGAGGCAGAAGGTGACAGGATGGAGAAGCCAGGATGCTTATTCCCTCTGCTTCCCGAGTCATCAAAGAGAACTGTCTTTCTGGCAAGGCCATAACTTCTGGCAGGCTTCCACTCCTCCCCCCCACCCCCGCAGCTCCCCTCTTGCCCCTGTCTCTAAGACGATGGCCCCAAGAACTATATACTATGTGTGGCTGCTCTCCCTGAGCTATGCTCCTGGTGTTAGGGTTTTCCTAGACACAGCTCCCGAGACAAAGTTTGGGGTTTATTTGAAGAGATCTAAGGAAGCACCGTAAGAGGGATGCGGAAAAAAGACAGGGCAGTGAGAGAACTCAGTAGCAGGTAGGTGACCAGCCTGAGCTCTGGACTCAACCTCTGGCAGATGGTAGGCTATGCAGTTAATCCAACTGGGGGCCCGGGAGGGAGGGGCTTAACCACACACTCTCCTCCATTATCAGGTATGCTTGTGTGTATATTTTGCAGTACTGAGGACCAAACCCCAGACTTCTTGAGTGGCAGGCAAGTGCCCCCCCCCCCCCCCCCCCCCCCCCCCCCGCATCTCCTCTGGTATTATTTGAACCTCTTCCGTTAACTTTTTGGTACCCACAGTTCAACATAACCAGCTAAGTGTGCTTCAGTGACTGCGGGCCCTGCAGCAGAGAGACAGACATGGGGACATTCAGCTGTCATTGGGAAGTAGTTTTCACCATGTAGAGGGAAGTCCAGGTTACTTGGGCAGCACATGGGCATAGCCTGCACCTTTGTAGTGGGTCCGTCTGTTAAACTTTCCTCCATTACTCTCTTTGAGGGTGTCATCTGGTCCCTGCCTTGAGCTTCTCCGTACAACACACACCAGGCAGGAGCTGGAGGAGGGATGGAGAGAGAGGCCGTCCCCTAAATGCATTCTGCACACAGCACACTGCTTGTACTGAGATAGGTTCTCAAGCATACAGGAACTCTGGCTCTCCTAGCCTTCCTGCAAAACCAAGCTCAAGTCTAACCCCAACCAGAGTGGAGTGCTCATGCCAGTATTCCTAG
This sequence comes from Peromyscus californicus insignis, assembly GCF_007827085.1. Lineage (NCBI taxonomy): Eukaryota > Metazoa > Chordata > Mammalia > Rodentia > Cricetidae > Peromyscus > Peromyscus californicus. Next base: position 138,413,818 of record NW_026294595.1, read on the forward strand.
TGCTTGGGAGGTGGAAGCAGGATTGTCACAAGATTAAGACCAGCTTGGGCTACAGAGTGAAACTGTGTCTCAATATATGTAAATCCAGTTCAAGCTAATAAGTTGCATTATGGGGCCTGCTTAGGAGTAATCTCTCCAGCTTTGCCAGGAGAGGCTTTGGTAATAACATCTCTGACGCCATAGTGAACAGCTCAATTAACAAAGTTTGTGTGGGGTTGGGGTGCAGTGGGGGTGCTTCACTTGAAAAACAGCTACAATCTGCCGGGTCTGGCTTTTAATCCCATCACTCAGCAGAGGCAAGCAAATCTCTCTTCAGTTCAAGGCCAGTCTAGTCTATATAGTGAGTTCCAGGACAGTCAGAGCTGTGTAGAGATCCTGCCTCAAACACTAAAATATTAAAAAAAGAAAAGAAAAAACCTACAATTCTTCAACAGTAATTACTGTAGCAAAGAGGATGTAACAAATACTGATGCCTGATCCCTGAGTTAGTGCACTTCTTCAATACTCCTGGGTGGGTGGTCCCCTCCAGTGCTCCTGAATCTGCAGCACTAGGGTATCAAGGTCATGTTTACTCCAGCCAGTTAGAAGAGGAGGTTTGAGGTAGCCAGGTTCAGAAGGAGCACATTTAATTCATTGTAGTAGAGTACAGGTGGATCGTGTGAAGAAGGAATGTGGTGGTGGTATGTGCCTGTAATTCCAGCACTTGGGAAGTGGAAGCAGAAGAATTGGGTCATCCTTAGCTATCTAGTGAGTTTGAGGCCAGCCTGGGCTACATGAGGCTTTTTCTTTCTTTTCTTTTCTTTTTTTTGGTTTTTTGGTTTTTCAAGACAGGGTTTCTCTGTGTAGTTTTGGTGCCTGTCCTGGATCTCGCTCTGTAGACCAGGCTGAGGCTTTTTCTTAAAAAAAAAAGAAAGAAAGAAAGGAAAAGGAAAAGAAAAGAAAATGTTCCATGAGAAGAATGAAATCATATCATTAGAAGGAAAATAGATAAGACCAGAGATCACCATGTTAAATTAAATAACTCAATTTAAAAGGAAAAGGAAGTCACACTTTCTCTCAAGTGCAGAATATGGAGGAAGAATTATCAGGAAGGAAGCTACTGGTGAGAAGAAGGTCAGGAGAAGGAGAAATGAGGAGGGTAACAGGGTGATTATGACCAGAGCACATTACATGTTCCCATTATCTGTATGACTAATGTACACGAATTAAAGAAGGAAGTCCTATGACTTTGACTGGCCAGTGACTGGGTTCATTTTCTCTCCAGATCTCCAGGCCGAGGCCAGGATCTGAGAAGAGTAAGCTTGCGTGTTGTGGGGTGTGTGATGGAGTGTTAGGGGAAGCTCTGGTCATTGTGATGTGCCTGGGATAGAGCGGAGCTGCATCTGAGCAGGGCCTTGGTGTCGAGCCAGGTTGATGGCTGCAGATGAGGATTTCCAGGTACCAATGTCAGTCCCCTGCATCTCCTAACTTCATACACGGTGCATTCCAATGACATCCACTGTTTACTGAGCACTTGTTTATTGGTTAAAATATTAAGGAACCCAGGGTTTGCATCTTGGCTCTGTTCTGATACCAGGTGACTGAGGAGTGTGGCCTCACTTGCTCAACATAGCTCCCCAGGCTGACTCTGTGCCAGACTTGGGAATATAGGGAATTTCTCATTCTGCTTATTTGTAATTCTTCAGATAATCTGTCCCCTCCTAATATGACACATCAATGGTCGTTAAGTTTATCTTCTTCCCCTGTGAGGCTGAGCACACGTCCAGGAGTCTCAGGGTTACAGAGTCAATGCTGACAGAGCAGTTACAGAGTACAGATGGTCAAAACTCATGATGGCCTATGGCTTGCAGCCTCAGACAAGCCCCAATCCCCTGTTTCCTCCTCTGTATAGTGGAGATGACACAGATTCACTAACTCATGTAATAAGCCAGAGTCGTCCCTAGTTGAGGGCCAGTGTGTGGACGTATTTGGCTCATAGTCTGAGCCATAGGCAAATCTCATTCTTGGACCAAGGAGAGTATCCTTATTTGATAAGGAACCATCACAAGGAGGTAGCAGATGCCATATCTAAATGCTCATTGTGATGATACATGCTTATAAACCCGGCATTCCAAAGGTTAAGGCAGGAGCACCAGAAGTTCAAGGTCATCCTCAGCTATATAGTGAATTAGAGGCTAGCCTGAGCTGCATGAGACCCTGTCATGAATAAACAAACAAACAAAATACTGCTGTGCTGAAATACTGGCCTGGCAGCCAGATCCTCTAGCCATCAAAGAGGATCCAGAATCTTGGACTTCAAAGTTTAAGATCTATTCAAGGGCTAGGGATGTAGTTCAGTTGGTACAGTTCTCATGTAGAATCTCAAGGTCCTGGGTTCAGTCTCCATCACTGGATAAGCCAGGTATGGTGGCACATGCCTGTAACCCTAGCACCCAGACAATGGAGGCAAGAGGGTCAGGAATTCAGGGTCATCATTGGTTCCATAGTAAGCCTGAGGCCAGCCTGGGTACATGAGACACTGATTCAAATAAACTAACAAAAATACAACAAAACTCACCAAGAATAATAAGAGAAAACATATTCGAGTATTTTCTGATTTTTAAAACTTTGTAGGAGCTAAAGAAAACATCTGTGCTTCACATCTGCCCCTGGATGTGTGAACTCCATCCAGCCCAGTCAGTCCCTGCTGGCTGATCTCCCAGGATCTGAGTGGGAAGAGAACCTGGGAGAAGATGGACCTCACCTCAGGTTACAAAATAGGATTAGCTTCTTTTCACAGCAGAAAATCCCCAAATGATAGTGGTTACAACAGGACACTTTTCTCTTTCTCTGTCGTGTGAAATCCAAAGGCAGGCCATGAAGGTCATGACTCTGTGAGAACAGCTCAGCCTCTTTCTGTCCTGTGACCCCCAGTGTGAAGCCCTCATGCTCAGTGTCTACTGCAGCAGCTGAGGCCCTGACCCATCTCATCAGCAGTTCCGTGATCAGAGTGGAAGAAGAAAGGAGCCAGTAATGCCTTCCTCTTAAAGATTCAGTTCTCCAAATCTCTTTACAGTTTTCACTTATGACGTCATATGACCACACTGAACTGCAAAGGAACCTGGGAAGTGTTTTGCATTTTAGTTGGAAAACAAGCCTCTCAGGTAAAAAGGAAGGCCCTGTTAGTAAAGGAGAGGATAATGGGGACCCAGCTCGGTGGTAGAGTGCTTGCTTAACACAGGCATGGCCCTGGGTCCCATCCCCAGCAATCTAGAAAACGGACCAAGAGAATGTTACACAGTGGGAGGAAACAACCGCCTTCTGTCCCATCAAATGGCCTGGTGCATTGAGGAGGGTAGGAAGAAAGTGTGGCATCAGGAAGCCAGACACTGGTGTCCATGTGACTTCTCTCATTCTGTGTCTTTGAGTCTCTTGGTAACTAAGAAGAAAAAATAAGAGGACAAGCCAGGAAGAGGGCATTGGTGTGAATGACTTATCAAGGAAATGGGGAGAGACACACTCCTGAGCCCTTATGAGCATGTGGTATGGGGTATCCTATCATGGTGGGGAAGGTCTCATTTTGTCTGTGCCTGCTGTGAAAAGAGCCCTGGTTGACCAGTTGTTCCTCAGAGCAATAGTCAGTCATCCCTTCAAATGGCAGTCTGTCCTCCACCGCTGCGTGCTCAGGGGAGCCAGGTTCCTCCAACTCCTGAGCCTTTGGGGAGCTCAGCAAGTCTGTCTCCATGGCTCCCTGGAGCATCTTGGTCTCAGGCTCTGGGTTCCTTTTCCACATCCATCCATCATTGGTTCTATAGCATCCACAGTTTAGTTGATTCTTCCTGTCTGCTGTTATCACCTCACAGGGTGTCATTGTCCCAGTCAGTGGATGTGTGTGTTGTGTGTGTGTCCTTGTCATTCTCTCAGAATCACAGAGAATGGTGACATTAGGTAAGTGATGGTAGTCGGCCACAGCTAGCCAGTATGTGGCTTATGCTCTTGCCTGGGGAAACCTCAAGACTCGAGGACATTCTATGGTGTTCCCAGCCTGGCTGCCCCTTCCTTATTTAGCTCTGGAAGCCCTTAGTGCCTCAGAATTTTCTTTGTCTCTGAACCTGAGCAGAGCTGCATCTCAGCTCTGGCCTGGAACCCTGCTAAGGGGCAGGACCTAACTATTCTTCCTTGAACCTGAACGGGATTGGGCAGGCCCTAAGCTGCTGGATATGAGTTCCTGGCCTAGTTCACTCCTTAGATGTCAGTTTGATCTTTGGTGAATTAGACTCAAAGGTGGGGCTGAGAATGTTATTTCTAAATTGGAATGCTGGAATGCTAGAGTTGATCTCCTTCCAGAGGTGTGTTCCCACTGGAGTATGGATGAAGTCCGGTGTCAGTCCCCTGGGGGAGCCTGCAAGAGCATCGCCTGTCTGTGAGAATAAGTTCTTAAGAGGCAGGGGTGATGGTATACACTCACAGCCCATGGGAGACTAAGGCAGGGGGATCATGAGTTTGAGGGAATCCTGAGTTGCATCGCGAGAGTCTGTCTCGAAAAATTAAAACTTGCAGACTGTGGTACAGATAGCATGTGTCTTCAGACCCCAGAAACCCCCAGTGGCCTTCTGTGATTCTTATGGGAAGAACTAGGTGGGCAGCCTTCCCAGATAGGGAGTTTCCTGAGGTGCAGGGTTTTCAATGCTAAAACCAAAGTGGTGCCATGGGAAACCAGAACTGCTGGTGACCACCAGAATGTTCCTGAGGTGCCATCTTGGGGGTGACCACGTGGCTTAAAAGCTTACTCTCTGGGGCTTAGGGAGATGACTTAGTTGATGAAGTGCCTTCTGTATAATCATGAAGACCCGAGTTGAATTCCCAGAACCCACATCAAATTGTGCCTGCAATCCCAGCACTGGGGAGGCAGAGACAGGAGGATCCCTGCAAATCCTTGTTTGTCAGCTCGTCTGGCCCAGTTGAGGAGCTTCAGGTTCCAGGAGAGATTGTCTCAAAACCTAAGGTAGATCGTGATTGAAGATGTCCAACATTCACCTCTGTCCTTCACATGCTCATACACACTCCCTTCCTTACACAGAGGCACACACACACACAAGCATACACACATACATAAGCACACACTGAGACATACACAAGCATACACACACACACACACACACACACACACACACACACACACACACACACACACACACACTGCTTACTATCTGCGGTCACACACATCTCCCCACCCCACGTCCCCTAGCATTTTTATGACAAATGCTGGAGATGTCCAGAGTGGGCTCTGGAATCAGGGTGCCAGGTCCAGTCCTCAGCTCTAGCCATCTCCAGCTCTGTCTCTTCAGATATGTCACTTCGATTCACTTCTGCCCCATTTTCCTCATCTACAGAATAAGTGTATAGCCCAAGTTCCACATCAACGGGTGACTGTAAGGATTAAGTGACTCAGTGGATGCAAGTCCCTTCCAATGCTGTCTGTCATCCAGCCAGAGGGCCACACCCTTTATCTATGGAAATATGAAGAAAACTATCTGCATTTCCCAGCAGGCCTAGTAGCTAGAAGTCTTGGGATAGTGGACACAGCCTCCTGGATTCCAAAGTCTGATTATGTAATTAATCTGGACCTTGAGCCGTTTCAGCCAAGTTCCTTGTAGACATGCTGACACTATCAGAATATGAATAATTAGGAGAATATCTCGTTCTCACTTATCACTAGAACTACTTGGAACGTGTAAGTGAGCTGACTAATCTGTTCTTGTTGATCAAAGCAATAAACAACCAACCAGGGCAAACCCTTATTGTGTTCTCTTTTCTTCTGTAAGAATAGACCTCAGCCGGGCCGTGGGGGCGCACTCCTTTAATCCCAGCACTCCGGAGGCAGAGGCAGGGGGTCTCTGAGTTTGAGGCCAGTCTGGTCTACAGACTGAGTTTCAGAATGGCCAGGGCTTCACAGAGAAACCCTGTCTCGAAAAACCAAAAAAAAAAAAAAAGAATAGATCCCTTAGTGCCACTTGGAGCATTTAGTGTGAAAAACAAGAATGTGTGTTTTCACAAGTGACCATCCTCATTGTTGGTACAAAGACCTCTACCAGGCCTCTCCTCCCCTCCCCTCCCCTCCCCTCCCCTCCCCTCCCCTCCCCTCCCCTCCTCTTCCCTCCCCTCCCCTTGACAGGGATTGGCTAACAAGGCAGCTTGGCTTGGACCTGAAGTGCCTCCTGCTGTGGTTTTCCGAGTGTTGGGATATCAGAGAAGGTAGCTCTGACTCTTGCACAATCCTGTGAGAGTATGTTTTAGGGTGAGATTTTTGATGACCACTGACTTTGGTGGGCCACTCTAGACCTGGTCCTTGGTACCAGCCTTGAACTCTGCATTTCCTAACTTCAAGGAAGCAGCCATGTTATTTTCCTGTCACTATGGCAAATACCTAGGCTATTCAACTATATGGAACCAAAGGATGTGGGGTTTTTCGTTTGATGTTGTTGGCTCACAGTTTTGGAGGTGTAGGGTGTAGCTAGAGTTTTCCTGCCTTGCTCACAGTCAGGACAAATCTCTGTCACTTGCCAGTCCCACAGCCACTGAGACCCAACCAAGTAAACACAGAGACTTATATTGCTTACAAACTGTATGGCCGTGGCAGGCTTCTTGTTAACTGTTCTTATAGCTTAAATTAACTCATTTCTATAAATCTGTACCTTGCCATGTGACTCGTGGCTTAACGGCGTCTTCACATGCTTCTTGTCATGGTGGCGGCTGGCAGTGTCTCCCTCCGCCTTCCTGTTTTCTCTGTTCTCCTCTCTGTTAGTCCCGCCTATACTTCCTGCCTGGCCACTGGCCAATCAGTGTTTTATTTATTGACCAATCAGAGCAATTTGACATACAGACCATCCCACAGCAGTGGGGCCTATGGCACACATCATGGTGACCAGGAAACAGGAAGAGCAAGAGGGAGCTAGGCTCTATATCTCCTGCAAGGACACAACTCCAGCAACCCACCTGAAGACGTCTCATGAATCCCACCTCCTAAAGCAGAGGTTGTCAGCCTATGGATTGAGACCCATTTGGGGTCACCTATCAGATATTTACATTACAATTCATAACAATAGCCAAGTTACAGTTATGAAGTAGTGATGAAATAATTTTATGGTTGGGGGTCATCACAACATAAGGAACTGTATTAAGGGGTCACAGCGTCAGAAAGGCTGAGAATTGCTGTTGAAGCCTCTATGGACCTCAGTAGTGCCACCCTGGGGAGCAAGTCTTTGTCTCAGGTGACTGAAGCTGGACAGTGTTTTCCCTGAGATGCAGACTTCCCAGATGTTTTGGAGGAAGTCAGCATATTTTTACTGTTGTTGGGCTTTCTCCAGAGGAAGGGAGAGGAGCTGAGTTCCACCACTGTCACTGAAGGGGGTTGGGCACTGCTGTCTTCCCCTAGAATTATAATGATTTAAAAGCCAGGCTGCTCTTAAAGCAAGAAAGCCAGCAAGCAAACAGCAGAACAGCAGAGGGCCTTTTAGTCTAAATTTTCTTTAGTGTGTGTGGGTGTGTGTGGTGTGTGTGTGTAGGGGTGTGATGTGTGTGTGGGGGGGTGAGTGCCTCAGCACGAGTGTGGGGATCAGAGTCTCATTAATAAAAGAATTTAGGCCGGGCGGTGGTGGCGCACGCCTTTAATCCCAGCACTCGGGAGGCAGAGCCAGGCGGATCTCTGTGAGTTCGAGGCCAGCCTGGACTACCAAGTGAGTTCCAGGAAAGGCGCAAAGCTACACAGAGAAACCCTGTCTCGAAAAACCAAAAAAAAAAAAAAAAAAAAAAAAAAAAAAAAAGAATTTAGAATAGATTCAAAAGAAAGCCCCAGAACAATTTGATTGGAGCCTACAAGAAAAACACAGTGCAGGCTAAGTTAAAATCCTAGCAGCCATCAGGGAGGTGGAGGAAAACTTATGTCTGCTAAGTTAGGCGTGGACTAGAAACAGATAGATTATTTAAACAGGAAAAGGTAGGTAGGAGGGATGGTTCAGCAGTTAAAACCACTGCTCTTGCAGAGGACGCACGTTTGATTCCCAGCACCTATATCAAGAAGCTCACAATCACCTGTAACTCCCACTCCAGAGGATCCAACACTCTTCCAGCCTCCGAGGACAACCGCATCCTCATGCACATACACATACATATTACACATAACTAAAAACAATCATATAGGGAGCTGAAAAGATAGATCAGCAGTTAGAGGCATTGGCTGCTCTTCTAGAGAACCCTAGGTTCAGTTCCTAACACCCACATGGCAACTAACAACTGTCTGTAACTCCAGTTCCAGAGGATCCGACATCCTCACACAGACATACATGCAGGTAAAACACCAATGCACATGCACTAAAAATATTTTTAAAACAACCAATAATATGTCAGCACTCGGGAGGCAGAGGCAGGCTAATCTCTGTGAGTTTGAGGCCAACCTGGGCTACAGAGTGAGTTCCAGGACAGGTGCAAAGCTACACAGAGAAACCCTGTCTCGAAAAATGAAACAAACAAACAAAACAAACAAAAAACCCCAATAATATGAATAAATAAATAAAAAGAACAGTCACTCTCAAGAATGGAAGTGGGCTAATGAGAGGAGGAAAGAGCCTATAACAGCCTCTCACCACACAGTGTCTGGTCTTTTATGGCCTTCACCTCCTGTTGGTATTTTGGGAGTTTTATTTCATGCATTTATATGATGCCAGGATAAGGTAGAGCTTTCAGTCTTCCTAAGAAACTCACTTCCTTTACATGTTAATCTTGATATTTATTTATTTATTTATTTATTTATTTATTTATTTATTTATTTATTTATTTATTCAGATTGGGTCTATATAGCCCTGGGTGGCTTGGAACTGACTGTGAGGACCAGGATAGCCTTGAATTCACAGAGCGCTATCTGCCTCTGCTTCCTAAATACTGGAATTGAAAGTGTTTCTCACTGTGTTTGGCCACATGTTAATCTTGATGGAGCTGTTTTAGTTCCTATTCTCCCAACACACCTCTAGGGATGAAACTCAGGTCACCATGGTGACACAGAAAGTGCCTTTACCTGAGGGACCATCTAGCCACCCCTGGTTGAAGATGTACATATAAACAGATGGTCATTTATTAGATTTATCCCTGGCCAATGACCCACTACTTCGTTTTGTCTTTTGTCGTGTGTTACTACAGGAGAGCTCCTCTCCAAAAGGAAGAGATGGTGCTCCTTACAGCCCAGAAGAGGGCTGTGTTGGGACATTGACCTATGACCTGTAGTTGTCCCTTACAGACTGACACCAGAAGGACTGACCTGTGGAGGGAATTTCTAGCTTGTCTTGGAGGTGCTTACGAAGGCTGCCACATGTCTCTTCAAGTATCTCAGTCAGTCTAAGGTAACTGCGTTTCTCAGACACTTCGAAGTGCTGTTTGACTGTGAGGTGACTCCTGGCAAAGCTTTGCCCATAAACCACACACTTGACTCAAAGCGCTTTTCAGACCCACTCACTCTTCGAGGAACCCAAATTAAGGAAGCCAGTTTTCCAAAGCTGGGACCTTCTCCACAGGAGAGCCTCCATCGCGTACCCCAGCTGGTTCCACAAGTGACACATGGGAACACATCTTGCCAGCATCTAGGGTGATCACAGGGATCGGGACCTGGAAGGATCTAAGAGATACCCACCACCAGCGCGGGCCCCAGTGACTGAAGAGTCCAGCACTTGGTTGACTTATCCCTGAAGCACACTGAGAAAGGAACAGTCAAGACAGAAGGCAGGCAGCATGGGCTCCATCCCAACTAAGTCAGTGCTACTGAGCAGCTCTTGGTCAAATTCCAGAACACCTTGAGACCAAGGAATGCTGCAGTTCTTCCCAAGCTGTAGCCACTGACGCTCCCAGGTGAGGGCAGCCTCTAGTCTTAGGTGGGTCTTGAATCACCCAGAAAGCAGGGAGGGACCATATAAGCTCTGGCTTTTCTTTTGCCTTTGTGGATCTCTGCCCACACCCTACCCATACTGTGCACTTGACCGTGAGATCTGCTCCACCCCCATCTCTCCTTTCTTCTGGCATCTTCTCAGTCATTAGGTTCATGGTTCAGAAAAGCCCTTCTGGGAGTTCTGTAATCTGACTTCTGTGGACATAGTCATGTGTTCTTCAGTCCCTGACGAAGCAGCCTTTGGTGGCTTTCCCCTCCCCTCCACATTCCCCTTTCTTCACAGTTCACTCTGATTTTCACTACAAAGCATGTAATAATTCGGTCATCAGATGACCTGCCCAATTTATTCCTCAGTCATTGTTAGCTCAAAAGAAACGTTCCTCCTGGTCTGAAGACCTCACTCAGGCCAGCTGTGGTGACCCATGCTTGGTAATCTCAGCACTGGGGAGGTAGAGGCAGGAGGATTAGAGATTCAAGATCATTCATGGCTACACAGGACGTTTGAGGCCAGTCTATGCTGTAAGAGATTCTGTCTCAAAAAAACAAAAACAAAAACAAAACAAAACAAAAAACCTTGATTGGGCAAGAGGATGCCTCATGTCTGGGAGCATCACCAGCACTCTGGAACCCTGGCCATGCCAAAAGCTCCCGCCTCTACAAACACAAAGCCACTGCCCTCTGATTTTGAGGACATTCAGGCTCTAAAATGCCCATCCTTTTTGGAATGGAGAGGCCAAATCCCAGTGTAAGGTCATATGGTCATAAGGTCATATGAGTTCCCTTTTTGGGAATGATTGCATGCTTTAGTCCCCTTTACCCTCTCCTTTTAGGTCACAAAAATGAGTAGACTCAGCACAATGGGCACCCCCCCTCTACCCAATGTCTTCCCCTTGGGTTGTCCAGCCCCACTCTGGAAAGGAAGCAACACCCTGTTTTCCTAATTTTCTTTTGTTCTCACGTGCTGATGTCTGGCCCGTGTCCTCTTGGATCTGTTAATATTTGATTTCTGAACTGGGTAACGCTGGTCAGGTTGAATAAACATTCTTCCCATGAAACAGAGATTAAAACACATGATTATGATTTGTGTTCTTTTTCATATTTGTGTATGTACTTGTACATATGTGTGGGTACACATGTGTGTTGGTGCATGTATGTGCTGGTGTGCATGCAAATGTGTGTACATATGTGTGGAGACCGGAGGACAAGCTCAAGTGTTGTTTGGGCTTCATCCCTTCATCATCTTACTTTGAGGCAGGGTCTCTCACTGGCCTGAAGTTCATAGATTAGGCTAGGCTGGCTTGGTCAGAAAGCCCCAGGGACCTGTCTGTGTCTTCCTCCTCAGGGCTGGGAGTGTAAGTACATACTGCCAGGCCTAGCTTTGTATTATATGACTTCTGGAGATCAAATCAAGTCTCCTTGCTTACAAAGCAAACTCTTATGAGTCTTCTCCCCCGCCCCAAGTTTATGTTTTCTAAAACTCCCCTTATGGCTAAAAAGGATTATATGTTATTAAAAATAGTTTACTCAAATATCTAAGAATATACTCTGATTTAATTTAACACGTGTTCTTTTAGTTTCTTATCTGTGTTCATGGTAATTGTTGATTTCATGCAACTGTTGACATGTCATTCTGTCATTACTCTGACGTTAGCCTGTCTGTGGTGACTGACAGGCTAAAATCTGAGTGAACAGCAGCATCCCATTAGAGATTTATCTATTGAGGGTCTCCAGACCCCAAAGAAAGAGACAGATGCTTACCTTGGCCTGCTGTGGGTCTTAATGGAGGCATCAGAGTATCTGACCCCATGCCATGCATCCACCTCACAGGGCCTCACATATCTCATAGGAATGAGAGTTGGGAGCAATGCGACAAGTCTTCTGAAGGGCACAGAGGTATAATCACCCTTACTTTGAGTGACTCACACCCCTTGGTGCTGGGGGTTTCTGAGACCTCTAATGGAGGAGATCTGACCCATTGACGCCTCCGGGAAGCAGGGTTTGCTGAGCTCAGATGCTTCCCTAACACAGACTCTTGTTTCAGCCATCAGCATGAGGCTCTACTGCTGTGTCCTGAGACAGTACTGGGCAACCTACAGTTGCTTTGGTTCTGCATTCTGAGCTCATCTTACATATCTAGGTTGATACTGTGTGTGTGTGTGTGTGTGTGTGTGTGTGTGTGTGTGTGTGTGTGTGTGTGTGTGTTTGCATGCATCTCCAGGGCTACAGTTGAGAGGCTTCTAATCTATTGGGTTTATTCTCTTCAGTTGCCTCCTTTGAAAACACAGCTTTGGCAAGATTGTTGCAAGCCAGCCCTGCACAGAACACAGACGTGCAAGAGCAAACGATCAGACCGGTGAAGGGTTCAAACGTGACTCTTTAAAATCCAGTCATCCATGAGGCTTGCTTAAGACTGGCCTCTGGCCAGGCCAAGTGATACAGATCTGTAATCCCAGCCTTGGAGATGCTGAGGCAGGAAGATTGTGAGATAGGGAAACCTGGGCTACATAGACTCTCTCTCTCTCTCTCTTTCTCTCTCTCTCTCAAACAAACAAAACAAAACATTTACAACACCTAAAAATTGTTAGGGTGTGATCATTTAGACAAATAACCTCATTTATTCTGTTATAAATATAACTTATCATAAATGTAATTAATTTATTTGTGTACTTATATTACTTTGGGATTTTGTTTATTTATTGTTTATTTGTTTGTTTTTGAGACAGGGTCTCTCTATGTAGCCCTGGCTGTCCCAGAACTTGCTGTGTATACCAGGCTGACCTTGAAATCACAGAGGTTCACCTTCTATAACTGAGATAGGCCTGAATTCTCAGCAACCCCTGCCTCACATTGGGATTACAAGACTGTGCCACCCGGCCCAGCCTTCAACACTCCTTTTTGTAGCTGGAGAGTTTCTCTCCAATTCCCGCCAATCCCCGGCAGTCCTGCAGCCCACTTATAAAATAAACACACAGACGCTTATATTATTTAAACTGTTCGGCCTAATGGCACAGGCTTCTAGCTATCTAGTTCTTACATCTTAAATCAACCCATTTCTTTTTTTTTTTTTTTTTTGTTTTTGTTTTTCGAGACAGGGTTTGTCTGTGTAGCTTTGTGCTTTTCCTGGAACTCACTCGGTAGCCCAGGCTGGCCTCGAACTCACAGAGATCCGCCTGCCTCTGCCTCCCGAGTGCTGGGATTAAAGGCATGCCCCACCACCATCAGCTCATTTCTATAAATCTATACCTTGCTACATGGCTCATGGCTTACCAGTATCTTACCTGTTGGTATTCATGGCAGCGTCTGGCAGCGTCTCCTGACTCAGCCTTCCTGTTCACAGAATTCTCTTCTCTGCTTGTCTCACCTATACTTTCTGCCTGGCTACTGGCCAATCAGAATTTTATTTATACAGAGCGATATCCACAGCACCTTTTCATTTCATTTTTGTTTGTTTGTTTTGTTTTGTTTTGTTTTGAGACAGAGTTTCTCTATGTAGCACTGGCTATTCTGGAGCTCACTCAGTAGACCAGGCTGTCCTTAAACTCAGAGACCCATCTGCCTCTGCCTCCCCAGTGCTGGGATTAAAGGTGAGCACCACCACCACCTGGCATCAATACTCTTCAAATGAGTAGATTAGTCTCACCACATTCCTTTGTCTTTGAACTCAGGTTTTAGCTTGGAGTCTATATAATCTCAGTTTGTGTGTGTATGAAAATATACACATAAATACATACATAGTACATACATATGTTGCCTTTTGTATATGATATATGATATATGATATATGATGTATGATATATGAAGTGTTTGCAAAATAAGGTTCTCCGAAAAGAGTTGATTCCAGTTGGCTTACGAATAAAGAAATGCTCATGTAAAATTAGCTCCAATTCCTTTTAGTTCACAGGACTGAAGTCATTGGCAAATAAATTAATTTGTTGGTCATATAAAACAGAAATGTTCTGGGCGGCAGAGGTGCACACCTTTAATCCTAGCACCCGGGAGGCAGAGGCAGGCAGATCTTTGTGAATTTGAGGCCAACCTGGTCTACAGAGGGAGTTCCAGGACAGCCAGGGCTACACAGGAAATCCCTATCTTGGAAAAAACAAAACAATGACAAGAAAAAAACCAAACCAAACGAAACAAATAGAAACGTCTCTATCACTGTAAACTTACATTTTGCCTATGTCTGGATTTTTATGTGTTAGGTGTTTACAACTGAAGGTTCTTTATTTTCTCTGTTTCTGATATCACTTCCTGGGCCATCACTAAAATATAAAATATATCATTTTATTCCTGAAGAAACAATTTTGTCTAAGTTCAGGAACTGGTAAAGATTGTTTTGAATTTTATTGTTTAAAGAAGAAAACAAGGCAAAAAAAGGAACCATCTGGGCTGGTGCGGTGGCTCAGTGGTAGAGGCCCTTGAACACAAACGTGACGACCTGAGTGTTCAAGTCCTGGATCTCACAGGGTAGCAAGAGGGAACCGACTCCCTAGAGCTGCCCTCTGGTCTCCAGCAGTTCACACACACACACACACACACACACACACCTGCACACACACACACACACACACACATACACACACACACACATACACACACATACACACACACATACACACACACACACATACACACACACATATACACACACACACACACATACACACACACACACATACACACACACACATACACACACACACATACACACACACATACACACACACACATACACACACACACACACACACACACGAAGAGAAGGGAAAGAGAAATTATATTAAAATTTTTAGATATGTAAATGTATTTTTGGTTTAGAAAATAAAAGGACTTGAAAGAAAAGAATGCTCTTGGATTAAAAGAGGACTGCTTCCAGATAAAACAAAAAAAAACTGATAAGAGCAAAACCATAAACTTAAAGTATGTCACAAAAGTTAAGTATGAAACCTTAAAAGCATTTGTTTTATGTTAAATAAGTTGACCACATTGAAAGGTTATCCGAGGAATTCCCAAGGTCAATTTTTATTTTATTTTTATTTTATGTGTATGGATGGTTTGCAGCATACATGTCAGAGTACTACATGCATGCCTGGTGCCATCGGAGGCCAGAAGAGGGCATCGGAGCTCCTGGAACTGGAGTTACAGATGGCTGTGAGCCACCATGTGGGTGCTGGGAATTGAACTCAGGTGTCCTGGATCAGCATCCGGGACTCTTAACTGCTGAGCCATCTCTCCAACTCTAAGGTAAAATTTAATGCACTAATGTAAAACTAGAACCTAATTCTCTAATGTTTAGAGTAAGGATTTCTTTTACTTATTTATTTAATGTATGTTCTGTGTATGGATACTTTGTCTGCATGTCCATCTGTAGAGGAGGGCATCAGATCCCATTGTAGATGGTTGTGAACCACACAATGTAGGTGTCGGAATTGAACTCAGGACCTCTGGAAGAACAGCCATCTCTCCAGCTCTGTGTAAGGGTTCTGAAAATCCTGCTCTTAGTAACATTTCATAAAAACAGCTTAAAGAACTGTGATGGCTGGTCTTGATTGTCAACTTGACACACCTGGGAAGAGCTAATTTCAACTGAAGAGCTGCATTCATCAGATTGGCCTGTGGACATATCTGTGGGGCATTTTCTTGATTGATAATTGATGTGGGAGGGCCTAGCCCACTGTGGGCCATGCCACCCTTGGGCAGGTGTATTGGTGAAATTATTAAGGCCACTCCACGTAGTTAAAAGGAGATTTATTTAATGGCGTAACTTACAAGTTAAAGGATAGGTACGTCGCGGGGTCTGGGGCAGGTGTATCGCAGTCCAGCGGTGTTCTCTGGAGCTCTGCTTGGGCCACCTTCACTGTCCAAGGTCCTGGCACCGAGTGCGTGCGCCGCCCATCCAGATCCCAGGTCTCCAGGCGCCTCCCTTGGCCCCGCCTTGTAGGCGTGACAGTTGCCGAAGTTTCAATGGGGGTTGGAACTTCCAGATCAAAGCTGGAATGGCTACCCACTACACAGGTGGGTTTGAGCTGTTTCAGAAAGTAGCTGAAGAAACCAGTAAGCCAGTCAGCAGCTTTCCTCCATGGCTCCTGCCTCTGCTCCTGTGTGGGTTTCTTCCTGACGTCTCTCAGGGATGGACTGTGACTGGGATGTGTAAGCCAAATAGACCCAGTCTTCTCCATGTTAGTTTTGGTCAGTGTTTGATCACAACAATTGGGAAGCAGCAAGGAAAAAAAAAAAAAACAATGATTTTTAGTTGAATATAGTGGTGCATGCTTGTAATTCTAGCACTAGGGAGGGAGAGGCAGGAGGATTGCTGTGAGTTTGAGGCTAACTGGGGCTACATATCTGATTCAAGGAAAGCCTGTCTACATAGGGAGACCCTATCTGAAACACACACACACATACACACACACACACACACACACACACATCCAAACAACAATGATTTTTGTTATTTTTTAAAATAATATAATTGCTTGTGTTTTCTGTTCATTTTTCAGCTTTTACTACTTAGGAAACGGAGTTGTTGTGTTTTTTTTTTTTTTTTTTTTGGTTTTTTTTTTTTTTTTTTTTTTCGAGACAGGGTTTCTCTGCGTAGCTTTGCGCCTTTCCTGGAACTCACTTGGTAGCTCAGGCTGGCCTTGAACTCACAGAGATCCACCTGCCTCTGCCTCCCAAGTGCTGGGATCAAAGGCGTATGACACCACCGCCCAGCTGGAAACTGAGTCTTTAAAAAATAATATTTATTTATGTGTATGCATGTTTTACCTGCATGTATGTCTGTGCACCACATGTGTGCCTAGTTCCCCAGGCACTGACAGTAGAGGACATTGAATCCCCTGTAACTGGAATTATAGATGGGTGTGAACTACCATGTGGGTGCTGAGAATTGAACCTGGGTCCCCAGGAAGAGCAGCAAGTGCTCTTCACCGACGAGCTATCCATCTCCCCAGCACCATTGACTCTGCACCCCCCGACTCTGCATCTCTGTTTTTAAGATCTTTTAAATAGTCTATAACCCCAGTTAAGTAAACTCTTGTTTAGGTTACTACAGTGTATTTGTAAACACATGACTATAAATACACATTCTTCTGAGAGCTAAATGTGTTATGTGTCCAAGTTTTATCTACTACTGTTGTACAAAAGTTAAAATTATAAAGATTTAAACTCCAACATACACACATGCATGTACACACACACACACACTCACACACACAGACACGGGGATGGGGGGAGACAGACCATTCTGAGTGTCCAACAGCTATGTTTTTGAGGCCAAGACAAGAAATGATCTTTTGAGGTTAAAAAGATGTCAGGTAAAATAAGATCCTACTCTCCAAGTCAGCCAAAACTCGGAGGATGACAATCTTGGTGAGTCACTTGTCTCTTGCCCAGAGGGCTGTGGAGACCATAGAAATTGGGCTCTCCGCAGGACACATCCTTCAGAGGACCGCCATTGGACATGTGGGTCCCAGCGGCTGGCTGAACAGACAGTCTAGCTGAAACAGTAGGCTCCAGGTTCTGTGAGCCACTCTGTCTCAAGAATAAAGTGGAGTGTGACAGAGGAAGACCTGACGTCAGTTTCTGGTTCCGCACTTGCACACACAGGCAAGTGCACCCACACATGTGCACACATACACATTACCCACCCACACCCAATATAAATAGTCATTAGTTCAAGGGAAGCCACCTGGTCAACAACCCTGCCCTGCCCCAGCAGAGACAGAACTGTTAGAGGAAAAAGACTGAGGAGGCCAAGGGGCTCCTCACAAGGCTCTACCAGTCACCCAAGAGCCTCAGTGGACCTTGACAATAAAATAAAAAGTGTTGTGTGTGAATGTGAGCAAAGTGTAATAATACACATCCACATGAAAATGTCAACCAAACCCATTATTTTATAAGACAACTTAAAGAATAAAAGAGTTTCAGGCCAGCCTGGACTACATAGTGAACTCAAGGCCAGCATGAGCTACTCAGTAAAACCTAATCTCAAAAATAGCAGGAACCCAGGGTTTATTTAAGTACCAGCTTAGTGGTACTGTACTCACCTGGCATGTTCGAGATTCTGGGTTCACTCCACAGGACCGAAAACACTATTTATTTATTTTTTTGATAAAATGAGAATTTAAAAAAATGTATTGGGTTAAATAAAATGTTTTATTAGACTTACAAAACCAATGTTTTCTTTGAGATGGTATTTCATGTAGCTCAGGTTGTCCTCAAACATGCTCGTAGCTGAGATTGACCTTGAACCCCCATCCTCCTGCTTCTACCTCCCAGGTGCTGGCATTACAGGTGGATATCACTGCACTGAGTTAAAAAAAAAAATCTCTTTTGGTTTTTCAAGACAGGGTTTTTCTGTGTAGCCCTGCCTGTCCTGGAACTCACTCTGTAGCCCAGGCTGGCCTTGAACTCACACAGAGCCTCCTGCCTCTGCCCCCCCTGTGCTGGGATTGAAGGCGTGCACCGCCACCGCCACCCAGCATCAAAAAAAGTTCTTACTATAGAGATTTTCAGGGTCTGGGGAGACAGCTCAGCAGGTGAGGTGCACAACATGAAGATCTGAGTTCAGATCCCCAACACCCATGTAAATTGCAGGGCTTTACAGTGTGCTCTTATAACTCCAGAGCTGGGGGACAGAGACGGGAGGATCCTGGGAACTCACTGGCCAGTTAGTTTAACCAATGGCTGAACTACGGGTTCAGAGAGTATTATTATTATTATTATTATTATTATTATTATTATTATTATTAAAAAACAATAAAGAGCAATTGGGGTAGACATTTAACATTGCCTCTAGCCTCTACATGGACACATGTATGTGCACACATATGTCAGGCTGCACACACTCACAAACTCTTATAAAGTTAAAAAGATTTAAATTCTAACACTCACACACATGGCAGGGTGATTGGTTGGTTGGTTGGTTGGTTGGTTGATTTTTGTTCCCCTACATGGTCTTAAACATACCCAACAAGAAAGTCTAACCAAAGAACAGAGTCATTGGTATTGAACCAAAGCAGAGAGTGGGGGATGGGCTCTTGGGGCCGTGACAGCTACTGTAGGGTCTATTCAAGAAAAGACTCTAGTAGCCACTGTGTGCAGGGAGAAAAGCCAGAATGTTCCAGCACTCTCCGGACTCAGTTGTAGCATCTTAACCTGTAGCTATAAAACTCTGGCCTCCGTGCTGTGGGCTCTTGCAGAAATGCATCCTTCAGCCCTTTCTGAGGCATTACTGTTCAAGGATGCTTTGCATTCAAATATATTTTCAGTTTTATAAACTACCTCAGGCTTGGTGTGTCTGGGTGATCTGGATCCAGTAACTCCAAAGGCCTTCTGGTCTGTACATTGGAGACTAGACTTTTTTTTTTAAGCTTCCTCACGTCAACTAATCTTGTTCTGAACATATTCTGGTAATCACTAGTTGGCTCTTTGTGTCTGGTTCCTGCTTTTAAAAAATAATTTATTTGTATGTGTCTGTGAGTATGTGCACATGTATGTGGGTGTCCTCAGAGACCAGAAGAGGTGATGGATCCCCTGCAGCTGTGAGTCACCTGACATGAGTATTGGGGAACAGACTTGGGTCTCTGGAAGAGCACCAAGTGCTTGTGGCCACAGCCATTTTTCCAGCTCCTGATTCCTACATTTTAAACATGTCCATTTTTCTTTTTTCTCTCCCCTTCCCCCATCATTTTCTCTCTTCCTCTTTCTCTACCCATCTTTCTCGACAGGATCTGTGTAGCCCTGCTTGGCCTTCATGGTCCAGGCTGGCTTTGAACCTGCAATAGTTCTCCTGCCTCTCTCATCTAAGTGCTGGCATTTCAAACCACATTGCCCAGTAAATTCTTGTAAATTGTGCACCTTCTAGGATCAAGGCCCTGCATATCAATATGAGGGTCCCTAAAAAAACAAAACAAACAAAATCCCACTGTATCCCCTTGAAAAAGCAACCTTGGATCTAGAGCAGGCTTCTAGATATTTCCATGAAAAAACCAGCCAGAAGTAGTTACAGAAAATGAACCTTCACCCCTCTGCAACTCCTTAAAATTAAGAGATGGATGTCTGGGAGGGAGGGATATAGCACAAAACTTAATTGATCTTATTAATAAAAAAAAAAACCCAGAGCCAGGTATTGGGATGAATTCTGAAAGATCAGAGACAGAACAAGCCACAGCTAACCTCACCTTGCCAACTTCTCAGCTGATCCTGTTTCCTCAGACTGGAAGCCTCTGAGTCCTCATCTGAATAGATCTCAGCTGAACTGCTGCTAAAAGCCTAAAAGCTTAAAAAGCTAAAGTTCCTGGTCCTCATGCCTTATATACCTTTCTGCTTCCTGCCATCACTTCCTGGGATTAAAGGAGTATGTCACCATGCCTGGCTGTTTCCAGTGTGGCCTTGAACTCATAGATGTCAGGATGGATCTCTGCCTCCCATGTGATAGGATTAAAGGTGTGTGCGCCACCATTTTCTGGTCTCTGTGTCTATCTAGTGGCTGTTCTGTTCTCTGACCCCAGATAACTTTATTAGGGTGCACAATATATTGGGGGACACAATATCACCACAGAGGGATGAAATAGTAACTGACCAGGGAGTAGAAGGTGGTCAAAGGGAAAATCTGTAGGTAAAACAAGAAGAGATACAAAAAGAATTTATAATCCATAAACCTTTCACAGACATGTCAATAAAGTTCATACTCAAGATGTAGGAGATGTTGTTACAAAAAGTTGACAAAAAAATCTCATTATGTTTTAAGTACGTTTATGACTTTGAGTTGGGCCATACTCATAGCTTGGTCACAACCAGATAGAAGTGGCCTGAAGGCTACGAGTTGGACATGCTTTGTCACGGTTTGGCCAGATGCAGGCCACAGATTGGACATGCTTCGTCACATTCGGCCAGATGCAGGCCACAGGTTGGACATGCTTGCCAGTATCTGGCCATGAAATCAGAAAGCACCAAACCGGAGAGTGAAAACCAACTTAAGCTGCAGATATCACATCTGCCCCAACCCTCATCCTGACATAGCACAGGAATCAAATATTCCTTGTCAAGCTACCCCAGACAAAAGTAGCTCGTATAACTTCACACCACAACCCCTAGCTTTAAGAAAAGCCTGCGGGGCAAGACTCTCTTGGGAAGCCCACTCTCACCCCTGGAGTGCAGACTTTCACTCTGTGATAAGCTTCCTCCCGTGGGCTGGCGAGGCGGCTTAGTGGGGAGAGGAGCTTGTCCCAGAGCCTGATGGCCTGAGTTTGATACTCAGACCCAGATGGTAGAAGAGCAGAACTGACTGGAAGGTTGTCCTCCACACCTGTGTGCTTCTGCACACACACCACACACACACACACACACACACACACACACACACACACACACACACACACACGTAATGAAAGTTTAAAAAAGTATTCCTCCCAATTTCTTATTTGTCACATTTCCGAGTTCTTTCCGACATTCCAAGAACCGGAAAACATCTCTGCGGTCTGGGTCGTGGCTGTCTTGGGGATCTCCCGGGTCTTCACCACCAGCACCTGAAACTCCAAAAGACATACGTGAGGCTTCTGTTTCCTTTAATCTAAATGTGAGATTCTTACAAATCTAGCACTCCCGTGTCTAATTCTCACAGGTCCTAATTCCAATGCTGACATGCTGAATGTAACAAACAGATGATTTTGTTGTCAGGTATGGGCTTCCGTCAGTCCTTTAGTCACGACTGTTTAAAATCCTGTCCGTAGTTGAATTGCTTTATTCTGATGCCCTTCTGGGTACTTTTTGGAAATAACTGTTATCCTCAAGTTTCCAGGAGGTTCAAGACAAAGATGAAGGAATCACTGTGGTGAGGATGGATCTCTGATAATGCTGGGACCACAGCCCAGGACAGAGAAGGTTTCGAGACCTCTAAGGAGAGCAGCAATTATGGGCTTGCGAAAGAGCCAGGCAGAAACAGGCAGAAGCAGGCAGAACAGGAAATCCTGAAGGCAAGACTGCAGCTTGATTTCAAATAACGGGTTATGCGTTTCTGCAACCTTTTGCTTCAACTTTTGACCCATTGGTTCTTGTTCCCAGGGACCAATCAGACAGGACTTTCAGGTTGGAAGAAACAGAGAGGCTTTGCTTCACCTCATCCTCCCAGTTCCTCTGAGGGACATTTGTTCACCCTAGACCCAACAGTTTCAGGGACCTAGGTGAGACCAATGTCACCCTCTCCACCTCAGGCCTTTTACTGGACACCCTCAAATATAATATTTCCTTGGTTGTCACCGGCAGTGGGGGACCTCTGAGAGGACTTAAAGATGTTGCTTTGCTGAGCCTCACTGCTGTCTGTCTTTGGTTAGAATCTCTTGTCATTTGTCTGTCCTGACGTTATAACAGGACTACTTCTAAAACCAAAATCATGGTAGCAAAAGGATGGTATGATTCTGGAAATTACTGCACTGGGGACATGACTACCTAGAAATGACCCTTCCTTGAGGCAAAGGATTTTCCCCTACAATTTTGTTATTGATATTATAAATGCCTCCACTGGAAAGATCATTAACAAAAGAGGAAAACAGTGTTGGGGTGTGTCTCAGTGGGTAGAGTGCTTGCCTAGCATGCAGGAAGCCCTGGGTTTCGTGGATGGCACATAACTACACGTGGTAGTGCATGCCTGCAAACCTGGCCCTCAGGAGGCAGAGGTTGTAAGTTCAAAGTCATCCTTGGCTATATACTGAATTTGAGACTAGTGTGGGGTACAGACCCATATCACAAAGAGGAATGGGAAAAGAGGATGGTGGTGAAGTCCTAAGTAAGGAAAAGAAAGCAGCGAGTTCCTGTTCAGCCTACCAGGCAGGGCACTCTGGGAGTCTCAGGCTCTACTTGAGTCGGGTCTTAAACCATTTCACCTCTGCTCATCATGGACATGCTGACATTATGTGAGTGAAAAACTTCCGTAGGAATGCTATGCTCCAGCTTCTCTCTATATCTTCCCTGAGCCCAAGGGATCAACCAACACCTGACATTCTTGTCACCAACAACCAAGCAGCCATAACCACCCATCCTATTCTTGTTAAATCTGTAACACCAGACTCTTTGCATCCATTCCAGAGTGCTGATTCTGGCAATTAGCGAGTGCATTTTCCTGGGTGAGTCCGGCTCAGACAAACTCTTCTGACATGCTTGTGTGAGAATCAATGTTTTAGTGGTGTAGGGAACGTTCAGGGTTATGGCCATAGACAGATTCTGTGTTTTAGGTTTGTAACAAAAACCCTGATGTCTCAAGGTACCAGTGCATTTTGGGATGTGGAGTTGTTTGGGGGTTTGGGCAGGCACATAATATATATTATTTACCACATCTATGGGATCTGGATTAATGCCCCATAATTCAAGACATTGGTATTCCTGCAAAGAATAAAGTTTGAATGGTCACATGTTTCTTTCCTTTTCGTCACACATCTTTTCAAGTTAGGATTTTACTGTTGTTTTTTTGAAACAGGGTCTCATGTGTTCCAGGCTAGCACTGGACTCCCTGTGTAGCTGAGGATCACCTTGATCTTCTGATCCTCCTGCCTCTACAGCCCATGTGCCGAGATTACAGGTGCGATCATGCCGAGTTCATGTGGTGCTGGAGATCAAAGCATGCCTCAAGCATGCCTCAAGCATGCCAGGCAAGCGCTCTGTCAACTGAGCTACATCTCCAGCCCCGAAGTCAGTGTGTGATTAGTAGACTTCCTGTGTTTAGAAAGGGGTGTGCCTCTCACAGAGAAACCCTGTCTCGAAAAACCCAAAAAAAAAAAAAAAGAAAGGGGTGTGCCTCAAAGCTGTATAGGTTGCAACATTTGTTTTTACTGTTCTTTAGTGGACATTGTGTGATGTCATGTGGTCAGTCAGACCTCGAGGACAACTCAGAGCTGTTGTATCCACAACCTCCTTGGGTTCTTGGGATTTTCCAGCATGGCCTTTCTAAATTAAGTCTGAGGACTGAGGGACCCTGTCTGCTGTCTCTATCCAGGCCCTACATGTAGTGATGATGTCTTCCTGGTCCCTTGAGTATGGTGTTTGTGGCTGGTGGGAGGGGAAGGCAGCATGTTCAAATCTCTGAGTCGGTAGAGGGGGAGGGCCAGCTGGTCTCCGGGGGTGGGAGAAGGAGCGATGATTCTGGTAAAGTTGCTCTTAGTCTCAAGCAATCATCTCATCTGAGGGAGATAGCTGAGTCCCGGGAGGTCCCTCGGCTCCTGCTGGGTGTCCACAGTCTCATGGCAGATGCTGCACAGAAAATGTCACATATTTTCTTTGAGCACTCCAGGAAATGCTCGCTGCAGCAGGCATGAGGGGATTGCTATGGCTATGAGATAGGCTGACCCTCCTCCACAGCACAGCCGCCGTGAGGGGCCCACAGAGAACACATTCACTAGGTTCTCCAGCTCTGCTCAGAACAGAAATGGCCTTGTTACCTCCACCTGGGATTCATGTACAAATGTATTGATTTTGAGGTCTGTATTTGTATTGGTCCTGCTTCTGTAGTGAAGGCCATGAGCCTTTCTTGAGAGTGAGAAAGCGAAGTAGACTAGAGTCTGGCTTTCCCAAGGTTTGCTCCCTATTCCCTCCAGTCCAGGGCAGGTCATCTGGGAAGCTCTCAGTCTTCTCCTTTTGTGATCCTGCCATCTCCTGGAGCCTTCTCTGTCTGGCCAGCAGCACGGGAAGATTATGGTGAGAGAGGTTTTATTACCGGGTGACATCATACTTCTGTCCATACTCCTTTGGCTGGAAAGTAGGCCTATGGGCCTAACTGCAAGGGAGTCTGGGAAATATCGTCTCACAGGTGCCAGTGTTGCTACAAACTGAGAGTTTATGCACAATCTTCTGATTTTTAAACAAATCAAGGCATGTTATTTTATTCTAATTTTTTGAGACATGGTCTCACGTCATGTAATCCAGGCAGGCCTTGAACTCACTAAGTAACTGAGGCTGACCTGATGACCTGGACTTCTAATTCTTTTTCCTCAACACTCCCAGTGCTGGGGTTACAGGCATTTACTACCATATCTAGCTTTATTTCATGCTGGGAATTGAACCCAGAGCCTTGTGCATTCTGGGTAAGTACAAACTGAGGGAGCTCTGTTCCCAGCCCCTAGAAATTCAAATTTCAAAAAGATACCACGTGAATTAGACAACAACTGTCCATCGTCCATCTGCCTGACAGGCTCCTGGTTTTTGACTTTTGGGCTGGTGGGTCTCATCTTATGAAAATGAACTATCATTCTACATGGGCAGACAAGTGGCAGGCAAAGTGATCACCTTTCACCATTCAGCTTCTACTCCATAGCAAAAACATTCAGCTTCTACTCCATAGCAACCACTAGGCAGTGAGCACGGGGGATGATCCTTGTTTTCCTTCTAGAGAGCACATGGTTATTTTTGCTCCTAGGTAGAAAATGTTAGATTAAAAAAAAACTAAATTGTCAAGGCTGGGACTACAGCTCAGTGGTAGGAGTGCCTGCCTGCTCGTTTCCCAGAACTGCAAAGAAAGAGAAAGGAAGGAAAGATGGAAGGGGGAGAGGGAGGGAAGAAGGAAGGAAGGAAGGAGAGAAGGGAGGGAGGGAGGAAGAAGGGAGGGAGGGAGGGAGGGAGGGAAAGAGGGAAGGAGGGCCTTCTGTCTTCTAGGGTTACTTGCCAAAGTGTTAAATCTTAAAAGAGAAATTGCTTAGCTGAGAAGAGATTCTTCGGATGGGAGCTATTCCAGGCTGAGCTTCGGTTTCTGAGAGACGGGGACAGTGACAGCTACCTTCCAGAGAGACGTAGAGAAGTATGGCACATGGGAGGTGACAGCCCCGCTCCTGACTCCCCAGCTGCCACTGTGGTGAGGCGTGGCAATGATTTGGGGACGAGAGACAGTGTGACTGCTGCTCCCCAAATCCTCTGCCTGCATTACTGAAAGTTACCTGGGCCAGACACACGCTGAGGACATGCAATGGGATGTAGTTCCTTACTAAGAACTCGAGTGCGGGGCACAGCTGCCCTCTGCCGTCTGCTCACATGGACGTGGGCCCGCCCACACCCCTCAGGAAGGAGGAATGAATGTCCATTCTAGTGTTACTTTATAACGACAAATGGCCATCTTCTTCACTGACATCCCCAGAAAGCATCAGCAGACATGTTAAGGTTTCTGACCCTGAGGGACTATGTGAAAGTGTGGACTTCAGACAGCTGGGCCTGCACAGGAGGGAAGGTCCTGCTCGGGCTCCACCATGCTTCTGTCTCCAAGGCCTGAGCACGTTTTCTGATCTCACGTGTCCTGTGTAGGGAGGGCCTGTCACTCATCCCATTTTATGGGTAAGACATCAAGTTTCACTTTTTAACAGCTGAGTAATACTCCATTGTGTAAATGTACCACATTTTCTTTATGCATTCGTTTGTTAAGGGACATCTAGCTTGTTTCTAATTTCTAGCTGTTCTGAATAGAGCAGCAATGAACAAGTTTGAGCAAGTTTCCCTGTGGTAGGATGGAGCATCCTTTGGGATATGCCCAAGAGTGGTACAGCTGGATCCTGAGGTAGATCAATTCCCAGCTTCCTGAGGAATCACCACACTGATTTCCTTAGTGGCTGTACAAGTTTGATCTCCCACCAGCGATGAATGGGTGCTTCCCTTATGCCACATCCTCGCCAGCATGAGCTGTCACTTGTGGTTTTGATCTTAGCCATTCTGACAGGGGTAAGATGGGATCCCAAGTGGTTTTGATTTGCATTTTCCTGATGGCTAAGGATGCTGAACATTCCTTTGTTTCAGCCATTTGAGTTTCTTTTCTTTCTTTCTTTCTTTCTTTCTTTCTTTCTTTCTTTCTTTCTTTCTTTCTTTCTTTCTTTTCTTCTTCTTCTTCTTCTTCTTCTTCTTCTTCTTCTTCTTCTTCTTCTTCTTCTTCTTCTTCTTCTTCTTCTTCTTGACAGGGTTTCTCTGTGTAGTTTTGGTGCCTTTCCTGGATCTCGCTCTGTAGACCAGACTGTCCTTGAACTCACAGAGATCCGCCTGGCTCTGCCTCCCGAATGCTGGGATTAAAGGCGTGCACTGCCACCACAGCCCAGTGAGTTTCTTTTTTTTTTCTTTTTTTCTTTTTTTTTTAAGAATTCTCTATTTAGATCTTTATCCCATTTTTACATTCAGTTATCTATTTTCTTGATATCTAGTTTTTTGAGTTCTTTATCTATTTTGAATATTATTCCTCTATTGTATTTGTAGTTGGTAAATCTTTTCCCATTCTGTAGGCCCCCACTTTGTTTAAATGTATCCCTGTTGGACTGAACCTGTTAAGTTCTAGCTGTGCCAAGATATGTCTGAGTCCTAAAGTGCCTAACTGTGGACTCAGGCTAAAATCTTTACCACTCCTATATTAGCACTCATTTAATTTCACATCCCACTTTAATTTCCATTACATAGTCAATCTGTTTTTCTGTCATTGTGCCTATTTTTCCAACTTGGAAATAACTTCAAAGGTCACCTTTGAAGAGCATTGGTAATATACAAACACAGTTTTCCTAAATCCAAATGGCTTAGGCTTCATCTATTTCATATTTCCAATACCTAACATATACTATATATTTAATCATAAAATGAAAAATGATTCAATGCATTTTAAAAGTTTCACTGTCTTTGTTACATGGAATAGATTCTAAGATCCTGTCAGCACTTTGAATGAAAACCGCTGATCAGTCATCAAAAGGTTTAACCAGCATCATCAATGTAGGTATATTTTGTCTTGTGAGGCCAACTTGCCCAGAGACCATGTTCACTCAAATTTCAATCCACCTGTATATGAAAATATCATAATGAAGCCCCTTGCTTTGTATGCTAACTAAAACGATTTTCAAAAAAGATTTAAATTCATAGGCTAAAGGTGTGTCTCCATGGTAGAGCTCTGGACTAATATGCCTAAAGTCTTGGCTTTGATTCTTAGAGGTGTAAAAGGAAGACATGATGCTCACACTTGTGCACACGCTCTTCCATGTTTCTTGATGTGGGGAACGGGGAGGAGACTTATGCTGGACCCAGAAGACCTTCTCTTGGGGTCCCTGACCCAGGTGGGTCACGGTGGGACACAGTCAGGCAGAGACCAAGTGTTTACACCAAGAAATTACATTTCCCTGCCTCAGTCTGGAAAACTGGAGTTCATCTGCTGCCTATTCATTTGTCTATTCATTCCTTCTGGGTCAGTTCCTAGCTCTGCTAATATTATCCGGGAGACCTGGACAGGCTACTTCAGCATTCCCAACTTGAATCTCTTACGGATTAGGCACCATTCAACATTTTACTTTATGTATGTATGTGCACACTCTTGTGTGTGCGTGTTCCTGTGTGTGTTGAGTCAGCCTCCCCAGGTCTTAGGTTCCAGAACCTCACCACCACACCTGACATTTTTACACAGGTTCAGGGGAGTCAGGTCCTCATGCGTGTGTAGCAAATGCTTGACCAACTGAGCCATCCGGCCAGCCTTTGTCTTACGAGTGCAAATCAACTAGACACAGGGGCTACCAGTGCCGTAGAGCAGGGGACAGGCTGGGTAAGCGACCTACTCTGGAGCCCTCCTGGAAGAAGAAACATAGAAACACGAAGTTATGCAACAGGAGCAGCTGTTGATGGTGTCCAAGCATGGAAGAGCAGGGCTTTTGTTCTGAGGAGAGGCAGAGGTAGACTTACTGGGAAGTCAGAGACTAACACCTCAGAGCAGCTCTGGGTGCCTCCCAACAACCTGGGAAGTGGGCCCAACCCATGCATAATCACACGCTTTTGTAGAATCGTCAAAATCAGATATTTTAACAGTAGCTGATTGAGAACGCTGCCTCTGTCCACTCCAACTTCCCTCTGCCATTTCCTCTCTCCTTGGGTATAATGGTGTATGTGTGGTGTTTTTAGAGATTCAGCTAAGGAGAAGTTGTCGAGGAGTAGTGCTGACTATGACAATAACTGAGGTCAAAATATGTCATCCCGAAGAGGATACTAACACTGAGCTGGTTAATAGGTGGTGTCAGTTCAAAGAATCCTCAAGATTAACGATCAAGGAATCCCAGCTTGAGAGCTCACAGCTTCTGATTTTGTTTTTGCAGCGCTGCGAAATCCAGTCTGACAACCATTGTCTTCGGGATGTTTTCATTTTGAAGTGGAGACCTGCTGTGTTCACAAGGTCTTCAGGGCTCAAACGATGATCCTCCTGCTTCAGCTCCCTGAGTACCTGGGATTAACAGGCTCACAATCATGTCCAGCTGGTCTTAAAACTTTGCTATGAAAGAAATTTAGTTTTCCAATAATGAGTGGAGATGTTGAGACTTTTCCAAGGGCCAACAATAAAAAAGTTTTGATAACTGCTAGAAAAAAGATGAAATTATCTCACTTTTTAATAGAAAAATGGCATCACAAAATTGATATACAGTGGGAGCTTATTCTAAAAGTATGCAACTAAGATGCCGTGATGAAATTCTTACAGCGATGCTTTACATTAACGAAAGCATTGATGCACATTTTAATTTACATACTTGCCTACATAAATGCAAAGTTGATCTCATATAAACTTAATGTTTATTGTTACTGTTCAACTTCAGCATGCTCAATCTATTTTATTATTAGAATGGTGTAGACTCTTGCTGGCTGTGTTACCAAACATGGAAAGAATTTGGGGACCTATCTACTGAGATCAAGGCCAAAAAAGGAGGCGAATGATATTTCCTTCAACCTCCCAGCAGAGCAGGAATCCTCTCCCACAGCCTCAGCGTCACAGACTGGGGGTGGGGGGGGGGGTTGGAGTACTCCTCTAGTCCTGTGCAGTCATTGTCATGGGGGAGAGCCCTGGCTGTGAAGTTCTTCTGTCAAGCTGACAGCCGTCTACAGTTCCTCTTTGGCTCCTGAGCATCCACAGGGCTGCAGACATAGTTAATTCTCCTCCCACCTCATGATAATTCTCTGAGGTACAGTGCTCCGGTGTTTTGGTCTTACCCGGGGTAACCTGGCACCCTACAAAGACTTCTCCAATGTCTTGTTTTCCAAAGTCTAGACTCTTCCTTCCTCATCCCTGTTTACACACACACACACACACACACACACACACACACACACACACACACACACACCACACACACATCCACCATTCAAGGAAGAGTTAATGACATTGGGAGACTGATACCAACTCACATGCCAGGTGCCATGAGAGTTTCAGCTTTATGAAGGCAAAGTCATAAGCTTATAGATGAGGAGACAGAAGTTCAGAGAGGCTAAGAAACCTGCCTAGCTTACAGAGTACACGGGATGTCACTGGACTTTGATTTCAGAGTCTGTGTCTTTAGTCACCATACCCCATGGCTGGAATTAGGGAGTTGCAGGCTGTCGGGGCGGGACTAACACCACTGATCTAATCATGAATAGAAGTCCATTCATCAGAAGTCTCAACAGTTACAGTTACACATGTGACTAACCAGGAAACTTTAAAACACACGAAGCAAGACCAGGTGGGATTGGAGAAACAGAATTCACAGGGAGGTGTTTAGTTGTGGTAGAACTCATGTAACAAAAACGGCCACCCTAACGTTTGGAGGACAGCTCAGCCCTGCTGAGTCGATGCAGTGCCATGGAACCCATCTCCCGAAGCTTCATTTGGACGCACTGAGCAGCAGCTCCCACTCCCCAAGCCCCGGGCAACCAGCATTTAACCTTCTGTCCCTATGAACTCGATAGCTCTACACACCTTGCATAAATAGTTGGTTCTTTGTGACGTGTTTTGATTGGCATAGTGTCCTCAAGATTCCTCCATGCTGTGACATGTCAGAATCGCCTTCCTCTTTGGGACTAGATAATGGTTAGTTGCATGGATAGATATCATGAAGCACTTCCTGAAGCACCCAAGGGGGCTATGAGGGGACCAGAAGAGCAGAGGGCACTTGACAGCTGAGTCTTCCTAATTATTTGGAGCCTTGAACATCTTATGTTCCTCAGGGTCCAATCCTTAGCAGGCCGGCCGCTTGCAAAGTCAAAGGGCCCATTTGACAGCTCCCGGTTGCCTGGCCTAGGCACCCCAAGCTTGGCCTGGGAAGGTGAGGTAAGCAGCCACCTGGCTCTGACCCCACAGAGGCCCTGCTCTTCCCAGCCCCCTGCAGGTCCCTGGGAAAGAGCCAGGCCTTGCTCGATGACAAGGATCTCAGAGCAGGATCTGGCAGATCTATTAGGCCCAGCCTGGGGCCAAGGGGGAGTAGTTAGCCTTTGTGTTCACCCCACCCAGTTCCTACCTTCCCAGCCCACCAGGAAGCTGGGCCCCCAGCTCTCAATGCTCTTATAATAACAGTCATTCATAGCTACTGTACCCTGTGCGGTTCACCAAGCAGGCTCCGCCCAGACTTCACAGAACCCTCACAATGGCCTACAAGGGAGGGAGGGGGGAGTGGGGAGTGGGTGGTGGGGACTGGGTAGGTAGCCATTTTGGAGGTGAGGAGAACAGGATCTAGGGAGGATCAGTTGATGCGTCTGCTTGATTTCTTTTCATGTTGGAGAATCATCTGGAAGACCCATGCGACTGGAACAGAGGAGCGGGAAAATAAAGAGATAAGTTAGAGATGTGGGCACCAGCAAAATCCCATGAGGCCTCGTAGGATGAACCAGAGCCTGACTTTGAAGCAGAGCATGGCGGCACAGACCTGCAGTCCCAGCATTTAGGAGGTAGAGGCAGGAGGATCAGAAGTTCAAGGTCATCCTAGCTCCACAAGGAGTTCAAGGCCAATCTGAGATCCATGAGCCTGTGTCTCAATACGAAACAAAAAGGAGCCTGGTGTGTGTGTGTGTGTGTGTGTGTGTGTGTGTGTGTGTGTGTGTGTTGTGTGTGTGTGTTGTGTGTGGTGTATATGTGTGTGTGTGTGGTGTGTATGTGTGTGTGGTGTGTATGTGTGGTGTGTGTGCGTGTGGTGTGTGGTGTGTGTGGTGTGTGTGCATGTGGTGTGTGTGTGGTGTGTATGTATGTGTGGTGTGTATGTGTGGTGTGTGTGTGTGGTGTGTGTGCATGTGGTGTGTGTGTGGTGTGTATGTATGTGTGGTGTGTATGTGTGGTGTGTGTGTGTGGTGTGTGTGCATGTGGTGTGTGTGTGGTGTGTATGTATGTGTGGTGTGTATGTGTGGTGTGTGTGTGTGGTGTGTGTGCATGTGGTGTGTGTGTGGTGTGTATGTGTGGTGTGTGTGTGGTGTGTATGTGTGGTGTGTGTGCGTGTGGTGTGTGTGTGTGGTGTGTGTGCATGTGGTGTGTGTGTGGTGTATATGTGTGTGTGTGGTGTGTATGTGTTGTGTGTGTGTGGTGTGTGTGGGGTGTGTGTGTGTGTGGTATGTATGTGTGTGGTGTGTATATGTATGTGTGTGGTGTGTGTGTATGTGGTGTGTATATGTGTGTGTGTGGTGTGTGTGGTATGTAAATGTGGTGTGTGTGTGTGTGGTGTGTATATGTGTGTGTGTGTGGTGTGTGTGGTATGTAAATGTGTGTGTGTGTGTTGTGTATATGTGTGTGTGGTGTGTGTGGTGTGTAAGTGTGGTGTGTGTGGGTGTGCGCGCATGCACGCACTGTGCATATACACATGTGGAGGTCGGATGACAGCTTTGGGGAGTTGGTTATTGCTTCCCACTGTGTGCTCCTGAGATTGACCTCAGTCATCAGACTTGTGCAGCAATCCCTTTTACCTGCTGAGCTTTCTGGTCAGCCCCCGATTTCTTTCTTGTTTGTTGTTTCTTGCTCTGTAGTCCAGCTTGTCTTTGACCCTACAGCCACCCCATTGCCCTAGTCTCCCAGTGCTGGGATCACAGGACCGAGTGAGTCACTGTCCCTGGCTTTCCTGCAGACTTCTTCGGAGCTGTGCCTTCTGTGGCACATAACTAACCTCCTAGTGCTGGATGCTGAGGCTCTTTCTCGATTTTCTCTGTTGTGAACAAGAGACGAACATCTTTGCCCGCATACCTTTATGCAAGTGTATTATTTCTGTACGATACCGGTGAGAAGTCCTGGGGGCTATGTGGTGGGCAGGGTTGAGCACTGCCTTGGAAGGACTGAGTTAGCTCTGTTTGCAACCAGCCTGGGGACCACCTGGGCAGTTCTTGGCTGGTTCTCCTCCGGGGGCCCCAAACAGGGACATTCTGGGAGAAGGCTTGAGCAGCAGATAAAGAGCCTTGGCCATTTGTGCCAGATAACGGACATGGGAGAAAGGAGTCCCACCCAGCTCAGAGACTCATGTTCCCTCGCTTGCTGTGTGCCCATCTGTCAGCTGACATGGTTACCAGCTGCCAATGCCTTCCCAGGAGACTATCACAGTGCTTCACACTGAGTGTGGACTTGGCTTCAAATCACAGCTCTGCCACTGAAATGATCCCGGGCCAGTTCCTCCGTGGCTCTTGGACTTGAGTGTTCTCGTTTGTGTAATGAGGGGAAATAGCCTGATGGAAACATCCAAAAAGGCAAAAGAGGATGAGCAAGTTGCTGACTGGCTAACAGTCCACACTCCAGAAGCGGTGCTGTGTATTTTCATTGTCATGGAGGATCTCCATTCTCTTTTTAAAAGAATGTTACTGGGGCTGGAGGATGGCTCGATGGATAAAATGCTTTCTGTGTAGGCATGAGAACTGGAGTTGAGATCTCCAGCATCCACATAAAACAGTCAAGAGGGCATTGTGGCCCAGTTGTAATCCTAGCACTTGGAGACAAGGATCACCCAGGGCTAGCTGGGTAGCTACGTCAGCTGGAATCAGTGAGCTCTGCAAGAGACCCTGCCTCAGTAAACAAAGTGGAGAGCAATTGAGGAAGACAGCTAATGTCAACTTTTGTCCTCTCCATGTGTGGACACAGATATGAGCATGTCCACTCATGAGCACACATACATGCATGCACACACACACACACACACACACACAACACACACACACACACACACACACATGCAAATACATATATAATTATAACACACCATACCATTCACACGCTTGAAATGTTCAGGTCAATATACACTGAATTTTATCATCCCCTAAGGAAATCTTGTCCCCATCAGGAGGCATCCCTAACCCCCAGCAGAGCCCCTCCCACCCCAGTGACGGCTAACTTACTTTCTGTGTCCATGGATTTGCCTCTGCTGGACATTTCATATCAGTGTAACCAAGCAACGCATGGTCTTCTGTGACAGCTTCCTTCACTTAGCATGCTCTTTTCAAGGTTCGTCCACACTCTGGTATGGTTGGCTACTCCATCCCTTTCATTGCTGAATGATAGTCTGTTGTGTGGACCAATCACATTTAATGTGTCCTTTTCTCGGCTGACAGCGTTTAGGCTCTGCCCACCTCCTGGCTCTTACAAATGATGTCATGAAGAACATTTTCACGTAGACACTGGGTTCTGGACAGTGGGATCTAATGGCACAGGAACAATAGAAATGAGACAAGCCATCTACAATGAAGAAGACAGGTAGAGCCCCTACAGTGAGACTTCAGTCCCAGCCAATGGGGGGCAGCACTGAGCAGAGGGGGCTCAGGCTGTTTGCTGTGCAGCAGCAACAGCAGAATTGACCAAGCATGGTCATTTTCTAGTAGTCTTGGGTGCAGTTTTGTATGTTTGTATTTGTGTGTGTACACAGGAGTGTGTGTGCGTGTGTGTGTTGATGTGAGATGTTTTCCTCAGTTGGTCTCCACTTCATTTTTGGAGACAGAGTCTCTTACTGAACCTGAAGCTCGTTGTTTGGGCTAGGCTGGCTAGCACACTCCAGGGATCCTCCTGTCTCTGCCTCCCCAACCCTGGGATGACAGGTGCATACCACCACATCTGGCTTTTTTACTTGGGTTCTGGGGCTTGAACTCAGGTCCTCCTGCATGCATAGCAGACATTTTACCGACTGAACTGTCTCCCCAGCCCATGAGCATGGTTTTAAAAGAGATTCTTCATTTTGTGGGTAAACACCCTGGCCTTGTACTTGTGCTAATAGTCCAGTCAAAAGAGCTCAGAACAACTGCTTCTGGCAGCTTCCTCTTGTGTGAACGTCCTTGACTTATGATAAGGCTGAAGGACTCCCCGTGTTTGAGTTGCCCAGAAAGTACAAAGGCGTTGTAAAAATCATACATCTCTGCTATAGTGGGGAATGCCCGAGGACAGTCTGCATTGTAGTCTTGGAGAAAAGCATTTCCCAAATGAGCAGTGTGCGTACATGTGGACCTGAGTAGACTGATTCCAAGGCTGAAACAGCAAAGGGAACAGTCATGGTCTAAAGACAGGTCCTGAGTCTTTTGACCTGTGCTTGTCACCCCTCAGTACCTGCAGGCACAGGCAGAGAGTCAGTCAGGAAAGGCGGCTTTCTACAAAAGAATCTAGGTAACTGTTATCATACCCCCACACTCGGAGGTATAATCTGCAAGTGACCAGGGGATTTCATAACTGGCTCCTCGGAGGTTTTATCTGCAGTGTGGGTAGTACTGCATGCTCAGGGTGTGACCTCCAAAATCAGTGATTTCAAAGCTCACCAAGAGTATGCCAGGATAGAGGGCTTATCTAGGTTTTGTGACAATAGACCTTTATTTCTGTTTATCATGTGTGAGCACCTTGAACTCTACTAGTTTTAAGCTCCTGTCATGAGGGCCTCCTAGCCTGTGGGCATTCTGACCCTGTGGTCTAGTCAGTTGATCAATGACAAAACGCTAGAGCATGAGGATGAGACAGAAGAAAACACGTACTATGTTTTGAACGGGTAACAGGGTTTATTTGCCTTTGGTCTCCTTGTGGTGGCCCCAAGCTGGTTCAGGCATGTTTCATTTCTCTGCTCAGCATCAGGAACTCTGGGAAGGAGCAGAACTCTGATATGTTGGGGGGCTGCCAGCTGGTTTCCAAAGGAGCTGTGGCCTTCTGCTACCACACTCTAGTGCAGGAGAGCTCAGCTTCCCCATCCCTTCACCAACTACTGTGATTGTCTGCCTTGGCTGTAGCCATCTCCATGGTAGGTAGCTTGTTGCGGTTTTGATTGACATTTCTATGATGGCCAACTTCCATGTGCTCCATGTCCAGGGGATAAATCCTAGGATACCCTTTCCCAATTTGGAACTACTAACTTGTCCCAAAGAAAGAAAATTTCTATGGGAAAAGATGCCTGTGACAGCCACAGAACATACCTTAAAGTGGCCTTCCCATGGTGACAATTACTTACCTGCTTCGAGGCACTGAAAAGCCCCAGTGCTCTTATCTCTAATAATTATAAAAGACTGGGTAGTTCCGTGGAAAATACCTATGCTATGGGAACAAAAGTAGGATGAAAATATATTTATTTACTATCCACTTGGTCATGGTTAAAGAAGCTTGTTCAAGGGGTTGCAGAGACCATGCCTGCAAGAGGACTTGAGTTCAACTCCCGGTACCCACATAGACAGTCAGGTATAGTCGAGCAGTTGTAATCCAGCGCTGGGGAGGCAGAGACAGGTGGATCCCTGGGGTTCACTGGCCAGCCAGTTTAGCCAAATTGGCAAGCTCTGGATCCCAGTGAGGAACCTTGCTGTGTCTCAGAAAGTAAGGTGGTCAGCTCCGAAGAACACCACCATGCCTTGCTCAAGCACATGGCCTCGAGCAGACATGGACTGTGACCTTTGACACCATTAATGAAACAAATATTAGAGTTTTCATAGCGGTGACACATGCTTGGCGGGAGACACATGAGAGGAGAGATGCACCTGGGATCATGGCTTCAGAGTGTTGAGTCGTTGTGGGGGGAGGAGTCATCAGGGCTGAGCAGTTCACTACGGCACACAGAAACGCTTGTGCTCCCACTAACTGGGGCTCCCCAGCTGTGAGATGCTGCCACCCACAGTCACGGTGTGTCTTCCCTCTTCTGTTAATCCTCTTTGGAAATGCCCACACATCTTTGCCCTCAGCTGTGCCTCACATTCAAACAAATGAATCGGTCACATTTAGGGTTGGCAGGAAAAGCCAGACTCCAGTGTCACAGATTAACTTGATGACATAATTGTGACAGTCCTCTACCCACTGTGAACAGTAGCTTTTCTCTGCTTTCAGGATTTTTTTTTAATGTATTTTCTTCAGTTTTGACAAATAATTTCTTTTTTCTCTCTTTCTCTTCTCTTCTTTCTTTCTTTCTTTCTTTCTTTCTTTCTTTCTTTCTTTCTTTCTTTCCTTTTGTTGTTGAGACAGGGTTTCTCTGTGTAGCTCTGGCTGTCCTGGAACTCTCTCTGTAGACCAGGCTGGCCTCAAACTCACAGAGATCCACCTGGCTTTTCCTCCTGAGTGCTGGGATTAAAGGCATGCATCACCTTGCTGGACTAATAATTTTTATTATCAATCTGCCATTGATAGGAATGAGAACCCAACAGGTCCTAATAAGCAAGTTGAAAAGCATTTAATAACAACAGAAAATTGACTCTAGGTCAAGGTGGGTCATGAAAATGCCTCAAAGGGCAGGAGGTCAAAACAAAAAACCCAAACCCAAATAATTAAGACACAAAACAACATAAATGTTAAATGAAAAAAATAGCTCACATAAGAAAAAATGTCCCATAGAACCCAAAATCCCAACACTGTCTGGTTATCCTAGCACCTGGGAGGTAGAGACTCCAAATCCCAGGCCAGAAACAAAACAAAACACAATCCCAGATGGGCATGATGGAGGCAGAGGGCCCAGGAGTTGGAGATCATCCTCAGGTACATTAAGTCTGGGGCCAGCCTAGGGTACATGAGCCCTCTCAGAGAGAGAAACAAAGAAAGCTGCAAGCAGCATCTACAGATGAGGGAGTCAGGTACAGCCCTGCATTGAAAAAGCCCTCTCTACAAATTCAGGAATCCATGGAGATTGGTTCATTGACATGCCATCTCCACCTTGGTACCCAGATTTCCAGGCAGAGACTGAATGCCTCCTGCAGGCTTCCAGAGTTGCTGGGATCCCAGGGATGTTGGTGTCAAGGGAGGGCTCCTTCCTGGCCCTGAGCTGGCCAGAAAGAAGGCCTCCTCCCGACACTGTAGACATTCCAGGTTTTCCATCCTTGCTTTGGGCAGTGGTGATGAAATGCCTTGTAATGGTAGGGCAGGAGGCTGAGCTGGGTTCCTGCTTGTACCAGCATCAAAGGAATGAAGTCTCAACTTGCTTCTTCATGTTAAGTCTGGTGGTCAGGGCCTTGCAAGCCTTCCCATCAGGGTAGAGATGAAAACATTTCTGAAGTTTCTTCAGCGCTAGGGGCTGCTCCCCGCTGTCGGCTCAGTGTTGAAGACCTAGAACGCGGTAGGGTGGGGGAATGTGGAGACTCTTCCATCCTGAGTCTAGCCCAATGCAGGTGCTGATATTTAAGTTGCACAGCATAGGAAACGCATGCTCAGAGAGGCCTAGGCACCCACACAGACAATGTGAAGAGCTGGCTTAGCCAGCTCTTTGTCCCCACTGCCCTGGGCAGTGGGATGCAGCCAGGGAAGGATGCCAAAACTTTGGATTTGATGAACAAGCTGCCTTTCTGAGCACTGGAGTTCAGAGAATTTTTGTGGGCCAGAGCAACCGACCCTCATCACTGTCAGTCAGTTCAAGGGACACGGGACAGTTACTGTACCCTTGGCTAGCCTGGGAGCCACTTCTGAGGCAGGAGGGAAGCGATGCTGACCCCGCAGCTGAGGGCATTCCAGCTGTGCAGAGCTGGGCAGGACGGGTTAGTAATGTCTGGTGCCCTCTAGTGGGCAAAGAGAGCAAAGCTCTAGTTTCTTCCAAGCTGGAGAGGCCAGGCTCAGATAAAAATTCTAATAATGGCCCCATCCAATGAGTATTTTTCACTTGCAGGTACTTTACATGTATATAATATCTGCACCAATTTTCTAGTGCATTGTCACCGTATTAAAGAAATAATCTAGGATGGAAAAATGATACCCTCAACCACCCAGCCCCATCCTCTAAAAGCAGCTTCAAGACTTTGTAGTTGGGAAGAACTGAGGAAGACATCACCAGCAATGGACACTCCTGGGCCAGGAGAGGCTCTGGGGGCTGGACTTTGAGGAGACCAGTGAGGATTCTTGGACCCCCTTACACATCTGCTTCCATAGCCTTTGGAGGACCTCACCAATGCATTCACATGGCCACATGGCTTACACAATCTGTAAAAGGAAGACATCTTGGTTGTCATTGTCTATGATTTGAATGAAATTGTCACTTAGGCAAGAGCTGAACATCAAAGAGAATCATTCCTGATGCTGGGGATCAGAATATCTCAATATACCCCCCTCACCCAGTCCCTCCAAAAACCATGGCAATGGGCTTCACTGGGGACCTCTGAGAAGTGTGTTTGGGGAAGGCACTGCCAGGTGTCCCCTACTCCTGGAGAGGGTGAGTCCAGTGCCTCAGTGGCCACTGAATGGATGCTTAGCCTGGTGTCGGGGAGAGGCAGGGCCCCTGCTGGCTTGGGCACGGGGAAGGGTTACGCAAGTGTGAGGGTTCCTGCATCCAGCTTGTCTGAGTCCTTTGCTGGGCAGTGAGGAGGCCATTCCGCAGAAGAGGAAATGGGGCTAGTCACTGGCTGCATTTTGTTGGGCCATGGAAGTGCAGCCATCAGCTGCCTCCTTTACCAGCTCTGGACTCTCCCGTTCAGAATGTCAGCAATCCCAGACATGCTGTGGCTAGCACCGGTTGTCCATCACCTCCTCCAAGTGTGCTCAGGTCCCTAAACACTCGTCCCACAAACCTATGAGTGGGAACCATGGTCATTTCCACTTGACAGATGGGGAGGTGGTCAGCCTAGACAGACAAAGCTCCTCACCTGGAATCCAGAGGCCAGCCCTGAGTTCTAGCTGCTCAGATGCCCCTGCTTCCTGGTCAGGAACATGAAACTCATTTTGACCAGTAGGGGGTGGCATGCCCTCAGAGATAATGCCCGGCTAGGCATCTAGCATTCTGGCCAGCCAAATTCACGGATTTGTGAAGTACCAAGCCTTCAGCCCCAGCTCCATCCCAGACTCCAAGAGGACCTGGGGAGCAAGGAGAGAGGTGCAGGGGAGTGAAAGGCATCTATCTCTCTGGCAAGCTGACAGTCCACAGCCAGAGCAATGCCATGCCATCTAACACCGAAAGAAATGCCTCTCGCGCCTAGGAAGAGAACTGTGTGTTAGCATGCTCTGCCCCAGCTGGTACTGTTTAACCAGCAGGCAAAGCTACCCGGGGTGGGATGGGCCAAGGGAGATTAGCTCGGGCACTGTCTGTGGGATTGAGCTAGCTTTACTGCCTACAAATGTCAATCTGACACGATCTCTCAGAATCAAGAATGTTCAGGCAGTAACAGACACAGAAAAACCTCCGTTGCTGCTCCATCAGTGATCACGCACATACCAGCCACTGGCCATGAGCCCTGGAATTGTGGCTGGTCCTAATTTAGATGTGCTATTACTGTGAAATGTGTACACATCACTGCAAAATCCAAGGTGTGAATATGTAACACACACACACACACACACACACACACACACACACACACACACACGCACGCACGCACGCACGCACGCACGCACGCACGCGCGCACACACACACTGGGTGGTGGTGAGGTCCTTTGTTTCTACAGTGCTGTGGAGTGAACCCCTTGCCTGGTGCATGCCAGGGAAGTACTCTACCACAGAGCTACACTCTACGCCCCGCTACACTTTCGATATGAAAGAGTTCTGTGAGTGAAGACTGGTACCGGCTGCCTAATGGCCACTGGGCATACACTTAAGAGTGAGGAGAGTGAGCTTCATGCTGGGTATTTTAGAGCATACTGAATCAAACAAGGTGAAGGGTCTGTAATGTGAGAGCATTTCCAGGAAATGATGGGTTCTAAAAACCGAGGAGAGATTGGGCTGGTGTGTCGCTCCCTGAGAGTACACTTGGTACTCGCCTGAGCCCTGCAACACTCTAGGATTGATTCCCCAGCACCTCAAAAAGTACAAAACAATGAACTGAAGGGGGAAGGAGAGGGTAAGATTCTGGGTGGGGGAGGGGCTCTGTGATTTAAATACATCCATGTGAAACCAGAGACATGAGCCTGGAAGGCTGGCCTTTCCCTTAGCGGGTCACAAGCACAAGGGCTAACAGGGGAAGGCCAGCAGCCTGCCTTCAATTTCTCACCCCCATCAATGACCATGAGATGCCGAAGAAAGAACAGGTGCTGTGGGCAGGAGCCAGGACAAGCACTCTGTGGGCACAGCTCTAGGTGTCAGACAGGGGACTGGGGTGGGTGGGAGGAGTTTTGAGATCAGATACGGGTTGTGTGTGCATATATGGGGAGGAGGGCTGTCCTGTCCACGAGGACCTGCTGGAGGAATGAAGGACGCAACAGCTGGCATGAGATATGGACTCCCAAGGGCTGAGGAGGAGGTTTACAGGGGAACCCCAGAAAGAGAGGTATGCATCTCCCAAGGCCAAGGTTCAGAGAGGCCTGTGCATGTGGCCATCTCTGTGAGAGCCTCTGCAATGGGCGATGGGTCCAGAGAACTGGCAAGTCAGGCTGGGGCACCTGGAGGGACCCCCTTCTTCTTCTTCTTCTTCTTCTTCTTCTTCTTCTTCTTCTTCTTCTTCTCCTCCTCCTCCTCCTCCTCCTCCTCCTCCCCCTCCCCCTCCCCCCCCCCCCCCTCCTCCTCCTCCTCCTCCTCCTCCTTCTTCACCTCTACCAGGGCCTCAAACCTCACTGGAGGCATGAGGGGAGGGCTAGAAAAGAATACCAGCTGGGGTATAAATCCAAATTGGGAACTTCAGTCATATTCTGACTGGACATTCTCATTCCTCTCTTCTCCCCTCCTCTCCCTCCCCTCCCTTCCCCTCCCCTCCCCTCTCCTCCTCTCCTCTCTTCTCTCCCCTCACCTCCCCTTCCTTTCCTTCTCCTCTCCCCTCCTCTCCTCTCTTTCCCCTTACCCACCCCCAACACACGAGGTCTCATGTAGCCAGGCTGGCATTGAATTTAGTGTGTAGGCCAGGAGGGCCTAGAGTTTCAGAGGTTGCTGCTACCTCCCTAAGTGCTGGGATTACACATGTAGGCCACCATGGCCCTATTCATGCGGTGCTGGGGATTGAGTCCAGGGCGCCTCATGCAAGCTAGGCCAGCACTGTACCAGTTGAGTTACATCCCTAGCCCTGGACATTCTTGTTGTTAGGTTGAGATTGTGTTTGCAATCAAAGTTGACCTTACATAGGTTCTGTGCTCCCATTCTACCTAGTCCCCCTGGGGAGGAGAGGTGACAGAGATGGGGAGGGAGAGAGAGATGAAGAGACTTGGGAGGAGAACACAAAGTGTGAGGCCTGGGCTCGCTCAGAGTTAGCACAAGGTCTCTATTAGCACACTGTATTGACCAAGGAGCAAAGTGACATTGCTCTAGAAACAGGGGGATTGGACTCACTTTGATATGTCTGCCACAAAGGCTTGGATTTCCCAGCACAGGCTGGTGGCCAAAATGCAGACCCACTGTGTGTCCAGACCCACTGTGTGTCTAGAAGAGAAAACAAGGTCAGAGAGTTGCCAGTCTCTACCCTTCTGCCCTTCCTCTCCTGGTGGAACAGCCCCCATGGACTCAGCTCAGCAGGGTGGCCAGAGGGAGTGGGAGCCGGGGAAAGAATCAGGTTGTGCCCCCCATCCCCACACCTGCCACTCATTGCCTCTGGTTCCTCATCTCTCAAATGGGGATAATCTACTAACTCCTCTCGTTGGTACTGTGGTCGTGAAAGTGCTTTTTCAAGGCATGATCATCTGAGATCTTGCAAGGATGTAGGGGCACGGCCCCTGTCCTCAAAGGACAATCAGAGAAGGTAAGAATGGAGCCCTGGCCCCCACAAGATGAGACTGAGAGGTTGTGTTAGCAGAGGGAAGACGGTGAGGCTGCAGCAGGAGAGGGTCCAAGGCCTAGTCTCGGGCATGTTGAACAGGCCTGGACAAAGGGGACAGAGGCTAGATTGCTGGGGACAGACACACAGACACACACAGGTGTGGAGAATAAGAGCACCCGTGGTGGGTGGCAGGGTCCCACATCCCATGATAAAAAGCAGAAATTCCAAGGGATTCCTGTTAGCCAGGCGGGAGCTGACACTGGTTTGCATGCTTGTTCCTTGGCAGGGTCGGATTAAAAGAAGGGGAAAAAAGACCAACTGATTGAAAACAGATTCCTGGGGAGGAAGTATTCCAGGCTGGCGTGAGACAACTGCCTGCAGCCTCTGGCCCCATCCCACCCATTCCCCAGCCCTGACGCAAGGCTGGCTGGAGCAAGGCTTTCTTCCTGGCTTCATCTTCAAGCCAAGGGCCTGCTGGCAGGAGATGAAGCTTCTGCCATCCCTGCCTGGGTGCCAGAGCCTGCACTGAACTTCAAACATGGACAGTCAGACTACAGGCCCTTGGCCATGCTAACTGCTCCCATTGACCTTGACTTCTCACCTCAGAGGGATTGTTCCTGTTTCCCAGGTGAGCCACTGTGTTGAGAAAAGTGAACCAGCTAGTTCACGGGGGATCCTGGGGACTTGCTGGCTATCCAGGCTAGCTGAATGGGTGAGCTTCGGGGCCAGTGGATTTTTCCTGGGCTTGGGGTGTAGACAGGGAGGCTTAGGGTAGAAAGGAAGAAGTGATGTGGGGGGAGTGTGGTGCAGGGAAACTTGTCTGATGCTAAACTCAGATTTGGGGGGGAGGCTGTTTGTTACAGCAGCATGAGCTAGCTTATCCTAACAGATACAAATCATGATAAACTAAGGTATTCTCTCTGTCTGTCTGTTTGTGTCTCTCTGTGTCTTTCTCTGCTTCTCTTTCTGTCTGTCTCTCTCGCTGTCTGTCTCTCTGTGTCTTTCTCTGCTTCTCTTTCTGTCTGTCTGTCTGTCTGTCTCTCTCTCTCTGTGTGTATGTGTGTGTGTTATATTGTGCTGTGTTGTATAGTGTGTGGGTACATATGCCCAGGTAGG
Organism: Peromyscus californicus insignis; assembly: GCF_007827085.1. Taxonomy (NCBI): domain Eukaryota; kingdom Metazoa; phylum Chordata; class Mammalia; order Rodentia; family Cricetidae; genus Peromyscus; species Peromyscus californicus. Next base: position 138,457,619 of record NW_026294595.1, read on the forward strand.
GGTCAGAGGTCAGCATCAGGTGTCTTCCTCTCTCACACTCCATCTTAACTTGTGAGTCATGGTTTTTCATTGAACCCAAAGCTCAGCATTTGGATAGGCTAGCTGGACAGAGAGCCCTTGGGATCTGCCTTTCCCTGGCTTCTAATGCTAGGGTTGCAGGTGTGTGCCGTCATACTCTGAGGATGGACTCAGGTCCTCATGCTTGCATGGCCAGAGCCCTTACCCGCTGAGCCATCTCCCCAGCCTGATGGTGCATGTTCTGTGGAATGCTAGGGTTTACCACCTTCCTCTTAGGAACATCATTTTGAAGTTTTCAGTCTTGGGGCTGGGGAGATGGCTTAGTGGGTGAGGTGATTGCTGTACAAGCGTGAGGCCCTGAGTTCAGATCCCCAGAACCCCTGAAAAAAGCCAGGCATGGTGGCACCGATCTGAAATGCTAGCATCGGGGGAGCAGAGACAGGCAGCTCCAGATGCAGTGAGAGACCCTGCATCAGAAAAGGAGAGTAAAGGAGAAAGGCACCTGATGTCAGTCAGCCTCTGCTTCCACACCTGCTCCTGTGTGTGTGTGTGTGTGTGTGTGTGTGTGCGTGTGTGTGTGTGCGTGTGTGTGTGTGTGTGTGTGTGTGTGTGTGTGTGTGTGCGCGCGTGTGTGTGTGTGGGGGGGGAAATAGATGCAGAGCGTAGTAACATTTACTGTCTTAACTTTTGGGGGTTTTCTGTGTGTTAGAAATTGAACCCAGGACCTCACCCACAAGTTAGAATGTGCTGCGTCTTGAACGGTACCCCAGCCCACCTTTACTTTCCAAAGTACAGTTCAATGGCATTAAGTACATGGTGTGCAGTCCTCCTCCTCATCCACTCCCAGAACTTTTCCTCCTACAAAAGTGAAACTTTGTATCCATCAAATAACCATGGTGCCCCTGTTCTCACCCTGAAACTTTGTATCCATCAAATAACAATGGTGCCCCTGTTCTCACCCTGAAACTTTGTATCCATCAAATAACCATGGTGCCCCTGTTCTCACCCTGAAACTTTGTATCCATCAAATAACAATGGTGCCCCTGTTCTCACCCTGAAACTTTGTATCCATCAAATAACAATGGTGCCCCTGTTCTCACCCTGAAACTTTGTATCCATCAAATAACAATGGTGCCCCTGTTCTCACCCAGGGCCTGGCAATTTCACTTTGAATCCCTGTGAATTGGACTGTTTTAAATACTTCATTTAACTGGAATCATCCAATGTTTGTTTTTTTTGTGTGTGACTGATTTATTTCACTTAGCAGAATGTTGTAGCATTAGTCATAATTTCCTTATTTTTCAAGACAGAATAATATTCCATTGTATGGATATACCACATTTTGGTTGTCCATTCATTGGTCATTGGACATTTAGGTAGCTTCTATGGTTTAGCTATTGTATATAGCTTTTAAAATAATTTTACATTGTGTGTGTGTGGAGGGGAGATACTGGCCAAGGAGCCAGTAGAGTCCAGGCCTCTAGGTTTGGGTTCTCACCTGCTATGCGGCTTTGAGTAAGTGGCTTCCTGATCTGATGCTGGGTGCCCTCACCTACCTATCTGCTCTCAGCAGTGTGCCGAAGGCCAGCTGGGACCGCAGTGTGAAAGCTCTGGGCAGAGAAGCCACCACAGGCGACTATTATTGTTATTGCACAGTGGAGAGAGGCCAGTGGCTTCCCAGAGGCATGAGTCATTCCTGGTGGAATTCCAGGCACCAGGAGAGGCTGTTCTGGGCAACAGAATCCAGATTCCACACGGAGCAAGAGGCCTGACCCTGAGCCCTTGAGGAAGCCACACCCTCTCTCCTGGGCCACTGCTGCTGTGAAAAGTCTGTGAATGTCAGTCAGAAGCATCCATGTTCTTAGGAGTAGAGCCTCTAGCCCTACTGTCACACATAACTGTTAAGGAGGTTCAGAGAGGGTGATATACTTGTCGAGAGTTGCACAGCCAGAAGGACGGGATGAGGAACTTCAGACACACCAGTGCCTCTCTGCCTCCCACTTAGTACCAATCACCATTGAGCAAGAAGAGGGAGTGGCCTGATGGCCCCAGAAGCAGGTTGGGCATCCTTTGTGTTTCAGGGACATTGGTCTGAGGACTGGTTGACTCACAGCCATGTGTTTACCTTCCCACTTCTCGGTTCACATGGAGACTGCTCAAAACCACAGTAAAGTGATTAAGCCCTTCCCACGTCCGTGGCATAGAGCTGAGCTGTCACACACAGGCTCACATGTCAGCTCTTCTGTGAGCCTGTAATCAGTGCTCCACCATTCAGAAGCCCTGGATCCTTAGTTCAAAGACATTTCCAAAGCTGTAAAATGAGAGCAGGCAAAAGTTTTGATGGGAACCTGGGCAGGGGCCTGTGAAATGCATTCACAGAATGTGTGCCCTGTGCCTCCCTGGAGCTATAGCATCTCTGCAGAGCACAGCAAAGAGCCCTCTGTGCCCATTGTCCAGGTGGGACAACCCGAGGCTTCATGACATGCCAGCCAGAGTGGGCAGTGAGGACCAGGACCCACCATGTCACGACTGGCTTTGCCCAGTGCACATGATACAAAGAAGAGAACTCTGTGCCCAGATGCAGGCCAAGAGAGTAGGGTGATGGGATCTGAGTGCCACCCACTGCCCAGTGACAAAGCACCCAGTGCTCGGAGCACCCTGGGGTGCCCAATGGAAAGACGAAATGCTCAAGTTGCCCTCAAGACTCATACGCTTAATAATTAGGCCACAACCATTTGGAGCCTGACCTGTGATGTCTTACATAAAACCCGGAGCCTGAGTTCCTTTTTATTTTTTTTTATTACATTTAAATTCATTTATTGTGTGTGGTGATGGGGGCTCACACCATGGCACACGTGTGGAGGTTAGAAGCTGGTTTCCTTTCTTAACCGTGTGGGTTTCAGGAGTTGAAGACAGTTTGTTAAGCTCGGTGGTGGGCATCTCTGGCCACCTCCAATTGCTCTGCAAGTAAATTAACTTGGGGCTGGAGTGATAGCTCAGTGGTTAGGAGCGCTTGTTGTTCTCGATGAAGACCTGAGTTCAGTTCTTAGTAGTCATGTCCAGTGGCTCCCAACCACCTGTAACTCTAGCTCCAGGGGACCCAAGGCCCACTTCCGGCCTCTGTGGGCACCTATGTGCATGTGTGCATACGCTCACACAGTCACACACAAATAAATCTTAAAAAAAATACTTTTAGCTTATGTGTGCATGCATGTGTGTATGTGTTCCTGTGTGAGCAGATGCACACACAGTTGGTTATACGTGTGTGTATGCGTGTGTGTGTGTGTGTGTGTGTGTGTGTGTGTGTGTGTGTGTGTGCCAGAGGCCAACCCCAAGCGTCATTGCTCAGGAGCCATCTACTCTGGTTTCTGAGACAGGTCTCATTCAGACCTGAGACTTGCTGATTGGTTATATGCTGGCCTGTGGGTCACAGGGATCCTCCGGTCTCCACTCCCCAGCACTGAGATTATGGGGATGTACCACCTGCCTTTTAAAACTCAGATGCAGGAGAATAAACTAACATCCTCATGCACAAGCAAGTACTTAACCAACTGAGCTACGTCCCCAGTCCCTGGGCCTGATTTCTGATGACCCGTGCGTGGCTCCTTATTCAAATGGACAGTCTCAAGGAAACAACTCCCGCCGTAAAATTTACTACCCACCTGGACCCTCAGATCTGGGCTTCTCACAATGAGTCACTTCTCCCTCCAGTTCCGCCCCCTCTCAGCCATGGGAGGCTCTCACTGGGACCTGGTCTACCCTCTTCTGCAGTATATTTCAATAAATTCTCCTTCGTCTTTCACGTCCCGGTAAAGTCTCACCTTCTGCATCACTGGCTTTCCCTGTGTCATTTTCCAGAGCGTGTTGGTGGCCTGTGGGGACAGAAGCTCCCCACGCTGCCTCTCTCGGCCACTTATTCCAGTGCTTGTGGTGGCAGGATGAGTGGTTCAGAGACAGCCGAGGCACTCCGGCTAGGGTAGTACCCTACCATGGCTTTCAGGCTGCTGCCACTTGTCAGGCCACAAGCCAGGGGGCTCCTTTAGGCCCCCGTGGATCGGTCTGTGAGGGCAAGGGCTACTTTCCTTCCTTCTGGAAATCCCCTCACACACCCATCGTGAGGGCTTTCTTCTTCCTCTCTCTCCTCACTCCTCTCTTGCTGAAGGAGTGCACTTCCCAGAGCAGAAGGGAACAGTGTCCACACGGCCATCACTTACAAGCCTGACACTTCTCTCTTGGTCAGATTTCCAGGTCCAAGAAACGTGCAGGTGACCAAGCTTTCACATCTCCGGGATAACAGTCTTCCTGTCTCTCATGACCAATCCACAGCTGGTTTCTATTTGTGAGTTCCCTTTTGATGTCGGTCCAGTCTGACCAACTGGACACTCTGGCGCCATGACCCAGGAAGCTCCAGAGTCAATCTGAGTTTCAGTTTCAGAAGCTGGAGGCCCTCCATTCTTAGTGGGATGCTCTAGCTTAGAGTGATGCTTAAGTCCCTTGCAGACAAATGGAAGGCCTCTCTCTCTCCTACTAGTAATACCTTTTGAGTTAAAGTTGCACCTTCATTGGTACCCACTGTGGTTTTCACACCTACTCTTCCCTTCAACTCACCCTAAGGATGTGTTCCCTTCTGGCTGTTTTCTGTGCTGTGAGATCCCTATCCTTCTCTCCACCTCCCTTTCCCCATGCTACCTAGAACCACATCGAATGTCTGCCGACGGTGTGTGTATACAGTGTCATGCTTAATTTTGCCCTCCCTGCTGTCTCGTTCTGCCTCTCTGGGGATAGCACTGGGACTCAGTTGAGGACTACCAACTTCTTTCTATGCCCTTCCTGAAGAGGCGCTTTCCTAGGAAAAGAAGTGAGATCTCACTTTCTCTCATGCTCATACTTCCTCTTATAAGGACTGTCAACAGTGACCCCTCAAAACCACCATCCCCTTCTTGTAATGTCTTCCTCCTCAAGGCTAGAAAGTGGGACCACTCTGAAGAAAAACAAGACCACAAGGAAGACAAACAGCTGGACAATGGGCCTGGGCTCCTTCCTGGGGCTTTAAGAAAAGTTCCCAAGGCTATGGATGCCAAAAGCAAAGAAACAATCTGGAGATGAAACACCTTTCCGTAGCTCTCTGGGAAAAATATGCACACTGTAAAAAACAAATAAGTATGAAGATTGTAAAAAAAAAAAAAAGGGCCGGGCAGTGGTGGCGCACGCCTTTAATCCCAGCACTCGGGAGGCAGAGCCAGGCGGATCTCTGTGAGTTCGAGGCCAGCCTGGGCTACCAAGTGAGTTCCAGGAAAGGCGCAAAGCTACACAGAGAAACCCTGTCTTGAAAAACCAAAAAAAAAAAGGTTAAAAAATGAATATTTTGAGAGGGATATATAAGATAGGTAAAACAATACTTTTTTTTTTTTCAAAATGGCATGGGAATGATGAGGTCTGAACCAGAAATGTTTGCCAAAGTTCAGACTTTAAGGCGGTATACCCACGGTGATGAGAGCTTTTAAAACTCCTAAGGTCAATATACTGATGTAGAACAAGTTTAGCTTCTGTTGCAAACAGTGAAGTTCTCCTAAGATCTGTCCCAGATAACACTTACAATAACTGAATTCAAGAACAAAGATTTTGTTTTATTACTTACTTTTATTTATTTTATTTTTTACTAAGTCTGTCCAACTTAGACACTGAAGTCTTTAACAACAAAATCGGTCGTTTCAAAACATGTTTTCCCCTAAGCTTTGTCTAAATGTCACACAAAAAAATTAAAACTAAAATCTGTTATTTCATCTTCAAGATGGGAGAAACTGTCCTTCTGGGTATTCGCCTCCTAAGCTTGAAGAGGGCAAAAGAGATAACCAATCTTGTGTTCCTTGTCCTCCAAGGTCAGTCAGGATGAAGGGGACAATGAGACCCCTCTCAAGGAATCCTATGACTTGAAAAAAATTGGTTTGATCTCATAAAAATCTGTCGGCTTGGTCAGAAAGACCATGGAGACCCCCAGAGGTGAAACTAACAAGGCCCACATCTTGCAAGGTAGAGAGTCAGTCAGAGGAAGAAATGTCCCCCAATTACACGGTCCTCAAGACCCTGATCCACCCTAGCACACAAACAGAAGGAAAATTAAGCCCCTTAAGAGTAACCCTTGGGGCTGGAGAGATGGCTCAGAGGTTAAGAGCACTGACTGCTCTTCCAGAGGTCCTGAGTTCAATTCCCAGCAACCACATGGTGGCTCACAACCACCTGTAATGAGATCTGGTGCCCTCTTCTGGCCTGCAGTCATACATACTGTATACATAATAAATAAATAAATAAATAAATCTTAAAAAAAAAAAAAAAAAAAAAGAGTAACCCTTGAGTGGGGCGGTGGTGCCACACGCCTTTAATCCCAGCACTCAGGAGGCAGGTGGATCTCTGAGTTCCAGGCTAGCCTGGTCTAGAGAGCAAGTTCCAGGTCTTGAAGAAAACAAAAACAAAAAACAAAACAAGAACAACATCAAACAACAAAAAAAGTGTAGCCCTTGAAGTATTTCTACTGATCTTAACAGTTTAATGAAAAAAAGATCAACTCTTGACCATCCATCTGACCTGAGACACTCAGCAGGAAATCAACACCAAACAAAAGAGTATTAAAAAACAAAATTTCCCAGCTCCTCACTACACCTCTCATCCTGCCCTGATTCAGCTGGGGACTCAGTGGTCCTTCAGACCTACAGTCATTCAGGTGACCATATCCGGCCCCTTTTAGAGGGACCCAAGTACTAACCAGAGAAGTAACCCTATGGAGGCCTCTACATAGCTTCTGATTTGGAATTACCCAGATGGAAGATGTCCTTATGCCACCCAGGCTCACCCTTACCCATGTCCCACCAGGCAGGTCCTTTCTCTACTATCATGAAAATCTTTTCAAGATGTCCTGTTCTTCCGTCAAAACTAATTTGTCTGACTCTGAGTAAAGAGAAACTCAACTCTCTGCTTCATGAAAAATCTCCATCACAGCAGGATCTGTCACACTATAAATCCAAGTAATTTGACCGTGTAATTGGGGGACATTTCTTCCTCTGACTGACTCTTTACCTTGCAGGATGTGGGCCTTGTTAGTTTCACCTCTGGGGTCTCCATGGTCTTTCTGACCAAGCCGACAGATTTTTATGAGATCAAAACTTGGTTACACAGCCTGCACATTGCCTCAAACATACCCCTTAACTCAGCTTAAGAGTCTCAAACTCCAGGGGACCCCCCAGCAGGGTGTCCCCCAGCACACGCTAACTGAGTACACACTAACTGACCATATCTAAACCTGTCTCCCGTCTTGATTCTCTCCTGCTTCACGGGGGGCTTCCAGGAAAGATGAAGCACCCCACCATAGCACCACAGTTGTGTCTTCCTGCTCTCATCCTTGAGAGGTAGGGTTTATCCTTCAAGTCTGGTCCACTGCTCTGTTCTTCCTCTCACGGCTTGTATGTCCAGTCATTTTTCTGGAAAATATCTGGCATGGCCATGGTTGGCCTCCATTGTCTCCCTAGCAGGATTTCTTATTCTGCTCTGTATTTCTAGTCCTTGCCTTCTCCAAGGCTAGTCAAGTTGTTTCTTCCAGAATTCCTGGCAGGGACAATTCCCAGGCAACTTCTCCAGATGGACTTGGCCTCTCTTGGTTCCCATGGCCCCTTTCTTGCTGTTTTTCATCCTGCTTTTTATTTTCAGCTCCTGCTTACCTAACCTTCTTTCTGGTGTCATTGGTATTGTTGGTGCCTTAGGTTTCTATTGCTCTGATAAAACATCATGACCTAAAGCAACTTGGGGAGGAAAGGGTTTATTTCATTTTATAGCTTATAAGTCCATCACCAAAGGAAGCCATGGCAGGAACTCAGAGTGGGAACCTGGAGGCAGGAACTGAGACAGAAGCCCTGGAGCGGTGCCGCTTGCTTACTAGCTTGCTCTGCGTGGCTTGCTCAGCCTGCTTTCTTATACATCCAGGACTACCAGCTCAGAGGTGGCACCACTCATAATGGGCTGGGCCTCCCATGTCAGTCATCAATCAAGAAATGCCCCACAGACTTTCCCAGAGGTCAGTCCTATGGAGGCGTTTTCTTGATTAAGATTTCTTCTTCCTAGATGACCCTAGCTTGTGTCAAGTTGACATGAAAACTAGCCAACATAATTGTTATCTTCCAGACAACATGATATTAAGGTTCAGATTATACTGTCTCAGGCCATTGCCATCAGAGATATCAACCATTACCATCTGCCATGGCTATTATTAGTTGTGAACTTGACTCCATCTGGAATTAACTGAAACCCAAGTAGCTGGATATGCCTGTGAAGGATTTTTTTTTCTTAATTAAATCACTTGGGATGGGAAAATCTACCCTAAATCCAAATCTTTTGAGATATGACTATTCATCTTTTTGTTGTTGTTGTTTGTCTGTTTTTGTTTTTCAAGACAGGGTTTCTCTATGTAACGTTGGCTGTCCTGGAGCTAGCTTTGAAGACCAGGGTGGCCTTGAACTCAGAGATCCTGCTGCCTCTGCCTCCCAGTGCTGGGATTAAAGGTGTGTGCCACCAGAGCCCAGTGTGGAATATCCACCTTAAATCTGGGCCACACCTGCTGCTGGCAGCCTGTGTAAAGGACATGGAAGAAGGCAGCACTTGCTCTCTGCCTGCTTGCTCTCACTATGACTTCACTGGCATTAGAGCCTACTTCTTCAGAGTTGGAGTATACTGAAGACCAGCTGAGACATCCAGCTGCGTGGACTGAACAACTACTGGATTCTCAGACTTGCCATTGGGAGACAGCCATGGTTGGGCTAGCTGGACCACACCCTATAAGCCATTTTAATGACCCTCCCCTTTTATATAGATAGATTCATTCTATCACTCATGTTCCTCTATAGAATCCCAACTAATATGCCGTCTCAGAGTTATCAACCATTGCCATTACCATCTCAGAGATGTCAACCATTACCATCACTGAAGGCCTCTCCATCTCCAAGTGGTGGTCCCATAATCCGGCCTTCCACTTCTTGCAGTAGCCATTCCCTCCCGCCTCTGGCATGCTTCTGGAGAATTCTATACCTTATTGTCTGTAGTAGTTCATTTTCTAGTTGCTGTGTTAAAATACCGGCAGAAACACCTTAAGGAAGGACCTGTTTATTTTGGCTCACAGCTTGGAAGTACAGTCTGTCATGATGAGGAATTCACAATGGGCAGAGGCCTGAGTTAGCTGGTCACCTTGCACCCATAGTCAGGAAGCAGGGACAGATGGATTCGTTTTTCTAATGTAGTCTGGGACCTCAGCCCATGAAATGGAGCCACCCACATTTAGGGTGGGTCTTCTCATTTTAATTAACCTAATCCAGATAACCCCTCGGTATAAGCCCAGAAGCATCTCTCTTGAATGATTCCAGATCCTGTGAAGTTGAAAATCAATATCAACCATCACAATGCCACCCTAACATATCATTCTTAAAGCTAAAATTGTCCATCCCTCAGGGCACCTTTCCCATAGGCTCATGACTGTCTCATGATGCAAAATCCGTATTGTCCAATGTCAGAATCCCTACAGTCTTTCAAAGTTCCAGCACTGACTGTCCAAAAGTATAAATTCAGAGTCTTTGAGTTAAAAAAAAAAAAAAAGTCATGAACTTCAAAGACACAGTGCAGAGGACCAGGTTTCTCTTCAATGGTTCTTAGCTCTTAAATAATGACTGTGGTTTTCAAACCTGCCCTGTCTGTAACATTAAGCTTGCTCCCACCCTTTCTTGTCAAAGGACTTATTTTTCATGTCTTTCGGCTCCATTTGATTTCATAAAGTTTAATATTTATTCATGTGTGTCTATAAGGACCTTCAGGAGCCAGAAGAGACAGCAATCAGATCCCCTGCAGTTACAGGAGGTTATGAGCTCCCTGTTGTAGGTGCTGAGAATTGAACCCGGGGCCTCTGGAGAAGCAGGAAGGGCTCTTAACCACTGAGCCATCACTCTGTCCCCCAATTGCATTTATTTAGGAGGGCAGAGAACAGTCTGTAGGAGTCAGGTCTGTCCTTCCACTATGTGGGTCCTGGGGATTGAATTCTGGTTGTCAGCTTAGAGCCGCCCCCCACCCCAAGCCATATCATCCACCCTTTGTTCCATCTTTTCCCCCCTCTGACTCTGGCCTGGCTGAGAGCATTAATCAGTATTCATGCACAGCCTGAGTTCTCTCCTGTTTGGAAACTTCCTTCACCAAACAAATAAGCCCACAACTCCTGTATTCAGCCTCACTCAAGTTTTCAGGACAGGAGCAGAATCCAGCCAGATTCTCTGCTAGAATGTAACAAGAATGACCCGGTTCCTTGTGGAGTCCTAGTACCCCTCTGTCCAGTTAGCGTTAACTGTCGAGTTTTCTGTGGTGGTTTGAACAGGTGTAGCCCCCATGGATTCATGTGTTTGAATGCTTGGCCCATAGCGGGTGGAACTATTATGAGGTGTGGCTTTGTTGGAGTAGGTGTGGACTTGTTGGAGGAAGCGTGTCACTGTGGGGGCGGGCTTTGAGGTCTCATATATGCTCAAGCTAGGCCTTTTGTAGCACACAGACTCTTTCTGCTGCCTGCTGATCAAGATGGAGAACTCTCAGCACACCACCGTGTCCTGCCATGATGATAAACGGACTAAACCTGTAACTGTAAGCTAGCCCTGGTCAAATGTTTCCCTTTTTAAGAGTTGCTGTGGTCATGGTGTCTCTTCACAGCAATAGAAACTCTAGCAAGCATTGACACAAGCTGAGTCACCTGAAAAAGGGGTCTCAGCTGCGTAGTTGTCTTTATCAGGTCTGTCTATGGACATGCCCAGGAAGGGTCGTCTTAATTGAGGTAGGAGAGCTCGGCCCACTGCGAACAGCACAGTTTCCTGGTGCGTGGTCCTGGGCTGTCCAAGTATGAATCTGTGTGTGAGCCAGAGATCCAGCCAGAAAAATAGCAGTCCTCCACGGTTCCTGCTTCAAGTTCCTGCTTTGTTTGAGTTCCTGCCTTGACTTCCCTCAATGATGGACTGTGACCTGGAAATGTAAGTTGAAATGAACCCTTTTCTTCCCAAGCTGATTTTGGTCAGAAGGTTTCATCACTTCAGTAAGAAGGAAAACGGCAGCACCCTTTCAAGTCAGGTCTCTACTGTCTGCATTTCCCCAGCATTCTGGTCTTCCAGACTCCCACCAGAATGGCCCGTTAAGCTCTGCTTGTAGCATTCAAGAGATTTTTCTAGCCCAAACCTACAAATTCTTCCACATTGCTCCAGAGAACTTGTTCCACATTTAGTACCCCACTCCTGGTACTAACTCCCCCTTTGTTACTTTTCTAGTTATAGTGACCAAAACACCCAACAAAAGCAACTGAAGGAAGGAAAGGTTGACTTTGGCTTCGTGTGAGGGTGCTGTCCCTCAGGGTGCACCTGGATGCCATGGGAACAGGAGCTCGAGATGGCTGGACACATTGCATGCATTGTCAGGAAGCAGAGAGAGAGATGAGTGCTGGCATTCACTTAACATTCTGCTTTTTATGTAGTCCAGTACCCCGCCCCAAAGAACGGTGCTGCCCACAGTTGGGTGTGTCCTCCCACTTCAGTTAACCTACTCTAGACAATCCCTTACAGATATGCCCAGATGCATCTCTCTGTTGTGATCGGAAACCCTGTGAAGCTGTCACTCAGTATTAACTGTCACACTGTCCTATGATCCTATCACAGATTAGCAATGCTAATTAGGATCCCATCACCCCTACTCAGCTCTGAGGCAGCTCCAAAAGAGAGATGATCTTTGCTACTTGTCAATGATTTGATCTTGCTGATCTGTCAAGGGGGAAATATAGAGACAAAGGTCAAAAATAAATAAAAATTCCTACACTTCAACAGTCAGGCTACAACCAGCTGGAGCTGGGTCCATGATGTCTTACACAGACACCTGGAGCCTAACCCCAGTGATCCACAGTGCCTTACCCCAATGGCCAGACTCAGGGAAACAACTCATAATATTTACTGTTTAACAACTTAACGACCCACCATCCTCCTGTGGCTCTAACATCAGTTTACCTAGGAGTCCTACAATGATAAGGCTAAGCCAGGGTTTGGACCCACTTCTAGCAGAACCCTACTGTGTGCCAAGCATCATTCTGTAGTACCCTGTTGGAGGCAGCAGCCCTGCCTGGGAGAGGTCATAACAGCGATTACTGCCGCCCTGTTTTCTCTGTCTTTTCTCCTTCTCTCTCTCTCTCTCCTTCTCTTTTCTTTCTTCTTATTTCTAAAAAAAAATCAAACATACAGAAAGCATTTGCTGTTTATCCATCATTTCAGTTCCACAGCTGTTGACATTCTCCTCAATTTGTTCAGTTTCTTTAGTGCCAACATTTTCTAAAGAAAATCACAATCATCCCAAGATTTCCTTTGAGAAGACTTGAAGGTGGAGAGTTGAGTCTGTTTTTACTCGCTGGCAGCTGGTGGGCTTTCAATAAGTGATCACTGAATGGAAAAATCTCACGGCTCTCCATGACAACCGTGTGCAGTAGGTGTGGTCCAGAAAGGAAACTGAAGCACAGGAAAGGAACCCAGCTAGGAGGTGATGAGGCTGACTGCCCTGGGGCTCTCTCTAGGTCCAGTTCCTGCACTCTCTTGGTCTGCTTGTCCTATCTAGACACCAGCTGCTGGGGACACCTGAGGGAAGATGGGGACTCAGAGCTGTCAGGAGCAGGTCACACCTCTGGGAACCCGAGTGCTCTTAATGAAGCCTGCGCCCTTCTTCCCTGCCCCGGGGTGGAGGCAGAAATGCTCCATCCCAGACGAGTGACCTTTGGGGTTTGTTATGAATAGAGATTCTTTCTGGGGAATGTGATGGCTGATGGCGGGAGCCTGCATCCCCAGACTTAACACCCAGGAATGTGGACAGGCATTTCCAGCCTCTACCCTAGAGGCCAGAAACTGGCTCTCGAAACAGTCCTGGTTCTAAGCAGCTCTCACAGACGTTAAGCTACTGGGGAGGAGGCCTGGCGCCATCCATCCTCAGCTGGGAGGCAGAAGTTCAGGGTAAAGTGGACTTTAACACCAAAGAGAGCTAAGATCTGTCTTTGCCTTCCCAGCCATGGGACTGGACAAGCACCAGCCTGGGCAAGCCACTGCTTTCACATCATCAAAAAAGAGACGGTTGTCAACGTGGTTTTGCACCAGGTCTGGCAGGGGAGGCTAACCAGACACCTAAAGTAACCTTCATTTTTGTAGTGCTGCAGATGGGGCCCAGGGCACCCCGTGTTAGGCAAGTGCTCTGTCCTGAAGCCCCAACTCCAACTCCTACGTTTTCTACTGGCTGCTTTTCTGCAGTAGGCAGGACCCATTTCCCAGCCATGGTCCCTCTTGGACCCCCCAGAGCATCCCTTCACCTCTTCTTCACCCACGCAGCCACACTCTCTTGTTCCCTGTTCCCTGTTAGTGCATATAATTGCTCTACTCTCCTCTACCTTCCAAGGCCTGTATCTTCTCTGTCCTAATGTCCATGTGAACAGTGACAGTGAATAGCTGCCTGAGTAAAGTGCTTTCCACGAGAGCGGGAGGATCTGAATTGATCCCCCACCCGAAGCTGGGTGTGGTGTTGAGTAATTGTAATCCAAGTACTGGGGAGGCAGGGACAGGCCGATCTCTGGGGCTTGCCGGCAAGCCAGCCTAGTGTACTTGGCCAGTTCCAGGCCAGTGAGAGAATCTGTCTCAGAAAACAAAGTAGATGGTGGCTGAGGAATAACACCAGAAACTGACCTCTGACTACCATATAAACTCACACACACACACACACACACACACACACACACACACACACACACACACACACACACCCGCCACCCAAACCCCACATACAACCAGTGGATGAGAGTTTGGCATGTGCCGGGCACTGTGCTGGTCTCTTCTAATCTTTATGATGGTCCTGTGAAGTCTAAATGGTAGGCATGCACATTTTGAAGAAACTGAGGCATATAACTGTTAAGTAACTCATCCAAAGATGCACTTTGAGGAAAGGCTAACATTTAGAGTAGATTCAAGACGGTATCAACCTCCAAACCCACGAGCGGGGAGCCCAGAACACTCTTCTTCTCCCACATCTAACAGGCTCTCTCCACCAGAGAACACATGGGTGGCTCCAGGCAGGGACCCCAATGACCAATACAAGGAATCAGGTCACAGTTAATCAGGTCACAGGAATCTGATGACACGGAGATGGGAGAGAAGCATCTCTGGATAGAACCAGCTACTTCTGGGTAGAGGTGATGTTTGCCTTTAGGTGTTGATAGTAACATTAGTGGGGATGATCCTGACTCCTGTTTGCAGAGCCATCTCTCTGTATTCATCCTGGAACATTGTGCTGCTGAGACAAGCCTGTTCAGGTCTGCATGGATCCTCACAGTAGCCCCTTCCTCATCAACATATGCGTATGCAAAGGATGCAGCACTCGGGGTTGACAACATGTCTGGGTACCCGGCCAGGGTTTTATTCCAGGACTGGTGGGTCCAAGATATGGGCCCTGACTCATGGTCAGTTTCCTGGTGAAGGGGGTGAAGGGACTGCCGAGGGCCTGCGGGTGCCCGATCCTGGTCCCTGCCTCCTTCCATACCTTCCCTCACTGATAGCATCCAACCATTGTAGGTAGGAGCTGGGACTCAGTGGGAGCGAGGTTCACTTCCGGCTCCAGCAGGCTTGGCCTCCCATGGTACACGTCGATTTTGACAAAGTGGGACATGAAGTGAATGATTTTGACTTAGGGAGGTGGGCTATCACCAGGAGCTATACTGAGCCTCTTTATTTGCACAAACTTAGTTTTTCTCCCTGTTCCCCATTTGTAATTCACTTTCCACCCAGACCTTGAGTGGTCCTGTATTTTGCCACATGCAGGCTCTACTCAGGATTCTCCACATACCTCAGCCCTGCCTACCAGTGTTAGTCACTTCACGAAGGGGCTAGAGGTGAGCAGGAAATTAACTTACCCCTTTGCCTTCCCACAAGTGGGGGTACCCTACTGTCTTAGTTAGGGTTACTATTGCTGTGAAGAGGCACCATGACCACGGCAACGCTTACAGTTTCAGAGGTTCAGTCCATTATGGTCATGAAGGAGAGCGTGGCAGCATGCAGGCAGATGTGGTGCTGGAGCAGAGTCCTGCATCTTGACTCAGAGGCAACAGGAAGTCGACTGACTGTCACACTGAGGGAAGCTTGAGAAAAAGAGAGCTCAAGACCCACCCCTACAATGACATTCTCCAACAAGGCCACACCTCCTAATAGTGCCACTCCATTTGGAGGCCATTTTCTTACAAACCACTACACCCACCAACTTTAATGTGCCATTGCCCTGAGATTCTTCTTAATCTTCTTGAGTGGGGCTGGGAGCTCCTGAGAACTCTCAGGCTTGAGGCTTGCTGTGCAGTCCGACACTGTGCCGCCTTTGAGGAAAGTGGTGTGTGGCTAAGTGGTTGGAAAGGAAAGCTTTGGACTTGGTTGTGTGTGTGGTCTCAGTTCTGCTGTCAGCTGTGGGACATTACAAGCCTTGGTTCACCTCGTCGTGAGGGCATCATTTTCGGAAAGTCCTGTCCCCAGATCTTTAATCCTCTCAAGAAACGCACTTGTAAACCTGGGCTCGGAGAAGTGAAGTGACTAGGTCAAGGTAATCTAGAACGGCACAAGTAAATGACAGAACCAGGTCACAGCCAGGCCCATCTTACTCTCTGAACCAACTCTATCTGTCTTAGTTAGGGCTTCTATTGCTGTGAAGAGACACTGTGGACACAGCAACTCTTATAAGGAAACATTTAATTGGGGCTGGCTTACAGTTCAGAAGTTTAGTTCATTGTCATCATGGCAGGAAGCATAACAACATGCAGACAAGGTGCTGGAGAAGGTGCTGAGTTCTATATCCAGATCTGCAGGCAGCAGGAAGAGAGACTGACACTGGGCCTGGCTTGAGTATTTGAACCTCAAAACCCACCCCTGGTGACACACTTCCTCCCAAAAGCTACTCCAACAAGGCCACATCTCCTAATTGTGCCACTCCCTATGAGGCTGTGAGGGCCATTTTCATTCAAACCACCACACCTTCTTCCTGTCTGAATGGCAGGCAGTTGGACCTAGAAGGTGCTTGCAGGCTGTCTTTCCCCTCCGTGTTGGAGGTGGACCCCAGGTCCTTATATTGCCAGGCAAGTGTCTCACTACTGAGCCATGTTCCCCACGCCATGCAAGTCCCAACCATCTTTAAAGAGGCAGTGAGCCTGGAGAGTGGGTGCAGAGACCCAGCATCCACCTCGTGGGGGTCAAATCTCAGTCCAGCCTCCTACCTTTGTGACCCTGTTGGAAAAGCCATTTTACTCTCGGAGACTTCAGTTCCTCCTTCAGCGAAATGAGCATCGCAGTGACGTCACTTCCAGGATGATGTAGGGATGACTTTCATGCAGAGCTCTCTGAGGATGCAGTGGTTTCCCCCACCCCCTCTGTGTGTGTTGTGTGTGCATATATGTGTGTACATATGTATGGAGGCCAGAGGTTGACATTGTATTGTCCTTTATCACTCTGCCTTATTTCTTGAGACATGGTCTCTCACTGAATCTGGAGCTCACTGATTTGACTGGCTGAGCAGCAAGCCCCAGGGACCCCCCTGTCTCTTTATCCCCAGTGCTGGGACTATCCATGCGTGGCACCATGCCCAGCTTTTACATAGGCACTGGGGATCCAAACTCAAGTCATCATGGTTGGAGTAGCAAGAACTTTACTGACTGAGCCGTCTTCGAGGCTCGTGGATGCAGTTGTTTCTGCCGGATCCCCACCCTTCCTGCTGCAAGGATGAAGACCTAGGTTTGTGATGAGGGTGATGCCCAGGGTACCTCCCAGCTCTAGCCTATACCTCCTGGGGTGCCTTGGGTAGTGCAAGGTGTCTGAGCCCCTGGGCAGCACATCCTCAGCCTTCTTGAGGGAAAGAAGACCCCATGGAGGAAAAGGAGTGGGCAGGAAGTCCCCAGGGCTCCATGCCACCAGTACCACCAGCTCCAGAGAAAACATACCATTACTGGAAGCCCAGATAGGCAGAGGCGGTGGAAGTGGCCATGTCATAGGAAACCACATGAGGCCAGCCAAACCATGTGGGGCTGGCTCACTGGGATGTTTACGGACATGCTGGCCCTGAGGTCGCCCAGCTGCTGGGCTGGGATCCCCTGGGTACCCTGAGGGCCCCAAGTGCCAGCTTGGCAGGAACCATCCAAAGCCACAGCTGAGCCCTGTTTACCTCATGGCCAGCCAAGTGAGTGGACAGGGGACAGCAATCCTCCACACCATCCTGAGCATCCTGCTGCAACGGTTGAGCAGGGACTAGGCCCTTTCTAGGCACCCTGGGAAAGTGGCATTCCCTCAGGAGACACACACACAGAGGGCACTCTGATTCTGGTTATGCCTTTACTAACTCTGTAAGGCTAATGTAACTTTTCAGTGCCTCAGTTTCCCCATCTCTGGAGTGGGGATGGTGGCAACAGTACAATTTACGGGGATGTTGACATAATGAAATGATTTAATATTTAAAGTTGCTCAGAACCACCCGTGGTTCATACTAAATACCCTAAGTCTTTGCTGTAGAGATAGGATGCTGTGGGATGGTCTGTATGTTGAATGTGTTGCTCTGATTGGTCAATAAATAAAACAGATTGGCCAGTAGCCAGGCAGAAAGTATAGGCGGGAATAACAGAGAGGAGATTTGAGAGAACAGGAAGGCGGAAGGAGACACTGCCAGTCGTCGCCATGACAAGCAGCATGTGAAGATGCCGGTAAGCCACGAGCCACGTGGCAAGGTATAGATTTATAGAAATGGATTAATTTAAGATGTAAGAACTAGATAGCTAGAAGTCTGAGCCATTAGGCCAAACAGTTTAAATAATGTAAGCGTCTGTGTGTTTATTTTGTAAGTGGGCTGTCGGTCTGCCGGGGCTTGGCGGGACCCGGAGAGAAATCTCCCCAGCTACAATAGGACATCTGTATTCAGACCTGAAATTATGGAGGAGCTGAAGTATGAGTGCCAGTCACACTTAGATCCTGTCTGGGGACTGAGGGGTGTGCTTTAAGGACCCTTCCCCAGTCACAACAGCAGTTGACTGGGGTACCACTTGCCTTGTCAGTCTTTGTAGGAACAGGAAAGGACTGGCCTCCTTAGGTCCATTCATTGCTCTTTGGGGGGCCTTGTCTAGATCAGCCCACATCCTTGTTTTTTGTCTGGCTGTGGAATGAGCAGATAGGCACATGGCCCTTCTGAGCCCTGAGCATGCTGTAGGCCCTGAGCCTTCTAGTCAGGGGCTTCCCTCAACCTCTATACCTGAGGAGGGGTCAGTTGTTACTTGCTGTGGTAGTTTGAATGTAATTGGCCCCCATAAGCTCATAAGGAGTGGCATTATTAGGAGGTGTGGCTTTGTTGGAGGAGGTGTGACCTTGTTGGAAGAAGTTGTGTCACTGTGGGGGTGGGCTTTGAGGTCTCTCTTGCTCAAGCTTCGCTCAGTGTGATATTCAGTCCTTTCCTGTTGCCTTCTGATCAAGATGTAGCCAGCACCATGTCTGCCTGCATGCCGCCATACTCCTGCCATGATGATAATGGACTAAACCTGTGAAACTGTAAGCCACCATCTCAACTGAATGTTTTCCTTTGTAAGAGTTGCTGTGGTCATGGTGTCTCTTCACAGCAGTAGAAACCCTAGCTAAGACACTGCATAAGGTAATCAGGAGAGGGTACACTCATCATAGTTAACTTTCTTGCAATGCACATCTCTGCACACAGGCCCCTGCAGCCACTTCCTCAGGGGATCAGTGGCAGTCCAACTGAGATCTGACTGTCTGTCTCTGAGTTGCCTGCATATGTCCTGGGAGAAGCTATATCCTAACCTCCCAGCCTCTAAGGACCCACAGGGCTGGACCCAGCTACCCTGGGTGTCCCCAGCACGGGGCTGGGCAGCACCAGAGTCAGGAGAGGTTAGCAGGAGTGAACATTGGTTGTGTAGCTTCCAACCTGGACCTGTTTGCTCTCCTGAGTGTGGAGCGTATGGGACTCTTGGATTTAGAAGAGCTTCTCCAGGCTAGGATGTAGCTTAGTTGGTAGCATGCTTGTCTCGCATACATGAAGTCCTGGGTTCAGTTCCCAGCATCCAATAAACTGGGTGAGATAGCTCACACCTAAAATCCCAGCACTTGACAGGAGGATCAGAAGTTCAAGGTCATCCTCATCGACATAGCAGCTTGAGACCAGCCTAGGTTTTGTGAGATTGTCTCAGAAAAAAAAAAAAAAAAAAAAAAGACTCACTCCCCAATAGAGTCTTAGGGGATGCTCCATTTAGGACCCCTCCCCCTGCTACATCTCAAGCCATTTTTTCTTGAGCATATTTTAAACACAGGGGTTTTCAAGGGGCTGTTTCTGAGTGGAGGGTCTGCTGTCTGGAGAGCTACCCTGGAGGCAGCTATGAGCAGAGAGAACGGGGCTCCCATCGCCCACTCAGGGACCCTGAGGCCCAAGCTGATGACTGGAACAGTGACTCAGCTCGTTCTTGGCATGTTGGCCATCCCATGACTAGAGCCCTCAGTGATGGCTCCTATCCAAACCTCCTTCCCCTCAGCTAAAGCGCCTCTGGTACAGCAGAGACAGGCTACATGTTCACATGGTCCTCAGTTTGCTGACCACGTATGACTCAGGAACTAGAAGGGTCCCAGGAGGGTAAAAGGTCAACCTGTGATGTCATCATTGGGGACTGGGCCTCACAGAGTTACCTGACATCACTCTGGCAGGCATGAGAGTGGGGTTCTGATAACCTGCCTCAGACAGCTTTTCTCTCTCTCCAAGCAGCCCTGCAGTGTGCCCAAGGTTTTGGCATCATTCCTACCAATGTGCTTCCAGTTGACATTGGCCTGCTCCGCTGCAGCTCCCCTGAGCCCCAGCCCCCATCATAGCTCCATCCAGACTCAATCCTACCACCTCTAGGCCTCTACTCCCTCCTGCCCCTGCTCAAATCACTCAGATGACATCCACACTTGCTTCCAAATTCAGTTTCACATCCCAGCTTAGGTCTTCTTCTCTTTCTCTCTCCCTTTCTGCATCCTCTACTTACTGTGTAGAGATCGTCTCCGCTGGCCTCTGTTCCCAAACTCCTTGAGCTCACTGTGGACAGGGACATGCTTTTCATTCTTTGACACTGAGGCATGGCCTATATAGCTTGGGTTTGTGGAATGAGTACATGGGTGATGGATGGAAAGATAGATGGGTTGGTTGATGGATGAGTGTATAAACAGATGGACAGATGAGTCAGATAGACACAGACATGAGTGATGGACAGATGGATAGGTGTATTAGTGACACTTATAGGGACCCTCAGGGAGAAGTGAGTCCTTGGAGTGGGGATCTTCTGACCAAGGCAGGGGCTCTCAAATGGGGTAGGAATAACCTAGATTAGTATTGCCCCCTGGGTTGGTGCCCGGTCAACTGGTCACAACTCAACAAAGTACCCTGGATTCTGAGTTACACTGTGGGTCTCTAGATGACTGAGACCCTCCCTCCAAGCCTCTCCCTGGGTCAGAGCTGCCTCCAGAAATAAGTGATTTCCAGGTCTATAAAACATAGATCTCTGGGACCAGGGAGGCCTGGAAAATAAAGAGTTACGTCTCACCCATTTTACAGATAAAGAAACTGAAGCCGAACAAAGTCAGAGAATTTGCCCAAAGGTTCATAGGAATAGAGCTGGGATTGGAGCCTGGCTTCCTCAGGTTCCTGGTTCACCCAGATAACTGCATCCTGGGATCTGTGGCCTTCCCTGGCATGCTGTTCTGAGAGTAAGCCCTCATACCGATTTCCAAAGCCCTGTCATGTGCTATCTATCATAACCCTCAGCTCACCAGCAGCTACACCCTTGGCACCATTCCCATGCCTTCCCCTAGCTCTGAAACCCCTACCTCACACTGGCTTACAGCCACATGCTATGACGGGTCATATGTGTGCGCTGTGATCACCACATTCCAGCCCTTCTGTGGGAGCATGTCATTTCCCACACGCTCTTGGACAGCTCAAACTTCAGCCAAGCGGTGAACTGTCCAGTCCACCGCTGTCCCCAGGGACCTGTCACACGGCACCTGGGATTTCAGGACCAAGAGCAGACATCTGAATTCCTGCCCAGCCTACAGAACATGTGGAAGCAGAATTCACAGAGGGACCCTGGGGGCTGGATGTTTGTAGTCAGCCAAGCTGGTGGCCATTCCCCTAACCTACTCCTCCTGCCACAGTAGAGGCAGGGCTATGGGAGGAATCCACTTTGGAGATGCAACCTCCAGTTTGGGGGTGGGAGCCCACCCCCCTTCATATAACATTGCTAAAGATGCAGAATGAGTCAGCATCTAAGGGCCAAATAGAGGATGGCCGTGCGCAACAGGAGATACTGTGAATAAACCAGCAAGCCAGAGATCAAATGAACTCATCAGAACAAGACAAAATTAATAGCAGACGCACATGGAGCAGGCTGACCAGAGGCACAATGGAGAGAAGGAGCTGGGACGTGTCTCAAGGGCAGAGCGCTTACCCAGGTTTCCCAAGGTCCTGGGTTCCATCCCCAGCACGCCCCACCAAGTAAAACAAAACACACAGCAAAATGGTGGTGATAACCTGGACCTAGAGATTAAGTAATTTAAAGGCTACTGTGAACCAGTGATACATTTACACATTTGAAAACCTAAAACCTGCAGGGAATCAGGCAGTTCTCAGGAAGGTATAAGGCATCAAAAGAGGAACCTGAAGTGATGACTCAGTGGATAGTGTATGCAAGCTTGAGGACTCGGATTTCAATCCCCCAGACTCATATAAATATGCTGAGTCTGGCAGCACACAGCTATAACGCCAGCACTGGAAGGCAGGGGCAGGAGGATCCCAGGGCCTCAGTGGGCAGCCAGCCTAGCCAAATCAGTAACTCCAGCTTCAGAGAGAGACCCTGTCTCAAAAAATGAGGTGCAGAGCCACAGAGGAGGAAACTCAACATGCCCTCTGGCCTCCTCACCTGTACCCAGGGTGTACACATCCACCCTCATGCACACGGACACAGAAACACTAAGATGTCCAAAGACTGGCCCAAGAACAAGTGGAGAATTTAAAGTTGAGGAGTCATATTTCCAGATCTGGAGTGGCCATCAAGACCCTCCCAGCCTCAAATCATCAGCCCTGGGGGCTCTGGTGGCAAAGCTGTGCTGACCCACAGGAAACAGTTCTTCTGTTGTACAGGTCGCAAGGGGAGATGGGAAGGGGTGGGGAAGCTGCCAGAGGAGCTATGTGATAAACGACCAACATTAATTACAAAAGCTAGAGAAACCCATAAAGGAATGTTACAGGCCCATTTCATTTATGAGCACAGATGGAGACACTAAGTAAAACACTGGCTGAATCCAGAAAAATAACCACAATCTCTCACTATCAGGAAGTTTATCCCAGAGAAAACATCAACAATAGAGAACTGGCCAGCATATCTGCCTCAGAGAATCAAGGGGGAGAAAAACAGCCCAGCGTTCATGAAGCCTGGAGCAGACACAGCTCTAGGACAAGGTCCATGGCCTTCATGGAAAAGAATTACCTTCATCTCATGGGGCTTTTCATCTCCCCAAGCTGCATCTATGTCCGGAAGGGCCAGGAAAAGGGGAGAGCAGCAGATGCCCCTGCTGTGGTCTGAGGCCTGTGCCAGACAGCCAGGCGTGGAAGGAGAGACTGGAAGGGATGCCGTTCCCGGAGGGACAGGGCTAGACAAATCAACAGACAGAATACTAAATGGGATTCAGCAAGGTTTCCAGGTGCGTGGTCACCAGACCACAACAACAGCAAAATGCCATTTTCGCATCAGCAAGATGTGAAAGCAAGAACACTCAAACTCATGTCAGTTCAAAAAGGAGGGTCTACGGGGGCTATATAGGTACTAAAAACAGTGGTTACATATCATTATATGTATGTATGTGCACATTACCCCCTTAATTGTGTAAATTAAATCTATAAGGAGCATCCAGGACACATATGTAGCTCTAGGGGCAGGATCTGTCTATGTAGCCCAAGCTAACCTTAAACTCGATAGCTTCCTGCCTCAGCCTTGTAAGTGCTGGGATGACATGTGTGTTCCCCCCTGCCTGGCTCCAGTCTCCTTTTTTAAAGTTTCATTTTATCTCCCTCCTGTACATAGATCTATCTTCAAGGCACCCTCATGGTCCAAGGTAGCTGCTGAACTCCATCATCACATCTTTGACCAGAAGCAGGAGGAAGAAAGGAGTGTTGATGAGACAAAGAGAAAGCCCTTCCTTTTGGGGACCAGTCTCGGAATTTGCACCCAATGCCTTCTGCAGATATCACAGCAGGAAGCTAGCCGCATGGTCTTGCCTAGCTGCCAAGCTGAGCATGCCTCTGTCTTAAACTCAGCTCTTGGTGATGGTAGCAGAAAAAAAAAAAAAAAAGGATAGTTATTGGCGTGGGCACCATGCAGGTCTGTCGGAGGCCCAGAGAGGGCATGGAGTTTCCATGCAGCCACAGAGCAAATGAGCCACCAAGGCAGGGTGTCCAGCTGGCTCAGGGTTGACTGCACACCACAGCTATCTATGCTCACCTCAGCATGCCCAGCCACAAAATCCAGCTGCTTCTCACTCCCCACCGGCCTGATTCAGGGCCTGCGCCCCCTTTCTCTGCCCCTACTACCTAATCAAATGACTGTGATCTACCTTTCCAGTCTCCCTGGTGTCATGCTTGCAGAGCTTAGACCCAGTAAGCATAAGAAGGATCAGGGAGGGCGCTCCAGACAGCAAGTGCCCACGCTGGCCACACCACTTCTTCTGCAGGCCCTGACTGAGGCAGGTCTCATGGTCCTCTTTTCCAGAGATGGCTTTTAACGCTCACAGTGGCAAGCATAGCCTGCATGTGACCCAGAGGGAGCATGTGGACTCCATGCTTATTTGTTTTCTTATGAGATAGGGTCTTGCTTTGTAGTCCAGGCTAGCCCTCGGTGTTCTAGGCTCACGGGTATGTTCCACTATAACTGGCAGAGGTGTTGAGAGCCACAGCCTTCTCCAAGCACCTCAACCTGTGTTCTCTCTCTCTCTCTCTCTCTCTCTCTCTCTCTCTCTCTCTCTCTCCTTCCAAGCAGTGTCTCATGTAGCCATGTAGCCATTCCAGACTCACACTCACTATGTAGCCAAGGACAGCCTTGAACGTCTGATCCTCCAGCGCCACCTCCCAAGGGTTGGGATTAAAGGCATGCACTACCACATCCAGTTCATTATGCAATGCCAGGGAACCCAGGGATGTGTGCATGCCAGGCACACACAACCAAATGAGCTCCTGGCCTTCAAATCCCAAGTCCATATACCCCCACACCTACTGAAGGGACCTTAGGGATATTCCCTGCACCCAATAGCTGGGACATTGGAGATGTCCCACAGTTGGTGGTGTGAATCATGTATTTTATTCTCTACATATTCCTGCACAGTCCAGTGCCCAGGAAGCCACATGCCCACCAGGCACCTTCTGCTCTGAATAGGCAGGGCTGCTGTGCTGGGTCCCTCCTCTGGGCATTTGAACAGGCTGTTGTCTCTGGATCATTCTAGCTTCTTTCTTGGCTCTGAGAAATGGTATCTCCCTCCGAAGGTTGTATCCCAGCCTTAGTCTGAATAAGAGGCCCCCTCAGTGTTTCCATTGCTACCTCCACCCCGCAGGGTCTGGTCCCCAGGTCTGTGCTGTGTCTCCAGTCCCACAGAGCCCCCCAGAGCTGGTGGAATTCAACAAAGACGGTTTAGCTTCATCAGATCAGCAGGGCCCAGCTGGTGCCAGAAGCACATAGTAGGCTCAGCCTGCTCAGGCTTGGCCACACTAAGCCACCTTTGAAGCCCAGAGGCAGGACAGGGAGGCTCCTGGTTGTCAAGAGCAGCCAGGCTGCCAGGGAAGCTCTGCTCTGGGTCACACCCACCTCTGGGTGGCTGCCAGTCTCCCTGCCAGAAACCGCAGGCTGGGTCTGTGCTGCCCGGAGTTCAGGCCACAGGGCTCAAGACACTGCGGGTCAGATCTGGAAAGGGGTGTTTGCCGGACGGACGCTTCTGGTCTCCACAGGCCCCTGAGGGTGCGACAGGGGCCCTGGCAAGGCTGCAGCTGCTGTGGCAGTGGCTTGGGCTGGAGGCCTTTCTTGCTGGGAGCTGAGGAGCCGAGAGGCTCCTGCCGGCTTGTCCTCACCTCTTGCACACTGTCAGACGCCTTCTTGGTGGCCTCAGCGGCCTCACCTTCAGGTAACTGGGCTCATTCTTGGGACTATGAGGAAAAGAATGAGAACTATAAGTGGTGTGTGTGTGTATGTGTGTGTGTGTGTGTGTGTGTGTGTGTCTGTCTGTCTGTCTGTCTCTTTTTCTCTCTCTTTCTGTCTCTGTGTCTCTGTCTCTGTCTCTCTCTGTCTCTCTGTCTCTCTCTCTGTCTCTCTGTCTCTCTCTCTCTCTCTCTCTCTCTCTCTCTCTCTCTCTCTCTCTCTCTCTGTACTAGGAACCTCATAGTCTCTAGAACATAAAGACTCAGGTCTTGCCTCCCAGGGTTGAAGCTGGCTCCACAAGGGACACGGTGACATGAGGGGCACTCCACTGACCCATCTTCTGACCATCTCCTTCCTCTGCCTTCTCTCAATGGTAAGGAATCCTGGCCTTTAAAAGTAGAATTCTGGGTGGATGGCTATATGGTCACAACTTAGGACCCTTGGCAGGCCGTACACTGGATATAGTCTGATCTCTGTGCCTGGGCTTGCTTCTCTCCCTGGGCTCAGACCACTGCTTCTTGCAAGTTCTGCTGTTTGCCCTCAGGCATGTGTCCTTCCCTTTCTGAGCCTCGGCCTCAGTCAAATGGGTACAAGAATCCTCTGGGGAGATCATTGAGGAGAATTGCTCTGCAGAGGGTAGCACAGGCCCTGGACCAAGGTGAATGTCCTTCAGCAGGGACCCTCCAGTCCCCTCTGCAGAAACTAAATCAGATGTAAGTGTTTCGTAAGAATAAACCACCAGGACAGGGATGGATGCTGGGGTCTGATTGCAAAGTACAGTGACCCTCTGACCTTGGTCAGAGAGAACAGGAGACATCTCTGTGGGTAAATGTCCCTCAGTGTCACATGGGACATTTTTTTTTTTTTTTTTTTTTTTTTTTTTTTTTTTTGGTTTTTTCGAGACAGGGTTTCTCTGTGTAGCTTTGCGCCTTTCCTGGAACTCACTTGGTAGCCCAGGCTGGCCTCGAACTCACAGAGATCCGCCTGGCTCTGCCTCCCGAGTGCTGGGATTAAAGGCGTGCGCCACCACCGCCCGGCCACATGGGACATTTTTAAAAAAAGATTTATTTATTATGTAGTGTTCTGCCTGCATGTGTCCTTGAAGGCCAGAAGAGGGCACCAGATCTCATTATGGATGGTTGTGAGCCACCATCAGGTTGCTGAGAATTGAACTCAGGACCTCAAGAAGAGCAGTCAGTGCTCTTAACCATTAAGCCTTCTCTCCAGCCCCACATGGGACATTTTTTTAACAGGCTCGTGTGTAGTTCCACCTTGCCTCACATTCACAACAGTCTTATAAAGTGTTTTCCTCTTTTAGTCAACTGAGACTCAGAGAGGGTGAGCAATTGTCCAAAGCCACACTGCAAAGAAATAGAACAATAGAAGAGTATCATGATTGAGCCTGGGACAGACACAGTGTGTTCTGAGGAGACCCCAGTCTGTGTCTCCACCCCAACCTGGGCAATGCTTCGCACTAAATGTTGGGTTCCCAGTAACATGGAGACCTGGGTCTGGGACCAATGGAGTGTGGGTATAAGCTTCTCCCTTCCTGGCCCCAAGAGGTCTCCCTTGAAAGCTCAGGACCGACTGGCTTCTGGTCTTGGAAGGGGATGGGGCAGAGCAAGATGCTGGAGTGGGTGGCTTAGTCTCCTGTTCCCTAGGGAGGGAGAGGGATTCTGAGAGGCCAAGGAAGAGCTGGGACTGGGACCAGGACAGGCAACCTGGAAAAAGCGAAGCCCTCTTGATCAGGGCTGCCTGCGACCAGAGTCCTAGTTACTTGGTCTGGGGATACCATGGCAAACGAGACAGCTTGAGTATGGGGACATGATGGTTAACAAGGGCATTGGAGAGGAGGGAGGTCAGAGGGGGCTGCCTCTTCCATAGACCAGTCAAGAACACTTGCCCTGCCTTGTCACTGTCCTTGAACAAATGAGTAGACTGAGGCAGAGGCTCAGCTGTTAATGGAGGAGCCCCTGGAGGGTAACGGGTAGGCACAAGAGTTAAGTTTGGACTCTGGCTTCCCAGGAACCTGGATTCTGGTCCTATCCCATTGCTTTCCAGCTGTTTACATCTTGATTTTGACCTGTTTTGCCATTATTATTTTGGACTTTATTTTGAAACAAATAGCCTCTGTAGCCCAGGCTGGCCTGGAACTCGCTATGTAGTTCAGGCTAAGTTACTTGAGGTAATTCTCCTGCCTCAGTCTCTCAAATGTTAGTTCATCATCTTTAAATCAGACAAGCTGCCCATACCTCACAGGAGAGTGCGAAATGGACAGCACAGCACTCAGTGTAACTGGTATCATTAGTCCTGGGGGTCAGGACCTGGAGAAGCTGGGAGCTACCGAAGGCCTGCAGCAGGCCAGGGGCTCCATAGAAGGCTTGTTTTCTGCTCAGTCAGTTCTGGTCAGCCAAGGGAGTTGAAACTGTGCTCTGAAAGTCCACCTCTTTCCTCCCAGGCCAGTTCCGAGTGAGGTACCCCAGAATGTATTATATCCTATATTGAGGTGACACAGAAAGCTTGGAGAGGTGACAGTGTGTGTTCATTACAAGCTCCCAGAGACTGTCCAGGAACCCTTGGGAACCTGAAATTCTGCAGAGTGCCCTGCCTTAGGTGTGAGCCACTGGTCAAGGACAGACGGCTACTCTATGGCGGCCCCTGCTGGCCACAGTGAGAACTGTGGGCCCTGGAGAGCAGGTTTTTAGGATGGTGGGTCGAGGGGTAGACAGGATAAGGGCCGAAGGTAAAGGAATCACTGTCTCTTTGGGCCAGTTAGGAGGTCTGGGATCTTTAGCTTTCTTTTCCTTCATATAAGGTCGTCTACTCCTGCTAAAGATTGGTCCTCCACTGGTGGGGCAGGCAGTCAGGAACATCTCGAGTGGTACCTCTCATGGTCCCCACCCTCTTGGGAACCCATGGCTTCTGGTGTTTCATTTGGGTATTTCTGTCCTGGGTGGGAGGCCCAGTGTGTCACTGGGGTGAAGCCTTGGCCCTGCAATGAATGGGTACTGAGCCCCTGGCTCAGATTTTGCCTGTTACTGGAGAAGTGTCCTCCTCTGGGGCCGTGGGCTTGGCATAGCTCCCAGATTTGGCTATGAGCAACCATTTTTCCCCCCTTTGGAGTTAATTTCCCCATCTGTGCAGGGCGGCGTGGGAGTGGGGTAGAGTAGGGTGGAGGTATTGGGGTGGGGTGGGCCAGATGAAGCTAGAAGCTTCTAGACAGCTTACTAAATGGATTGCAGGTCCTACCTTCATGATTTCTAGTTTCGTGAGTCCCAGAGGAGGCCTGGGAATCTGTATTTTCCCTTTCCTGGCTAATGTGATGTGCACTCAGGGCTGGGAAACATGTTGGATTGTGCCAAGACCAGGGAATTTCACATTCTGTCTGATGTCTTCAGCCCGAGGGTAAGAACTCACCCAGAACATGTTGGCTTCCCACCTCTCACTCCTCAGGCTCTCACTCTTGCCTTCCTGTGAGTTCATAGGTCAGCCTTTATTGTAATTAGCAAGGATGACCAGCAGAGTTAACCACAGTCAGGAGGCTGGGGAGCCAGCTCAGCAGGTAAAATGCTTGCCGAGCATGCTTCAGGACCTGAGATCCATCCCTGGCACCCATATATAACAGCCTGGCACAGTGGAACACATCTGTACCACCAGCGCTGAGGGTGCAGACATGGACAGATAGATCCTCAGGGTTCACTTGGCTAGCCTGTGATCATCAGGCACAGTGAGAGATCCTGTCTCAAAAAAAAAAAAAAAAAAAAAAAAAAAAAAGAGCTGGAGAATGATAGAGGCAGCCACAGGATATTGATCTTTTCACATTTACACACATTCACCTGCACACCACACATACATGTACACACCCCCCTCCAAAAAAAAAGCAAACCGTATTGCCGACCTCCTCAGGAGTTAGTGGCATCATTTCCTGTTCTCTTCCACAAATTAGGAAACCCAGGCTTGGAGAACTCAAGGACTTTTCAGGCAACTCAACCAATAAGGCAGAGCCTAGAAGTGAAACTCTGACTTGGGGTCTTTGTTCCAGAGCACAGTGTCATTCTGCCTCTTAGGAGCACCATGGAATGGTTCCAGTTCAAGGCCAGTTCTGAGTGACACTGAGGCCAAGTTAAGGATCCCACACTGTCTGACTCAGCTAAGAAGTGACCATTTGTAAGAGTCTCCATACTTTCCATGATAGTCAAAGCTGAGTGAGGTCTCTGTCTTTTCAGGTGTGTGCCCAGCTGTGTCCGACATCCTGTACCTGTCCCTGGACACCACCCCAGTGCCCACTGGGGGTGCCCCTGGTGCTGGATGGCTGTGGCTGCTGTCGAGTGTGTGCACGGCGGCTGGGGGAGTCCTGTGACCATCTGCATGTCTGTGACCCCAGCCAGGGCCTGGTTTGTCAGCCTGGGGCAGGCCCCGGTGGCCGTGAAGCCACGTGCCTCTGTAAGCAGGTTTGCCAGACTAATGGGGGTGGCGTCCAGGCCATGGGGTCCAGAGTCCAAGTGGAGCCCTGCTCTCAGTATCTCTCTGATCTCACCCTAGGAGCGGTCTTCCTTCAGCTCAGCCAAAGCTCACCTCCAAAGGTTCCTGGGCCCACTTCCTGTTTCTTCCCTCTTGTCCTCTGCTGGGATATCCCAAATCACAGCCAACTTCCAAAGCTGGGCAAGCAGTTGCCCCAAGACAAATGCACAGACCCGTGTAAGGCAGGAGGGCAGGCTCCAATGGGGCGCCGTGTGCCGTGAACAGTGCTGGTCACTCACTGTTCATGCCCCCATAGTCCTGCTGGGCAAGGTCTACAAACAGGGGAACTGAGGCTCAGAGATGTTAGCTAGCATGCTCCATGCCCTACAGCCTGCCCATCTCCAGTCAGATTTAAGTAACAGTCCATTCCCTCCATTCCACTGAGAGCTTTGGGCTACAGTGCGAGCCCCGGGGCTGTTTCCCAGTGGCATTGGATGTGTGACATTCCTCATCACCCTCTCAGGCCTGGGTGTCCTCTGACACTTTGGAGCAGGGCTCGGTGACTATGTACCAGGCCACTGTTGGAGGGAGACCCTCTGGGGCCTGACAGTTAGCAGCACCCTCTGTACACATGAGGTGCCAGAATCAGCTACCAGTGGTGACCTTGCCCAGGTCACCAAAGAGCAAAATTACCCCAGTTGAGAACTTTAGAGGAACAGAGAAGGTTTAGATTTTTACAATTCATCTAAGTGTGTTTCACACTTTGACAAAAATGACCTCATCTGCTCCCTTTCTTGCTCTTGCTCTCTGCTCCAGCCACACTGGCCCTGAACACCCAGATCATGCTCTCAACCTTAGGGCCTTTGCCCTGGCCATCCACTGTCCTCATCCTTTCCCTAGATATACACATGGGAAGTTCCCTCACTTCCTTCGCATTCCTACTCACACGCTATTTCATCCATGAGGCCCTGGCACCATATTTAAAAAACGAATTCCCCTCCAGCGCCGTCATCTCTCTGCCCGATCACCAGCCCTCACAGCCTCGGCTGGTGGGCTGTTTACTTTCACTGGATGATGTTTGCCCGTTTGCCCACATATCCTGGATTACAACCGCTTGGCACACCGCCTAGGCCACAGTAGGTGCTCAGCAAATATTTGCGGCATTACGTGGATGACGGCAGAGGTTCTAGCAGCTGGCAGTAACAGGAGGGAGCCCTTTCTAGAGTAAGTCTTATGGGAAAACGCTTTACAAGTCAGTTCTACTTTATCCTTAACACTGAGGAAGATCTCAGGGTTGCCCCTCTTTTGGAGGCGAGGGAGCTCAGTTCAGAGAGGCTCAGGTCACTTACACAGGCCGCACAGCTTGTGAGCGGTGGAAGGGAAAAATCAGTCCATCTGTGACTCGTGCCTTTGCAAACGGCTTCCGGAGGGGAGAAAGACGCCGAGAGTCCCCAGACGACAAGCCTGTGGCTCGTGCTCAGGGGAGCCTGGGGACCTCCAGTGAAGGCTGCTGTCACGGGTGGGTAGGGGAGGTTGCTGGCAGAGGGGACCCTGAAGAAGGCTTGGAGGGAACAAGGGTTTTGGCAGTTGGACACGGGTACAGCTGGGTAGGGGAATTCTGAGATGGTTCATGGGGTTTGCCATCTCAAGGCACCTCTCATAGTGCATCTACCCTGCTGAGGGACTGACTGCCCAGCCTCACTTGCCCCACACCCAGCCAGCTCCCAGATGGTGGCCTCTGAGGTGCCAGGAACTCTTGCTAAAATTATCATCCTCCCGTTATCTTTCCTAAACACACCTCTGTTTACCAGGTCATCCTGGCAACTAGGGCCCCAAAGCTGAGGCAGTAGAGGTCAGGCGGTGTGTGTGTGTGTGTGTGTGTGTGTGTG
The DNA here is from genome assembly GCF_007827085.1 of Peromyscus californicus insignis. Taxonomy (NCBI): domain Eukaryota; kingdom Metazoa; phylum Chordata; class Mammalia; order Rodentia; family Cricetidae; genus Peromyscus; species Peromyscus californicus. The sequence goes on from NW_026294595.1 coordinate 138,489,284, forward strand.
TGTGTGTGTGTGTGTGTGAGATGGGTGTGGTGGGGCGAACCCAGAAGTAGGGAGCAAGGCACAGCACCTGTGTGGTTTCTAGGGAACCATTGGCAACATGGTCCAGGTCAGAAGGTCTGGTCTTTGTATCCAAGGGGCTGTGATCTGGAGGCAGTGGGGACAGGGAGGTGATATAGTTGTCCTCTCTGGAGAAATAAGGGGATGTGAGGAGGAGCACTCTGGCTCCAGCTCTCTAGGGAGGTGGTGATGGGGCCACTCAGATAATTTAAGCAGCTAATGCAAAGTCCCACAGCCAGCGAGTTAAACCTTGGCGGACAGTGATAACTCCACACAGGAAGAGGACAGAAGGGGATGCTACCGGACACCCCAGATCCAGTGTGCTTCACGACTAAATTCTAAATATCACTAACTTCACAGGGTCTCCAGCCTAGGCTGGCCTTGAACTTCTGAATCTCTTGCCACCACCTCCCAAGTGCTAGGAGTCCAGGAGTGCCAGCAAGCATGCCATCACACCGAGTTTATACAATGCTGGAGATTGAGCTCAGGGCCTTGAGCATGCTAGGCAAGCACTCTACAAAGTGAGCCACATCCCTCAACACAAGGCTTCATTTTTTCAGATTCGTTATACACATAATTTCATTTAGTCTAGGACACACTATGAAATAAGTACCAACATATACTATTTTTCACATAGAGGAACTGAGGCAAGAAGTGAAATTACGTGGTCCATGGTTAAAAAAATTTAGAGCTGGGCGGTGGTGGCGCACGCCTTTAATCCCAGCACTCGGGAGGCAGAGCCAGGCGGATCTCTGTGAGTTCGAGGCCAGCCTGGGCTACCAAGTGAGTTCCAGGAGAGGAGCAAAGCTACACGGAGAAACCCTGTCTCGAAAAACCAAAAAAAAAAAAAAAAAAAAAAAATTTGGAGCTGGGGTCCAAGCCAGGCTCCTGGATGCCTCTCTGTTTTGCTGAGGAGGGAGGCAGGCCAGCGGGGGAGGGGGTGTGGTGAGGCCAGGGCTGGGCCAGGGTGCCTGTCTTGTGCTCTGGGGCCAGGACTCACAGTCGGTCTGCTTTCTCCTCCCTGTGCAGTGGAAGAGGATGATGGAAGCTGTGAGGTGAATGGCCACAGGTACCTGGATGGGGAGACCTTTCAGCCCAATTGCAGGGTCCTCTGCCGCTGTGACGACGGCGGCTTCACCTGCCTGCCACTGTGCAGTGAGGATGTGCGGCTGCCCAGCTGGGACTGTCCACGCCCCAGGAGAGTAGAGGTGCCTGGGAGGTGCTGTCCTGAGTGGGTGTGTGACCAGGGAGTGATGCCAAGGATCCAGCGTTACATGGCCCAAGGTAAGTGAGTATAGGGTAAGCCCAGGCCACCAAGGCCTCAGCTGCTGGGGTTCCAGATATACATATGGACCATATATTTATGACTCTTAATACATGTGTACAATCTATAATATTATGAATCCATGATTGTGTGGATTTAGTAAAATACTGGGTAAAAGCTGAACCAGCAGGACTGGAGTTTGGGATACAGCCCAGGGCTGGGCAGAGGTACAGACAAGACAGTTACATCCTTCTACAAACGCTTCAACTTTGGGACTTTGGTGTCCCGTTTCTTTGAAAACATTATTGTTGTCACATGAATTTGACTGGAGAAGGTGACCAGGAAGTAAGGGCTGGTTCTGTGGATGCCGCCACATGTGGAAGGCAGGAGACGGGGTGGGTTAAAGAGATGGACACTGCGTTTTTCAACCCAGCGCTGGCCTTGCTTGCTGTGTGACTCTGAAAAAGTTGTTGGAGTTCCCTGCCTCAGTTTCTCCAACTGTAAATCGGAACTAAAAAGAACACCCACCTTTTAGAACTGTTGAATTAGATCAAGTGAATGGGTTGTAAAGAGGCCTGACACTCACTGCGTACGTGCTCTGGCCACCATTATCCCTGGCAGGGAATATGGCACATCAAGTTAGGCACATTGGAGAAAGTCATCCAGCTCACGGTACGTATCCACGCCCTCCCATAATACTTGGAATTGAACCTACAGCCTTGTACACACTAGGCACGTGCTCTACCACTGAGCCATGCTGTCAGCCCTCCACTTACATAGTAAAAAGCAAGATAAAAGCCCTACCTCCCATCTGACCTCCATTGTGTGTACATGTACACAGGGCCACGAGCATACTTGCAGTTGGTCCTCTGTATCCGTGGATTCAACCAGCTGCTCATCAAAAATAGTTTTGTAATTGGGTCTGTACTGAGCATGCACAAACTTTTTTTTTTTATTCTGGAGACTCTTCCTTAGCAAAGATGGTTTCACAACTATTCAAGAACATTCCCATTTTAGCTAGCCTTAGTGATCTGGAAGTGACCTGTGTGCCTAGGAGGGTGTGTGTAGGCTCTGGGCAAACACCTCACAACTTGGTACTCTTGAGCCGTCCTTGATCCAACACCCCTGCTCTGACACACCAACACATGACGCCTGTGTGCACAAAGCCGGCTCTTTCGTCATCAGCACCAGTGACATTTGGGATGAGTCGCTCTTTGTGGTTGGGGGCTGTTGGGTATGCTGTGGGATGTAGAAAGACAACCTGGCCTCTACACTCTAGATGTCAGTAGCAACCCTCCCCCCCCCCCCAAAAAAAAAAAACCTCCTGTATACATTGACTGTGACAACTGAAAGATCTCTCTAGACTTTGCCAGATATGCTCTTGGTTCTCAGGGCTAGAAGGAAGGATATCAAACATGAGAGAAGAGGAGAATGGGAGGGAAGAGGTAGGCCATGGGGAGCCTGTCGTCTTGGCCCTTCAGCATTCTTACCAGCAGGTGGCAGTGCCACACAGTGTGTCCGTATGACACCATAGATCAGGGAGTAGGAAGGTAGAGAGAAAGGAAAGGGCCCTTTTCCGTTGTCTCATGACCAGTGTCAGCGGGGTGCATTATGCGTAGACTCCCCAGCCATTGTTTATTCAATCCCAAATGTTAGGAAGTTTAGGAAGAAACTAAGGCTCAGCCATCTCGCCAGGGTCCCTGTGATGGCTAGCAGGCCAGTGGACTTGCCTGCGGAGCCCCGACCTCTCCATGTTCACCCTCTTCTTTCTAACCCCCAGGACACCAACTTTCTGGCCTTGTCACTCCCGCATCGGCTGATGTCCCCTGTCCAAATTGGAGCACAGCCTGGGGCCCCTGCTCAACCACCTGTGGGCTGGGTGTAACCACCCGAGTATCCAACCAGAACCGATTCTGCCAACTGGAGATCCAGCGCCGCCTGTGTCTGCCCAGACCCTGCCTGGCAGGCAGGAGTCGAAGCTCATGGAACAGTGCCTACTAGAGCCAACTGGGGATGGAGATGCAGAGATTGCCACTCTCAGCAGGTGTCCCTAGGACCAGGCCCTGAACTGACGCTAGATGTCCCTTTCTGGGCTGCAGTTAACTGTCCTGGTTGGGTTCGCTGTCCAGAGCACTGAGGGATGCCTGCTGTCTCTGAGGTAGGTGGAGCATATGACCAGCTCCGTTTCTCTAATTCAGCCTGGGATTCTGATCCAGGCGTCTGTGTCCTCCTGGCTAGTTCCTTATCAAACATGCACATGGGACAGCTTTCTCTCCGAACTTCCCTGTACGAAAAGGACCACCAAAAGAACTTTTAAAGCTAAGCTGTGCTGGGCAAGCCTGGTCATCATGCTGGGGACAATGGGGGTGAGGAGGTACCAGGCAGCAGATTGCCTGAAACTCCCAATTCCCTTCTTGGACTTCTGTGCACTTGTCCCCAAAGTCAAGATTATGGGTGAACTCGTGAGTCTGGCTTCCCTGGTCTGAGAATACCCTGCCCGCCCGGGAAGAATTCAGTGGCAGAATCCTCTGTGAACATGAAGAGATGAAATCATGCTGTCCCAAGGAGCATCAGCAAGATCCATGGACTTCACTTTGTATTTGTAAGAACACACATTTCTTAAGCACTTGAAAAGCAGGAGGTTCACAGCTCCACACTTCTGGTGTCCTGTGTTATCATGTCAAAACAAAACAAAAAAACACCTAAACATAAAATTTACATCCTCTCCCATGGTCCATTTTGTGTTTATTTTAAAAATAAAAGTGGGGGCTGAGGTTGGTTGGTAAAGTGTTTGCCAGGAAAGCTTGAGAACCTGGGATGAATCCCAGAACCTACATACAAAGGCCAGGTATGGTGGTGCACCCTTATGATCCCTGTACTGGGGAATCGGAGGCAGGAGGATTCCTAGGGCTCCAAGGCCAGTCATCATAGCCTGCTTAGAAGTTCCGGGCCAGTGAGAGACCCTGCTTCAAAAAACACAGTGGAAAGCTCCTAAGGAACAATGCCTGAGGTCCTACACACACACACACACACACACACACACACACACACACACACACACACGCTCATGGACACACAAGTGCACATACACAAACACCACAAACAACAAATCCTTTTTTGTTTTTGTGTTTTTTGTTTTTGTTTTTGTTTTCTGAGACAGGGTTTCTCTGTGTAACAGCCTTAGCTGTTCTGGAACTTGCTTTGTAGACCAGGCTGGCCTCAAATCAGAGATCCCCCTGCCTCTGTCTTCCAAGTGCTGGAATTAAAGGCATGTGCCACCATGCCTGGCAACAAATACTTTTAAAACTGGTGTTATCATCAAGGTCTAGCCAGGCAATCAGAGAAGTCTCTGGTCTGTGTGGTGGTACATGCCCTTAGTCCCAGAACTCCAAAAAAGAGGCAGGTAGATGGATCTCTGTGAGTTTGAGGCCAGCCTGGTCTACATATTGGGTTCCAGGCCAGCCAGAGCTATACAGTGAGATCCTGTTCAAAAACCAAAAACTAAACAAAGGACAATAGTCTCTGTGCTGAAAGTGTGATTTTCCCTATGAAACTTTATTGAGATATGTGTAATTCGCACAGTTAAATGCACAGGCCACAAACCTTTATGACTGTGCACCCGTGTAACCAACACTTCTGTCCAGGTATATAATGTTCCCATCACCTCAGAAAAGTCCTGCTCTTCCTGTGGTCCCCTTCTGGTGATTAGATGAGCCCCGTCCTGCCTGATTTCCATCTCCACAGGTGTGATTTTGCCTGTCCCTGAGCTTTGTGCCTTCGAAGCCAGACGCTCCTCAGTGACTGACTTGTCCTGTTCGACAGAATAAAAAAAAGAAGAAACATTCAGTGTGGGTACTGAGTCTGTCTGAGCAGCCAACTAGAGAACAAAGTCCAGCACCACACCTGGAAGTGAGAGCAGCCTCCCACGGGTGGGGCAAGGTGGCCAAGCCCAAAACTGGCCTGGAGGCAAGAGGAGAAGGAACCTCACGATGTAGGGCTGCCAGTCTCCCAGAATCACCAAACAGGGAGAGGAAGGGCAGCCTTTGTGTGGTAGAATGATGGAGGGCTGGGACAGGAGCTCTCCCTGTGTGAAGAGATGAAGACCTGACCTTCTTCCTCGATCAGGCTTTCCTAGCTGAGCTACCTGGGTCTGGCTGGCTGAACCCCAGGAAAGTGTCTGCACTCACTTCCTTAGTGCTGGGTTGGAGCAGCAGGGGAACTGTGTGTCACTGACCTATTACTCTCTAGAAACTCCTTCTCTGTCAGCAATAGCTGACTCTCCCAGCATGGAGCCAGACTGTGGACTGGGGCACCCCATCTTCCTGCATGTTGAGGGAGATCATGAAGACGGGGCTCCCTCAGTGGAAGACAGAGAGAGATCCCAGGCCTGCCAAGATGCCCAGCACCCTCCCTGTCCTAACTGGCGACAGCTCTAGAGAATCTGACCCTCTAGACCTTGCTCTGGGCTTAGCACCAGGATGGTGCCAGGCAGTGGACAGTACCATCACCTAGCGGGTATTTACTGTGTCCTGGTGCCCCTGTCCATGACTTTTGAAATGTGAAGTACTTGAGGGAATTCCTGCCCTACAGAGGAGAAACTGAAGATGGATATGTAAAATTACAGCTACTATCAGGGCTGGGAGACTCAGAACCAGCCGAACCCACGGCCCATGCGCTGTCTCCCCACCCCACCCATTTCTCTCCTCTCTTTCTCTCCTGTTCTTCCCCGTCTTTTCTCTCCTCTTTGTTTGTATCTATCCCTTCTCTCCCTTCTCCTTTCCTCCCATTTTGTCTTTTCCCCTCCCTTCTTTTTCTTAACTTCAACTGAACAGTATTATCAAGTATCCAGATCACACGCGGTCACTTGTCGACTGTTCAAGAACAACCCGCGCCTGCGCCAGCATCTGGTCCGAGCAGGATCTTCCATTTCCTCTGTCCCCTGCTGCCAGTCCATCCTGAGTGCCCACTTTGCTAAAATCTGTGTGTTATTAGCGGGTTTCCAACGGGCTCTGGTGGAGGAAACAGTAACATGGTGCTGCCCCCTAGTGATATTTGTAAGCTTGAATAGTGGAGAGGCTGCCAGCTGATCCAAGTCCTGGATCCAGAGGTCACTGCTGCCCCCTGTTGCCCAGATGTAAAAGTGCAGCCTATTTGGAGATGGTGCACCAAGCCTCCGGGTGAGTTGGAAATAGAGATAGCTATTCTCTCCCCCACCCCGCCCCGCTCCTGTTCGGGGGAGGGTATTTTGTTGCTTTTTCATTTGTGCTGAATGTATTATTTAATCACCAGGCCCCGAGGCAGGGTACCTTGTCTGTCCACTGGATGACCCACCGTGAGTGCCTTCTCCCATTGGCCACACTGCATAGCCAGAAAGACCATTGTAAACACAACCAAGGCTAAGTCATTCTGCTTAAAATCCTCTGGGACCCTGAGATAAACCTCCACTGACTGGGCCAGACCCACGACTCTCAGGCCTCTTGTGTCTTCCAGACCCTCTGTGCTGAGACACCCCATAGGTGTGGCATCCCCTCTTGGCCACGTTCTCCCTTCCAGGCCTTTCCCCAGGCTGCTTGCTCTGACCTGGATGGCTCTTGTTATTCCTTGTGACTCTCTTCTGGCTTCCAACTAGATAAAGAAGAGATCCATGTAGTGACTGACAGGATTCAGCAGTCAGGGAGAGGGAGGAGGCAGGGGTCGGAGGGAGGGTGGAATAGAACATGCAGCCAGGACTCAAGCTGACCTCACAGCCTCTGTATCTGGGGGGGTATAGGGCAATGAGGTGGCAGATATTATCATTAAGGCCACCCAGAGAGCTGACACAATTTTACCAGGGTCTCGCAGTTGGTATATTGTAGGCCCAGGATTTAAACCTGTTCTCTGGTCCTAGAAACTTGCCCTTGACTTTACTACATAGCTGGAGGGACTAGACTAGGAGGCGGAAGCCAGTGGAACGTTTCTAAGAAGGGCCTGCAGGTGAGTCTTGGAGCTTTCTGGAATATAGGCGTTCTTGGTACCTTCTGTTTGACCTCAGCTGTAAAGCAGACTTCATCTGGGAACCTGAAACAATAGGAAGTCCCACTTGGGAGTCTATTGTGTATGTATCATCTAATTTGACTATCACAGCTTACATGGTAAGTGTGTCCATTGGGTGATGCTAGCTGTCTTAATAAACCAGGCAAGCATTCTGACGGGATGGCGGCTTTCCTTCACGTGATGTTCCTGGCTGTTTACATGGTGACCCACCATTTCCCAGGGCACAGGGTCCTCTGCGTCTATATTGCAGACAGAGATGGAGACGTTTCCCTGTTCCCCAGAGGCCATGTCTGGAACCCACACTCTAACTTGCACTCCATTGGTGAGGCCTATCCCATGGTCACTTGTGGCTGCAAGACAGGCTGGCAAATGAATTGTCTTGCTGTGCAGGTGTCTCCCAAAGTCGACACCACACTATGGAGTCTTTGCTAGAATGAGGATGAGAACAAAATTCCTGTTAGCAATCTGTTGAAACAGCTTCCCGGCTAATGGGGCTCTCCAGGCTGTTTGAATGGGACACTCCTGCCACACGCCTGCTGAGTGGCCAGCAGGCCATTCTCTGGCACCCTTGTCCCCTCTGGCTTTCTGCCATCAAATTGCATGCTTGCCAAGAGTCTATTGGGTTTGTTTCCAAACTGGTCTGCACCAGCCACACTGGTTTTTGTAAAGAGGCAATTGAATTAGCGATCCCATAAGCTGGTGAAATACGAGCACAAAGGGAAGAGATTTGTTTTTTACGAAAGCTCAATAAAGACTTGTGGTTTAAAAACTACTTTAAATTGGGCATGGAAGAAACAACTCCAAAGGATCTGGAAAGAAACATCCGGAGGCAGCTGGAGTGACAGCTCAGCGGTTAAGAGCATGCACTGTTCTTAAGAGGTCCCAGGTTTGTGTCCTAGCACTATAGCAAGTGGCTCACAACTGCCTGTAACTCCAGTTCCGGGGGTCCGATGTCTTCAAAGGCACATGCACATGCACTCACACACACACACACACATATACACAATTAAAATAATAAAAATAGCCGGGTGGTGGTGGCGCACGCCTTTAATCCCAGCACTCGGGAGGCAGAGCCAGGCAGATCTCTGTGAGTTCAAGGCCAGCCTGGTCTACAGAGCAAGATCCAGGACAGGCACCAAAAACTACACAGAGAAACCCTGTCTCGAAAAACAAACAAATAAACCAACAACAATAATAATGATAATAATAATATTTTTAAAAAGAAAGAACCATGGTGCAGAGGATTCTACTCTCCTGTTGTTCTGTTAGTTGCCTGCCAGTCCTGGGTGTCCTTCACATATGGGGACAATGTGTGAAGCTCATGAACAGGGCTAAACACAAGGAATAGATTGGACGGAAAACAAATGTTTGTTTTTAATTGAATAAAATCTTCCAGGTGTGCCAGGCAGTGGTGGCACACGCCTTTAATCCCAGCACTCAGGAGACAGGCAGCCTGGTCTCCAGAGCAAGTTCTAAGACAGTCAAGGCTACACAGGGAAACCCTGTCTTGAACAAACAAACAAACCCCACAAACAAATAGAAATCTTCTATTTAAAAGGATGTCCTGGGGTAGGGAATGGATTTCTGTGTTAGATCGCTTGTCTAAAGTGCTCAGGGTCCAGGGTTCTATTCCTAGCACGTCATTTAAGCCACACAAGCTGGGTGTGACGGTGCACACCTATAGTCCCAGGTACCTGGGAAGCCAGTTTGTACGCATAGTGAACTCAAAGGCCAGCCTCGGCAATTTAGCAAGATCCTGTCTCAAAACAAAACAAAGGACTAGAAATGCACTCATTGGTAGGAGAGCTTGTCCAGTGTGAGTGAGAGCATCCCTTGATGCTTTGAGTAGCTGACTAACCTCTAGTCCCAGGTGTGATGGCTGTGTGTGAGGAAGACCAGCTCCCTCTTATTCCCCAGGGTACTCTTGAGCACAGGGAGAAATAAAGAATATGTAGACAGAAGTATAGAGGAGAGAGACAGAAAACACAGGATAGCTCAGGAGGGCCTGGGTCAAAACCCACCAGGCCCTTCTGTCTCTACTAAAGGGCTTTTAAAGGAATGCCAAGGGGTGGAGCAAAAGACCTCCCCCCAGCACAGCCAAGTGTAGACCATCCCAGACACCTGGTGACCATACACATGGTCCAGCCATCTCCTAATGCAGCCCTGCTGTGTAAAGCAAGCTCAGATCTCACTAGGAAACCTCTGTGGACTCCCACATATGTGGGCCTTTACTGGATCATTATCCCCATTTCACAGGCGAGTAAACAGAGGCCCAGGATAACTGAAGATTGGAACCAGCATTCAAATCCAGCCAGTCTGGTTGTCAAATCTGTGCTCTTTGCCAGTGCTGTCCAACGGACTGTTCCACGGTGAGGCAGGTGCTCTGCTTTCCATCATGTCACGGCCGTGGCCAAACTTGACATGTCCACTGCAACGAAGGAACTGGATACTTTCAGAACTTGTTTTATTGGTTCTTTGACAGGTTCATATATGTAGATAATGGATCCTGATTATCTGCTTCCTGCATGCCCACCCCCTCTAGGACCCTCAATTCCCCCTTCCCGCTTCCCTAGACACCCCAACACATTCCACTCCCCTCTTTTATCCTTTCCTCTCTTAATAACACACTGTGGTGGTTTGAATAAGAATGGGCCCCACAGGCTCATCGATCTGAATGCTTAGTCACCAGGGAGGGGTGCTATTTGAAAGGATTAGGATTAGGAGGTGTGGCCTTGTTGGAGTAGGCGTGGCCTTGTTGGAGGAAGTGTGTCACTGCAGGGTGGGCTTTGAGGTTTCAAAAGTCCAAACCAGGCCCAGTGTTGTTTTCTCTTTCGGCCTGTGGACCAGGATGGAGCAGAGTACTCGCTACTTCTCCAGCACCAGGCCTGGCACCATGCTCCTTGCCAGGATGATAATGGACTAAGCTTCTGAAACTGAAAGCCAGCCCCCAATTAAATGCTTCCTTTCATAAGGTTTACTTTGGTCACTATGTCTCTTCACAGCCGTAGAACAGGGGCTGAGACAGGAGTTAGTACCAGGGACCGGGGCATTGATGTGACAGGCTTGACCAGGCTGCTTGTTGGAGGACTTTGTACTAGAAAAGTGGTTGAACATTTTAAGTGGGCCTTAATGGTCCATTCAAGTAGGAGCATGGACAATGGTGCTGAGGGACATGTGAACTGTGACTATAGCCGGAAGATTTCCTGTGTCCTGCCCGCCCCGAGGTCAGGACAAACCTCTCACCTGCGATTCATAGCCGCTTATAAAATGATCGTTCAGAGGCTTATATCTTGCTAGCTAGCTCTTTTAACTTAACCCATTTCTATTAATCTGTAAGTTGCCATGTGGCCGTGGCGTGACCGGTCTGCTGGCATCTTGCTGCTCCTGGGGCGGCAGCTGGCGTCTCCCCACACTCTCCTTTCTCCTTTTACTGTCTCTCTTGGATTTTCCCACCTGGCTCCATCCTGCCCTGCCATAGGCCAATGCAGCTTTATTTATTAGCCAATGGGAGGAACACATATTCACAGCATACAGAAAGACATCCCACAGCATGTGACAGCTTGGCTCAAGAAGTTTCAGAGGAGAAGAATATTAGAAAGCGGCATAGAGACTGTTCTTGTGATGTTTTGGCTGCTTTTTGCCCTTGTCCTCCCAACTTGCTGGCTGGATCTTGGGCAGGTAACCACAGCTGCAGTGGGTTCATGAGTGCCATGGCCCTGTCATATCCAGAAGACAACATTTCACAGCCCTCCTCTCCTTCCTCCTGCTCTTACAGTGTTTCTGCTCCCTTCCTCCTCTGTGATGCTGTGTGTGTGTGTGTGTGTGTGTGTGTGTGTGTGTGTGTGTGTGTGTGTGTGTGTGTATAGATTGTTCTAGTCCATGCTGAGCATCAACTGTCATTTACTTCTTCACTTTCATCAGTTACGAGTCTCCACATTAGCTACTGGCTACCGCAAAGAGAAGCTTCTCTAGCCAAGGCTGAGAACAGCACTAATCCATGGGAATTAGCATAAATATTTAGAAGGTGGTTTGGCAATGTGTCGGGTACCAAAACAACAGTAGTATGTTCTCCCCTAGAACCTCTCAAGCCACGCCTTAGAGCAGGTTTACAGTACCAGGCATGGCTTTCTTCCTGTGGCTCAGGCCTCAAATCCAATCCAAAAGCAGATGGTGACCGCCATGACTCTCACGCCACCAAAGTGGGCACATCTTGCCTGGCAAGACAGCGTGGTGGGATGCAGGGTTGTCGGCAGAGCTGACACGGACAACTTTTCTCCCCAGAAAGCCTGCGGAGCATCCTCTGCCACTGAACAGAAACAGCAGGGAGGAAGGTTTCATGGCAGTTCCAGCTTCATTTCTCCGTGTCCTGCAACCAAAATGTCCTGTGTCTTCTGCAGCAGGGCCTTAACATCTAGTTCTGGCTGGCAATCAGGAGCAACAGCAATAGTCTGTGTTGTTTTGGGGATTTCGGGGGCCTTCCTGATCAATAACCTATGCTTGGCACTGACATTTTTCTTTAATAACCCAAGTGGTCTGGTGGAAGTATTGACCACACATGCAGGGTATCTGTGTTCAAACTCGTTCTATATTTTAATTACAGTTTGTAATTAGCTTATGAAGCAGTAGATTTCCATACTGGTTTTTCATAAAGTCTTTAGTTTTGGTTAACCCAGGCTCCACTATCTCCTCTCCCCTTATAAACTAAGTTATATATTTGTTTTTCTTTTGAGACAGAGTCTTACTGTGTAACCCTGGCTGGCCTAGAACTCTCTTTGTAGACCAGGCTGAGTTGAACTCACAGAGATCCCCCTGCCTGTGCCTCCCAAGGACTGGGATTAAAGGCATGTACCACCAAGTCTGACCTGAATTTTTGAAACAAAACTTTTTCGATTTACTTATCTTGAGTGTATGGGTATTTTCCATGCATGTATGCATGAGCATGGCTGGTGCCCAAGGAGGTCGTGGGGGGCGGGGCATCAGCTCCCCTGGAACTGGAGTTACAGCTGAACCGTCTTCCCAGCCCAGCCCGTGACTTTCTTGTCCAGTGTTTCCCCATCTTCTTGCCATCCCTAGGCCATGATGTCTTCTGGATAAGCCCTGACCCCGTGACTCAGACACCCTTGATTCCAACAGAGTAGATTTCACTGCAGAAGAGAGGGTGGGGCTCGTCAGCAGCTGAGCTCTGACTGCCACGTGGCAGCCAGGGTCACCCCGCACCATTGCCTGGTAAACCCCTCCCTACAGGGAAGTATGGCTGCCACCAGAACAAGCTCACAGCAGGTGGCCTTCCTATGCATGCCTCTTGGCCTGGTGACTTTGATCACGTGTCCTTGTAAGCCTGAGATTCTTTGGTTAGTGGGAAGCAGCTTTTTATGTCACGCAGCCCAGATCCCTGAGTGACAGTCAGGGTGCTGACAAGCCACAGCTGCTCTCTAAGGAGCTCCCAATGATGTCCCCTGGGGTGAAAACAGTCAATTCTGTTAAGAGGGACACATAGGGACCTTATCAAGGGAAATGCCTGAGCCTGTTGGCTTTCTGGAAATCACTGAACTTCATTCTAACTGTAAAAATCAATTTCCTATGATCCCTAAAGCCTTCAGAATGAGCAACATGGAAGGGGCTGCGGAGAAACTGGTTTGGTGCAGGGGCGGGCGCTGTCATTTGCTGGTGAAACCCTGGATTTAGCACATTTATTGGATCCTCACAGGAATCTTGTCAGGCAGATATTCCTACCCACCTGCTGAGGCAGAGATGAGGGCACACTGGGGCTCAGAGAGGTGAAGTCACATGCCTAAGACGGGACCCAAGGTCCCAGATAACTATCTACTCCATCCTGGTCCCTTGTTCACCACCTGATCTTGTGTGGCCTTAGATGAGTCCCCTCTCTTGTGCTGGGCCTCAGCTTCCTCTCCCCAGTGTGTGAGTGGCAAAGGCTGCCAGCTTTTAAGGAGCCCCCAGGCCTCCCTGAAAGGCCATGGGTATAATGCTAGCATCAGGGGACAAAGGAAAATCACTAGATGCCCTCAGGTCCCCAAGCAGGGGGAGGAGGGGAGCTGAAAAGAGTGCCTTAGGGAGTTCTGTTTTTGGTGTCTGCTCAGCTGATGACTTCCAAGCTGAGAAACACACATACACAAACTTAACCTCCTCCGGCTTAAAATAGCACTGCTGAACCAAAAATGCCAAGCACAGGGCAGAGTCACCTGCCTGGCAGGGCCAGACAGTGCCTCCATGGCCCCAATTATACCCACCCCAGTAGGCACATCTGACAAGTCACCCTCAGCTCTATGTCATGGGATCCTCACAGTGGCGGGACAGCTTCGTCTACCGAGGATCTTGCAGCCATCTCACAGATGAGGAAAGTATGGTCCCCAGGGCCGATGGAAGAGTGACATGGCCAGCAGTGCCTAGCCTAAGAAGAGTGGTGCCCTTGGGATTCAGGCAGGCCCATGTTCGAGTCCTGTCTCAGCCATGACCACGGGGACTTGGTAGATCGGCACCTTCTCTTTCCTGACCTGTAGAGGTGACACTGTGGCAATGCTCAGCACACACAGGGCTCCAGCGCCTCTAGCCAGACTCTCCTCTGTTTCTGAAAACAGAATTCCTGGCATCTGTCGACAGGCAGTTTTGAAAAGGGAGGAAACAAGACTACCAGCTCAGGGTACCTGGGAAGCAGCACATCCCAGTGTCTGTAACGGTCCTCCGTGGGGAGCGTTGGTATCTTGGTTCTCACATGGGAAAATCGAAGCTCAAAAAGGTGGAGATGTTCTGTCTTTGGAAATGCAAGTAGAAAGTGGAGGAGTAGGAATTTGAACTCAAGTCTTTCTGAACTTCAGCTGTGCTCAGGATCATCCTCGTGAACTCTCCTCCCCCGCTCCCCACGACCAAGCTGCTCCCCAAGCTTGCTCGTCCCCACAGGCTCTTCTCCAACCCTTCTTGAGTGGAAGAGCCTGGCGCCCTGCCCCCACCCCGAGGCTTCTGCCCAGGTTTCTGCCTCTCTGTGCGGAGAAGAATCAGAAAAACAAACTTGCTGATGCCCTTACTAAAAATAAAGTCTCAGCAACTGTGTTAGCTCACCGCGTCAGCAACCTGCTTCTGGGCCACTTGGCTGCCATCCTGACCCTCTGGGGGTGAGGGTGTGCAAATCTTTTTCTATAGGCACTGAGCCCCAACTCCACCCCAGAACTGAGGTCTTACAGGCCAGGGTCCACTCACTGTGATAGTAACAGGGGCTAAATGCCCCTAGGGTAATCCCGTTGGCAAGCAGGTGGGGCTCCCCAGGCTTCTCCATTCACCCTATGGCAGCTGTCAATCATCACAAACATGGGGACTTACCCCCACCTCCCACTCCCCTCCAAATTACTTTCTGGGGCTGAGGAGAGAGAGTTCAGCCAGTAAAGTGCTTGCTTAACAACCATGAGAACCTGAGATCAATCCCCAGCACCCATTTTTAAGTCAGGTGTGGTGGCATGTGTTTGTAATCCTACCTGAGGAGGTCAGGTCAAGAGGATCTCTGGGGCAGTCTGGCTAGTCAGTTGCCTGAATTGGAGAGCCCTGAATCCTAATGAGAGATCTTGTTCCAAAGAAATAACAAGGTGGATAGTTCCTGAGGAGTGACATTCAAAAGTTGATGTCTGGCCTCTACACATATGCACACACGTGTGCATGCATATCGCCCCCACATGTGTACTTGCACATTTACATCCACCTCTGCCCCCCAAAAAGAAGAACTTTCTAGTTCTCTCGACATGGGTCTCCTTGGGCTAGAACAAAGGTGCCTGTGTGTCCACATTCCTTTCTCTAGACAAAGCAGGAACCCATCTTCTTCCCACTTCCAGCTCCTGAATGTCACCTGCTTTACCCCTCCTCCAGGGATCAGGCTGAGTTCCTAATGCTGCAATCGCTGGGTGTCTCTCCTGCCTTCATCTTTGAGTATAGGGACCCTTGTGGTAATGTGGACTCACCCGGAGGTTTGAGATCATCCCCCATGTTGAGGTGATCAGCAACCTGTGCCATCAGCGTCCTCAGCTTCCCTTTGCCAGGCAGCCAAATGTATTCACAGATCCCAAGGAGGAGGCATGGGCATTCTTGGGGGCCATTCTTATGCTACTGCAGTTCCTTATGAGACAGAAAAGAATTAAAGACAAAAACCATTCTAAGCCAGGTGTTGGTGGCTCGCACCTTTAATCCCAGCACTTGGGAGGCAGAGACAGGCAGATCTCTGTGGGTTCCATGCCAGCCTGGGCTACAAAATGAGTTCCAGGACAGCCAGAGCTATTATATAGAGAAACTCTATCTCGAAAAACAAAAACAAACAAGCAAACAAACCCGACGTTCTACGGGCGGTGAAACTGAACCAGCCCAAGCTCCGGGAGCAGTGGAAACTGAACCAGCCCGAGCTCCGGGAGCAGTGGAGGCGACTTGTTCCTAACTTGCACGTGGAAGTTCTCATTTGACCTCAAACTGCCACTAGGTGTGTGCTGCACAGCAGGTCTGGGTGCTGGAGACCAGAGGATGACCCTTGGGGCTGATGCATATGTGCAATGCAAGGGTTATACTGTAGTGGGAGGAATGGAAGATGGCAGGCACTCAGAGGCCTCTAGGAGCTCAGAGGAGACCCCCTGGGGAAACACATCCGACTGTGCTGAGAGTGGCAGAGTGGCCAGCGTGTGAGCCAGCTGAGTTGGGGTGATTAAGCACCTCGATACCTGTATGGCACTTCTGCTGCTACCCGGCCCCTGGCAGGGAGGCAACAGATGTTGGCTGAGTGGGATGGGGAGAAGGCTGTAATGAGCCAAGCAAGCGTTTATGGTGGGGACTGAAAGTTGAGGGTGGTTGGGGCAAGCAAGGGTGAGAGGCTATGGGGAGACAGGCCTGATTAGGCACGATGATAGCAATGCATGCCATGCTGCAGCAGATACCTGGGAGGTCCAGTTGTCCCCAACAGCTTCAGGTGAGGGTAACTGGTACTGTAGCAGAAGTCTCCATACAGGCTCACAGGTAGGACTCCGAAGAAGGTACCATTTTGGTGCTTGGAGACAGGAGTGTGCTCTTTGAGAAGAAGGGTCAATGAAAGGTTTCCCGAGCACCTAGCTGCTCAGGTAATACTCCGGGGCCATCCTGAGTCCTTCCCTTTACCTCTACACCCAAATCCACTAGTGACTCTTGTCCAGTGAATTGGAGTGTATCACCTTCTGTGACAGATGGACCCCCCAAATCAGACCCTGACATAATGGATCACAAGAAGGCACACAGCCTTCCTGTGCTCTTTGGGGGTGCTGTGTTCAGCCTGCAGGTGAGGGGAAGGGGTGGGGTGGCATGGGGGCAGGGCTTTAGAGCTCAGGCCTGAGCAGCGTGTGAGGATTTACTGGCTAAAGCTTGGACTGGTGAAGCCTGTTGATGCCAGGGAGCTTACACTTGCCATGTGTCCAGCTCTCCAATGTTTCCCAGGGCCATCTGCTTCCCTTCTTCTGTTACCTTAGGCTAGCCCCCCTTAGCATGTATCTGGGTGAGGCCATCCTCTTGAAGGGTCTTCACTCTCGGCCACCTTTTCTTTTCCACATGGCAGTCCCTTGCATTTTCTGAGGTGTGGTGGTGAGACATGGTGCCAAGTAGCCCAGTCAGGACTTGAACTCCTGATCTACCTGCCTCTACCTCCCAAGTGCTGAGATTACAAGTGTGGACTGCCATTCCTGGCCTTTTTGAAAAACAAAACAAAACAAAACAAAAAAACAGATTATGGTGGAATTGCGTGTAATTCTGCTTACTGCTTTCCCATGGTTTTCAGTTGTCCTGAAGATTCAGCCTGGGATCTGGAAAGGTGGCTCAGCAGTTCTTCCAGAGGACCTATGGTTCAATTCCCAGCACCTATATGGTGGCTCACAACTGGAAACCTCAACTCCAGTTCCAGGAGAACCTACACCCTCTTCTGGTCTCCACCGGCCCTGTGCAAGTGGTATGCAGGCAAATATAAAATAAAAATTAAATTAAAAATGGATTTATAGAAGTCACTTCTCGGGGCTGGAGAGATGGCTCAGTGGTTAAGAGCACTGGCTGCTCTTCCAGAAGACCCTGGTTCAGTTCCCAGCACCCACATGGCAGCTCACAACTGTCTGTAACTCAAGTTTCAGGGGATTCAGAATCCTCACACAGATACACATGCAGGCAAAACACCAATTCATATAAAATAAAAATAAGTGAAAAAAAGTCACTTCTCGCTGTTCCTCTTCCTCTCTCTCTCCAGCCTGCATGCCAATTCTCTTGGCTCCAGCCACACCAGTCACTACTGTTTCCTGCTGTCTCCTGCACCAAGTCACCTCCCTTCTGATTTGGCGAGGAACCTACACTTGTGGCCTGGATTTTGTCTCCCTGGTCACTCCTGGATGGCTTGGCACGCGCCTCTTCAAGCGCTATTTTTCTCCTTTATCACACCTGTCTTACCTTATCTTTTTGCTCATTTATCATCCCTCCCTGCTTGCTGGCACATTTGTTCTACTCCCACCGAGAAGGGTGGGCACCAGAGGGCGCTTGGCAAACATTTCCTAGGTGATAGACGGGAGGAAGGAAAGGGTGACTAGCCCCAAGTCCTAGGGCGAGCTCGGGATGGAGGCGGGCCCTCTGCACACCTGGGCTGGGCCTCTGCACCAGATGTCCCTGCGGGGACCTGCGTGAGCTAGGGCGGGGAAGCGGCGGGAGAGCTCAGAGCTTGCTGGAGCTGGCACCGTCGGGGCGCACGGAAACCCGGGGCCCCCGAGACGCGATGAGGAAGCAGAGCGCGCGCACGGCCGCGCTCATCCTGTGCATCCTGTCCTACCTGCTGGTGGGCGCCGCAGTCTTCGATGCGCTGGAGTCCGAGGCCGAGCGCAACCGGCAGCGGCTGCTGGCCCGGAAGCGCAGCGAGTTCCGCAGAAAGTACGGCTTCTCCGCCGACGACTACCGAGAGCTGGAGCGCTTGGCGCTGCAGGCAGAGCCGCACCGCGCCGGCCGCCAGTGGCGCTTCGCAGGCTCCTTCTACTTCGCCATCACAGTCATCACCACCATCGGTGAGCCCTCGGAGCCTCCCCCCTGTCCCGCTCAGTCTCGATCTCTCCTCGGGCGCAGTCCCACCCCTGTCCCTGTCTTTGGAAGGAGGATGCTAGCTTTCTGAGGCTCATTTGCCTCACTGGGCGGAATGGGGGCAGTCAGTGGGTGTGTCACGAGGCTGACACAGGGGTGACTAGAGGAAACCCCAGGGTCTTGGGGAACAGAAGTAGGGCTTCCCTGTCCCACTGTATCAGCTGTGTAGCCTTAGATAAGTTTCTTGACTTCTCTGAGCTACCGTGTTTGAAAACTAGGAGTCCTAACATGTCTTGCAAGGGGAAGGGAGGAAGGCCAGCTGTGGTGGAGATTATTACTGTGCAGATTGTTTTAGCACAGGACCTGACCCACAGAAAACACCGTGGGAATAAGAATGCCTTTGTATTATAATAACAATTATTCTATTAGCCCCGTATAACAGAGCTCTCATTTGCCTTGTGACTGCTGTGTGGCTAGTGTCCTAGAGACGAACAGGAGTCCAACCACTTGTTAAGGGCATGGCAGATTACCAAAGCTTTGGCTCACACTGGGGCAGCCAGAGGAGCCGCTATATACACTATTTGGACTCCAGCTGTTGCCATAACCACAGCTGGCCAGGACCTGAGGGGCTAAGTCTGGGGAACCTGCAAGGAGAGAAGCGGCTCTCCAGGGCTTCAGACTTCAGTTAGCTCACCAATTGGTACCAGGCTCCAGCTGTGGTTGCCAGGTGTCCCGGTGGCCTTCCAGGAGCAAACCAGAAGCCTACATCCGGAAGATGCACTTGCACAGTAGCCATGAGTTTAAGCACACTTGCAACCCTAAAGACTGAGTTCTGGGCCCCTCCAGCCACCTACCTTCTCAGGCAAGCGACTGTGCCCCCTGACACTTGCTTTTGTCAAAGGCAAAAAGCAAATGTTCTACCTTGCCGGGCAAATGCCAGGTTTAAAGTGAGGTCGGGAGTGTGAACGGCCCAGCATGTGGTGCCATAGGCTGTGCAGGCACTATTGGTGGTAATAATTTATTATTTGCCAACTATAAACCCAGCTCATTCAATGCTTCTGCCCTCTCTTGTCTACAAGCCCCATTCTCAAGACACTCCCATTTGCCGTGTCTACAGAGGTTGTGCCATTTCTGGAGCCTCTGCCCTTTCCCATTTTCGCTTTCGGGTCAGATTTGGCCTCCTCCCTCGCTAACCTGAAACCCAAGCTAGAGAAAGAAAAGCGGGGGTGGGGGGCGGGGGTGGGGGGTGGGGCGGCGGCGAGGGAAACCAACCAACCAAAACAAAACAAAACGGTGTAGAAACGGGAAATGTTTCGGCTTTTCTGGCCACTTGGGGGCGCACCACTTCCTTTGTTGTACCGTGTTAAAACAACAACAACAACAAAAAGCAAACAAACAAAAAAACCAAACAAACAAAAAACCTTGCAGGAAGCCAGGCCCCAAGAGTCCAGAATCTCCGTTCTGCTTTAGCAAAAGAAAGGCACCAAGAAGCATGGAGGACCTGGGGCTAACAACTCAGGCTCTGGGACCTTTGCACAGCTCCGTCCCCCTGAGCCTGCTTTCTTGACCACAAAACAGGGGTAACAGTGTTAACCCTGGGCCTGATGAGAGAATCCGTGGAGAGTACCTGATATGTGTTGTTAATACTCACTTCCCTCTGCTCAAACCTGGCATTGCTCCTGCAGCAGATGAAAACAGCATTTCCTGGCCTGTTAGTCCTAAGGAGGGCCCTAGCTCCCCTCCCCTCCCGGTTGGTTTGAGTCAGTTAACTTTCCGTGGACCTATTGTCTGTGTGTCTGTGCAGAGCATGGGTGACTCAGGGTGTACAGAAGTGGCTACCATGGTTCCTGCCCTCAAGGATTCAAAGTAGTGATGGGCAGTGTGTGCCTTCCCTGGTACCACAGGGAGGCGGACCCACGGGGCCACGTAGTGGAAGGGCAACCAACCATGGGGCTATAAATGCTTACGTTAAACCGAGTCTCTGAATATTATACATGTTCACACTGTGCATTTCACAGGTACCAAAGGGTGCAGAATGAAAAGGAATTTCTCCCCCCTTTTCCTGGAAGCTCTTTGGTCTTTTTTATTCGTGTATATTAATTGTACAGAACCCATGGGTTTCACTGTGACGTTTTCATACACATCTGTCAGGCACTCCGATTATATTCACCCCCACACTTTCTCTTGTCCTCCTTCCTCTGGTCCTCGTCCCGAGTGGTCCCCCTTCTAGCTTTCATGTCTTTTTTTACAATCTAGATTCCACATGAAAGAGGAAACATGCCATCTTTGTCTTTCTGAGTCTCTGTCCTGTCTCTTAACCCATTCATTCATCTCCTAGTTCACATACATCTCACTCGTCTCTCAAATACTCCAGCTACATGCTCTGTGTACATGTCCCTTTAAACACCACACACATTGTATGGAGAATACATTGTATGCACTATTCTGCCTATTCCTGCTCTTTTCATTTAGTACATCCTTTGTTTTTTGGAGACAGGGCCTCATATAGCCCAGACCGGCTTCAAAATCACTCCGTATCTGTTAATGACAGAGAACGTCTGGTCTTCCTGCCTCAGCAGCCTCTCAGGTGCTGGAGATTTACAGATGTATGCCACCATGCTTGTCTTTTATCTGGTACTAGGAACTGAACCCAGGACACCGGGCATGCTAGTCAAGCACTGTATCAATTGAGCTGTACCCCAGACCCTGCTTTAGAATGTCTCAATGCTTTTTATATCAACTCTAAAGAGCCACGACATTTTTTTTTTTTTTCAGGCTGAATAGCAGGGCTTCTCAACCTTGGAAGCACTGACATCTTGCCCTGGTTACTTGTGTTTGGGGGCCTGCCCTGTGCTCTGTAAGGTGCTGGCAGCATCCCCAGCCTCTGCCTCTGGATGCCAGCAACACACAGCTACCCCATTCCCGGCCCTTAGTAGAGACAACCAAGAGCTTCCTTAGGTGTTGCCAGATGCTTGCATGGTGATATGGCCACTGTGGTCTGGTGTAGTGTTCTACTGTTTGAATGGTGCTGAGATGAACCTAACCAGGCCACTATTGATGGATGTGTGCTTGGTTCTAACTTCTGCTATGACCACAGTGGCACACCATTTCACACATCTGTATGTACTGGAGGTTACCATATAGAAGTGCACATGTCTAGGGGTCTGTGTGTTCTACCTCTGGGCAGACAGGGTCAGTCTGCTGGAGGATATTCTCTTTGGGAGATGGACCCCCTCACTTCTCCCTGGTTACGGGCCCATGTAAGTTATTGGTGCTCTCCCCAGAGAGAGACACACCCACACTCCACAACAATGGCACGGGGACCCATGACTCAAGGAAGCCCACCCATGCTTAGATCCCACGAGGGAACCAGTGAACAGTGCTTGATCCAGAGACTCCCAGAACCAATGGGTGTTTAGTGAAGACCAACAGGGTGGCAGAAGATGAGGAGGAATCTGAGGGAGCAGGGGGCTAGGAAGGGGAGACAAGGCAGTCCGAGGGGAGGAAAATATGAAAGAAGTGTGGAAATGACTTTCCAGCAGGGGAACAACAGGGTGTACCTGGAGAGTGTGGGTGTAAAAGGGGTGAGTATGGAGACTGGGGATTTGAGAGGAGGGGTGAGGCTGGGGAGTGGAAAGGTGAGGCTGGGGAGTGGAGAGGAGGGGTGAGTCTAGGGAGTAGGATGGGTAAGAGAAGGGCTGAGGCTGGGGAGTGGAGAGGAGAGAGGAGGGTTGTGTCTGGGGAGTGGGGAGGTGAGAGAGGGTTGATGCTGGAGAGAGGCGAGATGAGAGGAGGGGTGAGTCTGGAGAGTGGGGAGGTGAGCAGAGAGAGGTGAGACTGGGGAGGAAGGAGGTGAGTGGAGGGGTGAGGCTTGGAAGTGGGGGGGGGCTGGGGGATCCTTGTGAGAACTGGGACTTTATCCTGTGGATACTAAGAAACCACAGAAGACCTGTCTCCTGTCCCTTCTGACCAAGGCATAATTTGCTAAAATTCACATTTTCTCGACACTGTAGCTTGTCAGAGCAGCCATCAAATAGGTGCAGTCCAAGCCACAGAACCCCTCTGTACAGCCCAAACTCTAAGCCCTTGGGTAGTCCTTCAAGCCTAGAGCAGCCAGCCACAGCGCTGTTCTGTCTCTCCAGCTGTTGGTTCCAGAGCATCCTATCAACTGGGTCCATGCTGTGGGACTGGGCTTCCTCCACTGGGTAACATACATTTAAGATCCATCCTTCGCTACTGCCAGGAACAGAAGATGCCCCCAACAGAATTCCGTGGTTCTGAAGGACCACAGGTCGATTATCCACCTCCACGGGGAGGGTGGGTAGACATCTGGGATGTGAATAGCCTCACGGGTGTTCAGAATGTGGGGACGACCTAAGTAGGGCTTAGAGCTGCTGAGGACAGGCAGGCCTGGGGTGGGAGCATCTCGGGGCAGGCTGGGCTGTCAGCATCCCATCTCTCTCCCCGCACAGGGTATGGCCATGCCGCACCAGGCACAGACTCCGGAAAGGTCTTCTGCATGTTCTATGCACTCCTGGGCATCCCCCTGACGCTGGTCACCTTCCAGAGCCTGGGCGAGCGTCTAAACGCGCTGGTGAGGTGCCTGCTGCTGGCGGCCAAACGCTGCCTGGGTCTGCAGCGGCCGCACGTGTCCGCAGAGAACATGGTGGTGGCCGGGCTGCTGCTGTGCGCAACCACCCTGGCCCTCGGCGCCGCGGCCTTTGCGCACTTCGAGGGCTGGACCTTCTTCCACGCCTACTACTACTGCTTCATCACCCTCACCACCATCGGCTTCGGCGACTTCGTGGCGCTGCAGAGAGACGAGGCGCTGCAGAGGAAGCCGCCCTACGTGGCCTTCAGCTTCCTCTACATCCTGCTGGGGCTCACGGTCATCGGTGCCTTCCTCAACCTGGTGGTCCTGCGCTTCCTCGCCAGCGCCGACGCCCCCGAGCGCTCAGCCCGCCGCGCCAGCGCACTCCGCAGGGGGGCGCTCGCGAGCCGCGTCCGTGCTGCGTCCTCCACCTGCGTCTCTCACCGCATCCATCAGCTGGAGACCTGGGCCTGTGACAACCCAGCCTTCTCGCCTCCCTTGAGTCCAGAAGCCCTGCACCACTGCCACAGCAGCTCAGCCAGTCGCCGAGCTCGGAGGAAGTCCATCTGACAGTCCTACCCTGGCCAATGTCTAGCCCCGCCTGTTAGCAAACCCACCCTTCCTCTGGCTTGGAGGGGGTTGAGGCTCCCGTTACCAACTGTGGATCATCCCTTCTAGAAATACATGAATGCTGCACTAAATGCACAAGCCGACTCTACAGTTACCCTGGAGATGTAAACTGTTTAGTCTAAACTTGTAAGAAAATGTGGCCTTCAGCTCCGAGGAGGGGTGACACCAGGTCACCCCTTCAAAGGATGACCAGTGGCTAGCTTCTGCTCTGAAGAGGACACACGATATCTTTGAGGGGAAGGGCATAATTTTAAACACTGAGACTGGATGCTCATGCTAGAAGCATGAGATAGAGACAGACTGAAGGCAGTTTACGGCTCACAGTGGGCAATTTCTGCATTATATCGATGACAGCATCCCCTTTGCTCGGCGTGAAGAATGGAATTAGCCCATGTAAATGGTTGCCCCTACTGTCAAGCAAAAGCCTTGTCCCTGGCTAGTCCCTTTTGGATGAAGGGGAGAGTCTCCCCCTCACCCCCATTACTATCTATAGGCAGCTCAGTGGCGTGTGATAAATTTCATTCTAGGTCCCACGAATCACCAGCAACATGTCACTTCCCTGGACCCCAGCTTCTCCATCCATAAAAGAGTTCCTGTGCAGACCTCGCTTCACATGGGCACCTGTAGGAGAGTTTCCTGAGGCAAGCTTCTGCTCATAGGGGATGTTTATAAGCCCACGGCAAGGCGCCTTGGCATCGTAGAGTGCTCACCCCTTAAAACACGTGTCCCTTCTCTTCCCAGACAGAACTGTCTTGATGCAAAACAGGAACAAAGCCAGGGTAGAAAAGCAAAAACTTTAATTTCCAACATGAGCTATGTGGTCATGAACACAATGCAATGTGACCCACTCCAACTCAGAGGCCCCCAAAACCCTCCCTCCTTGAAGGACCAGGCTGTTCCTGTTCCCCAAGAGGACACAGGGAAAGGTGGGTAGATGGAGGGAGGCTCGCAGCCCAAGGACTCTGGGGTCCCACCTTCCTGCCACCTTGTGGGGAGGACACAAAGGGCTCAGAGGTAACACCTCTGCTCCCAGCCTCCACCTAGCCCACACAGGCTCTCTTGCTGAAATGAAACACCCTTGGGGCTTGCCAGGTAAGCTTATAGAAACTCTCCATCCACCAAGGTCCTGTTCCACAGACACAGGCCCTCTTGGAGGGCCAAGAGAGCCATTGCAAGGGACAGGAAGGGGGTTCAAGGCTCTGGGCCCAGTGTAGTGCTGTTGCTCAATAAATAAATGCAGGTGACCTTGCCTGGTGCAACAGCTGTGCCTTGGGAGAGTGTGGGGTGCTGTGCTGTTTCTGAACCTCAAACTGCTCCAGAATCTCCTGCCTTAAGGAACCCAGTGGTGAATCGCTTGTAAAAAGCTTTAAGTACCTCAACTGTGTGCATGCACGCCTGTGCTGTGGACCACCGGAGAATGAGCTGGTGCTCAGCCGCTGTCAAAGCCGGCACTTCCGCAAGCACCTCTCTCGGGACCTCCTCCTCCCCTTCCTGAAAATGGGGCTGACAACACAAGCCCCCCTTCACTCGCTATCTGGGGCTCTTGTGAGGGTCAGAGTAAAATCACTGGGGACACACTGTGGGAAGTGCTATGAGAAGGGGTGCTATTTCTCCTGAAGGTGAGCGAGACCTTCCCCAGGAGTCCCCACTCTACAGTCCCCACTCTCCAGGTGGGAGCTTGTGTTTCCCACCCACTGTCAGCTGGACCTGCAGAACAAAAGGCCTAGAGCAAATCCTTCAGCTCAGGATCACTGGGGAGACTGCCCAGGAGATCCCAGCCACCCTGGCCCCTCCTCTTCTCCCAATTCAAGCTTAGAAAAGGCGCTAGCCCAGAAGAGAGAGAGAGAGAGAGTCAAGAGGGCAGCGCCACCTGTGCCTAGAAGCTGGAAATGATGATGGTGGCAGACGACCTGTCCCCAGAACAAAAGCTGGTCCTCTGCTGCAGCTTCCAGCTCTGTCCGTTCCCCCCGCCCCCCATGCATATTGCTGAGAGGCCTTAACCAAATGACTTCCTGCTGGAGCCTGGGTTTCCTAACCTCTCAGATTGGCTACAGCTTGTCCTGCCATAATTTGGAGCCACCAGGAGGCAGGCTCCAAAGAAAAGTAGAAAGGACGAGACTCAGCAGTCCCCCTTCATCCTGCCCTGGCTCCAGCTCAGCACGAGATATGAAGAGGAGATCTAGGTAGAAGGGCCACTGGGCATATCAATGGCCCCAGGATGACTCTCCTCAGGCAGGGCCCTGGTATCTTTTTTCTTTTCTTTTCTTTTTGCAAAATGCAAATGGACTAAAGATCCACAGGCCCTGCCCTTCAGAATGCAGAGGCATTCTGGGAAAGGAAAATGGAGATGGCCCTTTACACGGCTGTCCTATACATGGCCTCTGTTCAGAGAAATAAAGAAACACCCCTAGAGACCCAGCACCAGAGAGGCCCCCCAACTCCACCCTCTTACTCTTCAGGTGGTAGATTCGAGTTGACCGAGGGTCCGACAGCGGTGGGGACGGGCTGGGCTTGATAGTCCCTAAAGCTAAGGATGAAGATCCCTCTCCCTCCCCAAAGCCCTGTCCAGTCCTCAGTGAGGACAGATATGGTTTCCACACCCAGTGGTCACAGTCCCTTGGGAGTGGGGCACACGCTTACAATGACACAAAGAAATGGGGGCTCCAGCCCCCCACTCCACCCCTCCAGGAGGTGAGTGAGATCTCACAGAACAAACAAGAAAATCACTGAGGGGGCCTCACCGACCGCCCCAGGGTGTTGTTATTGCTTTGGAGCTTGTGCTCCTATGCGTGCTGTCTCTCTCTCTCTCTCTCTCTCTCTCTCTCTCTCTCTCTCTCTCAGACAAATCAGAGCTGAGCCCTTCCTCCTCTGGTTCTGACAGCCAGGCTCTGTCCCATCTTGAACAACCACAGCAGTGACAGCTGGAGAGAGAAGATGCTCTCCTAGCTCAAAATATTCCAAACAGTGAGTAATAACCTAACTGCAGAGATATCACACTGGTTGAAAAAAATGGGGTGATGGCTAACTGTGGGCCTCAAATGGGAGCCCATCCAGAGCCCTGCTCCCTTGCCCCGAGGGCCTGCCCCTCCACGGTCCCAAGGACACTCTGAAGACCAATTGCAGAAGAGGGGCCTGTGTCCAGCCCCTTCCTTCCCTGTGCAGTTCAACAGCTCCATATGGAGGTGATAAACTGGACCAGAACCCTAAAGGGCGCTCAGAGCTTAGCCAGGCAGGGAATGGGGAGAATTTCCAAGTGGTAGGAATCCCTGGTAGAGGAACCAGGAACAAGGTGGGATTCAACAGAGCCCTGGCATCCTCAGTGGAAAATGGCACCCTCTAATGGAGTCCAGGCCCCTCTACAAGGCCCGGCAATTCTCAGGTGTGCATCCTAAAGAAAATCAATACCGAGGGTATTTCCCTAGAATGCTGAGTATAATGGACAGTTAGGGCTACAACCCTGTACGGGAGGAGAGAGGGAGGCAGGGAGGAGAAGGCGGAAGGGCTGGTCTTTGGGGAGCCAGGCAGCCCACCCAGCCCAGGCTAGAGAGAGAGGCTTCAATCTTCTGGAATGTAACTGGGGTCTCCCCTCTACCCCCAGCCTGGGGCTTGAAAAAAGACTACATCTGAGCTAAGAGCAGGCCTCGGGGTGAACACTAACTACCCAGCTAACCTGGACTACACCCTACACAGCAGGGGCGAGGTGAGGAGGAGTGGCGGGCTGCTGGGCGGCTCCCAGGAGAGTGATAGAAATGTGCTTCTACAGGGGCCAGACTGTGTCCTCCCTCAGCATGCAAAAGGGCTCCTGCAGGCCCTAGGGAGGGCCACAGGAAGGCAGCTACCCAGGCCTCATCGGAGCCTCAAATTCTTACAGGCCTAGCTCTGCATCCCTCCGGTTGGACCTCCTGGAGCCGTGGTGATGAGGCCGGGGCAGTGGCTTCTGCCCTTCATACAGGATGGTTTATTTAAAAAGACTAAAATGGGAGGGGTTCTAATGCCTCCCCAAGACCCTAGACCAGAGGCAGAAGGAAACAAGATGACCTTTGATCTCATCCAACAAGGAGGGGTTCCCCTGTTTGGGAAACCCTTACCTTGGTGCCCTTAAACTTAATCCAGCTTTCTTCAAAGCTCGGCTCCCGCTACCCCTGCATATGAGAGAGCCCTGTGTGCAGGACTCTGGAAACTCAGGTCCCCACAGTCCTCCACCATATCACAGATGACTATGTCCTTTCCAGTCCACCAAGAGCTCCAGACCAGCTTGTTGCAATCCCATGGAGCAAGGACCCCTGGGGATCTGTGCCGGGCCTCAGGTACCTCCTCCTTTCCTCGGATCTCTGCTGGCCCCCAATTCCTAGAGCTTACAGCAGAGGGGCAGGCAGGAGGGATGGATGGATGGACTCAGACAGGCTGCGGCAAAGCTCCTTCCACGGGCAGGCAGAGGGAGACCCACACTCCCCTTCAAGTGGGGAGCTCTGGCCCCCCCGGGAGCTGGCTCCGGATCCTTGCAAACTGCCCCGTCAGCTCTGGGGCAAGAGTAGCTGCCTGAACCCGGTGCCGCAGGAAAGACACTTGCTGGTAATTGGCACCATGGAGATGGCCGGCTTGGTTCTGGACTTGGCTCTGGGCAGCGAGCTTCCAAGGAGGCAAAAGGGGTGATAGGTGGGGTGGGGGTGGGGGCGGGAGAGTAGTTTGCTCCGCCACCTCAGTCCTTCTCTGGC
The DNA here is from genome assembly GCF_007827085.1 of Peromyscus californicus insignis. Classification (NCBI taxonomy): domain Eukaryota; kingdom Metazoa; phylum Chordata; class Mammalia; order Rodentia; family Cricetidae; genus Peromyscus; species Peromyscus californicus. The sequence continues at coordinate 138,517,626 of NW_026294595.1, forward strand.
TGTAGCCGCATCCACCAGGTCAAACCCGGCCAAGTCAAAAGTGTAGCCAACCCACTGGGAGAGGGAAGGTCTCAGGGGTAGGAGGTGAAGGAGTGAGGAGGGGCCCAAGGGGGGCAGGTCTCCCCATTCTGCTTCCCCACTGTGGGGAAGCACCCCATCCTCCAATGTCCAATGTGGCCCTGGGCCTGGGGTCCCAGGTCAGGGCTGGGTGGTCTCCAGGCCATCTCGGGGAGCCCCTCCCCATTCCTGGCATTAAGATCGCTCGCCACAGGGCCCCACGGTGCTCTCAAGGGACAGCTGGGATGCCTGCCGGAGCAGAGGACCTGTGGCTGGGTCCACCATGGAGGAGGTGGGGAAGAGCTTGTACCAGCCCACAGCCAGGGTGGTCAAGTCCAGTTCCTCCAGCAGCACTCGGGCCACACCCATGAACTGCTTCCGCTCCATCCTCCCGTAGTTTCCCCACACAATCACCTGCAGGACAAAAAAAACATGACTGATCCCATCTTGCAACTGAGAGCTGGGCAGGTTGCTCATCTGGTGGAGTGCTTACCCAACATGCACAAGGCTCTGGGTTTGATTCCTGGCATCACACAGGCACCAGGACCATGAGCACTACACAGATATATATGCAGGCAAAACACCCACACAATAAAAGTTCAAAAATAAATAAATAAATAAAAAGCCTGTCACATTCATTCATAGGCCTTGAGCCAGAACCTGGGGTCCCTCAGGCCAATGTCACTAAGTCCTGCAGAGTCTACCTCTTTGAAAATCATGCAAGGGGGCCCAGCAAGATAGCTCAGCAGGGAGAGACGCCTGCTGCCGAGCTTGATGACCTAAGGTCAATGCCGGAGCCCACATAGCTCACATCGGAGGAAGGGAGAATGGACTTCCACAAGTTATCATTTGACCTCCGCATGCATGCTGTGGCATGTGTGCCCCCAGCCCCAAATACAAGGCAATAAAAGTCACTCATCTGACCATGTTTTTGTGGCTCTAGTGTCCCTGTTACGCCACCCTATCTATACCTTGGCTTCCTTCCTCTCGCTCATCCTCTCTGCTCTGCCCTCCACATGGCCCCACCTTCGAATGAAGGGAGGCCTTGAAGGATAGCCCTACATCTGCAACAGGATCCCTCTCCCTGCTGCCCCCACGGGGAGCCTCAGAAACCCACATGAAGCATGTTCACCAAGTGGACGCTGCAGTCACTGGTAGCCTCCTTTCTTGTTCCAACTGATCTTTCTCTGCAGTACCTTCCTGGTCTCTGGGTCAGCACCCTCTTGGAGCTGGCCTGTGGGTCTGGATCTGCGGCTGCAGGACCCCCATTTGCTGTCCTGCACCCCATCTTTTGGTTCTGTCCTCCTGAGCGAGGGTGGGCTAACTCAGCCCTGCTCAACTAAGCCTAGAGAAGCAGTTCTCAACCTGTGGGTCACGACCCCCTTGTGAGTTGAACAAGGTTCACATATCAGATATCCTGCATATCAGATATTTATATTATGATTCATAATAGCAGCAAAATCACAGTTATGAAGTAGCAACACAAAAATTTTATGGTTGGGGGGTCACCATAACATGAGGAACTGTATTAAAGGGTCGCAGCGTTAGGAGAGTTGAAAACAGGCTTAAGGGACAGTCCTCAGTCACACAAGACTGTCACTTACTGTCTGCTTGGTTTTTGTTTTTTAATCTTTTTAGAAAATTGTTTTTTATTTTATGTGTGGTATATGTGCAGATGCATGGGCGTGTGTGTGTGTGTGTGTGTGTGTGTGTGTGTGTGTGTGTGTGTGTACTGCTGCCTACAGGGGCCAGAAGAAGGCACTGGATCCTTGCAGTTGGAGTTATAGATGGTTGTGAGCTATCCAATGTGGGCTCTTGGAATTGAACTTGGGTCCTCTGGAAGAGCAGTAATCACTCTTAACTACGGAGATGACTCTCCAGCCCACGTGTGTGTGTGTGTGTGTGTGTGTGTGTGTGTGTGTGTGTGTGTGTGTGTGTGTCTGTACATACACATATATTTTGTTGTTATTGTTAGTTTGTGTGTGCATGCATGCATGCATGCATGCATGGAGTGTTCATGAAATGGCATCCATAAGGAGGTCAGAGGACAACTTTTGGGAGTCAGTTCATTCCTTCCTGCATGTTTTCCAGGGATGAAACAGCCAAGACTCCTGAGGGACTAAATTCATAGTGACACAGGAAGTTGTGGGTACAAGTTAGCCTCGGGGCTTCAACTCCCCTGGGTAAGGCCCTTAAGAGACCCTGCCCCCAAATAACACACACACACACACACACACCCCTTACCTGCAGGACTTTGCCCTGGGGACTCTCAGGAAACAGCAGCACCTGGTTGTACAGCGGGTCCAGTGACTTGCGGGCCACTTTGGTCTTCTTCTTGGCAATGCAGACACCGTTCTCCAGCAGATAGGCCTTGATATAGGCAGCTGGGGACAAAGGGCAGAAGGCAGGGTTCTAGGCTGCTCCCTCAAATTGTGGGTAGTAGATGCAACAGAGAGGGCGCAATCACCTACTTCTGGGGACCAGAGAAACCCCAGGGGTATGGGAAAGGGCCATAGGGCAAACGGGTGTAAGGTGGGCAGCATGGGCAGCCATATCTGGGTGGGCAGCAAGTGAGGTCACGTCTGGGTGGGCAGCATGTGAGGTCACGTCTGGGTGGGCAGCATGTGAGGTCACGTCTGGGTGGGCAGCATGTGAGATCATATCTGGGTGGGCAGCATGTGAGGTCACGTCTGGGTGGGCAGCATGTGAGGTCACGTCTGGGTGGGCAGCATGTGAGATCATATCTGGGTGGGCAGCATGTGAGGTCATGTCTGGGTGGGCAGCATGTGAGGTCACGTCTGGGTGGGCAGCATGTGAGATCATATCTGGGTGGGCAGCATGTGAGGTCATGTCTGGGTGGGCAGCATGTGAGGTCACGTCTGGGTGGGCAGCATGTGAGGTCATGTCTAGGTGGGCAGCATGTGAGGTCATGTCTGGGTGGGCAGCATGTGAGGTCATGTCTGGGTGGGCAGCATGTGAGGTCATGTCTAGGTGGGCAGCATGTGAGGTCATGTCTGGGTGGGCCTGATTTCCTTCTAGTGATCCTCATTACCTCCTCCTTCCCTTGCTTAGTGTTTCTTCCCTCAGTCCACGACTTGCCCACCATGCCATCCTTACACATTCATTTACCAACCTCTCCACAAATGCTTTCTGAGCCCTGCTGAGCGCCAAGTATACTAGTATACTAGTATATACTAGGACCAGGGTACAATGACAAACAAGAAAGATGTCTCTCTCTTTAGTTCAGTCCGGTGGACCACACCACATATATCTCTCAGATGTCCCCATACCTGGCAGTGTCTTGGAGCCTGGCTTGGCAGTCAGTCCCCGAGCCTGGATGATGTCCACCTCCAGCTGGCCATTCCGCTCTTGCAAGCCAATCTCCACGTCCCCTGCAAGAGACGACACTAGAGAGTGGCTTAGAAGCTCCAGTGGGGACTTGCTGTCCCTCTGCACCCACTCCCAGCCCAAAAAGGAGCAGACTAAGTCCCAAAGCTACAGCTTGGACACTTCAGAGGTAGGCACCACGGACGGCTGGACTATGTAGCCCAGGTGCTCAGAGCATGAAGCCATCAGGCAAGGGCAAGGAGGGAGGGGGCACAGGGCTTCGAACACTTACCCATGGGTGTGGTAGCCAGGGTCTGGCGGCCCACAAACTGTGCTGGTCCCATGCTCCCCAAGAAGTCACTGAACTGGGCATCTGAAGCCAGGCAAACACCTCCATAGTTAAGACTGCAAGAAGAAAAAGATGTGCTTTGGGATCGATGCACAGATCCAATATGTTCCTCATTCCATGATGATCTTTGTGCGCGCGTGCGCGCGCGCGCGCGCGTGTGTGTGTGTGTGTGTGTGTGTGTGTGTGTGTGTGTGTACTGAGACAGGATTTCTCTGTGTATCCATGCAAACCTGGAACTCATTCTGTAGACCAGGCTAGCCTCAAACTCAGAGATCTGCCTGCCTCTGCCTCCTGAGTACTGGGATTAAAGGTGTGAGCCACCACTGCCCAGGCTCCATGGTGATCTCTATCCATATCCACTACTGACTGTGCCATGGACGCTGATTTAACTGGCCAGGGGGGCTATAGAGATCATGGGAGATGGTTCTGGCAAGTGCTGGCACAAAAAGCTTAATGCCTTGATACTCCAAGTGTGGTCCAGAGATCAGCAGCATCAGGTACATCTGGAGCTGGTTAGGATCACATCACATGTGATGCTTCTGCCCAGCTGCTAGACCAGAATCAGCAGTTTAATGAGAAAGGTCCAGATGATCAGTGCCCTGCACATCAGCCCTGGACCCAACAGGTGCTGTTGCTGCTGCTGCTGTTTGGCTTCCGGATATCCACTTTTCCTTCTTTGGTAATAGAACCTCCAATTTTCTTTAGGGACCCTGCTTCTCCAAGGCATGTGATTGTAGCAGGGAGGACCAGCTCTCAGGGCACCCCTTTTCTCCTTGGCCAGGGCTTGGCTCCAGCACAGACATACGGCTCAGTTCAGTCAATGAAAATCTGTTATGGAAGCTTTATGAACTATGGGGAGTGTAAAGTTCCCTTTTCCAGCAGACTTGGGCCTGGGACATGGAACTGGAGTGTTTGGTATGGAGAGCCCAGGGATGAAGCCTTTATCAGACTGGAGGTATTATGTAGGCTTTACCTAACAAAGTTACCTCCTTTTGAATACATAAGTCAGTAACAGTTACTATTATTACTTTGGTTAAACCAGCTTTAGCTAGTTTCCCTCCCTGCTTTACCTCTAAGCTTCCCTTTCCTCGTCTAACCTCAAATGGCAACCCTCTGCTTCCCTCTCCAGGGTCCCTTGCAGTACTGAGTGAGAAGTGATGGGCTCTGCCTGGCAGAGCTCTGTCTACAGGAACAAGCTGCCTGCAGCTCATTCTCTCCTCTCATCCCCACCACAACCACAGGAGGTTGACTGTTTCTTAACAAACAAACAAAAAAACACAAGCCAATCTTTTCCACCGTTATTCAGATGAGAAACACATTTTTTGCCCAGCAAAAAGGGTGATCCCAATTCTTGGGCAGAGCTGATGGATCCAGGGTCAGATGCCTGAGCTGAGCCTGGCCACTCAACAACTCTGGTAGTTAAAAGGAGTGCCCCAGAGGACTAGACCAGTGACAGATGCCTTCACAAAGCCTTCGGACTCTACAAGCTCCCAGATCACGGCTGCTCAGGTCTACCTCACCTACCCTCCACCATGTCAGGTAAGCCGCTCAGCCAACCCATTCCCTTCCGGTGGACATAATGGGCAGAGTCACAGCAGGCACAGGACTCCACATCCATTACCAGAATTCCTACTGCCCCCTGGGTCCTCCACACACCAGTAACAGGGTGTCAGAAGGTTGCTTTAGAAGAGGGGTAGCCTAGAAGGATGCACAGAGACTCAGTTTCATACTTTTAAATTGCAAATCTAAGAAACAGACTTAGAAAGACAGGAACAAGCCGGGTGGTGGTAGCACACGCCTTTAATCCCAGTACTTGGGAGGCAGAGCCAGGCGGATCTCTGTGAATTCAAGGCCAGCCTGGGCTACAGAGCGAGATCCAGGACAGGCTCCAAAGCTACACAGAGAAACCCTGTCTTGGAAAACAAAAAACAAAACAAAACAAAACAAAAACACCAAAAACCAAAACCAAAACAAAACAAAAAAAGGGTAGGAACAAAAAATGGGATAGTGCTGCCCAGAAAACAAACAAAAAACATAGAAAGCCCCCAGTCTAGAGAGCAGAGGGAGTCTGGTGAGGATGGAGTGAGCTGAGATCTATGGTCCCCAGGTGAGCTGGTGATGCTGAAGGATCACAGAAAACCCCAGATAGTCTGCAGGGATCTGAAAGCAGTGGGGCTCGCACTATAATTCTTAGAAAGTGGAGCCAAGGAAAGGGCACAATGCTCTGTAGAAATGGCAGCCTGGGTGTCTTCTCAAGTGACCCTGGGACAATCTCTGAGGCCCCAGTGTCCCTCCACACCCCAGATACAAAAGTCGCATGTGCACTTGAGAAAAAGATCCATGGAGGCTGATGGTCTGGTGAAGGACTGTGGCTGAGGCTAGAGAAATGATGACTAAGGAGCAGGCGGCAACGGTCACCAGCTGGAAGACACTGGAATGATGGCTGATGCCTATGGACCACACATCCTTCCTCCGTGGTCCCAGCAGCACAATGATAACAGTCGATGATACCAACACTACCCAGCACTGATAACCCTGCAAGGATACAGGCATTTCAGCCAGCCTCTACGTGACTCATTCATTCACCGTATGTTTTTTAGCACATCCCTGGCACTGTTCTGAACATAGACCACACCAGGGAACAAGGCAGACGGTGATTTCTGTCCTCACAGGCACACAGCAAGAAATACTATCAATGGGCTGGAGAGATGGCTCAGTGGTTAAGAGCACTGGCAGCTCTTGCAAGGACTCGGGTTCCATTCCCAGCACCACACGGTGGCTCACAACTGTCTGTAACTCTGGTTCCTGGGGAGCTGACGCCCTCTTCTGACCTGTGGGCACCAGACACATACACAGTACACATACATTTGTCCAGATGAAACATGAATACACACAAGTAAATAAACATATCTAAAATAATATCAATTATATACCATGAGAGAAGGTGGCAAACACTATGGGAAGAACGAGGACACTGGAGCACGTGGGATGCTTGCCACAAACTAAACAATGTATTCAGTGTCTGTGCTTTCTCCATCCTATTAGACAGGTTGTCCCTTGGTACCCATGACAGATTGATTCCAGTTCCAGAACCCCTAGAGACACCAAAATCCACAGATGCTCAAGTCCTTCCTATAAGATGAATGTATCGATAGTGTTTGCATAGACCTATGCAGGTGCCCTCATGTACTTCTTTTTAAAAGATTTTTTTTTAAGTTTAATTTTATGTACATTGGTGTTTTTGCCTGCCTGTGTGTCTGTGTGAAGGTGTTGGAACTCCTAGAGTTGCGATTACAGACAGTGGTGATCTGCCATGTGTGGGAATTGAACCCGGGTCCTCTGGAAGAGCAGTCAGTGCTCTTAACCGCTGAGCCATCTCTCCAGTCCCCCTCATGCCCTTTAAATCATGGGCAGATTACATAAGACACTTCCCACAATGCCACTGCACATGATAATGTAAATAGTTGTTTTGCTGTTTAGGAAAAATGACGTGGTAACTTTGTCATGTGCCGTACAGATATGACCGCTGCAGATCTACCTAACGGACATGAACAGAGGCCAACGATGCTCGTACAGTGGATGGAGGCCCAAGAGATGGCAGGCACTGCAGCAATGTGCATCTGCACACCATTCCATCGGTGTGTCTTCACTACAGTGACAGGCGTGCGGCCAGTCCAAATTTTGCTTTTGGAACTTTCTGGAGTGGTTTTTTTTGGATACTTTTTGAGTCAAAGCTAGCTCAGCCCACAGAAGCAGCTAACGGATACCAAGAGCAGACACACTTTGGCTGTTCCCCCTGGGCCTGTTTTGGCAGTTTACATGGATTCTCTCTACATGTGCTCTATGTCTAGGACATAGATCTAACCCTCTGGACAATCCTGAACCACCTGAGATTAAGCTTCAACAAACCAGAAAAAATGGAGCCTTGATTAACGGATCTGTAACAGCAAATGAACAACCCTTACTGCGGGCTGCCAAAGGTCGAAGGGCATTCTCTACACATATTAATTCATTTAGGCCTTAAAGGCCCTTGGTCCATACTATTTGTGGACCCATTTTATAGATCAGCGGTAGAGTAGTAACTACTTAAGCCAGGCAGATAGTGTCTGGCTCACCCTGTCCTCCCAGCATGCACCTCTGCACTCAGCTGCCCTTTCTCACATGGGCCACACAGTCCGAGGGTCCTCTCTTCTGGTGTGACAATTCTTTCTGCTTATATGCAGGGCAGAGAGGAAGCCCCTAAGGTTTAACCCCTCCCACCTCATCCCAGAAACAACATCCAACTGATGACAACTGGGAACGGCTGGCAGCTGGGGTAACGGATAGCTTGATTGCACATCTTCCACAGCCTCTCCAAGCTTTGGCTACCTACTGGAGGATGGGGTCATAGGCATGACCTCTGCCCATATGAACCCCTCCCTTCCTATCAGATTTCTTCTTCTCCCAGTGTTGATTTCTGGGGTGGCCTCCTATTCCTCTCAAGTCTTTGGTTCAGCTTCAGAAAGAGGCTGTCTGGTACTGGAGCCACACAGGTAAACCCCTGTGGCTATTATCTTCATCCACCAGCAGTATATTTTTATAGAAAAAGTACAAAATAAACACCCACTTAAATGTTTGGAGATTAAAGTGTGTACTCACCACATTTATAAAACCAAAGACCCTTAGTTACTCGCACTGAGATCGGCACTTGACTCACGGCTGAGGTGTGGGTTTTGCTTTATGGCCCTGGGTCCCTCCACCCCACCTTCCCAACACTCTGGAGGATCCAAGATCTATTATTCTATAGGGAGGACGTGTGCTCTGAAACCGAGAGAGATGGAAAGGTATCGGGGCCTTGTGGGTTTCGAGGCAGGAAGGAGTCCAGCCCCCAGACAGCACCAGGCATTCTGCAAGCCAAAATTGAAAGCTTCCTCCAACATCCTCATCGCCTGCTCCTTGATTCCTGGTGGAGTGCAGGCAGACAATGGGGAATTGGCAGCCCTGGTAATTAGCGGTAATTGTTTCTAATATCTGGGCGGCTGCCTGATTTCCCATCCCAGGGTGCCTCACTGGCTGCCAAGGCACCAAGCTGCCACCCCGAGCTAGCAAAAACAACATCCATGGAGCAAGAGGCACAGTGTGCCTTGCCCCTGCTGGCCAGAGGACCAACTCCACCAAGAGGCCATGCTCCACCTTGGGATTTTCCTCTGGAGGTGTGGGGAAAAGCAGTCTAACAAATCAGAGGTGGGTCTCTGTATGCCTCACTGGCCACCTGCTTGTCGAGTGACTTCCAGCAAGTCACTGCTGTCACGGCACTTCCGTTGGTGATCTTAATCCGTTAACGATATCACTCCACTTTGTGCACAGCATGCCTGTGCCATATCCAGGCTCTGTGCAGATCTGTTAGCAAAGGGGCATGAGAGAGCTTGCTGACTGTAACATGCTTCACACATGCTATTACATAGAATAGTCCTTGTATGCAACAGGAGCTCAGGAAATGTTCCCTGACAAACTCCCAGACAACAGAATAAAAGATAACAATTAAGATTTGTGGCATGATATACACCTTCTGTTCCAGTGCTGGGCAACATGGGTGAGATTTAAAAATGTTTTTAATTGCATTTATTTGTGTGTGTGTGTGTGTGTGTGTGTGTGTGTGTGTGTGTGCATGTGTATATACACACTCAAGTGTGCATGCACACATGGCACCACAGTGTGTGTAAATCAGAGGACAGCTTGCAGGAACAGGCCCTCTTCATGGGAGCCCTGGAATTGAACTCAGGTCGTCAGGCTTGGCAACAAGGGACTTGACCCACTGAGCCATCTTTCCGGCCCTCAGGGGTTTTCACCTCTCTGGGCTACAGTTTCCTAATGTATTGAGTAAAAATGAAGAGTTCCTGTTTAGCTGAATCACTGGGGAACATGGGTAGGATAACGCAGGTGCACACAGAGCTGCTCCTGAACCAATCACAGCAAGACATCATGGCTGCCGGTCCCTGCTGCCCAGCCTGGCACAGTCTCCTCCCTTCTACTTGGCGTTTTCACGGTCCTTCCCGTTCTGGCATAGCAGCATCTGGATGCCTGGGACCAAGCACAGGCCGTGGGAGTGGCGGGAAGCCTGCTCGAGCCAGTTCCTCCCGGGGCCAGTGCCACACAGGCAGAGGCAGAGCCTTGAAACAGGATTTTACCCATTGTTCCACTGGCCTTTTATTTTGTTTTAATGGTGAAATGAGATTTCCTGCAACTCAAATCCTATTAGTTTTGTTTGTGGAGCACAATCCATTTGTCTTTTATTATTAACCTTTGAGCTTTGCTTGGACCCTGTGTTCTTGGTGGTTAAAGAAGTAATTGGGTAATTTACAGGTTTGACTCTATTCTCTTTTCCAGTTGGATCACCCGACTTAATGGCATCAGAAATTAAAAGGCTGTACAGCCCTCATGGTGATTACAGGCTGTGGTTCTAGAAGGTTCTGGAAGTCCATTCTCTTGCCCATTTATCCACTACCCGCTGCCTACTCCAAGCATGTCCATCCATCCAGTCACACACACACCCCCACCCTGACACACAGATTCACCTCGTACAACAATCTGCTACAAGGTAAAATGTGCCATCCTATAAATGACTGAGGAGTGAAAAAAATCCTGCAGTGAAGATCACAGGTTATGAAGAAAATGGGTCAAAGTCACATAAAAAGGTGTGTGTGTGTGGCAGGGGGACGGGGGGGGGGGACACGGACACACCTAGTAAATACGGCATAAAGTTTAATACACATTAAATGTCGAGAAGTGCTTAAGTATTGCAATAAATACGGTGCATTACCTTGACGAGCTGAAGATGGCTGGCAGCATGCAAAGGGTTGCCCTCTGTGATCTGCTGTGAAGCAGTGGAGAGGGCTGGCTGAAGCCACGTGGGGCACTGTACCACAGCAGATCCTAACACCTGCTAAACCGAGGGTGCCTCGGTCACTGGGGATGTGTGAGTTCCTAGGTGAAAGCAGCTTTCTGCCTTCACATCCTGTTGCCGATAGACGAAACCCCGCCTGACTGAGCAAATGTGGAGTCAGTGTGAAGCTCAAATTATTCCCTAATACTTCAATCGTGTTGCAACAAATTCTAGTTTTCAAAACAAGCAGGGTCGCAGAATTGGCCGTGGGCTAAGAGACACTGGACCACATGATCTAGACTGCAACTCTGAAGTAGTCAAAACTTTTCCAAGCTTGTCCCCTCCCTGAGAGTGGAGTTTCTGCACAGAGCCAAGGATTTGCTTTTCATTTATCAATAACTTGTCATGAGCCAAGCCTGATACTGTTAACTGATCAATGTTAACTCATTTACTCCAACACCTTTATAAATCTTAATAAAACTTATCATCAATGTCTACTTTAGAGAAATAGGGTAAAGCAAGACACTGGAGTAACAGTAATCCAACCAAGACTACTTGGCTAAAAAGTGGCTGATCTGAGATTTGAAACCCAGGTGTCTGGCCCCAGAGTCCAATTTCTTAACCCTTAGAAGACACAGTTGACCCCTATTGTGCCCAGAGTATTGATTCTCAGATTTCTCCTGGATATCAAACCTCATGGATGCTCAACTCCCTTAAAGAAGATGGTGTATTTGCATACTAGGTAGGAGCATTCTCCTGTAGCAGTCTCCTGTAGACTTGAAGTCATGTCTAGATTCCGAATGTCTAATGCTACATAAATTCTATGCAAATACCTGGTCTCCCTATCAGGGTTAGGAGGAAATGACAAGAAGAAATGTATACATGCTGCACATGTTCAGCACAGACAATATTCCATCCAAACATTTTCTCTATGATTGTCTGAAGCCATGGATGTGAAGGATCCAGATAGGGAAGGTCAACAGTACTGTCCCCATGTCTCCAGAGCAGAGCCTGAGGATTTGCAGTTCAAGATCTGGGGTCAGGCAGGCCTGGGGTCACATCCTGTCCCCATTACTCACTAACCGTGGAGATCCATGGTTCACCTTTCCAGGCCTTGATTTTCTTTCTAGTAAAACAGGAAGTAACCCTGAGCATTAAATGGGTTAGATTCTTTAGGGCAGAGTCAGACATGGTCAAATGCTCAGCAAAGCCTAGTGTTATAAAAGAAGAAAAAACTAACTCCTTCCTCCTGGCCCATGGTCACACCCTCCGCTAGTCACAATGACTCTGCTAAGGTTGGTGGGGGGGGGGGGGGGGCGGGGGTTCTTGCTATCTGCTAATCTCCTGGGCCTTTCTTTGGTGATCATGCAACCCTGAGCCTGGGTTGCGATGACCCTGTCATGAGCTCACTTGCTACTTCCCTAGGCTGTGGCAGAGCGACCCAGACACCTCAGGACAACAACAGACAGAACAGGCAGCTGGGTCCTGGAAGCCAGCTCTGGGAGTTGCTGGGTTGAGAGAGAGGATGTTAAGTCCCTGGCTTTTGTGAGATGAAGGAGACAGAGAGGACCGAAAGAGTGGAATGCGGACATGCTTCTGTGGTACCTAGCTAGTCATCAACATTCGAGAACACCAACTGTGAGCCAGCTAAGCAGGCACTGAAATCACTGTCTAGTGGGACAGAGAGTGGCAGGTGCTATGGCTGGAGAGGCCGGGGGTGTGCAAGCTGCGGATCCAGTCAGAGAAATGGCAGACTTGTGAGCCATTCCGTTTCTCCCGCTATGCCCAGGGCAGACATTGCTAATGAGCTTCAGCACCCTGACCAGGCCTGAATTGGCTCCCTCCTCCTCCTCAACACAGTACCCCTGGGAGTCACTACAGTTTAACTGGCCTTGGCACACGAACTGAAGCAACGCGCTAGTCCTTCACCGAGGTCTGGAGGAGTGAGTCAGAGGGTGACAAGGGGTAGGGACAGGAGCGCAGGTAGAGGAGCTATGGATGCTGAGACGTGAGGCAAGACGGTGGCAAGCAGAAGGTTCGGGGAGGTGGACAGAGAGAGGCTGGGAGAGGTCAGCATCAGTGAGTGCAGGATGAGAGACAATGGAGTCTGGAGCCAAAAGGAGACTTGCAGGTGTCTGGGTAAGAGCAATGCGCCCCTCAGCTAGGGCCCTCAGGGACGGGCATGGGAGAAATGGGTGATTCAAGAGACAATTAAAATGGGCACGTCACTGCAGGTCAGGGAAGGAATACAAGAGAGGGGGTAGTCTGGGCGTTCTGGTCTGGGTGGCTGGGAGGTTGGGGGTCCTGTGCACTCGGTGTGATGGGCTTTGCTGATCTACCTGCCACTCTATGGCCATCCTCTTTGTGCCTCGTCCATGTCTCTCTGGACCCTGAAGAGTTTCTCTAGTCCCTCGACCATGGTACTACAGAAAGAGCAAGAGACGGAAATGGGAGTGCCCACAGCAAGCAGCAGTTACCTGCTGAGAGGCTGCACTCAGGAGCCTGCTCCTTGCTGACTGCCAGGCTCCCCCTCAAGACTGAGCTGCCCACGGAGGAAGCTGGCGCCATACAGCACACCCATTAAACGCCTCCCCTGCCCAGTCTCTCACAATATTTCTCAGAATCCCCTTCCAAGTAAACCTCTTCCAATTGAATATACATGTGAGGTCTGGTTGGAAGCATTTCAGGCCTGGGGGCAAGGGTGTGGGATGTATGTGTTTGTGTGTGTGTGTAAAGTATGGTATGTTTATAGAAATGTGTATATTTAGGTGTGCTTATATGTATGGGGTGTGGTATGTGGATATGGAGTGTATGTGTAGTGTGTAACATATGTATGTGATGTGTATAAAGTTGAAAGTTTGGTGTGTGTGGTATGTGGACTATGTATATGTGGTGTATGTATGGTGTATGCATGTATGTGTATAGGTGTATGCATAGGTATATGTAGGGGTATGTGTAGGTATGTGTGTGTTTGTGTGTGTGTGTGTATGTGATATAGGTATATGCTTCTAGGTATGTGTGTGTGTCTGTATGTACAGGTGTGTATGTGTAGGTATGTGTATAGGTATTTGTGTGGGGTATGTGTATATGGTATACGTGTATGTATAGATGTGTGTATATGTATGTGATATAGGTATATTCATCGAGGTGTGTGTGTATGTAAGTTGTGTGTGTATCTGGTAGAGGTGTGTATATAGATATGTGTGTGTGTGTGTGTGTGTGTGTGTGTGTGTGTGTGTGTGTGTGTGTGATATAGGTATATGTGTCTAGGTATGTGTGTGGGTGTGGGTGGGTGTAGGTGTTGGTCTGTGTGTAGTGTGTAGTTGGTGTGTGTTAGCATCCTCAGGACTCCTTCTCAGGCTTGAACTCTAGCCTGTACCCTTTCTCTTAGTGAGATGGCCCTACTCTGACTCTAGCCCCTCTGTCCTTCACTAATAAAACTCCAATCTGGGATGAGGTAGAAAGAGGTCCCAGAAAAGGAAGTTCTTTCCAAGCTCCAAAAGACAATACACATGCCACATGCCGAGTCTTGCAGAAGAGGAAGATGGAGGGACTTTGTGTTCTCTGCTCCAGAAATGTTCATTGATGCAACAATTAAACAAGAGAAGGGGTTGAGTGTAATTGGGCAGAAGCCTGGCTATGAATCCCAGCTCAGCTGCTTCCTTGCCCTGTGACCTTGGGCAAATCACCCCCTAGCATTTCCTCTTCTACCAGTGGGGCTCTTAGCCTTCACACCACCATCCAGCTGTTATGGGGATTAAATGAGTCAACATAGGTCAGGGCCCTTGGCACAGTGTCTGCACAGTGCTTTCTACAGCATTCACACGGCTGATGTGGCCATTAAGCCAGGGTGTCTTAACACTGTCTTGACACACCAGCTGCGGATCTTGGTGTCATGTGGATTCTGACCCAATGGGTGTGGATAGGGCTGAGATCTGGATTTCTAACAGGCACCCAGGGGGTGCTGTTGTTGCTGAAATATGGTCCACACTTTCAACAGGAAAGGGTGAAGTCACTACTACCCTAGAGCCTACAGCAATTTCACTGACAGAGGTTTAAGCTGCATGTATTTCTCTGCCTGGAGACCTGGGTGGAATTGCAGCTTGGCCGCCATTTTCATACCTACCTTTTGTATCGGTTTCTGGATGATTGGCCAGTGCCCTACAGTGGAAGTCCCTGAGGACATAATTTCCATGATTGCCAACCCAGCTATCTGGCATAATACAGGTGACTAATCACATGTGTTGACATGGAAACTCATGTGGAAAGCCCCAGTGCCTTTACATGCCTGGTAGCTGGGTGCTCAGTGGCCCAATCCAGGAATGCCAGGGATGGTGGCCTTGTGGGACTCCTCAAGCGAGGTTGGCTCCCTGTGAGCATCTGCTGGGCTGGCAAGAGCCCAAGAGGTGGGGAGAGGGGAGGGCACTCCCACCCCTTCCTGTTCCAGAGCCTGGCAGCTGGGTCTGACCAGCTCTCCAAATATCTAAGGAACAGAAGGGGATGGCCACAGATGAACACTCCCTGTCCCTTTCTCACCCAGGGGCTGGGTGAGGTGGCAGCACCTGGCTGGCCTCCAACAAGATTCAATCCCTTCTAGATTTCTTGAGGTTGATAATTCTGGGGTGGCTTCGTAGGCTGGTGATGCCACCAAGGACACAAAGTCCTTCCACCTTTCTCTTTCCAGACTTGGCATACGGCATACTAAGTTGTCATGTATTTATTATCGTCTGTCCCCACTGCTGGAAGTAGTATCTTCCAGATCTTTCATCCTCCCTCAGTTTCTCCAAACATTTAATGGCCACTACAGTCAATACCTGCTCGGTGCTCATTCACACTCTGTAGACTCATTTGTATGTGGGATGGCTCACCCTATCTATTAGCAATTGACCCAAACCACACAGCTCACAGTGGCTGAATTAACACTGAACAACACTGACAGTGACCATCATCACTGTCAGCCGTGTGCTGCTCACTCTTCTAGGTGCTTCCCACATATCCACTCCCCCTCACCACTGCTCTCTGGACAGCTCCTCTGTTACTGCCCCCTTTCTCCAGTGGACAAATGGCTCAGAGAGGAGGTGACTTCCCCAAAGCGGCATGGCTACTAAGAAGCACGAACCACAAGCCAGGGCTGCCCGACTGCTGAGCCTGTTTTGACCCTGTCTGTAATGCAGTTGAACTCTCTGGTCCCTGGAGGCACACGTCAGCAAATGCTACCCAGAGCCACTTTCTACCCACAAGCAGCCAGGGCCTCCTTTCTTCCTCGTGATACCCTCCTACTACGCTTCCCCTGCGGGAGTCCTGTGATGGCCTGAGCCTGTCTCTTTTTCTCCATGATGGAGGACTGCAGCTCTGTGACGGCCTGAGCCTGTCTTTTCTTTTCCGTGACGTAGGACTGCAGCTTCGATACGTCAGCTGCCACCTAGGGCACCACACTGCTTCCCCGGACCTGGTTCTTTTAATCTCTTGAGGCCAACATGATGTCTTCCAGCCTAGAGATCACAGAGGTACCCAAGGACAGACAAGCACCCAACGTGCCAGTAGTAGGGACAAGACTAGGCCTCACGCCTCCTGAATCAGACTGGTACCTGTGAGTAGGAAGGCACTCGCTACTCCCTGGGTGCCTGGATAACTTCCTCCAAGCTTAGCTGCCCTGCCAAGTGTCTTAGGTTACACAAAAGGCAGGCCGTTGCCCTCCTTCTCTCCCTCCTATTCTTCCTCCTCTCCCTTCCGCTGTCCACCCCTGTTCCCTCCCACAGGAAAGTCTCCCTTGAGGTGGGTGGACCAGCAGTTCTGCCAGGACCAGGCCATTCATAAGGCCAGAGACGCCCAGTGTGGGACGGGTGAGGGTGGAGTGTGTGTGAGGGGGGACGGGGGTGGGGGGTCGGGGACAAGGCTTTTAGCCAGCGGGAGTCCCACCGAGGCCGACCAGCGATGAAGGCAGAGGCTGAGCCCTTCCCGCCCCAAGCTGGCGGGAGTCTGCAACCCGTCACCAGCTGTGAGGGGGTAAGCCACTCAGGCAGTGCAATCCAGCAAAACCCCCATGAAGACAAAGTGTTCTGTTTCTTGCCTTATCCAATACAGCTGCCGTGAACTACGTGCAGCCACGAGGACCTGAATGGTCTGCACGTAGTTAGCCTGACAGAGGAGCATGGTGGTTTGTTTAATTTCAGTCCATTTACAGTCACACAGCCTCGGGCAGCAGACACCTGCACAGGTAAGGTGGCACAGACCTTAACTTTCCCAAGTCTCAGTTCCCTCGGGTGTGACGACAGGGAATGTGACACCCAGGTCTCCTCCTTGCCTTAAACAACAACTGGAAAAACGAAGCAATGTGGTCGTGTAGAGTGAGCTCTAGCTGGGGGTCAGGACTCCTGAGTTCCGTATATTAGCGGCTGTGTGGCCCTGGGCAAACTCCCAACCCCCTCTGAGTCCTGGGCTGTCTGTACAGTATGGAGTTATTTTGAATCTAAAATTCTTAGCCAGGAACTCATGGATGGGCATGAGGGGAAACAGAAAAGAGTAGGTTTGTGTGACTCTGTGAGTGTGTGTGTGTGTGTGTGTGTGTGTGTGTGTGTGTGTGTGTGTGTGTGTGCAGGTGTGCTCATCAGGGGAGGCAAACCCCAAACTTCCCCTAGTCTTCTAAGGGCCCCATGAAGGTGAGACCCTAGCCTAGATGGGTTCCTCCAGAAGGCTGAAAAGCTGACTTCCTGGGCTCCCTCCCAGACACACTGACCCAGTGGCTGGGACACAGAGCCCTGTCATCTGCATTTGTAACACGTACCCGATCCTGGTCTGCAGTCCTGAAGGAAACTCTGGCGAGAAGCCAGGCAGCACAGCCTTCTCAAGACTTGACATACATGAGTCTTTATCAAGCCCTAGTTTGTATTTTTAAAACCCAGCTGGGATTTTAAAAACTAAAGAAAAAGGAAACAATAATGATATATTACTGAACCCCAGTAACTCCTTTCTCTGGCTTATCTTCCAACACTGGTATACAGTAGGTGCCAAGCACTGTCCTATGCTCTTTATACATATTAACTCAGGATTACGATTGTGAACACTTAAGCCTCACAACATCCGTGTCTCTTTTTTCTCCTGCTGCTGTGATAAAACACTGTGAGGCAAGTAACTGAAGGGAGAAAGGGTGGGCTCCAGCTTGCAGCTCAGGGCACAGACCATCACAGCAGGAAGTCGAGGCAGCTGAACCGGAAGCAGCTGGTCAGATGGCGCCCACAGTTGGGAGGCACAGGGCCACAGCTGCTAACGCTCAGATAGCTCTCTCTCTCTCTCTCTCTCTCTCTCTCTCTCTCTCTCTCTCTCTCTCCCTCTCCCTCTCCCTCTCCCTCTCCCTCTCCCTCTCCCTCTCCCTCTCCCTCTCCCTCTCCCTCTCCCTCTCCCTCTCCCTCTCCCTCTCCCTCTCCCTCTCCCTCTCTCTCTCTCTCCCTCTCTCTTCAGACAGGGTCTCAATATATAGCCCTGGTTGTCCTGGAACTCTCTGTAGACCAGGCTGGCCTCGAACTCACAGAAATCTTCCCGCCTCTGCCTCCCGAGTGCTGCAGTTAAAAGCACATGCCACCATGCCCATGCTTTCTCCTTTTTTCTGCAGTCCAGAACCCACACCCAAGGAATGGCACTGTCCACTTTGAGTGGGGGGTCTTCCCAACTCCATTAAACCAACATAACCCTCACAGGCATGGCCAGAGACTAAATAATTCCTTCCAGATGTGTCTGGAGGCCCAGGTGATCCTATAGCCCATAAAATCGACAGCTAACATTAACCATCACAATGCCAAGGTGGTTGATGCTATTGCCTCAGGTTACAGACAAGGAAACTGAGGTTCAAGGATGCGACCTCTTCAAGGTCACACAGCTCCAAAGTGGTAGAGCTGGGATCAAGCATAAAACCTAGGCTCTGCACCTTACTGATTTCATCTGAAGGCCCAAAAAGGCTTAGTCAACATCCCACCTGCCCAAGAACTAAGGGTTCTTGTGAGGCTTGCTTAATCGCTCCCCCACCGAGAAGACGACTGGGAGCAGGAGGGCTGCAGGGAGGCGCAGGCCCCACACTCACTTGCCCTCGGAGCCATAGCTGTTCATGCTGTCCTCGATGGACTCATGGCTGGCTTGGCGCAGTGTCCGGCTGGGCATCTCCACGGCCAGTCCTGTCTCTGTGCTCCTCTGAATGGCACCCTTCAGCCTCCGGCTGTCTGCTGTTGAGCACAGGGGCCAAGAGAGATGGCGAGAGACATGGGGAGGGGGAGGGACAGAGAAAGAAGTTGTCTGGTCAGTGTTTCAGCAGCTGACGGAAGCCAAGCTTCAGCCCTGACCCAGCCCACCAATGTCCTTGAACCCGCTGGCTTGCCCGCACCGGCATCCCTGGGGCACAGGCTGCTTGCCCTTCAGAGCTACCCAGCATCCAACACTCTCTCGAGCTTTGTTAAGGGATAAGCTTATTTGCATACTTTTTCCCCTGAAGTCTTCTCCAATATCCCCCTTGTTGTCTACGGATACCATCTTAAACACCTACTATGGGTCATACTCTTTTGGGTGCTCTGCAAGGTCAGGCCAGGGCTTCTCAATGCCAGAGTGACTGACTCTGTAGGTAGCATCCTGCCATGCTGTTGGCGCTGTCTTGTTCACTATGGAATCCCTAGCAGTGTCCCTAGCCCTCGACACTAGATGCTAGGAGCAGCCCAGTCCAGCCGTGCCAACCAAAATGTATCCAGACATTACCAACTATTCTCTAGAAAACAAATTCACCCTCACTGAGGACCACTAAGATCACTGGCTTTGTAGCCACATGGCAGGACTCAAATCCTGAATGCCTTTCTCACTGGCTAGAGAGTGCATGAAGAATTCACCAGCTTCCCTGGGTTTCCATTTGTTTATCTGTAAAATGGGAGAGCTGCAAGGTAATGATGAAACAAAATGGCCTTTGTGGTTGGAATTCCTTCCCATCATGCTTTTCTTTATCAGCCACTCACTCCTTTGCCTCCATCTTGTGATACAACCCTCTCTCTCTAAAGGCCTCTAACCAACTCATGTCAACCCAGCCCCTCCACAGCCAGCCCCTCTGCCTAGGAGCCTGTGTTTGGTGTTTCCTGGTGCTGACTGTGCAACGTGGTTATGTGTTGGCTTTTTATTGGCCAGCTTCCACATAGGTGTGTTCACCAATGGGAGCCTCTGAGCTCACTGTGGACATCCAATTGGTGACTGCTGGGTAAGCCATGGTGCCCCAAAGAGTCCATAAAGCTGAGGTTCCTAGTCTCCCTGCTTCAGTGTGGTGGACAATGGCACACATCAGGGACTGGTTCACAGAGCCAGTGAGGAGGAGCAGCAATATGCCCCTTCCCAGAAGGTATCCCTCAGAGCCCCATGGCCTGATGATTCATGGTAAGCCTTACCTGTCTCATGGGGACTATGGCTCACTATGGATGGGGTAGATTCTTTTTGTTTGTTTTGTTTTTGTTTTTTGTTTTTTGAGATAGTGTTTCTCTGTGTAGTTTTGGTGCCTGTCCTGGATCTCACTCTGTAGACCAGGCTGGCCTTGAGCTCACAGAGATCCACCTGGTTCTGTCTCCCGAGTGCTGGGATTAAAAGTGTGTTCCACTGCTGCCTGGCGGATGGGTAAATTCTTAATGAGACCTTTCTTATAGCATCCTAGAATCTAGAGATAGCCTGGGGACCTCAAAGATGTCATCAGTGAGTACTCACTGACTGACCCACGGGGGAGTGCAGCCATGTGAACCCTGTCCTCATGTGGCTGCCAGGTGGGCCAAGCCACCTCCAGCCTTCTCTTCTGGCCTCTTCCCAGCACTATAATGGCATCGTGGCTTCGCGACTCTCAGAGTCTCAGATACCCATGTAGAGAGCTATCAAAGCTGTGTATGTTTGCCCAAGTGTGTGCTTACATGTTCCTGTCCCCTACATGCACCCCTGGTGTACTGATACAGAGGTGTCTGTATACTCAGAGAAACACATATGAATACACATGCAAAGATGCAAGGAATCTAAATGTCTATACATGTGTGTTTCCACCTGCTGTCTGTGTCTGAGGCAACTAGGTGGTGTGTACCTGTGTCATCCGACTGTCTGTGTGTGTTTCCATGGGTCCCTAGCCACTGTTCAATGTGTGTCTGAGGGTAACTGGGTACACCAGATGCGCATCCTTCAAAGGTCCACGCCCACCCACTGGAGAAAGCACACCAAAGAAGCAGCAGTACGCCGCATTTCTCTGTGTGTCACCCAGTGTCTATGAACACGTGATGGAAGTGTGTTCTGTCTGTCCACATTTATTTTCTCTAACCAGCCACCTCCATTCCCATTTCTGTGTTCAACGGGTACAGAGTTATGGACAGACCCAGGCCAGAAGAGAACCCAGGTAAGAGAAGCGTCCCTCTACACCCAAACACATGGAGACAAGTGCAGTCATGCACAGGGACAAACAATCCCTCCCTGAGGCCTCAGACCCACAACCAGCACCTGCAGACATGCTTCAGACACCTTCCCAGGCATCTGATCCCCATCCCTGAGCCCTGTGCCCCACCTCCATGTCACTGTCATGGACAGACACAGAGTCACGCATGACAAAGAGTTCAATCCCCAGGACTGAGGAGGCCAGGATGTATTTCATGTCTGTGGCAGCCTGCAGCCCTCAAGGAACCTCACACGCAGGCTCCTGGGCCTCATGCCAGCTGGATTCAGGAAACGAAGTCAGGCTCTTAAGGAGGATGGCCCAGGCAATGGCTATGAAGATCAGACTGCTCACTCATGGAGCTTGTAAGGGGTTAATGATGGGATGTTTGCCACCACACCTGGCACACAGTGGATGCTACTCAGAAGTGTCTACAGTCATTACAGAGAGAATGACCTCATGACACTTCCCAGTTCACCCTCTCCAACTGTCTTGCTGACGTTTTCATAAACATGCTGTCTTGTCTCACCTGGAGATGCTCTGTGCAAGCAAGCACTCCAAGAATGCTCACCATCTAACCTCAGCTACCCAACTCTTCTATTAATCTCTTGCTGATGCTGTCTCAGGCTCTTATTTCCTAGGAGGAAGATGTCCCTCCTCTGGGAGTGAGGAAGATCAAAACACAGAAGAGACATCGTCCAGTCTTATCCTGAGAAAGATCACATCAGGACAGGTGAGTCATAGGGCAGGAGAGTTGGGAAAGCATGAACACAGTCACTATGGACTCAGGGGCAACCATCCCCTCCATAGATAACGGGGATAAGTGCCACTACCTGGTAGATTAAACGTGGAGGAGGCTTTCCAGAAGGTGGTGAACACTGGGCAAAGGACTGTTTCCATCCTGCATGATTGCCATTGTGGGAGCTCAGAGTTTGTGTTCTGTGGACCCTGGGTACCAAACTGCAACCGGCTACCCTCAAAGGCTGGCCACCCTGTTGTATAATAAACAACATGGACTCCCATTTTTCACAGGCACTCAGCTTTGCTGTACCCCAAATTCCAATTGTATAGGTTGCATTTTCTCCCACAGGATCCTAAGTCCCCCCCTCTTCCAATTTTTAGAGGGAGGAGAGAAGGAGACAGGGAAAGGGACAGGAGGCAGCAGTGACCAAGGACTAGAGGATGGAGCTGAAGTGGCATGGTCCCTGGCTCTGTGGCCTCACTGTCGAGAGGGGAAGCTGGCAAGTAGACGATCAGTGATTAATTGCAGGTAAGCTAAGTGCTGGGAAGAGCCAGCATTAGATGTAGCAGCACACCCATGGTGGTCGGCAGAGATGGGGACTAACTTAGGACACTGATTCCTTTACCCACTGAGCCGGAGTTACGGACTCCATCTTTCTTTGACATCTTTGATAGTGAATTCTACTGGATCTCCACCTGCCTCTGGCCACGGCCTTTGTTGTTCACAGTCCCACTGGCTTCTACACACATTAGGCCCTTACTATCTATCCATGCATCCTTGGGGGGATCTCTCTCTCTCTCTCTCTCTCTCTCTCTCTCTCTCTCTCTCTCTCTCAGAGCCACCCTATGCAAATGAGCCCTACACTCTAGTCACAAGCCCCTAAGCCTGTGTTTATTGCTACTGCATTCCATCACCATAGGGAAGAGAACCAGGTCCCTGGACTCAACCTACAGAAGCTCAGTCTGCTGTGGGCTTTCTTCTTCCAATAAGCTTCTAATCCATGTGCCCCCAGACTCAGAACCCCCCAGGATTACAGAGGCTTTTTCTCTCATTTAGTGTGTTCCAGGGCTTGCAAAGTCTTTGTCCCTTATACTGTATATCCCCTTCTTGTCCATCTTCACAGCCAAGCAGCCCTGCTACCTCAAGCTTGAACTCTAAATGGCTTCTGAGCCGCCTCCAACCCACCACCCACAAGCCATTAACAGATTAAAACACCACTTCAGACCAAGGCATTCCACTCTTACTAGTCCATTCTACCCAAGCAATCACAGAAGAACACAAAGCTATGCACCAAGGGGTCCCCCACTGTACTGTTCCAATCAATGAGATGCTGGCGTTAACTGCCCATCGATGAAGGACCAGTTAATTAAATGACACATCACCACAATAAAAGACCGTGTAACTACTGAAAAGACTCATCTACATCCACAGTGACAAAGAATGGCTCCCTCAGCATACTGGTAAGTTAAAAAAGCAGGCTGCAGGCAGAATGTAAAACATGTGCCATTTCTGTAAAGCTATAGATAGCTGTGCATGCGTGTGTGTGTGTGTGTGTGTGTGTGTGTGTGTGTGTGTGTGAGAGAGAGAGAGAGAGAGAGAGAGAGAGAGAGAGAGAGAGAGAGAGAGCAGTTCATCCTTATATTTATTCATATGAACAGAAAAATCTAGGAAGACAAGAACTAAAAAGTCAATGGTGAGTAATTGTGGGGTGGGGTGGTGTGTACAAGATCATTTTTTATAACTTCTACATCTAAGTTTAAGTGCACAGACTGGAAGTGTAGAGCTTGGTGAATTTTTACCAACTAAATAAGATTGTATAATTAGCATAGGCCTTAAAACAAACAACAGCAAGCATGCCTAGGACCTCCAGGAGCCCAGCACTTTCACCAGTAGCTTACAGGGGCAGCCACCGCGCGCGTCTCTAAGGGCAGCAATTACTCTGGGTGGTTTTCACTGTTACATAAGGAGTGCTTCTTCTCTGGGGAGAAGCAGCTGCTTTCTTCTACTTGCCCCACCTCTGAGATTCATGCACGTTTCTGTTTGGAGTCTTTGACACATCTTGTTTACGCGCTGTTTTGGTGGGGGGCTTTTGTTGGCTTTTCCTCAAGTTTGAGGCCATGGGGGAGTAATGTTGCTGTGGCTATTTTAGAAGACTCTTGGGGGGAATCTGCACCTGCGTCTTTTGGAAATGTACCTGAGAGAGGAGCTGCTGGGTCACAAGGTGGATATTTGTTCCGCTTTAGCTGACTCTGCCAAATAGCTTCACCGATTTAGACTCCATCTAGCACACTGCGAAGGGGGTTTTATTTCTCTTTTGTGTGCTTATTTGCCATTTGGATTTTTTTTATAGTTAAATGTATTAAGTCCACAATATAAATGAAAGTAAAATACAAATGTATTCATAACTGGATCACAGCTCTAACCATGCATGCATGACCTTACTCCAAACCCTAGAATGGCTCTTCCTGTCCTGACAAATTCAATACACTCATTGCAACTGACTCCCTCTGGCACCAGTTCCCTCCCAGCTCTCCGTCCTCCCTGCCTCCTCAGCCTGGATGGGCTCTCTGTGCTCCATGTCCATCCTCAGAACTTCCCCATCTTGGTTCCCTCTCCTCTTCCTCCCCCCTCCCTCCACGTTACCATCAAGCTTCTAACCATCCCCCAGAGTCTATCCTTGGACAACACCTACATCAGGCACCCTACATCCATTTTGTCATCGAACGGTTGCAACAGCACAAAATCCTTAGAGAGGTTGTGAGCCTTAAATGTCATAGCTTTCAGTATGACCCAGCCAATGCTGTCACAGCCTCACAGCAGCAGGAGCCACCTGCAATGGATCTGCACAAGACTGGCATTGCCAACAGCCAATAGAAGACTGGAAAGAGGCCAACAGTGCCCTGATCCTTCCTGCAGAACTATTGGCTATTGATGGGTTCTGAGAGAGGGGCACACATTCCTTCAGTTGTGTCCACAGGGATGAGCCCACCATGTCCCATGGACAGTTCCACACTCATGGTCACAAAGATGGTTCAGGTTTAACTCAGTAGCCCGCACAAACATACATACACACATACAAGACATGGGTGTAAGAAACATACACACATACAAGACATGGCTGTAAGAAACATACACACATACAAGACATGGGTGGGGAGGGGGAATATTAGGCATGGTTGGGGGATGGGAGAAGATGTAAGTAACAGCAATCAGAATGCACTATTGTGTGTGTATGAAATTGTCAAAGAACAAATTTAATAAAAGATAAAACTAAAGGTAGTAGTTTATGTAATGATGTACTATGGTTGTATCCTCTGGACGTTCTATGGCACAGGTCAGCACTCAACAAGGGTGGTCGTCATCAGTGCATTATACCATGAAGTCAGTGCCATCGACCTGCGTGATTCTCACAACAACTGTGACTAGCTGCCACTCCACTTTACACGGGAAGAAAGTGGGGACCAAAAAGTGATTTCCACTGGGTATGGTGGTGCACAGTGGTAATGCCAGGACTTGGGGCATGCAGGCAGAAGACTGCAAATTTATGGTTCGCTTAGTAACTTTCCTGAGGACACACAGACATCCACAGCTGCTCAGGGCAGAGCTGAAGCCAAACCCAGGTTTTTCTGATTCCCATGCCAGGTGTTTTCTGTGTGTGTGTGTGTGTGTGTGTGTGTGTGTGTGTGTGTGTGTGTGTGTGTGTGTGTGTGTCACGGTACACGTGGAAAATCAGGAGTCAGTTCTCTACTCCCACCACATGGGGCCTGGGGCTTGGCCGCAAGCCCCTTCCCTCGCTGAGCCATCCTGCTGATACCCTCATTCAGATTCCTTCTTTAGTTAAGATTTATTTTTACTCTTTTTAATTGTGTGTAGGTGTGTGCATGTGTGTGTGGGTGTGTGCACATGAGTGTAGGTGTCAGCAGAGGCCAGAGGCATCAGATTCCCCTGGAACCTGAGTTAACAGATGGTAAAGAGTCGCCATGCAGGTGCTAAACATCAAACACCAGCCAGTGCTCTTAACCATGGAGCCATCTTTCCAGTCCCCAAGACAGTATGCTAATAAGCCACTGAGCTGAATTCACCAGTCTCTATCACAGAGTTCAAAGCCATCTCTTCCAAAGAGACTTTTTACCTAGCTCCTTGGGTTGACGCCTGATCTCCACCTCTACTGGAGCATGTTGGAGCAGGGTCGTGCCAGCCCCATGTTGACAGTGAGAGCTCAGTCCTCATTTGCTTCCATTCAACACTGAGGACCCCACTCAGCTGCTCACCCCACTAAACCTGTGTTTCACTGGACTAGTGTACAGACAAGTCCCCAAGAAAACCACACGTCTCCAGCAAGAGAACGTTACTCAGTTGCTCATACCCCAATGGGGACGGGCTTCACACATCTTCTAAGAGCGTTTACAAAAAGCAAGAAAATAATAATGACAAATTATGAGAGCAGACACAATTATTTTTGGCTGTTACCCTGTTCCGTGCGCTATTAGACACGTAATTCAATCTACAATGCCTTTGAGAGGCAAGCATTATAGCCTAATTTTACAACAAGGAAGCAGGCTTGGAGCAGTTCAGTAACACATCCAGGCATACATCAGACAAGCTGGAGCGAGTGCAAAGCCAGGATCAGAGTGGGATCCACAGACCCTGCAGCCTCAGCCACTGGAGGTCTCGGGTGAAGGATGGAGGGTGGCGAGTTATTTCTCACCTTGGCATCTCACTGCAGGTGAGTGTTGCTGGCTTTGTTTTCCACACAAGGAGTCTGAAGCTGAGAGAGGTTACAGGACACTTGTCCCAGGTCCCTAGGCCTTCCATCCCTAACCACCACTGGTCCCCCAACCACCACTGGTCTACTGGAGCATGTTGGAGCAGGGTCGTGCCAGCCCCATGTTGACAGTGAGAGCTCAGTCCTCATTTGCTTCCATTCAACACTGAGGACCCCACTCAGCTGCTCACCCCACTAAACCTGTGTTTCACTGGACTGGTGTACAGACAAGTCCCCAAGAAAACCACACGTCTCCAGCAAGAGAACGTTACTCAGTTGCTAAATCTCTGAGTGTGACCTGTAGGTCCACATAGCAGCCGATGAATCCCAAAGGGCAAGAGCTCCAGGTGACTCAGTTAATTAAAACCAGGTGGAGAGAAACACCAATGCCCTGGCACATTGCTGCTTTTTCTGATGGCTGCTACCGCCTCCCTCTGTGGCCAACCTCTCCCTGGCTTTGATATTCCTATTGGATTCAGTTTCTCCTTCCAGCTTTCAAATCCACCTGAAAAGTGAAGGCTGAAACCATGCGTGGGGTTCGGAGAACTGACAGCGTCTCTGGCTGTGTCTCCAGGGACAGGCAGAGGAGTCATAGACCTAGTGACTTCTATGAAGAGCCTTACCGCACCCCCTCTTTCACCTAGAGTGATCAGAATCTGCCTTCTCTGGAAGCCAGATTAGCCTCCATTTGGAGTGAACTTAAGGACCCTCCAGACCAATACCTTCACTGTTCAGAGGACAACTGAGGCTCCAGGAGGGGCATGCATCAGTGGTCATGTTAGTGGTGCAAGAACTCATGGATGGCTCTCAAGCTCTCTGTTCTTTGGTCCACAGCTGCTCACTGAGATATCTACAGCATCTCCAGGAGGTTCCGGTGTCTAGCGGCCTGAAGCATGAGTCATGGAGAAGTCTTCAGAGCTTGGTTGCCTGGGTCCTTAACTCTGGCCCCAGCCATATCATTAGCTATATGATTTTGAGTACGTTGCCCCACCATGCTATTCCAGCCTCCTCCTCAGCTGTGCATGGTGGTGTGTATCTGTAAGCCCGGAACTCTGGGGACTCAAGTAGGAAAAGAGAGAGTCCAAGGCCAGCCTGAGACCCAGGTTGCAATGAAATTTTATCTCAAAAAGAAAAAACAAGTGTAAAGGGCTGGAGATGTGGCCCAGTAGTAGAACATTTAAAAACACACACAAAGCTCTGAGTTTGACCCCATCGCTGGAACACACACAGATTTTAAAATATCTGACTGCCATTTTTCCTCTTCTATGGCAAATGCTGTGTCCACTACAAAACTGTCCTTCCCCACAAGCTCTCCCCTATGGCCTTCACAAGCTTTCTAAAGAACACACCATTTCTTTGATTAGAAACTTTTGAGGCACCCCACGGCTTGCAGAATACATCAAAGGCTGTAACACACTGCTTTTCCGACCTGGTCCTAATTTACAACCCCAGCTCTATGCCGTTGATCCATTTCCCTTTCCCCCAGTGAGCTCGGCATTCTGGGAGATGGAATACTTCCAAATGTGGCCAGCCACCTCCAAACTTTACACCACCCTGCACAGAAAAGTCTTAGACCCTCTCCTCTTCTCCCTGGATGGAGCTTTGTTTTGCTTTTGAGATAAGGTCTCACTATGTAGCTTTGGCTGGCCTGGAACTTGAAACAGACACCAGTCTGCCCTTGAACACACAGAGATCCACTTGCCTCAGCTTCCCCATAGCTGGGATTCAAGGTGTGCCCCACCACAACTGGCCTAGGAGGGAGATGTTTTTAAAGCAACTGTGTGTTGAATTATAATATACACAAAGAAAAGTATACAATTATGTAGTGTACAGTTTTTAGGTGCTCAGAGCTTAGCGAATATTGCACAGTGTACTGGTCTACAGTGTCAACTGTCAGATGAGGCAACAGAGCATTCCTAATGCCCAGAAGCTCCCCCTGCCCACATCTAGCTACCTCCTCACAAGAACAGTATAACTGTTGCGATTCCTAAGAGCACAGACTGTGTTATCCATTATATATATATATATATATATATATATATATATATATATATATATATATATATATAGTGTGTGTGTGTGTGTATGTGTGTGTGTGTGTGTGTGTGTGTGTGTGTGTGTGTGTGTGTATGGGTTATGTTTGTGTGGGTGTATGGAGACCAGAGGTCAGTTCTGTGTGTCTTTCTCAAATACTCTCCATCTTATTTGTTGAGACACTGTCTTTCACTGAACCTGGAGCTCACTGATTGGCTAGAACGGCTGGCCACTGAGCTCCAGAGATCTGCATGTCTCTGCCTACCCAGTGCTGGGCTTGCAGATGTGCTCCATTGCTTTTTACACGCCTGCTGGGATCGTTCTCGGGTGCCCACTCACAGCAAGCACTTTACTGAGTGAACTGTCTCCCCAGCCTCGCGGCCTGTGATATCTGGAGCCTCCTAATCTACTTTCTTTACCGTCTGGCTTCTTTCACTCAAAAGTCTGCTTATGAGGTTTGTCATTCTAATGGTTTCATTCACTCTCTTTATTGTAGTACAATGTGTGAATGTATCAAAATAATTCTCATCCCTTCTATTATTGGTGAGCACTTGGGTAATCTCCATATGGAGATATTACAAATGGCTGTGCCAAAATTATTCTTGCATGTGTCTTTTGGTGACCATTTGTGCACAGTTCTGCAAGGCACAAACCTAAGGCTGGAAATGCTGGGCCACAGGATACAGATTTAGAAGGCTCCCTACAGCAGGCTCTGGACCGGGCAGGTTAACACACAGATTTTCCTTCAGCAGGAAACAACATCCTGAAGAAATGGCATTCAGTGCAGGGAATCTTGGGTAGGAAATAATGGTGGAAAGATTGTTGATGAGTGTTGACTTGGCTCACATCTGCATTCTCCGGATGGAAGGTTTGTTAAGTGTACAAGGAAAGGACAACACTCAGGGTGAGAGAGGAAGGAGTAGACACTAGTCTGGAACCATCTGGCATTAAGTAAACTCGTACATTATCATTAACCTCCATCAACTGTTCTCCAATACCAGGCCTAATAGTCATCATTCCACTGATATTACGACCTGCATTTGAAAATGCTGAAGCATCTCCAGAATCGAGGTGCTAGATGACCAACGGCGTGTAGAAGCTAAATTCTGCAAGGATTTGACCATCTTGGTGGTACACGGTCATGAGTGGTTCCTAAAGGCCTCAGACACTGCTGTGCAGAGAAGCCAAGCAGCAGCCCCAACACCCACGGGAACTGTCCATGGTGCTGGCCAAGTGTAGCGGTCAGGTGCTAGCTGGGGGTGGAGGTTTCACAAAAGGGACGATTTCAAGACTGGGAGACACGCCCATCTCATCTAGTGTGTTTCAAAATCATACTTTCTTTCCACTAGCTGCCCCCAAAGAATCATGTCTCAGGGGCTGGAGAAATGGCTCAGAGGGTAAGAGTGCCAGCATGAGGACCTGAGTTCGGATCCCAAGCACGCATGTAAAAATATGGGTATGGCCACATGCATCTGTAACCACAGGGATGTGGAAGGCAGAAACAAGAGGATCATTGTGGCTTGCTGGCCACCAGCCTGGCTCCAGGTTCAGTGAGAGACCCTGGCTCAACTGGGTGATAGGGAGCAGGACACCTGACATCCTCCATGCTGGCATGAGCACCTGCACACACACACACACACACACACACACACACACACACACACACACACACACACACACACACACACAATTCATAGACATACAACACACACACACAACATTAACAGTAATTAAAAAACTTATACTTTGATAGGAGATCACATCACCA
This sequence comes from Peromyscus californicus insignis, assembly GCF_007827085.1. Lineage (NCBI taxonomy): Eukaryota > Metazoa > Chordata > Mammalia > Rodentia > Cricetidae > Peromyscus > Peromyscus californicus. The sequence goes on from NW_026294595.1 coordinate 138,547,947, forward strand.
AGTTGTGCTCATGGTTAAACCCTCCCCCCCATCCCACACACACACTTCCATTGATGCTGAGTATGGACCATTTTCACAGGAGAGTTGGAGCTAATGTACCTGCCCAAAGTGGGCAGGAAGCTAAAGCCAGAGCAGGATCTTGGTTCACTGCAGACCCAGTCATTTCTGCCCTGGGCGTGGGGAGAGGAGAATGCCTCTGGCCTTATCACACAGGATCTGAAGGAGAGACCATACAGACACAAAGAGGAGAGACAAGGAAGCAACGAGGCAAAGGTGGGTGGTGAAGATCTGAGAGCCCCAGCGAGGGGAAAGAGGACTGTGAGAGGGTCCCAGGCTCATATTTGCAACACTTACAACTGTGCTTTGTAACCTACCTGCTTCTGCCCTAGAAAGAAATTTTACTTGCACTTACCCAACAAACTAAGTATTTATTGGGCTCATTTCTTATGCCATGTTTCTTTGGTAAGGGGATGGGGGGGGTCTGAAAACAATCTCCATCCTGAGGGGCTATCAGGTGGGAGAGGGTGGGAAGATGTAGCAGGTAATTTTCATTCATCCAACAATCCCTTTACTAATTACCTATTCAGTGCCCCAGCCTGTGCTCGAGACTCACAATACAGACGAATGAAACCCAGACTTTGCTGAAACTCTGTCTACCTGAAGAGGCAGAGAAGTAAAGGGGCAATTACAACACAAGGTGCTATAATTACAATGTAGTGCAGAGCAAGGGCAGAGATGTATGCAGAACATTATGAGACCCAGAGAGAGAGATAATTAATCTTACACCAGAGGCAGAGGCGGGGGTCTGGGTTGAAAGCAGAATCATTTCAATGCTGAATTACACTTAATTGCAAATAAAATAGTATCTCATTGACCATACAAATGCTACGTTCTGGTATCGCTGAAGGTTATGTTAACAAGTGGGAGACATGTGGGAAGAAGGTGAAAAAAATGTGGACTTGAAAGGTCAGTGGAGGCTGGAACGTTCTAGATGCAGAGTAAATACAACAGGGGAGGGGCTCTACACTCAGCAGAGGAAGGCAGGCAGTCATTCTCTCTGCTCCAGGCAACACGAAATGACCTTATAGAGAAGGGGTCTTGCCACAGTCACCAGGAGACAGCGGGCACTGAAAGGATGTCCCCGCCAATGGCTGCCTTTCCTCAGAAAGCCATCTCTACTAGCACTCAGGACCAACAAACACACTGAAAGAAGTGGGCTGTGGACAAAGGTGTGGTCTATTTCCCCATCTGGCACTGGGAAGCTTCAGAGAACACACAGCATCCAAGGCTTCCAGGATTTGCCCCAAGCCTATACTACAAACCCTGACATCAAGCACTCACTTACCAGGTGCTCCATCTACACCCGGTTACTCATCCTTCACCAAACAGCCCACTCACTTACGTCTCAGCAGCACAGGCCCTGGAGCTGTGTAACTGGTTTTAGAAGCAGCCCTCTTCTCCTGGTCTTCCTTCTGAGGTGCTGGAGACCAAATCCAGGGCTTTGTCCAGGCTGGGCAAGTACTCTGCTATGGAATATATCCCCAGCCTAGCCTATGCCACTTTCTGAGAAAACTAAAGAAAGTTACCGAATGTATGAGCCTCCGTTCCCTTGTATGCCAGACAGAGTGACAGAAGCCACCATAGACGTTTGCAAGGCGTCGGTGTCATCAGTCAGCTCTCGCTAGGTTACACTGTAGTAACAAAGGGCTCCAAATTTCAGTAACTTATAGAACAAAGGTCTAGTTTTTGCTCCTATTCAACATTATTTATGAGTCAGCAGGAGCCCTGTCCCAGGAATAACTCTGGGACCTGGGGGGAAGGAGCAAGTCCTGTGTGAGAAATGACGCTTCAGAGGCAAGGAAGCAGGAGAGACGGAGCCACGGGGAGCGATTTTAGTCACTGTACTTTTCTCTTTGTATATTTCAAAGGTTTGAAAAACATCTAAAAGGAAAGGCAAGAAATATGGTTGTCCTGATAATGTGAAAAGGCCAAGGGTACAGAGAATGGGGAAGCTTGGGCACCCACACTGGAAAGAACTCATCCAGTCACGAAATGATTCATTATGACAAGGCGGCATGCGAGCTTGTCACAGCAGAGAGCCATACTAACTGTGAAACAGTCTCTCCTGTCCCTTGTGGGGCTGCATTCGACGGCATCACACATGCACAGTTCCTGTCATAGCAAGATAAGGGTATAGAGTAAATTACAGCCGCAATTACCAATGACGCTGAGATGGACACAGTCTTCCCAGTTCTCAGAAACTCATGAAACAAGCGCTGAGAACTGAAGCAACTCGCCAAAGGCTCCACACCAAGAAAGCAGTAGAGGCAAAATCAGCTGTGTGGAGCACACATGCCACAGCAGGTTCCTTTACAAGATCCAGAAAGTCCAAAGGTCCATCAAGACATAACTAGCTAAACAAACTGTATATGCACACAATAGGTTATTATTCAGCTGTAAAAAGGAATGAAGTAGTGTTATGCTACAACACAGAGGAACCTTGACAACATTATGCTAAGTGAAAGAAGCTAGTCATACACACACACACACACACACACACACACACACACTCAGTAACTTGATTTACACAAAATGCAGAAGCAAACCTATTGAGATAAAAAGAGTTTGGCCGGGCGGTGGTGGCACATGCCTTTAATCCCAGCACTTGGGAGGCACAGCCAGGTGGATCTCTGTGAGTTCGAGGCCAGCCTGGGCTACAGAGTGAGTTCCAGGAAAGGAGCGAAGCTCCACAGAAAAACCTTGTCTCGAACAAACAAACAAACAAAACAAAAACAAAAACAAAAAAAGACTAGAGTTTGTCAGGGCAGGATTGAGGGGAGATGGGAATTGACCAGTCATGAATACAAAGTATCTTTGGTGGGTAACAAAAATGATGTACAACTGATTGGGATGGCAGTTACTTGTCTGTGGATATACTAAACCTACAGAACCCTAAACTATACAAACTAAACAGGTGAACTATATGGTATGTGGATTATAGTCCAGTAAGAGGTAGGGGGTGTGTGTGTGTGTGTGTGTGTGTGTGTGTGTGTGTGTGTGTGTGTGTAATGTATATATCTCCATCCATGTCATCTCATATCCCAGGCCTGACTTTAACTCCATTCTACACAGGCCCCTCAAAGTCAAGGAGACAGTAGCTTGAGGGTGGGGAAGGCCTCTTCCAGGGACAGGAAGTACTTCAACTGAACAAGAGGCTAGCTTGGGAACCCTTCTGGAGGCCAGGTAAGCCTTCATCTCAGAATGCACTGGAACACCAACTGGGATCTAGCGATGAAAACACCCTGATGGGTGACCTAGACCAGCAGGTTGTTCTTCAGTGGTCCCTGGGAGGAAGAACCAGAGGATCAGAAGATAAAGAGGACAGGAAAGTTTTGGACCGGGAGGTTTTGCACAAGCTATGTCTTGATGCCAAACAAGTTTATTAAGAAGTGCCGCATCTTATATATAGTCTTCCTGAAAGGAAAAAATGGGAGCATCAGTAATGAAAGCATCATACAAGAGGACGGAGTCAGCAGGAAGCTAATCAAGCAGCGCTGCACAAGGGAACACAGGACATCTCAAGTGCTCCACAGACTGAGCACATGCCGCCTTGGGCCTGATAACCACAGCCCCTTGCGGGGAAGAGTTGGGTTCTCAGGATCCAGAGCCACAGCTTCCCCAAGGCCCTGGCCCCAGGCCATTACTGGCCTTGCCAAGCATGTGCCCGATTTTAGACAGGAAACTAAGTTCCTTCTCCATATATCAGGGCCTCATGGAAAGTTCCAGAACAGCCTAGCCTTCAACAATGGGGAACATGGATGTGGGGCAGAGGGAGGGACTAGGGGGTCAAATTCCCTCCTCCCGACGCCACCAAGGCAAGCTGTCTTGTCTTCTCTGCTTCAGGTTTACCACCTCCACCCTCCTCAACTACATATGGCCAACTTCCTCGGAGTTTATCAAAGAGCAACCAGTTGGAACCAGCTGAAAGCACCTAGCAGCAGTACCCTTGAAAGCAGTCCCACCTTGAGTGAGCTGCCTTCAGCTCTGGGAGCTGTGAGAAATGCCAGCCATGAGTGATGATATATCTGCTGTTGATCTGCTCAGCTCCTTAGGTCCCAAGACCAGTCCCTCTTTGAACTGCTCTGCAGGACAGCAGCTCCCTGTGCCCACTCATTCCTCCCCACAAGAAACTCCCAGCTTAATGCAGGCTGGGGTCGTTTTTTCTCTTCAGTTGAAACAAAGACATCTCTGAAATTGGCCTTAGCACACCCCTAGAGCTTCTAGGCCCAGCTCAGCTATGGCACCTGTTTCTTTCCATGCTCTCAAATGAGGGCAGGGACCACGCCTGCCTTAGAACTGGCAACCAGCAGGGGCTGCACACAGACGCTGTGCCCGGTGAATTCCAACCAGGTACCTCTCAGTGGTAATGTGTAAATGGTCCCCCAGGGATCTTGTTAAATGCAGATTCTGCCTCTGCAGGTTCGAGGTGGGCCCTGGACGTCTGCCTTTCTGGCCACTCCTAGGTGAGGACAACACTACTGATTCATGGCCCACATACTGGCAAGACTCCTCTCCTTCCTGATTTCATCTCTCTCCTTGGTCTTGAAGGGGCCTCTTTGAGAGCTGATGAATGCTATTCCCTCCTCCCTTAGAAAAGAACCTTCCAGACAGACAATGCACTGCAGAAATCTTTAGGGCTTGTAATTTGTAGGTTAAAAGCACCTTCAGCACCCAGAAACCTTAGTTCTGATGGGAAAAAAGGAAGCCATGGGAGCAGAGAAGGGGAGGGCCTAGCAGAACTCGGACAATGTGGGTCTGGTCTCAGCTGCACCGTGGAATTTCCATGTGACATATAAATTTCTGACCCATCTGGCAGATTGGTGATGATCAACATATTCTCTCTCTCTCTCTCTCTCTCTCTCTCTCTCTCTCTCTCTCTCTCTCTCTCTCTCTCTCTCTCTGGTAGCTGTTGCCTAAAATAGCCCATGCTAAGAATTCTTACACTGTGTCTGGATTGAGAAAAAAAAATGCCATGATTGATTGGTGATGCCTACCATGCATGGTCCTGGGAAAGAAAGCCTTGATTAACTGGTGATGTCTGCCAAGGTCCTAAGCCTAGAGGGCCTCTGGGACTTCCTGCCAGATGTCTGCCTACCCCAGAGAGCCTTCCAGTGGTGACACCCATAGCTCATCTTGGTCATACTAGACTGGGGAGAGAGGCTTGGGCTCGCCTCTAAGATAACAGGGAGGGGTGCTTTTTTTTAAGTTGTTGCCTTCCTTGATCTTCTCTTTGAGAAGAGGGAGCAGAGTCCCTGTTGGTGGCAGAGGACACAGTGTCCTTGTACTCCCATCCCTGTCTATTTTTAACTACAAGGACACAGGTTCAGGTAGAAGCTGAAATACAGGGCCACCCAGCTCCCAAGGGAGGGGGTGCCACCACCCTGCCATGGTTCCCAAGTTGCCACATGGGTAGCCAAGTGAGGCATCAGGCAATCTGCCAAGGGACAGGAGGGGCCTCACCTCTCATGAGACTCCCCTTGTCTCTATCCTGCGCCTTCCCAGGCAGGGCCAGTCACCCCACCTGGGTATATCTAAGTCCTGTCAGTCAGCTGGTCCCATCCTGGCCTCGATTCTTCAGACACCAGATGCACATGCATGTGCTCTTGTCCTAGTGGGGGCGGGCAGAGCACTGTGCATGGCAGGCGAAGTCCTTGTCCCTGGGCCTTCCAATCTGGGTCAAAGAAACAGCCAATGGGTCGGAAGGGCCAGCTACAAGTACAGGAAGTGCTTAAGGGGAGCCCTGCCGTGGCACCTGCCAGGCCCCTACTGCCTCAGAGGTGTTCACACTCACACTCTATCCCAGGAACCTGAGGCTCACTGTGACACAGGGAGCCTCCAGGGAAATATCAGTTTGTTGAAATACTACATTACAGGTGTCTGTGGAGTGTGAGAGACCAGAGGATCCTACCTCAGACCAGACAAGAGCCATTCACGAGTTCATCTACTCATGAGGTATTTTTTTTTAACGTGTTTTATATGGCAAGCACTATCCTAGGCCCTAGAACTCACCCGGGCAACAAAAGTCAGCACACAGCAGATGTGACAGACGTCAACAAGAGGACTCATATGTGAAGATGCTTTCCCAGAGGGCCAGGCAGCCTCACCATGAGAAGCTGGTAAAGAACTAAAGAACGAAGCAGCGCATGGCATCACATACTTGTAATCCCAGCTCTCAGGAGGCTGAGGCAGGAGGATTGTCACATGTTTAAGGCTAAACTGGACTACACAGTGGAGTTCAAGAACAGCCTGGACTACATAGCAAAATTCTACCTCCAAAAACCGAAAACAAAAGCCAAAGGAACCTGACGGGAGTAAAGGAATAACCTTGTGAATATCTATCCAGGAGAGGGACCAAAAAACCCCATGGCAGCTTTCTGTATGGCATGCTCAATGAGCAAGCTGGAAATGACTCGTTCAGTGAAGTGCTTGCCTGGCAAACACAAGCATCTGAGTTCAGTCCCCAGAACCTACATCAACAGCTGAGCTTGGTGGCTTACACTTGTAACAGGGGGATCCCTGGGAGTCACTAGACAGCTCGAGGACAAGGAGAGACCCTGCTTTAAAGAAAAAACAAAACCAGGGTGGACGGCACCTGAGGGATGACAGCCGAGGTTGTCTCTGACCTCTGCGTGTGCGAGCAAGCACATGTATCTCTGCACACCCACGTGTGCACACACACAGGCTGGCAAGAGTGGCTAGAACATAGTGATCAAGGGGAAATAGTACTAGACAAGCTCAAGATGCAGGAGAGAGGGCTGGAGAGATGTTTCAGCAGTTAAGAGCACTTCCTGTTCTGGCAGAAGACCTAAGTTTGGTCCCCAGTACCCACATCAGCCAGCTCACAACTGCCTGTAATTCCGGGGGATGTGACACCCTCATCTGGTCTACACAGGCACCTGTACACATGTGCACAGTGCCCCACACAGACATACACGCACACACACTATTAAAAAAATGAAGTAAACTTGTGAAGATGCAGGAAAGGAAAAGTGACAGAAGGCACAGTTTGGAAGACAGGACCTCCAGTCAGGAGGCCTGACACACAGTGATGATGACCTTGACTGTGATGACGGGAAAGGCAACCCTGCATTCTCTGAGTCCGATGCCTACTTCATAGACGGGTAGCCGAGGCTCGACAAGGCTTACATTGCCTGCATTCTGCAGAGTTGGGGTAGGACCACCAGCAGCGGGGACCCGAGCCCCGTCTTCCTCTAACACACCCAGTCCCATTCCATATAAACCAGGAGCACAAGTTTCAGCGTTCTTAATCCCATGGCCTCCCTTGAAAAACCTACTGAGAGTTGTTTCCACTTGTATAAAACTCCGTGACGTTCAAGGTTATGAACTGAAAATAAGTACTTTGTAAACACTGGGGTTCCCAGGTGTCAGGACTTAGGTTGGCAAATGAAGTGGACCAGGAGCAGCCAAGCCAGGATCACGGCAGAGAAACAAAACAGAAGGACGAGAGCGAGGGTGGCATTAGTTGAGACCCGCCTCACCAGCAATGGACACGCATGCAGTCTGACCACAGGTGCATTTTAAGCTACAACACTTTTCTCATTTCCTTGGGGTTGTCTGAGGTTTCTTGGCCAGGAGCTTCTGTCCCGTGGAGAAAGAGCAGGCCCAAAGCCCAGTTTCCCTAGAAGAGGGAACACAGTAGCTGACTTCTCACTTCCTTGTATGGGGCAGGACACTGACAACAGGGGACATTTCACAGCCAGCCAGTGCCAGTCCTGAGCCTCAGAAATCTGAGAGAGCCTAGACTTGGGCTCAGGCTGTGACTAAGGGTGGAGAGGGGGTTCCGTACAGGGAAGAGGGTCTTGGCTACACCTGCAGCTGAGAGAGCAGATCTGAGGCCAAGCTGACTGAATAACCAGGTACATGTGGCCCCAAGGACCCATTTCACCTGCAAGATGCCCAAAGGCATCATAACTAGACCTCCAGTGGTATTGAGTATAGAGAGAAGAAGGCTCCTATAACTGTCCCTGAATGGCCCAGCACAGCGGAAATGATAGGGGCTGAGGCTGAAGAAGTCCCTGTGTCCAGTTCAAAATGATCTGCCAGCCCCCTTCCTTCTTCCCTTCCCATAGGGACTGTCAGAATAATCTGGTGAAGGTAAAGAAAAGGAGAGAAAGATGTAAAGGACATGATTCCCACCTTACCCCAGCTTTTCTAACCTGCCTCTTTCCTCCATCTTACTCGTTTATTTTGTTTTGTTGAGACAGGGTCTCATGTATCCCAAGTTGGCCTTGAACTCTTGGTCCTCCTGCCTCCACTTCCCAAGTGCTGGGGCCACAGTGTGCGCCACTACCTGACCTGTGTCTTCTCATCAAGAACACTGTCCTACCCACCCCACCATCACGACCAAGTGGGGCTAACAATGCTGATACTTATAACAGCCATTTGTTAACTTGCTCACAATGTGTCCATCACCCAGGGCAGGGCTAGTCACATACTAAGCACTCAATGAAAACCTTTTGGATATTGATTTCACCATTCAAATGTGCTCCATAATAGTAATGATAGTGCTGGGCCTTGCTCACACACACACACTTAGTCTTTCCAGGGACCTGACTGTAAGAAGCATTATGTCCCCTAGCTTACTCATGTAGACACTGAGACACAAAGACACAGCCTTAGGGTAGGACAATAATAAAGAAGGGAGATGTTTGAACTCAGGTCTGAGTGTATTTGAGATCCATGTTTTTGTTTCTGTTTTTGCTTCCCAAAGCAGTTATTTTGTGGATAACAAAAGTATCTGCTATGCATGCTGAATTATCCATGTCATCACTGTGGGAGGGCTGATGATGAAGGTGACTTTGGCTACAAGAAGAAGCTGCCTGTTGGTGAGCAGGAACCCCAAGAGGCTATGAACCCCCTTTCCTATCACTGGATGCACCCCAAGAGAGACTGTGCCCCCATTCATCAGGTAAATCAGGGACTGAGCTGCGGTTCCTAGATGGAGACAGGACAGCATATTGAATCCCCAGGGGATGCATGAGACGATGAGTTCCCAGGCTTCATGGAGATATTTGATTGTCTAGGTTGAGCCGGGAATCCAGAAAAACATGGAATCAAGGACCAGTAAAAGTGGGGCATCCTCCTCACCTAAGACTACTGGACTCTAGGAGCCTTGGGAACCACCGGGCCCACAGAACACAGGGCTCACCTTTACTATGTGCAGTCTGCTTAGCAACAGAGAAGAGTGAGTCTGTACAGGACTGTATCCAGCATGATCACTGGTCCACCAGCTCCTTCTCCCAGGCTGCTTCCTCCCGGGCTCCTCCAGGAAGCAACCCCTGCTTCCCAGAGCTGGGAAGTCTCTCATTGAGCTTCCACACCCCCCCCCCCAAAATCTCATCCATGGACCACTGTGTCTACATCTATCTGCCTCCTGCCTCAGAAGACTAAGACAGGGCTATTATCACAAGCCTGAGCGCCCAGCCCAGAGGGTGTGGCCCTGGGTAGGTGCTCAGGAACTACTCACCAACAGGGCCTGCTCTGCTCCACGCAGGACAGACAGGAGGCGGTAAGGAACGCAGCCACTGCAGGGGGGAAGTAATCCAGGTCACCAGGTTGGGAGGAGACAACCTACAAATGCTTCTTGCCACTGTGTAGAAGAGGCTGGGGCTATTTATAGCTCCCAAGCCTTCTGCTTCTGCATAGAAATGCAGGGCCAGGCACAGAATAAAATCCTGGGGAGGGCTGTCAGTTTAAATTTTATTTACTGATTGGTTTTACAAGAAAAAGACTGGAAAAGCAGGGATAGATACGCACCATGGCCCATCAGGCTGAGCGGCTTGCCCTGTGCTGTCCCCGTGCGGCCTGGACAAGCCGTGACCAACAGCCCGCAGCATTCAGTTCTAGACCTGATCCTAGAAATCCGACTGAGACCTGCCTGTGAAGGTCCTTTTGAGGTGATTTTTGAATGGTGGTGGCTTCGGCTTACAAAACAGCGTCATAGTATAACTCTGCTTTGGTTTAAACAAGTCTTCCTGAGGACGTGCACGCGTCCACTCTCTGTCTCTATTCTGAAAACAGCTCCAGTACATTCTGCTTTCTTCTACTTTTGGACTAAAATATTAGAATTTCCCCCCTTTGTAGTGTGTGTGTGTGTGTGTGTGTGTGTGTGTGTGTGTGTGTGTGTAGACTTGAGGTCAATCTCAAGAGTTATTCCTCAAGAGCTGCCTACCTTGTGTTTTCAGACAGGGTCTCTCAATGGAACTCACTAAGCAGGCTGGGGTGGCTGGTCATGAAGCTGGTCAGGAGTCTGCATGTTTCTACTTCCTCTGTACTAGGATAACACGCATGTGCCTCCATGCCTGGCTTCTCCCCGGCCCCCCAACATGGATTCTAGAGCTAAAATTGATCAGCTCTGGAGTTGTTTTTCTTTTCTTTTTATCTGCTTTTTCTGTGTTTTCCTCAAGTTTCCACTATGACCACACCCTGCAGTGCCTGAGCATTCAAAAGCCAGGGGAATTCAGTGCAGGTGTCTATCGGCTGTGTGTGCAGCCCCGGATACTGGGAACACCAGAAACCACGAGAAAACACACGTGAATCTTCAGCACAGCACCTGATAGTGCAGCATGTATGCAGGAAATGCCAGTGGGAATGGTACATGTGTTTATAACTCGTGTTAAAGTTAAAACGTGGAGCTGGGAGCTGGGCGGTGGTGGTGCACACCAGCTCTCAGGAGGGAAAGGCAGGAGGATCTCTGTGAGTTCGAGGCCAGCCTGGTCTACAGATCGAATTCCAGAACGGGCTCCAGAGAGAAACCCCATCTTGAAAAAACAAAACAAAACAACAACGACAATGTGGAGCTGGAGCGATAACTCAGCCAGTAAAGTAACTCATGTAGAAACCAGATGTAGCGGTGCACACTTGTAACCTCAGTGCTGGGGAAGTGGACCCAGATGATTCATGGAGCTTCCTGGCAAACCCATCAAGTCAAATCAGTGAGTGCTAGGTTCAATGAGAGACCCTTCCTCAAACAAGAAGTTTGGGGAACAATTGAAGAAGACATCTGACATCAACTCTAACCTCTATGTTCAGAAACAGGGTGCAACACCCCTACACACACACACACACACACACACACACACGCATGCATGCATTTACTCACACACATGCAAAAGTTAAAATGATAAATGGCAAATCCGCTTTTCTTGGGAATGAAAGGTATCCTGTACTAGAACAAGATCATAGGCGGGGATGCTCAGAGTCAAGGTCTAACCCAACCTGTCAGAGGAGTATGAATGATTGGCTCTTCCCCTCTCCATCCCCGTTCTCTGAATTTCACAAGGATGGTGAAGGGGGAGGTTAAGTCCCACCCATCTCATCAGACCAATAAGATCTGAAAATTACGATGTAATTCTGGTCTCCAAGAAGGGTGTTACTGAGCAAAGCTCTGGGGCCTTTTCCAACCCAGCCATGCTACCCTCTTTCCCTGTATCTACTTTCTACTGTTCCTACTTTGCTCCCAGGAGACATAAATAATATATCTGCTTTGTTCTCAGAAAGCCCATCCTGTGCCCAGACCTTGCAGCTAGTAAGCACCTTGAACCACAGTGGCTCTCAGCATCCTGCACTCAATGGAGCACTGCCCTCCCCTGGAACGTGTTACCTTTTGCCTGTTGTCTTTGCTCTGGGGAGTAGAAGGTCCTGGATCCATAGCAACCCCTTCAGGATACAGCACACAGGAACAAGTGACTGTGTCTGCTGGCTGCATCAATGAAAGGTGGCCTGGCATGACAACCTGAGTGTGATTCCTGGAACCCACGAGGCAGAAGGAGAGAACCAACTCCTGTAAGCTGTCCTCTGACTTCCATGTGCACAAGTGCCGTGCCCTTCTCCTATACACAAGATCAATGGATCAATGTAGAAAACAAAAACTTTTTTAAATGATGAAGGGCAGTGTAGGACAGAGGTCAGACTAGCGGATTCAAAGAAAGACCAGGCAGATGGGAATCTGAAATTACTACTGAACAATCCTGAACCAAATTCAAGGCTGTCTTTTTTGTGCCTTGGCTTCTCCATCTGTACAATGGCTGTGACACTGTATTCTCCCTCCAGTCTGGTGCCTCGATAGGATAATGGAGGTAAAGTGCTCGGAATAGCTGGCAGACACAAGCATACACTCCTGTTTGGACAAGAATGCCTTCAACATGGAGAACAGCTCAGGAGTCCAGAACGTCAGCACTTTCCCTTTGGGTCCTGATGGCGGCTCCTCCATGGGTCTGGTCTAGAGGAAGCTGTGAACTCTCAGACAGGCTGTGCCCTGAACAAAGGTGTCTAGGTGAGGGTGGCGACGGCAGAGGGGCAGGATTACTGGTCACTGAGTGTGTGCTGCAGATACAGGACCTAGGGGTCTTTCCCCAACTCACCCTCCTAGAGGAGGAATCTCAGGGTGTGAGAAGATACACCTTTTCCTGAAGGGCACAAAAGTGCCATCTAAGCCAGACTCCTGCTCCTGAGCCCATGATGTGGACCACAAGAGTGGAAGAGTCCAGCAGACTGTCTCACTCGTAGTTCAAAGGATGATGTAAAGGCCCCTAATATGTAGGGCTCTGGCAGGGATCCAAACGAGGCTCTCATACTTATTCTAAATATTTAAAAGTTATAAATCAGGGCTACTAAATAAAATATGTCCCCTCCTTCTATTCTGAGAAATATGTCTTCATAATGACCTTGAAGGCAGGGGCAGGTTCAAATTTAGACTCCGCAGAGTCCCGAGGCTGATCGTGAAGTGAGGAGGGTGCTGGATTTCAGCCACAGCCCACCCCTGCTCTCCATTTCCAGCCCCCACTGCACACCTGCATGCTGTCTTCACCTACACAAGGAGCACCTTCAAGGTCACTGGTGTGGTCATCGGTGGTGGAGTCCCCTCTCAGTTGGGATGAACACAGGGAAGGAATCTGGATAGACCCACTGGCTCATGGCTGTGTGAGCAGGGCATTCTGGGGTCCCTAGACCTGGAGCTTGGCCTAGCATGAAAAGGCCAGGTGGGTGAGCATATCCCCTTTCAGGCTCCTCATACCCATGAGCTAGGGCTTGGCTGGAGGAGGGTCACACAGAGCAACCAGGAAGTCTGGCCACCCCACCCACATCAGGTGAAGAACTGGGACCAAGGAGGCGACGAACCTCGGCCACCAGCAGCCACCTGCAGGTCATGGGAACAGTGGCTGATCCTTTTGAGACCGTGACTCAGTTTTTACCAGGCTCTTTCACAAATCTAGACATTTGACAACTCTGGGGGGGGGGAGGGGAGGCAAGGCAGGCCTGAAGGTTTTCTCACTCTCTTCCCCCACAAAGCCCAGACTTGGGAGTTCAAATTCTAAGGCAGACTTGAGCATCCACAGGTCTGGCCTGATTCTGAGTCCTTCTTGGGACTGGAGACATACAGCTGGGGTCAACCCCTCTGGCCTCAACCTTTAACTAAAGAATAGTTTTCCTTTTTTATTATTATTTTAATTTTTTAAAAAAGACTTTGACAGTCACCTCTGGAGAGAAATTATGGGTTTCAAGAGCTCTTGACAAAGAACCCCATTCCAGAAATGTAAAGCCGGCATTTCAAATTTGGTTCTTATTCACTGCTGGAAAGTATTAGCACGAAGATTACAAATTTAATAATGTAACACGGCAGGAACTGGCCCGGCCTCGGCTCTGGGAGAGTAATTTGTTTCTGCCTTCCAGCCGGTACATCCCTGCCTCCGAGCATCACCAGACCAGCCTGGTGACACACTCGTGCCTTCTCTCCGGTGCCCTGGCCCACGCAGCAGCCTGGACAACGGCCCATCACGGGCCTGGCCGAGGGCCCACACATGTGAGAAGAATCACTATGTGCAAAGGGGACCAATCCTGACCTCCGTCTCCATTCCTCCCCATGACGCCAAAGAAGTCTTTGAAGATTTGCAAAACCCATGTCTAAGTGTCACATCCCATGCCTGCTAAAAAGTCAACAAGGGCTCCAACTGCCCTTAAGTTCAGGCGTAAGAGATAACAATGAAGTATGAGCCAATGTGCTACCCCATCAGTCACATAGTCCTTTCTCTGGGCTTTCAAAAGACCGAGTCCATTTCCAACTTCAGGGCCCTTGACAGCTGCAGACAATGACAAGTTAACATTTCCTGAGCACTGTTTCAGGCACTGGGTGAAGGCTCCTCTCTCCTGACCTGTGAGATGGCATTAAAGTCAAGAAGCTAAGCTCAGACTCCAGAGCCAGGCAGTTGGACAGGAATCCTGCCTCTGACCCCTGCTGTGGTCTTGGGTGGCCTCTGTTGCCACTCTGGGTCTTAGACTTCACATCTGTAAAGCAAGGAGCATCATGATTTCTCCGTAGGACAGCCTCGGGGCTTCAATGAGTGAGTGAGGTGATGGGCACCGTGTGAGTAGGGCTAGTTAGTATTTCCCTCCTTCTACAGCAAGAAAGAGAATCTCCTCTGAGTTGCAAATAACCTAGTTAAGGATGCCGATTACCAGTGGGAGCCTGACTGGGGCTCCTGACTCTGAAGCCCTCAGTTTTTAGCATGCCCCATCTTATTGGGGAATCCCTGGAAGACATGGACTAGAGAGCAGAATCTACCCATACCTCTATCATGGACAGACCTAAGGTTACTATTTCTATGTGTGTGTATGCCTGAGAAAGACAGAGGGACAGAGAGAGAGAGGAATGGGAAGAACAATCACCCAAACTGTGAGAATCCAGGACTTCACCTGTGTCCCCACAGCTGCCTATCGGAGCTTAGTAGAGAGGCCTCTTGTCCACTCTAACCCTCTGCTGCGTGTACAAGGTCAACTGTACTCACCCCCCAGGTCTCAGCTTAGCTGTCCCCTCTGTCTTCCCCAGGGTCAGCTCCCTTGCCATGGCCTTTTTTTGGTATGTTGCCTCATAACGCAGGAGTGACGGAACCATCTGTCGTGTCTTTGGGCTGTCCAATATCAACCGCTCCCTGCTCCCCTGCCCCAGACCAACAACTCCATGAAGACAATGAGAGGGAGTTTGTCTGGGGTCCCCAGAACAGGGTCTGGCAACAGCAACCACTAGAGAAAGAAAGACAGGAATGAGGTGCTGGGAAGGGAGGAAGAGGCTTGGGAGCCAGAACTGCCTGTCCTAAACCAGTGCCCCGGGTGGGACACAGGATCACACAAGTCCCTGGAGAAGGGAAAAGCAAAGGACCATGGGAACTTGCAGTACATGTGGAGGGATCAGCAGTGCTTCCCAGAGCGGGAGAGGCACCCCAGAGAGGACAGCCCAGCAGAGGCACAGAAGTGAAAAGCTAGAACGGGATCATCAGCTGGGGCTGGGGACACAACTCACTTAACATGTGTGAGGTCCTGGGTTCCGTCCAGAGTGTGGAAAAACAAAACAGCATCAGGTGTAGAGAAGCCATTTTGAGCCAAGGAGCATCAAATACTTGCTAAAGACAGAAATATGAAGTAATAAACCCCTGCCCTGAACTTGCTGTCCTGTTCCTCCTTCAGCCTTCTCTCCAACACTGCCTTCTAGTGGTCAAGCAAACCACACCCCTAGCTACAGTGAGCTGTGGCCAATCCCTTGATTCACACCCCTGTCCTGACTTCTCTTACCGGCACCTACATTTCTTTGCCTGAGGGTGACGCCCCAGTCTGCTGGAAATGATGGCTATGATACACTCTCAGTGCCCCCCAATCTGCTGGAAATGATGACCACGATCCACTCTTGGCACCCACCCCAGCTCCCATTACTAAGGGAGCTGAAGCATAAACAGCCCAGCTCCTTTGTTCTGGGTAGACAATTCAAGTCAGCCTTCTACT
Source organism: Peromyscus californicus insignis (assembly GCF_007827085.1). Taxonomy (NCBI): domain Eukaryota; kingdom Metazoa; phylum Chordata; class Mammalia; order Rodentia; family Cricetidae; genus Peromyscus; species Peromyscus californicus. Next base: position 138,563,799 of record NW_026294595.1, read on the forward strand.
CTAGGGGTTCTCAAGCTATAACCCTTAGACTAAGTTCGCCTGTCAATAAAGTTTTATTAGGACCCAGTCTCTGTTCATTTACATACAGTCTGTGTGGTTGAAAAGTTGCAAGAGAGATCCAGGACCTGAAAAGACCAAAATATCTTCTGCCTGGCCTCTCACAGAGTAGCCCTGTACTATGGAGTCTCCTCAGAGTCTCCAGCAAGTCTAACCTCCAGTCTCCCTCACTCAGAGGTCACCAGCCTAAAGATGTCCTGGCTTCTTCCCTGCCTCACTTCCTCAGTTCCCTCCTGGGCATCACAGACCACTTCTGTAAACTGTATGAACAATACACAATCACTATTTGACTTTCAACTCAGAAAAAAATAGCAGCTCCATGAGGCTTCTCTGCTGCTTAAACTTGAATCCTCATCTTCAGAGTCTACATCTGAGGAAACCTAAACGTGGACAGTGGACATCAGGGCAAATGTTGTTGTGCCCCTTCTGCAGAGGACCCCTAAACTGAGACTATTCCCTATGCATACATTGCTTCTTCCGCAAGCATGGGGACCATCGCTGCTTCTCAGCTTCTCCACCAGTGACCAGCCAGAGAGCGCCCTGCAGAGTTCTGGGTTCACACAGCATCTTGAACTCACAGGTTAGCTGCTGTGTTATAACCACACACTTGCTCAGCCAATGAGGAAACCAGGGTTCAAGAGGAGAATGACATGCCCCCAGGGTCATCCAACCAGCAAACTGGCAGAAATGAGATCTCAAATCCAGGTCGCCCCATGACAAATCAGTGTTCCTGGGAGCTGTCACATCCCCTCAGGCAGCCTGCCCACTTCTCCAATTCAGGCCAGAGTTCCATGAGATTCTATGAGATCAAGCAGATTGAAATCCTTTTTCAGCATGGAGTACTCTGTGCCTGGAAGATGCAAAGTGGAAGTCATCACGGATGCCCTTCAAGGTGGCACTGGGAAAGAAGCCTTGAGAAGCATCAGATGCACATACATGTTCTAGAAGAACTAGAAATGCGACTCAGAATGCAGAAGAGACCACTGGGCTGGGTTCAGGCTTAGGCTCTAGCTCTCATGGGATGAAGGGCCCTGGCCAAGACAGGGGTCAAGCCAGAGACTCATTTCATAAATAGGCCTCTTGAGATAATCAGGCCCGCCTCACAGAACTATGGACAAGTGACATGCCATTGCCTAGGCATGGGCCAGGACACAGCTGGGCTCACCTGCTTCCCCCAGTTAGAGGATCCCTGATGTCTGGGCCCCATCAGTGCCCTGGATATACCCTTTTACCAAGCATCACCCTCACCACCCCCCAAGTAGCTCTCCTGTCTTTAAAGCCCCACCTTTGGCTGGTGGGAGCTGCCTGGCCCTGGAAGGTATGTCTGCTCCCCAGCTGGGGGGCTATTGACATAGGAGTTCAGAAAGCTGGTTTACGATGCTACCACCCTTGGCACAAGCAGCTGAATACCGTGTGGTTCCTGTGTTCCTTGCCCATCCCATATCCGTCTCTGTCATTCCTACTAGTCGTCAGCCAAGCCCAAAGCTCAGGCTAACTCGTAAAGCAGGAGGGAGAGTTTGCACCGCCTCCATATGCTTTCCACCTGAAACAACCAAAGGATCCTAGGTGCCCTCTGTGTGCTAAACCCTCCCTTGCAAGAGACTCCCAGTTCACTGCCCAGTTTGAAGGTCCCTCCTCTCCAACACTGATACCCACCAGAAGTTACAGCTTCCTGGAGCAGGGGGCTTGAGGGTAGCCTAGCCTAGGCTGGAGAGGCCCCAGAGACTCCTAGTCCAGCATGGTGTTGGGCCCAGGCACATGAAAGATGTTTCTCGAGACCTGTTCTGAGGCACTAATTAATTTCCACGGCAGGTCCCATTCAGTGACACATCCTCCCACTCGGTCCCAGGGTGACTGCAAGTGGCATTTTCCGGGGACACTGAGTGCTGAAAATGTATGGTACAGACTTGAAGCCTCAGGTGGCAGCAGGGTCCATCCATCATGGCACATGGCACATCTGGGGTCAGGGAAGGCTGAGTCATGAGTATGGGAACACTGGCAGTGTTTCTGGCTTTCCTAGCCACCTGCTGTGGGGCTGTGGACAAATGAAGATGCCTCTCTGGTCCTCATCCAAGAGAGCCTGAGTCAATCCCAGGGTTTAAAAACCCTATAAAATCTAAGCCTTAGCACGCCTCATTTTCAGTGTGCACCAGGCTCTCCATAAAGCACTTGACAAATACTGACTCATTTAAGCCTCGTGGCACCTTTGCGGTGAGAAGGATCTCTGATAAACCCATTTTACAGATGGCTCAGAGTGGTTACATAACTCCACCATGGTCACTCAGTCAACACATAGAAGGGCCAGGACTCAGAACCACACCTTCTGCCCTTACCTCTGTTCTTCCAGCTACCCAGGATTATCCGGCTCCTATCCAGCCTTCACAGTGCCTGGCTCAGATACAGACACCACCGTAGGCACTTGACTCAATTTGGTAACAGGAAAGTAAGGAGATACTGAAGCCTTAAAGAAGCTGGGTGTGGTGGTGCACGCCTTTGGGAGGCAGAGGCAGGTAAATCTCTGAGTTTGAGGCCAGTCTGGTCTGCAGAGTGAGTTCCAGAACGACCAGGGCTATATTAGGAAACCCTGTCTCAGAATAAAGGAAAAAAAGACTGCCGTGGTGGCTGTGGGAGTGGGCCTGCCGGAGGTGGGCGGACAGTTTCTCTGAGGGCCTTTGGTGCTATTCCGCTTGTTCCAACACAGATGTTTTCATCCACAACAGTAACGGGCCTGGCTGTGAAGTCTGGTACCAGTGCACACATACGGAAGGGAGCAGGAAGATGCGGTGATGGGGTGCCCAGCACACTTCTCACCGGACCTTTCATACATTTAATTTCAGAATCTACATACACTAATGTCCAAAATCCTTATATGTTTTTAAAATTGTTTGTTTGGTTTTGGTTTTTGAAACAGGGTCTTTCTTTGTAGCCCTGACTGTCCTGGATCTCATTCTGTAGACTAGGTTCAGAGATCTGCCTGCCTCTGCCTCCCGAGAGCTTATTTTTAAAATTATTTGATGATCCATCCACCAAAGATCAGCTAATGAGAAACTCTGAAGGAAGAAACTTGGGAAATAAATGGGGCGTGAGGTCCTTTATAGGAGGTTCCGCTAGTGCAGAAATAAAGGCCAACAGGCTCTCGTTTGGAAGATGGGGTCCTGGGTCCTGGGGGCACCTGGGGAGAGGGCTCAGTGCACTGATTGCTGTGTAAAGACCCCAAAACACCCATAAAAATCATGGGTAATAAAAATCCCTTGTACTCCCCAGTACAGGGGAGTCCTTGAGGCTCACTGTCTGGACAGCCTAGCCTAACTGGAAAGCTGCAGGCCAATGAGAGACACTAACTTAAAAGGAAAAAAATGCGCCGGGCCACCTTTAATCCCAGCACTCGGGAGGCAGAGGCAGGTGGATCTTTGTGAGTTCGAGGCCAGCCTGGTCTACAGAGCAAGATCCAGGAAAAGGTGCAAAGCTACACAGAGAAACCCTGTCTCAAAAAACCAAAAAAAAAAAAAAAAAAAAAAAAAAAAAAAAAAAAAAAAAGGAAAAAAAATGCAAGATGGAAGGTTCCTGAAGAACAGCACCTGAGGTTATCCTCTAACTTCCAGAACACATATGCATACACACACACACACACACACACACACACACACACACACACACACACACACGCAACCAGATGTGACCAGAGGAGATACAAGATTCATGACTGTTCAGACCCCTAAGGTAGCCTCTCAGGCTCCATGGGTGCACAGTGAACCATCATCCAGACAGACCCAGGCACTGGGTCACCCTAGCCTATGGCATGCTCCCACCCTCCCACCTTTCAACCAGCCATGCATGCATGTCGCCTCCTTCCAGAAAGTCTACAATGACTGGAAAGTCAGCAGCTCCTGTTTCTCCACATGTGGTACAGACAGCCTCAGATCTTCCCAGGATCTCGATTTTGTGCAGCATTTTGTAACACACAAGGATGAAGCCCAGACCAGTTACCTACAGTGGACTCATGGCTAGCATGCTGCAGCGATGTAGACCCAGGTCACTGCTACCCCAAGCCACCCCTCCAAGAGAGCGCTCCATCTGCTTAGGTCACACTTCACCAGTAAACTAGCTCTAGGTGCCTCTTCTTCCTATTTTGAGTTTTATTTGGGCCAGACAAGAAATTTATTACTTCACAAGGTCCACCTCCTGCTAAACCTTCCCTAGAAACTGGCCATCTTGTCTCAGAGGCATCTCAATAAACTGACTCAGCCAGCCCCTTGGCAGCACTTCCCAGCAGTAAGCTTCTACATCCATGATCAGTTTGACTTACTTCTTCCCAGTCAACGCTGTCCTCAAATGAACCGTGCGGATGCACACATGGCCCTGCTTACTTTTCATCAGAGCAAGAGAGGGCAGTGTCCTGTTCCATCTGGTAAAAGGCGCTAGACCTAGGCCCTCTGAGATCCCAGGGCTATCTGTGTCCAGCCCTCGGCTTGTTACATCTTCTAAGACACATTGCTGCATTCATCTCTGGTTCACGTGGCTTCCCAGAGGATCCAGGGAGCTCACTGTGAGTCTCACAAAGCTGAGGTTCTTCTGGATGAGACCATGAAGAAACAAGAGGGCCTGCAGGCAATAGCCAACGCTGAGACAGGGGAGGCACATGCCAAGGCCCTTCATCTGAGCTGGGGAGATGCTCGGTTGGTAAAGTCCTTGTCACAAAAGCATGAGAATCTGAGTTTGCACCCCAGAACCTACATTAAAAAGCCACACATGGCAGACATGTTTGTAATCCGAGGGCTGGGAAAGTGGACACAGGCAGATTCCTGGGGTCCAAGGGCCAGCCAACCTAGCATATTGGTAAGTTCCAAGCCACTGAAAGACCCTGACTCAAAAAACAAGATAGATAGTACCTGAGGAATACTGACCTCTGGCCTCTACACATTCATACACATGTACACATGCAGCGTCTCAAAGACACACATACACAAAACACAGAGAAGGAGACAGACAGGCAGACAGACAGACAGAGGCAGAGACCCAAGACAGAGAGACAGAGAGGGAAACAGAGAGAAGGTGTAAAGCAAGGCTCTCAAGGACTATCCCAGACTGAACAAGAAACCCTGGATCGGGGCAATGTCTACAGTCTGCCTGTGAACAGACCTAGGTAATCCTGAGGCTCATTGTTCAAACTGATGGGACAACCATAGCAGTCACCACTGGCTAAAAACTGCTGCGGACTGGGCATCGGACATGCAATCACAGAGGCCACAACCCTACGTGTCCAGCTCTGGAGATGTGCATTATATAATTCATCCCTCACAGCCATCTTTGAGGTGTTGTCTATGAGCATGGCCCATCTTACAGAGGAGGAAATGAAGTGCAGAGAGGCACAAAGACTTGCCCCGGGGTCCCCCAGGACCACGAGAGTCAAACCTGAGGTCTGCAGAGCCCAAGCTTCACTCTCTCTTCCCCACCCTGGAAGCCCCCAGGGTCCCTGTCAGCCTGAGAAGCGATGGAGCTGGGTCCAGGGAGGAAGAGGAAGAGGAAGAGCAGGGTGAGCAGTAGGAGGCCTGCCCGACTCCACAGTACCTCCCAACTTCAGCACCGAAGAAGCCATGCTGTGCACTCAAAGTCATAGCTTCCTGCACCCAAAGATATGAGAAGTTCTTGGTCCTGTGCTGTCTCTACTCACATGGGGGCCTTTTCTTTCCCGACTCTGGACCTCAGTTCCCCTACCAGATGCCCCTGATCATTCCCTAGCAGGCTGTGATGATCCGACTCCTAAGCAGACTCTCCCTACTTCTGTCTACTTTCTGTTCCCTAAGTCTCACTGACCTCAGGCCCTTTGCCCTGGAACACCTACCTGGAAAAGCCAGGCTCCTTGTTACTTAGTCCTCAACTCGGCTGCCACTGCCTCAGCTTTCCCTGACTACTTGATGTTATCTCATCCCACATCAGTTAACACAATCTGAAAATGTGTATTCTTAGTTGATTATATAGTTATTGTCTATATGCTTGCTTCAGGCCAGGGCATAGCTCCATGAGAGCAGAAACCATGTCTGACTCGCTCCCCAACACATCTCTAGCACCTAGAATGTAGTTTGGTACTGAATAACTCAATGAATAAATGCCGGAAAAGCTCAGCAGCCAAAATTCTGGACCATGAACATCTGACCTCGGCAAGCCATTCTGCCCTTCTGAGCCTCAGTTTCCTTCCCTGCCTAATGAGGAGAATGGACTATCCACTACTTTCCAACGGTCCTTCCAGGACAGCCTGTCTTAGAAAGCCAGTCCTGGAACCCACCCAGTTTGGTCCATCCAAAGCAGGCAGCTAGCCAGGGTCCCAGCAGTGCCTACCCTGTCCCCACCTCTACCCATGTCCCTGCCCAGCCACCCAGGCCTCTCACTCCCCACCGCAGAAACTGTTAATGAAGTGCGCACTGCTCAATGCAGTTACAATTACGGGGGCTAAGAATAAGGCACTGACATCAGTTTCCAAGTGAATCAGAAGGGGAGGGGGGAGGAAGGAGGAGGGGAGTGGTGCTCCAGGGCTGTCAAGTAGAAATAGCACAGCGTTAAATATAATCTAGTCCTGGCCTACATCGTTCTGCAGAGGCAGGTGATGGCTGGGCCCTCAGGGCCAGGACAGACAACTGGATCCTTCAAGGAGGTCATGCAGTCAGAGCTGCTGCTGGCCAGCTGAAGGGGACCACCCAGGAATGGTGGTCTGTAGCTGGCTGCCAGTCCCTGGGGTGCTTATATAAGCCAAACAGGCCCCAGTCTTAGTCATTTGCTATTGTGACAGCCCCTTCCCACAAGGGAACTCATCTTCAGAGCTGGAAGGTAGCCTCCAGGCAAGTACAGCTGGGCTGAGATCACCACCCATCGATGGCTCCAGCGGACTAGGATTCTGCATCTGTAAAATGGGCGTATCTGAAGCCGCAGCCAGCACCGCCATTGATACAGAAATCCATGAGATCATGGAAGGCAGTGGACACCACCAAGGAAGCCCTTCAGTCATTTTATTTATTTTTTTTACCACCCTGAGAGATGCTCTAACCAAGATCATTATCCCTCCCCCAACCCTGAATTAGGAAGATAAAGATTGCTTGAGGTTGCAGGCCGTGGAGTCAAATTCAAGCTCTAGGATCTTTTCACAAAAAGACAGTGAACGGCGCAGACCTTGAGACCGGAAGGGGTTCTTTCCTGACAGTTTTTAAAAGGTATGCTGGCGATGGCTATTGGGTAGAAGAACTGCTAGAGACAGAAGAGCAACTGGGTGGGGTGGGGTGGGGGTGCTGCCTTCCAGTTCCACTTTCTTCCACAGTCCAACTGCCCCCAACTCAGTCTCCAGCCTGAGCACTGGAGAGTGGCAAGGAGAGAGATGGGCCTCATCCCCCAAAGGGAACCAAGGCAGATGGATCTTTCCTTCCCCTTCCCCTAGTAGAGTGTGTGTGTGTGTGTGTGTGTGTGTGTGTGTGTGTGTGTGTGTGTGTGTGTAAGGGGGTGTAACTGCAAACCAAGGAAGTTGGAGCTGGATGAGGAGGAAGGTGAAATACCCAAGGAAGAGACTGAAGAAAAGAGCTCTGGGGGTCAGAGAAAACCCGAGCAGCAGTCTAAGGTGTGTACAAGGCTGTGTGCGTGTACAAGGCTGTGTGCGTGTGTCTGTCTGTGTGTGTGTCTGTGTGTGTGTGTGTGTGTATTGCACCTGGCTTTCCTGAGATGATTCCTTCAGGATAATTTGATTCGAGTGTCTGGATCTACATGCTCACCTTACTGCTCATCACCTTGAACTGTAGAGGCACTTGGCTTGAGTTTTCCAAATCTAGAAGAATTCTGCCCAGCTCCCAATTTTACAGGAGATGACAAAGCGGGGTGTGGTGATGCAGACCCGTAACCCAAGTGCTCAGGAAGCTGAGGCAGGAGGACCACGTGTTTGAGGAAAGCCTGGGCTACACAGTGAATGGTTAGACCCTTTCTCAAAAACAATCAAGGAGATTACAGTTCCAGGTGGTAAACTGGGGGTGTGGGTAATAGACGGCAGAAAAGAAAAGGGACACAGAATGTGGCATCGCCCGGGGTGAGGGAGGGAGAGGAGGCTCCAGAGCCTAGACACATGCTTTAAGGCGCCCCCCTCATGAAGATACAATATACTAGAGCTCCCTGAATCATGCACACAGCCCAGCCCCCCTTCTGGAGCTGAAAGACTCACTCTGTTCCCACCATTTCTAGGGGAAGGAGCAGGGGCAGCAGGACATTTTGTTTCCCAGATGAAGCTTGGGTCAAATTTCAAGGACAAAAGTTAGCACTTGGCCTGGGAAAGAAAACTCCGCCAAATCCTGTAAATTTGGGAGGGAGGGTGAGATTTCAATGTGGTCATTCCAGGTGCCTGGGGGTGCTGGCAGGAACTGGAACCCTGATTCCCGCTGCCAAGATCTGTCTGGCAGGAAATGGGTAGCTTCACAGCCTCCAAGTAACTCAAACAACCACCTCCATTTCCCCTCTGTTCAAAACCGGGGGTGGGGATGAGGGCTGTGGTAATAGTTTGTGGGTCCCACCCACCACATGCTCCCCTCAAAAAGATTTGGTCTGAGCGGAAGAGGGAGGTGCCATGAAGGGCTTTCCAGCCCAGAGATGTGGCCTTAACTGCTAGGAGAGGGACTGGTAGCCGGCTGGTGTTGCCATGGTAACTTCCTCCCTGAGCTGGATCGAAGCATCCATCCTATGGGCAAATCAGAGCTGGCTCCTCCAGCTTCTCCGCCCTTCTCCTGGGCGGGCGGGGGAGAACTAGACACCAAATTATTTGGTCAGGCTCAGGAACACTAGCCTCAGGTCCAGACCCTGATGTAACAACTTCTTTTGGTATCTACTACAAAGGGGATATACCCCAGATCCCCAACTATACCCTAAGGGACCGGCTTGTGGATGTGCTACAAATAAACTCATTAGAAAGAGGAGGGAAACGGTAAGCCAGAATGCTTTTCACTTTCATTTGGCTCGCAAGCCCCCTGAAATACCCACCTTTTAGGCACTTCAAAAAAAGCTGGCCCAGTAGTTTTACCTTCGTAAACTACAATGCAATAAAATTAATCTGTTAAAATTATGACGGCTAAAATTTTGAAAATCAGGATTTTCTTTGCCCAAATGCACAGAGGTCTTCTTTATGACCATGCTCAGAGACAACTCTTCACTTGTTAATGAGACAGACCAGAGCTAACAGGTATTGAAACCCACTTCATGCCAGGTACCACTGCATAGCAAGCAGCATAATTAAAAGCAAGCATGCTTGAATCAGTTCTCCCAGATTTAAACCCAAACTCCCTCACTTCCTGGCTAAATGACCTTGAATGAATTACTCTGCCTAGACCTCAGTTTTCTTATATGAAAATGGGGATGTTATACAGGATATTAATTTTATGGGGATGTTATGAGGAAAGATTAAAATAATGCATCTTAAATGCCTAGAAAGATATGTAGCACATGGTAATAATTTTTAAAACATTGACCCAAAGGAGTCTACTGGGAGCACTATTATTTTCTTCCTTGTGTAGGTGAGGAGAACAGGGTCACATGTCTAGCTCCTTCCGACCCTAGCTGCAAACCCATGGCCAGTAAGGCTGGGCAACAAAGTCATGGATAGAAATACCCACTCTCCCTGAGTGCCTGCCTCTCTAAAGCCCCAGCGTCCTTGGGAACAAGGCAAGACAGCATCATCATCAGAGATGCATCTAGAACGGATGAGGGCAGATTCCTCTTGACAGGCATTGTAGCAACCAGCAGTGATCCTCTTCTTAGGCTCAAGGGTGCTAGAAAGACATGGGAAGAGAGGGCAGCTTCTCCCTACCCTGCTTGCCCACACTCCTAAGTCCAAAGCAGGGAGGTGCTCTGCCCCACTTAAAGCTAACAAAAAGTCTCATCCTTAGCCTATGACTCAGGAAGCTAGCTGGAGAAGCATGAGAGCCTTGAAGATGGCTCTGGCCTAATCTAATGGATGGAGAATGATGACATGGGTTGGGAACAGCAACAAAGGGGAGGCTCTCAGATGAGCCCGAAGCCTGTCAGGGACACACTTCAGAAATGAAACCACCAAGGACAGAGAGGCAGTTAAGGGGGCCAGCGGGAGAGGAGAGGAGGTCAGGATGAGCCAAGTCTGGGCTGGCCTCCTCTGGTTAAGCCAATCCCTGTCCAGGACCCCAGAACCTATTCCAACTGCCTTTAGAAACAGTTCTGTTCAGTGCTGTTTTAAAGGAAATAAGCCCAATTTTCTTCTTTTGGGTGAAAATGAATGAAGGAGACGATCAAGAGAAATTAAGCATCAGGCCAATGGTTCTTAGTTCCAACTCTCACCAGCCCATCATTATTCTTCCAGGTATGAAAGTAGACTTTCTCCTCCTCCTTCCCAAGCTGGAGACAGCCTTAGGGATGAGCAGGTGGGGAGCCTGAGATGCCCAAACAGAGCCCCAGGCTGCCAACCACACCCCAAGGCCTCCTCACCTGGGAACCATTTTCTGCACTGTGAGATCTGGCTTTTTAAAAATCCTCCTCCAGAAAGAGAAGCTACTGGTGTTCTGAAGAGAGCCGGAAACCTGGTTCTGCTCTCAGCTTTGTGCATGAGACACCAGATGACCTTGGGTTACACAAACACACACACACAGAGACACAGACACACACCACACACCAGGGCTTCAGCCATTCACACACATTCTCACAGATACACAACCCCCACCCTGTGTATTTGGGGCCTAGGAGGGCCAAAGAAGGTCTTTACAAGTAAAATACAAGAATTTAAAGACACTCATTTAGGAGGTGGGGACAATTAGATTGGTGTTTAGAAATGCTGTTAATATTCTCAACGAAGCTGTCTTTGACTCAAGTGAAACTAGAATGAATCTTGCAATGAGAGCCAAGGTGCCTGACCCACAACCTGCAGCATGACTTTGGAGAAAAACCAAACTATGCCTGTCTCTGATGTTCCTACACACCTGTGCTCCTGCCCAGTTTGACTCACGAGACACAAGTAGGTGGTCTGTCGAACTTTAGGAGAGCAACCTGACATCAGTTCAGGACTGGAAGCTTGCCCTCTCTCTCCACAGATGCCCCAAGAATGCCGCCCCCCACCCCCCGCTCATCTCTACAGCTGGTTTCTTCTCTCAGTTAGCTGCAGCAGAGGCCATTAGGGACCCCTCCCCAGTTCCACCTCACCTGGCCTTGTCTAGAATAATAATACAACACTCCTCAGCTATCTGCGGAGAGAAGCTGAGCTCCTGGGCCTCGGGTATTCGATGTGTCAGATGGTGAGTACATGGTCTGTACAACGACCATCTTCACCCCCAACTCCTGCCCCCAGGTCAACAGAACAACATTCTATCAGGTGTTGGCCTCAGCTATTACCATTCACTCACCGCCCACAGACCCTGGGGAATTTCCCTTTGCTCATCTGTCACTGGTACCTGAGCACCCATTACCCACCACTCCACCTCATAACAGAACCTAGGCAGAAAGATCCAGTCGGCAGGGAGTTGAAACCTGAGCTCTTGAATTCCTTAAGCTGTGCAGTAAAATTTTGGGGTAATGCTTATATGCTTTTTTTCCCTCGGAGTGCTAATTCATATTTTAATCAGTATTGAACCCACTTGTTCCTACACACATGCACACTCCTCTCCCCCGCCCCTCATTGACTTCAAATACTCTCAAATTATCAGTTCAAAAACCATTTCACTCCAGCCTCCCACCACAGGGAGCCTTGTATCTGAGGCAGCGTCATCCGCATTTCACAGATGAGGAGACTGAGGCTCCGGAGGGCATGACTCGCCCAAGGTCACAGCTTATGGAATAAAGGAATAAAGACTGGGGTCTGATGCCAGCCCCTCACCCTGCACTCTTTGGGGGACCTCTCCCCCAAATCTTCTAGGTACCGCACCTGTTGTTGGATTTGCTTCTTTACCCCAAAACCAAACTCACAGCTCTCTGTACCCTCTGCCCGGTCCCAGGACCCAGGGTTTCCTCCCCAGCCCTGGGCTCTGGCTATCATTTGGGATTTTTGGTTTGATTTGGTTTGGTTTTTGGTTTTTGGGGTTTTTTTGCAGGCCTAGAAGCAGAAGGTTTGAGCTACGGTTTGGCAGCTGGGTTCAGCCCGTCCAGAAAGGCCACCCCAGGGACAAGAGCACCTGAGTCAGGGGCACACACTGGAGGGTGCGCTGGTGTAGTTAGCGCTTACACTGCCTTACACCTCCCTGGGGAGGAAAGAGGAAAGGCCAGCAGACACGGGCCAGTTCTGCGCGGCCCGCCCCAATCTGATTAGAGTCGGGAGCCTCAGCCTGTGGGGGAAGGGAACGAGGAAAAATAGGGGCACTCAGGGCTTTGGCCTCTGAACAGGGGTCTTGGGCAGGGAGCCTCCGGATGCAGCTAAGACAAAGACCTCGGAGAGGTAAGGACTGCGCACAACCTCCAACCTCTGGGAGGCACGTCGGAAGCCCAGGGGTGAGGCGGCCTAAACCCTAAGATCTGACTAGGGGCCATATACCAGACTTAGGTGGGGGCAAGTCGTGTCCAGAAACAAGACGAGGGTCGCGGGGGAGTCCTGTAGGGCAGGTACACATAAATAGGGAGAGTTGAGTCCAGGCCACCCAAGGGCCCACCTGCGCGAGAAGGGTGAGTGCAGATGATCAAGGGGTCCCTGGGGCAGAGGGGCAGGGCCAGAGCTTATCCTAGACCGCTGGGGTCCCCAGGGAGTGGAAGGGGCCCCTGGATGTCTATTCCGGCGGGACCGGGAGTGCAGTGGAGACAGTGGCCGCTTCTCCCGGGCGCCCCGGGTCCCCGAAGGTCCCCGGCATCCGTATCCCGGGACAGCCTCCCAGGGTGGGTGGCCCGAAGCGCGCTCACCTGCGTCCTCATCGTCGAAGGAGTTCATGCACGGGAAGTAGATGGCGAGCGCCTCGAAGGAGGCGGACAGGCTGAGGCGGCTCTGCGAGCGCTCCATGCCCGCGCCCGCGCCGGGAGCCTCGGCCGCGGCGGCGGCGGGCGGCTTGGGCAGCTTGGCCGCCCCATTCTTGACGCGGAGTACGGCGCGCGGCGTGGTGGCGGCGGCCCGGGGCTCCGCGGGCTGGCGGCTGGGCTGGCGACGGGGCGCAGAGGGCCGGACGCTGGCGGCGCGTGGAGCCGGAGACGCGCGGTGCTCGCGGCGGTGGCGGTGGCGGTGGCGGCGGTGGTGGCGGCGCAGCGCGCTCTGGCCCGCGGCGCCCCCGGCCTGCCTGCCGCGCGGGGCGGGCCGGAGCCGAGCGCCGCAGCCAATCGCCGCGGCCCGGGGGAGGGGGCGCCGCGGGCGGGGCGTGGGAGCCGCGAGGGAGCGGGCTGCGCCGCCGCCGCTAGCCCGGCAGGTGCAGGAGCCCGCCGCAAGGCTGTCTGCGCCCGGCTGATGCAGTTGAACCCCCAGTGGCCTCTCTGACCGGTGACTGTGAGTCCTCAGACTCGCTCCAGAGGCAGGTGGCCAGTCACCCCGATTCAAGCAGGCCTCACCCAGAGACCCAGATGTGAACAGAGGGACACAGTCCAAGAAATCCAAAAATCCTGCCAGATCCCCCTAGGATTCCAGCTCACACGGAGACCCTCAGATACACAAGCACCCGCAAGGATGTATTTACTCAGCAAGAGAGATCTTAGGCTCTCATACACTCTGGGGGAGCGGAGGGACACCCGGACAGACACACCCTCATAGACACCTGAACAGACAATCTATAGATACACAGAGACTCCTAGAGACGTAGTGGCAGATACACCAACTGGCAACTTCAGAGGGTACACAGAGACCTGCAGAGTTACAGGGAACAACAGGCAGGACATGTCCTCCCACACAGCGGAGACCCTCAGATCCCACAAACCCCACAGAAGTTTAGATAGACACACACCTCCTTATGCACCCACACTTGAAGTTTGCAGACACCCTGGAAGTCTCCCACACACAGAACATAGTCCCAGACCACCTCAGACACTTAGCACTCCTCCTCCTGCGATGACCTATATGTCAAAACCTGGGACAGTCACCCTCAGAACATTCATACCTATAGACACAGCCATACAGACTGAGTCACCCACAGGGATGGTTTCATTCTGATGCAGACACCCTCAGACTCAAGATCCTGAGACCTTGCTGCAGGCTCACACTGGCACACCCTCTCAGACATATCTTGATGACCACAGTCCTTGAAATCACACCCACAGGCTCAGATACCCAGAGCCTGGGTATAGACAGACAAGCTCATCAGTGACCCCCAGCTGCTCTCTCTACCTGAAAGACAAGAAGTTCCCTCTACCAACAGAAGTGGCTCCCCTTTCCAGCTGCTCCCATCCCTCTCCCTGAAGCAACCATCTGAGGTGACCTCAGAAAGACAGCTTGGTCCCTTCTTTCCAAGAGGCCTAGGGGCAAGCCTCTCCATCTCACTGACCTATTTCCTCATCCATGTGATGGCGACAGGAACCCTCTAAATCTGTATGGTTGTATTTGTTTTCTGTTGTTTCGTAGTCAACCAAGTGGAAGCAACAGATCTTTATCAATGTACAATCTGTCTAGATGGGAAGTCTGGGCAGCTCAGCTGGGTTCTCATTTAGAGCCTTGCCAAGTATTAGCCAGGTGTGGCTGGCTGTTACTGAAGACTCTGGAGAAGAGTCTCGTTCCATGATTATTCAGGGTACCAGCAGGATTCAGTTCCTTGGGGCTGTAGGACTGAAGGCCATGTCTGCTGGCAGCTCAGCATCTACAAATGGTCCTCTCCATGGGTTCTCCATCTTCAAAACCACAACAGGAACGCCAACCCCTTCTCATCCTTTGCTCTTTCTAACTCCCGCTAGGTTATCCCCAAAGGATAGTTAGTCCTCCTTCATCCTTTATATTGCCTTACAACCTGATCATGGCAGTGATGCCTTTTCCTAGTTCCACACACAGTCAAACCAAAGGGAATTATACAAGGTGGGGACCTCTGGACCAGCCTTCCAATTCTGTCACCTTGCTGAGTACTTGGCACTAAGAAGGCACTCCTGAAGCCTTGTCCCCTTTCCAGGAATCATACTCTGACCTTGAGAACAATAGAAAAGTCGGAGTGTTCTGCATACAGCCACTCTGACTTGGTAAATGGGAGCTTCACTCTTTCTAGGCATTCAGACACCATACATCTTAGAGTATTCTCTCTCTCTCTCTCTCTCTCTCTCTCTCTCTCTCTCTCTCTCTCTCTCTCTCTCTCTGCCTGTCTTCATCAGTGACTCTGGTCCTCTACACCCAAAGTATACCTAGACTACTTCTCTGCCACAAACCTTCATGGTTCTCATCTTGTCCAGAGTCTACAAGGTCCTAACTTTGTGTGCTCTGCCACCTCTCTGTCCTCATCCTCCACACATCCCTGCGGCTCACTTGGCTTCAGACCCAGTGGAATTTCTCTTCCCTCTGCCAGAAACACTCTCTGGGAAGCCACAGGGCTTGCTCTCATGGACATTCATTCAAATATCACTTCTGCAGTAAAGTCTCCCCTCATGGCCACCTCCCTGAGATGAACAATTCTCTCTACCCTTTTTTTCCCCTGTGTACCTCTAGTAGCCATCTGATCCATCATGTCTGTGGAGGATGGATTTTTTCTTATTTTCTCATTTTTTCTATCTACCCACCCCAGAGACTAGTAGCGTACCTGGCAAAAAGTGATTCTCCTTTAATTAATTGTAGGTTGGATGAATGAACCCTCATATCAGCTTATGAAGGGGGGTGTCCTTAGCACTTCTGTCTCCCATCTTTTACAAAGAACTGAGACTTATAGAGGGGACTTGATGTCCCCAAGGTCACAGGAAAGGAATGAGACTGAAGCCTGGGCCAGCCCGACTCCACTGTCTGTCTTTTCCCGTGCTCTGTCAGCCTCCTAACACCAGGGCAAATTAATTCAGGGAAGCCCATGTGAGGGGGCTGTGGGAGGTCACAGAACTTGGCCTGGAACCAGGGAAGACATCTCAGAGACTCAAGAGCGATGTCCAAGCCTAAATATTGAAAGCAGGCTGTGCATGAAAAATAAGCATGTACGTCGGGCGGTGGTGGTGGTGCACGCCTTTAATCTCAGCACTTGGGAGGCAGAGGCAGGCGGATCTCTGTGAGTTCGAGGCCAGCCTGATCTCCAAAGTGAGTTCCAGGAAAGGCGCAAAACTACACAGAGAAACCCTGTCTCGAAAAACAAAAAAGAAAAACAAAAAAAAAACAAAAAGAAAGAAAGAAAATTAAACATGTAGACAGACCCTGAGCTAACCTTTGGAGGGTCAAATACCAGCTTCGCCACTAATCAGCAGGACCTCTGTACCACTCTTAAAAGCGTGCATACAATGTTTGTCCAAGCCCCTCCCTTTATATCCAGATGAAGCTCGGTGACTATGTTGTAACCAGTAGAACACGGGGGTGGGGAGGGGGTGTGCATCATATAGAACTTCTGCAGGTAGGTCAATAAGGTCTTGCTGCTTCTTCCTGGCTTGCTCAGGCTCCGCACCTTGGGAGAAGCCAGCCTCTGCCCAAGATGCCTAGCTATGTGAGGACTCCGTGCTAGATGCCGTAAGATAGCCCCAAGGAGCTGCCAGCTATCAGACAGTCTGGACCACTGACCGTGTGAGAAAGCCATCCTGAGGCCCATCCTGGATGAAGCTTCATGGGGCCACAGCTGACACCTGCTGGCACCAAGTGAGAGACACTGAGTATTTGCTGCCCCACTGAACCCTTCCTGAACACATGTCTGTCTAGAGATCATATTTATGCCACAGTGGAACAGTGACGTTGAGCAAGTGAATTAACCTGTCTGGGCTTCGGTCTCTCCAACCGTCACAGAGACGGTGCCTCACAAAGTGGGTATCACCATTAAGTGAGTTCCTCAGCCTGGAGCTCTGAAAACACTACAGATACAGCATGTGCTCTGTAAGTGTGAGCTTACCCTCTAAGGTCCACACAGCTCCGTCAGGGCCGACCACGCTGAGCAAAGGGGACCTGAAATACCACCAAATGACTCATCCTGGGGAGAGGGAAACTGAGGCTCAGAAAGCGTCATATGGCACATGTGGACAGAGCTGTTGAAAAACAGAGACCTTTTATCTTGGACCTGTGCTGGTTCATCATGATCCAGGTCACCTGTTCAGCTGGCCAGAGTCTGGGGGCTCCTGGTGAGGAGTACAGATGAAGCTGACTGTGGAGAGGAAGAAAGGCAGCTCTGAAGGACCTGGTCTGGGGGCATCGAGATGGCTCAGAGTGCAAAAGTGACTGCCACCACACCTGACCATCTGGGTTTGATCCCTGAGACCCACCTGGTAAAAGGAAAGAGCCCCTGTCCTGGGTTTCTAAGAACAAGTTCAAGATGCACACACCCCTCCCCCTACCGTGTGCACAAATTGATCTTTGTTTTGTGTTTTTGAGGCAATGTCTTGCTGTGTAGCTCTGGCTGTCCTGGGACTGGCTCTGTAGACCAGGCTGGACTTGAACTCATAGAGATCTACCTGCCTCTGCCTCTCAAATACCGGGATTAAAGGTGTGCACTATTATACCTGGCTCCAATGGATTTTGTTTGTTTGTTTGTTTTTGTTTTTTAAAGAAAAGAAAGCCAGTCAGTCTTTGGTGTCATTTCTCCTTTCAGGGTTAGCTCATGACTAATAGTCCAGGAATAGGGTTTAGGCTTAAAAGCCTAAATCTTTGATCCCTTATAAATATGCCGTTTCCCCGTGGGAAATCTCATTGAGTGAGGTTTGAGGAACAAGTCTGAGAGTGAGGGGAGTCTTGAGATTGTGGATGGGGACTAGCAGGTGTGGACCCAGGAGAAAAGCACTATGGGAAACCACAGGCAAGCTTCCACTTTGAGACCAGTAAAATGCAGAATTACACAGTCCCGGCAGGTGGAATGGAGCTGAAGAAACATTGTCTGGTGAACTTAAATGCTCCTCCTTACTTTGGATATGTAGTCTTGGATAAGTCCTTTGGGAATTCTCCATTAAGAAATAAAGATAAGGAGTCTGGGGACGGCTCCACTGGGTTGGTAAAGTGCTTGCCGTACCAGCGTGAGAACCTGGGTTCAGATCCCAGGACATGTGCCTATAATCTCGGTACTGGAGCGGCAAAGACAAGAGGATTTCAGGGGCTCACTGACCAGTCAGGCTAGCCAGATTGGAGAGCTCCAGGTTCAGTGACAGAACCTGTCTCAAAAACTAAGGTGGAGAATGACTGGAGAAGACAGCCAAGGTCAATCTCTGGCCTCCACATCCACATGCATCAGCACACACATACAGGTGTGCACACAGATGTACACACACACACACACACACACACACACACACACACACACACACCCCAGAGCAAAATCAGTTGTGTAGAGTAGACATGACATTTACTAAGTGTTCACTGAATGGAAGTTCTGAGTTACTAATTCATATGAGTCAGTATGAAGAGCTCGTAATACAGGGGTGAATAAAACGGGCCTGGCCTCTGCCTTTATGGGGTTTACAGTACGCCAATGATTACTGACATTATGTAATGGTTTGATTGTGATGCATTTACTCACAACTGTGATGAAGGTATATAGCACATCTCTATTTTATAGTGTTGTGGGGACTAGGGGGTGGGCAGACTGTAAGTCTGACAAGGGTTCAAGAAGCCTGCCCTGGGGAAGTGATATTCAGTCTGGGGGTATTACCTACTAGTAGTCTGTCACTGTTTTGGACCCCCAAAAATAAAGAAAACAAAGTCAATGGCCTCAGCTTTACAGTTTTTTGTGTGCATGGGTATTTCGCTTACAAGTGTGTCTGTGAACCACACGCATGCATGGTGCCCGCAGAGGTTAGAAGAGGGCATTTAAGACCCTGCAACTGGAGTTATAGGCAGTTGTGAGCTGCCATGTGGGTGCTGGAAACTGAACCCAGGTCCTCTGGTAGAGCAACAAGTGCTCTTAACCATTGAGGATCTCTTCAGCTCTGCTCCGTTTTAAAACAGTCCTAGGGCTGCTCTGAGGGTGGGGTGAATTGGAGTGAATGCAGAAGGAGCCTCTCCCCCTCTTCCTAGCAGCTAAGTCTTGGTTTGAGCCCAAATGCCATTGGCTGTTTTCTGCTTTCTCAACAAAGGCGGACAGCTGAGACAGAATGTCCCTCTGACAGGTGACATGGGGGGCCATATGGAAGGATGTAGTCAAGACTTGCATGGGAGACAACAAGGGCCCAGGCCAGGAGACTGTATAAACAGAAATAGGTGGTGTATTAAATTAGGTAAGGGATGAAGACATGGCCGAATTTCTGAATGTCCAGAGACAAAAAGGACATGTGGGTGGAGTCCCTCTTCTTCATGCCCCTTTGCCCTAAGCTGAGGGAAGAAGCCCTTATATTCTACATGATTCACAAAATCCAGTAAATGGCTTCGGCCTAGAGAAAATGAGAGGGGGCTGCAAGGCGGCAGCTAAGCCCAACGTGGGTCTCTGCTTATGTGTGCTAACCTATGTCCTCATCTGTGCAGTAATGACCTTGTCTCTGAGTATGTCCTTGCAAGGTTTGTACCCTTGTGCTAAGTCTGTCCAGTCTGGCTTTAAATGCAATGTACACCCTGGTACTTGTACGTTCTCTCTCTCTCTCTCTCTCTCTCTCTCTCTCTCTCTCTCTCTCTCTCTCTCTCTGTGTGTGTGTGTGTGTGTGTGTGTGTGTGTGTGTGTGTGTGTGTGTGTGAGTGAGAGAGAGAGAGAATCGGAGGGCACATATTCCACGAATCCTGGTCTTTGTGTGGTTCTGTGTCTCCTTGAGTGTCTCCTGATGGCGTGTCCTTTTCGATGTCTGCCTGTCTCTAAGTGTATCAGTGTCTGTGTGGGTGTAATGACTGGATTGGCTATATTTACGTACAGTGTAAGATTTCTGTTCTTGTCTCTCTGCATCCTGGTTGATGTAAGTGTATCCTAAACTATGTATGAATGCTGTTGTATGTGACCTTGACCATGGAGACTGATAGCTGGAGAGGGAATACTTGTAATATCTTGGGTAAATAGCTGCCTTCGAGATGTCTAAAATATAACTTAAAGATGTTTAGAAGGCAGATATTAAGGACTTTTATAAACTCAAATTTATTTACTTACCTGCTAATTTATTTTTCAGCCATCCATTCATCCATGCATCCATCCATCCAACTACACTGTCAGTTAGTTACTTTGTAGTTATCTCTCAGGTAAATTACTAAACTTGGTGCCTCGGTTTTCTTATCTATAAAATGGAGTTGGTGGGGCTAGAGAGATGGCTTAGCAACTAAGAGCACTGGCTGCTCTTCCAGAGGACCCAGTTCAATTCCCAACACCCACACAGTGGTTCACAATCTCCCTTAACTCCAATTCTAAGGGATCCAATGCCTTCTTCTGACCTCCAAGGGCACCAGGCACATGTGTAGTGTACAGACCTACAGACGATAAAAACACTCATACACACAAAATAAAATAACATAAAATGAGGGTAACAAAGGCAGAGCTATTTGATAGGGCTGGGATACATGACAATACATATGAAACACTTAGTGTGCTGTATGCTCCCTGTGAGTGCTCACCGTATTTACGTTTTTGGTGTGTTTGTGTATGTTCCTGTGGGTATGTGCACATGTGGAGGCCAGAGGCTGATGTCCAGCATCTTCTTGGATCACTCTCCGTCTTAGCTTTTGAGACAGTCTCTCCCGGAACTTGGACTTACATATTTGACTAGGATGGCTGACAGTGAGCTTCAAGGACCTGCCTGTCTCCACCCTACATCCAGTCCCGGGGTTGCAGCCAGGCTGCTGTATCTGTCCCTTCACATGGGTGCTCGGGATCGGAACTCATGTCCTCATGATTGTGCTTTACCAGCTAAACTATCTCCCCAGCCCCTATACTAAACATTGTTACCACGTCGTTGTGTTTAGGACATTTTAGCAAATCTTCAGCAGTTCACTAAACGCCACCTCTGAGCTAGAAGTTGGTCAGGTCACCACCCTCAGTGTGACCTTGGATAACTACCTCCTCGAGGAGATTCCAGATGCACCTGCACTTTCAAATGCATCAAGAGCTATGCAGCCACACAGTCGCCTAGAGGATTCTCCAAAGCCTCAGTGTTGTGCAATAATCTTTTTGTACACTGCAAAGATGTGTCACTCTGATTGGTTTAATAAAAACCAGAATGGCCAATAGCTAGGCAGGATTTCTGGGCAGAGAGGATGCTGGGAAGAAGAAGGCACAGACGTCATGAGATGCAGAGTGGGCAGGATGGGCACTACGGTGATGAGGTAATAAAGCCATGAGGCAGAAAGTAAATTAATAGAAATACGTTAATTTAAGTTACAAGAGCTAGTTAGAAACAAGCCTAAGCTATCGGCCAAGGTTTCATAATTAATAATAAGTCTTCATGTCATGGTTTGGGAGCTGGCTAATGGAACAAAGACTCACAGCACTCCAGACTGGCAAGGACCATTTAGAATCGTTTAGACAGTCAGGCAGAGTATGGACAAAGCCAGGCCCGTTCTACTGCAGGACTCCATCCACAGCCTCCAGCTGCCTCCTTCCTAACACTTCCAGTCTCTGTTCTCCAGCATCCTGAGAAGCCATAGGCAAGGACATAGATTCTTCTTGTCTCCAATGCTGGACTCATCACTGTCTATTTGATGGAGTCGGACTTCACTGTAGACTTGGTGGTTCTGGTGCACAAAGCAAAGCTCCACTTGGTATAGCCCCCCGCCCCCCCCACCCCCTACAAAAGGATGGCCACTGTGCTCAGGCTGTCTTCAACCGACACACACACTGAGGCACACATGTGCTCAAACATACACTCGCACACATGCATACACCCTCAAAACTATGCCATACAGACTCGCAAAGTGGAGGAAAGGCCTAGGCCCAGAGAGGGGAGGATTCTGCCTTTTGTGCACTCCTGTGTGACTTTAGGCTATGTTCAGTCACATCTCATCTAAATCTTAGTTTCCTTGTGTGAACAATATGTCCCTAGACCTCATTCTGTGGTGTCAAGACTAACTGAGTTCATAAATATAAAAGTTTTAAGAATAATGGAAAAATTTGGAAAAGAAAATTTGCAACCTAGGAAAAGTCATAAGGAAACATGGAAATGTGGGGATAGGGAAATAAGGAGGAATAATGAATGAGCTGATCACCACACGAGGTGGCTCAAAAAGTTGAATTCTCTTAATATAGAAACAGCTCTTACAAAACAATATTAAAAGGCCTTGGCGCCCAGGTGTGGTGGTACACACCTGTTATCCTGGCACTCAAGAGGCCGAGGCAGTAGAAGTATGAGTTTTAAAACCAGCCTGAGGTACTCCCTCCCCCCAAGTCGCTCTTCGGTGAGGGATGGGGCCTATGATTCATCTACTTCATCTGTGCAGAATTTCAACTGGATTGATCTTGTACAGGTTTTGGGAAGATAACCCTCACTGTTGTGAGTTTGTGAGATAGGGGATCATATTTCATTGAACACATGAATGAAATCCTCAAGCATTAAGAAAAAAAATTGAAGCTGGGGGGTGGTGGCACACACCTTTAATCCAGCACTTGGGAGGTAAAGCCAGGCCAGCCTAGTCTACAGAGCGAGATCCTGTCTCAAAAAAAAAAAAAAAAAAAAAAAAAAAAAAAAAAAAAAAAAAGAAAGAAAGAAAAAGAAAAAAGAAAAGAAAATTTGAATGTTCTTGCTTACTCTGGGAAATGAAGAAAGGTCTAGAAAAGGTTGATTATCATTACAGTTAATGACATGCCTGTGTTTATTAAAAAAGAAAAAAGTGAGGCATGTTTTTTAAAAACATCTATTCGTTGACAATTCCATGCATGTATGAAATGTATTCGGGTCATTTCATCCCCATGCCCTCTGTCACTCCTCCCCTGCCCCTGCGGAACTAACCTTCTTCCCAGTGAGTCCCAACTCTCACGTCTTTTGTTGCTGCTGTTTCGTGATCCTCTGTGTTTGGTTAAGATTGCTTGCCTGAGCATAGGTTGGGTGTTGATGGGGCATGGGCAACGTACCAGTGGCTACATCACTGAAGAAAATGATTCCCCCTTCTCCAGCAACCCTTCACTGCCAATAGTTCCTCAGGGAGCGGGTCGGGGCCTCCACGATGGACAGTCGATGGGCCCAGTCTTGCTCAGGCCTTGTGCATCTGGCCACTGCTGCTGTGAGTCCATGAGAGCAACGGCCACGCCATGTACAGTTGACAGCATTTCAGAGCCCCCCTCCCTGTCCTCGGCCGCTGCCTTCTTTCCGCCCTCTCTTCCACACTCTCCCACGAGCTTTGGAGGGAGTGAAAGAGATGTCCCATGTAGGGCTAAGTACTCAATGTCATTTCATCTCTGTATTTTGTGAGCATTAACGGCTGCCCACTGCAAGCAGAAACTTCTCTGACCAAGGCCGAGAGCAGCACTAATGGATTGCTAGCTCTTGTCTGGACTCCCTTGTCCTCCTCCCTCACCACTGAGAGATCCTCTGCTCCTTTTCTGTCTTACGTTCTGAGAAAGAAGAAATTGCTGTAAACTAAGAGCAGCGAAATCAAAAACAGTCACCCAATAACTTTGAAGACTAACTTATTAATATTTATCAAAATACTTAAATCTACACACCACTTACCTGAGCAATTCACAATTTAACACAGCGATCTTCCAGGAACTTATTCTGCATTCTACAGATACGCTTGCACATTCGTGCAAGGATAGTACATACACGGATGTTTCTGTGGGGCTAGAGGGATGGTTCAGCTGTCAGAGCAGGTACTGCTCTTCCAGAGGACCAGAGTTTGTTTCCCGGCACATGTTTTGGACAGCTCACAACCACACATGTGCGCATACAGCTAGATGTCAGTGTCAGAAATGACTGAATAACTAAGGTACAAGTGCTGAGGTACATGGTAGGTTCTTGCTATCTGTGACTTGAGTAATGTAAAGTGCAATGTCACAAGGAGTTGATGGCACTGGGAGCACATGTAGAGCTGACATCCTGGGATCGTTCTACGGATGGGAACATGTTTCGCTTCTCTTCTGGGAGTGACAAAGTAGACTAGGACCCTAGACCTTCCATCTGTTATTTCCCAAGCCATCGCTCTTCTGCTGCGTCAGGAGAGGCCCCAGCTGGGTGGAGGAGGTCAGACCTTTTTTCCAGGGTCCAGAACTTTTGATACCCCTCACCCCATAATGCATCTTTCTGAACGTACCCTTTAAGAACTCCCCAAAACCAAGATACCCGGTGAGGCTGTGGTTGACCCTCAAGATACCATTCTCTCCAGACCTTCTCCTCACAATGTATTAGAAGGGAATGAGTAAGATGGTTGCTGGAGGCCCCCAGCTCTGACAGATCATTATGTCTTATTTGGTCTCCTTCCAGGTCTGTGACTTCCTCCCCAAGTTACACAGGCAGCACCGGGTGGGACTGTCAGCTGTTCCCCTTCTTTGGCAGCTTGCATAGCACCTTCCAAAACCGTGAGAACCACTCCTCAGGAAAAAGACTTTCAGGTCAATTTCAGCTCGATTTCTCCAATTCTGTGTCCGATGTGTGTGATGTCTTCTGCAATGGGCTCTTACCTTCAAGTTCTAGAAGGCAGCCTAGAGCAATGGCAACACCCATAATGTTTTGGGAGACTCTTACAGTCCTCTAACCTACCACTCCAGGAGAGGTCTCCATGCTTGACATGGGGTTTTGTTAGATTGTGCGTGGTTGTTGGGAGAAGCACCATCATTCCACGTGGCATACCGCGTGTGTGTGTGTGTGTGTGTGTGTGTGTGTGTGTGTGTGTGTGTGTGTGTGTGTGTACATATATATGCCCACAAATGCATGTATTATATATGTTTTAGGTAAGTTTATAAAATAATGTCCCCCTGTGGCTTTTTTAAACATCCTTAGTGTTAATTATTTCTTCTCTTTTTTTTCTCCTGCATTACCCTTTCTCCTCCTCTGTTTTAGTTAGGGTTTCTATTGCTTGAGAAGACACCATGACCACAGCAACTCTTATAAGGAAAACATTTAATTGGGGTTGCTCGTTTACAGTTTCAGAGATTCAGTCCATTATCATCATGGTGAGGAGCATGGCAGCATGTAGGCAGACACAGTGCTGGAGGAATAGCTGAGAGTCCTACATCTTGTAGGCAACAGGAAGTTGACTGACAGTCCCACTAAGGGAAGCTTGAGTAAAAGAGACCTCAAAGCCCGCCCCCACAGTGGCACACTTCCTCCAACAAGGCCACACCTCCCAATAGTGCCACTCCCTCTGGGAGCCACTTTCTTTCAAACCACCACATCCTCCCGATTAACCCATGCCTGTGATTCCCATTACCCCTTTGTCGCACCTGTTGCCTGCTGTGGCGAATACATTCACTACTGAGCACTGAGGAGAAAGGCACTGAGACTAGGAGCCTTGTCTGGGACACACAGAGTGAAGGAGGAGGAGTGTGAACAGCGTAGGGCCATGGCTTGAACACTGCTACCCTTCCTGCTACCTTCTCAGCCCGTGATCTGATGAAGAGAACGCCTAAGTTGGGGAAACAGAAAGTCATTTTCATCGTGTTACCCAGAGAACATTGCGGGAAATGTCACATTTCCTCCACCACTGTCACCTAACCTTTCTTTTCCTTTTGTCCATCAAGCATCCATGGACACATTTAATGACAGCATCCTGCTAGGGTCTCGTGATCCATGTTTTGTTTTTTGTTTTTTCCACCATCTACCTTTTCCCACAGCAAATACACCTCCCTGTCACTGTTTTAAATTATTGAATAATTCCATGTTATTTAGCTTACCCGCTACTGTTGGATACTTAGATTATTTCTAGTCTTTTGCTCTCCCAACAACATTTTAAGAAATAGTCTGACTACAGAGGTGCTGACTGCCCCAGCTGAGCAACTGTGGGGCCGACTCAGTGACTGTATTGAAGAGTTTTCACAGGTAATGACGCATTTCCTTTGCTAATGTGAACCAACCTTCCCTCTCTCTGGGAGCGGATGACATTATTCCTCATGATGACTTTCAAAATTTAGCAGGTTGCTTTGTGACTTATTTTTTTTTCTATCAGTAATGCCATGACTTGCTACTTTTCATTCCCCACTACTGAGAGACACCCACACACTCTTGATCTATTAAATTCGCGAATTTAGACAATCCAGTCTAAAACCTTTATTTACACAGGTGTATCCATAAATAACATATAATATTACTTTGAAAGGCACATAGGTGTGTGTGTGTGTGTGTGTGTGTGTGTGTGTGTGTGTGTGTGTGTGAAAGAGAGAGAGAGAGAGGGGGGGGGAGGGAAGGAGGCAGGGAGAGAGAGAGAACATGTAAGTGCTGGTGTGTGCATGTGGGGGCCAGAGGTCCTCATTGAGTGTCTTCCTTGATCACTGTCCACCTTATTTTTTAAGCTTTGAAAAATGTACCTTTGTTTATTCACTGTGTATGATGTGTTTGGGAGAGTGCAGGTACGTCATGCCGTGGCACATGTAGGGACCAGAGGACAAGTTGTGGGGATCAGTCCTCTCCTTCCACTATGCAGGTCGCAGGAATCAAACTTGAATCATCAGACTTGGTACCAAGTGCCTGTACCCCCTGAGCCACCTTGCCAGCTCTCCACCCTACTTTTGAGACCGGGCCTCCCAGCACTTAGAGCTAGCTGTTTCAGCTGGAGATGGCTGGCTAGTGAACTCCAGAATCAGCCTTTCTCTGCCACCCCCCAGTGCCAGGATTGCAGACACACGCCATCACACAGGGCTTGTCTCATGTGTGTGCAGGGGACCAAATCAGGTCCTCACACTTGCAGAGCAACCACGTTACCACTAACCCATCTTGCAGGTCCCGAAAAGGCGTTTTTTAAACCCCACATATGCTATCGCTATTACTATATATTTTATGCTATTGCTTTTTGTTCGATCAATACAATTTTTAAGATCTATATTAGTTTACATAACTCTAATGTGTTCAGTTTAACTGCTATGTAACTTTTTCTTAACTATTGAAAGTTATTTTCAGACTGGTGTGATGTGTTGCCCTCACTTTGTTATCACAAACGACAGCATGTTGAATATCTTGATACCTGGTATCTTTGTTTCTCTGTCTGAGACAAGCCTCTCTACTCAGCCCTACAGACCTAGAACTCACTGTGTATATACCTGTCTCTTTAATTGTGCTAGAGTTTCTATATAGAAATGGGACTGTTGGGAGGGCAAGGATAGCAGTCATTTTCAAAATATTTTATTCAAAATTTGTATTGCAGCCTTCAGTAAGGAATATATTTACATTATCACCGGGTAAGAGTACCTCCACACACACACACACACACACAGGTAAATTTTTTCATGAAATAATCACCCTTATTCCATTATTGCAAGAAGAACCTTGTAATGTGTCTCATTTTGTTTAGTTCAATTTCACATTAATTGCAAAACACTAGTTATTTCACGATATAGTAATGGGTTGTGTCGCAATGTGAGAAGGAATGGATGAGAATTAATTTGGTTTTACTGAATACTTTAAGGTAGCTTGTCAATGCACGAATTTATAAGACATTAAATGCTCACCTCTCCACATCTCAGGCATCACTGTGACGTCTGTCTTTTTCTCCAATCTGAAGAGTATTAGGCTATAGGTCATTTCTGTTTTCATTTTTCTTTCTCTGATTCCCAATAAGTTACATTTTTCTTTATATAGTTATCCATTCTTTGAGGAAATAAGTTTCCTGTTTTTGTATATTAGGTCTTGTCAGTTTTTTCTCAATGCTTTATGGCTAATTTATAATATCCTATAGATTTTAATCCTCAGTTATTGTTGAAAACATGTTACAAAATCATAAGCCAGCGAGATGGCACAGTGGGTAAAAGTGCGTGTTGCCAAGACTGATGGACATTTGTAGAGTCCCCAGGACCACATGGTAAAGGAAAGAACCAGCTCCTGAGAATTCTACTCTGACTTCCACACCCATGCCATGGCACACACGCACACATTCACCCAAGCCATGGCGTGCACACACACACACACACACACACACACACACACACACACACACACGCACATTCACCCATGCCATGGCACACACACTCACCCATGCCATGGCACACATACACACACACACTCATGCCATGGCACTCATACACACACTCACCCATGCCATGGCACACACACACACACACACACACACACACACACACACACACACAGAAAGTAAATAAATTGCCAGGCAGTGGTGGCGCACGCCTTTAATACCAGCACTCGGGAGGCAGAGGCAGGTGGATCTCTGTGAGTTCGAGGCCAGCCTGGTCTACAAAGTGAGTTCCAGGAAAGGTGCAAAGCTACACAGAGAAACCCTGTCTCAAGAGTATGTTGTTTAGGAACTCCAGATCTTCCTGCCTCCGGACCACACACCTCCACACCCAACTTGGTTTGGACTTTTTGTATCTTATTTAAGAGATAGCTTCATAACCAATATCATAAAGATTTCCCTTTAAATTTTTATTGTTTGTTAAACCATTTGTATTTGTTTCCATTCAGAACCACTTTCCCCTACACCATTAACACAACCCATTTCCACTACTGATTTCCCTTGCTGCCTCTTCACAGACCAAATGTCCATCCATGAGTGTAGTCCTTCGGCCCCATCAGTATGACTTTACATTAGATGCTCCAAGAACATGAAACAGCATCATGGTGTTCCTTAATATCTGGCAGAATGATAGTTTTCACCTTTGCTTCTATATATATTTAATATTATATATATATATATATATATATATATATATATATATATATATATATATAGAATAGCTGTCTTAGCTACCACTCATGCAACCCCTCCCTGTCTCCTCGCTTCAAAACTAAATTAAATCTAGAGCCTCCTCCCTTTAGAGTCCAGACTAACCTGAACTTGAGATCCTCCTGCCTCTGTGTCTTCAGTGCTAGGATTGTAAGCCTACACCACCCACCCAACTGAGCTACATCCCCAGTTATCTTCCATGGAAAGTTTAGATTTAGTAAATACAATCGCTTTCCTCCTAATGCTGGGGACCATCAAATGTCAGCACCATCACAACACTCTTTCTTACATCTACAGGCATGGTAGCTTTTCATTTATTCCCTTATTCTATCTTATTTAAAGTTTTCTCTGGTGCTTAATACTCTCTAAGTGATTCTGTTTTTTCCTCCTCCTCCTCGTATTCTTCTTCTTTTGGTTTTTTGAGACAGGCTTTCTCTGTGTAGCCCTGGCTGTCCCAGAACTCTCTCTGTAGACCGGGCTGGCCTTGAACTCAGAGCTTCACCTGCCTCTGCCTCCCGAGCGCTGGGACTAAAGGTGTGCGCCACCACACCCAGCTATCTGCTCTTCTTTTCTCGGAATGCTTCTTTCCAAATAAATAAGTGGAAGTGTCTTCTTGTGACAGTGACAGGTTTCAAGACACTTACTCTCCCAGATTATCTCATTGCTTAGCTGATTCCAAAGACCTCAGAAACGTGGATTCGACAAGGTCAAGGCAGAGCCAGGAAGACACTAGTCAGAAGGGCAGTTGCCAAGGGTGTCAAGCTACGGCAGGTGTCAAGCACCTCTGGGCCTGGAAAAAAACCTGAGAAATAAAATGAGAATTCAAAAAATCACATTGACCTGAATTCTTGCCAAGGTTATCACTGCACACATTTGAAGGTAAAACTTTTAAGCACTGTGGGAGGAGATGATGTTGAACTGCAACCTAAGGAAGGCGTGTGTGCATAACCGTAGTACTGGCTCCATTATTCCAGTTATGTGAGCCTGGAGCCAGAGCTGAACGACTTTTAATGAAGAACACTAAGTGTCATCCCAAGGCTTCTTCCTTCTTGGTTGTTTCTCATGCGCCACTCAGACTGTCTGCTAAATGGAACAAACATTTAGAACGGAATGAGTCCCCGCTGACCAGTCACTCTGGGCACCAGCCTATCTCAGGATAGCAAGGTCTGGGGTGGGCGGGATGAACAGACAGCCCTGGTAAGAACAAACCAAAGGCCCCGGGAAATCATGTAGAACACCACGGGAGGAACTTGAGACCAAGGTCAAACCCCATCACAGGAACAGGCCATGCCGAGTAGACCAGACTGCTTTAATTGGGTAGCGGCCCCGTCAGTGGAACATCAGCACACATCCCAACAGGGAAAAAGTGGGGGGAGACCTAATCATCCAGCAAACAGCCAGTGTGAAGAACAAAAGCCCGTGACTGCACCAGAAAGCTAAACAACAGTGAGGGAAAGTCTCCTGGCTGGTTGGCAAGGGTTGGGTTCCCCCCTCCCCTCTCCTCCTCTCTCTTCCCTCTCCCTCCTCATTTCTTTCTTCCTAGATATTCACTGTTGAGGAAATGGTAAGGGCACTTCCAAGTGCAGCTGGTAGTTCTATGAGTTGGCACAGCTTTTCTGGAGGGCAATTTGGCAGACTATTAAAAAAAAAAATCCTGAAGACAAGCGCTCTTTTTGATCCAGCAATCCGACTTCTAGGAATTTTTCCTAAGGAAATAATTAGAAGTGAATACAAAGATGAATAATAGTGGCTTAACATTTATGGCGTTTCGCTCCCCACCAGGCAATATATCAGCACTTTGCTCTTAACTCTTTCAGCCCTTAGAGCAACAAACGATGTGACAAGTACTGTCAGGCCTGTGTCTATGTGTGGGAACTGAGATGGAGAAGAAATAAATGGGGACACTGAGACCACGATGGTGTAAATTGCTAAATTCCAGGAGCTGGCCAGCAACAGGCTGGGACTTGAACCCTGGTCTCTTTAATTCCTAAACTGGAAACCTCATGTTCTGGATCAAGTT
This sequence comes from Peromyscus californicus insignis, assembly GCF_007827085.1. Taxonomy (NCBI): domain Eukaryota; kingdom Metazoa; phylum Chordata; class Mammalia; order Rodentia; family Cricetidae; genus Peromyscus; species Peromyscus californicus. The sequence goes on from NW_026294595.1 coordinate 138,594,617, forward strand.
CTTGTCCTGTTTTCTGGAACACTGAACTAAAAAGATGCTGCACACAGTCCTGCTTAAAATAGCAGCCAATCAGAAATGAGCATGATGTGCAAGAACCAATGATAAATGGTGTAGAGTCTTTTATTAAAATGCACAATTTTGAAAAATAAGATTTGAGGCTAGGAATGTAGCTCAGTGGTAGAGTGCTTGCCTGGAATATGTGAGACCCTGGGCTGGATTCCAACCATTGCAAAATAAAATACCTTTAAGGAGTAATGACTGTAGAAATATTCCTTAATTACTAAGTAAAAGATGATGTGAAACACCTGCATCCTATTTTAATTTTTGTGTGTATTTGTGTGTGCGCCGCACGCACGTGTGATGAACATGTGTGTATGGACGTCCACGCGTGTCAGAAGACAGCGTTGAGTGTAGTTCTTTGGGAGCACCATCCCCCTTATTTTCAGACGGGGACTCAACAGTTAGCAAGGTTGGCTGGCTGGGCAGCAAGCCAGGGACTTGCCTATCTGTCTTCCCAGTGCTGGGAATACAAGCACATACTACCTTGTGCAGCTTGGCTTTTTTAGGGGGACGGGCGCTGCAGAGAGAGTTCTGGGTCTTTGTGCTTGCAAAACAAATACTTTACTGAGCCATCTCCCCAGTCCCAGCCCCAACCCCATTCTCACTTTTTAAAGATTTATTTTTAATTATGTGTAGGTAGGTGTGTAACAACGTGTGGATGCCAATGTATCCCCTATAGCTGGAATTATAGACAGTTGTGAACCACCTGATGTGGGTTTCTGAGAACCGAATTAAGGTCCCCCAGAAGAAAAGCAAGTGCTCTTAACTGCTGAGCTATCTCTCCAGTTCTCATTCTCATCTTTTAAATGCCTACATGTCATTTTTATCAAGTTCAAAAATTAGTGCCCGGTCAGTGGGTGTCAAGGCCGGAGGAGGGAAGATGTAGACCAGGAAGCCACTGTGTGCTTAAATATAATGAATCTCCAACCAGGTTGTCATCACATGGGTGTCTACACAGTACAAATTAACCCAGTTGTATAGTTATGTGGGCTTTATATAGGTTTACATAATTTATATCTCCCTAAAAAAAAAAAGTGCCAGCCATGATGAATCCTAAACATGACGTAAATCACATTATCTTCTGTATACTAGTTGATATTTCCCTTTTCCTTTACAGTGAGCTGCATTGTTCCTATATTAGAAAAGGATAGCATCGGGTTCATGAGAACTGGGGTGGGGGTGGGGATGCATGCACGTGAAAGCCAGTTGATCCTGGAACACTGGAAGCAGTCAGGTCTGTTCACGGTCTTCAGCACTGTGTGAACTAAATGTCAGGGTCCAAGGCTAGAGAAAAACAGGAGAGAAGGCCAGCTTAGGCTGGCTTGGTAGGGAAAGCTGCAGGAGAGGCCCTGGGGATATTGGGATGGACTTAAAGCAGCGTCCTTAGCACGCTACCTCCGACATTTAAGTCCTGCTGCGCAGGTGCTGCGTAGAACCTTCCTGGCCAAGGAGAGGACAGTGGTTCAGCTGCTGGTTGGATGGCTTGTTGCTCACTGGTGGTGACATCAGGCCTCCTGGGAGCCCTTGGCTGTCAATCAGAAGGCTTTTCGAGGCAGTGAGCCATCTCTGCTCCTCTCTCTTTTAAAGGGACAGTTTCTGCCCGGATGAGAGAGCCAGGCTTAGGTCACCTTGATGCTCTCTTTCTCTGAAGAGTCTGATTCCCAGGCAGTGGAGACACCAGAGAGAGATGAGGGAAGTTATTAGCCATAATTCCCTAGAGCCTGGTCTTTAACCATGGCACCGAAATACTGACAATGGAGAGGAAAATAAAAGACAAATATTTAGAAACAGCCAGGGATAGTGGCACACCTGTAATCCCAGTACTGAAGAGCCTGAGGCAGAAGAATTGTGAGTTTGAGACTCTGAGATGCACAGGGAGACCCCACCTCAAAAAAAATAAACAGGAAGCATGCAGAAAGCTTTAGTAGAGCTAGGAAATATCTTGGTGGGTAAAAATGCTGGCTTCCCAGGCCCGAGGACTGAAATTCAGATCCCCAGGATCCGTGTAAAAGCTGGGTAGATGAGACAGTTCACCTGCAATCTCTGGTGAGGACTGGGCATCGCTGGCATGTTAGCAAGCTTGACTAGCCAAATTAGCAAATTCCATGTTCAGTGGGAAGCCCCACCTCAGTAAACTAAGGCGGAACATGATCAGAGAAGACACACAGTGTCAACCTCTGGCCTCCACAGGAACAATGTGTGACATACGTGCAAACGCACAAGCATGCACACATCACTCTCACACACAAAGCTTTGGTATCTAAGATGACTGGTAAATATTAAATATGATTAAATATAAAATGAGGCACTGCAACTGTGAGGATTAACGGTTCCCAATATGTAATTTTATGTGTATTTGAGTGTTTCTGAATGAGTATATGTGCACCGTGTGCATGCAGGAGCCCATAAAAAGCCGGAACATGGTATCAGGTCCCCTGAAACTGGAGTTATGGATGGTTGGAAACCACGTAGGTGCTGGGAACCAAACATGGGTCCACCAAACCATGTCTTCAGCCCCTGCGCATCTTCTTAAGTACTAACAATTTTAGGACCATCAAATATGTCTAATTTGGAAGAAAAATGTATCCCCTAGCCTCTACTGCAGTTAGAGGTAGCATGTAATAGTAGCATGTAATAGTCATGGTCGATGAGATCCAGAGGAATTTGTGGGAAACTTCCCTTTTCCGATATGATAATTTTCCCCATTATTCCTGAGAAGAACAAGAATGCAATGGCTGGAGTTAGAATGTTGGTTTTGCAACCATGAGGAAAACCGAAGGAGAGCTGCAGGGAACCTGACATCCTCAAGGTACAGAAACAGTGTCCGCATGTGCTGTCTGGTTTACATCAGCTTGACACAAGCTGGAGTCATCTGAAAGGAGGGAGCCTCAATGGAGAAAATGCCTCCATAAGATCCAGCTGTAAGACATTTTCTTAATCAGTGATTGATGCGGGAGCACCCAGGCCGTAGTGGGCAGTGCCATCCCTGGGCTGCTGGTCCTGGGTTTTATAAGAAAGCAGGCTCAGCAAGCCATGAGGAGCAAGCCAGTAAGCAGCACCCCTCTATGGCCTCTGCATCAGCTCCTGCTTCTAGGTTCCTGCCCTGTGTGAGTTCCTGTCCTGACTTCCTTCAGTGATGAACAGTGACGTGGAAGTGTAAGCCAAAAAACCCTTTCCTCCCCAACTTACCTTTGGCCATGGGGTTTCACCACAGCAATAGAAACCCTGACTAAGACATCATGGGTGCCTAACTCACTCTTTGTTAGCTGTTTGTTTATCACTGGGTACTTGGGTTTTCTATTAGCCATGGCTAAAAGCAACCTTTAACTGACTCATTCAATGTAGTTAATACAGAATAGGAAGTTTGGAGACAGATGGAAAAAATACAGTACAACCGCACCAATGTTTTTTTACAGGTAGTCACCACCTAAAACTAGAATGTATGGGTTACGGGGCATGAGGCCCTGGCTCTAATCTCCACAGCTAAGAGGAATAAAAGAGAAAGAGGAGAGGGGAGAAGATCTATGGTTAAAACAGTGTCAGCTACAGCCTATTAATGTATTCTAGAAGTATACTGAAAGAGATGATATCTCTCTGGGTGGGGGATACAGGTTTGTGGAGGCCAGAGTTAGATGTCTCCATCTATGGCTGTCCCCGTTATCATTCTAAGACAGGGACTCTCCCAGAATTGACTGATGGATGCATTCCCAAGGTCCGCCTGTCTCCACACCCCACACCCTCTCACACTCTCATATCACTCCCCAGCCCCACCCTCACATTCCACTTTGAGCTTCCAAGCTGGGGTTACAGATGTGGAAAGGCTATGCCTGGCATCTTTGTCTTTATCTATCTATTTATTTATGTGTATGAGTATTTTGCTTGCATTTATGTTCTGCACCACGTATGTGCCTGGTGCCCATGGACGCCAGAAAGGGAAATCAGATCCCCTGGATCTGGAGTTGCATGCAGTTGTGAGCTGCCATGTAGGTGCTGGGAATCAAACCCAGGTCCTCTGGAAGTTCAGCCAGTGCTCTTAACAGCTGAGCCGTCTCTCCAGCCCTGACACCAGGCTTCTTAACATGGGTGCTGGGGATCCAAACTCAGGTCCTCAGGCTTGTGTGTAAACACGTTCCTGATGGAGCCATCTCCCCAGGGTCAGACTTTTTGTTTGATTTTGCTTCTAAATTCTAATTTTTTAAACAAATGTGGATTTACAGAAAAGTTACAGAAGAAGTAGGGTCCAAACTTACCACTTGCCCTTTATTCCACTTTCTCTGACGTTAACATCTTACATAAGCATGGTACATCTTTAAAACTTAAAAAATGGACTTGGTGATTGGAAGTCTATTATTAACTATTCTACATTTTTAATTCAGACTTTCTAATTTTTTCCAGTGGTGTCTTTTTCTCTTCCAGTTCCTTAATTAGACTATCAGCCTGTGTGTAGCTGTCCATCTCCTTGGTCTCCTCTGGCCTATGAGCTTCTCAATTAACTTGGGTTTCAGCCCTTCAACTTTTGAAGAGTAGCAGTTGGATCTTTTCTAGAATGGCTCTAACTTTAGTGAGTCAGGTGTTGGGAAGGAGACTCCGTGGGAGCCACAGGCCCACCTCAACGCATGACGCGGGAGGATGCACAGTACACACTAGGCCCTTCACTGGCCACATTTTTGTTCTCTCTCTATTCTTCCTGCTTTTCCATACAGTCTGGAGACTTCCACCAAGGTGGGGGTTCAATTTTTTTGCTTGAGAGAAGGAAGTGATGTCAGGGCTTGGCTGGAGAGGGGAAAGGGAGATAAGTATAGCTGTACCATCAATGTTTAATTGGTCTGGAGGCTGGCCAGGGAGCGGTGGAGATGACTTTGAGATTACGTGACTGCTGGCCGAGTGAAGGGTCAGGGCCTCCAGAGATATTTTTAATACCACATTATTTTCTTTTTATCTTACCTCCCTGAGTGAGGGTGGGGCTACCCACTAGCTCTTCAGCTTATAGCTGACTCCGAACTGCAGGGGTGAGTCAGGGGGGCCGCACTTATAGCTGACTCCGAACTGCAGGGGTGAGTCAGGCGGGCGGCAGATGGCGAAGCACCGTCTCTACTGCAGGTGCCTCTCCTTCTTTGCTGTGTCTCCACAGTTTTGCTAGATAGTTATGGCGACCTCCCCTTTCCATAGGGAAACAGACTCCGAAAGGTAAATGATTTGCCCCAAACCAGATATATTTTGGCAATTGAGGATCCATTAGGCCAGATCTGGGAGGCTCAGTGAAGTCACTGTTTGAATTCAGGTGTCTGTGACATCAAATCTGTGCTGTTCCTCTCCCCCATCACACCACATGCTTCCCACATCACACGGGGCCATGAGGGATGCAGGAATCCAACCACGGGCCAGGAGAGTGAGTCTAGACCATTTTCCCCACTCGAAGAGCCTTTATAGTTACTTGGCCTCTTCACAGACTGTTATGAATCCCTGGGTAAGGAGGCCCCTAGCTACTGGAAATCTTAGAAGCTACAACCATCTACAATTAGAGAGACAAGGGGTCCCAGGGAGCTGGGACAGCTCCCCCTCACTCTTCTTGGCAGGACACCTCTGTGTAGGGAGACACACAGAAAGTAGGGTTAGGCCAGCAAGACGGTGGCTCACTGTGTGAAAACACTTGCCATGCAAACCTAAAGGTCCACTCCCTGAGCTCATTGTGGAAGGAGAGAACTGACATGTGAAAGTTGCCCTCCTCTGACACACATGCCCCTGCACTCACACACACATCCGACACACACAGTAATAATAATACTAAGTAAAATAAAGAAAAGTGGGTGAGTGGAGAGAAAGACAGAGGGATGCAAAGATAACACTTGACTTTTAGACTCCTCCTTCTGCTTAGCCCAAAATCCAGGTCGAATTTTGCCCCTGTCGGGCTGGATTTTAACTTAAGAAGCAGCCTTACTTATCGAAGCTACTTCTCATTCGGTTTTTGCAACTTGAAACTGACATATCTTGATGGACATCTTCTGCTTACTCCAAATTCTCCTCTCCCAGGGTGTCACCATTCCTGTGGTCTTCTTCTGTCTGGGCCCCCAGATCTGTCTCATGAGCACAGCCTCTGGTGTGAGAAAAACAAAAACAACCCCAAGAGAGTGGAGCCCAGTCCAGCTGGATGGCCTGGGACAGACTTCAGCTCTTTGAGTTTGGTCCATGCAGTACATGAGGACAGAACGATTACTGCAAGACAGACATAAGCATGAGATGAGGAAAGTGATGGCGTGGCCCAAATTTAGCTGAGCATTCACTATATGGTAGCCACAATTAATATTCAACTCTCTTTGCCAAATGCCTGTAATTGACTTGTTTCCCAATTCCGGGAGGCATCTGCTGGCTGAGGCCTTTTTTTTTCCCCTATATGATTCATATACCACTGGAAGCCTCTAGAGAAGTCTTTCCAGAGCTAGGCTCTGTCTTAGCCTCTTAAGTGTAGTGAAGGACTAGAACCGTACAGTCTGGGCCCAGTTATGTGTTGGTAACTATTGATCAGAGATGACATGCTCCTACAATGAGTTATTGAGTGATCTCTCGAAAAACACGATAGAGCGTTAGTTCCTTTTCTCATCATTGTGACGAAACACCCATCAGAAGCTTAAGGGAGGAAGACTTGGTTTTGCTCAGAGCCTGAGAGTTCAGTCCGTTGTAGCAGCAAAGGCATCAGGAATGTCAGGAGCGTCAGGAGCGTGAGGCAGCTGGTCACATGGCATCCTTAGCCAGGAGATGAATGTCAGCAGAGAGAATGTTGGTGCTCAGCTCACTCTCTCCTTTTTCTTCAGTCTGGGTTTGCACCCCAAGGTTGATGCCACCCACATTTAGGACGGGTCTTCCAACCTCAGTTAAGTTAATCTAGAAGCTCACTCACAAATGTGTATACAGGTTTGTCTCCCGGTTGACTCTGGGTCCTGTCAAGTTGGTGATAAATAGTCAGCAGAGGGACGAGAAAAGCAGTGAAGGACCAAAGAGAAAACATGGTCAGCTGAGCCCCAGTCCCACAGAGGGTTGCATGTCTAGTAACCTCCACAGGGTTGTGCAGGCATGAGATAGGGAGCTATGAGGGGTGGGGAAGGACTTCTCAGCCCTACTCAGTCAGTGTGCCGGCTGCCTTTGGGGATGGGAGTCACAAGAAAGCTCCACTGGCTGAGGGGAATTCTCAGAAGGGGACAGCTGGGACCTCTGATTACTAACAGTGACAGAAGCTGGGGGCTGGGCAAGGCCTGTGGGGAAGGCCATCAGGCCGAGGCCTTAGTATGAGTCATCCTCCGGTGGTCACTGCTCTGACGACCATCTTTATGGAAAAAGTGACAGAGACAGAGATGTTAGATGTGCCACTGCCATTGGGAGTCTGTGGCACCACGGAGGTGGCGCTGAGGAAAATGACGGTGACTATGGCTGTGTGCTGGTTACAGGTGGGAGTGAAGGTCGCAAGTGCCCACGTCCCTGTTTCTTCAAGGTTTGTCTCTTTCTCTCGTGCTTTGTGTTTCTTCAGTGGCCCTGGGGATCACAACGACTCAACATTTCATCTTGTCAAGACAGGCAGATAAAAAAACATGTTGCAGAGAATGGAAATACATTCATCCTGCCTGTGCAGACCTGCTGTGTGTATTTTTTTAAAATAATGCACACATTCCCAGGGCTGTCATTTATTCTATTTGCTACTGTGTGTCACGGTTCACTGTGAACTATAGGGACGTGATGACTTCAGGCTCCTTAACATGTCAAACCTAGAGGTGGAGTTTAACATGATAACATTGTTCAGGAAGCCCTGTAGCTGATGGCACACAGCCACCCCACACAAGACACAAAACTATGGGTCTAGCTGCAGTGATTTGCTTGGGAGTATAAGAGCTGTGGAGTGTACCTGCGGGTCAGCAGGTCAGCATGCTGATGGGGTATGTTTACAGTGTAGGCCACTGTGTGTCTATTCGTGTGCTTCAGGGTCTCTGCTCCCTTCCCCTGTCCCTTCCAAAGTGATATAGTCAGGCAAGAGTCCAAGAACCCACCACTTATAGACGTACTAGATCAGCTCTCTGCCCAGGAGCCATCCTGGGCACCTGAAAAGTTCATTTGTTCATGTAACTACATACACCGAGCATCAGTGGATTGATGGGGAGCTGGACACTACAGATGGGGGAAGGGTGCAAAACTTCCTGCCCTCCCAGAGTTACAGGCTAGTAGGTTTTAAAGACGACCCATTCTGGCTAGTGGTGGTATTGCACACCTTTGATCCCAGCACTCAGGAGGCAGAGGCAGGCAGATCTCTGTGAGATGGAGGCCAGCCTGGTCTACAGAGTGAGTTCCAGGGCAGCCAAAGGTACACAGAGAAACTCTGTCTCAAAAGACAATAAATAAATAAGATCCATTTGATCACAGGTGGAGAAATTGAGGCTTAATGAATCTAGTAAAGGTCAGGGAGCAAAAAGAGAGGTCAGAGCTGAGGGTGTAGCTGAGGTTAGCCTCGTCCCCAAAGCCCCACATGTCAACAATTCCATACTGGGCAGTAGACAGTCTGTCTGCCTACATGCTTGCCTGTCTGTCTGTCCGTCTGTTTGTTTGCTTGTTTTCTCACCCCCATCTCCTCCCTCCATTCTTCTGGTACTACACTAATTAGTTGCTTTCAGAAAACCTCTCCACAATGCCATCTAGAAAGCGCCAGCTGCCTTCCTTCATTGAGGCTACACTGTTTGACAATGTTTCCATTTTCTAGACTTCCCAGAACTGGGGCTTCCGGTGAGGCCAGCTCTGTCCCCCAGCTTTGCTTACTATGCACCCGCCTCTGATTCTTCCATCGAGTGATATTTCCTGCAGTTATGTGAACTCGGCTTCTGTTGCACATAATCCAGTACCTGGGCTAACCGAGTGAGGCACCCTCCGAGTTCCAGTGTGGGCCCCAAGCACGTCTGGTCATCTCCTCACTCTTAGCACCTGCCTCATGCGAAGACAGAGGAAGGAGACCCCGTTTACCTGAGGCAGGCATTTTGCCAACACCCCTGCTCTCTAGCCTCTTCTTCAGACTAGAACCTTCCAAGAAATGCTTCCCCCCCGGCCCCCCCACCCCGTTCTGCATGAGGACCTCAGACAAGCAATGCTGCCCCTAGGCACGAGTGGCGGCAGTCCGCCCTGGAGTTGAGCTTCCCTAAGGAACACACAGGCACAGTGTCCTGCACTCTGCATGGCGGGGAGGGTGCTAATGACTGCATACTTGCTCGTAGCCCAGCCAGGACAGGTGATAGATAGCCCAGCAAGTTCAGGACCAGAGCCCCAGCCAACCTCTCCTCCCTCGTGTCTATTTTTGGGTCACCACAGGTACTTATTAATGCCACACGCCAGGGCTATAGGTTGGAAAAGAGACATTTCTGGGATAATGGATCAGTCAGGATTGCATTGAGTGGCGCGCAGCAGAAATCTGACCAAGGAGTAGCCTTCACCCTCTCACCTAATGAGGCAGTCTGGGCAGGTGCAGAGGCTGAAAGAAATCCCGTAGGACAGGAGTTCCTTCTGCTGCTGCTGCTATCCTTAGTCCTGTGGAGAGGGGCTCTCCTCCTCACAGTCACAAGATAGCTGCCTGACTTCCAGACGCTCCCTTACATTCCAGGCAGACATAAAGGCAAAAGGAAAATGAAACTTTTCCTGGCCTGTGCGGGCTGAGAACTCACGCTGTTGTCCTTGTCAAGATGTCATGTAGTACCTCCCTCCCGCAACCCCACCCCACATAAGGAAGACTGGAGCTTCCCAGAGAGCCCCGTCTTAGTCCCATTTACATCTCTTTGTGCTATGAGGGCCTCTCAGCTCTTGCCTCCTTGAAGGAAAGAATTCAGTCAAAAGGTAAACAGTTTGAGCAGCAGTTTATTTAGAAACAAACATCCAAAAAGACTGAAGTGGGCTACCCCAGGTGGCAAGCAGCCCAGGAGGTTCTGCAGTGTGGACATTTTTATGAATATTTATGAGGTGGGTGGTAGGCTTACAGAGTAAGGTAAACTTTGTGCCATCCCAAATCATGGTGACATTGACCCAGGATCAGCAGCCTCGATGATGAACATTAGACCACATTTTATTAACCTACACTTGTGGGTGAGGAACCTCCATATATCTGTTTAAAAAGAAAATCTTTCATGTATTTTGGACAGCATAGAACTCTCCATGGCTTCTAGATTTGTCTGGTCACCAGAGTTGAAGTGTGTTCAAAATGCTGCTACCCACACCCAGAACCTTCCACACTCTCGAACATTCCTGTAGCCTGGGTAGAAGTCCAGACCTTAGTGTTTTCCAAGTTTTTGATATGCCTGTACATCAGAATCCCAGCTCTCTGTCTCCTAAGCCAGAGCTGTGATACATGGGTTCTCAGTGCCAACAGAATGCCAATGTTGAAGACCCCGGAGTGGTTGAGGACACCTTTAATCCCAACACTCAGTAGGCAGGGGCAAGCAGATCTCTGTGAGTTCAAGGCCAGCCTAGTCTCCAGTCCAACTAGAGCTATACAGTGAGACCAGAAGGAGAAGGAGAAGGAGGAAGGAGAGGAGGAGGAGGAGGAAGAGGAAGAGGAGGAAGAAGAAGAGGAGGAAGAAGAAGAGGAGGAGGAAGAGGAAGAAGAAGAGGAAGAAAAAAAGAGGAAGAAGGCCAGTGATGGAATTTGTCCATCAGAGGTTTTGATGAAATTAGACCAGGGTGAGGTTTAATTTAATATTTTAAATTTCTATTATACTTTTAAGCTCCATTTTTTAAAAACAGCTTTAAATGTGTGGAGGGGTATGGGGGGTGTCTCTGCAATGATCCATGAGTAATGATCCAAGGGAGGCAAGAAGGAAGTTCAGTTCAACCCAACTCGGTAGATGGTATTAGTTCATACTTCAAGAGTCTTACCCCAAGTGGTTTATTTTAGGCATATTTAAGCACAGCACAATTTGGTGAGAATTTTCCTGGTGATAATTAACTCAATCCCATGTGCACAACAAAGCTTAAGACATGATTACATCAAAAGCCTTTGTAAAGTACACGTGACAGCTTTTATAAAGGTGAGTTCTACAGAACAACTGAGAAAAACAAGCTCATGATAAGGGTCTAGGGGAGGATCCAGTGTGGTCTTGGCTACATAGCGTAAAGGTCATCAGGCTACTAACCACATCCACTCCCAGCCTTCTGGGTGGAAAAAAGACTATACATCTCTCCCTATAAAGAGATAACCCCATGTGTTTAACATTGCTGGTTCCCCTAGTGCTTATCTGTGAGCACAAGAACCTCTCTGCCTTCCACAGACGGGTGGGTACATGTGCATGTACGCCATGTCGTGCATATAGAGGTCACAGGACAACTTGGAAGAACTGGTTCTCTACTATGTAGGTTTCCAATACCAAATTCAGGTTGTCAGTCTTGGTAGCAAACACTCTTACCCACTGAGCCATCTGGCCGGCTTCTCGGCTCCAGAGACATACTGCTTTATTTTCTTATTCCTTTGAGCACTGTCTTAGGATTTCTATTGTTGTGAAGAGACACCATGACCACGGCAACTCTTACAAAGGAAGACATTTAATTGTGGTGGCTCACTTACAGTTCAGAGGTTTAGTCCATTATCATCATGGTGGGATGTAGCAGTGTGTAGGCAGACGTGGTGCTGGAGAAGTAGCTGAGAGTCCTACATCTTACAGGCAACAGGAAGTGAACTGAGACACTGGATAGTATCTTGAGCATATATGAGACCTCAAAGCCTGCCTCCACAGTGACACACTTCCTCCAACAAGACCACACCTATTCTAACAAGGTCACACTTCCTAATAGTGCCACTCTCTTTGGGGGCCATTTTCTTTCAAACCACCACAAGCACATTTCAAATAGTTGACTTTTTTTCTTGGGATTTGTTTTTTGCTTTTGGGGTTTTGTTTTTGTTTTTGTTTTTATTTTTATTTTTAGAGACAGGGTTTCTCTATGTAGCCTTGGTTGTCCTGAAACTCGCTCTGTAGACCAGGCTGGCCTTGAACTCACAGAGATCCACCTGCCTCTGTCTCCTGAGAGCTGGGATTAAAGTTTTGCACCACCATGCCTGGTTTAAGATAGTTGTTTTGAATCTTGGGGCCAAAGACTGTGCTTCCTCAGAGACAGTCCTGTCACCTTATTTTGTTTCTGTGGAGGCTCTTGCTCCATTTCCTTGTCTGCCTGATGATCTTAAAGCTACATGTATGTGTGCATGTGTGTCTTTCTGCTACAACTGGACAACTGAGGCTGGCAAAGTTGTAAACTTTAGCCAACTCCGTGGCTAAAGACACCTGCCTTTAAGCCTGGTGACCCGATTTGGATCCCTAGGACCCGCATGGTGGAAGGAAAGAACCAAACTCCTGCAAGTTGACCTCTGACCTCCACACATGTGCTGTGGTGCATGCATGTGCATCAGCATGAATATAAACACATGCAAAATGAGTAAATAACTGCAATAAAAGTTTGAAACAATTTATTGTTTGATTATGGAAGCTGCAGTCATATTTGTTTAGTGATTCTTATAACATTTTTAGGGGGGAAAGGACTATATTCCTAGGACCAGGCATGATGGCGCATGCCTGTAATCCAAGTCCTAGGGAGGCTGGGGCTAGGGGATCTAGAGTTAGAGGTCATTGTGAACTATGCAGTGAGGGAGAGAGAGAGAGAGAGAGAGAGAGAGAGAGAGAGAGAGAGAGAGAGAGAGAGAGAGAAGAAAAGAAAAAGAAAAGAAAAGGACTGTAGTCTGTTCCTTTGGCTTTTGTTCAACTAGAGTTCTTACAGAGGCATCCCTGATTAGAAGAAGTCAAAATAAATAAACAAGACAGCACAACACACCCACTTGGTCTTTGCGCACAGGCCTGTGCTGATGTTCTCCTTCAGCACTAAACGGGCTAACCAGAACTCTGTCTCAGCCTTCAATTCCAAGGAGCTGCTTTTTAGTTGTGTTTTCGTGGTTCGTCATCCACTTAGGTGTTGTGACCCTGTGACCTGTCAACGGTTTTCTGGAGTTCTGACAACACTGGTTCTGATGGTCCTCACTGTTTCTGTGGAGGAGTATGAGAGTCACTTGCTCCTACAGACATGGGCCTGTGTGAAGCTTCCCTTGTCTCCGTCATGGATAGTGAGATTGGCACCTGCTACCAGAGGAGCATAATTTCTATGACAGTCTGACTCTTGGGACTTAGAGTTGAATTAAGTGCTGGATCTGACCCCGTGGAATCTTCTTTTGGGGTCTTCTATTTGAATCTTGTCATTTTTCTCCAGTTCCTGTATGCTGAGCAGGACGACAGGTCACCCTCAGTGTGAATCACTCCTGTTCCTCTTAATGGCTGTACACATGGGCCCCATGGAGACACCTAGTGGTGAGTTGCTGTCCTTGGGCTTAGTGAAATGATCCATCAATTGCTCCCATAAAATACACAAAATGCAAGAATCCAGATTGCTGCCTCAGGCTGGGACGGTTCAGTGGAAGCTGGACCATAGTGTATGGACTTGATGTTGTGAGTGATGTTGATGATGCACTTGAGTTGTGAATTCTCCATAGTTACCAATGTACCATAGTTACAGCGGAGGAAGGGGAGGCTGCTCATCCTGGCTACACAGCAGGGTTTGCCACTCTGAGATGACATCTTTAGAGATGAAGTTTTGTTTTGTTTTGTTTTGGCTTTAGTTATTTGCCTCTCAGGTCTCTTTCCTGTGCATTGAGAATAATTAATAATAATAGTAGTAGTGGTGGCAGTAGTAGTAGTAATAGCCTTCTTGGGTTCCTATTATTCATTTGAAAGGTCAACACAATGTACTGATTAATTACAAAATTAAAAATAATTATAACAAATGTACAGTTTGGGAGCTGAAAAGATGGCTCTGAGGGTAAGAATGTTTGTTGAGTAAGCATGAGGACCTGAGTCCTCACCCCAGGACTCGGGTAGCTGAAGTATGACCACAGATGCCTGCAGCCCTAGTGCTGGGGTGGAGCTGGGTGGAGACAGGAGGGTTGCTGGCGGCTTGCTGACTCACAGCCCAGCTCCATATCCAGTGAGAGACTCTGTCTCAAGAGAATAACGCAGAGAGTGACAGAGGACACCTGATGTCCTCCTCTAGCCTACACATGTGTGTGCACAGGCACATACATACCCTCACACACTTGTAACCACACACACACATACACATACACACATACATTTTTTTTTAAAAAGTAGATTACAGTTTGACCCTGCTTGTTTAAAGTTAACTATGTATGTATCCTTATACACACATTTGTCCATGTATAGGTTTAAATGTACATGTGTATGTTTATTTATAGAAGCACAGGATATGCTGCCTAGAATGAAGTTCACTGCATTCGTAATGAGCTGTGGGTGACTGTCCTCTTTGTATTCCTCTAACTGGTTTGTGATGCACACATATTATTTTACAAAGGAAAGCTGAGTTTGGGGGGCAGGGGGGGCTTATGGGATATACGTGTTCATCTTTCCTCCCTCCAAATGTCCTATATCCTAAGGAAACCAAGAAAAGTATTTCAAAGTTCTAATGAAGGCTATTAAAATAACAGTAGCTGCACCTCGGAATTAAGAAATTCGGAATCTGCCACATGGGGTGTTTGTTGATCACCCTCTTTACTTCCCACGCATGGCTAGCTCTAGAGACAATGTCATCATTAAACATATATTATTTATTACATTTATTTATTAATATGTGGGGGATATAAGCATGCCATAGCACATATGTAAAAGTCAGAGAACACCTCGCAGGAGTCAATGCCCTCCTTCCTCCTTGTGGGCCCAGGGAAGGGAACACAGGCCATCAGGCTTGATGACAAACCCTTTACCAACTGACATAGCTCACGGTTTCTTTTTTCACCCTTCTTGTACCACACACCCCTTAGAGTCTGGGGACGCCTATCAAAACCTTTTTGTTGTATTTTAAAATAAGATTTTACACATAGAGTTATAAAAGAAATCATTTGCCGATGGTCCCGAAGTTTATTTGTTTTTATTTTATGATGATGAAAAAAATAATCAGCCGGGCGGTGGTGGCGCACGCCTTTAATCCCAGCACTCGGGAGGCAGAGCCAGGCGGATCTCTGTGAGTTCGAGGCCAGCCTGGGCTACCAAGTGAGTTCCAGAGAGGCGCAAAGCTACACAGAGAAACCCTGTCTCGAAAAACCAAAAAAAAAAAATTAAAAATTAAAAAAATAATGAAGCACCAGCAGCAACCGCACTTTGAATTTTGATTTTTTCGCAGGGCCAGTGGTGAAGTGCTATGATATTCTCTTTCTCCGCTAGGGTAAGTGAGTGAGCCGCAACTCCCAGGCAGCCGGGGTATCTCCAGGGGAAACGTCTGGTACTCTGTGGTGGATCTTGCAACTAAGCTGTGATTTTTCTGCAGCTTAAGCATCTTTAATGCTTTGACTCATAATATTTTCAACTTACAATGGGTTTACCAGGTGAGGCCCATTGTAAGCTGAGAAGCATCTATATATTGAAACACAGTTATCAAAATCTTTAAAAAAAAAAATCTCATCTACCTGGACTGAGTCTACCAGGTTGACCTCAGTCTGTGGGGAAGGCTTTGCCCTGGAGGAGATGGGAATGGGGGGGGGGGTGTTGGGGGGAAGGTGAGGGGGACGGGAGGGGGGAGAACAAGGGAATCCGTGGCTGATATGTAGAACTGAATTGTATTGCAAAATAAATTAAAATAAATTAAAAAAAATTTAAAAAAATCTCTCACATAACAACACATGCACTCCTATCTGTTCAAACAGCGTGTCTAAGAAGAACGATAATTCAAGGTCACAATGAGCATAGTTGAGAATTTGAAATAACCTCAACACAGCAATGAGCTAAGTTTAAATGCAGTGTCTGTCTATGGGTAAATCACAGAGACTGCTAGACACGACTGTGCTCCGCTGCTCACAGCCAGTCAGTGGAAGTGCTACATACCACTGGACCTTGTGCAAATGAAGCCCGCTCTTCTCACCCAGTGCCATGAGCTTCATAACTGAATCAGAAACCCTCCCACGGGCCTTTGCCAGAATCTTCATAACTGGTTTCAGTCTTACTTACCCCACACTTTCCCCAAATGTATGCCAATCCTAGCTGTCCATGTGAAGCACACTGACCAATGCTTATTAAAAACTGTGTGCATGTGGACAGAGCTTAATAACCATGAGCTAAGGTGTATCCATGCACCATGGATCCTCAATGTCAGTGTGTGTGTGTGTGTGTGTGTGTGTGTGTGTGTGTGTGTGTGTGTGTGTGGTGTGTGTGTAGTCTACAAGGTCACCCACTAAACCTGGAGCTCATCAATTTGGCTAAATCCCTTGTCCCCACTTTCCCAGTGCTAGGATTATAGGGGCAGGACCTGCCCAGTTTTTCACATCAGTCCCAGGGATCCATCTCCCCAGTGCCCAAGGATCTTTAGGTTCTTGCTTTTGAGCTGGTCAATTCTCCTGAAAAGACTCTTAAGACATCTTTTAAGAGAAAGACAATCAAGCTGGGTGTGGTGGCACCGGCCTTTAATCCTTGCACTCCAGAGGCAGAGGCAGGTGGCTTTTCTCTAAGTTCGAGGCCAGCCTGGTCTACAAAAACCCTGTCTCAAAAAACCAGAGAGAGAGAGAGAGAGAGAGAGAATGAATTCTTCCAAGGAGATTATAACCCTGTGTATCTTTTCATCTAAACATCTCCATATCTTTTCAGGCCTTCTAGAATGTAGCTTGAAAGAAGCTAGAGAGGAAGAGGTTGGGCAGGGCTCTCAGCCTTACTCAGGGAGCTTCCACTCTGTACCTGTTTGTGGTGTGAACCTGTCTTCACTGTCTTCCACCATGCTTGGCATACGGTGACACACCCTTCTCACCACAGCGGTGCTATACAGTATAGCAGTCACATGCAGACATTTAAACCCAATGAATGTTCAGTTTGCATCTGTACTAACCATATTTAAAGTGTTCAGTGGCTACACGTGGCAGTGGCTGGCTGCTATACTGGGCAGTGAATAACGCGTCCCATGTTGCACCAGAGGTCTATGGAGTAGGGCTGCTCTTGAGCAGATGTTGGCACATCCTGCCCACCACAAGGCCTCTGCTGCGTGTGTTTGTTTCTGTCACTGTGGCAGAAGAGCAGTCACAAACAATGCATAGAGCACCTGCTAAGACACGTGGCTGTTCCAAAAAGCCTTGATTCAGGAGCCCTGATGTCCAAACATTACATCATTTGCAATGTCATAAACTGCTGCTACCCTTTGATCGCTTTCCTACAGCCATTTGAGAATGTAAAACTATCCCCACCCTCTGGACTGCAGATGAGTTAGCAGCAAGCTAGATTTAGGCCATAGGTCATCATTTGCTGACCCCTGTCTTAGTGAATTGCCTTTCTACAAGATCTATGGCCGTTATTTTAGGGAGTTCAGAGAGAAATCAAGGGCTAACATGTGCCAGGCCTTGTCTCCTTGAACGCGGAAGTCTGGTCATCTGTTCAGGGCCTGCCTTCCCCAGCACTTTGGGAGCTATGGATGAGGCCCCGTCCTTCTTAGGCATTCTTCTCCCTGTGTCCAGAACACTGACATCTGACAGCTCTCACCTGATCCCGTGAAATAAGCTCTTGCCCACCAGCTACCTCCGGAGTGTCATTTGGCTTTTCCCTTGGTTCTGCCTTCAAGCTGAGGAGATGATTCCTGTCTGCCCAACAATTTTATTTCTTGTTATCAACAAACACATTGACATTCCAATTTTCCACTCGAGTCCCAGGAGCTCGGCTTATGTATTTTCACCTCTGAGAGACGACAGCGGCTCTCATGCCATGCAGCATCCTGGTCACAAAAGCGTGAGCTGCAAGGGGATTTGATAAGGAGGCTCATAAAGAGAGGGGAAGCGACCTGGAGAATGTCAATACTTGGAGAATTTTCAACACTGGAATCACTCTCTCCAAGATGAAGATGAGAAAGCTCCATAGAATGTTACCATTTCCGTGATGCCAAGAGGACACCGGAAGAGGCTGGAAACTAGTTGAGCGGGGCAATAGCCACAGACTGTGTTGAGGCCACACATGCCCCTGCAGCCCTGTGAGGGCTGCTGACTAGGAGGGGCAAGAGGGAAGCCTCTGGTGCCCTGGGAATGTTCCAGACCTTCATCTGTTAGTAGTTTCACATGTGGAAATCACTTACACAGTGTTTCATCTGTATTTATAAGATATGGCAATGTCCTGTGTATGAGCTGTTTTTTAATTTTAAAAAAAGCCAGGCGGTGGTGGCACACGCCTTTAATCCCAGCACTGGGGAGGCAGAGGCAGGCTGATCTCTGTGAGTTTGAGGCCAGCCTGGTCTACAAAGTGAGTTCCAGGAAAGGCGCAAAGCTACACAGAGAAACCCTGTCTCAAAAAACCAAAAAAAAAAAAAAAAAAAAAAAAAAAAAATGAAGCTGATCATTATGGAAAAGTGAATCAAAGCCACAGTGAGATTACTTCATATGGATTAGGATGGTGACTGTGGAAAACCAAAAAGTTGGAAGGGAGATGGCTGGTCAAGGGCTTGATGGGAAAGCATGCAGACCCAAGTTCAGCTTCCCAGCACCCACACACACATCTGAAACCCCAGATGAAGAGAGGCAAATCCTTCAAGCTTTCCAGCCAGCTATCCAGCCAAATCCAGCTATCCAGCCAAATCAGTGAGCTCCAGGTTCAGTGAGAGACCCTGGCTCAAAAAATAAGGTGGAGAGCAGTCAAGAAATACAGCTAATATCAATCTCGGCCCTCTACACCCATACATGCACATTTGCACATATGTGCATATGCACTCCTACACACAACACACACACAAACACATATACTTATATACAATACATGCACACCAAATAATAATAATAATAATAATAATAGAGAATGTAGCTAAAATTGAGCTTTGGGCACTGGTGTTGGAAGTGAAACCAGCCATTCAAGAAAAGAGAACGGTAACAACACACACAAAAGTAAAGGCAGAAGGAACTGGAGAGGTGGCTCTGCAGTTAAGTGCTCTTGCTGCTCTTACAGAGGACTCCAGTTCAGTTCCCACCCTCAGAGGGTGGCTCC
Source organism: Peromyscus californicus insignis (assembly GCF_007827085.1). Taxonomy (NCBI): domain Eukaryota; kingdom Metazoa; phylum Chordata; class Mammalia; order Rodentia; family Cricetidae; genus Peromyscus; species Peromyscus californicus. The sequence continues at coordinate 138,613,732 of NW_026294595.1, forward strand.
CAATTGACTAGAATTCCAGCTCCACAGGCACCAACACACACACACACACACACACACACACACACACACACACACACACACACTAAGGATTTACCATATAATCCATCAATTCCAATTCTAAAATTGATAGGGCTGAGCTCAGTGGCTGGAGAATTAGCTCAGTGGCAGAGCAAGCACTTGTCTAGTGTTTGGTCCCCAGCAACGAAATGTAATTACAAAAAGAAACAAAAACAGGGGCTGGGGATTTAGCTCAGTGGTAGAGCGCTTGCCTAGCAAGCACAAGGCTCTGGGTTCAGTCCTCAGCTCTGGAAAAAAAAAAGAAAGAAAGAAAAGAGAAACAAAAACAGAGTTTTTGGAGGAAGATTTTTACCTACACGTCCCAACAGCATTGCTCACAATGACCAGGCATAGAAATGGCCCAAGTGTCCACCAGGGATGAGTGAATAAACAAAGCCTGACATAAACTCACAACGGAACAGATTCAGTGCAAAGGAGAAAGGGAGAGACAAGAAACAAAGGCTTGCATTTACCAAATTTATGAGAAGAAACAGAACTACAAATAAGCGCATACATATCAATCAGTCGGAGACGAGAAAGCTGTGAGGTCAAGTGAACTTCAGTGTAGTCAGAACATACTCCCCAGCGGTTTGTCCTGGTCCCTTCAGGCTGCTATAACTATCATAAACTGCCTGGCTTATAAACAACAGACTTGTATTTTCACAGATCTATAGACCAGGAGTCCAAAATCAAGCAGCAAATCCAGTGTCTTGTGGCTTACCTTCAGGTCACAGATAGTGCTACGTGGTGGAGGGATAATGTCTAGTGTTCCTCTTTCATAAGAGACCAATTCCATTTACAAGATCCCCACCCTCATGACCTCATCACCTCCCAAAGCTCCCTATCCCCAATACCACACTAGGATTTCAATAGAGGAATTGACGGGGTAGGGGTCCCCAAGACTGTGGTTTGTAGTAGAGGAAAAAGTCAAAATGATTACCAAGGTATCCCTGACAAGTGGTGTTGGAGCTGGGAAAAGGCTGAGTGCTTTTCACATGAAATTCTTCTGTGCTATTTAATGTGTTATTGGGTGTGTTTAGGGGTAGGGGATGCTAGCGATTGAACCTAGAGCCTTGTGCATGCTAAGCAGTACTCTGCCACTGGGCTGTATCCTCAGCCAACTCTTTACTTTTTTAAAATCTTGAGACAAGTTCTCATTAAGAACTTGAACTCTGAGTTCTCCTGTCTCAGCCTCCCCAGTAACTGTGACTGCAGGCTCAACTTCCGATGATGTTTGTATCCATTTGTTTCTAACAGTGCCATTGCTGAGATCACATCTGCAAGCCTTGCCATAGCATCAAGTGTTAGCACTTTACTTGCCTGGTTTCATCTCCCTGCTGTACAAACCCTTTACCTCCTGGACCCTTACAAGGTGATAGATAACGTTGCTGCCTTTCCACTGTTAGAATCACTTATGAAACAGGCTCTGGGCTTGCCTGTGAGAATGCTTCCAGAGAGATTAAACTGAGCTGGGAAGACTCACATGGACACACACAACGCCATTCTATGGGCTTCAAACTTCAGCTAAATAAGGAGGGAGAAGCAAAGGAGCTTCAGCATTATCCCTCTGCTTCCTGATTGTGGATGCAAAGTGACCAGCCACCTCACACTTGTGCAATGTGACCAGCCACCTCACACTTCCGCTGCCACACCTTTCCCGCCAAGACTGCTGTACCTTCAAGCTGTGAGCCAAAATAAACCCTTGAGCTGATTTTTCAGGTAATTACCACAGCGATAAGTAACTAATACAGAAAATTGGTCCCAGGAGTGGGGTTATTGCTCAAAGACCTGGTCGGGTTTGCAGGCCTTTGGAACTGGTTTTTGGGAGGAATGTGTAAGAGTTTGAACGTGCAAGCTAGAGAAGCATCTGAATGCCCTAAGCAGATCTTAAGGCATCATTCTGGTGGGAACTTGCATTGTTCATGTGGTACTAGTTTTGTAGACATGTAGAATACAGTGACGATGCAGTCACACAGGCTTGCGCCAAGATTCCAGAAAGCTGTCGAGGCCAGGTAGTGTGTAGCAGGGTCACAGTCCCTGCAAGAAGTCCCTGGGAGGCCATTGCATGAAGCTGTGAAGGTAAAAAGGCTAAGTGGCAGTGGAGGTTCCAGGAGGTTGTAGCTGAAGGGACCATAGGATGTCCACTGAAGAAAGCTGTAGGCAGAGAGGAGCCAACCCAAGAGAGAGGCTGCATATGCTACAGACAGCAGAGGTAAGGGGAGGGGCTGTCTGTCTTAGTTAATTCTCTACTGCTGTGATAAGACACCATGACTAAGGCAACTTATAAAAGAAAGTGTTTATTTGGGGATTATGGTTTCAGAGAGTTACAGTCCATGGCTATCATGGCAGGGAGCATGGCAGCAGGCAGACAGGTGGGTATGGTGCTGGAGCAGTGACTGAGAGCTTACATCTTGAAATACAACCATACATCAGGAAGAGCTAACTGGGAATGACATGGGCTTCTAAGACCTCAAAGACCATTTTGTGGTTGTATACATTTCCTCCAACAAAGCCACACCTCCTAACCCTTCCTAAATAGTTCCACCAACTGGGGATCAAGCACTCAAGCCACCATGCTATCCATTTCTCATTCAAACCATTACACTGCCCAAGTCTATTTAAGCCCAGAGGGTGCCACTGAGAGCCCACAAGAGCTGAGAGTCTGGTGCTGGCTCTGCTGTTTTTCAGTCTTGATTCATCTAATTTTCTTTGCTAACTTCCTATTTCTGATTCTTAGAACGGGAATGTTTACTCTACACTGTTGTATATTGGAAGCGTTTAACTTGTTTTTATATATTGAGGCTCTCAGATTGCCTTCAGTCTCAAGAGAGATGTTGGATGCCTGAACAGTATTGGGATGTTAAAGACTGTGACACTTTTAGAACTGTCCTAAATGCATTTTGCTTTATGAGATGAACAGGACAGCCAAGGCAGGAATGTTATAATTAAGTGATGTGTTTATTTCTCTCATCAACAAGGGGTGAACTTGTGATGTTTAATCCTGATTGTCAAGTTGATGGGGGTTTAGAATCACTTAGGAGACAAATGTCCCGGCAGATCTGTGGGGGCATTCAGAGAGAGGCTTAACTGATGTGAGACGACCCACCCTGAACAGGGGGCAGTACCATTCCATGTACTAGAGTCCTGACTGAATAAAGGTGAGGAAGTGGGCAGAGCACCAGCAACTCATCTCTGCTTCCTGGCTGGATATGATGGGACCAGCTCTCTACTCTTCCCCACCATGACGAACTGGCTGTATCTTGAACTGTGAGGCAAAATAAGCCATTCCTGCCAGGCGGCGGTGGTGCACGCCTTTAATTCCAGCACTCAGGAGCTCGAGGCTAGCCTGGTCTACAGAGTGAGATCCAGGACAGGCACCAAAACTGCACGGAGAAACCCTGTCTCAAAAAAAAAAAAAAAAAAAAAAAGCCATTCCTTCCTTGAGTCACTGCTCTTGGGTGTTCTGTGACAGAAACAAGAAAATAACCGATATTCCAGTTATTAGCTAGAGCCACATGTTTTGGGAGCCTGGCACCGTGACTGGCACATGGCAAGCACTGGCTAGGTGAATGACACCCAAACTGACTTCAGACCTACTCTGTGCGGGAGAGGTCTGGGCCCTGAGTCACGATGTAGAAGCAATGACCTTAGGGATTTGGAGCCTGTCCAACCTCCTGCCTATGTGACAGCTGAGCCTGTGTGGCCCAGGCTCATGCCTGACCACAGGAGGAATCGGACTGCTGGGCTAGGCCTGGACTGGACTCCTGACTTGCAGCCCAGGTCCTGCTGGCTGCTCCTGCCATGTCTGAGTCATCGGTTGTGTTTGGCTCGGAGCACAGGGAAAAGCGAGCCGTGGGGGAAGACATTCCCTCCTGTGCAAATTGCTTCTCTTTGTACTGGCAAGTGCAAGGTGTTCAGACAAAGGTCAAAAGTATGTGTTTTCTTTATTATTCCTGGGAAAGGAATGGGACAAATATAGGGTGGGGTGAAGGAGAAAGAACTATGAGGGAGAAGGGCGGGGAGTGTTGCCAAGTTGGATAGCTGAAAGGCCTTCTAATTACAGGAAATGGTCATGGGGGGGGGGCATAAAAACAGTCTCTGTTTTCCTATCAAAACCAGCAGAAGTTACAATCAGGAGCATTGAGAGACGGTTGAACAGGTGGGCCAGGCACTCAGGGCCATGCTCTGTACGTCCTAGCCCCCAGCAGCCCTGTCTCCTCCTTCATTCTCATCCAAGCTCTGACAGCCCCCCTCCCTTGGGCTGCCACCTCTGACAGGCCAGTCTGAACCTAGCTTTGTGGCCCCTCCAGGATGCCTCAAGTTCTCTGGCACATCACATCACGTCTTCCTGAATTGCATTTAACGAACTGTGTCCACTGCCCTTGGAAGCCATCTGCTTGTCCCAGCAAGACTGGAGGTCATATCCTGGGCCTCTGGCTCAGATCAGGAATTCAGAAAGAATTATGCTTTTTTTGGTCTTCTTTTCTACATGATGTTTTTTGAATGTTTTATATTCATTGCCCCAAAAGTAAAAACAGGAACTTTCTCATAAAAACCCCAATTTCTGGCTTTCCTTGGCAAACTGGAAGCCAGGCAACATGGGCTCCTTTCTCTGCCCTCAGAGCAGTGCCCCCTTTGAAAAGAGTGTGCCTTCTCCATTTGTGCACAGTCCCCACCACACCCTACTGTCTCCCTGGCAAGAGAGCCTCATCAAAGATTGTGCATCACCACCCCGGCATTAGCGGTTCCTCTTACACTGGATTTAAAAAGAAAGCTGATGGTCCCCTTTGCCCATGCGTCTCCCTCACTTCTCGGATTTCACATCATCATACTCAGTCCTGTGGATGCCTGGGCTTCCCTCCCTTGGGCCAAGGCTAGCTGGCCCTCGAAGACAGGGTTGGGTCCTTGTTCACATCTGCAGCTCTAATACCTGCAGTGGGCTGCTGGGAGGATGGAGGCGACCCTCGCTACTATTCCACAAGCTCTTTTGGGAGTCTTTCCTCCCCTTTCAACATGCTTACTCATTCAACAGACGCTTGCAGGACTGGGCAGGTATCTCAGTGGTCAAGAACCTACCTAGCGTGCTGGGGCCCTGTGTTTCACCCCTAAACTGAGAGGGGGGAGGGGGGACCACTAGGCTGTCTATGGACCTACTTCCAGTGCACAGTGCTCTGTTATCTTTGGTGTCCCAGATTCTCTGATGGCCCCCCAAATAATGAAGCCCTCTTCCTAGGTGCTATTTCAGGCACTTTTTAGAAACCTACCTCTTAGCAATTCTGTTAGAGGACATCACGAAGAATCAGTCAGGACTCTAGTACATGGAATGGTACTGCCCCCTGTTCAGGGTGGGTCGTCTCACATCAGTTAAGCCTCTCTCTGAATGCCCCCACAGATCTGCCAGGACATTTGTCTCCTAAGTGATTCTAAACCCCCATCAACTTGACAATCAGGATTAAACATCACAGTTGTTAACACTGGCAGTAGGTGGTTAGCGGGAACTGATGTCTTATGGGCCAGGAATTGTGCATCTCATCTCCCAGTGCCTGGGAGGCACCACCTACCCCAGCAGTGGTCATGGCTCTCAGTACCAAGTAGGAAAAAACCAACAGGCTGACAGGGGGCTTCCCGATGGCTGAAGGGTACAGGTTTATGTAACTAAAAATTCAGGGAGGGAGCGCAACACAACCCTAAGAGATGTACAGGTGTTCATTTCTTTAGTCTTCCAGGCCAGGCTTTCTGGGAGGAAGGAATACCAATTCCATTTTGCAGATGGGAAATCTTGAGTGGGAGGACAGCCACAATGTTACTGAGATGGCCCAGCTAAACTGATGCTCTTTACTCCCTCTCATTACTGAAGAGAATGAGATTCACTGGATTCCTTAGGACCCAGAGTCCAGTAACCACCAAGCATGACAGAAAACACTGCATTCCCGGCAGCCGAGCATCCCTGGCTGCCAGAACATGCACATGCAACTGGTTCTGCCAACCAGCTGCATCCTCCTTGGACTTGGATTGAAAAACTGCAGAGGAGGATATTATTTGGCAGGTATGGTGGAGGCAGAGAGGCCATGTTTTTTGTTTGTTTGGTTGGTTGGTTTTTGGTTTTTCCCGAGACAGGGTTTGTCTGTGTAGTTTTGGTGCCTGTCCTGGATCTCGCTCTGTAGACCAGGCTTGCCTCAAACTCATTTTAGAGATCCCCTGGCTCTGCCACCTGAGTGCTGAGATTAAAGACGTGTGCCACCACCGCCTGGCTTGAGAGGCCATGTTCTTATGATTCAATGGCAATCAGGTTGGGGATAGCATGATGTTTGGAGCTGGGGGACACCTGTATGCCAGGACCAGTGTAAATATGGGTGCCATCCTTAGACGTCAACCTAATTTCTCAAACTTTTAAAAAGTTTGTATATCTGTTCTGTCTGCACATATATCTGTGTATCATGCGCATGCCTGGACCCCATGGAGGCCAGAAAAGGGCATTGGATCCCCTGGGACTGGAGTTTACCAATGGTTGTGAGCCATGATGTGGGCGTTGGGAATTGAACCCGGATCCTCCGGAAGAGCAGTCAGTGTTCTTAACTGCTGAGTCATCTCTGCAGCCCCATCTCTCAAACGTACTCCACTTCTGACTCAAGATAACTCGATGTTGACAACCGATATGAGTATGTGGAGGTTTGTGTCCCCTCACTCCACACATCTATGTATAAATTCTGCTCAGAACTCTGTGGTTGGAATTTTCTTTGGGCTGCCAACCAGCTCCCAAATAAAGACACAAAGACTTATTATTAATTATGAATGCTCAGCCTTAGCTTAGGCTTGTCACACTAGCTCTTTTAACTTAATTTAACCTGTTTCTCTTCATCTACGTTTTGCCTTGGGGCCTTTTACCTTTCTTTCATTCTGTATGTCCTGCTTTCCTGCTTCCTCTCTGTCTGTCTGTCTGACCCCTGGTGTCCCTTTTTCTTTTTTCCCTCAAGCCTAAATTCCTCCTCCTACTTACTCTCCCTGCCCAGAAGTCCCGCCTATACCTCCTCCCTCACTATTGGCCGTTCAGCTTTTTATTAGACCAATCAGGTGCCTTAGGCAGGCAAGGTAAAACAGCAACACATCTTTGCATAGTTAAACAAATATTCCACAACATATTTCCTCCAACATTCATCTTATTTTTCATATTTATTTATTTCAATTTTGTGTGTGTGTGTGTGTGTGTGTGTACCCAAGCATGCTTATGGAAATCGGAGGACAACCTTCAGAAGCAGTCCTCTCCTTCTACCACGTAGGTTCTGGGGATAGAACTTGAGTCACCAGACTTAGTGCCAAGTGTCGTTACCCACTGAGCCATCTCACCAACCCCTACTTGTTTCATTGTATTCTTTTGTTACCCAGACTGGACTTGAACTCATGATCTTCCTATTTCAGCCCTCCCAGTGCTGGGGTTGCAGGTTGTACCACCATGCCCAACTTATTGCATTATCTACTTTAAAGGACACTGACCGTGGGTGTGAGAGTGTGTTTGTGAGAAGGGACTCTCACCCATACAGCGAGCCTCTTCCCCACCCTCTTCTTAACAGGATTTCAAGCAGCCCAAAGTAGCTTCAAATTCATTATGTAGAAAGCAAGACATAAACCTTCCAACCCTTCTGCCTCTACCTCCCTCCCAATGCTGGGACCTCTGGCATGCACCACCACGCCTGGTTTGTGTGGCACTAGAGATTGAACCTGGGCCCCATGCATGCTAAGCAAGAACACCACCAAACCAGCTACAACCCCATCCCCAGTGCCCTTCCTGATATCCCCAACCACTCTGCTTAGGTGGCCTTCAGGCAAGCTCATCTCCTGGAGTTTGGGTGTCAGTGTGAGACAGGTGAGGGTAGGCACTCACTGTCCTCATCCAGGCCTGGCATCCTGGCATTCCGATGGCTTGCTGGTCTGTCTGCACAGGTCAAGGACCTGCAAAGTCACCTCTGACTGGAGCTCTAGAACCTAGGTCCCCTCACCCTCCTCCCACTTAGACCTTCAGCGCCCCCTCCCCTTCCCTTTATGGATTTTCTTCTTCTTTCTCCTACTTGGCAATTTTAATGAGTCTCAGATCAATGGCCCTTGAGGAAGCTGTAGATAGATAGTCTCTGGGATGCCCTTGGTGGTTTTGGAAAGAAATCGTTCTCTCTCTGACTCAGTTTCACCAAATACGCTTCTTCAGTTTTATTAAAGCAGCCCAGAGCATGAGTTGGCACCATCCCAGAGACAGAACTAAAACCATGGCTAGAACTTGCCTTATCCATCTTTCAACAGCCTCGCTGGCTGTCAGGGGCTTTGTAATTTATTTTTTTCCTTTTTGTTTTCTAGTCACCATGATACTTTAGACAGGATTTAAAACTGCTCTTTGGCTGTAGTCAATGCTCGGTAAAGCATTTGTTGAGGGAAAAGATGGAAGAATAAATGACGGGATAATCTGCATTTGATGGATGGTTGATGGAGGAGAATGGGAGACGATAATGCGCACCTGTAAAAGGGCGAGGACTGAGACTCTATGCGCTGGCGCCACCTGCTGGACATAGGTTAGCATAACAGGTCCATTTCCACTGCAGGGATGGAAGCACCCAGTTCTCAAAAGGCGGAGTGAAAAGGAAAGAACAAAATGGCCCCATGCCCTCTGCTCGGGACCTCTCGACCATTCTGCCCATGTTAGCAATTATCTTTATCAAACATCATTTTTAATCAAAATAAGCATGTGATTGCTTGCTCACAGCACCTGACATGTACATCCTAGATACTGAGTTAAGCACATGCGCCATTGTTCATCCTCAAAGTAACTGCAAAAGGCAGACACTATAATTAGTGCCGCTTTAGATACCAAAGCCTCGAGGTTCACAGTGCTTTATCATATTGAAGGTCACATAGGTCGTCTGCTGGGAAAGGACGGAAAGTCAGGTCTACCTCACTTCAGAGTGTGATGTCCGTGGGATTCCCGAAGTCAGACTCCAAAAGACCTGCGAGCAGGAAGCCTGCACCCCCCTCCGCAGGTGCCAGCTGATACCACGTGTAGATGGAACAGGGTCGGCAAGGAGGCGGGACCCTGACTCATCCATCCATCCATCACCCCTCAGGAGAGGGGTGTGGATTTGGACCAGCTGCTCTCCTCATCTGAGTCAGTTCCCTAGACAGACTCAGCTAAAAGCTACCATCAGCCGGTGCCCTTGACATCTGGGCGAATAAGATCGGGGCAGTGTGCCACGGTGCCCTTTATGGAGCCCATGCCCCTGTCCTACTGCCTGGTGATTCACTGCGTGGCTCAGTGCAATGCGGGTGCATGAAGGTAGCTAACTGTTGAGCCAACAAAGACAGCTATGGATTATGGTTTTAAAGAACGATAATGGAGCCAGTAAGAGGCTCAGCTGCTACAAGCACTTGCTAGGCAAGTGTGAGGATCTGAGTTCAACCCCTGGAGCCTTCTGAGGAAGGAGGAACTGACTCCTGCAAGTTGTCCTCTGATAGCCACACAAGCATGATTCACACACACACACACACACACACACACACACACACACACACACACACACACATTAACGTGCACACAAACCCACATGCACACATGTGCATGCACACACACACAAATAAAATAATATAAAAAGAAAGAATGATGACGGCCTGCCCACATCCACCCAATGGACTGATGACCCAGACCCATTCTGTTACAATAACCAGTGAATTTGAGTCAATTTCTATCAAAGTAATACACAGATAGAGAAGGAAAAGTAAAGTGGCCGTGCAAGTGAGTGGTGAATTGTTCAACATTTTCAAATAGGAAAAGGAAATTCTGAACCCCATAAATAAAGTAACACATTAGAGTAACTGGTTAAAATAATCGTGTTGTTGTAGATTCATTCATTCTCCCTCTATCTCTCTCCTGTAACAGAGACTCCTAATGTAGCCTAGGATGGCCTTGGACTCCTAATCCTCCTGGATCCACCTGCCAACTGCTGGGATTACAGGCGCGTGCCACCAGCCTCGCTAAACTGCTTGGGAACAGTTCACTCCGCCCATTCTCCTCCTTGCCAGCCTCCCGCTTAGGGCCAAGCCCAGCCAAGCCTGCTGAGTCCATGAGGATCAGTCAACTTGCTGACACATGAATGAGAACACACGGTTGTTAGTGCTTGTCACTGAACTTTGAGGTGGCCTGTTATACATCAGCAGCTGACAGGTATGCGTTTATAAGATTTTAGAGGGTAACACAAGGATGCATTGGAACTATAACTGTGACTTTCCTTTTTTTGGTAAAGGCTATCTTTAGAACTGCTCCTTCTAGATGTGACTCCTGCGCTTTCATACAGCAAAAGAAGTGGGCCAGGCCCCTTCCTTTCCTGCCTTAAAACTAAGAATATTTGTATTTGTTCTTTGATGATTTCATACATGCGTACAATGTGTCTTAATCACAGCCACCTCAACCTCCCTCTCCCACTTCCCTGAGGCCCCTTCAACACCCCACTTCACGTCCTCTGCTTTTGTTTTTGATGGCCCATCGAGTCTAGTGCCGCCTGAGTGTGCATGGGCGTTGCACCAGCCTCCAGAACATGGGAACCCACCATCAGCCACATTCCTAAATAAAAAGGACTCCTTCACATCAGTTCCCCGTAGCTCCTCAGCTATGACTAGAACCTTAGGTGCCCCTCCCCCTATTTGTGCCACAATAATGACTGACCCTATCTTCTGCAGGTAACCACAGATGCATGAACGCAAGAATCCTGTCATGTCATTCTCTCATGATCTTCCTACCCCTTCTTACACCATGTTGCTTGAGCCTTGGGATACAGACGTCCCACTTAGGACTGAGCACACGACCAGGCACTTTTCTTACATCTGTGGCAAACACCGCAAAGCATCCCCTAAGAAAGCTCCCCCTTTCTCGTTTACAAAACAATGAGAAATCCAGAGTCCAGGACCATTGAGAAGTGGGGCTGGGGGCTGTAGAGTTGGCTCAGCCATTAACAGTACTTGTGGCTCTTGCAGAGGACCCAGCTTCAATTCCCAATACCCACACAATGGCTCAAACAAACCATAATTCTAGTTCCAGAGGATCTGAAACCTTCTCCTGACCTCTGTGGCACCAGACATACATGTAGTGCACGTACATACATGCAGGCAAAACATTCATATGGATTTTTTTAAAAAGTTTAAAATGTAAAAAAAAAAAAGTTTTAAGAGATGAGGCTATAAAATCTGTGAAATTGTATTCTTTACTTCTTTCCTGGAGGATGCTGGGTAAAGAAGAGCCTCCCAGAGGGTAGAGCCAGGCATCATGGGGAACAGAGGCCATTCCTTCTGGAAAGCCAGACTAACTGCCAGAGAAGTGTGTCTGTATAATCCTAAGCTTTGACTAGTACTGCTAAGTCATCTCCCTCATCTAGGAATGTGGTCCACCCCTTGAGAATATATGGGAGATTTCCCCAAATCCTTTATAGACCACATGAGGGGTGTGAAACTGAGTTTTGCCCAACAGGGTGTGAATCAAATAGTCACATAGCAAGTTCTAGAACCTTCCAAAAGAAACATCAGGACTGCACCCCATATTTCCACCTTTGACCCTGGCTTCTTCGTCCTTCTTTCCATCTTGGGTACAGATATAATGACAGGAGCTGAAGTAGTCATTTCAACCATGGGATGAGCAAAGGAAGGGCAGCTTACACAGAATGAAGCAGCATGGATGTCCAAATCACAGAAGATTTCAAGGAACAAGCCACCAAATCAACTTTGAACGTCCTGCCTCCAACTTCTGACTTGTGGATGTTACCAATAGCTATCATGTCTTACGCACAGATGAACTTAACTCTAATACAGCACTTGAGCGATGACACTCCACAGTCCTTATATTATGGGAAGGGGAGAGGACTCTCTTCTGCTGTTGTTGCTATTAGTAGAAAAAGGGCACCCTGGCCAGCACCGGCTCCAAAATACAGTCCTCAGGAAAGCATTCCTTCGACCATCCACTCTTGGACCAGATAAAGTTATAACTGAGTGAAGGAACTTCTGCCCAAACCAATACTCTCCATCCACCACAATTGCAGATGAATCTAACTCTCCACACATTGCTGCTTCTTGACATGGCTCACTTCTCTAGCTATGTTTTCAGTGAAGAAAACAGATGAGTATGCATACCTTAGCTGCAAGGGAGTCTGGAGAAATTATTTTTTTAATTCTAATAAAAGTAAAACACAAATATATAAAGTAAAAGTTAAAACTATCACTAAATGATTTAGGATATTTGAGGGCTTAAACGAGAGAGGTTCCCACAGTTCTGGAGGCTGGATGTCAAAGGTCAGCATGCTGGCATGGCCAAGTTCTAGTGAGGGCTCGCCTCCCAGCTTCCAGACAATCACATTCTTACTGCATCCTCACATGACAGGAAGAGAGAGTGTAAGGAAATTAGGCATGCAAGAAAAACATTTAAACCCATACCAATCAACTCACCAGCACTGAACGAAGAGATTTTAGCAGTTTGACCACACATACTATATTAGTTGTTTTTTACTTTGCTGGGACAAAATGACTGACAAAAACTACTTAGGAAAGGACAAGTTTTCTTTGGCTCAAGTTACGGGGGACAGTCCATCATGGCAGGGAAGTTCTAGCCACAAGGTCTTGGGACAGTTGATAAACTGCATCCAGTCAGGGAGCAGAGGGCAATAAATTCTGGCCCAGCTAGCGCTCTCCTCTTTGTGCAGTCCAGGACCTCTCCCTATAGAATGATTCCCCACCTACATTTAGGATCAATCTTCCTGCCTCAGTTAACCTAATCAGGAGACTCCTTCTCAGAAGTACCCAGAGAACTGTGTCCAAGATGACTCTGGATGCTTTTGACAATTGATATAAACCAACAACCGAGTTTTAGGATGGGTAGGGTGGTAAACACCTACAACCTTATCACAAAACGCTAAGCAGGAGGATTGCCACAAGTTTGAGGCCAGGCTGGGCCATATAACTAATGCCAGTGCAGCCAAGAATACACAGCAAAACCATCTCAAGACAAGCAAAAATGTTTTAAAATCAAAGGAGCAAAATATAACACTTTAAGGGGGGCCGGGTGGTGGTGGCGCACACCTTTAATCCCAGCACTCGGGAGGCAGAGCCAGGCGGATCTCTGTGAGTTCAAGGCCAGCCTGGACTACAGAGTGAGCAAAGCTACACAGAGAAACCCTGTCTCGAAAAACCAAATATATATATATATATAGATAGATAGATAGATAGATAGATAGATAGATATAGATATAGATATCACTTTAAATAGCCACAAAATGGTGACATAACCTAGGTACTTAAAAGTGTGCCAGACCTTTAAAAAGAAAACTGTAAGTCTTCACTGTAAGACCTCACCAGAAGTTGTCTATACATTACCTTCCTGGGTATGAAAGACATAATACCAAAAGGAAATTGATTTTCTCAAAGTGAATATATACATTCGATGCAATTCCAAGAAAATCCTCCAATATCTTTTAGACTACCTGGAAATCTGATTCAAAACCTGTGTCAAACAGTAAATGTTCAGGCAGAACAAAAGCAACTTTGAAAAAAAAGCAGAACAGCAAAACCTTGTCAGATATCAAAACTCACAAGATATTTTCAGTGATTAAATCAGTACTGACATTTATAAATGCTTCTATGAAACCAGAAACCAGAATGCACACATGGGATTTAGTATGTGTTACCTATTATTTCTATATGGTGAAACAATGGACTATAAACAATGGATCAAAGTCCTAACAGTGTTAGAAAAAATAAGGAGATATATTGATCCTTTGTGAATAGGAAGGCCCTCCTTAAAAATGATGAAAGACAAAAACTATAAAGGAAAAGATTGATTAAATTATTATTTCACAGTAGCTGCGGTTGCCCATACAAGATCTGTACAAGAACAAGACAATCCATTTTCCAGCATTCGTGGGAAAGGAATTCATGAGGCCCCAACCCCTAGCTGAGGAACTATTGGCATTTGATGGCTGCTGCATGAGGGAGAGCCAGTTTTCTCCAGGGTATGGCCCCTGGTAAGTTGACCATACCCCTGGGGTGGGCCTGTATCCATGTGCTAATGGGAAGCATTGATTGGACTCAGGGGGTTACTTTAAAAAAAAATAGAAAACATGGAATTGGGAGGGGGATCTTAGAAGAGACAGAAGTGGGGAGCTGAAGGTAAATATGATCAAAATGTATGAAATTCTCAAAAAGCAAATAAAAATGTATTTTAAATTTAAATAAATGAATTACTGTTTTAATGTTTTAAGCCTTCCTATGACAAAACAGGCATAAAATACAAGTGACACTGTGAGAGATCGGGTCTGTGAAAGGTTTCCATCCATCTCAAGATCAGAAAACAATTCATTTTTAAAATAAGACAGCAAAGTGTATGCACAGAAATCAGAGCAGGTAAATTACTAATAAAATAGGAAATTGCTAGTAAATGTGAGAGGACCATAATTGCACAGCAATAGGAAAATGCAATGTTATAATGGATAGAACAATGCAAACTGAATTTTCAGTGAAGCTCCACTTTTCACCTATGATATTAGCAAATGGCTGAACTCTCTCTCTGGAGGGTGGGTGAGAGTGTGGGGTGAATACCTCCTGGCTGCCTCTCCACATTTGCTCTTTATCTTCCTCATGTCCCTCTGTGTCCCAGGAGGCATGCTTGCATGGACTGCATCAACAGGTTCTGCTGCCATCTGGTTGAGGTCAGCCCAGTAGGAGACGGAGGGAAAGAATGACCCAAGACACTTATTCCCATAGCTCCTACCCCGGGGGGCCACATTGCACTGGCTTCATCTCTCTCTCCCCACATGACTCTTTTTACTGGATTCTATGCTCTCCTTGCTCCCAAAGCTTTTGGAGGACTGCTAATGGACCCACTCTGACCAGCCCCCTCTCACACTGCCTTCAACATTCTCCTAGTGAGAATACTGCATTTGGTTTGGAGAGGAGTGGGCCCAGAGCCAATGGATGCCTGTCCATGAGCAATTCCACAGCTCTGTACCCACATCAGACACACACTGGCAGATATCTGCATAAAGGGCAAGTGGAAGGCTGTATGCAACACCCTTGTTTACAAGAGTCAAAAGTTAGAAATCGCTTAAATGCCTTCAAATAGAGAAGCAGCTAAACAAACGTTACTGATAAAATAACTATACTCATATAGCACAGCATGGATCTCGAGAAAGACTCGAAACATGTTATTACATGAAGAAAGACCAGAACCATAATAAACTACATGAGTGCTATCGTTTCTATAGTTTCATGTGTTCCACAAGCAATGTGGGAAACTTTTCTCTGCTTCCCCACAAGGAAGGCAGGCAGGTGTGGCCATCAGATTTGCTTTGGCCATGGGACTGTGAGTGACAGTGACATTGGAGGCTTCCAAGCAGAAGCTTCAAGAGGCCCCAGCATTCTTCCCTTTCCCTCTGTCATGAAACCAGCAGGCACCAGCTGCTTCTTCAGCCCATGTCCTGAAATCCATCTGAAGCTAACTCATAAAAATATGTGAGGAATACAATGTAAATATGAGGCTGGGGTGATTGCTCCATGGATAACACATTCCCTACACAAGTATGAGGGCTGGAGCCCCGATCTCCAGCATCCACATAAATGCTGGGTTGGTAAGGGCAGCTGCCTGTTACTCTTGGCCTTTGGAGGAAGTGTCAGGGGAATCCCTGGGGATAGTTGGCTAGCTAGAGTAGCCAAATCAACTAGCTCTGGCTGTAAGTGAGAGACTCTGCCCCAGAGAACAGAATGGAAAGCAGTCAAGGAAGACATCGACATCAGCCTCTGGCCCCACATGGACGTGCCCCTCACATGCATCTCGCCCTCCCCCGACACACAAAGATATAAATCTGTATGACGGAAACCCTGGGGTTTAGGGATGCTTGTTACTGCAGCACAGCCTCACCTACACGGGTCAGTTGGTGCTGCTATATAACAGATCTGCAGTGACTTCTGGAGCAGGGGGAGCACATGGGGGGGGGGCGATGATCACGGGGGACTTTTATATTTATTTTCATTTTCTTATGCTGGAAATATATTCATGCATCACCATAAAATAAAAATACATCACTTAAAAGGAATATAACAGGTGTTTTCTTCCTTAAAATGAAATGCTAAAAAATATCATTCTTAAAATACACACATAAACACCCTACAAATTAATGGTTCTTTCTGCCCATCTGGTGCTCTGAAGATGGAGTCTAGAGGCAGAGAACTCTGTGAAGCTTCTAGAACAAGACAAAGTGTCAGAACATGACAGTGTTTGTCAGTCTCTCTGCAGGTAGGAATCTATGGACCCTAGACACACTGGGAAACTTACCTCTACTCTAGCTATCATGAAATTGAAACATGGGTTGGATTAGAATGCTTTTAAAAATTGCATTTTTAATTATATCCATGAGAGTGTAGGTATATATGAAGACCAGAAGAGGGCGTCAGATCCTTGGGAGCTGGAGTTATAAGCAGTTGTGAGCCACCCAATATGGGTGCTGGGAACCAAACTCAGGTCCTCTGGAAGAACAACAGGTGCTTTTAACTACTGAGCCCATCTCTTCAACTCCCAGAATCTTTTAATTAATTATTAATTAATTAATTTTACATGTGTAATGTCTACCTTTCCAGTGACCTGGTTTTCATGACTGATTCACTTCAGGCCATCTAGGAGAATGCTGGTCTCTTCAGCACCACGTCCTCTTGCCTTCTAGCATTGGTAAGAGCTACAAAATTCTGTTTCTGATTCCTCTTGTGGACTTCTCTGAACCAGAGGGGATGGATATAAAAGACCACATGTAAACTGTCATGTCATGGGCTCCCTTACAATTTTAGCTTCTCTCCGAAGCAAAATGGCAGTCTGCTCATCACCATAATCTCCTAACGGTACGGTGACAGCCTCAGGAGAAGCAGCAGCAGCCCTGGCCTCTCAGTCACAGCTGGGGTGACTCAGGAACAAGAGATCCCCTAGACTGCAGCTCTTGTCCAGAGTTCACAAGATTGAATTCCCTGTGTTCGTGCCCTTCCTGCTTCTACTACAGAGGATGGTTTCCACTTCCATACCTTGAATGCAACGTGACTTAGCAGAGGTTGGAAAAGAACATCCAGATGGTAGACCAAAAGACAAAAAGATGAAACGCAGGAGGGAAGGAAAGTTAGAAACTAGAATACTATCCCACGGGGCCAAATGACTGAAGAATTTGAGCCCCGGAAGTGGAAATGTAGAAACTAGTGAAACAAAGAAAAGATTGTCTAAATACAATTTCACACACTCTGCACAGCAACGGCAGAGTACCAGAGATGGATTTTCTCACTGGGCGAGCTCACTAAGGAGCAGGATGCTGAGATGGTGCAGCAGGAAGTCTGCAGTTCCACCTGCAGCACGTCTGTAAAAGTCTCTCCAACAGAACTGGACTCTAATTGAGTCTCTAGACAGAATTATCAATTTATAACACATCCAAAGGGTGCTGTCATATTTTCAAACACATTGAGAACCTGAAGGCCCAGCAGTCAAATCCAGATTCGACTTCGACAGTAAACCACACAGGGAAAGGAGGCAGGATGCCTACTTAAGTAATCCAGCATGAAAAGCCATGTTTGAGATCATCCGAGAAACTAAACCTAGCTTGGGTAAAAATCACTGCCAGTTCCTTACCCGTGACAGTAGAATAATGGCTGCCTGTTTTTTTAAGTTCTTATCTGTCAGAACTCTCCAATGTACAAAATTTGCTATAAAAGGCTGCTTACTCACCAGAAAAATAAAACTAAGCAATAGAAACGTGTGGGTTTATTCTATCATTCTCTGTCTGGTGCTTCCTTAGATTATCATAATTTTTAAATGAAAAGCAAAGAGCAACAAAGCATGTAACCCAAAGGAAGAGGGTCCAGCCCTCAGCCTAGGGGTAGAGTGCTTATCTCTGGGCAAGACCCTTGGTTTAGGTTGAGGAGATGGCTGTACGAGGACCTGAGTTCAAATCCCCAGAACTCACATAGCCAAACGTGGTAGCATGTGTCTGTAATCCCAATGTTCCCATAACAAGATAGGAAGCAGAGAAAAAATTTCTGGATGTTCACAGACCCAATAGCCTGGTTTACAAAGTGTGGAAGAAGAGACACTGACTCAGGCAAGGTGAAAGTTGAGGACCAACACCCAAGGCTATCCTCTGACCTCCACACGGGCGCCTACACACACACACAGGCACACACACACACACACACACACACACACACACACACACATACACACAGGCACAGACCCTTGGTTCAAATCCATACACACACACACACATACACACCCCTGTTTCTAATACACTCACACACACACATACAGAGGCACAGACCCTTGGTTCAAATCCATACTCACACACACACACACATACACAGAGGCACAGACCCTTGGTTCTAATCCATACACACACACACACACACACACTCAATTCTAACCTCCAGTGTGTGTGTGGGGTGGGGGTTTAAAAAAAAGGAAAGAAGGAAGGACGGACACTAGTGGATATTCCAAGGCCATATTCTAGAATCTCATTAAACATGAGTTTTTGAATAGTAGGACCAAACAAAGCTTGGGTAGAATTGACAGTTTGTTACAAAAGATCGAGAATCAGAAAGGGATGCCAGGTGGTGGTGGCGGCGGCGGCGGCGGCGGCGGTGGCGGCAGCGGCGGCCGCGGCGGCGCACACCTTTAATCCCAGCACTCGGGAAGCAGAGCCAGGTGGATCTCTGTGAATTCGAGGCCAGCCTGGTCTACTGAGCAAGATACAGGAAAGGCGCAAAGCTACACAGAGAAACCCTGTCTCAGAAAAACCAAAAAGAAAAAAAAAAAAAAAAAGAATCAGAAAGGGGACCAATGATGACTAGAGTTTGATCCCCAAGACTCACACGACAGGCAAAACTCACTTCTGTGAATTTTCCTTTGGCCTCCACAAGTGCCACATTCATAGAAAATGGCATGAGTCCCAAAGACACACACACACACACACACACACCACACACACACAGAGAGAGAGAGAGAGAGAGAGAGAGAGAGAGAGAGAGAGAGAGAGAGAGAGAGAGAGAGAGAGAGAGAGAGAGAGAGAAATGAAAAAACACCTTTTAAAAAAATGCCGGGTGGTGGTGGCGCACGGCCGGGCAGTGGTGGCGCACGCCTTTAATCCCAGCACTCGGGAGGCAGAGCCAGGCGGATCTCTGTGAGTTCGAGGCCAGCCTGGGCTACCAAGTGAGTCCCAGGAAAGGCGCAAAGCTACACAGAGAAACCCTGTCTCGAAAAAACAAAAAAAAAAAAAAAAAATCATAAAGGCAGCAGGGCAGTGGTGGAACACACCTTTAATCCCAGCACTTGGGAGGCAGAGGCTGGTGGATCTCTGTGAGTTTGAGGCCAGGCTGATCTTGAATAGAACAAGTTCCAGGACAGCCAGGGAGGGCATCAGATTTTGCCACAGCAATACAGATGCTTGAGAAATGTAAGGATGACATCATCATAGCTGGGTGTGATGGCCCAGGAGGCCCACCCTTGTAATTACAATCCCAGCATCTGAGAGGCAGAGAGGCCTGCAAGCTGAAAGCCAGTCTCTGCTACTTAGCGAGTTCCAGGATAGCCTGAGCTACATAGCAAGATCTTCCCTCAAAAAAACCAAAAACAGGGCTGGAGAGATGTCTCAGAGGTCCTGAGCAATTCCCAGCAACCAAACCAAAAACAAGTGGGTGGCACTCTCCTGTCATTCCAGCACTGAGGGAGGTTGGGGGGGCTGAGGAATCATCAGTTAAAGATCTTTAGCTACATAAGATCAGGCTAGCCTAAGCACTTCAGTGAGACCTTGTCTCAAAAAGTACAAGAGGGCTGGGGATATAGTTCAATGGTAGAGTTCTTGTGTTAGGCCTCATTGTCCATGTTCTGTACTTAAGGAAGGAAGGAGAAAGGAAGAGAAAGGGGGTAGAGGGGAATTTAATCAATACTTGTTGAATGGATTAATGTGTTGGAGAGAAAACATCCGGTATGCAGAACAGTCCCCCAAAGATGTTCACGCCCCGTGCCACAATCGGTGAGTGTATTGTGCCACATGACAAAGGATTTTTGCAGATGTTATTGAGATACAGGTCCTTAAAGTAGGGAAGAACACCCTAGATTAACTGAAGGAGCGAAACGTGATCAGAAGAGCAGTCTCCCCATAGGAGGCCTTAAAAGCTGAGGACTTTCTCAGCTGGAATGACAGAGATGGCAAGAGGAGAAGGCAGAGAGGTGACAGAAAGCGACAAGTGCAAAGATTCCAGACCCACCGTGGGTGGGGTGGGTGGGGTGGGGGAGGAGCAGATACAAAGAAATGCAGACAGCTTCCAGGATCAAAGAGCCTAGAACACAGCCAAGAAGGAAGTGGCTACAGGAATCGGAACTCAAGCCACAACCTCCTGAGCCTGGGAATGGCTTCAAATCTAACGCAGATCTACATCAGGAAGGACGGTTCCTCTGCTGACACCTTTTACTGTGTGAGTCTCAAGGCAGGGGAGGGGATCCAACTGACTCACGCTGGACTCAGTCTTATCTACCGAACCACGAGATAAGAAACAAATGGGTCTCAGGACCAAAGGCGTCAGTCAGTGATAACAGCACTTGTCTAACGTGTGGAAATCCTTGTATTCAATTCCCAACACTGTCAAAGGAGATAGGGAGACGGAGACAGAGAAATGGGTGTTGTTTCAAGGAACAAATTCTGTAAGACATTGTTGACGCAGCAGTAAGACATTAGTTTCCTTTCCCGTGTCTGTGATAAAATACTCTGACCAAAGCAACTTAAGGGAGAAAGGGTTTGTTCTCACGCACAGCTCAAGATACAATGTATCATGGTAGGGGAGTGAACCAGAGCTTGAAGCAACTGGCATCCACAGGCAGGAAGCAGAGAACACGTTGATGCTCAGTGCCTGTCTCCATGTGTACAGTCCAGGACCCTGGCCAGGGAATGGTGCCACCCACAGTGGGCCAGTCTTCACACCTCAACTAAATGAATGGAGATAAATCCACAGGCATGCCCAGAGGCTCATCTCCAGGTCATTCTAGAGTCTGTCAAGTTGAAAATTAACAGTAACCATCACAGGAAACTAATACAGAAGGGAGTGGCCAGTGATCGTGAAGGTACTCTGGCCAGCTTGAGTGTGATTGGTGTGGCTCTGACAGGCCCTGCTCTTCTCCCCCATTCCCTCTGCCTTGCTAAAAACCATTAGATTACATTTCTAAAGTTAAGCACCAAGGTCTATTCCCTTGTTTGGTCACTTCCTCCTGAGGCTGACTACTGAGGTCCAGCTATCCAAGTACTGAAGCCCAGCAATCAAAAGCCCCCTTTGGCTCACCTAATTAACATGCCCAATTCAAATGAAACACCTCATCCTAACACAGGGTTTCCCCTTGTGCCTTTATAAACCTCCATTTGCCTATGTGCCATGTCTGACTCCCCTCTGTCCAGAGGCAGTCCTTTGTCCTCTGGGACAAATACCCCTTACCTCTCTCCCTTGCTCCTTTTCTCTCCTCCCTTGTTCCCTTCCCCTTCTCCCTTGTCCTCTCTCTCCTGTCTTTGTCCCTTATCCCTGCCCTCTGTCCCTCTGGGGCAAATAACTCTCCTTTGTGCTGAGAACTTGGTCTTGGGGTCCTGAGACAATACTTTTCCTTTCAATGAGAATATAGAAAATTGAGCAAAGAAACAAAAGCTTTTCTTTTCTTTAGGACAACAGAAATGTGCACAATGAAGAGAAAGCTACCAAGGAAATACAGCTAGGCACGGTTTTGTTTGCTTGTTTTCAGTTACACAGAGACACTAAAAAAAAAAAAAAAACCGTAAACACTGAATATGGACTGACATAATTATTGTGAAAGGAAGAATGTGGAGAAGGCAGAAATAGGTATTTACCTAGGAGATTTGTTTCAGGTCTTTTGTTTTTATTTTTTTAACCTGGGAGAATTGAAAGAATATTATGTGTGGTACATGGAATAGAAATTGAGCTTTCTTTTTTTGGTTTTTCGAGACAGGTTTTTTTTGTAGCTTTGCGCCTTTCCTGGAACTCGCTTTGGAGACCAGGCTGGCCTCGAACTCACAGAGATTCACCTGCCTCTGCCTCCCGAGTGCTAGGATTAAAGGCGTGCACCACCACCGCCTAGCGATATTGAGCATTTTATTTAACGAACTACTCAACAGACATTTCTAAAAGTATGTGAGTCATGAGCTTGCAGACAAAATGCATAGTTCTGAAATAAGTAGCAGAAGGTAACTGTTAATGTTCTGACCCGCCCCTTGAAATCCCACCCCTTGGCGCTGCCCTGCGTCCTGTCTGGGTTGTGAAATACTAGCTGCTGCCACTGCCACCATGCCCCCGTGGCATGCATCTGCCCAGCATGTTTCCCTGCATGCTCGGGATACCCTCGGGGGTCCCCCCACCTGCACAATAATTCATAACATTGGCGCCCAACATTGCCAGGCAATCCCACTGCTTTCTCCTGCCCACCAGCAGTCTCAGGAGCTCTGGGATCCTGTACTACCTGCCATTTTTCAGGCTGGAGCACCGCCGGGGACTCTTCACCCTCCCAGATCAGTAAGATTCCTCTCTTTCCTTCTGGCCATTTTCCCACAAATGAGGATTCGTCTCCTTGTGTTGCTCACTGGTGCCACGTGTCTTTTGGGCTCTAAACCCCTTAACTCCTATCCTTATGAGACAGCATATGGATATGGCCTGTGCCCTCTCAATTCCACGGCCCATAGCCTTTGTGGTGATGGTCCATTGGCTATCTTGCACCGTTGTTGTTGGCCCTCGCTGACGCTCTAGAACTCCAGAGGTCAGTTCACTGGACCTTATACCTCACTGTGAAAAAATGCGCCTATGCCCCTCCCCTCCCCTCCCCACCACTGCCGCTTGGGTTTATTCCCCTGAGACTGCTCGCACCATGCCAGAGCCGGGGGTGGGGGGTGGGGGGTGGTGGTGTCCCTCTCTCCCGCCTGGCTGCTTTGCTACTTCTCCATCTTTCTTTCACAAAGTCTATTTCCTATGTGCAAAAGAAAATGTATGATTGATATGGCCATCTATATTTCTTTCTGACTGACTTTTAAATGCTTCAATTAATCTGTTCCTTATCTGCTCAGTTTATTTTGGAAAAAAACCCACATGGTCAGGTGCCATATTTGATCACGTGATCAGACAGTGCCATCTTAAATAAGAGCAATCATGTGATCGAGGTGCCACCTTAATAAGGACAACCAATCTTGGCTAAGGTCAAAACAGGCATGTCTGGTCTGATAAAAACTAACAATCTCCAGAGCCCACTTCTGACCCCACCTATTTGTCGAGCATATTTTGCAGATTCATTGTTCCTGCCTGACTTCCAGAGAAATAGCAGATGCCATTGTTATGCCCAGATCGCAGGGACCCCCAAAAGACCACCATGGAGACCGAATTCCGCATGTAAAAGTGAAGAGCCTTTATTTCAAGCTCCAGAGCTTGGTCCCTCTGGCTGTCCGACACAGCAGTGAGAGCAGAGAGCCCTGAACTCAGGTGGGGCAGAGTTTTTATCATAGCAGAGGTTGGGGTGAGGGGATTTCCAGGGTCCAGGACCCTGATTGGCTGACAATTGTTTAGGGGTATCAGTAAAACAAAAAATAGGTGCATGCTAGACTCAAGGACATCTGGCCACCTTATCTAATGGTTAGAATGTTTGGGATGTCAGGTACTTCCTCACCCCTGGGTAGATCCCTGGGTGGTATCAGCTTAAGGCTTTTCCTGGATCTGGGTTTTGCCTGCCAGTAAGTCTGTCACAGAAGCTGTGTCTAGGCCCCTAAGCCTGTCATGGCTGCTGTGTGGTCAAGCTATTTTGAGGCCCCTTCACAGCCATGGCTTCTATACTCCTGATTTGGTGTACCATTTCCCCACAAGTTCCTGGAACACCACTGCTGCAACCTGCCTCCTCAGCTCCCTCAAGGAACCTTCCTGAGACCTTCCACCATGAGCGACTCCTGATTCCCCACTCCTCACTTTGCCCCTTGTCAGCTTGAAGTATCCTGGAGAATTCAGCGCCCTTGTTCCCTAACTTGCTCCCATAATTCTCTTCTTTTTATAATAATCAAAACGGAGGAATGCTAATATTCTGACCCGCTCCTTGAAATCCCACCCCCTTGGCGCTGCCCAGGGTCCTGATGGAAAAGCCTCACTCTAAGGAAACACTCCTCCCCTTCCTCTCTCTCCCTCTCTTCTGCTTTACCTCCCATGAAGTCTGCACCCTCAACCCCCCTCTCTCTCTTCCCCTCTCTCTCCTATCTTTCTCTTCATCTCTCTATTATGATAAACTCTCCAACAGCATCTGGGTTGTGAATTACTAACCGCTGCAACTGCCATGCACTCATGGCATGCATCTGCCCAGCCTGCTGCTGCTTCTGCCCAGCATGTTTCCCTGCATGTGTGGGATACCCTTGGTGGGTCCCTCCTCCCCATCCCCCTGCACAATAATCATAACAGTAACTGCTCAGAGCAATATAGGGGTACAAGAGACTTTTAAAAACATACATCATAAATCAGACTGCAAATATATATATATGTATAATTATATCAGTAGTATATAAAATTATATATTTATATATAATAAAATATAATTATATTTAAAATAATTTAAAATATAGAATTATATATATTTATTATATGTATAAAATATTTCCTTAGGGGCTAGGGATGTAGCTCAGTTGGTAGTACAAACCTTGGGTTGGATTCGCAGGGTGACATAAATCAGACATGGTAGTACTTAAAATCCCAGTATTCACGAAGTGGAGGCAGGAGGATGAGAAGCAAGGTCACTCTTGGCTACATAATGAATTCTAAGCCAGCATAAAGTAGAGACCTTGCCTTGTATCTTAGTTAGGGTTTCTATTGCTGCAATAAAACACTATGACCAAAAAGCAAGTTGGGGAAGAAGGCGTTTATTCAGCTTACATTTCCACATTGTTGTTCATGGTCAAAGGAAATCAAGACAGGAACTCAAGCATGGCAGGAACCTGGAGGCAGGAGCTGATGCAGAGGCCATGGAGGGGTGCTGCTTACTGGCTTGCTCTTCATGGCTTGCCCAGTCTGCTTTCTTTACTTTCTTTTTTTTTTTAATTTTTTTATTTATTTGTATTTTATTTATGAGTACTCTGCATGTATAATTGCATGCCAGGAGAGGGAATCAAGCCCTATTAAGATGATTGTAAGCTACCATGTGGGTGCTGGGAATTGCATTCAAGACCTCTAGAAGAGCAGCCAGTGATCTTAACTGCTGAGCCATCTCTCCAGCCCTCAGCCTGCTTTCTCATAGAACTCAGGACCATCAGCCCAGGATGGCACCATTCACAGTGAGCTGGGCCCTCCTACATCAGTTATCAAGAAAATGTCCCAAAGGTTTACCCACAGGCCAGTCTGGTGGGGTCATTTTCTCAACTGAGGTTCTGCTAATTCCAGAGTTAGTGGCTAATCCCATTCGAGAATAAGACCACTACCACAATTTAAAGCCAAATTTGAAGCAAGCTTTAATTAAATACTGGCCAAGTGGATGGGCTCTGGCCAGGTCCATCTCTGGGTTTCCAGAAAAATGGCCCCCAATGTAGCTGGAGTTTTCCTGCCTGGCCCACAGTCAGGACAAATCTCTCTCACCTGCCAGTCCCACAGCCTCTCAGACCCGACCAAGTAAACACAGAGACTTATATTGGTTTCAAACTGTATGGCCGTGGCAGGCTTCTTGCTAACTGTTCTTAGAGCTTAAATTAATCCATTTCTATAACTCTATACCTTGCCACATGGCTCGTGGCTTACCGGCATCTTCACATGCTGTTTGTCATTGTGGTGGCTGGCAGTGTCTCTCTGACTCAGCCTTCCACTTCCCAGCTTTATTCTCCTCCTTGTCCCGCCTACACTTCCTGCCTAGCCAATGGCCAATCAGTGTTTTAATTATTGACTAATCAGCAACACATTTGACATACAGAACATCCCACAGCACTATGGCATTTAAAATGTTTTAATAACTTAGAAAATTTTTCTTTTTTGTTATGACTATGAGACATGTCGACTCCTGGCAGTACCAATCTACTTCAGAGAAAATATGGGCATTGAAGAAACTGCATATGGAGTTAACTTTCATTGTGGCAAAAGTTAGCCACTGGACAACAAAGTATCCTCGAATCAACAGGACAAAATGGACAAACAGGACATAAAACAAAGGATTACTGATTCTTGCCAAAACAAGTGTGGTTATGGCTTTATCAAAAGGCATCTTCAGAGGCCAGGACAATATGGCACCATCCCTGAAGTGGCCTTCGCAATTCGAAAAAGGTACAGTGCCCTTTTCTTCGAAGGCAGCTGAACAGGCAGTGGGCCGATGGCCTCTGATGTGCAATGGAACAGCAGCTGAAACAGTTATTCTTGAAGAGTAACTAAGCTCACGCCTCTCAATAGTAGACTGGCATTTGATGGAGGGATATGGAGAAGAATGGGATGCTGAGATGAAGCCATATATACACAGCCAGGAAGAATGGACAGCTGAGTTGGAAAACCATCAGCAATTTCCAGAATTTGAAATCCTGAATCATGACATGACACTGGTGGAATTCAGGTGTTTCTGGTACATGGACTACTCTCACTCAATGTGAGGTTGAACTGTTGACCTTGTGTACATCCTGCTTCACAAATGAGTCTGTCGGATATGCTGGGCCTATAGGCTGAAGATGATGCCCCAGCACTTCGGAGAAACCTCAGGTGACTGTCCAGACAGCTGTCTGTTTCTGTCAACTCACAAATTTTTTGGAGGTTGCTTATGTGCACTTCCTGTTTTTATTTTTGTTAGCTAATATTATTTCCTTCTTGGGTCTCTGAGGGAGTTGAAGATTAGTTAGTTATAGTTGAAGGTTAGTTAGTTATAGTTGAAGATTAATTAGGATACATTTTGAACTTACCAAAATAGGATAGATAATGAAATTATTTTCTCTGAATTTGTCAAATACAAATGGACTAGACATTGTTTAGGTATTTATTACTTGTATATATTGTATATAGTTATTATCCTTTTGTATATAGTTTTTCTTATATTAGTTATAAGCTTTTTCTTTTTTTTCCTTTTTATTAAAATAGAAAAGGGGAAATATGGTGATATTTTATTTGTATTAAAATGTTATTTGTATGTTAATAAATAAAGTTGCCCGGGGGTCAGAGCTATTAGCAAGCCATAGGAAAGCAGGGCAGTGGTAGCGTACGCTTGTAATTCCAGCACTTAGTAGGCAGAGCTGGGTAAGTCTCTGTGTGTTCAGGGATACAGCCATTATTGGATACACATGCCTTTAATCTTAATACCAATCATGGAAAACCTGGAGGCCTATACAGACAGGCTGTGAGGAGGCGGTCATGTGGTTGGGTTTACAACCAATGAGAAGGCAGGACAGGAACTCTATATAAAGACTTTAACACAGGGGTAGCTCTGGTTCGGAGAGGTAGGACCACTGCAGGAGGAAGGGTAAGGTTTTGGCTCTTGGCTCTGACCTCTTGGCTTTCTTCTTTGCATTGGTTCTGTGTTTATTGTTTGATGGGAAGGTTGGATACATCTACACCCCAAGTCACAATTTACAGCAGCATAAGTACTCCCCCATCAAGTCTGATCAGGGGCAAACATACATCCTGACATATTTCCTGCCTGTGAACCTCCTGCCCGAATGTGATCAAACACATCGGTACAGATGGGTCAAACAAACTTGTTTAAGACAATGAAAACATGTGGCTTATTGTCTCCCATTAACAATAGCCTCTAGCATTTCAAGAACTATCAGACTACAGGCATTTTTGCTCCATGGATCTCTTAGGCATAGTAATTAAAACTTAAAATGTAGCTTTGGCTCTCAGTTTCCTCTTCCCAATGACTCTAGCTTGTGTCAAAATAACATAAAACTAATCAGCACAGGCCCTAACAAATATACATATAATTGAAAAATTCAAAGAGCAGGAGGCTGGAGAGATGGCTCAGCAGTTAAGAGCACTGACTGCTTTTAGAAGGCCAAGGTTTGATTCCCAACACCCACATGGCATCTTACAACCGTCTATAACTCTGTGACCTCCAAGGGCACCAGGCACACGTGTGGATACACAGACATACATGTAAGCAAACTCTCACACAGTAACAATGAATAAATCTTTTAAAAATTAAATAAGCCCAGTGTGATGACACACATTTAACCCCAGCACCCGGAAGGCAGAGGCACGTGGACCTCTAAGTTTGAAGCCAGCCTGGTCTACAAAGTGAGTTCCAGGACAGCCAGGGCTACACAGAGAAACCTTGTCTAGGAAAAAAACAAAAACAAAATAAATTAGTTAATTTAATTTAATTTAATTAAAAACAATGTTGGTTTTATAAATAAAATTATTAAAAAAACAAACAAACAAACAACCAAAAACCAGCCGGGCAGCAGTGGCACACGCCTTTAATCCCAGCACTCAGGAGGCAGAGCCAGGCAGATCCCTGTGAGTTGGAGGCCAGTCTGGTCTACAGAGCAAGATCCAGGACAGGCACCAAAACTACACAGAGAAACCCTGTCTCGAAAAACCAAAACCCAAACCAACCAACCAACCAAACAACAACAACAACAACAACAACAAAAACCAGGAAACTACACATACCTTAGAATCTACAACCAACAGTAATGTAATAATACTGTTATAAAGTCACATTGTTCCCTGGCCATAGAACACAGATAAAGACAATGTTTTTTTTTTTATTTGTTTTTTGTTTTTTGTTTGTTTTTTTTTTTTTTTTTTTTTTTTGGTTTTTCGAGACAGGGTTTCCCTGTGTAGCTTTGCGCCTTTCCTGGAACTCACTTGGTAGCCCAGGCTGGCCTCGAACTCACAGAGATCCGCCTGGCTCTGCCTCCCGAGTGCTGGGATTAAAGGCGTGCGCCGCCACCCGCCCGGCAAAGACAATGTTTTTGAACCGCCAGCCAACCTACCATGGGAGGCTAGGAGCCTGTTTTGGATACCACCTTCGGAATGGAAGGCAATGGGCAAAACTGCTATGGTTCTTTGGCTGAAGCCTCCTCTGAAGTAGCCTCGGTTTCTGCCATCTTCCAAATTCTTATGATGTCACCAGATCATATTGCTCAGGAGGTAGGGTATAGTGATAAATCCACGGGAGTCTGCTTAAAGGGCAAAAGTGATTTATTAGGAAAGAAAACGCACTAAAACAGAATAGGAAAATTGTCGCAGGGTACCTAGAATGCCGAGGTACTGTCCCATGCTGTTCTGAGTCAGTCTGACATCCAAGCCCACTAGGGAGAGAAGAGAGGACATACATGCATCTGAGATCTTACGGGTAGCCCCAAGGCCATACCCCAGGGGCAGGTACTTCAAGGTATAGCAGTTACCGGCTATATCTCTAGGGGCAGGTACTTCAAGGTCATAGGCAGGTAGAACAGTTACCTGCTATATTTCTAGGGACTGTGCTTCAAGGTCATAGGCAGAACAGATATCCACTACATCTCCCCCTTTTGTTTAAATAAGAAAGTTCTAACCTAATAAAAAATTATATACAATAGGAACGATTATCAAGTATTGTCCAGGAGAGGGAAAGGGTAATAACATAAACAAAAACCAGAAATACAACCAGCAAGAACAACATCAAACAAGAGACACATAGTAAAATCCAGAAATGTCCAGAGGTCATAGGCAGAACAGGGATCCACTACAGTAGGTGACCATGGAGTCTCCAGGTCTGATCATTACAGCTATCGGTTTCAGAGAGGGACAGGAGCTCATGTCCCTAGTTTCTTTCATTAGGAGGCAGGTGCAGCATCCTCTGTACCCAGCATAGGCTCAGATGTGGGGACCATTTCTGCTCTCAAGGAACTTCCAGGCCAGTGATGAGCTGGACATCGATTAACTTGCACAAAATCTAATATTTAACTTCAGACAAAGTGTTGCCCTTTTTTTTTTTAAATTCTCCTCTAGACCAATGAAAAATTCACTAGAATGACTTCCAATTTCTGCTCAAATTGTATGCCAAAGCTGAAGAGGCATGGCTCCATCTTCACAAGAGAAGCAGGAACAAACGGAAGGCAGAGCTCTTCTCAGAGCCCTGAGGGAACTGGGGTCAGGGGGAAATTACGGTGCTGAAAATGAGAGCGATTAGAGAGCCACAGAAACACAGCTCAACAGGGCAGCCTCAGCTGAGCACAATATCACATTTCAACAGTAGTCGGGAATCACTAGGGGCTGAGTGTGGACTTCCCATTCCCAGGGCACTCCACACTGAGCCCAGCCAGCTTCACCATAAAGATCTAGGCAAGAGGAAAGGGGAATTTTTTCTTAATTTTCAGGTCACTACGTTCTCTGTGGCAGAGGCCTCCCTTCAAAGGAAACTACTTTTATCAGAGCCATATCTACCTAGCGGAAAGCCAATTAGACATTTCCAGCCTCCTTTAGTTTCCTGTCTCACAGAAGAGAAGAAGAATGGGCTAAAATGTATCTCAAAGTTACAGTCTAGGGACTCTGGCCCACTAAAATACATAACCCCACACAAAAGAGACTTAATTATAAGATGACAGAAAGCTTCCCATCACCGGAACCTCTCCATAGCATCAATACGTCTTCAATATAAAAACAGGGAATTACAACTGAGAAAGCTGCGAGGTACAAGCTGCCATTCAAAGGGGTTTCCAGGGAAACCTAGACAAGGGAGGCAAATTAAAGAGGAAATTGAAGCCTTTGACACAGTTACAGTAAGCAGTAAACATAGCCTAACTCCAGGCAGATAGACATAAAATCACCACACGCCTGTTTACCTCAGTTTCTATTACACAATACATCATGTCTGACTGCTGAGAAATTATAAGGCTTCCTTAAAGCGAGAAGAAAAAAATTTGAGGAGACAAAGCAAGAACTGGGCTATACTCAACGGTAGAATACTTGCCTAGTATTTGTGAGGTCCTGAGTTTTATACCTAGAGCTGCACAGCGTGTGTGTGCGGGTGCGTGTGTGTGTGTGTGTGTGTGTGTGTGTGTGTGTGTGTGTGTGTATACAAACAACACAGAGAGAGACAGAGACAGAGAATCATAACCAGACTCAGACATGGCAAAGATGGCATTACTGAACCAGGAATTTAATATTACTAATCTAGGGGTTCTAATGAAAAGAGCAGGTTACACATAACCCCAATGCTGGGGTGTCCAGGGGAGATGGTTGACCCCCGAGGCTCACTGGTCAGCTGTCCTAGCCAACCAATGAGCTCCAGATCCAGTAAGAGATCCTGTCTCAAAAACTAAGATGAAAAGAGATAAGGAATGCCGGGTGGTGGTGGTGCATGCCTTTAATCCTAGCACTCGGGAGGCAGAGGCAGGTGGATCTCTGTGAGTTCGAGGCCAGCCTGGTCTCCAAAGCAAGTTCCAGGAAAGGCGCAAAGCTACACAGAGAAACCCTGTCTCGAAAAACAAACAAACAAAAAAAAAAAAGAAAGAAAAGAAAAACAAAAACAAAAGAAAAGAAAAGATATACGGAAACAACTAACATTGACCTCTGGCCTCCATCCACACCTGTAAACACACATGTACACATCTGCACAAGCCAGTATACACACATACGTATAAAACACACACACACACACACACACACACACACACACACACACACACACATCTAGACATAACCCTTGTATTTGTTTCACAAATAAATTATCCCTTGTTGGGTGTGGCAGCATGTGGCTTTAGTTCCCCTTCAGGGGTGGAGGCAGGAGGTCAAAGTCATTCTCTGATACATAGCAGGTTTGAGACCAGACTGGGCTAAATGCAACTTTGTCTCAACAAAAACAACAAAGAGGAATCCTCAAGGGATCCTAGTGAAAATTTAACCCTCAGTGGATCACAGATCTAAAGGTAAAATACAAAACTATACGAGTTCTAGAAAGAAACAGAAAGAAAAAACTCTGGGTAACCTTGTGTTTGCAATGAGTTTATAGAAACCAAAAATATGATCCATGGAGGGAAAAGAAAGGCAAGTTTTAATTTCATTGAACTAAAAAAAATCCTGCTCTGGGAAGTCACTGCTGGGAGAGCAAAAACCAAGCCAGAGTAGAAGATAATCTACAAAACACACATCTGATAAAGGACAGGAAGGCAGAATCATCTGCAAAGAAGCCCCAACATTCGGCGACAAGAAAACAAACAACCCAATTAAAAATGGACAAAACAGAAAAGAATAGAAACAAATGGAAACAAAAAAGCAGGCTGTGTGGGGTATGCTCTGCATTGCTACTCTTGCAAAGGGCCCGGGTTTGGTTCCCGGGCCCCACGTGGTGGTGGATAACCCCCCACAACTTCAGTTCCCAGGGATCCGAGGACCTCTTCTGGCCTCCATGGCATACATGTAGACAACACACAGGGCATAAAAATCAATCTTGTTTTTAAGGGAAGAAAAGGGAATAGACACTTTGCTAAAGATACACATGATAAATGAGCCTGTGAAAAGGTGTCACTGAGGGACTGTAAATGAAGACAATAACAAGATACTAATGCACACTAATCCCAATGGCTAAAATCTAGAAAATGAATCAACAGAAACTAAGACCTGACATACCAGACATACCAGATACAGGCTTGCTCAGGGAGCAGCACTCTTCATTGCCGGTGTAATATAAAATATACGGTCACCTTGAAAGAAACTTCAGTAGCTCCTTAAAAAAGTCAGACATGGTTTAGGGGCTAGGGAGATGGCTCCATCTGTAACGTGTTTGTACAGCAAGCATGATGACCTGACTTCAGACTCCTAGCACCCACGCAACAATTCAGGCACAGCAAGACACACTGTTAATCCCAGGACTGTGAAGGCAGAAGTGGGAGGATCCCTGGAACCCACTGCTCAGCCAGTCTAGATGAATCAGGTTCATTGAGAGACTATGTCTCAAAAAAAAATCAGTGAAAAGTGATTGAAAAGATATGCAGGGCTGGAGAGATGGCTCAGTGGTTAAGACCACAGGCTGCTCTTCCAGAGGACCCTGGTTTAATTCCTAGCACCCACACGGTGGCTCAGAGCTGTCTGTAACACCAGTCTCAAGGGATCCAACACCCTCTTCTTGTCTCAGAGGAGCACAAGGCATGTACATGGTACCCAAATATATGTGCAGACCAAACACCTATACACATAAAATAAAAAATATTTTTATTTTTAAATTTAGGAAAAGGGAGACACCCAATGTCCACCTGCAACCTCACGTATGCATGCACATTCAATTGTGCCCCCACACATTAGA
This sequence comes from Peromyscus californicus insignis, assembly GCF_007827085.1. Taxonomy (NCBI): domain Eukaryota; kingdom Metazoa; phylum Chordata; class Mammalia; order Rodentia; family Cricetidae; genus Peromyscus; species Peromyscus californicus. The sequence continues at coordinate 138,647,075 of NW_026294595.1, forward strand.
CACAGGGGTTTTTGTTGTTGTTTTGTGCTTTTTTGTTTTTTGTTTTGTTTTGTTTTTGTTTGGGGGGACTTTTTTTATTTTTTCAAGACAAGGTTTCGGGGCTGGAGAGATGGCTCAGAGGTTAGGAGCACTGGCTGCTCTTCCAGAGGTCCTGAGTTCAGTTCCCAGCAACCACATGGTGGCTCACAACCATCTGTAATGAGATCTGGTGCCCTCTTCTGACCTGCAGGGATACGTGCAGGCAGAACACTGTATACATAATAAATAAAATCTTTAAAAAAAAAAAAAAAGACAAGGTTTCTCTGTGTAGCTCGGGCTGTCCTGGAACTAGCTCTGTAGACTAGGCTAGCCTTGAACTCATAGAGATCCACCTGCCTCTGCCTCCAAGTGCTAGGATTAAAGGTGTGTGCCACTGCTGCCTGGCTAGACACAGTTTTAATATACAGCCTAATACTCTTGCTCCTACATCTTTACTTAGCTGAACTGAAAACCGATGTCCACATAAACCTGCATGTAAGCGCCCACAGCGGCGTTAGTCGTAATTGTCAAAGGCTGATCAAGAGCTCCCTCAGTGCTTCTGTTAGTCAACACAGTGCTATCAATGAAGTGGCTTTGATACACAGACATGTATTAGCTCACAACTCAGTCTACAAGTCTGAAATAAGGGATCTACAGGGCCGTATTCTCTCTCTGACTCTGGGCAGACTCCTCCCAGGCCTCTCTAGATTCTACTGTTGCTGCTGCTCCTTGGTGCTCTTTGGCTTGTAACCACGTCAGTCTACTCCCTGCCTCTCTGTCACATAGTGCTCTCTTTGTGTGCTTCTGTCTCCATGCGACATGTTCCTTTTACAAAGACCTGTCCTGGTGAATTAGGAACCTACTCTGATGACCGCCTCATAATTTGATTATATCTTCAAAGAGATATAATTCCCAAATATGGTGATATTTGCAGGTATCTAAGATCTCAATTTCAACAAATCTTTATGGAAGACACAAGTCAATTCTGAAGACATGAGTTATGGGAGCTAGGTGTGATGTTTCACACCTGTAATCCCATTATTTGGAAGACTGAGGCAAGGGAACAGCTATAGGGCTATAGGGTGAGAGGTCTTGTCTTAAAAAAAAAAAAAGGTTAACTGATAAACAATATGTGGCATACTCGTACAATGGAATATTATTCGATGATAAAAAGAAATAAGCTATCAAGCTATAAAAAGACATGAAGAAATTTTAAACAGTATCACTTCATGAAAGATGCCAGTCGGAAAATGCTACCTACTGCATGAACCAACTCTCTCTAGAAAAGGCAAAACTATAAAGAGTATAAAATGTCAGTAGTTGCCCAAAGTTGGGGGTATGGAAGTAGGGGGTGGATAAACGAAGCACGGGGATTGTTAGGGCAGTAAATTTTTTGGAAGATAGTCGTAGATACATTGCCTGTCCTGCTCTTCAAGCTCTATGGGACTCTAAAATACAAAGAATGTAATTGGATACAAAACTCTAGGTGCCAGTTAAAGATAATGTATCAATACTGGCTCACCAAATGTCACAAATGTATCAACAAGAAGAAGGTACATTAGGAATAGGGAGATACTGGAATTACGTACTTTCCATTCTCTCTTCACAAGATGGTTATATGTCCTCCCCAAGTCCCCATAATCACTGGCCCATTTGCTTAGTCCTGTACCACACTGTGCTGCTTAGTTGGTGTCAACTTGACATACACTAGAGTCACCTAGGATGACAGAACCTCAATTAAGGGATCACCTGCATCATATTATCCCTGTGGGCATGTCTAGGGGGCATTTTCTTGATTAATGATTGATGTGGAAGGGTCCAGCTCACTGTGGGCGGTGCCACCCCTGGGCAGGTGGTTCACGGCTGAACAAGCCATGCAAAGGAAGCCAGTAAGCAGTATTCCTCCATGGTGTCTGCTTCCGGTGTCTCCCTCCAGGTTTCGTTCTGTCTTGGCTTCCTTCAACAATGGACTATAATGTGGATGTGTAAGCCCGGGAAACCCATTCCTCCCCAAGTTGTTTTGGTCATGGTGTTTTATCCCAGCAAAAGAGGAGCAAACTGGAATACACATCATATTTCACCTTTGCGTCTGTCAGTTGCTAGCTGTGGCTTGCTGACCCCTGGCCTAGAATGCAGAGATGGTGAAAGGATTGCATCCATGCCACCCGTTAGCAGGCACCAGGGGAGGCCTGACAAAGAGCATTTCTGTTCACTCCATGTACAGATGATGTAACCTGTGGTGTAGTCATTAAAAGCCTCTAACCCATTAGGCCACTTTCAAGATGGGGGCATAAGACAGCGCTGTCACATTAAAGCTACTGCAATCTCAACAAACTCTGGATTAGTGACTGGTCTTTGGTCTACCAAAGACAAATCCCCATGGAGTACTTGTGGTATTAAGAAACCCTTCCAGTATTCTAGTTCTGTGGTTTTGATTAAAATCCATTTTTTAACATTACACAACACACTCTTAATCTTGTTCAAGTTAAAAGTTGCTGTGTTTGGTTCAGGACATGTGATGCAGTCTGAGCCTTAAGAACAAATGTCTGTACAACAGATGATGTCAGGAAAAACGGCCCACAGACTGGGAGAGGGCCCTCACACCCTGGAAAGTTTGTGCATAGATACCCAATCTAAAGTAAAGACTGTGGTCTCAGCTCCCGTACAGAAATATGGACAGTATTGCAGACAAGGCAGAGATGCAATTTTCTGTCCATAAAAATCTGATGTTTTTTTAAATTGGCAGCTAGACTGGGAATATAGTTGGTAGGGCCCTTGCCTATCCTGAATGATGTCTTGGCTTTGATCCTCAGAACCCTATAAACTAGTATTGTAGCACACCCCTGTAATCCCAACTTTCAGGATCTGGAGACAGGAGGATCAGAAATTCAAGTTCTCCCTTAAGATGGAGAGTTATATGAGACAAGAAGGGCAACAGCTGTGCTGGACAGGTGGCTTAGTGCTTACAGCACTTGCCACATGAGTGTGAAGACTGGATTCTGCATCCCAAACAACACATAAATGCCAGGTGGGACATGACCTCTCACACCTAATTCCCACCTTGGAATGCAGAGGCTGGAGATTCCTAGAAACAACTGGTCTGGGAGAATGCCCTTATTGGTGAGTTCTGGGTTTGATAGAAAAACCTTGCCTCAATGAAAAAGGTAGAAAATGATGGAGGATGATTCCTGACGCCTACACACACACACACACACACACACACACACACACACACACACGCACATGCACACGCACACACGCGCGCGCGCGCACACACACACACACACACACACACAAAAGAAAAATGCCAGCAAATGTACTGGATAGTATTATGTCAACTTGACACAAGCTAGAGTCATCTGAAAGAAGGGAGCCTCATTGGGAAAATGCCTCCATTAGATGAGACTGTAAGTAAGCCTATAGCACATTTTCTTACTTAGTGATTGATGGGAGGGCCCAACCCATTGTGGATGGAACCATCCCTGGGCTGATGGTCCTGGATTCTGTAAGAAAGCAGGCTGAGCCAGCCAGTAGCAGTACCCCTCCATGGCCTCTGCATCAGTTCCTGCCTTCATGTCCCTGCCTTGTCTGAGTTCCTGTCCTGACTTCCTGTGATGATGAACAGTGATTTGGAAGAGTAAGCCAAATAAACCCTTTCCCCCCCAGGTTGCTTTGGTCATGGTGTTTCATCAAAACAATAGAAACCCTAAGACAGCAACTATCTCAAACTGTTTATAAATACTGGAACAGTATATTGGAATAATAGGGAGTTACATAAATGAATTGGGGTGCTGACGATCCGGAAGGACAGCTTCTGGAGAGCTCTGATTGTTACACTTACAATGGCATTGAAAAAAGATCACTTAGTGGAGGCAGGGCTCAGGGTCAAGTATTAGAAGTCTATCATTAAGTTAAGTAAGGGAGAAATGAAAAGGGTCTATTTGTTCTTTCTCCTAGAGACTGTAAGCTTCAAGACAGCAGGACGACCGTCTGTCTTGTCTCTTGCTGTATTCTCTAGCATTCAGAAAGCTGCCACACAGAATTCGTGTAAAGTGAAGGAGTGGTGATAGAGGTATTTTTGAAGGGCTAGGTTTAAGGGTCAACAGGCTTAAGTGGAGAATTAATAAATTTCAGGTAATGGTGAAAACCATCAGTGAAGCCTGGAGTTCTGTCTTTGAGGCTTTCCTATAAATGATACTGGGGATCAGGGAATCTCAACGAAGAACGGATGTACACAGGTTGTTTTGTTGTTGTTGTTGTTTTTAAAGACCTTTAGGGTGTTCTGTTCCTGACACTTCGTGTAGCTTCCTCAGTCTAGGAAAGGAACAGTATGTACCTTTTAGGACTGAAATATGAATTAACTGAAAATGTAGAGCTGAGCCCTTTCTGTTCTCCTTGGTTACAAGAATTCCCTTAGCGCACAGCTAATAGGACTGCTAGGGCCTCGGATCCCGGGAGGATTATTTTCAGGGTGGGGTGGGAACAAACGACCCGAACCTGGACCACGAACGCTCCAAGCTTCTGAACCCTCCCTCCCGGAGCCCGCCCTGTTCTCACACATCCCAGCCCTGGGGCGGTCACCTCAGCTCCGCCCTCTCTTCTTCCTCCTCTTCCTGCTCCTCCACCCCACTTCCTTTCCCTGCGTCCTCCCCCCCTTCGCTCCCACCCAGGCCCTACGCCCTCCCACGACCGCTCCCTCTAGGCCGTCCGTGACTTCCCCTCCTTCGGGCTATCACCGCCCTTTTCGGGAGGACGGGGCAACCCCGTGCCTCTCTCACCCAATCAGGAGCTGACGCAGGGTGGGGCGGGACCTGGGCTAGAGCGGAAGTGGTGGCCGGAGCGGAAGTGCAGCTGCCGCCACCACCGCTGCCGCCGCCGCCGCCGCCGCCGCCGATTCCGGAGCCCGGTAGCTGCTGCCGCCGCCACTGCAGCTACGGTCGCCGCCACCGCCGCTGCCGCCACCACCGCCTCAGGAGTGGGCCTGGGAAAGACGTAGTCGCCGCCCTCCGAGCTTCCCGGAAGCGCCTTTGCTCCCCACCGTCCTCCACGGTGAGTGCAGCGCGGCTCCCAAGGGCCCCAGCGCGAAGCCCCTTCTCGGGCGGCGGCCGCGGCCCGTCCCGCCACCGCCCCTCCCCGCTTCCGGCCGGGCCTGTGCCTCCGCGGGAAGCACCGGGCTTCTCCCTCGGCGGGCCATACGGGGTGCGGCTGGGTACGGCCGGGCCGCGGACTCCCCTCGGCACCTCCTCTGCTCGGCGCCGCCCCTGCCTGCTCCCCTCGGGCCCGGAGCCATCCCTCGGCCTGTCAGCCTCGCTCCTTTGTGGCTTTCAAAAATTGAAATGTAGGGGAAGGCGAGCGAGTTCCCCAAACCGCGACGCCCCTGCTGCACTCCCTGGATGAGTAAGGGTTTAACCTTGGCGACAGCTGGGGCGAATCCCTCTCCCACTTTGCAGTAAAGCTGTTTCATCATCGCTGGTGTGGGAAACCCTGCTGGACCCGAGATTCTCTGACAGCAGGGTTGAGGTTTGAATCAAGAAATGGATTTGTCGGAATCGTTTTTACTGACTCAAACCGGATTCCCAGTGGGGTGGGGGAAGATCAGGCTGAGAATTGAGGCTTCTTAAGATATTTGTCGTCATTTACTGCCATAATCTCGTGTGTCTGCGCCCCAAATTCCTCCATACACTTTTTTTTTTCAAACACTGTTTGAAGTCTGTTGGTGGGGATCGAGTGGGCGAAATGTAGACCCTTTTTCTTTCCAAGATGAGCGCATCTGGATCTATTGCAAATGGAGAACTTGCGTGCAGGGAGGATTCCAAAGGTGTCAGCGTTGATGAGAATTTGCCAACCTCTCTGTAAGAATAAGTCTTGTCCTTGCCTTCAGTACATTCTCTCTGGTGAGATAGCATTCGACTCTTGATTTCACTTGTCTGATGTGGGAGGTGGAATCTGCAAGATGTTAGGAGTCTGTAATATCACGAGAGCCAGTGCCGAAAGGTGCAACACTTAGGAGAATATGAAAATTACATTTCTCACTGTGTCTCAGGTGTTTCTGTGAAACCATGCATACATACAGTTTATAGGACTGAACGCGTGGTTACTGAGCGCTTTACATTTAGTTACTGGGAATTTATACAAATATTTGGTTCTTGGTGGGTTTCTTCTTGACTGCCTCCACCCAGCAAACCTGATTTTTTAGGGTTGTTCGATGTGTGTGTGTGTGTGTGTGTGTGTGTGTGTGTGTGTGTGTGTGTGTGTGCTTTATAGCTCAAATGTCCTTAGCAGCATACAGCTGGAGAATATTGTTTTTTTTTTCCTTCCCCACCCAAGTCAGAATTTTAAGCATGACCTTAGAAATGGAGGACTGAAAAATCCAGTACCAGCTGCTAAATTATTTTCCTAGCCTCTGCCTTCAAACAAGATAAGAAACCATTCACCCATCTTACAGATGAAATCTTTATGAGAAATGAGGTGATTTGGCCTAAACCACACACCTACTTTCAGATTGAATAGCCTCTTTCATCTGTGGCTTTATTTATGGACTGTCAGCCCCTGGAGTATGGCTCTTACCCTGTTATCTTCTGTACATTTCCCATCATGCAGTGCTTGTCTTATGTTGAAGCCATTTTAGACTTGGAGCTGTATGGCTCAGGGAGGCAGCCTGTGTGAAACCAGGCCGAGCACATTCCCTTGATGCTTGTTCCCTAGGCAGAGTCTCCAGAGATTTGGGCTGCTGCAAAAAGTGCATTTTTCCCACTTGGCCGTGGATCCAAAAACAGCACTGAAGTTGATGTTAGGTAAATTTGATTCGGTTCTTTCCCTGTACTCTTTTCTAACAGTGATCCTCAGAAGTTAATTGATCTCTGGTTCTTAGCTTCCCTATCTCCACAGTTGTCTGCGACCTTTTGTAAACTGTAAGTTGTTAAGTCTAAGCCTTTGGTTTTGTTGTATCTTAGTGGTTGAGTTCTCTTTCTCCCTTTCTGATAAGACACAGTCTTGTTCTGTCCACTGCTATTAAAACGATACATCCTATAACTTTACATATGATAACGGTGCCCCTCTTCCCCACGCTCACTGCTTTGGTCTTCCTCGGCCTCTTAGGTGCTGGGATTACAGGTGTGCACCTCTGCACTGGGCTGCTAATACAGCTTTTGATGTGTGGTGGCAGGCCGAATTAAAATAAGCTTCTGGGTTGTAGATTTTCTTAATACAAATAAAATTAATTAAAAAAACAATTGAATATGAATGGACATATACCATGATGTTTTTATATATATATAGTGTAATGTTTAAATAGCCTATCTCTTCAGACATGATTTCTTTTTATTTGTTTGTTTGTTTGGTTGGTTGGTTGGTTTTTCAAGTCAGGGTTTCTCTGTGTAACAGTCCTGGCTGTCCTGGAACTCAAATCTGTAGACCAGATTAGCCTCGAACTCATAGAGATCCACCTCCCAAATGCTGAGATTAAAGTCATTCGCCACCACCCAGCCAGACATGATTTCATTGTAGTAAAAAATAAAGTTTTTTCTTCTAGCCCATTGAGAAATCCAGCACACAGGGTACATGTTATGTGTAGTCAGGGTACAGTGCATAGCATAACTGAACTTGTAAATTTATAACCCGTGTTTTTGACTGTACATGTCCACATTTAGATTAGGTATAGCATACGTGCCTATAGCATAGACACATACAGAATCTACCCGTTGTGACTTAATCACTAGCTACTGAGGTATCCTCAGGTAAATAGTCTATGATCACACTAGTCACCACTTATAGCACTTTGTATGTGCCAGGCTTCCTTGTAAACACTTCAAGCACTAATTATTTAGTCTTCAGCCAATGAAAGGTAAGTACTGTTCGCCTCATTGTATAGATGAGGAAACTGAGGTGCAGAAATTAAATTTTTCCAAGGACAGAATTAAGTGCTGAAATCAGGAGTCGCACCCATGTCTTTGACTCTGGGTAATGATAGATTTGACTTGTAGAACAACATGTATTCTATGACCACCTTACTTTTTTGTACATGCATCCTATTATGTGTTTAATCTAGCATTTCATCTGTACTTAAAGGCGTATACGATACTGTTCTTTCATAGGGTGATATTGCTGGTATATATCAGATGAAAGCTGCTGAAAAGTCTAGTTTTTCAACCCTCACTTTATACTAGGGAGGACATTCATCAAGTACTCCACAGAAAGCCACCCTAGGTTCTGTTTTCCTAGATTGTAACTGTAACCATACCATCTTTTATTGTTACTTCTCATACACTTTGTAGTATTTTGGGTTTGTATTTTGTCTGGGAGAAGGAAAAGGGAAGGTCTCCCTCTGTAAGTAGAGAGAAGCTAAGTTCCTGTGTCCTGTAGGAATTGTGCTCCCCACTCTATGGATGGCATCAGGCAAAAGCAATTGTGTCAGTGAGGAAGGAACCCTAGAAACTAGAACTTCATGGTAATCTCAGCACTTGGGAGGCAGAGGCAGGCTGATCCATGTGAGTTTGAGGACAGTCTGGTTTTGGTTTACATAGTGAGTTTCAAGATAGCCAGAGCTACATAGCAAGACTCTGCCTCAAAAAAAAAAAAAAAGAAAAGAAAAGAAAGAAAGAAAAGAAAAGAAAAAAAAATCCCTGCTTTATACATTTACCTAAGGAGATGAGAATTTGCACTAGCTAGGGGCCAGGAGAATATAGTTACATAATGACTCTTTAACGTTAGACCTGTCTTCACTACATGAAAAGGGCTCTAGTAGATCTGCATTTCATAATGAGAAACAGTTGGAGGTAGACTTGGGATTTTCCTAAGGAGAATGTTAAAGGAAGAGATATGGATTTGAAGTCCTTTTCTGTTCTGTGATATGTCTGCTAAAAGCGACTTATAAGGCTGCTTTCTGAGAGGCAGTTACATGTTTCTGATTCTTGTAATGAGATGAAAGTGAGTGATGGCCTCACAAAAACAAGCTATTCTGGCAGATTGTAGGTAAACTTTTTTCCCTTCAAGTTCTGGCCAGTTCTTGATTATGTAAGTTTTCCTGTTCTGGTTGTTTATTTCATTGTTTTCCTTAAAAGACTCAGCTAGAGGAGTTATTTCTGAATGGCCTTGACAAACAGATGAAAAGCCAAATTAAAGTAGCTATGAGGCTGGTCTGTTACTCTGTCTTCCTGGGGAGAGCCTTACATTAAAGCTCGTTTGATAGTTAATGTGTTTTCAGAGTGTACTATAACTACTGCAGTAACCTTACATGATTCGTCAACACAGTTAACAGCTTATCTTTAAAAAAGGTTGCTACATTGAGAAAACATTAACTTTAGAATTAATGTAGAGGGGCTGGTGAAATGGCTTAGCTGGTAAAGGTGCTTACCACCAAACCTGATATCCTAGGTTCGACCCTGATACCCACACGGTGAAGGAGAGAACCAATTCCCTCAGTTGTCTTCTGACTTCCATGTGCACACAAAAGAAATAAATGTCAACAACTTTTGAGATTAATTTTATGGGCTCAGGAGATAGCTACTTTGGTTAAATGGTTACTATGTATGCATGCATAAGGATCTGTGTTTGGTCCTCAGCACCCACATGAAAAGCCAGATGTTTTGTGCATATATAATCCCAGTTCTGGAATGGGGACACAGGAGAATGCCTGGGGCTCTGGGGCTGGTCTTTGAGAAAGATCTGTCTCAAATACAAAAAAAAAAAAAAAAAAATAACCCCCAAGGAGAGCTCCTGAGGATTGACACTCAGAAAGTTGACCTGTGATCTCTGCACACAATATTGAGGTAGATCCAGCTCTGCCATGGATAGCTAGCTGTGTGGCCCTCAGTAAGTTATTCTTTACATGTCAAAGGAGATGGTGCCACCTATCTCATAGGTATCTAGTATTGTATGGATTTATACCAATTCCTGAGTGCTTTGTCCTTTTCAGCAGACCATAAATGATAGTATTGTTACTTAGCCTTTTAGCTGTTCTGGGTTTTGTATGGGTACCTGATATTTTTGTATGGAGTGTGGTTTGAAAATATTTTAGGGACTTGTTGGAATCCAGTTTGAATCTTTTTTTTTAAATGATTTTTTAAAAATTTTTATATGCATTGATGTTTTGCCTGCATATCTGTGTGAGGGTGTTAAATCCCCTGGAACTGGAATTACAGACAGTTGTGAGCTGCTATGTAGATGCTGGGAGTTGAACCTAGGTCCTCTGGAAGAGCAGCCAGTGCTCTTAACCACTGAACCATCTCTCCAGCCCCCAGTTTGAATCTCTTAAGTATGATTGGTAGCTGAAAAAATAGTAATTAAAAAGCCTGATGCTGTGTCTTGATTTGAGCTAAGGTAGTGCTTTGAAAAGTCCAGCTGGATGTGGTGGCTCACACCTGGTAACCCCAGCATTTAAGAGGCTGAGGCAGGAGAATTGCCTAGAGTTTGAGGCCAGGCTAGGCTGCATAGTGAGTTCCTGGCCAACTTACATTATAGAGTGAGACCAACAGCAACTAAAAAAAATAGTCTAAGCGGGGGTGGGGGGGTGGCGCACACCTTTAACCCCAGCACTCACAGAGCCAGGTGGATCTCTGAGTTTGAGGCCAGCGTGGTCTGCAGAGCGAGATCCAGGACAGGCACCAAAACTACACAGAGAAACCCTGTCTCAAAAAACAAACAAAACAAAACAAAAAAGGTAGATACATACACACACACACACACACACACACACACACACACACACACAGAGTCTGTATTTTCTAGGTCAAATGTGACTTATCTGTGTCTGTCCACATAGGAAATAACAGCTTGTTCGCTTTTTAAAAATTCATCAATGATCAAGTGGCTTGAAATTCAGTGTGGTGGGCATATTACATTTTGGGTGTCCAAAGGATAAATAACAGTCTGGATTCCTAACTTAAGCTTAGAGCCCACTTTAGTACCAATAAAAGTGTTTAAGAGTAAACTCTGAAATACAGTAGCTCTATGTCCGGCAAACACTGAATTGTGAAGAAAAACCAAAATCTCTTCCTTCTTCCATAGCAGTTGTGGAATTTTGTTGTTGTTTGAGAAGGTCTCATGTAGCCTAGGCTAGCCTCAAACTTCCCATGAAGCTATGAGAATGACCTTGAATTGAACTCCTGATCCTCCTGCCTCCTATTTCTCAGTGTTGGCATTACAAGCCTTCCCAGACCCGCATCTTTCGCATCAGTTTTCAAGTATCATTACGAATTTTGCCCAACAAAGAACCAACACTTAACTTAAAAACTACCAGTGTTGAAACCCTGTCTCAAAAAACAAGCAAACTAAAAGCAAAAACCACTGGTGTTAAGTGGTATGTCCAAGTGTGAATAAATAACATGCACCACAATAAATCGATCTGCTGGCTTTAAGTGACACAATCCAAAGACATAGGCTAATTCTGATTCATAAAGGCAGCCCAATTGACTGACCCTATGAACGGATTTCAAAGGTTTGCCCTGCCATTATAATGAAGCCACTCAATACAGTTCACCAATTTATCTTACCACAGAGACACCTGCATATCCATAGTCACTGCTGCTGTATTTACAAAACCTAGGAAACATTCAGTCTAGGTACCATCTACTAAGCATATATATAATATATATATATATATATATTATATATATGTATGTATATGTATGTATGTGTGTATGTATATATATATACATATATATATGTATATATGTATATATATATATATGAAGTGAATTTTACTCTGCTGTGAAAAAAATAAAATAACAAAATTCACGGAAAATATCCTAAGTGAAGTAATCCAGGCCCAGACCCCAACTCTGGAGTTGGATCTGTGTGTTTAAGTGTCTGTAGAGGTCAGAAAGCTAGAAAGGGCCCTGAGAGTGGGAGGGAAAGTGACCTTCGGGGAGGAAGGGGGTGACATGAAAAGAGGAGGGGGACTGCTGTGGATGGACAGGTTTAAGAGAAATTGGGGGAGAGAATTTTAATGGAATAACCCCTTTCGTCCTCTGTTGCTCTTTGTCAGGTATTTATCACAGCCACAGAAACTACAGCAGTTAGAGTAAGGCCCCTTTCCAGTTAGACTGGGGGGCATGGATTCCACAGGAAGAAAATCGTGCGGGGACTGTAAACCTGGTCAGAACCCACCGCTAAAGGGAGGTTCCAGACCCTGGAGGGAAGCCACTGCTGCTGCTTTACTAAACAGACAGTATGTCAGAGCATCTTCTGAATCCCTATGCTTATACCGATGGATTAGTACTCACCTCAGCCTTGGTCAGAGACACTTTTGCCATGGACAGCGGTTAACGAAGACTTACAACTGGTCAAAGTGCTGAAAGAAGTGACTACTGCCCCACTGGGACATCCTCCCCGCCCCCCAAGCCCAGGGAACGCTGGGAAGAAGTGTGGTGAAATGAAGTCTTCTGGCCACGGTGTGGGTGTTCACTCATGACTCCTACCAGCTGTACAAGATGGGGCCTGCTAATGGTCTAGCACAGATGGGGGAAGGGCAAGTGAGGTCCCACCTCTAGCTGAGGAGCTATTGGCAGTGAACAGCTGTTGGGGCAGGGGCATTCGTTTCGTTTCAGGGGTGTGGCCACTGGTCAAGTCTTCTCTGATCCAGTAAATAACACACCCATGGGCAGGGGATCTCCTTATTAGGAAACCCTGGTATGATACTGTAGAACCTTGCACCACGTTCAAGCAGTTGACTTACACATAATGAGAACTCAGAAACTTCAGTCTATGGTAGCCATTTATTAATTTTAACTGTTGAAAAATAAATACCCCACCTCCATTTAACTAGATTTGAAAGCACATGGAAGCAAACACGATGATAATTCAAAGTAAATTACTACTCCAGGTACTGAAGCTCTATTTTAAACTCAATATCGATGTTTCTGGTGTTATCTGTAGGAATCAAGAGATAATAAACTGTATTTCCTGTTGTCAAAATAATTTTAAATGTATAAATCATCTATAGCCATACTACCTTAAACACACCCAATCATTGAAAAGGAATACATTTAGTTCATGATGTTAACTGTTTAGGAGTCTCTGTAAACACTCAAATCAACAGCACTGACAATGCATTCCACACAAAAGTTAACGGTCAATGAGGAAGGGACACTCAATATGCACCTCATTTCTCTTAAATCTACCTTGTTCTCTTTAAAGAATTTAAAAAGAACAGCACATGTTAATTACTTATGCTTATTTCTAGAATATGACTCTCAAGAGTTTACTGTAAACACTTTTATTGGTACTACAGTGGACTCTAAGCTTAAGTTAGGAATCCAGACTGTTATTTATCCTTTGGGCACCCAAAATGTAATATACCCACCACACTGAATTTCAAGCCACTTGATCATTGATGTTTCCAACAAAGAATCTGCACATGTTTGAATGAAATTAGTTTTACAAGACTACATTTTGTATGTGGAATGGCACACAGGCGTTTTTAGAGTAGGTGTTTTCAGTGAGTAGTTTCCTTTGAGAGCCAGGAGTGCTTCACTTGTTCAGGATAACACCCACCAACCAACTGATCCCCTGACTTCTCATTCCCTCCCAAGGTAGGTAGCTTGGCATACTTTCTTTCCTCAGCTGTGATCTGCTTTATGGTGCTGGGGATGCTCTAGCTGGTGTATTAGTGAGTGTGGTCAGCCCCCACCCATTCACACCTCTGAACTTGGATTTATTTTTCTACCACTTAGCACCTTATTCTTCTCCTGCCATTTCATAAAAGGAGCTAGGACACCTACCTTTAAGAAAAAAAAAAAAGATTTATTTATTTATTTTTATTTAGTGTGTGTGTTTGTCTTCCCACCCCACTCCCAGAACACCAGAGGCATCCGGTCCCCTGGAGTTGGAGTGACAGGCAGTTGTGAGCTCCAGAAATGAATTCTGGAGGTCAGACTGATTCCTTGTTAGAGCAGTATGTGCTTTTAACTTCTGAGCACTCACTTCAGTTCCAGAACACACATCCCTTTAGCCTCTTCCCTCTTGGTGTAGTTGGTTGCTTTTCCCAGGAGATTCAGATGTGCTGCCTTTTTCTTGTGTTTCTATCACAGTTTTAGCTTGAGTGGGGGGGCACTCTGCTGGAAGTTCTTTTCAGCTCCTCTGAGGAATAATCCAAAGAATTCTTGGACATACTGATCATTTTTGCAGTTGTTTCAACACTGGACTGTAGGCATTTTGTTTTTGTGAAGTACCTGAAGAGTCAGAATTACTTGTCTATGAACCTTTACTCTGATTTGGCTGCTGTTAATGTCTACTTTTAACACTGCAGAAACAGGTATTATAATGTGGGGGAAATTATTTAATTGCTTTATATAGCTTCCTATTGGTTCTGTGTAGGGCACCATGTTTTCTATAAAGTCAGGTGATTCTTGACATGTAGTAGATAATGGAATCCACACTTTAAATTTTTTTGTTTTGTTTTTTGAGACGGGTTTCTCTATAAAACAGTCCTGGCTAGCCTGAAACTCACTCTGTAGACCATGCTGGCCTCGAACTCACAGAGATCTACCTGCCTCTCCCTCCTGAGTGCTAGAATTAAAGTTGTGTGCCATCACCGCCCAGCTCACATTTTAAATTTTTAACAAGTTATTACACTCAAGCTTATTTTATAATCAAAAGTGTTCTATTTCTTAAAAATATAGTTAATGCTTCTAAAAGCCAAAGTTAACATTTTCAACTTTTCTTTGGAATAACTTTTTAAAAGAATATATAGGTGAGTGATAGTGATCTTCTGTTTGCTTGGCCACTCTGAAATGACTTCTAAATTTTGAATGACCTCTAACTAGAAAATGTCCCTTAGGCAAAGCATTAGCTACAAGAGTGAGATTGGCTGTCATGTATTCTTTTTGGTTTTTCGAGACAGGGTTTCTCTGTGTAGCTTTGCGCCTTTCCTGGATCTCGCGCTGTAGACCAGGCTGGCCTCGAACTCACAGAGATCCGCCTGCCTCTGCCTCCCGAGTGCTGGGATTAAAGGCGTGCGCCACCACCGCCCGGCTTCTGCTGTCATGTATTCTTACAGCATTGGTTAGCTGAGTTAGCTCTTCATTTGTAGTCACTTTTAGGATTGTGTTTTGAAGTTTTCTTGTGATCCCAGCACTGGGGAGATGGGCAGGAGGATGTAGAGTTCCAGGCTACCTTGGGGTTGGTGAAAGCCTGTCTCAAAACATCAACAAGGGCTGCAAATAATGACTTAGCCAGTGTGCCAAGTCTCTGGTGGATTCCCCAGTACTGCTTTTTCCTCAGAGAAAATTAGGGAGTTGGGGCAGAAGTCAGAAGACAGTGTGTAATCCCCTGGAGCTGAAGTTGAAGGCAATTGTAAGCCACTGGATAGGGGTAACCAAACCTGGGTCCTCTGAAAGAGCAGGAAGTGCACTAAACCATCTGCTTTACTACCACCATGCATGGTAGCTTATTTTTTAAAAGCTCTTTATTATAAGACAAAATAGTCTGTTCCTCATAGTTATCCCAGGCTATGGTCTTAGGATGACTGTGTAGAAAGTAAACCCACCCATAAACATAGTGCAGGAGGATATAGAGTTCCAGGCCCTGTGCCTCATCTGGGCTGTCTGTGTTGTGACTGAGATATGGGATAAAATAATTTTAAAAGTAGGAGATAGCTGGGGCGGTGGTGGCGCACGCCTTTAATCCCAGCACTCGGGAGGCAGAGCCAGGCAGATCTCTGTGAGTTCGAGGCCAGCCTGGGCTACCAAGTGAGTTCCAGGAAAGGCGCAAAACTACACAGAGGAACCCTGTCTCGAAAAACCAAAAAAAAAAAAAAAAAAAAAAAGTAGGAGATAGTCAGGTATGTTGGCACACATCTGTAATTTGAACACTTATGAGGCTAAGACACATTGTGAGTTCCAGACCAGCCTGGACTACATAGCGAGATTCTGTCTCCAAAAAAAAGAAAAGTAAATTTTAAAAATAAGGATTATAAAAATTTTCAACCTAGAGATAACACTGAGATTACTACCCTTAGCCCTTTTATTTATTTTTTTTCTTTTGTTGTTTTGAGACAGGGTTTCTCTGCGTAACAGCTCTGGCTGTCCTGGAACTTTCATTGTACACCAGGCTGGCCTCAGACTCTGCCTGCCTCTGCCTTCCAAGTGCTGGGACCACCGCCTGGCTACCCTTAGTCATTTTGTGTTGACTTTTCTATCATGCTTATATACTCTTTAGGAACATTTTAGGAAAGTACCGTGTACCCCTTTATGCACAGCCCTGTACATCTTAACTGTCTTTCCTGTGCAGCTTCCTTTTGAGGATCCTGCAGTCTGTACTGTCCTGACTCTTCTGTACTAACCAGCTCTCTACTGTTGGATGTTTGAATTGTTTCCAGTAGTCACTAAGCGTTGGTTACATTTATTAGCAAATGCCTGCCAGTACTGTGACTTGATGCTTCCAGTGGCCTAGAACAGACAGATTGACAGCCATCATTACCATGTGGGTGCTCTGGGAACTCATGCATGTCAATGCCTTCCTACTGGCTCACTGCCAGTCTAGACTATGGCCTCTGAGGAGTCGTCTGCCCAGTAGAAAGCAAATAAAGCCTGTGACCTTCATTCAGAGTCTTAGAAGAAATGCATGCCCTTCTGATAAGCTACCACTGCCTACTAATTCCAGAAAAGCCTGATTGGCAATTGTTAAAATGTCATAGTTAGCATGTATGTCCCATTTTTGAACTCACTGAGAGAATGAGTCTCATGTTAACATAGAACTATTTCCTGTGCAAAGATCAATACAGACTCACTTCCTCCTTCCTGGTCTTTTGTTTATTGTTTTGAAACTGGGGATTGAACCCAAGGCCTTGTACATACAAAATAGGTGTTCCTCCACTGCGCTAATACCCCTAACATTTTTTGAAATTATATATTTTTTTTAAAGTTTTAAAAAGCTCACACTTTGGGTTTAAAAAATGGTATCTAGACATTCGGAGAGAATTAATAATCTTCAGATTGTTTGTGCAGTATGTATTTCTAAGAAAGAGTTCATCTATTGTTCTTTACTGCCCTGTTCCTGGTGTAAGCAACTCTGCTGAGGGAGATTCTGTTGTCTGCACTTGTAAACTTTAAGACTTGAGTTTGACAGGCTCCTTTTGTGTGTACTGGCAGAGTGTTTTGACACCTGATGCTGTTGCCTTTCTGTGTGCTCTTTGTTCTCCTGGTCATGGGTGTTCAAAAACTTAACAGTGCTTACTTGAGCAGTTTAGGATTACATGGGAGTCCTTCCTTTGAAAAGAATATTTGGGAAACTAAGTGGTATAGCTTTCTAATGTAGAGCAGCATAAAGAAGCCTTAGACTGTATAGCAGGTTCATGTGTATTGAGAGTCCTGTATCATAGACCAGCATGGGCTGTGTAACCCTAGACAGTTGGATAGAGTTTGCATAGGCAGGAGCAGTCTAGATGAAGAGACCTCATACCTGAGCAAGGTGCTTACAGGGTATATGGGAATGTGTACCTGAGAAACGGTACCTATTGAATGAAGATCAGTGAATCAGAAAACCTCACAGGCCACGTTCTGAAGGACTTCTGAAAGCAAGGGGAAGACCTTAAGATTATTGAGTTAAGGCGAAGGTGTGACTGAAGCTGTAGTTTAGAAATCTATAGAGTGAGGGAGTGTGCTTTTAAGGAACAAGAACTTTGGAGTATTGTGTTTGAGGAAGGAGAGGATACTGCCAAATTAGCAGGGTGGTTTCATTTCAGGAGGTCCTCTTCTAGGAGCTGTTCGCTGGTGCCAGTTGTGCTGGATACTGGGAGCTTCTCCCCAAAGAAGCTCAGTGTGGGAAGGAACTTGGGAGCACATGCAAATGACTTCAGTACTGAAGACACACATTAACCAGCAGGTACAGACAGAATTCTTGCCAGAAATATTTTCTTATTAGAAACAGAATATCAGCTAAATTTAATAAAATAAATTTTGGTAGGTTCATTACAAACTTAAAAAAATAGCTGGGCAGTGATGGCGTACACTTTTAATCTCAGCAGAGTCAGGCAGATCTCTTGAGTTAGAGGCTAGCATGGTCTAAAGAGTGAGTTCCAGGACAGCCAGAGCTACTCAGAGAAACCTTGTCTCAAAAAACAAACAAACAAAAAAAGACAGTCTGGGGGTGTTGTGCAGTGCTGGAGTGAAATTTCAAAATAATTTCAAACCCAGCCAGCTTTAAAAAGATAGATACCAAAAGACAAATGAAACTAACATTTTTAAATATTCAAAATATCATGGTTTCAAAAGGTGGTACTAGTCACATTTTCTAGTGGCCAGTGACTATTGGAGCTTCTGGGGAAGGTCGATGTAGGGGCCATGTGAAGGAGAGCTGCGGCCCAGTGAGTCGAGGTGGGAAAGCAGACGTGCATGAAGACAGCTGTTTTGTCAGAAGGACGTGTTGTGAGAAGAGGGGTTTGCTGTCAGTTGCTACTCTTTTCATTGTCTCTACTTGGGACTGTGAGAACTTCAATCAGGAAGTGTCTTTATTGGGGATTTCAGAGGATGGCCTGCTATCACAGATAGGGCCTGGAGTACAGGTGGGTGTTAGTGTAGATGGAGAAAGAGGAACTGTTTCAGTTTTCCTTCTGTGCCTTCCTCCAAACTACTAGATGTTGTGTAACCCATTTCCTGTTGAAATTGGCCTAGCTGCTCCAAAATCCATGTTATATAAGTCTAGAGTTACATAAGCAGCAGGCATCAGGACCTTTAGTTAATGTGTTTTCTTGTTTCTTTGTATTGAAAGTTTTAGAAACTAATGGATAAATGAGTATCAATTTTCTTTTTAAAGACATAACACTTGGTCTAAGGTAACATGATGGTTTTTAATCTCAAAAAACTCTGTGACAATGTCAGAGAATCTTGAAATAATCCCAAACCAGAAAGGCTCCATTTTATTTCAGATTTATTTATTTTTATGTATATAGGTATAGATGTATGGATGTATGCCTGCATGTATGTCTATCCAGCACGTGTGTGTGCCTGTTGCCCACAGAGGCCAAAAGAGGGCATTGTATCCCTTGGAATTAGAGTTATAGATAGTTGTGAGCCACCATGTGATTGTTGAGAATTAAACCCAAGTAAGTTATCTGGAAGAGCAACCAGTGCTCTTAACTGATGTCTCCACTCCCAAAAGTTTCCTTTTTGTACTGCATGTCCAGTGTGGCAGAGTCATGCAGGAACTTGGACTGTAGAACGTCACCATCTGAGGACTGTACATACTGGAATACATGGACTTTTAGGTAACTGCTGTAAAAGAAGAGGGCAGGGAGAACTGTCGTCTCTGCTGACATTTCATCTGGCTGAAGTGCTTGCTGTTTGACTCAGCTGCTGTAGGGTGCTGGGAACTGGACAGTGAGAAGGGGCTTCTGTATTGCTGGGTGTTGAGCTAAGGTTGCTTTAAAAAAATGTGTATGGGTGTTGTGTCTGTATGTCTGTCTGTGTACCACATTGATGCCTAGTGTCCTTAGAGGCCAAAAGTGGGGTGGGGGTGGTCAGATCCCTTGGAACTGGAGTTCCAGGCAGTTTTGAACTGCCATGTAGATGTTGCGAATTAAATGCAGGTCCCTTGGAATGGCAGGCAGTGCTCTTAACCTCTGAGCCATATCTCCAACTCCAAACTAAGGTTACTTTTTAAAAATTAAAAAGGTAAAGAACATGTATGTAGCATAAACTTAAAAACAAAAAACAAGCCCTGGGGCAGGAGCTGTCAAGATGGCCTAGCAGGAAAGGGAGATTGCTGCCAAACTTGATGACTCAAGTTCAATCCCTGAAACCCACATGGTGCAGGGAGAGAACCAGCTCCGACATTGTCCTCCCTTCCCCCATGCCCATGTATATGCACTCTCCCATGTGCATGCACACATAAACAGGTGTTTAAAAGCAAGTCGTTTTAAAGCAGTTTCTGTGTATTGGGGAGAATACTAGGATAATGGAACAAACAAGCTCTAGAAGAGACAGACAAGCCAGAAAGCCTTGACTCCCCACTGTGTTCTACTTGCTGTGGTGTTGTGGGCACATTGTTTTCTTTCTCTTAATCTTTGTGTTTCTAAGAAGGTAGAAGGGTTATTGGGAATATTCCTACCATGTAGGATTGTTGGTAACAATTGACCAAAATAATTTCAAGGCCTCAGCCGAGTCCTGACTTTGTAGGTATTCAGTACACGGTCCACATTCTTGATGGCATTGGGTGCTGTACTTCTGAGAGTGTCATTGCTGACATTGCTTCCTCTGTGCTCTGGCTGTTCTAGGAATGACCATGGACAAAAGTGAGCTGGTACAGAAAGCCAAACTTGCTGAGCAAGCTGAGCGCTATGATGATATGGCTGCAGCTATGAAGGCTGTAACAGAACAGGGACATGAACTCTCCAATGAAGAGAGAAATCTACTCTCTGTTGCCTACAAGAATGTGGTAGGTGCCCGCCGGTCTTCCTGGCGTGTCATCTCCAGCATCGAACAGAAAACAGAGAGGAATGAGAAGAAACAGCAGATGGGCAAAGAGTACCGTGAGAAGATAGAGGCTGAGCTGCAGGACATCTGCAATGACGTGCTGGTGAGGGCAGCGCTTCTGCTTTTCACATCCATCTCTAGGCTTAACGAGTGGTCCAGATACACTCTCCAACAGCTTAGGAGAGAGTGGAGGTGTTCCACTACACTCAAAGAGCTGAAAACTGTTTATAACTTGATCTAAAGAATGTGATGTGATTTTCATCACCCTTTCTTGATCAGTGCATCTCTTTTGGGATGTCTTCCTTCTCTAAAAAAGACCTGCAACAAACAGGAACATTTCATCAACATTCCTCCATTTGTCTTTAGAAATTAAGGCCAAATGGAGGGGATAATTAGAAAGATGCAGTCACTAGTGGGCTGTTCTAGTGTTCTCAGTAGTGATGTCTGGACAGGAAGAGGTGTAAAGGCCTTTCAGCCTCTCCTTGGTCATGCCTTCACAAAGTGTAGAAATCGGATGTTGAAGGTCAGGTGCATCTGTCAGTTACAGTGTACAGTCCAAAGCCAAATCAACGGTGGTCTGGGGCTTCTCCTGTGTGTTATGGACGCTACGGTCAGGTGGGGGATCCTTGTAACTACATTTGGGGTTAGATGGGAGGGTTGGTGGCCTATCCTAGAACACCTTATGATTATATTCTTTCCCTCATATCTGGAGCCCACTGGGAACTTTCATTTTCTGTGTGAAATTGGGTAAAAATGAACTCTGAGGGCTACTGTAAAGGGAAAGGGGGTTAACACTTGTTGATCTCCTTCCTACCCTACTGTCTGTCTCTCCAGATGACTTCCCTTGACATCTCTTGAAAACCAGTGTAAAGCTTGTCTGCTATCAGGCAGCACGCCTCACCCCAACCCACAGGAGTCCCACCCCTCTCTGCACAATACTTGAAAACAACTACTGCCTCCTGCACACCCTGGCATTGATTAATGAAATCCTTGATAACTGAGCTTTGCTTTGAGCCTCTCTTTTTATTAGATTCTCTTTTATTAGATAAGAGTTTCATGGCTAAACTTGTTGCCTGTCGGTTGTTTGGGGGTTTGTTAATGGTGCACTAATTCCTGAATGTTAGGTACATCTGGTATTCAGATGAAGTATGGCATGCATTCCAAAGGCAAGAAAGTTCCATAATTCCTGACATGTAGACCAGCTTTTAAGAGCATCTGAAAGAATGTGAAGAAGAGCATGGTACTTACTGCCTCTTAACCAGTTTTTCAGGATGCCACATTCTAAAACAACTCTTCGAAAATATTGCTCTGTATACGAAGCTTGGACTCCTTCAGAACTACTTTTGTTGTAAGCATAAATGTTTAAAGGAATTTGTTATTAATAATAGTACTAGACTCTGAGTGCTTACTACGTGCCAAGCAACGTGTTAAGCACTAGATGTACATTACCTCGCTTGTCCTTACAACTGCCTCAGAAGGTGGCCATGCCGGTCCCCTTTCCCCTCCCCACTGTACAGCCAAGGAATCTGAGGCTTGGGGTTCTAAGTCTCTCCAGGGTCGTGTGGAAACAGACAGTAAGCGTCAGAAGGTTCTCTTCCCAGGTCAGATTAATTTTAAACTTAGTTCTTGGCTGTTTTGTTCTATTACTGCTTTTTTTTTCTGCCCAGAATGGAAAGATCCACACACACTCACAATTACAGAATTACAAGTTTAAATGGGGGTTTTGTTTGTTTTTAAGAGACAAACAGAAGAGTTACGAAGTAAAAGTCTCTTCTAATGTCACTTCTCATCCAGAGAAACATTGTTAATAGAATCCTCCAAGGCTTTCCCTGTGTTTTTGTGTGCATGCACCCACACTTATTTTAATATTAAAGTGAGATTCCATTTAGAGTTGTGTTAGTGGTGTGGTTCTCTGCCATGTTTTTGACATCGCATTCCACTGTGGTGGCTGAATTATAACCGGCCCTTACAGTGGTCAGAGTGACTTGTAAATGAAGAATACAGGTGTCTACTCTTAGGACTTAGCTAAACAGTATTTAGCAGCTTGGATGAAAATTGGTTGGGTTTTTCTGTTGGTTTGTGTAGTTTTTTTTGTTGTTTTTAGTCTTCAGAAAAATCAGTAGTAGTAGTATCTATCTTGAATCTCAAATGTAATTTGAACATCTCAGAAGCAATTCAAAATTCTTAATGTGAATCACTTTTTAGGAGCTGTTGGACAAATATCTCATTCCTAATGCTACGCAGCCAGAAAGCAAGGTGTTCTACTTGAAAATGAAAGGAGACTATTTTAGGTATCTTTCTGAGGTTGCATCTGGAGACAATAAACAAAGTAAGTAACGTTTTAAAGAATACAGTCAGTAGGAGGGCTAGTATTTCATAATGAAATCCATTTTGACTTTGTTTACAATAGATACTAAGATCACAGTAACGAGAGTTTCAGGACCACAGAAGCAAATCTCTATCTAGTGGACAGATAGGAAGGGTATTAGAAGTTTAGTATGTAATATATGTGGTGAACTCTTACCTGGGAATTGATGGTTCTCCGTATAATAAAACTGTAAAATATGGTGGTTCACCTTGGCTGTGACTTTCTTTACCCAGTTTTAGTTGCTACAAATGTAGTTTGAAATCTAAATGGAAAATTTCAAAGATAGATGAGTCATAAATTTTCCCAAGTAACCCTGTATATGCTAGCCACCTATGACTTACCTAGTTGCCATATTGGTTACTTGATTGACTGTTCTAGTATGGCACTGCTTGTGTTCAAGTAATTTACTGATTTCCAGAATGCAAACTTACATTCCAGCATATTGATGGAACTGTCCTGTTAATCTCCTATGTGAGTTACCTTGAGCATAGATGATAGGTTTCCATACTGTCTAGTTCCCGGCATCCACAGATGAGGAGACCACTGTGTGGACCACCATAAGGTGCATTTCTTCAACACATGGCTTACTGTGATGTGATTGTGGCTGCTTTACTCGTTACCATGTGCCAAGTAGTTAGGGTTGCACTATTCTCTTAGCACTTTGAATCTGGGTGTGGGTCTCCAGTTTTTCCACTGAAAGAAACCAGAGTTCATGTATGGACTGTTTACTTAGGCCACATACTGGGTGAGTTAAGTTGAAAATTTGAGCTTGTTTATGCTGACCTTAAACCCCATTATTTTTTCACTAGAACATATTTTCCACACTTAATCTTATGAAAGGCCGTGTCTATATTTCTCAGATGCTTTAATAGACTTCCTCCTAATTGTCTGTTTTCTTCCAAAGCATTTGCTGTAGTACTTACATAAACATTGAACAAGTGTTCAGGTGGAATGGTGAAGACACGGACCTTTGTATTGATAGTTCATTTACTTTAGCCTCTTCACTGAAGTAACTTGATAGTGGATCATCCAATGGGATGCAGCCTGTGCAAGAAGCTGACCTTTTTATCTTCTTTCTAGCCACTGTGTCGAACTCTCAGCAGGCTTACCAAGAAGCATTTGAAATTAGTAAGAAAGAAATGCAGCCTACACACCCGATCCGACTTGGCCTGGCGCTGAATTTCTCAGTCTTTTACTATGAGATTCTAAACTCTCCTGAAAAGGCCTGCAGCCTGGCCAAAACGGTGAGGAAAGAGAGACCCTTTTGCTATTTCCAAGAACTTCCTTCTATTGATGACAGTCCTCACTGTCTTGGACATTTAAACATTTTCTAGGGGGTGGGATTTTAGGAAATAAATACAGAGCTGTTACTTGGTGCTTTCGTCTGAATACATGCTGACTTTTGTTTTACTTTGTTTGATTACTGTTGGGGTCATTGGTAGAACCTTTGAGGTAAAAGTGGTGCTTCCCAACAAGCTTTGAGCATTGGGCATTGTCATGTTTGTGCCAAGAGAGGACATCATGAAAGAAATGAGATCCCATTTTGTTTGTGCTGTATTACTTCCTGTCTTCTTTGGGGAGCTTTCTCCTATGCACACTGTTATTTCAAACTTGAATTTGGAAAGGGTGCCTGCAGTGAATTCTACAACTTGAACCCCAGAGACAAATCAAGCTTAGTGAGGTGAGCTTTGCTGTTCTCCCTTTGACCTTTGTGTACAGACCTTTTTAGTTTAAACAAAAATAGAAACCGCTTTGGCAATTAAAAATTTGAGTGAGCTTATAGACTAAATGTGCTAACAGTAACAGTGTTTGTTGGTGGGGATTTGTCATTGCTGGTTGGTGCTTTATACATGTCACACATTGGAACCAGCTGGCAGACATGTGAGAGGAGAGCAGGGCAGTTCCCATCCTCCTACCTGCAGGAAGGGTAGAGCTAATGCAGAGAATGTCCACGTCTTTGCTAATAGCTCTTTGTTTTAGGCATTTGATGAAGCAATTGCTGAACTGGATACGCTGAATGAAGAGTCTTACAAAGACAGCACCCTGATCATGCAGCTGCTCAGGGACAACCTCACTGTAAGTACCCTGGAGGCCGTTCACCTACTTAACCCACTACTGTCCAGGGTGTAAGAGGGATTTGTCAACTCACAGTACAGTTCTACGTTGTTACGTTAACCTGTATTGTACTGCTACCTTTATGCCTTTGCAGTCATCATTGTCTATGGTAATAAGGAGTTTTGAATAGTTGAGTGAGAGACCTGGAAACAGGACTCAGTGGTTCTCAGCCTGTTCTTCCAGAGGACCCAGGTTCCCAGCACTCACTCAGCAGCTCACAACCATCTGTACTCCAATTCTAGGGGATGTGGTGCCCTCTTTTGACTCCCTAGAGCAGTAGGCATGTAAATGATGCACAGACATACACGCAGGCAAAACACCCATACATGTAGGATAAAATGAAAAAGAAAACTTAGTGGTTGAGGTAAATATACTAGGCCCACCTCTTGGAGAAACATTTTAATGATCTATTATTATAGCTTTCTATTTCCTTTTCTCTTGCAGCTCTGGACATCAGAAAACCAGGGAGATGAAGGAGATGCTGGAGAGGGAGAAAACTAATGTCTGTCATGCTGTGTGATCTCTTTGGTGTCACTCTGTATCCTCCACATTATGTCCCTTTGTGCGATAAACAAAAACAAAAAAATCGAATGTTGACTTTCGATTTTTCACAGCCTAAGCCTAGCAAAAATGGTCCCTGGGATAAACAGCTGGTATTTGTATCTAAAACTCAGACTGGTCCCTTAAATGCCACGGCATTTCTGAAGTCTTGATTTTTGATCAACATTGACAAGGATTACTGTATGTTTAATTTTTACAAACTGAACACTGTGATTATGGGGTTTTGTAATTTAGCAGAGCTCTTACTGGTAGGAAAAATAGACCTGAATTATGTATAACTTTTTGGAAAGTTTAATCTGATATCAGAATAGTCACTGAAAATACAATTCTGTTGTAAAGTTGTACAGAAAGTTCTAGAGATTCTGTTGTGATGCCGGGACTTAGGGTGAGATGCTTACCATTGGCACCCTGAGTTTGGTGACTCACGGTAATTCTGCCTATGGTTGATGGCTTATTGACGCTTGATCAATATGGGCTGTTGCCACTCAAAAGTTCATGACCACAAATATCTGCAGTGTCTTCTCCTGAGGAAACTCAAAACCTGAAAGTGAAATTCTTTAGCTGATAATTGGGCTATGACACCACAAAAAAGGTCCCGTGCTCATACCACATCTGTGACTAAACCCCTTTACTACAGCAGTGTGTTCCTTATTAGCAACTTGTGAAAGCAGAGATCTATTTCTGTTACCCCCTAGCTAAAGGAGAGAAAAAGAGAGAGCAGTCTGTCTTAGGAATGGCCATACTAGTTTGCTGGATAATTCCTTTAAGGACACTGTTCTGGGGAGATGGTCTCTTGTCTGAGGAGCACTCCTAGTCTTGGAGGGTGGGTCTTCCTAGCTTGGAGGGTGGGAACTTGGAGATTTAACATTCTTTCCGTCCTGTCCTTCTGGCTGCTGACTTTGGTTTTCTCCTCTTTAAATTTACAGCTTTCTGCTTCCTTGGGTGTTTTCTTTTGGAAGCCTTTATTTGTTGTTACTGTATGGACAGGGGCGAGGCATTGAGCACATTGGGGAGCAAGCCTTGCTTCAAGGTGTTGGGAAAGGTGGCCCGCCAGCACCGTCACCCCCGTCTTCCTGCAGCTCTCGGCACAGTCGTTGTTCATTCCATGACTGAATCAAAAGAAGTCTCTTTAAGTAGCCATGATTTCTCCCTGTTGCAATCAGCCCTGATAGTGCTTGTTAGTACCTGTCACCAGACCCTCCCAGTGTACCCATCCAGCTTAGTTCTCAGACTTGTCAAACAAGACCCTGTAACACAGGGAAGTTGCATGGCCACTACAGTAGAGAGCTCCAACAGCAGCCAGGCCTGACAGTCTCACAGTATCACCCCTCTACCTTGACATTCCATGGAGCTGTAGAATCCATCTGTTTGTCCATCTGCTGAAGTGAGAAAAGAATTCATGCACTGATTTAAAACCAAAAAACAAAACAAAAAAACAAAACAAAAAAAAAACTAAAAACAAAAAACAAAAAAAAAAAATCCCTTCTTTCTAGCTAAACAAAAATGTGCAGTTAATACTTGGCGCTTGACAACGCAGTAGTGAGTGTGGACCCAAGCCTGTCTGTATATCTGGTAGCTCTTTGCTTTGTTTCTTCCTTACCAGTATTCTGCCTAACGTTTGCTTCTGTGGTGGTTATATTTACCTAGCAAGCACACCTGTGGTTGTGAAAATAGTATAGCAAAAAGAAAAAGAAAACCCTGGTTACTGATGTACTAGATTCGTGTGTGTCTTTTAAGCATTCTAGTTTCACCTTACCCGGAGGAATCAGGAAAATGTAAAAACTCAAAAGTGAAATAAACGTTTTATCAGTTAGTTGCCTGTGGATTGATGTATCACACTATCTGTCACTCAGGACTATTCTGATCACACCTGTTTGGAGCTTTTTCTTTTAAAAAGTAGTTTTATTTAACCCTTTGGAGCCAGCAGGAAGACTGTGTACGGCTGTTTCTGTCGAGGTGGATGTGATCATTGCCGTCTTGACCTCAGAACAGCTGTGATCACCTGTGCAAGGCCCTCACCAAAATGGGCCGTTTTTTGTTTTTATTTTGTTTTTTCTTTTAGGAGGGGGTGGGGCATATTTCACAAGATTACATAAGCGCTTTGGCTGGCGGCGGCGGGCACAGATGGCAGCCCTGCTGGTGACATAGCTGTTCTGAAGTGGCGCAGGGGGCCTGCCAGTGGTACAGCTGCCTGTGGACCTGCCCGTGCTCCTTCCTGTCAGGTCCCCTGTAAAACATAACTCGTTTGCCAAACTGGACTTGGATGGGGTCCTTTAGTCTCTTAGCATCTTCCCTGTCTGTAGTGAGTAGATGTGTCTGTCCCTAGGAAAAGCCCTGTGATATGCCACGCAACAAAACCAAAGGCGAGTCTAGGAGGGGCAGTTGATGGCCCCGGCTATAGGTGCTAAGGCACACAGCTGAGCCAAGTATCGGAGAAACCCCCAGCTGGCAATTTGCTTCTGTAGTAGAGTCTGCCAGGTAAGAGATTCCCCCAAGCAGCCGGTGGACCAAGTGTTCTTACAATCCCGGAAAGCATTTGTGGGTCAGGATGTAAGCAGGCAGCGGCGGTTGCACGGTCTGTGCTGTAGGTAATCAGACGTGAGGAGGCTGCACTGTCAGCCCATAGTTTCTTCCTGGAGGAGTTACAGTGGGAAGAATGGACGTTACCTACTGTTAGCTCCTGGGAGTTAAATGGGAGGAGGAAGGAGAGGGAGAGGGAGTGCTTGTCTTACACAACTGATATACGAGGTACAAACTGAGTCTCTTTCCTGGGATCCAAAAACTTGGGAGCCCATGGGAAGAGTTGGTAATAAAAAGGAAGGGAAGATCCATGGCCCAACGTGCAGGTGGCCTTAGAGATGGTCCAGTACAAGAAAATGATAATCGGAATACTCTGCCTCTGAACAGCTTGACTGGGGAAAGACCGAGATGGCTCCATGGGTAAAAACAAAGTATGTTCCTGCTACCAGGCCCGGGGACCTGAGTTTGATTCCTAGAATTAACATGGTGGAAGGAGAAAAGGGAAGTTGACCCCTGACCACATGTGCACCCTGGCATGTGTGTACTCATACACACACAACAACAAAAAGACTTTTAACAATGTCTGTTGAGACTCTGGGGCATGGGAGAAGATGGAGTGAAAAGTCTAAGTGTAGGTGCCATGAAATGGAGATTATCACTCATCCCTCCTTGAGATAAAGGGTATAGTCTGAGACAGTAGGAAATCAGACTGTCAGCTCCTATAAACTATTGAGGACTCTTGGTCATTTCCTGAGGCTGCCATGTATATTAGGAACTAGAAGACAATAAAAAGGGCAGGCATTCCTGAGAACTGGGTGTGAAGGAAATGCTTGCTGTACAGTTCAACACCTAGATAAGACTGTTGACAAGAAAGTTAAAAGCTAATTCAGCAGTGACCTCAGGACTGGTATGGGCCCTTAGGCCTTTGCTGATACTAGTAGGGGACGTGACCTTCACTAGATAGGAGAGGCCAGCAGGTCTGTGATGAAGAATAGCGTGTACACAGAGTTAGTGAGTGCTAAAGTACTCAGGAGGACTTGAGAAAAAAGGAAATGCAGGAAAGGTCTTTGGTTGCTTAAAAAATGAATGAAGTCCTAGTTGTATTGAGTTGGGGTGACAGGAAACCAGATTTGGTACTTTTGAGCCTCTAGGACAGCAGTTCTCAACCTGTGGGTCACAACCCCCAGGGAGTCAAACGACTCTTTCACAGAGTCACCTAAGACCATCAGAAAACATTCACAATTCATAACAGTAGCAAAATCACAGTTACAAAGTAGCAACGAAAATAATTTGATGGCTGGGGTCACCACAGCTTGACCTGTATTGGGGGTTGCAGCTTTAGGAAGGTTGAGAACCGCTGTTCTAGAAAGAAGACTTCAGAGCCAGGCATCAGCTCCCCCGTGTGGATGATGACAGAGAGGGTTGGGATGCCGGTGGAGGAAGCTCTGCAGTGGAACCACCTGAGCCCACCCTCAGAAGTGGCCAAGATTAAAATGAGCATACAAAGGAACTAGAGGCTCCGTGGATTGCACGTTTATCTGCCCCTTATTAATGTGTAAAATATGGGCTGTGGTAAGGTACTGGAGCTAACCTTGGCAACCCTCAAAGGTACCAAGAACTGAGCAGCAGTGAGTTGACTGTGAGAGAGAATGGTAGAGGTAGGTGCTAAATTCATCCTGTGAGTGGCTGATCATCTGCCCAGGGCACTGTGCCTTTCTCCCCAGTTGGTAGATGTACCGCTAGGGATGCTGCATACCACTTTGGAAAGTTTCTACTTGGAGTGACTGTAAGGCAGGCAGGTCTGGTTAGGTGAGCTGAGAGCTGTAAAGTTGTTTGACCTCCCTGCCATGGGGCAATAAATACCAAATGACATAGGCTGCCCAGGGTGTGACAAAATTACAGAAACCATGAAGAATTTTTAAAGGATAGAGCATCCACCCAGCCCCAAACACTTTCAGCAGCCCAGTGTGTCCAGTAAAGAAGCCAGATGGAGGCTAGTCATGGTGTCACACACCTTTAATCCCAGCACTTGGGAGGCAGAGGAAGGTGGATCTCTTGAGTTCAAGACCATCCTGGTCTACATAGTGAGCTCCAGGACAGCCCGGACTACAGAGAGACCAGTGCAGCAGCAGCAATACGGGTCCATTGAGGTTGCTCAACTGGTTGGGGCTCGCGTTGCCAGGCCTGAAAACCTGAGTTTGATCTACAAGGCCCACATGGTAAAAAGAGCCAACTCTCAAATGTCCCCTGACCCCTACATACATGCCATAGTGTGCACATGCACATGTGTGCATAGACCCACAGAATGAATAAGTTAACAATAGATAGTTAATGTTTACATTACAACAAAAAGAGCCAAACAGCTCATGGATAATGGCTGAATTAAATAGAGAAATGCCACCGCCATCCACCTGCTTATACCCAGGATTGGTCTTTTGAAACAGTGTAAGTGATGAAGTGTCCCCTTGCTTCACTATTCCCCTAGCTACTGGATCCCCAGACCTGCTCTCACTCAGCAGGAGCAGCTTCATCAAGGTTTCCTCCAGAGCCCCACTGTCATGGGATTGTTAGCCAATAAACAAGGCAGGCACCTTCAGGAACATAATCCTGGATTAATGTACCTTCAAAATGTTTATGTTCCATTAAACACTATATATAATGTGAGCTGAGCATGCCCAGAGGCATTCCTGTCCATCACTTTCTTAAACATGGGTCTCAGCATCTTAAACTGTCCTAAAGAGCATACTTTACCTGAGTTTATTTAGGAGGGGGCCACATCCTCTGTGAATAGCTGTATAGTCTTGTATAAAACCCTTATGCTTCCTTCAGCCAAGGAGGGCATTGCTTTAGAAACAGACCCCTCTTTCCAGGCTTCGAGCAGTAAAATAAAATAAATTCACTTTTGGCTTTACACTCATCAGGATACAAACCCAGTGTCTGGTCACATGATGGTAGTCCAGGACCCTGCTGTACGATCTGCCCTCCGCAAGATGGTTTCATTATATAGACGATATGATGCTAGTCTCAGGGTGTTTGACAGATTTAGAAACACCTTGAAGATGTGTACACCGAACCTAAAGAGAGAGTGGGAAGTTAATCCACACAGTGTGAGAGCCAGCTGAGGAACTTTTAAGAATTTTAGGGTTGGTAAGACATATGCTCCCTGACAAGGTATTGATCAAATTCTACAGTATTTTCTGGACATGACTGTTATGCTCATGAACTCAGCAATGTGGTTGCCAGCACAGAATCAAGCCAGTCAGCATTCCAGCACAAATGGGGGAGGGGCTATTGACAGCCAATGGCTGCTAGAAGAAGACAGTCAGTTTTGTTTAGGGGTGTGGCCCCTGGTAAGCTGACCGTGCTCTAGTAGATGGGTACACGCCCATACATATATGGGTAGCACTATGGAACTCTGGGTTATTTAAAAAAAAAAAAGGCATGAAGTCAGGAGGGGACCATGGAGGTGGGGTTGGGGGGGAGCTGGAGAGAGGAGTGAGGGTGGGTATGATTAAAATAAATTGGATATATGTATGAAATCCTCAATGAATGAATAAAACAGAAGCTGGAGAGATGGCTCAGTGGTTAAGAGTACATACTGCTTTTTGTAGAGGGCCCGAGTTTGGTTCCCAGTACTCACGTTTAGTGGTTCACAACCTCCTGTAATTCCAGCAGCACAGGAAACCAAGACCTCTGACCTCCATGGGTGCATGCACTCATACTCAGATATCTACACACAAACACACATGCATACAATTTTTTTTTTTTTTTTTTTGGTTTTTCGAGACAGGGTTTCTCTGTGTAGCTTTGCGCCTTTCCTGGAACTCACTTGGTAGCCCAGGCTGGCCTCGAACTCACAGAGATCCGCCTGGCTCTGCCTCCCGAGTGCTGGGATCAAAGGCATGCGCCACCACCGCCCGGCCTCATACATACAATTTTTAAAATAATCTTTAACATAATAAAAATAGCTTTTAAAAATTCTCTAATAGCCTGTGCCTAAGAATGTAAAACAGACGTGGGTGTTTGAGGATCTCCTAGGGAACTGGTGCGTTTTTATTTTATTTTTATTAAGACTAGTTTGTCCTGGTGCCAGGGAAAATCCCAGGAATCCATAAGGATGACCCCGGCTAAGACTCCTAGCAATAGTGGAAAGGGTCCTAGAACTGGCCCTCTGTAATCAGATTGGTAACTGCCCTAATTGTCATCATAGAACCTTCATCCAGCAACTGATGGAAGCTGATGCAGAGATCCACAGCCAAGCATTGGGCTGAGCTCCAGGAGTCCTGTTGAAGAAAGGGAGGAAGGGAGGGTCAAGATCATGACAGGGAAACCCACAGAGACAGATGACCCTCTAGACCGACAGCCAGGGAGCCTGCATGGGACCCACCTAGGCCCTCTGCATGTGGGTGACAGATGTGTAGCTTGATCTGTATGGGGCCCCTAGCAGTGGGACCAGCATCTGTCCCTGGCACATGAGCTGGCTTTTTGGAACCTATTCCCTATGGTGGGATGCCTTGCTCAGCCTTGATGCAGGGGGGAGGAGCTTAGTCCTGCCTCAACTTGATATGCCATGCGTTGGGCATATCATGGGAGGCCTTACCCTTTCTGAGGAGTGGATGGGGGGAGGGTAAAAAGGAGGTGGGGGAAGGGAACAGAAGGAGAGGAGGGAGGGGGAAATGGTTGGTATGTAAAATAATCAATAATTTTAAAAAAGACTTGTTTGTTGGGCCTGGAGAGACAGCTCGGCGGTTAAGAGCACTGGCTGCTCTTGCAGAGGACCTGGGTTCAATTCCCAGCACCTACATGGCAGTTCACAACTGTCTGTAACTCCAGTTCCCTGGGATCTGACATCTTCACACCAATGCACATAAAATAAAGAAGTAAATGATTTTTTAAAAGGCTGTGTGGGTTCTAGATTTAAAAAAAAAAAAGACTTGCTTATTTTTATTTCAAGTGTATGACAGTTTTGCCTTCATACATGTATGTACACCATGAGCAGTGACCCTAGAGACCAGAAAAAGGCATCAGTGCCCCCTGGAACTGCAGGTACAGATGGTTTTGAGCTACCATGTGGGTGCTGGAACTGAACCTGGGTCCTCTGCAACTGGTATTTTTATACCCTACCTTCTTATCCTTAGAACCTGAAAAAAAAATTTTTTTTTTTGAGACAGGGTTTCTCTGTGTAGCTTTGGAGCCTTTCCTGGATCTCACTCTGTAGCCCAGGCTGACCTGGAACTCACAGAGATCTGCCTGCCTCTGCCTCCCGAGTGCTGGGATTAAAGGCATGCACCACCACCGCCCAGCAGAACTTGATTTTTAAAGGCAAAAAAGGGGGGGGAGAGATTCCATGTGGAATTTTTCACAGAAAGACCTAAAAAACTTTTAGGTCTGATCTACTACTAGGTCCCAATAGGATCCTGGCCCTAGTCATGCAAAGGAACGGACATGTAGGTACAGCACTGGTGCAGCTCTTAGAGCCGCAGACAAAGCATCACCACAGCTGGAAGCTGCCGCCGGCCACATCAGTGACAGTAGAAGCAACTTACCCAGCTAAGGGTGGAGTTGAAGGCCTCGTGGCCTAACCTCCTGAGAGGGTGAGCCAGCATCCAGCGCTGCAAAGGCAGCACACACACTTACAACCGCACCACGTGGTGTCTGCCAACCCCATCACCAGTGCCATGCAGGCTGTGCTGAGATCTTTTGAGCCACTGAGTCTCCCCTAATAATTGAACCAACAGTCAAACTGGAAAAGGTACTGGAAGGGATGCCACCCATACCTGTAAACCCCTGGTACAAGCAAGATGATGGGCCAGCTAAGGTCACCAGCCAGAAATGGTAGCTACAGCAGTACAATGAACACAGATGCCAAGTGGCTAGAGAGAGGAAGGGGAGGAGTAGCCAGGGGGCCGAGTTCAGAGTAATGTGGATGAAACTCGCCCTTCAGCTGTCTTCAGAGGCTTGACTGTAGAGGGCCCAACGGGACGGGGGGAACTGGTGGGAGCTGGACAGGCAGAGAAAAGAGCAGCTTTGGAAATATATAACACAGTTAAATCTATATAGTATATAAATATATAATTGTATATGTTCAAATACAGTCAATATATAAGATATGCACAGTTAATATATAACACAGAAGCAGCTCTCCTTGTGGTTTCCTATGTAACAGACCACAGGCTCCAAACTGTCACATGCAATCTTCAGTCCCCTGACACAGAACTGTTCGTTCTGTACCCTCAATGCCCAGGTCTCCCTGGACCAGGGTGTTCTGAGAGAAGGCTTTTCTGGAGACAAGATAAAATTGTTTGTATGCACCTGCTTGGGTGTGCGGGTGACTGGGTGTGCAGGTGTGGAGGTCGGAGGTGTCCATAGCTCACTACCTGTTTTTGAGATAGTCTTATACTGAGCCTGAATCTGGTTGTTTTGGCTAGACTGGCTGGCCAGCAAGGCCAGGGATCCACCTGTCTCCATCTCCTCAGGGCTGCAGTCACAGGTGCCCATTGCCACTGTACTTGATAGCTTTTACTTGGACATTGGGGATTTGACCCTGGGTCCTCATGCTTGCATAGAAGTACTTTACCCACTGAACCATCCCCCAGTCTCAAACTCTACAAAACCTTGGAACAGAGTATTTCCATAGAATTCTCTGGTTTGTACTGAAACCACAAAAGAAGTCTCCTTTAATGGTTCCCAAGAGGGAGTCATCCCCATTTTATATAGAGAGAAAATGAATGACCTGGGTTCAAACCGGCACTCTGCCTCTTCTAAACGACTCCACCCACGACTCATCTTGGTGGCCCTGCCCCAGGCCTTGCTGACCTGTGGTCTTGCCCCTAGGCAAGGTGGGAGATGCCGGCCACCTGCGCCTTTCCCAGCCTGAGGACTCCCAGGTGGGTGGGGCTGGGCGCTGGGATTGGCTTACAGGCCTGGTAAAGGCAAGAGGTTGACGGAGGCAGGCGGGACGATTGGCAGAGCCCTGCAGCGGCCACCATCACGTTTGCCAGGCCCAGTACCCTGCGAGCTGGGGCTGCTTGGTGACCCACTTCTGGGTTCCCTGCACAACCATGGACCCCGGTAGCCAGAGCTGCGCACTCTCCTCGCTCTATGTGGGCGATCTGCACCCCGACGTGACTGAAGCGATGCTCTACGAGATGTTCTCCCCCATCGGCAGTATTCTGTCCATTCGCGTGTGTCGGGACGTGGCCACCCGGCGCTCGCTGGGCTATGCCTACATCAACTTCCAGCAGCCTGCTGATGGTAAGCCCCAGAGGAGAGTAAAACCTTGCCTTTAACATCCTTGGGCGAAATATGCCCTTTTGAAAACTACCATCCCAAACTGGAAAATTTTATTTCAAATGAACTTCTATTAGCTAAGAAATAGTAATTTTCTGTCTTTCAGGTAGAAATGGGCCTGTAACTAATTGTGGGTATTTAGTATTGCAGATCCTAGCCAGGGAAGATGAGGCAGCCTGTGTTTCCCTCTTCCATATAACAGCAGGGAAACTGAGACCCAGAAGTTGGAAGGCAGGCATTCGGAGAATTGACAATTGCTGCTGGGTGTATTCCTTGTTGCTGGGTGGCTTTTGTGTTGAGTAGACCTGGATTAGGAGCCCGGGATCTGTGTGACACTGGGCAAGTGGCTCAACCATTCTGAGCTCAGTTGCCTGAGTAGAAGGAAAACTGGAGTTCTGCCTTCCTTCAAGAGTGGTTATAGAAGAGATTGAGAGCACCTGGGAGGAAGCTGGCCAACGCCTTGCAGGTGGAGAATGGGAAAGCCTTGGGTTTCCTGCCCTCCAGTGTAGTCTGACATGGGGTCTACACCAGGTGCCTCACCTTTTTGATTCCGGAAAAGCTGCCTCCTCTTGTCTTTGTTGGCCACTGTCAGGGTGAAAGGATTGGCTAGTAACTGTCAGCTGAGCATGTCTGGGCTTCTGCAGAGAATGGAGGGCAAGGGTTAAGAGCCATGGGTTTTGCTGGGGCTATGTCACTTGGCAGGACCAACCTTGGTAGGACCAAGGCTTGTTCCTCAGTAGCATGAAGAATGGGGACCGGAGTGTGAAGGACCATTTGGGACACTGGACGTACTCTTAAGTGACAGCCTATGAACCACTCCAGAAATGTAACCAAGAATTGGCCTCCCTGGACTACTGGAGAAGCCATGGCAGGAACATGAATTTGAGGCCAGCCTTCGCTACATTTTGAGACATGTCTCAAAAGGAAGAAAGACCCCTTAGTTCAGGCCTCCTGGGTGAGCTGAAAGGTTCCCAGAGTCCAGGATGCTCTCTCCCTCTACTACACTCCATTTCTGCCTCCTCTTGCCTCTCTGCAAGGCTCATGAGTGAAACAGGACCTGACCATCTGGGCCAGTCCATAGATGGGAGGTCTGAACTGTAGTTTTGTTCCTGACTGGGTATGCTAGCACTGGATGAAAAGTATAGACTTCTGTTCTCTCTCTCTCTTTTTTTTTTTTTTTAAGATTTATTTATTTATTACGTATACAGCATATGTAACTGCAGGTCAGAAGAGGGCACCAGATCTCATTACAGATGGTTGTGAGCCACCATGTGGTTGCTGGGAATCGAACCCAGGACCTCTGGAAGAACAGTCAGTGCTCTTAACCTCTGAGCCATCTCTCCAGCCCCTAGATTTCTGTTCTTACTCCACTGCATTCCCTCGGTCTTTTCTGTGCCTCTGAAGCTAGCAGGGTCTCTGAAGCAGGCAGCACATTATCTGCAAGGCATAGCCTGTCCAAGTAGAAGGATGGTGGACAGAGGTGGCTTGACACGCTGCCGTTTACCAAACACCTAGTCCCCGTGTGGTACAAAACCCAAGTACCATTTGTTGCACGCTTTGCTTCCCAATCTGCCTGACTGCTGGGCAGTTGGTGGCATCGCTTCAGTTAGGCATGGGGAGGAAGGTACCACCATCATCTCCTCACTTCACAGGTGGGGATGAGGGACTGGTGAGGAGGGTGCAGTTCACATCCCCTTCCTTTACATGCTCATCCATGCAATATTCTTGGCTAGACTAGCCTGGCTCTGCCTTCCCAAGCTTCAGTCTCCCCATCTGTAAGATGGGGATCCATGCTACTTGCTAAGAGTTGATCTTTCTGGAACGTCCAAGGAGTACCATGTACAATCATCCCCTTCAGCTTTAATCCACCCAAGTCTCCAGGCTCATATCTCAAGTGAGACCCAGATTATGGCTTTCCTTTCCTCGATCCTAGAGAGCACAGTGGAAACTCAGGGTCACAAATGTCACCTAACTTGCCCCTTTCTCTCCTTGCCTCCCCCGCCAGCGGAACGGGCACTGGACACAATGAACTTTGAGATGATCAAAGGCCAGCCCATCCGTATCATGTGGTCCCACCGAGACCCAGGGCTTCGCAAGTCTGGTATGGGCAACATCTTTATCAAAAACTTGGAGAATTCTATTGACAACAAGGCTCTCTATGACACCTTCTCCACCTTCGGGAGCATTCTCTCTTCTAAGGTGGGTGTGCCCCTCTAGGAGAGTCAGTTGGTATCAGATACCTCTGTGGTAGAGGGGTATCAACCAGCACCTTACTTCACAAGCTTAGGGTACAGCAGGCACTTGGCCAGTAGCTATTCATGGTTGTATCTTCTTAAAACCACTAGAGGACGCTCCTGCACCCAATAGCCCGCTCGTGGGATAATCACCCGAGCTCATGGCTTTCAACACCACTGTTTATTTAGTTTATAATTCGGAGTTGGTGATTTGGGTTGAGCTCAATTAGACAGCATTTCTGGTCTTGTCTGGGTTCCCTCCCATGCTACCTGAGCCTGGCGGAAACTCTCAGGAGGCCCGTGTGGGTTTAGGCTGGCTGTCAGTTGAAACATCTGGGATTTTCTCTGTGGTCTTCCATGCTCCTGCAGGCTATCCCAGGTCTTTCTCACAGCTGTGCCAGGTCTCAGACGACTGGGAGTAGAAATTCACTAGGCTATCTATAATTTCAACTCAGAATCGGGACCCCTTTACTCCCACTGTTCTCTATAGACCAAAGGCAGTCCCCGACCAATCCACATTCAAGTGAGGGGGTAGTTAACACCTACAAAACAGAATTAAGTGTCTGGTTATGATAAAGTTATTCAATAGGGACACTGTAGCAATCAGCATCTTGCTTCTGGTTTTCCCTTGCTGCTGGAGACAGAACCCACTCTACCACTGAGTGTCGTGCCCAGTCCCCACCACATCTTGTTTTTTTTTTTTAAAGATTTATTTATTTATTATGTATACAGTATTCTGCCTGCATGTGTCCCTGCAGGCCAGAAGAGGGCACCAGATCTCATTACAGATGGTTGTGAGCCACCATGTGGTTGCTGGGAATTGAACTCAGGACCTCTGGAAGAGCAGTCGGTGCTCTTAACCACTGAGCCATCTCTCCAGCCCCCACATCTTGTTTTTAAGATGTTTCTTATATTAGAACATGAAGTCCATCTAAGTGGCATTATTATTTCTAGTCACTGCTGTGTCTCAGAGTCTTTCTTTGTGTTCAGTTTCCCGCATCCCTGAGCACACTGGATGTCCCCCCATCATGATGTGCAATAAGTACTGGATGGTTTATGGTTTGTGAAGAGTTCTGATTAGTTCTCTAACCTTATATATGAGACTTTTCAGGACCAGAGGCTTAACAGCAGGTCAGTATGTGCTGAGTATAGGGTTAAAGCCTGGGTGTTGTGCCCTAGATGTTATTGAGGATGGCCGATTAGGTCCCCAGAGGTCTCTGGAAGGGCAAAGGCAGAGGTATCAGGATCTCTGGGTTTGAGCCTTTCCTGAACACTGCCGTGAGCCAGCTGCAGTCCCTAGGCTCTCAGTTGAGCTCTTCCCCCTTCCCTGTGAATAGGGCCTGTCTGCCACTCAAAGGAATAGACTGACCCCTGAGGTGTGTACTGTACTGAGAGAGCCAGGGCAGCTCCTTGCTTTGACAACCAGTGGGAGGAGGAAGCTTAAGGAAGCTTAAGTATGAGCTAAGTTCTTACATACTGTCAGAAGCTTCTCTTTCTGTGTGCCTGGATGTCTGCCTCTATAGCCTCTCTGGATTCCTCCCTGCCACCCCTCAAGGTGTCCCCCGGAAGATTCCAGAGTTTTGTTTGAGGCCACAGAGGTTTGGAGCAGTAAGATGGCTTGTCTGCCGTTTAGTGTAGTACATGGATGGGGGTTAACATTAAAAGCTTTGGGTTTGATTTTGTGGGTTGTTTGGTTTTTGTTGTTGTTTGTTTTTCGGGGTTGTTTATTTTGTTTTGAGGAAGGGTTTCTCTGTGTAGCCCTGGGTGTCCTGGAACTCACTCTGTAGACCAGGCTGGCCTCAGACTCAGAGATCTGCCTGCCTCTGCCTCCCAAGTGCTGAGATTAATGTGCCACCACTGCCTGGTGCTTTTCTGTTGTTTTGTTTTTTGAGACAAGGTCTTACATAGTCCTGGCTGGCCTTGAGTTACTATGGCTATGTAGTTCAGCTACCCTCAAACTCAAAGCAGTCCTCCTGCCTCGCAGTCTCCTGAAGTGTTGGGATTACTGCTGGGCACTGCTGTGCCTGGCTTTAGAGTCAGTTTGAACTGGTGGGTTCAAACTTATCAGATTAACTGTAGTAAATTGAGCAGGGGGAAAGATGTCTTCATCCCTTCTTCAGGCCTTGAGTCCTCTGGGCCACTAAAGACTGGATGGCAAGCTTTGTGTGACACAGGCAAAGCCTTGTAGGCCTCAGGAAGCCCTGCCGTGGGCTTGGTCAGGAATAAGGCTTACAATGAGGTCCCTACCTCCACTCCAGGGAGCTTGGCTGGAATTGGTAGGAATAACTGGAAATTGGGCTCAGAGGGAAGAATGAAGTTCTCAAGGAGTCACGGGCCCAGAAAGGAGGGAGCCATTAGGCCAATCAGGAAAGAGTTCAGTGGCACCATGGGAAGAACACATGATCTGAGTCAGGCCACCTCTATGCAAACACCAGCTGCATAGCAACAAGGCAACATAATGTATTGAGCCGGAAAGAGAACTCTGGAGGCCAAATGTCCTGAGTTCAAGTGCTTTCACTTCCTGACTGGGTACCCTGCACCTACACTGGCTTCCTCGAAAAGGGGCAGTGGTAGAACTCCCCTCCTAGGACTGTGGGGAGTTATGTGCAGCCTATGGAAAGGTACCTGGGCCATGAAACACCTAAAGGACCATGCAATAATTATGAAATTGCTACTGAGTGGTTGACTTTGGACCAGTCATCTATTCTAATTTTCCCACTGGGTCTCAAAAGTTAAGAATTGTCTGGAACATGTAACAAGATAAGTACATATCTTTAGCTAGTGATGGATCCAGAGTGGCAGAGATGGGGACCGTCAACATGGCTAAGTATGAAAGGGTTGACCTTGAACTAAAAGTGAAAAGATCCTGCTTGGGGGAAAAGAGATAGAGAAGTGTGTGACGGGTATGAGATTGAGGATTGTATTTATGTATATGTGTTTGTACCTGCTTGCCTGTATGGGCACTATGTGCAGGCAGTACCCTTGGAGGCCAGAAGAGGGCGGTGGATCCCTTGGAACTGGAGTTGCAGTTGCGAGCTCTCCAATATGGAATTAAACCCAGGTCCTCTGGAAGGGCAGCAAGTACTCATAGCCCCGGGACCATCTCCCCAACTGCACAAGAAGTGGTTTGGATGTAGGATTTGTTGTGCATGGCCCATCAGAGGAGCCTCAACCTACCAAGCTGACAGACTTCTCTGCATGGTTGAAGCCATTGAAGGTTAAAGGGACCTAATCACAGTTTTAGGAAGAGCACCCTAGCAATTTGCATGGGGGTGGAGGGTGGACAGTGTCACTGAGCTGAGCTATGTGGTGGTTCTGTGAAACTGGGGTCATGGAGACCTCAGAAATTGGGCCTAATACCGGGTGGTGGTGGCTCCCGCCTTTAATCCCAGCACTCGGGAGGCAGAACCAGGCGGATCTCTGTGAGTTCGAGGCCAGCCTGATCTATAGAGTGAGTTCCAGGACAGGCACCAAAACTACACAGAGAAACCCTGTCTCGAAAAACCAAAAAAAAGAAAAAAAAAAAAAGAAAGAAAGAAAGGGAAAAAAAAAAAGGAAAAAGAACCTGGGCCTAAGACCTTGACCCAAGAACTGAGAACCATCTGAACTCTAGGTATTTTTTTGTTCTGTATTACAGAACAGACATGGAATGTTCTGTTACAACATTGAGGTGAGTTTGTTCTTGGAATAGTATAGGAAGTGGTAAAAGTCAGACAATATAGGGCAAGGCATGGTGGTGCACGCCTTTAATCCCAGCACTTGAAAGGAAGAGGCAGGTGGATCTCTGTGAGTTAAAGGTCAGCCTGGTCTACAAACCCCAGCTAGGGCTGTTACACAGAGAAACCTTGTCTCAAAAATTCCCTCCCTGACCAAAAATAAAAAGAAAAGAAAAAGAAAAAGAAAAGAAAAGAAAGGAAAGAAAGAAAGAAAGAAAGAAAGAAAGAAAGAAAGAAAGAAAGAAAAGAAAAAGCAATATAGACGAGAAGGAGCTAAGAAATAGAGCTCTGTCCTTTCTGGCTCTGGTCCCCAGGAACAATCCCTGCCAATAGTTTTGTGAGGTGTGTACAGTTGCACACACTTATAATCTAGCTCTTGTGAAATTGAGGTAGGAGAATTGCAAGTTTGAAGCCAGCCTGGGCTACAGAGCAAGAGCCTATCTCAAAAATCTCCTAAACAAACAAAAGCCCCCTAAAACAGAGGTGTGTGTGTGTGTGTGTGTGTGTGTGTGTATGTGTGTATGTGTGTGTGTGTGTGTGTGTGTGTGTGCATGCGTGCGCGCACGTGTGTTTCAAAACTTTCTATTCGTACATCCCACGTTGATCCAAATAGACTTGATTTCTGCCTGCGCCTTAGTTCTCTCTTTCAAATGACTGTCAGCCTTGTAAGCCACCACATTCTCTTCAGCCTCGCACATGCAGTAGACCAGGGCAACTGTATACAGCTTCTACAGCTAGCCTGCCCTGGGATGGTCACAGTATCTCCAGTTTGCTCTCAGAGTCAGGGGGTTTGAAATCCCAAGTCCACCCCTCCTTACGCTGTCACCTCAAGCAAGTGGATTTGTCTCTCTAAATGTCCATTCTCCAATTCTAAACTGGGGCTGTTATGAGATTAAGTCTCGTTCTCCCCCCGCCCCAGATGAAGCCCAAGGTCTAGTACCTGTTAGCAAAGGCTATCTCTAAGCTCCCCCTACATAACTGTCTTTTACACTCACCAATGAACAATTCATGTACAGGTCATTACCCCTTTGTCCTTCTCTTCTCCCTGAAGTCCCTGTTGGGTGGTCTCTGTCCTTCCTCCCTGTGACCCAGGTAGTGTATAATGAACATGGATCACGGGGCTTCGGCTTTGTGCATTTTGAGACCCATGAGGCTGCCCAGAAGGCCATCAACACCATGAACGGCATGTTGCTGAATGACCGAAAAGTGTGAGTTCTCGGCCCTGGGGGGAGGGTAGCGGCTGAAGGGGCAAAACTGTGGAATCAGGAATGTTGCTTCTGAGACTGTCTAATGGGCACAAGGTGCTGGGCAGAGCTCTTCCTTGGAGTATAACCTCAGGTGAGTGGCT
Source organism: Peromyscus californicus insignis (assembly GCF_007827085.1). Classification (NCBI taxonomy): domain Eukaryota; kingdom Metazoa; phylum Chordata; class Mammalia; order Rodentia; family Cricetidae; genus Peromyscus; species Peromyscus californicus. The sequence goes on from NW_026294595.1 coordinate 138,689,653, forward strand.
GAACCTCTCAGGGACTCTTTCCTTGTGTAAAATTGGAGTTGGTAGACATCAAAGGATGAGAATTCTAGAGGGAACAGCTGAGGACCAAATCATGGATGGGCTTGACGATTGCATCTGTTTTTCAGTGTCTCAGTATGGCTGCAGTTTCTTTCCTCTATCTTGTGTGCTGTTCCATGGGGTCTGGGGGCAGACGGGAAGGCAGGTGCAGCAGCAGGCCTGCCCAAGTTTGCTATCATCCCACTTCCCAGATGGGAAAATTGTGCTGCAGATCCGGAGAGAAGCTGCCTTGGGCTGCTCCTTTCCATATTTGGAATCTGCCCATCTGCTGGCCCAGCCACATGGTCAGTGTTGTGGAGGGAAGGCAGCTCTTTTTGTTGTTTTTGTGTTTTGTTTTTGAGACAGGGGCCTCATACTGTATAGGTGGAGATGATCTCGAACTCACTATCCTCCTGTCTCTGCCATCTAAGTACTAAAATTACATGTGTGAGCCGCTGGCCCTGACTGGAGAGGCAACTTTGGGTTGCCAGAGGCACTGGGTTATCTGACCTGGAGTTTCTCTGGGGAGGGTCCTGTGTACTGATCTTATTGTTTTGTTCTGCGATTTCCTGGATTCTCCAATGTTATTAGCAACCACTTCTCCTTATTGACCTCTGACGCTTGGTGTTCAACTCTTGGTGTCTGCTCCAACTTCCTCATAACACATGTGCTCCACACCACCTGCCTTCCTTATGCCAGGCATTTGTTAATCGAGGATTCTTTTCAGTCAAGTGCCTGTAGTCCCAGCTACCTGGGAGGCTGAAGCAGGAGGATTACTTGGGTTCAGAAGTTCCAGGGAATTCTGGGCAATATAGCAAGTTTCTTATGTTCTCTCTCTCTCTCTCTCTCTCTCTCTCTCTTTCTCTGAAAAATGATTCTTAGATGTGTTTATGTGAACTTGAACACTTCTAGATTTTTCCTCTCCTTTTTAGCTATGCTTGGAATTGAACTAGGTGCTCACACATGCTAGACAAGCACTCTACCACCAAGTTATATCCCCAGCTCAGAAACTCCAGATTTTAAAATGAATGTCCTATTTAAATGATGTAAGTCTATCTCCCCTCCATCACCAGTGACCCAAGCACTGACCATGTCTGATTGGCTCACCCTTGCATCTCTGGTACTCTCCGTGCTTGTTAAATGAATAAGCAAAGCCCAATAGTGGGAGTTGGACCCCAGATTTACAGAAATGAACCCTGAGGCTCAGAGAGGTTCAGTAACTTGCTTAGATCACACAACCAGGTAATTGCAGTGAGGTTCCAGGCTTGAGCCCGATTCCAAAGCCATGCTCTTCTTTCCTGTGCTCTCAGCTACCCAGTCTGGAGCGTTTATTTTGTGTGCAATTGCCACTAGGTTGAAGCTCTTGTAATCTCATGCAAGGTGGCGCTCTGGAATACAGCTTCTTGCCTATTGAAAACAGCTGGGCTCTGGACACGTTCAGTCCATGGAGTATGACCCTGCTAGGGTTCCCAACAACAGACAGGAAACTGAAGGATAGCAATCGGTCCAAGTGACCCAGAGTTGCCAGGTGAGCCCAGACTGGGATGGAGGGATGATGAATCGTGTGGCTTCTACTCTGTTGTGTCCACAGTTTTGTAGGCCACTTCAAGTCTCGACAGAAGCGGGAGGCAGAGCTGGGCGCTCGGGCCCTGGGGTTCACCAACATCTACGTGAAGAACCTGCATGTGGACATGGATGAGCAGGGCCTCCAGGACCTCTTCTCCCAGTTTGGTGGGCATGCTCCCCAAAGGAAAAGGGGGGACACTATTGTTCTTCTTCCAGGCCTAGGTCTGGTGGGAGGAGGGCTTCCCTGGGATTTCTTGGGGACTTAGAGGAAGGAAGGGAACATGCTGGCTTTTCCCCAACTCCCTGCTAAGCCAGTTTGGTCCTTCCTAGGAAAGATGCAGAGTGTGAAAGTGATGAGAGACAGTAATGGCCAGTCCCGGGGCTTCGGCTTTGTCAATTTTGAGAAGCATGAGGAAGCCCAGAAGGTAGGTGCCTCCACGGTCCTGCTCCACTAAAGAGGCACAAAGCCAGGACTGGGAAGCCAGAAGATCAGGAGTGGGCCTGCAAGTGGAGGGCAAGAAAGCACCCTCCCCAGCCCAGGATGCAAGGATCAAAGGGTCTATCATTATCTTTTCTTGTTGGCTTCTAAGCCTAGAAGTTCAAAGAATGGAACATTTAGGCGGGGAAGCAAAAGTCCTCACTATGTATAAATGTTTACTAATAACTGACCTCTTAAGAAGCCTCTTCCCCCTCAAATATTTCTCCCCACACTGGTGAAAATCCTAAACACTGAGTCAGTGTGCACTTGGGTCTGACTTCTGCTGCTTTCTGTGGATAAACAAATGGGAATTCTGTTCTCCATGTGGATTACAGAAAGAACCTGCTTGGTTCCTCTGTGTTCTGGCAGAAGATGCAGGATTTTACACCATCTAATAGATGTGGGGTGTTTAAGAGAAGAAAAAGCTTGGGGCTGGAGAGGTAGCCCAGCTAAGAACACTTGCTGCTTTTCCAGAGATCCTCAATTCCCAGCACCTACATCAGGCAGCTTACAACTGACTGTAACTCCAGTTCCAGGGATCTGATGCCCTCTTGTGGTCCTCTGGAACACTTGCCCACAGGTGGCACACTCACACACAGATATGCACCATACACATACATTAACAAAAATTTTTAATGTTTGAAAAAAAAGATTGAAGTGGTTGAGAGATGGCACAGTGGTTAAGAGCACCGGTTGCTCTTATGAAAGACCCAGGTTCAATTCCCAGCACCCACATGGCAGCTCACAATCATCTGTAACTCCAGTTCCAGGGGAATCTGACATCTTTTAGCCTCCAGGGGTACTGTACACAGACACAAATGCAAACACTCATACACATAAAATAATAAAATAACTTTAAAAAATGTTTTAAACTTTTTTTAAACTTTATTTTATGTGCATTGGTATGAAGGGGTCAGATCCCTTGGAACTGGAGTTACAGACAGCTGTGAGCTGCCATGTAGGTGCTGGGAATAGAACCCAGGTCCTCTGGAAGAACAACCAGTGCTCCTATCTGCTGAGCCATCTCTCCAGCCCAACTTTAAAGAATTTTTAAAAATATTTTTTAAAAGATAAGAAAAATCAGGATTGAAGTGCAAATGTTTCTAAAAATCTTTCTGAACGCTCTCACGGTTAGAAAAAAGAATTGTCCTGCGCTGTAAATTCTAACACGAAGGATGGTGATTAGGCAGCCATGCTGTTTTGGAAGAATGATGTTTGTTGCTTCCTTCAAATTAGCCCTGTTTGGTGGCAATAAAATAGACGGTTAGCTTGTTTCGTAATAGACCTTCCAGGGCAATGTAAAGTTCACAGCAAGACTAGGTGGATGGCATACACAGTCCATGTGCCTGTCACCTCTTCCATGCACAGCCTCCCCCATTACCGGTATCCCCCACCAGAGGGGCACATCTGTCACCATGATGAATCTACTTGGCACATGCACCATCGTCACCCAGGGTCCCTAGTTTACACTAGGGATCATTCTTGGTATTGTTCACTCTCTGGGTTCAGACAAATGTAAAAGTGTATGCATCCAGCATGACCATATGAGAGAGTATTTTCACTCCTCTAAACCTGTGCTCGGGCCATCTCTTCCAATACCCCAGCCCCCTGGCCCCCACTGAGCTTTTTACTGGCCTCATAGTTCTGCCTTTTCCAGAATGTTACTTGGATAGAGTTAGACGGTATGTATCCTTTACTGACTGACTTCTTTCAATGTAATATGCATTTAAATATTTAAAATTTGGTATTTAAATATGGGGCTAGAGAGAGCCAAATTTAGTTCCCAGCACACCCATTAGGAGTCTTACAACCCCCTGTAACTCCAGCTCTGGGGGATCTGATGTCCTCTTCTGGCCTCTGTGGGTACTTGCACACAAGTACTCATGCCTACACCCAAATATACACACCTACACACACTTTAAAAAACTTTAAATTTTTAGCCGGGCGGTGGTGGCACACGCCTTTAATCCCAGCACTCGGGAGGCAGAGCCAGGCGGATCTCTGTGAGTTCGAGGCCAGCCTGGACTACCAAGTGAGTTCCAGGAAAGGCGCAAAGCTACACAGAGAAACCCTGTCTCGAAAAACCAAAAAAAAAAAAAAAAAAAAAAAAAAACTTAAAATTTTTAATATGGAAAACTTAACATTAATTCCGAGTTTTTTGTTTGTTCGTTTGTTTTTTTTTCTTTTCTTTTTGACAGAGTCTCAGCTTGTAGCCCTAGCTGGCCTTGTCAGAGAACAGACTAGCTTTGTGTTCACTGAATTCCTCTGCCCTGTCTCCTGAATGCTAGGGTTTAAAGTCATGTTGTCACCACACAGGCTTCTATTCTGTCTTTTTAAATAATGAGGAATTTAAAACCCACAGTTTACTTCAGAGTCTTGTGCCATATCTTTAAAAAGTGACTGTCCTGTAAGAGGCCATTTCCTTGTATTAATTATTCCCGGATAGAAAGGCCAGCCTAGTTGTAGGTGACCTCCTCTGGCCCAAAAGGTGGGACTGGAGACAGGGATGGTTCTCCATGTGCACTCCTGCTCTCCAGGCCGTGGACCACATGAATGGAAAGGATGTGAATGGGCAGCAGCTGTACGTGGGTCGGGCCCAGAAGCGGGCAGAGCGGCAGAGCGAGCTGAAGCGCAGGTTTGAGCAGATGAAGCAGGAGAGGCAGAACCGCTATCAGGTGAGGGCAAGCCGGAGGTGGGGCTAGGGAGGGGCTGGGGAGGGGGTACCCTGAATATGATTCCTTCCAACAATCGCCTTACTTCTAGAATATGGCTCAGGGCAGGCGACACCTGCCTGTGACAGAAGTGGCACATAACTGCACTACAAAGGGCTGTTGGGAATGCTGTCAACTTTGGTTGGCACAATCCTTTGTGTGTCCAATACCCACTGTATCCTCCAGTGATGAACAATGAGAATGACCTACATATTGCCAAATGCCTCTGGAGGACATCCTACTCTAGGTTGAAAATAATTAGGCCACACAGGTCACATCCAGAAGGTGGAATATTGTTTAGTTGTTAAAGTCACATTGATTTGTGGCTCAGTCAGCAAAGTGCTCGCTGCGCAAACATGAGAACTTAGGTTTGACCGCCAGTACCCACATAAAAACCGAGGAGAGCAGCACACAACTTACCACAAGCGCTGGGAGAGACAGGTGGGTCCCTGGCGCTTGCTGACCCACCAGGCTAGCCTAACTGGTGATCCTCAACTCCCAGTGAAGAGACCAAGTCTCAAAAAACAAGGAGTGATTGAGGAAGACACCCAGGGTCAACCTCTGGCCTCTGCTTATGCCCATACACAAAAAATTCTATTAAGTCCACTGTTGTTTTTTTAAGATTTATTTATGCGTATGAGTATTTGCCTGAGTGTATGTAAGTCATTGTGTGCATGCATGCTACCTGTGGAGGTCAGAAGAGGGCATTGGATCCTTTGGAACCTGAGTTGTAGATGATTGTCAGCCATCATGCATGCTCTTGGAACTGAACCTAGGTCCACTGCAAAGCAACAAGTGCTCTTAGCTGCTGAGTCATCTCTCCATCCCCCTCATGAGCATTTTTTTTTTTTTTTTTTTTTTTTTTTTTTTTTTTTTTGAGATGGAGTTTCTTTGTGTAACAGCTCTGGATGTCCCGGAACTTGCTTTGCAGACCAGGCTGGCCTTGAACTCACAGAGATCCACCTGGCTCTACCTCCTGAATGCTGGGATTAAAGGCGTGTGCTATTACCCCCCCAGCCCTTATCATTTTTGAGACAGAGACTCACTATATAGTTCTGGTTGGCCTGAAACTCACCAGGCTGGCCATGATCCTCCTGTCTCTCTCTCCCATGTGCTAGGATTACAGTCATGAGCCACCAAACCCTACAAGTTAACTAATTAAAATTAATAGTGTAGATCAGTACAATGTAAATTTTTGGAGATGAACCCCTCTAAATGTTTTAAGGAAAGTTTTAGATTTTATGGAGAATGTACATGGTGTGTATGCATGTATACATAGTCATGTACATGCATCCATATGTAATAGTTCTCAGTGAGAGACAGCTTTCTTCTCGCTGCAGGGACACTTGAGAATGTCTAGAACTTTCATTTTCCACACTTTGGGGGGAGGGGATGCTGGCAAACACCTGCAGTGGACAGCAAAGCTCACATAACAAAGGACTGGCAAGAGAAAGGAGAGCTGCCATTTTGACATCTCCAAGACGGGGATTAAAGCTTCCGTATCTTAGGGCTGATGTATGAAAGGGCTTAGAGTGGTGTCTTGCATCATGTAAGATAATATGTCAAGCAGGCAGATGGCAGAGGGGCAGCTATCCTATACTCTGCGACTAAAGCGGAACTGGCCCGTCAGGAGTTCTGCCTACAGCTGTTCCACGCAGCCTTCCGGAGAGCTGTGTGGCTGAGCTCTGGGCCTGGGAGACTCAGCCTGCTGTAGGTCTGAGACCTCCTTCCGTGGTCCCCATGTGTGAAATGGGAGGCTAGGATCTGGGCAGGTGTGTGGGAGCGGTTGCGGGCCTTAGACGGTTATGGGATCTGCGGTAACTGGGGACAGGCAGGCTGACTGGCTACAGGAAGCTGGGCCCTGCATGTCCCTTGTGGCCCTGCCAGCCACTGACCCCACCCCAGGCAGTCTGGGACGAGAGGCAAAGGGGACTGAGCAGAATCCATTCTTTCAGGGTGTGAACCTTTACGTGAAGAACCTGGATGACTCCATCAATGACGAGAGGTTGAAGGAAGTTTTCTCTGCCTACGGAGTGATCACCAGTGCCAAGGTGGGCACTGCGGCACTCCCTGCCCTGCCCTTCACTATCTCGCCCCTCCACGCCCCAGCTTCTCACCCCTGCACCATCCCCAACTTCTCACCCCTGCACCATCACCAGCTTCTCACCCCTGTGCAACCCCCAACTTCTCACTCCTGCACAACCCCAGCTTCTCACCCCTGCACAACCCCAGCTTCTCACCCCTGTGCAACCCCAGCTTCTCACCCCTGTACAAACCCCAGCTTCTCACCCCTGTACAAACCCCAGCTTCTCACCCCTGCACAAACCCCAGCTTCTCACCCCTGTACAAACCCCAGCTTCTCACCTCTGCACAACCCCCAGCTTCTCACCCCTGCACAAACCCCAGCTTCTCACCCCTGCACAAACCCCAGTCTCTCGCTTGGCTTCCAGGGACTTTGGGTTGAGTTCCTCATTCTGGTCTGGCTAACACCTTTGGAGACCCACCAGCAGCCTTGCCTGGATTGGGTGGGAAGAAATTAAATGTATGCTCTAGCTGTAGAGCTGGACTTGATACACTGTAACTATGATTTATTCAACAAACATCCATAGATACCATATAAGCCAGGGTTCCAGAAATTTACCCTATTTCTAGGCCTCGGTTTACTCATCTGGAAAATGGGACAGCTGGGTTGCCACTCATCACTCTTTACTCATTCTTCTCCATTTGTTGAGTACTAGGGATGTGCCCAATCCTGCGAAGTACCTAAGATGTGACAAACGGCCATTCTATTCAGCAGTTCCATGACTGTGCGGGAGGCTTAGAGTCCGTGTCTCATTCTCAAGATGAAGGTGCAGCATGGACTGTGTGGTTCCCAGCCCTGGCTTCTCATCTGGGTCAGACAAGATGCATGTAGAATTCAGAGGGCATGACCTGAACATTTGACTTTCTTTTTTTTCCTTAAAATTTTATTACATTTTATTATGTATGTGTATGTACACACATGCTCAGAGTTCAGAGGTCAACCTGTGGGAGTCAGTTTTCTTCCTTCCACTGTGTGGACCTGAGGGATCTAACAAGTCATCAGGCTTGGCAGCAAGTGCTTTTACCTGCTGGACCATCTCTCCAGCCCCGGATTTATCTAATTATATATATTTTCTACTTTATACAAAGTGTGATAAGAACTAAATGGATGAAGGTGAATACATTGTCCACTGTGAATAAGCCACTGCCAAGTTCGTAGTAAATTCCACTGGAGTGTCCCCTTGTAAAATCTATCTGTTGACAGAAATTCTTGACAATATTTTCGCATTGAGACTTCTGGTCCCTGGGTTGGAGAAATGACTCAGTGGGTAAGAGCACTGTGCAGACATGAAAACCTGAGTTCAAACACCCATAACCTATGGAAAACTAACTCTGCTCACATATGTGCTTGTGACCCCAGTGCTAGGTTGGGTAGAGACAGGAGGATGGCAGGGCCTTGTTCCCTACCAGCCTAGCTTCAGGTACAGTGAGAGACTCTGTCTCAAAGGAATAAGGTCGAGAGTGACAGAGCAGGATGTCCAACATCCTTCTTTAGCCTCAGTGTGCACATAACACACACACACACAAGTACGCACAGGTGCATGAGCACACACACATGTGTATGCATGCAATGGCATCTGGTCCTGATGAGCTTTTGGTTCTCTTCTAAGAATATTTTGCATAGGATAAAATTCATAAGATTACCAGAAAGCCAGTTGTATTGAAATCTAATTATCAAAATATTAAAGCAACAATGCTACATGCTGTGTTGTTAATGTATTAAGCTAAGATCCATCACAAAAGCAGTGAGAATAAATAGCACATTGAGATCATCAACATTAAATAGGACATAAAAATATTTGATTTCACAGGCAATGCTGATACTGCTGTGTTGACTTTTTGTTGCCCATCTCTGTACCGAAGGAAAACAAAGACCCTTTTGCACAATTCTATCAATGCCCCTTGCTTCAGTTCCACAACCCAGAGATGAGGCAGTTGGAGAGGCCCTATGTCACAGAATGGACTCTACTGGAGAGGTTCTTAAAAGGGGCTCTTGTGCCTCCAGCCTACAAGGGCTAAGAATGTAAGGTGCCTCTGATCTGGGAAGTGATGAATATTATTAGTTTAAAAGCTGCAATCTGCTGGGTGGTGGTGGTGGTGGTGGTGGTGGTGGTGGTGGTGGTGGTGGTGGTGGTGGCGGTGGTGCACACCTTTAATCTCAGTACTCGGGAGGCAGAGGCAGGCGGATCTCTGTGAGGCCAGCCTGGTCTACAGAGCAGAGTTCCAGGACCGCTAGAACTGTTACACAGAGAAACCCTGTCTCAAAAAACAAAACAAAGCGAAACAAAAGCTGCAATCTGAGCCAAGCCTGAAGTCGGAACAGTAGCCCTGTGGTTGACAGAAGCCAACAGTAGCAAAGTCAGGAGCTGTGAGGGACGACTGGGTCTGGGACACACAGCAATCTCTGTTTTTTTCTTTTCTTTTCTTTTTTTTTCTTTTTACCAGGTAGGGGGCTGTTGAGTAGAAGACAAGGGGTCACTGTGTAAGGATGGCTTTGAACTCATAGTGCTCCTCTTGCCTCAACCTCCTCAGTGCTGGAGTTACAGGTGTGCACCACCACACCTTGCCATCTGTACTCCTCTTCAAGCTTTTCTGGAAGTCTACAGTGACTCCAAAATAATGACACTATTGTAAAAGGGCCGCTGAGAAAATCTGTTGCAAACTTCTGAAGAGCCAGGCCTCACACCTTGAGGAAGGGTAGGAATCGCTAGACTGTCTTGAGTCCTGGTTGTGTTTGAGTCACCAAGTAGGTGGCCTTGGACAAGTTCCTCTTGGGTCACCCTTTTTCTCCTGTAACAGGGAGGCCATGATGCCTCCCTAATCAGGAGTCTGGGTGTGAGAGCCGCAGAGGCTCACAAAGTATGTGGCATGCAGCAGGCCTCGTAAGTGCAGGGTGCATGCTTCATCCCTCTGTCACAGTATGTCCCAGGATCTTCTCAGTGATGGATGTGCTATGCCCTCATCATGAGCCCCCTGGAAACCGTCAGGAGTCCGAGTTCATACACAAAAGCAAAGAGCCTTTTTGCAAGCTCAAGCTTGGGCTTCCGGTCTGTTCTGACACAGCGGTTGGATCAGGGAGATCCAACAGGCAGGGGTTTTAAGGAGTAAAGGATGGAGGCGCTAGGGGAATTCCAGATTCAGATGGGGTTTGAACTCCTGATTGGGCAGGAGTGAGGTAACAGAAGTTTTGTCAAACAGGGATTGGTACTGGCGTGGCTGCAAGGAAATTGGCAACATATATATGTCCTTTATGTTCTAGAGCCTTGAGTACTTGCTTGTCTCAATTCTGATTGGTCTCCATCAGGGTACAGTTTTTGGCTTTTCCTGCTTATTGTAATGGTGAGGCCCAGTCCCAGTACTGTTAGTCGGCAGCCTGTCATGGCTGCACTGATGTTAAGTTAGGCCTCTTCAGATGTGGTCCCAGGGGAGAAGTGTGTATCCCAGGAGTGTTGCTTCCCTGTGCCCAGCAACCCTTGTCTTGTCTTGCTTTTAGGTGATGACAGAAAGTAGCCACAGCAAGGGGTTTGGCTTTGTCTGCTTTTCCTCTCCAGAAGAGGCAACAAAGGCTGTGACGGAGATGAATGGGCGCATCGTGGGTACTAAGCCTCTGTATGTGGCCCTGGCACAGCGCAAGGAGGAGCGGAAGGCCATCTTGACCAACCAGTACAGGCAGTCCCTCTCTCGTCCGGTCTTGAGCTCCTTCCAGCAGCCCACCAGCTACTTACTGCCTGCTGTATCCCAGGTGGGCCTCCAGTTCCCACAGGGGGATGGAACTTCACAAGTACAGGTTCTGTTGAAAACACTTTGGGCAAGCTGATCCAGCCCCATGAAGCCTCACTCGCCCCATCTTTAAAGGGGCATAGCATGCTATCCTGCTTTCCAATCAGCATGAGATTCCTGAATATTGTGTGGAAGGGACTCTGTGGTTAAATGAGTTTGAGAGGTCTTACATTAAGTACCTAAAGTTGGCGGTGATGGTGCACGCCTTTAATCCCAGCATTCAGGGGGCAGAGGTAGGTGGATCTCTGTGAGTTCAAGACCAGCCTGGTCTACAGAGCAAGTTCCAAGACAGTCAAGGCTATACAGGGAAACCCCTGTCTCAAAACACACACACACACACACACACACACACACACACACACACACACACACACACACACACAGTATAGAAACATCAATTACTTTATTGTATACATTATCTTCTCCAGTTATGTCAGAATCCATTGGCTCTCTTAAACAGCCATAGTGCTTGTAGCATTTTCCCAGCTCAGATAGATGCTCATGCACCTTAGCATGACCAGGCTGTTCATGTTCTGAGGAGCATGGCTAGAGGAATGACATCATAGAACTGAGAGCAGGAGAGGGATGTGCATGTTGAAGACCACTGGCTTGGTAACATCCTTTAGCAACTGGTTGTGCTTGTACAAGCTGGAGTAAGTGACGGACTTTATCTGGTTACTGGGCTGGGGTAAGGAGCAATGGTTGAAATAAATCTGTGATCTTGCTCTGAGGGCTTTAGGGATAAGGGCATCCTGAGATGGAAGAAGAGAGCCTTCATATTAGCTTTGGAGGCCTGAGCTTTCCCCGTCAGGGGATAGTGCGGTTCTTGCAGTGGTGTCCTGAGAAGATGCAAAGCCTCTCTCACCTTGATCCTCTTCTCCCACAGTCCACAGCACAGGCTATATACTATGGTTCTGGCTCCATGACTCCAATGCAACCTGACCCCAGGTGGACAGCCCAGCCACACGGACCTTCGTGTAAGTGGTCCAGCCTTCTACCTTCAGCCAAGCTTGTGGGTGTGAGCCTCAAGAGAAGAGGCAGTGTATAGCTACAGGGCCAAGCCTGGCTTTGCGTTTCTCAGAGTCAGTTACTTCCCTCCTCTGAGCCTCAGTTACCCCTTCCCAACTGGGGACCAAATGAAGCGTTCATGAAGCGGCAGGCACCATGGCAACCCTGACGAAGACACACAGTGTGGCCCTTGTCAGTTATCTCCAGAGGCTACTCTGATTTGGGGCTGAAAATTCTTGTAGAACAGAGAAAATAATGAAACTCTTTTGGCTAAATTGTTGAAGAATGGCCTTCTGAGATCCAAGCTTCCACATGGACGAAAGTGAATGATCAGAATTTTAGGGCCTGGGGGGACATGAGCTGGTTTTGTCATGGCACATTTCTATACACCCTCCTCCAGAGTTCTTGGTCTAGGTAAACTGACTCTCCTTTCTTTGTTGTGAATTTCCAGTTCCTTGCCAGCCCTGGGAACTCCAGGCCACAGTGTGCTACTTTGATTATCACCCAAAACTTCTCTCTGTTTTTCTCTCTGCTCTAAGCCACCTGCCCTCCAGCTGCCTCAGTGGTCCAACCACTAAGCACGATGCAACACACATGTTTTCACCTCAGCAGTTCCAGTCAGGCCTCCAGTCACCTGCCTCACACGCAGAGAGTAGGTGAGTATCCGTGAACGAGGGCAAGATTCGGAATAGAAGGGTGTCAGCGGGTGAGGCAGTCTTACCGCTGGGGTTGGCAGTGGAGGGGAGCTTAGACCAGGCTCCATAGTGACCTTGCTTCCTTGGTGAGTCAGGCCAGCTTTGGAGGCTGGCTGTAACAGAAATGTTAGCTTGGCATCCAGCCCCTGGGAGTCACTTCGTGCCCCTTGCTGATTGCTATCTCTGCTGACTGAATCTTTAAAATAGTCTTTAGAAGCTTTAAAAATAGTAGGCCCATTTTGTGGTGAGGATTGGTGAGTTCACAAATGGGAGGGACTTGAATCTCAGCAATGATTGAGGCTGCTGTGCCTTGAGGACAAGCGTATCTGTTGGCCAATATCCTCACATCTCTGTGCTGGTCCTACATTCAGCACTGGGGGTCCTTTGGGGATTCTGCATGAATGATCCAGATGAAGTCCCTGGTCTTATATTGTTGCAGGCTTCAACATACATGCTCATTGTTACATTTTTCAACCTCAGTAAAATACACACAATGTAAAATTTACTGCTTTACTATTTTTGGTTTTTTGGTTTTTCAAGACAGGCTTTACTACTTTTTTAAAGATTTATTTGTACTTTATGTGCATAAGTGTTTACCTCCATGAACGTATGTGCACCATATGAGTGCAGTACCCAAAGAGGTCAGAAGAGAGTGCTGGATACCCTGGAACTAGAGTTACAGTCAGTTGTATGTTGCTATATGGGTGCTTGGAAGTGAACCCCAGTACTCTGCAAGAACAGTGAGCGTTTTACTACTTTTTATTTTTTTTATGTTCATGTTTTACCTGCATTCATGTCTGTGTGAGGATGTCAGAAGTCCTGGAACAGGAGTTACAGACAGGTGTGAACTGCCATGTGGATGCTGGGAATTGAACCCAGGTCCTCTGGAAGAGCAGGCAGTGCTCTTAACTGCTGAGCCATCTCTCCAGCTCCAAGCTTTACTGTTTTTAAGCCTACAGTTTAGCGGCATCCAGTACATTCGCACTAGTACATTCGCACTGTGGAGTAAGGACTGCAGAATTTTCCATCATCATCTTTAACACTTTTTGGCTTGTGAAACCATGCTTCCCACTAGCCACAGCTCTTCATTTTATCCTTTCTAGCCCCTGGAAAAACCACCATTCAATTTTTGGCTCTTTGAATTTTCAGTGGATCTTAGCCCAAAGGCTGAGAAGCCATTGTCTTTATGAACTGGAGTATGGTTACTTCGTGTAAGTGGAATCAGACCATCAGTCCTTTGTGACTAGCTTTCACTTAGCACAATGTCCTCAAGATTCAGTGATGTTCTAGCATGTTGCAGTTTCCTGCAGATGTAGATTTGGGTTACGCATTCACCTGTTGATGAACACACAGATGGCTCCACCTGGGAGCTCTTGTACACGAATACTGCTACTGTGAATACGGATTTGCAGATATTTCCCTGAGACCCTGCTTTCAATTCTTTTGAGTATATATCCAGAACTGAGATTGCTGGATGTGTTGACTCTTTAATTTTTTTGAGGAACCCTTATATTGAATTTCTATAGTTGCTGTATACCTGACATTCTTGTCTATAGTACACAAATGCCTCAATTTCTTTATTGCTCCACCAAAATTTGCTATTTTTTTCTGAGTGGCTCTTTAAAGCTTTCTTCTTCTTCTTCTTCTTATTCTTATTATTATTATTATTATTATTATTTTTTTTTTTTTCCACAGTCAACATTGGTACTCAGACTACAGGACCAGGAGGGGAGGGACGCTCTATTCTAGGCCAGCCTCTCCTGACACATAGAGGATCTTCAGCTGTACACAGTGCCCATGGGGTAAGGCTGTCTGCTCACTGTGGGCCCTGGGTATCCTGGCTCATAACTTTGGCTAGAGTGTTTTCCCTCTGGTCTTTGCTTTTCTTGGCTTATAAAATTTCATTTACTAATTATGTGCAATCAGTCAAAGATCATTCCTACTAGCAGAGAGGAAAAAGAACCATGGTCATATTTTATTTACTGGTTATAAACTTTTTGTCTAGGTTATTATCAAAATGAATTTGAACTTCCTGTGAGTATCAGGAGAAGGAATTCTAAGAACATACTGAGTACTGAAGGAATAAGATTAAGCTTCAAAACAGGACTAAAAATGTTTATTATAATTAAACAAAAGGCTATGTATCTCCTTACTCCCCCTACCAAAGGTTTCAAATTCAACATTGTTGAAACATGTCTAGAATTTTAACATGTCTTGTTTGAATGCTTTCTTGCAAAATGAAAAACAGTCTTTAAATAACAATAGTACTTCCAAAGTTAGCAAGATGTAAGAGGGCTGAAGGAAGAGGCAAGAATTCTAGGCCAGCCTAGGTTACCTAGGCTATCCTGGACTATATAGATCTTAACACACACGAACATATACACCATGGAGATGTGTGTGTACTGCTCATGTGTTCGTAAAGCTTGCCAAGAAAAATGCTTTATTGGGTGCAAAGTGATTAATGAAGTGTGGCTTTCATGTGACAGTGTTTTTGAAGGGCCTTCATTGGGTCACAACATCTCCGTTTGAGGATAACTTTGTCTTCTAGTCCATGCCCTTGTTAGGAATTCTCTGTCCCACCTGACTGTGCAGACATTGCTTCCCTCTACCAGAACCTTTCCTGGAGGTTTATGTTCACCTGATGGGGTAAGTGTGTGAGGTCTTTCCCATCCGTGTGGTTAAGGAATGTGTTCCTGGCACCATGCGCAGGTCCAGGAGTCAGCTGTGTATGTCCCTGGCCATCAACCTCTGACTGTGTCCATGCTGGCTGCCGCGCCCCTGCATGAGCAGAAACAAATGATTGGTGAGTGGCTGACTCTCCTACACTGGGGCAGGCAGGCAGGAGGGCTGAGAGCTGCCTAGCCTGCCAGGAACAGCTCCAGTGAGGACAGACTTGGGAACTTTTTCCAGCTTGGTATCTGACTCTGACTTTAGGTGGGAGATACCTGGATGTGAGATCAGGGCCAAGAAGCAGAGTAGAATGCCCTTGGGTTTCTACTGGGAAATGGTCCAGGGTGGTCATTACATGTCTTCACACCTCTTCCAGGGGAAGCCCTGGTCAAATTTCATCTGTCTCCTGGTGCCCTCTGCAGAAGGTGGGAAATAACTGTGTGCTGGGGAAACACAGGTGGTTCCCTCTGGACTCTGAGCTCCAAGTGCAGTTCCTCTCCAGCCCTAGAGTTTCTGACAGGCTCCAAGAAAAGATGGCACTAAGCCGGGCGGTGGTGGCATACGCCTTTGATCCCAGCACTCGGGAGGCAGGGGCAGGTGGATCTCTGTGAGTTTGAGGCCAGCCTGGGCTACCAAGTGAGTTCCAGAAAAGGTGCAAAGCTACACAGAGAAACCCTGTCTTGAAAAAACCAAAAAAAAAAAAAAAAAAAAAAAAAATGGCACTAGTAGGCACTGGGGAGATGGTTCAGTAGGTAAGAGTGCTTCCTGTGTAATTCAAACTTGAGTTTGAATCCCCAGCACCCATATAAAAAGCTGGTCCTGGCTATGTGTGCCTGTAACTCCAGGCACACATAGTTGGGGGATGGAGAAGGGAAGATGGTAGGAAATTATTGGCCAACCCGCCTAGCTGAAAAGGCAGCTTCAGGGTCAGTAAGAGACACTGTCTCCTCGGAATAAGGTGGATAGTGATAGAGCAGGACACCTGATATCCTCCTCTGGCCTCCATGTGCATACATCACTGTGCACGTGCGTGTGCTCGTGTGCACACACACACACGCACACACACACGCACACACGTGTACATGAATGTGATGTTACTAATATTGGAATGAAGGAGCAGCTTGTTTCTGGTCAGCACACTCTTCACTTCCTGACCATGCAGACCGGGGGCCCCTTCACTGAAGGCCATTGCCACTGCTCCATCCTTTCCCTAGCTTACTCGCCAGGTTCTGTCACTTCATGCCCCTCCCTAACACACAAGAAAATTACATATGCCTGATGTAGGCTCAACTGACATGTCTGTCAACATGTCCCTTCTTTATGGGAAGGCCTTTCTGCTCCCACTTAAGCACCCCCATCCTGGAGTGTTCCTCCATGCGTTGTCAAGATGGGCGGACCCCAAAACTAGGTTGTACTGCCGGAAGTACCTGGTGGTGGAAGGTAAACTTACACTGTTTGCTTCCCACACTCAAAGTCTCAAGTTGAGCATTACCTCCTGTTTGGAATCCCAGTGTGTCCTCTGAGAACCACTTCTCACAAAAGGAACAAATGGAGTCTTGAAACTCAGCTGACCTTGCTGCAGATCTCTTTACAAATAACAACTTGGCCCTTCAGATTGTCCTCCAAGGCAGGTTTGCTATGCTTTATAGAGGTGGACAGAGAAGTTTCCAGTAGGGTTAAATGACATAGCTCGGGGTGACAGGTTCTAGGACAAGATCCCAGACACCCTCCTTGCTCCACTCCAGGATGCCACCGCTCCTGGGCGCTGGGCTGTGAGGCAGGTGTGTGCCGTGATGCCACCGCTCCTGGGCGCTGGGCTGTGAGGCAGGTGTGTGCCGTGATGCCACCGCTCCTGGGCGCTGGGCTGTGAGGCAGGTGTGTGCCGTGATGCCACCACAAGGTTGTTCTACACAGGGGAGCGTCTCTACTCCCTCATCCACGACACCTGCGCCCCACTGACTGCCAAGATCACAGGCATGCTGCTGGAGATGGACAACCTGGAGCTTCTGTTTTTGCTGGAGTCCCCAGAGTCCCTCCATGCCAAGGCAGGTGGAGACTGGGAGGCAGCCCAGCAAAGAGCGAGGGCTGGCCTAGACAGGTTGTGGCAGCTGACATCAATCTGCTGCGTCTTAGTGGAGGGTTCACGACTTCAGTCCCTCCACAGACAAGCGCTGTGTAGCTCTCTAGTGAAGCTCCAGCACAAGCAGCTGTGTTCTGACTGGACAGTCATGTCCAGCACTGGTACCTCTATTTGAGAAGGTGGCAGTGGGGCTGGGATCTTGGGAGCGGCCGAGGATGAGGGCCCCTCATGAGTCCACGAGGCAAGTGAAGTCATGGCTCTTGTGAGGCCCCGTGGGGCAGCTGCATTAAGCCCCTCTCTCTTGTGTCCCGTAGATCGAAGAGGCGCTGGCTGTGTTGCGGGTGCACCAGGAAATGGAGTCTGTGGAAGGCAACAGGACCTGAAAACAGTGGGTGGCTGGGGGTGGGAGGACCCACGACAGAACAGCTGAGCTGTTCTCAGAAGACCCTGGAGAGATCCCAGCGGAGGCTGACATTTAAGAACTCACTGTGATGTGCTGGTGGCTTTGTCTGAAGCACGAAGGAGTTTGGTGAGGCTGAATGAGTCATAGGAGACACACAGAGAGGCTGGAGTGTTCCCATGTCAGCGGCCCTGCCAGGCCTCAGGGTTTACTGCCTGGCTCCACTCTGCTCATCTGAAGGCCTGGTCTGCTGTGAGTCAGTCCATCTTCTTAAGACGGGGTGTCCTACATACTTTAGGAACATTTTTTCCCCTTCCCCCACTGAAAATGGAACCCTCCCTCCCTCGAGTACAGCATTTCTGCTTTTGGTTCTAAGGTCCTGTGAACTCTAACTTATTTCCTGATCGGCCTCTCTGTTCTTGAGCTATAGATGTGTAATGAAGGCTGGACACACAGTCCATTGCTAATCTTTTTCCTTTGTATATTAAAATACGCTGCAAAAAATGTCTTGCCTCCCAGGTGACTTTCTTGCGCCTGGGGGAGGGGGAGGGCGAGAAAAAGATTTTACTGGACTGGAACTTTGGCTCTAAGAATAGGAGAACCCCAAACAAGTGCTGAAACACACAGAAGGTGCATATTACAACAGGAGACCCATGGGAGCTGAGCTTAGCTCCAAACTACAAACTGGCCATCAACAGCAGATGGTTACATGGGTACCACCACGCAATGGACTCAAGCACCAGGCAGCCCCATCTGAAAAATGTTGCATTTCTGCAGGCCAGGTAAATACCACAGAAGGAAGCCGACAATTGTATGTAGGTCCCAGCTGACCAAATGCTGTGTAATGCAATTAGGAATTCTGTAGATATATACTAGATTACCTTCCTTGGTAAACAGGGAGCTCCCAGAGTTCTTCAGCGAAGTGAGTGTTCCCCTTAAGGGGTACCGACCTCAGCTCCCTCCCCATACCCATGTGACCAAAGAACAGTGGTGAAGATACACCTGCATATTGGTGCTGTCACAAGTTCAAACAAATACAACAGGGTCCTGCTAGTCTGCCTCACACTGTTTTTGCCCCACAAATGCTTTTGTAAACTCACACCCCCAACCTACAATCCACTGCTCTCCAAGTAGCTTCTCCCCATTCTCTTCAGATGCTCAGTGTTGGCATTTTTTCAGGCCTGACCCCCATTCCTCTCTCCGCGTTCTCCGTATCTAGTTTACAACTCCATTTTCAATCATACTTGAGGACTCGGGTTTCTGTTTTCTGTAGCCCCACCCACTGTGGGAGCCCCTGGACCAGACCTTACACCCTACTTACCCTTAGTTCTTAGACTGTCCCAACGAAAGCCGAGTTCATGGCTTAGAGCTCCCCAGTCCCTCTGGCTTCATCTTCAGGCGTTCTCAGGGAGTCTCCCACCCTCACTCTGTTCTAAAACCGAGGTCTCCCCACTCTGTCACTTCCCTCTCCTTCCTCT
Organism: Peromyscus californicus insignis; assembly: GCF_007827085.1. Lineage (NCBI taxonomy): Eukaryota > Metazoa > Chordata > Mammalia > Rodentia > Cricetidae > Peromyscus > Peromyscus californicus. The sequence goes on from NW_026294595.1 coordinate 138,708,637, forward strand.
CGTCTTCCATATGCAACCTATCAATCTCACCCCCTATCCTTCATTTCTTTCCACTCTGCATATCCTCCACTGTCATCCTGAGCTCAGCTGGACTCTGGCAGCAGCCCCTCTGTGGCTTCACTGTATTGGTGGTGCTTTCCTTCAAGCGATTAGAAGGTTGCCTTCAGAACGGAAATCTGATGTCTCATTTTTTTATTCAAGTCTACATCATTCTGTTTCACCAAGGTGAAAACAATGTCACTTGCAGCCTCGTCTCACGTTGAGGACTTCGCAAATGTGAATGGTATTTCACTAGTCCTCCCTTAGTGAGTGCTCCCACCAGGGAGCACGTGTTCTGCTTGTCCAACTTCCCACCTATTAATATTACCTTTAGAATAGTTTCCCATTGTCAGTCTATATTTATCATACAAAATGTTTCATCACATTTGTTATGTACAGTATGCACTTTGCTGATTTACCACCCTCATTATGCTCTCCTGTCCCAGGCCCTTCACACACACACATACACTTATTGATAGATCTAGATTCCATATATAAGAAAACATGCTGGGCGGTGGTGGCGCACACCTTTAATCCCAGCACTCGGAAGGCAGAGCCAGGCAGATCTGAGTTCGAGGCCAGCCTGGCAGAGTGAGATCCAGGACAGGCTCTAAAATTTATACAGAGAAACCTTGTATCGAAAAGACAAAACAAAAAACCATGAGTCTAGTTTAATTGCTTAACATGATCTCCAGCTCCATCCATTTTCCTGCAAAAAAAAATTTTTTTTTTCATTCTTTATGGCTGAGTAAAACTCTACTGTATAGGCCAGAGATGGTCCACCAGGTGATGTCACTGCCACAGAAACCTGGTGAGCTGTTTGACACCTGGACTCATGTAAAGGTAGGAGAAACAATTTCACAGTTGTTCTCTGATGTCCACGTGTACTGTGGCGCACACATGCTAAGACACCCGCTCACTGTGTATGTGTACAGTTCATCCATTCATCCGTTGATGGTGGTTTATGCTGATTCATTGAATCATGGCTTTTGTGAACGCTGCCACAACACACATGGATGTACAGGTGTCTCTAAGGAGTGGTGATTGCTAGGTGTTTTTTCTTTTGAGACAGGTTCTGTGTAACCCCAGAACTCACTGTGGGTACTTTTTGAGGAACCTCTATACTTATTTCCACAATGGGCAGCTTCTCCCTTTACTTTTTGTGGTGCAGGGTCTTGAACCCAGGGCCTCGTGCATGCTAGGCAAATGCTCTACCACTGGGCTACATCCCCTGCTCTTAGCTTTTTCTTCTGAACTTAGTTCATGCTCTACTTACCAGTAGACCTTTACCTTTCCACTGTGCAAACCTCTTCATGGAGGCAGGCAAGGCAGCTGACTGCTGGATAGCTCCTCCATGCTGATGAAGGCAGGTACAGCTTTATACTTACCTGATTAACTCCTTGTCTTCTCACAAGGCCACTCCTCTGAGAGCAGGGACAGATCTAGTTATCCTGTTTCCTTCGGACTATATGCAATGCCTGGGCTGTTCTGAAATTTTTCTCAATGAACAAATGAATGTCCAAAAACCAGTAGCTGTTTGTTCTTTTTCAAAGATCATTCTCTTATCTTATTCAGGAAATAATCATAAGTGAAAATATTTTAAAATGAACATTTCTTTAACAGGGTTGAAGTTCAGTAATAGGAGAGGTATGTTTAAGCTCTAGCTAGGTTTTATTTTCTGTTCTGTGCTATATTCAACATAGCACAACAATTGTTATCACTACCGAGTTTCAGATGCAAGGCTGAGAAGACACATGAGAAAGCCGGTTGTACAGAAGAAAACCTTTTAATGCAACAGCAACACACAGTTCAGTAAAATCAGTTCAATTAACTTCAACATATTAACAAAAACAACAGAAAACAACGAAGAAGCCTGAGGGGCTGCTGTCGGGGAAAGGTCAGTTCCTGCTCAGACTGGAGGGACACTAATCTCAAGGAGGCCTCTCTCCCCATCCCAGGAGGAATTCGGGCTCTTTGAACAGCGTAGGTAGCTTCATACAGAAGGCAGCAGCACAGAGCCTCCAAGGGTCAGGCTCTGCCTTCCCACAAAGGGCCTGGACTAAAGGCACTGGGGGCTCAACACAGGACACTGTGCCAAGGACAGGGTGCAGACAGCAGCTGTACCCTTGGGGAGATGGCAGCCTTGGAGAACCAGCTCAACAGGCTGCTCTGGGTGTAGGTAAGCCAGCATTTTAGCCTGTCAACACTACCCTCCCAGCTCAGACTAACTGCAGACGCGTGCGGGTGTCTGGGGACACCACAAGGGCATCCATCAGTCTGCGGCATATCTGGGGCATGACAATTGCCAAGGACTTTGTTGATGAGGACCAGGCTGAAGCAAGGGGATGAGGCTGGGGCTGGACCTTCACACTTTAGCTCCAGTGGAGACCTTTCTGGAAATAACAACTGTCCTGTGCTTGTCTGTAATGGACGTAATTGGAACAAGCGAAGCTTCTCAGGTGAAGGCTGCTACCTCTCCAAGGGGCCAAAGTGGGGTTGCTTTTGCACTCCCGTAGGGGCATGCTGGGTATTGGGGGCAGATGCAGGGGAGGCCCCTAGCTTCCTTCTCTGGGAAGGTCGGGTAGAGGGTTCCTGTTGCCCTCTTGGGGTTCTAGTTCATGTTCTGGTTGACTTCCTGCCGTAACTTCTGTGCAGGGCCGTTCCTGGGTTCGATTTGTAGGAGGCTGCTAATATCTGCAAGGCTGGATTTATAGTCCTATGAAAGAGAAAAGAAGAGTTGGGGAAGGGAGGAGGTGAGACCCACTGGAGTGGGAAAGCTGCTGAGGCAGGAGATGTTTTCAAACCCCAGACCAGAGCTGTCGCAGGGCTTGGAAGGACACAGTAAGCACTGCTTCGCTTGATACCACAGGAGCCAGCACTGGCATGAATCTGACTACAGTTGAGTTTCTGAGCAGGGATCCTTTACCTTGAGTGCCTTGTAGGCTTGAGCCCGTCTGTAAAACGCTTTCACATTCTTTCCATCCAGCTTGAGGGCTTCTGTGCAGTCCTTTACTGCCTCCTTGTACTGTTTCAGGACCAGATGGCAGAGCGCTCTGATGTGGAGAGACCATTGCACAAGTTCAGTCACTTGTGGGTCCCTCAAGCAAGACGGAGGCAGTCGGGATGACCCGATTTGCTGAGCACCCATTCTGTGCTGCTGTTTCTACCTCAATCCTCTAAAGTCTAGCCTCACCTCCCAAGATTTAGGTTTATGTGTGTATGTTACTGTCACATGTGTGCTGGAGCCCATGGAGGCCAGAAAAAGGTGTTAGATCCTCTGGAACTAGAGTTACAGGTGGCTGTGAGCTGCCATAAGGGTGCTGAGAACTGAAACTGGGTCCCCTGGAAGAGCACCCAGTGCTCTTTAACTGCTGGCCATTTCTCCAGTTCCCTAGCCTTTTTTGAAGATGCAAAGGCTATAAGAAGCTTCATAACTGGCTCAGGAGTCAAGGGACTTGCCCAAGGCCTACTACCAGTGAGAGGCAGAGCTGGAGTTCAAACCGGTGGGTCTGCAGGAACCCAGAGCCTGACCTTGCATACTTCTGTCATTCACCACTCTGCATCAGGTTCTTTAAGCAAAGTTCTCCAAACATTTTCCTCAACAGATGAAAAACTTACCCATTTTAAGAATAAATGCATGAATATTAAATACTAATGAACATGCTTGCTGACGTTTCAGGGGTAGAGTGTAAAGATGTAAGCAATTACACTGTAACAATCAACAATAACATGGATTGGGCTAGGGATGGAGTCCAGAGCTCAGCACTGGATAGAGCCCCCAGCACTGTGTATCTACTGGACAGCTTAGATGTTGAGTATATGGTGTTCAAGGTACTTGCATGTTTCCAACTTCCCATACTTTGAAATGTCTCATAATAAAAGGTGGAAAATACCCACTGTGATTTTCATCATCCAAGTCTGGTCCTTTTCTTCAAAGATAGTCACTAGAAGGAAGCCTGTCAACTTGGCCTACACTCATTTTCCCTCATTGTTTTTAGTGGATACAGAGCACTCGACAGTTGGATATGGCATCATTTGTTTTACCAATTCCCTCTCTGTATTTTCACTGTTTCCAGCATGGTAAGTACAGAATGCTGCAGTGAACTCCCCTAGGGAAGAGGCTGCCAGATCAAGAGACACCAACAGCTCAAATTCTGTAACTGCCAGGCACTCTGAAGAAGTTACCAAGAGTCTCTTTTCCTGTAACTATAACAAACCTGGGTCTCAAATTTTAATTTCTGTGAAGATGGAAGAAAATGGTAGCTAATGAATTTTAGTTACTTTTTTTCCTGGTCCTGCTGGGTATCACATCCAGGGTCTTGTGTTAGTTGCTATAAACATGAAAAGCCGAACTTCTTTATCTAAGGTGTTTAACTATTGTAAAAACAAAATTATCCAATTTATCCTTAATGACTTCTGTGGGGTTTTCCTTCCACACTGTGAGGTAATCAGCTTGTGGCTCTTCCACAATTGTTCTGTTTTTACATGTGAAATTGTGCTCTTCTAAAACTTTATTTGAAAATACAGAGAGGAAGAATTTGTATTTAACCCCCACCTGGACAACCCAACATTATTTACTGACTGATACCTCTTCTCCCCACACTTAAACTAAACTATCATGTTTTTTTTTTCCTTCCCCCCGATAAACTCTGGAATCATCATCACCACTTAAAAACAAACACAACACAAAAATCTACCTCAGGCTGGAGTACAGGTCAGTGGAGAGTGCTGGCCTAGCATGCACGAGGCCCTCAGTGTGACGCCTAGCAGTGCACCCCCACCCAAGGGGCAAGACCACATTTCAAATGAGCACATTATAAACGAGGAGAAGTAAACCTGGAGCCCAGAAACATTTGTTTAAAGGACAGTATTTAAACAAATTCTTACAAGTTATGGCAAAAATAAAATATTTTTAGGAGAATGAGCTAATGGGTTTCTAGCAGCACCAAGGCCAAAGAGCTCAGAGAAGAGAGGGAGCAAGCAGGCTGCAGGCTTCCTTTACAAGCTAGCCTAACAAAGGAGGCACCCTGGTCCAGTCAGCTCGGAAAGTCACAGGCAACTCTTAAGAAGCAAAACCAAACCTGAGTGAGTTAAATCTACTTAATTTCTTACACCATCTAATGTGAACACAGTTCCCACAGTCCACTGAAGAAACACTAGCTGATCTCAGGAAGCTGCCTCGGCCCCTGCACAAGTGTTTCAGTGTGTGCACCAAAGCACCTCGCTACAACCTGAAACAGGCTTTAGTTTTAAATTTTCTCCGACTAAGAAAATATTGTCTGTCTATATGTACCTGATATGCGCATGCAGGTGCACATGCCATGGCATACATGTGGGGCATACATGTGGAGTCAGTACAGAACTGTGAAGTCAGTTTTCTTTCCACTCTTATTGAATGTGGGCTCTGGGGAACAGAATGCAGGTCACCAGACTTGTGTGACAAGTACCTTTACCTGCATCTCACTGCCTGGAAACACGTTTTATCTTAAAAGTTTTTACTAAGGAACAAGGAAGTTCTATCAGATCAGACTTTTTGAAAGGATTTATTGTTTTGTGTGCCTGCATGTGTTTATGTGTACCATGTGTGTAAGTACAGCTGCCCAGGGGCCAAAAGAGGGCACTGGATCCCAGGAATGGAAGTTATAGGTGGCTGTGAATTGTCTGATATGGTGCGAACTACTCATGCTTGGCCATCTCTCCAGCTCCCAGAGTAAAGCTGTTCCAACTAGACTTCTGAATGCCTGTCATGTGGGAATCAATGATCAATGTGTGGAGGAGGCGATGCCTCTTGTTGACTGTATCAAGCTTCTGACAACAGAAGCAATGGATTTCACTGGAGCCAGATTCCAGTGCTGCTGCCGCCATGTAAAGACTGCCAGAGCTTAGACAGCACCTTCATTTTCTCAACTTTAAAAACCAGTAATACCGGTCTCTGTCACCTACACTGCTGAACATCAGTATAAAGCAGTGAGTACCACACAAGGGTGTGTGTGTGTGTGTGTGTGTGTGTGTGTGTGTGTGTGTGTGTGTGTGCCCTATCTCTAGTCACCTAAACTGCCGAACATCAGTATAGAGCAGTGAGTCCCACAAGAGGGGGAGGAGGGGTGCCCCCTGGCTCCTGAGCCTCCCCGCTCAGTGCTTCCCAATAGCAGTTCCTGCTGCAGGCCCACTGGTCTGCACTCAGCCAGAATGCACTCTTTCTTCCTGCTCTAGCCAGACAATAGTTACTCCACTCGCTGGGCTCTGGGACAGAACTGTCAGAAACAGGTTGGTTAGAGCAACCATGGGCAGAGAACAGGTTACTGAAAGCCTAAAATTCTGGGATGAGGGCTAGGACAGACAGTAAAGACTACTGCTGAGCAGCTCTTTATGTCCCTACCCTTAATAGCTGCCACTTCAATACCTTGTTCACAGTTCTGAGGTAGGTGGGAATGCACATAACTTCCCGAAAAGGACCCAAACCCCTCCACAATCAGGAGTCTGTGGTAGGCAAGCACGTATCCTCTGAGCTACATCCTCACCCCCGGAGCCCATGGGAGGCGAGCATCTCCCCACTGAGCTCCACCCCAGCCTTCAGAAAAGCCTTTGGAGAACCCCGAGGCCAGCAGCTGCGCAGAAGATACCTGTTGCTGTACGTGGCAGATTCCAGGCTACTACACAAGAGGCTTTCACTGTACTTCTCAATAGCTTTCTTATGGTTGCCCTTCTTTACAAGCTCATTGCCTTCTTCCTTCAGAACTCTGGCTCTCTCCACATCCCCAGCAGAAGGCACTAGACACAAATTCAGAAGAGGAAAAAACCATAGATCAGGTGCTCAAAGGAGATCAGTGAGATCTCTTCAGCAGCATCTCTTCCAAGTCAGGGACTGCCTGGGCGGCTGCAGACCACTCCTCCTGACTACTCAGTCCCTAATTAGTGGCTTTTAGGCAATTAAAGGTTTTCGCTAGAAGAGAATGGAGACTCACAAACACATTCACACATGCATAATATATACATGATAAAAAGCAAGCCAGGTTTACTTGTAGTACTGCCACTGGGTAGCTGGAATGTTCTGCACGACCCACTTAACTTGAGTACCTCCGTTTCCTCCCCAGTGTGAAGGGCTATGTCAGGATCAGATCTGAGAATAATACAGGCCAAAGTGGAGAACAGCCTACAAACTCAACGAGAAGCATCTAGTAAAGAAAGGCTGCAGCTTCTGGGCTTCAGAAAGGGGCTGAAGAGGCTTGTCTGATGTGCTGGGGAGCCTGTGAGTATCCACTTTCACCTGCCCTGCAGCTCTGCCCCAGCCCTTAAAGGGAGAGAACAGAGCAGAGAACAAGGGAAACCCAAGCTGCTCACACTAGTGTGTGAAAGTCCTTGACTGTGTGGCTCCAGTCAATTGTCCCAGTCTCATTCCACAGCACCACATTTTAATCTTTAAGAACTATCATGGTAAAACACTCAGTATTTACAACCAGGGCAAAGTTTCGGGAATAAAATCAGTGCCCAGACTCATCCCCTGCTTAGGAATTATTACTAGGACCGGAAGCCCTGTGGACCCTCCCCAACCCACCCACTCTTGAAAGACTATTCTTTCTAATTCTGAGCTTCCCCTTCCCTTAAGCTAACTATCTCAATCCATATAAACTACAGCTGTGGATACAAAAGCACCTATAAGCCACTTGTCATGGAGTGTCCTATAAAGAAGCAAGTACTTCCATATAGTCTCTTATGGCTTGGTTGCTGTCCCTCAACATTCTATTCCTGACATTTGTCTATGTTGATACATTTTCGCTTCCAAAATTCCAGGAAGGATCTCTGTCCCCTCCTCTCGTTTGTGGAGACCTGGGTTATTTCTAGTTGTTTTGCTCTCACAAAACACTCTGCAGTGACCACTCCTGTGCACAGGAGCATGAGTTTCTAGAAGCAGCCCAGGAGGGTGGATGCATGCAGACTCAGTTTCACCTGGGTTCTGCAATCCGTCCCCTCCAGTCATGTTTATCCATGCATTTCCCTTCTCCAGCTCCTTCCATTGCTTCTGCCCCCAATTTTCCTCCCTAATGACCTCATCCTTTAAGGTCCAGCTCAAGATATCACTTTTATCACACCCTAGTGTGAGCCTTGTCTTGACCCCTCAGTGTCAACTTCCCAAACACTAACAATTCCACAGCACCTGCTTTTCCTCCACATATCTTAAAACACCATCACCATAACTCCATTTCTCCCTAGACCAGGAGCTCCCTAAGGGTCAAGTTCTGTCCGCTGTCTCTACTGCTTAGCACAGGGCCTGTACCACATGGCTCAGTGACTCCAGAGGGACAAAATAAAAGCCGGTACCTTGAGGCCATCTCATTCACTAGCCCTCTGTAATTCCCTTCTCAGTGGACAACAACAACCAGGCTCCCACACGCTGTCTAGGGAGCTTCCTGCAAAGAGGAGCAATGCTGCCCTCTTCCACTAAGACCAACTTGTCCATAGAAGAGCTCTGCCCCTGTCCCTTCTGCACTCCCCAGCCTTGACGCACGCTTGCTAGCCTGGGACAGTTCTCCTGGAGCATTGGTGAGAGCGTCCCAGCAGACAATCCCCTGCTAAGGTTGCCCAGCTGTCTGTCTGTCCTTATTCATTCTTTTCCAGGTTTACCCAGGACACGTGTTCTCAGGGAGGCATCACTTTCTAGTTATGGGAATGGTACGGGGGGGGGGGGGGGGGTGCGCTGAGGCAGTTATAAAACTTCATCTCTTAGTCACAGGAGTCTGTGACCAACCACACCAGGACACTGGGAAAATACAAGCTAAGTTATATAGAAGGAAGTATCTTTTAACTGAATTGAAAAACAAAAAAACTATTGAGTTGAGGGGCAAGTAAGAGTGGGATGGGGTTTTTGGCATGACATATATAATTATGAGCCAATACATTTCCTTATTATTTTGCCATGTTGGAAGTTTCTGTTCTTGCAATCAAAAACGTTCTAAGCACCACACTCCAAGTACTGCTAGTGAGTGGGAGCTAGAGCACTTGCACCCATGTCCCAGGCCAGGTTTACACATCTTATATCACTTAAGCCTTTACTGACGACTTCATGTCCAGTCAAGGAGATAATCTCTAAGAAGTTGAGACCCTTTTATGATGTTTTTCACTTTATTTATTTCCTAACAGCTACATGAGGCCAACTCTTGGAAGGCCACTCTAAACTTCTTAGATTGACACTTGGAAAGAGCTCACCTCTGCTCTTTGTAGTTGTAGTTTCTTTGGATTTGTTTTTAGCTGTCTCTTTGTGATTCTCCGAAGGCATGGAATTCCATCTCTTCTGGGCTGAAACAGGCACCACAGGAATGGGGGGCAGCTTCAGGCGCCACTCAGGCCCAAGTGAGTCCATGAGAGCTCTAGTGATTCTGGAAGGAAAGGTTGAGGAGTTGCATGGGGTGTCTCCCCAGGTCAAGCTGTTCCTCTTTCACCCCAAGGGATGGAGGCTCCTTCAGAAGGCAGGGCATACTCCCCACATGCTCTAACAGATGAATGGGAGCCTACTACTCATCAACTCCTTCTCAGACCTGACACTACAGGACACTTTCCCTTAGCCTGGCTGCCAAACATGAATTTTAAGGTCCCCTGCTAGTTGTTAAAGATAAACTTTGCATACACACCCCCAAGAAAGGATCCCATTTAAAAAAGAAAAAAAAAAAAAAGCCAGGCAGTGGTGGCATCCCAGCACTTGGGAGCAGAGGCAGGTGCATATCTGTGAGTTCGAGGCCAGCCTGGTCTACAAAGTGAGTTCCAGGACAGGCTCCAAAAGCTACACAGAGAAACCCTGTCTCGAAAAACAAAGGGGGAAAATATATATATAATATTTTCTCATTGAAAGGAGTTCAAAGCATACAAACACCTGTCATTTGCTTACTGTTCAGACTGGATTTTCTTGTAAGTGTCAATCAGCCCATTCAGCAATACTAAAACCTCAGTGGTTCCATTTGCAGGCTAATATGGCCTGTGGGCTCTGGCATTCTCCCTCCTCTCTATTTTTAGTGTGTGTCACATCCACTCCTGACCCCGAATGGCTGTGTGGCTCAGTGGTAGAGTGTCTGCCCAGCACATACAAGGCACTAGGTTTGATCCTCAGCAAACAAAATTCTTCTCCCTGACCTTACGCACATCTCCTCTGCATTACACAATTCCTTCCATTTTCCATTCCTACTCTGGAGAGCAAGCTAACTCCTGCTTATTTAATTTTCAACTTAAAATGGTGTTCTTTGCCCATGAGGTCCATGTTGTTAATGGAAATGGATTTCTGGCACTTAGTACATCACCTGGCTGCCACCAAGACACAGTAAGTATGCGTGCGCTACATGAGTGAATAAAACTCCTGCATCCTGTTCCTGTGTTATAAGACTAAAAGCACACAGACAGAAACACAGCAAATTCACAGCCTCTCACTAGGCTTTGGAGCAGTTTTCTTGCTTGGCCCAGCTATTCCAATTCTTTGCAACCTCATTCCCTAACGTTTTTTTCAAAGTGTTCTCCCTTATTCCCCAAATAAAAACCTGGGTACTCGTGATGGTTAATCTTAATTGTCGGGGCTGGAGAGATAACTCAGTGTGTAAGAACACTTGTTTTCAGGTTTCCAGCACCCACATGGTGGCTCATAACCATCTGTAACTCCAGTTCCAGAGCATCCCACATCCTCCTTTGACCTCTGAGGGCACCAGGCATGCACGTGGTGCACATACACATAGGCAGCAAAACACTCATAAAAACAAACAAGCAAACAAAACCCTCAATTGTCAACTTGATAAGATCTGGAACCACCAAAGGGTCAAGCATCTGGGTAAGCCTACCCGTGAGGGGTTATCTCGATTAGGTTAACTGAGCGGGGAAGCCCACTCCTTCCCTGAGCTTGGGTCCTGGACTGAACACAATGGTGAAGCCAGCTGAGCATCAGCACTGACCACTCTGCTTCCTAACTGCAGATGAAATGTGAGCAGCTGCCTCAAGCTCCTGCTGCCTGCCATGATGGACTAGATCCTTTAACTGTGGGCCAGAATAAACCTTTGACCTTTAATTGTTTTTGCCGGGGTATGCTATCACAGCACCAGGAAGGTAGTTAAGATACTGTTCAAGCATCCCTACTTCTCTCTGTCACACAGAGCCAACCTGTTCCGTGTAAGCTCTGGGCCCCATCCATCCCTGCCTCTTTCAGGGACCTCACCTGGGCAGCATCTTTCTCCCAAGTGACTGACTCCACACTAAAGTCCCTTCAACTCGCTCACGTATAAAACTCTCCTGGACACCCCTTACCACTTCCAGCTACACTCCCATCTCCCTTCACAACCTGCCATCTGCTTCTGACCTCACTGAACTGCTGCTCTCAGCCCCACTAGTGACTTCACTATGAAAAGCATTCTCTGGCCTCTCTTCTGTCCTGGAGAACATGTGCTGGTCACTCCCATACTTAACGCTGCATGACTACTTTGAACCTGTGCAATACTGACTAGTACTCCCTTGGAGGCCAAGAGCTGTGTAAGGACAGAGAGTTACGTCTCATTCAGCAGGTCCTTGTGCAAAGTCTGGCACAAAACTAGTAGCTTAGTGAATGACAAAAAGACTCCAAGAGAAAACTGGGTGTTGACACAAGCCAACCAAGAAACCAAACACAGACCATATTACACTGTTTAGAGCTTGGCTTTCTAGCAGTCCATATGAACGGGAATCCTGATCAAATATACAAACAAAAGATAAAGAAAAATCTAGCCATGGCTCAGGAGACCAGAATCCCACCTAGCAGCATTCTAGCTCCACATGTTTCTTACTCTCCAGTTAGAGTTAACACTCAGAACACGAGTGGGGTCTGAATCTCTTTTCAATTTTGCTATCCTCCACTGAGCCTCCTATACTTTAAAGAGAGCTCAATAAATATTAGTGTGCGAATGAATGTGCACATGCAGACAAAAACCATCAATCTCAGTAATTCTGACTTAGAAAAATCCACTTTACTATTTTTAATTAAGTGTATGTGTATGGGTCAGTCCACGGGAGCTTGAGTGCCCATGGATGCATCAGATCACTTTGGAACTAGAATTTCAGATGGTTGTGAGCTGTCCAAAGTAGGTGCTAAGAATCGAACTCAGGTCCCCTGCAAAAGCAGCAAGCACTCCTAACTGCCGAGCCATCTCTTTAACTCCAGTTATATATTACATAATCTGCTAAATACAGCAGCAGATTCTTATATACTTAGTTGAACATACTAAGAGTTTTCCAAGTCTCGCTGGCCAGCCTAGTCTATATAGTGAGTTCCAGGACAGCCAGAGCTACATAGTGAGACCCTGTCTACAAAAGAAACACACAAGACTTTCCTAAGTCAACAGGGCTAAAGAGATGCTCATCATGTAAGCATTAGGGCCTGATTCTGAATATCGAGCACTTGAATAAAAGCTGCACATGATAGTGTATGCCTATAATAATCTGGGAGAAGCAGACGGGGGTGGGGGTGGGGGTGTGGGGGGTGTCGGGGTCCTCTGGAGGTTGCTGGCCAGTTAGTTTAGCCAAACTGATGTGCTCTGTCAATGAGAGACTGTTAAAAAATAAGGTTGGGAGTGATAAAGGAAGACACCCAACATCAACCCATGGCCTCTACATGTATACATGAATGAATGAATGAATGAATGAACGAACGAATGAACGAATGCGCGCGCGCGCACACACACACACACACAGTTTTTCAAGCACAGTCAAAGGGATCACACTCAGAAAACAACTAAAGCAACGGCCCAGGCCTTGATATCAAGGGTACTGGTTCCAAGTTCCATGGAGAAGTTCTGTAGCACACTGGGCTCACCTGTTGATGCCTTCCAGGGCTGATGCCACACTGTTATCAATTTGCAGCACAGTCTTATAGTCGACATAGGCCAGGGGGTACTTCTCCAGGGCTTCATATGCTGATGCTCTTCGCAGCAAGGGCTTGATGCTGAAGGGAACCAAGGCCAGCGCTCTAGAACAGGATGCAAAAATGTCACCTGTCTGCTAGGTAGGGAATTCTCAACTTAGACTGACTTGGGAAGGGAAAGAAGGCAGAGAACCACTAATGAAATGTATGTGCACGTGTATCAGTTTTTATGTCCCCCGCCCAAATGACGAACAGGAGTCTCAGAGTTTTCCTGTGGACATGTTTCCACACTGTGGTCCAGCAGCAGTAACAAACAGGCCCTGGGGCTAAGTCCGCATTCGACCCACACTGCCACTGGCCACGGGACCCCAGGCAGACCACCTTGTCATCCCGGTCTTTGGTGACTCATTCTGCTCTGGGGAGGAGGCTGAACTTACCATCAGAGTGAGTACCCTGGACAAGAGAAAAACCGGGCACAGGCTCCATGCGCACACCTCTCTCCCTGTTCCTCCTATGCATGTAAAAGAGCATCACATCTGGACTAGCCAGAAGAACCCAGTCGGCAGATGTATGCTGGCTTAGCCATGATGAACAAAGGCTAGCTGGAAGAACAGGACAGGAAAAACCCTTCAATGTCCTGTACAACTGTTACCCACAGACTGTCCTTTCTTGCTCTCTTTTGCCTCCTATCCCCTGCTCCTTTTGAGACAGGCTCTCACTATGTAGCCTTGGCTGGCCTGGAACTCATTATATAGAACAGCCTGGCCTTGATCTCAAAGATCTGCCTGCCTCTGCCTTCTGAACACTGGATTAAAGGTGTGCCTGACCATCTCCGCTCCTTTAGACAATCAGTTCACACTTAGCCTCCTCCTGTCCTTCCTCTTACCTCTCAAATCACCATCCCTGGAAAACACCCGAGCAAGTCAGTCGCTCTAACTGTGTCTCACCCCACGTGTCTAACTTCCTATCCTACACCATTCTCAGAAGCACTGCCAAAACTCTAAGACAACAAGGACCCAGTGGGGCCTGTCACTCTAAATGGCCTGATAACATGTAGTGACACTTTCTGAGATCTGTCACAGAGGGAAATGGTGGGATTCTCCCAAAGCAGAAACCTGGCTTGCTCTTGGGAAACCCTCGGCATTGCAGAGTCTCCCCGGGCCACTTACGAAGTGCAATCTTTGATGCAGTCTGTGCAGTTCCCATCCTTCAAGTAGCATGCTGCACGGTTGGAGTACAGAACGCTTTCTTCTTCGGGGTCTGCAGAACCTGCCCAGATGGAGGCAGGAAGAGCAAGAAGGTCATGAGTTGGGAGATAGAGGTCAGAGGACATAGGGATGCACCTCACACCTGGAGCTCACAAGGCTCGGGAAATCGCAGCAGAATACTGTAGTCTAACCAGGCTTCTATCAGGCAGGATAGTACATTTGCCATTCTTGCCAAGACTGGGGAATTGAGATTCCTGGCCTTCATAGGAACCTTATTTATTCCTCATTTAAGCACTGAACTTGGTACCAGATGTAAAGATAAACATGAAACAGCTGACTTCTGCCTCAGAGAAAGCAATGCTTTAATTACTTGGGTGTGTGGCTAACTTTATTACAGAAAAGCATGGGGCACTCAGTGGAAAAACACAAGGAAAAGGACAGTAATAAATGCCTGACAGAGGGAGGTACCCAGAGCTGGAGGGAAATGCAAGCTAGAGAGCAGTTAGTTAAGTCAGAAAAGACTTTACTAGAGAAGTGGTAACAGAGCTGGCTCTGCCAGGACTCTGGGCAACTCAAAGTGAACTACCCCCAAGAACAATTATTATTAGTCATTTCTCTAAAGTCAATGCTTACTCTCAGCAGTCACAGAAGCTGAAATCTCTCACTGTGACTATCATCATTTTTATTTCTTAAAATGTACTTTGTGTGTGTGCATGTGCCCAAGGAGGTCAGAGGACAACTTGAAGGAGTCAGTTCTCTCCTTCCACCACGTGGGTCCGAGGGACAGAACTCATATCATCAGGTGTGGCAGCGAGTGCCTTTACCTGCTGAGCCACCTCATAGACCCCAATTTTCATTTTACAAATACTTCTATTAATTTGAGTATCGTTAAACATATTTTGGCTGTATTAGGGCCCCCCCACCTCCTAGACTCACCCCCACTTCCATGGTCCCCAACTTTGTGCTCTCTTTTTTTAACCCCTGATCTTCATTTCAGAAGAAATTTTCAACTACATTTTACTCGATAGCTGGGTCATAAAACAACACAAGGCACAGAAAAAAAAAAATTAGTGCTGACCAAGTAACTCCTGGGCATATAATCCAAAGGTCTTACTGAAAAATTCTATTTAGACATTAAACTGTCTAATACTCAGTATCCACCACTTTAGCAAAATCAGTTGTTCCCACCCTAGCCCCCTTTTTTGAGTCAGGTCTCACGGTTCAGGTTGACATTGAACTAGCAGTTCTCCTGCCTCAGTTTCCCAAAGTACTGGGGCTACAAGATTCATGTCATTACACCTAGTTTCTTCTCCTTCCTTTCTTTTTAATTCAAAACCAATTGTTGATGTGGTGGCATATGCCTTTAATCTCAGTGCTCCTGAGTCAGAGGCAGGAGGATTTCCATCTTTCCATGTGGACCTTCCAACAGCCTTCTTGCTTCAGCCTCTGGAGTGCTAGGACAACAGGTGGGCACCACCACACCCTCACTCATTCATTTATTTATTCCAGAGCAAGGTCTCACTGTGTAGGCCTAACTGGCCTGGAAGCCACTACACAGACCAGCTGGCCCTCATTTTATTTTTGAAATGGCTAAAGCTCCATCCATTCTCATCCTTGTCCCTCTGCTCCCTCTCCCCGGAGGCCAGCACAATCCTCAAGCTGCTGGGTGAATTCTCAAGCACTGCCCATTTTAGTATACACCATTAACAGTAAGGTACAGAGAGTATCCTTAAGTGGTTCCCAAGGGGCATCACATTGCAACTTGCTTCAGGAAGTATGATACCATGTTGCCATTTGATCTCCTTCATTCAATACTAACAAGAATAAACATAATAAATTTATACCCCCTTTCCTTTTCTCTTGGGTCAGAAAATACACAGGTAAGGTAAATATATCTTTGACATAAGGAACAAGTACAAGCACTTAAAAACCAGTAATCCATCTTAAGTCACCAAAGCACAGAGCTGCACACAAGCAGCAGCGCTATGCTGGGAAGGTTCTCAGAACCTCAAATCCAGCTGAGGGTCCTACACAATTCACTCAACCCTCCTGAGCACTTGTGTGCATCCACATTTGAAGGCTTCCCTGAGCTCCTCTTAAAAAAAAAATGTTAGCCGGGTGGTGGTGGCGCACGCCTTTAATCCCAGCACTCGGGAGGCAGAGCCAGGCGGATCTCTGTGAGTTCGAGGCCAGCCTGGGCTACCAAGTGAGTTCCAGGAGAGGTGCAAAGCTACACAGAGAAACCCTGTCTCGAAAAACCAAAAAAAAAAAAAAAAAAAAAAAATATGTTTTACTTTATGTGCATTGGTGTTGCCTGCATGTATGTCTGTGTGAGGCTGTCAGTGTCAGGCCCCCTAGAACTGGAGTTACAGTCAGTTGTGACCCTCCATGTGGGTCCTAGAAATTGAACCTGGGTCCTCTGAAAGAGCAGTCAGTGCTCTTAACTGCTGAGCCATCTGAGCCATGCTAGAGCTCCAGTGCGCCCCCCCCCCCCCCTTCTCTTAAGGCCAAGAAGACTGATCTGAGAAGTCAAGAGAATTACCTACATAATCACACAGAAAATCAGTAGTAGGATCAGAACAAAAATCTGGTAAATTTAAACACCAGGGTAACTACTCTAAGGAGTCTCGAATAAACTCTCGAAAAAACATAGCTTTTCTGGGCCAACAGTGATTACATTTATTCCGAGAAGGGGGTTGTGAATGAAAGAAGCCAACAACTTCAGAGTCCTCAGAGACCGACATAACTGAGAAGTCCAAGAGGGTTTCCAGGGAGAAAAATAGGGGAGCTTGAAATTATAAAAACTTTAAACAAAAAGGAGGAAGTACTGATCTTGCAGAGGACCAGAGTTCAGTTCTCACCACCCACATCAGGCAGCTCACAGGTTTACCTCCAGCTCTAGGGGAAGGATGCTTCATGCACATTACCCCCCACCCCATACCTATGATTACAAATAAAAAAATAAACTAAAAAACCTGGACTCAGAAATCAGACAAATCTATATTCACATCCTGGGTCTGACATCTTCACTGTGCAATCCTAGTTAGGCAATTAATTCTTCAGAATTCCTCATTTACAAGTGTTTAATTGATTTGATCGTAATGAAGATAAACAATGATAATATCTAGCACACGGAAAAACACTCAAGAAACGCTATCAAGAAAATGAGAATGAGGACTTAAGAGAAAACAAGATTCAAGGATATCCTCAAGTCAAAGCTTCTGGAACTTTGGGAAAAGCCTAGGAGAATCGATAATACGCCGTTCCTCTGTTTCAAGCTCTTCCAATTAGGGGATACGATCTTAACTCTTTGGAGGGCTTAAACCACCTACACAATAAGGCTTTATCTACTTCGTGTTTTAAACATTCTCGTTAGTAGTTCATACTGTTTAGTCTATCTGGATCCTTTCCAATGGTTCCCTACACGTGGAATGCTCAGTGCCTAAAGCATTAGACGCCCAGCATCTCATGGACACCACCTCAAATACCTCTTGAGAAGTTGTTCGTGACTTCCTTCCTAAGGGATCCAACTCTATTACATTACCTTGTCTTAATAGCTCTAATCTCAGAGGTCTCGTTTACTTATTCACAAACATAAGACAACTGCCCCCATGAAGTTCGACCCTTGAAAAGACCCCATGGCGCCACAGTTAGTCAGTATACAAAAGGTGCTCAACTGCATTGTAAAATTTAGATGTGAGGAGGACCGCTATATCAAGGGTCAGAGGGAGGCCTGAGTAACTTAGGATACAAGCCAAGAGGACAATTAAAAAAGCAGGCAGAAGAGCCAAATAAGTTTTCCATAGGATGCTAAAGTGACGAAGATGTGGGAGCGTGATAAGAGGGCCCGGTGCGGCGGTTGGCCTGAGAAAAGACCCAGAACACCAGGTCAACGTGAGGCCTGGGCGCCGATGCGGGTGCATGACGCCTGCAGGCCCGGAGGGGAAACGAGGGGCGGGTTCCTACCTCGCGCCTGCAGCAGCCGCAGCGCGCGCTCGTACAGCGCCGAGGCCTCGGCGTACTGGCCGTTGCGGAAACTCTGGTTGCCGGCAGCGCGGAGCTCTTCCACAGAGTCTGAGAGTTTGGGGGCCATCCCGGGAGACCGGCAAACAGGGACCACCTCCGTTCCCCGCAGAGTAGTGCGCAACAGCTTCCGGGCGGAAGCGGCGGCTGCGTGCCCTTAAGGCCCGCAGCCGACTGGTCGGGGGGGGGGGCGGAGCTAGATGGGGGTCGCAGCTAGGCGGCAAGGGACGGGAGGGAGCGCGGGATCAAGCCCTGCGAGGGCCTGCTGTGGCGGCTGGATGCTGGGAAAGGAAAACCCGAAGGCTGAGCCAACTTGAGGCTCGGTGCGGGGATGCAGGTGGAGGACGCAAGCCCGGAGGGGGGAAACGCGGGGCGGGTTCCTACCTCGCGCCTGCAGCAGCCGCAGTGCGCGCTCGTACAGCGCCGAGGCCTCGCCATACTGGCCATTGCGGAAGTTCTGGTTGCCGGCAGCGCGGAGCTGTTCCACAGAGTCTGAGACTTTGGGGGCCATCCCCGGGAGGGCCGGTAAGCAGGGACCAACTCCGCTCCCGGCTAGCTAGTGCGCAACAGCTTCCGGAGGGAAGCTGAGGCTGCGTGCCTTTAAGGCCGGCTGCTGACTGGGCCCGAGGGGCGGGGCCAGACGGGGTGGGGCTAGGTGGCCGGGGGCGGGCGGAAGCGTGGGCTCAAGCCCTTAGGTCTGGCGGCTCATTGTTCTCCAGGGGTGGGGCTGGGGGGGGCGGAGCCAAGAGGATCGGAGGCGGGGCCTTCGAGAACCCAGGCCCTCTGCGCGTGCTCAGTCTGGAATTTGTGGTCCACCGGTTTAAAGAGGGCGATGCTCCACGTTTCTTTCGGGGTAGCGGTGGCGACCGTGACTGAATCTCAGAAGGAGCCGGATTGTCATCCCTTGTGAGGCTCACAGTCCGGGGGGCCTGGGAAACGATCCACGTCCAAAAGAAGATGCATTTTTCGTCAAGAGATTAATATTATAAAGAAGCAAAGCGCGGGGTGACGCAAATTTATGGAAGGCTAAGGCAGCTGGCTCACGGCAACCAAGAGAACTTCACGGTCTACACAGTGAGACTGGTGAAACTGAAGACCATACACACAAAAAGAATACAATTCAGTCCTCCCCCCCCCTCAAAAATAAAAAAGAATCAACAAAATCCAAAGCAGCTGGGTTTGGTGGCTCAGGTCTGAAATTCTACCACGTGGGAGGCTAAGGCCAATGTAAGTGAGCTCCTGTTTTAAAACAAAAGCAAGAAAACACACAATTCTGTTATAGGAAACAACGTCGAGGCTGTTAGATATGAGCAGGCTGAGGGAAAGCCTCTGAGAGTAACTAATTGAGCTGAAACCTGAGATGTAAGGCGTTGGATTCCAGAGAGCTGCCAAGTACCTGGCATCTTGTGGGCCATAAAATTTATTTAATGAGTGAATGCAAATGAATCAAGCTCTTCCATTGAGGTTGACTTCACTTTAAAACAGTAGTTTTTAGTAGGTGTGGTGGGAATACCTGTAATCATGTAGTGTGGAGGCTGCAACAGGAATATCAGGAATCCCAGGCCAGTCAGGGCTATAACAGTGAGACGAAAACAAACCAATATATGCTAATTAAAAGTTAAAACAACAAAACTGCTAGTGAGCAAAACACCCCAGATTTGACCCATCATGGTGGCACATGCTCCCAGCACTTGGGG
This sequence comes from Peromyscus californicus insignis, assembly GCF_007827085.1. Lineage (NCBI taxonomy): Eukaryota > Metazoa > Chordata > Mammalia > Rodentia > Cricetidae > Peromyscus > Peromyscus californicus. The sequence continues at coordinate 138,728,463 of NW_026294595.1, forward strand.
GGCAGAGACAGGCACAGGCGGGTCTCTGGTCTACATAGTGAGTTACAAGCCATCCACAGATGTATATGAGATGCTACCTCAGACAAATCCCTACAGACAAACAAGCCCAAAACAAAACAAAAAACCCCAAACCTCACAAAACAAATGTGAGGGCGCAGAGAAGAGACCACCGAAATCGGTGAGCTTTGCTCTATCCGCCAACAACTCTTTAGTCCAGCTTGAGCTGAGCCTAGACTGGCATTTTGGACCAAGTCAGTGGGTCTGCTCTTTCTGGGTGTGTGTCAGGTCCAAAGGGAACCCCCAATCCCCCCTCCTCCCCCAAAGGGCAGGTCCAAGATGACAGTCTAGGCTCAGCTTATGTTGAATATTGACAGGGTAAACAAAAGAATCACTGGCCGGTAGACTGGTATATTCCTCTGGAACCTGTGAAACAGAGTTTCTGTCTACCAAAAGGTGCCACTTAGTATCTTCCCTTGCCTGTGGCAAAGGATACCTATGGCTCTCTGTTGACACACAGCTGTGGTTACACATCAAAGCCCATGCTAACCTCCAGGCTCCTTGGGTCCTTAGTAGCATCCTGGCCCTTCTCTCCTCCGCTGTGCTAGCTCCCAGGCTGTTCTAGATTCAGCTAGCTCACCCCCCTCCACAGCAGCTCTGCTTTCTAGTTATGGCAAGTTTCTCTATTTTACCGGACCCGCAATTCTCTCTCTCCGCTATTTTTTCTGCTTCCAAGAAATAGTCCCAGCCACTCTGCCTTTCCTCTCTGCTCTGGATTCTTTCAGATGCTTCTGGCTGTTCTTCTTTTTTTCATTTTTTACTTCAGATTTTATCTGTGTAAAACAACCATCTGTCACACTCACAAATTCTGTGGATGGGGAAGTTGGGAATGCACAGTGAGGGTGGATTGTCTTCTCTCCGTGACATCTGAGGTTTCAGCTGGGAGACACCAAAGCTGGAGGCTACGATAATCTAAACGCTGGTTAAGGCCCTTGGCTGGAGCTGAGGGAGAAGCTTCCAGTTTGCATGTAGGTCTCCTCATGTAGTGCTTCTGCTTGAATCACTTTGGGCTTCTAACAGCATGCCACCAAGCCCGACGTCCTGATTTCAACCTCCAGGACCTACGTGGTAGGAAAGAGCTGACTCCTACAAATTGTCCTCTGATGGTTGTAATTTAGAAACGGTGGGAAGGAGTCACACCACACAACAGGGCCCACATGGGAGGTTTGTTGAGGGGAGGGGAGAGAAGGGGCAGAGAAGGGGGAGAGGAGGGGCAGAGACCGGTCCCCGGGGGCGAGAGCGAAGGAGGAGAAAGAGAAAGAGCTGGCTGTTCTTATCTACAATAAAAACCTCCCCAACCATGGACCGGACATTTCGGTGTTTTTTTGTTTTGTTCAATTTTTTTTTTTTTGGTTTTTCGAGACAGGGTTTCTCTGTGAAGCTTTGCGCCTTTCCTGGAACTCACTTGGTAGCCCAGGCTGGCCTCGAACTCACAGAGATCCGCCTGGCTCTGCCTCCCGAGTGCTGGGATTAAAGGCGTGCGCCACCACCGCCCGGCTTGTTCAATTTTTTAACTGCACTCTAGCTTACAGGGTGCTTGGAGCTTTTCCCTAAAAAGAACTCAATTCTTATAAAGCCCATGCTTTGCTGATAGCCTCACTACAGGAGAAATTGGGGAACCCTTAGGCAATCGGGTATAAAGTACTCAGTCCAAAGGCAAGTCAAGGGGAGGGTGTCGCTAACGCTTGAGCCACCAGAGGCCGCCCGAGAGGCGCCTCTTCGGTTTCTGGCTTCTGTAGCTGCGCGCCACGGTACCACGTGACCCACGTCGCTCAGCGCCTCACCCCCCCGCCGCTTCCGGTAGGGGCGGAAAGCGGAAGTGTGGGAGGGTTTGCGGGGCGGGCTTCGGGAGGATGGAGTATTGAGGCGGTCTGGGCGGCTGCCGGCAGCGCCATGGAGACCGTGCAGCTGAGGAACCCGCCGCGCAGGTGAGGGGCCGTAGGCTGAGAGGAGGAGAATTGGGTGGGGAGGGATGGCGCGAATTTGCGGAGCGGAGACACCTGTGTGCAAGCACCGGGCGGAGAGGGACCCGCGAGATAGGCGACCCGGCTGCAGGAGCACCTGCTGAGTGAGGGAGCATCCGCTGGCCGGGATAGAAAGAAAATGGGTTTGGTTAGAGGGAGCCCTCTCCGTGGGGGACTCCGCCGAGCAACGTGGGACAAGTTAGGGCGACACCTGCTGAGGCCGGGGAAAACTCCCCAACAAGAGACTGGAGGACTTAGGGGCTAATGCCGAGGGTGGTTGAAGGCGAACCTGTTTGGGATGAGCGAGGACTACTCGCTGAGAGGGTCCTGAGTCCCACGGACCATGCGGTGGGGAAAGGTCTGTTGCATTGCTTCTGAGGCAGAAGTCGGTAGAAAAATTGGTTGGAGGTATCATAGCTAGGTGGTCCTGTCCAAAGTCATTGCTCCTACCTGCCTTACTGTGGAAGTACCAGTTTCGTGGGTCTAGTAATGGAGAAAAGGTCGTGGAGGAGAGTTTCCAAGTGTGTTCTGGGTGTCATCCCCATGTGGGAATGATGATCGTGGTGGTGGTGGAGGCTTTTGTTGCTGATGTCCTGAGTGCCTGCCTAATTTTCTTCATAATCCTCCTCAGCCTTCCAAAACCCAAAGTTGGGACATAGATAAGGAAAGAAAATACCGGAGGATGGGTAAGCTGAGGTTCAATAAATAGTTTAGACACAGTGGATCCAGCCAGACTGTGTCCTTTTTAAATTCTGTCTCAATACTATCAGCTCCAGATTCGAAAAGTATCTGGAATTGTTTTGGGTGAAGAAGACTGACTCTAGGAAGTCTGAACTGGCTGATGTTGTGTTGGACCACTCCCCCTCACCTGGAAAAAAGAGCGTAGAGCCTGAGGGAGTCATACTTCTCTCAGATGCAGCTAAAAACTTCGGTTTCACAGAGAAGACTTTTGACTTCCTGTAGCAGAATGAGCACTGAAATAGGAAGTGTTCAGAATAAGGGAGTGCCCGGCAAGTGAGAGGTGAAGGGAGGGGATTGAAAGCCTGGGGAGCACTCTTGGGGGTTGGTGGAAGTACACAAACATGGCATAAAACCAATAGCTTGTTAGTGTAGTGTGCTGAGACTGTAATTAATTACACCCAGGGAGTGCTTTCAGGGTACCAGGCGCTGTTTTAATTGCTGTCCATCTTGCCTCTTCAGCCATCTGAAATTGCTGGTGTCTGGCCACTTTTGGACTTGTAAAAAAGGGTACTTTGAGATGGTCCAACTTACTGACTCACTGACCTTCAGAACTGTCATATAAGGAGGATATCCTTGCATCCCTGTTTCACAGATGATAAAGCCAAGGCACAGAGAGGCAGGTCGTTTGTTAGCTGCTCCATAGCTAGTAAGAGGCTGAGTTGGAATTTTAGTGTCTGGTGATCTAGTCCAAAGCCTTGCTCTGAAAATTTCCCTACTCTTGACATCTCTCTGGAAGTTACCTGCTACGTTGGGTCTTTGTATAAGTGCATCTTAGCAGGTAGTTACCGTATGTGTGCAGTCAGTAACCACTAGATTTCTTTTTTCTCTTTGCTTCTTTTCCCAAAACCTTCATTTGATCAAAACGAGAATTGGGAATGTGAGTTTGGTGATTTCTGGCAGGGGTGTTTTTTTTTTTTTGACTTTGCTCATCCTTGTATCTTTTGGATTTTTTAGTTTTTCAAGACAGGGTTTCTCTGTGTAACAGCCCAGGCTGTTCTGGAACTTGCTCGGTAGATCAGGCTGGCCTCAAACTCACAGAGATCCGAGTGCCTCTGCCTCCCGAGTGCTGGGATTAAAGGTGTGTGCCACCACTGTCCAGCTTACCTTTCGGATTTTAAGAACTGTAATAAAGTGCAAGGGAAGAGCATTGCAGGACCGGATTGTTGGATGATTGGTGCCGTCTTGTTCCCTGTATCCTAAGTATTAACTGGCTTGAGTGGCTGGAAGAAGTACCACACCGGATGCTGTAAACAACAGAAATTAACTTTATTTGCCATTCTGGAGGCTGGAAGTTTAAGTGTCCTTGGCTTACAAATGGCCATCTTTCCCCCACTTCTTTATGTGGTCTTTGTTCATATCTGTCCCTGCCCTCACCTCTTCCGCTTACAACGTCACCTATCTCCAGATACAATCTTGCGTTCTGACGTTCTTTGAGTTAGAATCTTAATGTCTGTGTGAAGGTTTGGGCATAGTTAATTTAGTTAACTTTTGTTTGAGACAGGGTCTCACACTGTAGCTCAGGCTGGCCTCAGACTCACTGTAGTCCGGCTGCCTCAGCCTCCTGAGTGCCAGGCAGGAGCCATTGGACCTGACGACTTTGTTATTAAAATGTTTCAGTTTATCTTTTTTTTTTTTTGGTTTTTCAAGACAGGGTTTCTCTGTGTAGCTTTGCGCCTTTCCTGGAACTTACTTGGTAGCCCAGGCTGGCCTCGAACTCACAGAGATCCGCCTGGCTCTGCCTCCCGAGTGCTGGGATTAAAGGCGTGCGCCACCACCGCCCGGCCGTTTCAGTTTATCTTTTATATTTCATGTAATTGGTAAAATTCTGTTAGAGGGATACATTTGCATAAAAAATGGACCTTTGAGAGTTTTGACATGGGGTGGATGCTTGAGAATTAGCCAGATCTCAGCCACCACATCATAACATTTCTTGTATTTGGAAAGGTACAGATGTCTTCTTGAGAGATTTGGGTTGTGTGCTGCCCAGCAGTCTCAATGCAGGAAATACTCTTTGTATTCATGAGCTTGACATTTGTGTGTGTGACTCAGTGACTGATGATGGATGATGTCTTGCGAGAGTTAGTGATTTTAAAACGTCAGTTGCCATTGGGTAATGGTGTAGTAGAAGGCTTAGGGTGCATTCCTTGGATGCTGGCCATTCTTGTGTCGGCTGACTTAGGGTAGGGACATCACCAACATTTGGTGTGTGTAATTGTATTTATTGGACAGGCCTGTTCATTATGAGCAAGTAAAAACTGGAGTGGGATGTCACCTCTGAGTGAACTTCATCCTGCAGTTCACCAAAGTCAGACCATTTTGGGTAATAGTCCTCATCCATGAAGACTCAGTCACTTAGCAGATGTTTCATAGAAGTTTTATGTGTTGATAACCTACCAGTTAGCATTTTAGATGAAATTTTGTTTTGATGAGTCAGGTGTGGTGGTGCACTCCTTTAATGCCAGCATTTTGGAAGGCAGAGGCAGATGAAACTCTGAGCTTGAAACCAACCTGGTCTACAGAGCCAGTTCCAGGATGGCCAGGGCTCCAGCGAAAACCCTGTCTCAAAAAAGAAAAAGAAAGAAAGAAATTCTGTTCTGAGAACACAGAGGACACAGAGATTGCTACTCAAGGTTATGCGATTGCCACCCCTACGTTGGTTGATCCATTTAGCAAATAGTTTCTAACCATCTCTTGGTTATTTGGCACCAGAGATAATAACGCTTCTCTAAGTTTAAAGTGTTTTAAAAATTCTAGACACAAAGTGAAACCCCCACATAGATTGTTTAAAAGAGGCACGTGAGCATTGTTTAACGTTTGTCCGAGTGTTATCGAGTCTTGCAACTGTCTCTTAGGGCCGAGGCAGTTTCCTTTGTTATTCTGTGGTCTCTGAAATAGCGACTTTGGCTTTTGTTAAACTGTAAGAGTCAATACTCGAAAGAGAATCAGATCTCCTTTATATAAGCTGTATATAAGAGTTTATTCTTGATGAATGAAGTATTGTCCATTGTTTATACAGCTATGATTGGGGATTTTACCAAAAACCCTGGCATATGAGCTGTTTGCTTTAATTTCTGAGATTGTAGTAATATCACTTCTGAAGTTTAAGAGGAGTTTCACTTCAGCCCTTTTGTTTTGAAGCTGGGAGTTTTTATGAAGTCATTGGGATTTCAATTTTAGAATCTTCAAATGTCAGTGTAGTCTTTTGTAGCTCTTCAAGTCAAGGCATTAACTTTCTGTGGTTCTCCATTTCTCTATAAAATTCTCCAAGGTTGCCCCTTTGAGGTCAGGGCTTGTTGGTAGTTAGTTGCACTTCATGTGGTCAGGCTTTCTTTATCCTTAATTTTATTTTTTCAAAAAAGTCATATCTTTTAAGAATTGGTATTGTTTGTCGAGTTCAAGCCTTTATCTGCACAAGAAATTTACAGTGTGACTACTTCCATATTTCACCATTTCCTGAGCTGTCTTTTCTTTGTTGTCTTTTGTAGCTTCAGGAAACCATGGTGTAGAACACACACACACACACACACACACACACACACACACACACACACACACACACTTACTCCACAGCAAACTCTTTACGCCTGTTACTATGTTTTATTAGAGGCCTCAGAGTTTTAAATTTGAAATGTTGCTTTTTAACCTCTCCACTTTATTGTGGTTGTCTAGCATGGCTGCAGAGTTTGAGCCGCGTGGAAGTCGTAAGTGACCCATTTGGTTCTTGGCGCTAGTGAAAGGTGCATGCCTGATCCCGGAGGGAGGGCCTCACTGAGACTGTTTAAACTCCCTCCCGTCAAGTCAGTCTGCACTTTTGGGTCTGTATAAATGTCTGCTTTCTACTTCCTGTTTCTGTGTTACCTATAGAACCTAGTTGGATAGACGAAATGACCAAAGCTTTGCCAATAGAGGGAAAAGGTCAGCTAGTTCATTTAGGCTTAAATATACAGCCTTACATTTAAACGTCTGTTTTGAAGAGATAGCTGTGCCATTTCATAGAAATTCATATGAAATAATTTACCTAATGTGTGACTCTACACTATAACATTTCATCTCATGATACTTCATTTTTCATAAGTTTTCCAACCATAGAGAACTTGGCCCTCTTTTTTTTTTTTTTTTTTTTTTTTTTTTTTTTTTTTTTTTTTTTTTGGTTTTTTCGAGGAACTTGGCCCTCTTAAGGTAGCCTGATCCACTATAGGGTAGCTTTTCTCATTAGAAAATTCATACGTATGTTGAACTGAAATTTGATTCCTGGCAGCTCTTCATGTTCTATGTGCTCATCGGGTGACCCAGCAAAAGTATAATCCCTCCTTAAAGAGAGCCAGGGATGGTGGTGCACACCTATTATCCTAGCACTTGAGAGGCTGAGGCAAGAGGATTGTAAGTTTGATGTCAATCTGGGTTACAATAGTGAGATCCTGTCTTAAAAAAAAACTCTTAGCTTTACTAATAGTTACTAGTAGAGAAAGTAGACTTTGTAGAGCAATTCCTGGAAAGGTATTTGTAAAATAAACAATGTACTTTATTTTTTAATTGCAAGTAAGACATATTTTGTGTTTATATTTCTTCATCCACAGGCAGCTGAAAAAGTTGGATGAAGATAGTTTAACTAAACAACCAGAAGAAGTGTTTGATGTCTTAGAGAAACTCGGAGAAGGGTGAGTATAGTTAGAACGTGTGTAGAGCAGCGGGTCCCGGTCTTTCTCCTGACACAGTAGCTGAGGGATGTGAGCCTCTCACGGTGTAAAATTCAAGCCTGCACAAAAGAAAGAACGCCACGTATCAGCGTCGTTCCAGGTGGTGTGGGAGGTACATTACTGCTTGCAATGCCTTGTCAGTCTTCAGCCTATCACTAAACTTAGTGATTTATCAGTAATTTCCAGTCCTTTTAATATTAAGGCTTTTATTGTTTTCTCTTGCAGAATCTGTGATGTGTGTGATTTTATATAGTTAACAGAAATGCTAATTAGATTATAATTCATTAAGGTTTTAAAAAGTCAGCCAGGATGGTGGCCCACACCTTTAATCCCAGCATTTAAGAGGTAGAGGCATGTGGATCTTTGTGAGTTTGAGGCCATTCTGGTCTACATAGCCAGTTCCAGGCCAGCTTATATAGTGAGACCCTGTCTAAAACAAAACAAAACAAAAAAAAAAAAACAAAAAAAAAAAAAGAAAGAAAGAAAAAGGAGTTAGACATAGGCAATTTTATATGCTGATCAGGATTTCTGACTAGTATGTAGTTACTAGTCAGTAAAAAATTATGGAATTCAATGTTTTTGTTGCAGCTTTGTGAAAAATAACAAATAAACTGATTGCTGTTGATGTCTTCTCAGGAGATCCACCATCTGAGGTTGGGAAACTGAGCTTCTTAGAGGACCGATTTCTAGTGGAGGTCCTGAAATGCTGCTGCAGTGACTGCAGTAATAGATGATGGGCTGTGATTGATTTTCATTGATACAGTAGGGCATGGCATCAGAGTTTCTTCTTTTGGTTTTTCGAGACAGGGTTTCTTTGAGTAGCTCTGGCCGTCCTGGAACTCATATAGACCAGGCTGGCCTCGAACTCAGAGAGCCGCCTGCTTCTGCCTCCTGAGTGCTGGGATTGAAGGTGTGGGCCACCACACCCAGCTGCATCAGATTTCTTATATTTCGACATATCCTTTCAATTTAATTCTGTGTATTTATTGCTTCTTCTGTAATGATCAGTACATTAAAATACTAGGGATACCTTAAGTGCTTAACTTTTGAATAGGTAATAAATTCATGTGATTCAGAGATAGTTAATGCATACGTAAACAGGCATTGTTGTATATGAAATTTTAGTCCCTTCAGAATACCTCTGACTAATGACTGACTGACTATGCTTTTTTCTTTTTCTGTGGCGCTAGGGATTGAACTCAGGGTCATACACATGCTAGGCAAGTGCTCTGCTTGAGCGAAGCCTCCCCTTCCCTCACTGTTTGAGAGTTTAGTGTTGTTATGTTTAAACACAGATCTGTAGTAATGACAAGTGCAGTTCTGGCTTCCATGGAATAGATTTTCATGGATTGCCTCCTTGTTGAAAACATTAGTCTTCAACTTTCTGTTAGTTGAAAAAATACTCTTTGGGATCCATCAAAAAAATCGAGCAGAGGAAGGAAGGAAGGAGAAGAACATGAGTTGTGATGTCCCAAGACAAGCCCAAGATGGTGGAAGACTACCAGTTGAATGACATCATTAAAGGTAAGAGGTAGCGATAGTCACTCTGTATCTCTTGCCTGGGATCTGTAGCTTTAGCTTGCTTGGCATTCTTGCTGTTCTCCTGAAGGCGATTAGTCCATGCCCCTTAATCTAACAATGTTTATAGGTAGTTTTTGGAATATGATATAAGTGGTGGACATATATGTAACTAACTTGGTTTTTTTCATTTTTAATAAAAGCATGTTAGAGTAATTAAGAACCCACGCACTGAAGTCACACAGACCCAGGTTAAAAGCCTCGGTATCCTATTTATTAGCATAACAGATGAGCTTGTATTTTCGACCCTCACAACCTTCATCCACAAAGTAGGGATAATAACAATATCTGTTAAATGGTGTCGTGGAAAGTACTACATGAAGTAGCAGATGTTAATACGAGGTACAGTGAGTGTCACGACTGAATGCTCAGTAAGACACAACCATTATTTTTGAGTGTATCAGCCAAAGCATTTTTCAGACCTTATGTCACATCAAAGCTAAATCTTCAGTCTTAAAGTACAGTTAGGTGTTCTTAGCGGGGCCTGCTTGCTGTGCCTGATTTAGGAAAACCGAAATTATAGGCAGAAAATGTCAGAAAGATAATGTGGGAAGAAAACAAGCTAACTATGTTTTGTTTTTAATTGTGTTTAGATATGGATGTCTTCAGCAGAGAACTTGGGAATTTCCCTCTAAAGGTCCTTCCTCATGCTGTCATCTCTTTGAACTTTGCAATGACACCACAGACACTTGGATTTTTGTCATCCTGACGTAGTGAACCTGGGCAGTTTGATGGAGCTAGCATGACCCTAAAGGAAGAAGACCTTCCTTACCTGTGCTTCTCTAATGCAGACGCCACACCACCTTCTGATGTCCCTTCAGTGAAGGCTTTGAAGCCACTGGACGTGGCTTGTTCTCAAAGCGAGCTTGTGCCGAAGAACCATATTGGGTCCTGGAGCTGTGGTCATGCAGTTTTGAAGAACTCATGTGGCTCTGTGACAGGGCAGTCACAGCTTGAACCGAGATGAGTGGAGAGCATCTGGAATGTTTACAACAGAGCCTAGCGTCCTTTTGCTTCTGTTACTTCCAAGTTTTACACATTGGCTCTTTTAGTTTTTTTTTCCTTTTGCGGTATTAGATCCTCATGTGCTTTAGGCAAGTGCTGTATCACTGAGCTACATTCCCAGCCTTCACTGAAGTTTTTATCATAATAACAACTTATTCCCATAGTTCCATGGCTAATGAGTGCCGTTGACGAGTAGACTTGTGCCTGTTTGTGTTGGCGCAGATACTGTTTATTTCCATGTTTGTTTGTTTGTTTGTTTTTCATTCATCCCTACTTTGATGGTTTTGTGGAACAGCTACTTCATTATGTTCGGTTAACATTGTAGGGAATCAGGTCTTAAGGGACTTGCCTGTATGTGGATTATTAGCTACTTTATTGCTCTGATGGAATACCTGTTGGAAACAACTGCAGAAAGGAGGAAACTGTCATAGTCCAACATGGTGGAAAAAAGTGTGGTGGCAGGCACAGCTTGCAGCGTGACAGGGGAGCCTAAGGCACCTGGGGCACCAGATAGAGGGAGTTCTGAGGTAGGGTGTGAACCTCAAGGCTCACCCGGTACCAGCTCACTTCCTCCAGCTTGGTACCACCTTGCAAAGGTCCACAGCCTTCCGAAATATCATCATCTTCTGGGGACCAAGTGTCCAATCACATGAGCCTGTTAGGGACCATAACCTTGGACATGATTGTCAAAGCCCAAATCCTTCAGATTGTGATCGCTATGATATGTGGGATCATGAATCTTTGCTCATTGATCACCTGCTCTGTTGGAGTTCCTTTGCTATCAGGAGAGTGTAGGGGGTAGAGATTTTGTTTTGGTCATGATTACAGAACAAGTCCACTGGGATTCCTATGCATTCCTATGCATTCCTAATGCATAAGAGCAATGAGTAAAAGTTCTATTAAATATTTAATCGTAGGGCAAAGGCATTAGCTTCTTTGGTGAATCAACTCCTATTTATAGTAAAATTATGGAATGTTAAAACATGGAAAGCTGTGGAGAGCTTCTCTATGAAGACTATTGCTCTCATGAAAGCAGACTTTCAGAAGCAGTAGATGTGGGAAACGACAGTACTAGTGCTGAGGGAAAGAAGAAGTTTGCACCCAGCAAAACTCATTCCAGCATGAAGATATTTTTGCACATACGGGGTCTAGTGTTTCAAAAAGGCCTTTGGATGGCAGTAACAGAACACCTGCTAGCAGTGGCCAACTATGATGATTTAGTGACAGACTAATACATCTCCCAGAAGTGGATAGTTGACTTGCTAATGGTTGGTCTGGGCAGCTCTTATGGTCACAAGATGGTTATATTAGTTTTAAGTGTCATCCCTGTTGACAGTAACCAAAGCCAGGAGGAAAGTGACAGGTGAAAATGGATAGCCTATGTGCTTGTCGTCCCCGGGAAGAAAGTCTTCAGGATTCTAGCCATTGTATAACGGTCAGATCTAGGTTAGATTTTTGCTGCTCGTTCAATCACGGGCAAAAGAGAAATGGAGTACCGTGACTGGCAGGGCCTATCACAGTTTCCCCAAGGACTAACACGCTGCTATCCTAATTGAGAGCTACTTCAGCAGGGAACAGAGGGCAGTGGCTGGGTCTTCCACGGATGCTCAGCAGTTGGCTTTCTGTGGTAAAACAGTGTTTGCAACTCTTTGAGTGTCTTCTTATTCCTTTTTAAGTGTAAGGGATTCAGATAGAACTTTATATGTGCTCTACGTTCATAGATATTTCTTTTTTTAAAAAGAGGTTTTAAAAATCTATTTTGACATTAAGATAATTCTTTTTTGCAGTGTGAATGCTCTGTTATTTTGACATCTTAGGTCACATTCTTTATTTTGATTTTCTTTTCACTAAGATAGTATGTAGAAACAGGTGTGTTTGGGAAATTTATTCTTTTAGGTTTTTGAGACAAGGTTTCTCTGTGTAGCCCTGTCTGACCTGAAAGCTCCTCTGTAGACCAAGCTGGCCTTTAACTCACAGAGATCCACCTGCCTCTGCCTCTCAGGTGCTGGGATTAAAGGCGTGTGCCACCACCACCTGGCATGTTTGGGAAATTTAAAAAGATGATTTTCTCATATTTCACTGAGAGCTGCCCTGGACATTAATAAAAACAAAAACAAAAACAAAAAACAAACAAAACAACAACAACAACAAAAAAACTGTAAGATTCTGGTGGGATCTCATTTGAGCACCATAACTGTCTTGGAAGGGAGTTTGTATCATTTATCTATTTATCTATCTATCTATCTATCTATCTATCTATCTATCTATTTATTTATTGTCATCTTGTGAATAAGACAACCAAGACACAAGAGAGCCAACTCATGTGTTTATAACAATGGGGGACGCAGTCTTCCATCTTTAGATTCTAAACCTAATGTTCTTGCAGCACCCAGATTGAATGAACATAGAACCTTGGTTTTGATAAGGAGCTTTTCAGGGAAGATGAAGCAGAAGACAGACAGATTTGCATATGCACTCTTCTTGGGACACTATCGTGAAGGAGGCTTAGGTCCTAATGAGTCTCCATATTTTAAACATTGCAACATGTGAGAGGAGCAAGGACGGAAAGACTAATGGAGTAGCTGTAGGAAAACAGACACATGTGTTGGTGTGGAGAGGAAACAGCATTATGTTCAGTCTACATGGGTTCACATCATTAAGCTCATCACTTAGGTGACCTTGGGTAAATCACGTGACCTCTAAACTTTTAATTTTTACGTATAAAATAATCACCTCTTTGTCTTTAAAAAAATTTTATTTTCAAAGAATAGGCCCAGATGTATTTTTCTAGCAGATATCAGGGATGGTGGATGGAAACTATTACAGTAATTTGAAAATCATAGTTTAGACCTGATAACTCTTTGGGTGCTAGGGATTAAACCCAGGGCCTTGCTCATGCTAGATAAGTGCTCTACCACTGAGCTATACCCTGGTCCCCAAATGTGAAGTTTTAGGGTGCTGTCTTCTCCCCCAGGTATTTAAGCCATGTCGGTTTTGCAAATGTAACTAAGCTTGTAAGCATTAGGCACTTGGGGTAGAAGTAGGCCTATGGGTTGATTGTGCTAACCTGGTTTTCTGTCTGGGTGCTCTGGCTTTATAAAGTGTCTCCTTCCCCAAATGTAGGTCTTATGGCAGTGTGTACAAGGCTATTCATAAAGAGACTGGCCAGATTGTTGCTATCAAGCAAGTGCCTGTGGAGTCAGACCTGCAGGAGATAATCAAAGAGATCTCCATAATGCAGCAGTGTGACAGGTAAGGGCATCCTCGGACAGAACGCGCTTCTGTGTTTGCTCTGATCACATGGTTTGACACCTACAGATCGACTTGCTGAGCGTTTGCAGAGGGCGAGGTTGGTGGGTAACTGTGTACTTTCTGAAAAATGAGAAAGCATGTATGTTTTCCTAGATACACAGTTTCCATTTTTGCATTTTCCCCTTCCTCAGTTAGCTCTTAAAGATGAGGAAGAAGAGGCAGACGGTGGCGCCTTCTTCCTTTCTTTCTTGCTTGCTCTCTTTCTTTTGAGAAAACTGAGAGATAGCTGAGATAATTCAAATACCTTTTAGCCCCAGAAACTGTAGAATACCAGATATTTCAAATATCTTTTAGCCCCAGAAACTGTAGAATATCAGATTGGTCTATAAAAAGGGACTATTTGTTTAGGTATTAACTGTTATTTTTATTCGTGTCAAGAGTTCTTAAGTGTTTTAATTTTGAGGAACTAAGATTTGTCAAAAGCTATAAGCAGGAAGTTGGCCCCAAAGTCAACCACAGAAGAGCACGTGATCTGCCGTGAAGTTCCATGACAACATGAGCTGGTCACTGATGGAGCGGGGGCATACCCAGCACTGTTTAGATGGGAGAGACAAGTAAGGTGAAGGGCAGGCCTAGGCCCAGGGGGTTGGAAGTGAGGGTGAAGAAGTTTTGCGCTTGAGGCAGCATCCGTGTTGGTGAGAAAGTTTATTACTCGCTGTTTGTCAAGCTTCAGCGGTAGATTGTATGGGGGCAAAGGGTCTTGTTATTTTGCAGGGACCTTAAATCTCCCCGACCTTGAAGTACAGCTGCCGCTCATCTTCTGCTGTATTTTCCTTTATGTGGTTATTGTCCATTATACAAAAACTTCCATTTTTTTTTTTTTTCTGGCTGGATTGGCCAGAATTAAGTTAGCAGTTTTTCTTTTTCTCTATATGATTTACTTTACTCAAACTCGTTTTAATTGGCAAATTGTATATAAACAGATGGAAAATGCTTCTAACTAAAGAGGTTTTTGTTTTTTTTTTGTTTTTGTTTTTGTTTTTCGAGACAGGGTTTCTCTGTGTAGCTTTGCGCCTTTCCTGGGACTCACTTGGTAGCCCAGGCTGGCCTCGAACTCACAGAGATCCACCTGCCTCTGCCTCCCGAGTGCTGGGATTAAAGGCGTGCGCCACCACCGCCCGGCTGTTTTTTGTTTTTTTTTTTTTTAAGATTTATTTATTTTTACTTTTTTATGTGTATGTTTGCATGTTTGTATTCATGTACCTGAAGACTGTGGAGGCCAGAAGATGGAATCAAATCCCCTGGAACTAGAATTATAGACAGTTGTGAGCTGTCATGTGGGTGCTGGAATCCGAACCTGGGTCCTCTGTAAGAGTACCGTGTGCTAGGAAGTGATGTTTTGAAGATCCTTCTGGGCTAAGCCTTCTAATTAAAAAAAAAAAAAAAAGACAGATGAGGCAGAGTCCTTGTGTTCTGGGAGTTTTGTTTCTTTGCTTCTTTCTTTTGTTTCTTTGTTACTGTCTTTTAAGTAAGGGCAGGGTTTAGGGGACATTTGCCTGGTTTGCTAGAAAAAGCGGCTGGAGTGAGAATGTCAGTTCCCCCCCTTTTTCTGGGAGTTCATAGGCCAGGCATGTACACTCAAGAAATGTAGCCGACAGTACAAGACTGCGCAGAGCATATCCCAGCAGTGTGTTTGGATGATAAAGTAAGTGACTGCACGAGGAGAGGAAAGAGAGCACGTGGGGGTGGGGTGGGGTGGGGTGGGGTGGGGTGGGGTGGGGTGGGGTGGGGTGTGGCGGGGTGTGTGTGTGGGATGTGAGCTTTAGGGACTCAGTTCCTGTGCTGTCACTAATACTCATTTTTGTTTTTTGTTTTTTTTTTTGGTTTTTCGAGACAGGGTTTCTCTGTGTAGCTTTGCGCCTTTCCTGGAACTCACTTGGTAGTCCGGGCTGGCCTCGAACTCACAGAGATCCGCCTGGCTCTGCCTCCCGAGTGCTGGGATTAAAGGCGTGCGCCACCACCGCCCGGCCCTAATACTCATTTTATGTGCTGTGTTTTCCTTCTGTCCTGTCACTGGTGTATGTCCCGAGAATGGAGGGGCATTTGAGATGGAAAGTCAGGGAGCCTGGGTAGTTTGAGCGTCTTTGGTTGCTATGCAACCTAGCTTCCAACAGCAGTCCAGCTGTTAATGCTACAAGTTGTCAAGACAGATTTTTCATTTTACTGGGGTTCTTGACTTCTCAGGTATTTCTTATTTGATGTCTCTCTTCAAATTTAAGACCTAAGGTTCTAGATTTGATACTAAATACTCTTTCTTTGTATTATGTAGTGATGATTTTGTTACTCCCAATTATACTATGACTTTTTGGAAAAAAGAAAAAGAAAAAAGATTGTTTTTCTTTTTGGTAAAATCATTGTTATGTATCCCTTGGTATATCTTTCCATGTCTCTGTGGGGGTTTAACTGTGATTACTTTATTGTTTTATATCTTACCTCTCTCTTCTCTCTTGTAAACAGGACACACACACACACACACACACACACACACACACACACACACACACACATTTTATGTATATGGGTGTTTTGCCTACATGTGTGTCTGTGCACTACTTGCATGCCTGGTGCCTGAGGATAGAAGAGGGCATCAGATCTCCTGGAACTGTGTTACAGACAGTGGTGAGCCACCATGGGGGTGCTAGGACCTGAACCCCAGTCCTCTGGAAGAGCAGCCAGTGCTCTTAACAGCTAAGCCTTGTCTCCAGTCCCAGGACATACTAACATTATTTATTAACTATTCCTCTAACATGTTCCATGGACTGGTGGTGCCATTATTTCTTAAGTTCCCTCATATTGGATGGTCATTTAAATTGTATCTAATCTCTCTTTTGTTATCATTCTGTGTTGGTAGCTAATTTTTTTGAGAATTTGTGATTATTTTCTGAGAATAAATTATACACTTATACTGTTCTCTTGTTTTGCATGTGCATTATTACTCTTAGGAAAAGTGATCCCATTTCATGTTTTTATTAGGAGATTGCTCCTGTTAGTCATAACTAGAAATAATTCAGTTTTTGAGATGAGAATTACTTTCCATGCATTGAACAGAATGAATTAAAATGTCTGCGGATGTTCCACTAATTTGTGTTGTGTTTCTCTCCAGCCCTCATGTAGTCAAATATTATGGTAGCTACTTTAAGAACACAGACCTATGGATCGTTATGGAGTACTGTGGGGCTGGCTCTGTATCGGATATCATTCGGTTACGAAACAAGACGGTAAGTTTACCTCCGAGAAGGGGCTGCGGGGCTAGCATTTTGTCATCTTTCTCCGGCCTTTCGTTCACATGCTGCTTCTACAGTAGGGAAATGACTGTCAGATTCTTCCTTTTCCTTGGGTCTTTGCTCCTTTTTACTCACTTCCCTCCCACCTCCAACAGAGACAGAATCTCAGTATGGTCTTTACTTTTGATTCTTCTGCTCCAGCCCAAGTGCTGGGATCACAGGGTGTGTTACCACCTTCCCCCCATCTGAGTGCCAGGATCACAGGGTGTATTACCATCTTCCCCCCATCTGAGTACCAGGATCACAGGGTGTGTTACCACCTCCCCCCACCTGAGTGCCAGGATCACAGGGTGTATTACCACCTTCCCCTACCTGAGTGCCAGGATCACAGGGTGTATTAACCATCACGCGCCCCCCCCCCCCCCCCCACACACACACACCTGAGTGCTGGGATCACAGGGTGTGTTACCGCCAGCACAAGTACTAGGCTCACAGGGGTGTGTAACTCCCTACCCAGCCCAAGTGCTAGGATCACAGGGTGTGGCACCGTGCTCAATTATCTCTTAAATGTGACAATTTGATATTGACTGATTCCAGTGATTTTGGTTTACTTCTTATTAGGTAAAACAATTGTCAAATCATGGTTTGGGGATGAATTTTCTTTTCTTTTTTTTTTTTTTTTTTTTTGGTTTTTCGAGACAGGGTTTCTCTCTGTAGCTTTGTGCCTTTCCTGGATCTCACTCTGTAGACCAAGCTGGCCTCGAACTCACAGAGATCTGTAGCTAGAGTTTTCCTGCCTGATCCACAGTCAGGACAAATCTCTATCACCTGCCAGTCCCACAGCCGTCAGACCCAACCAAGTAAACACAGAGACTTATATTGGTTACAAACTGTATGGCCATGGCAGGCTTCTTGCTAACTGTTCTTACAGCTTAAATTAATCCATTTCTATAAATCTTTACCTTGTCACATGGCTTGTGGCTTACCGGCATCTTCACATGCTGTTTCTCATCGTGGTGGCTGGCAGTGTCTCTCTGACTCAGCCTTCCACTTCCCAGCTTTATTCTCCTCCTTGTCCCGCCTACACTTCCTGCCTAGCCAATGGCCAATCAGTGTTTTATTTATTGACTAACCAGCAACACATTTGACATACAGACCATCCCACAGCACTTCCCCTTTTCTTTTTTTTTTAAAAAGGAAGGTTTTAACCTTAACAAAGTAAAATTACATATAATTTGGGAATTTGGGCGTAGCTTCTCTTACTACTTCTTGCTGGAGGGGGACGCTGTATCTTATGGGGAAACAAAGAAAATTTTAGGATTATGGAATAGTCCATGAGGCTGTATTGTCTGAGCCAGTTGCCTTCAAACCATTCTGGATGTTGGATCATCTGGGCCATGGTGTCATCGGAGACCTTTCAGGGGGTCTTGGCTGGTCAAACCTGCTGTATCTTAATCTGGAACAAATCCATAGCCTCTGGCTTTCTGTGGGAACAAAAGCAGAGACTCTTTTCCAAAGCAACATATCCTTATATCCAAATTTTGAAGTCAAGGTACCTTTAAAATATACATTTTGGCATAACTCAACAGCTTTTACAATCAAATGTTTTTCTGCAGTTAAAAATTCCAAAGACAACACATTTGACATACAGACCATCCCACAGCAGAGATCCGCCTGCCTCTGCCTCCCAAGTGCTGGGATTAAAGGCGTGCGCCACCACCGCCCGGCATGAATTTTCACTTTTTGAGACAGACTTTCATTGTGAAGAGTAACCTGGAACTGACAGTGTTGCCCGGGCTGGCCTTGAACTCACATTCCTCCTATGCCGTTCTCCCTACCAGGTCTGGCTGTTACAGAATGACTTTTAAAAATATTTGAATTTTAAAAGTTATGTGTTTGAGTAGGTTTGTGCATGTGAGTATAGGTACCCATAGAGGCCAGGTCTTGCTTGTCCTGCAGCTGGAGTTACTGGTAATTACGAGCCCCACAGTCTTCAGGAAGAGCAGGATGCTCTCTTAATTGCTGAGTCATCTCTTCACCTCTAGGAGTTTTGAATGTTTACTTTTGGATTTGAATTTGTCCTCCTACCAAGTATAGCCACAGAGTGGTTTCTTCTACTTGCTGTTGCGTAGGGAATGAGCCTATTATAAAAGAGTATTTGTTGTGCCTGAGATTGTCGGATTGCAGAGTACTGCTGTAGGCACTAGGGATCCAGTAGTAAGTAAAAGAGACCACAGCGTATGGTGTGTGGTGCTCTATGGCAGGCAGCACACCTTTGTAGCGAAATAAAAGCAAACAGGTGGCAGCTGGAAAGAAAATGCCAGGTAATGAGAAATACTCTGGAGAAAATTAATAAGGATGGTGAGAGGAGAGTGGTAAAGAGTGGTGGTTGGCAGAGCGGCAGGAGCAAACTCTGAAGGGACACTGTAGGGAGGAACCACCAGTGTGAAGACTCGGAGACTGCAGTGTGCTAGAAGTACAGCCACTGAGACAGGGGAGTAGACAAAGGGGACCTCAGGACAGGTGGGCAGGCATGATGATGTTGGGTCTTGTTAGGTCATGGTGCTGTGGCTGAGTTTTATTCCAGGTACAGAAGGAACATGTCTAGATTCTAAGAAAGTGAGTGAGTCATCTGACATGCGATTTGAAAAACAACTGTAGTTTCTGTGTAGATTGTTGAAAAGGGAAATTTTAGCTCTTGGGTGGTTTTGGTTTTGATTGTAAGAATGGGAGTGTGCATCCCCACATTAAGTATTTGCAATGTTGTAAAAATTAACTTAAGTATGCAAAAGTATACTGTAAATCATGAAGTATTATATAAGTTATAAGATGGGACTGTTTTGAAACTCAAGTTATGCCCTGTGGCGGTGTCGCATGCCTTTAATCCCAGCCCTCGGGAGCCAGAGTCAGGTGGATCTCTGTGAGTTTGAGGCCAGCCTGGTCTACAGAGCGAGATCCAGGACAGGCACCAAAACTATACAGAGAAACCCTGTCTCACCCTCCCACCCCCCCAAAAAAAGAAACTCAAGTTATACATTTTTGTATCATGTCATTGTTTCCTTTTCTTAATTTACATTATTGAGAATTTGTATGTTTTCTTTATTAGTAAGTTCTTTAGCCAAGAATAGTGCTGTGACATAATATACATTTCTGGTACCAAATGGTCAGCCCTGAAAACATGTATACAAGTAACATTGTACAGATGGAGGAGGTTATATTTATGTATTAGGAATAGTTATATATGTATATATATTGTATATATATGCGTACACATAAACATATATGAATGTAACAACAATGAAAAAAGAGGCCATGAATTTGACAGAGAGCAAAGACTAGGAGGCCTTGGAGGGAAGAAAGGAAGGGGAGGGAGGAGATAATATAATTATATTATAATCTCAAAAAATGAAATAAATAATTTAAGAGAAGTTGAAACCTTGACTACTTTGTTGATTTAAAATTGAAGCCCCAAGCCGGGCGGTGGTGGCGGCGCACGCCTTTAATCCCAGCACTCGGGAGGCAGAGCCAGGCGGATCTCTGTGAGTTCGAGGCCAGCCTGGGCTACCAAGTGAGTTCCAGGAAAAGGCGCAAAGCTACACAGAGAAACCCTGTCTCGAAAAACCAAAAAAAAAAAAAAATAAATAAAATAAAATAAAATAAAATAAAATTGAAGCCCCAGACTTCGTGTGCAGCAGCAAGTTGTTTCTGGCCTCTCAGCAGTCCAGAATTAACTGTTAGTCATTTCTGTACCTATTGATATCTTAATACTAGTTTCTTAGTCTATGTACTTAATTATTAACTGTGCTAACTAAAAACTACTTAATGTGACAGCCTCCAGCCACAGGGAACTAGAATTACTGTTTAAGTTTGAAGAAATATGACCACAGAAAGATGTAAAAACTTTAAATTTTTATCATGATAGAACCTGTCTCAAAAAAATGATGATGGTAGAATGATGATACTGTGTTAAGTGAGGTTGTCCAGGCTGAGGGCGACAGACACCACGTGCTCTCTCTGACGTGGGTCTGTTCTGATGTAGATCTTAGCTGCTCATGTGGATAACTGCTATCCACGTGGGGTGGGTCTGTTCTGATGTGGATCTTAGCTGCTCATGTGGATAACTGCTATGCACGTGGGGTGGGTCTGTTCTGATGTGGATCTTAGCTGCTCATGTGGATAACTGCTATCCACGTGGGTAGGAGAGCTAGAAAGCACCCACAAGAGGGAAAAAGTTTATTTTAAGCAGAAAGTTACTGTATAATTAAATCTAAGTAGATGTTAGCTGTTTTTAAAAACTAAAAAGGTCATGATTAAGGTCTGACCACCTGTGAGAAGTTTTAAATCCTGATTATGTTCTTTTAGGAATTGCTGTTAAGTTCACTTGCAGGTGCGTCTCCTCTTCTGATGATGGCGGCCGCCGCCGCCACCGCTGCTGCCGCTGCTGCGGGGCCGCCTGTTTTTGTGCATTTCTACATGTTAAACTATTTCCACTGAGTTTCCTTGTTCTTGTGTTGATGCTTTCCCTCTTTATTAGTTCTCATTATGCAAATTTAAATCTTAGAATAAAAGTAAAAGAAGGTAGTGCCTGAAGTACAAGCTGGGTCTTGCTAATCCTGGATCCTTTTGTCCACAGCTTACTCCTGAATGTGAGCTGTTTGCCATGCCGGGAGTTGAGTGAGAGTTGGATGGAATTTGTTTAGGATTTGGGTGTGATCTGCAGAGACGGCATATGGTCCGATCAGAAGCCCTGTGTCCGTCTCCAGCACTTAGTCACTCTAGCCCAGTGGTTCTCAACCCTCCTAATGCCACGACCCTTTAATACAGTTCCTCATGTTGGGGTCACTCCCAACCATAAAATTACTCTGTTGCTACCTCATAACTGTAATTTTGCTGCTGTTAGGAATCGTAATGTAAATACTTGATATGTGATTCCAAAGGGGTCGTGATCCACATTGTTCTAGAGCTATCAGTTCCCACTCTTGATGCTTGGGATACAAAAGTAAGCAATGAAGCATTTTTTAATGTGTACCTGTAGTAAGGACGACTGTATAATAAGTCAGGTTGTCTCTGTGCTGACAAGGTAAGATAAGGGAACAGAATGGCCAGGCATGGAGGAGGAAAGGCCTCTGCTATTCTGATGAGTGGCATTTGGGCAGTCAGTGAAGAAAGCTGAGGTACAGCTGTGTGGATGAAGAGGAGAGCCTTGGAGGTAGAGGGAACAGGCAGGCGGAAGGAGCGAGAGGGACCAGAGCTTTTAGGAAACGGCATGGCCCAAACAGCCGTGCGTGAGTTTGGAGGTAACTTTCCCCTTTTCTGATATGTGATGTAAACAGGGTTGGAACTTCTTACTGTTTTTTGTTTTTCAGTTAACAGAAGAGGAAATAGCTACAATATTACAATCAACTCTTAAAGGACTGGAATACCTTCATTTTATGAGAAAAATACACCGAGATATCAAGGCAGGAAATATTTTGCTCAATACAGAAGGGCACGCAAAGCTTGCAGATTTCGGAGTCGCAGGTCAACTTACAGTAAGTAGAAAATGTGACTGGTACCAGTACTTTAGCTGTGTCCCCAGAAGGTCATTGAGTGATTCATTTTCCTCTGTGTGTGTGTGTGTGTGTGTGTGTGTGTGTGTGTGTGTGTGTGTGTGAGAGAGAGAGAGAGAGAGAGAGAGAGAGAGAGGTATTCGTGTGTGTGCCCGTGTGCATATTTGTTTTGTATGGAAGCCAGAGTCCATGCTGGCTGTCTTCCTTGATTGCTCTCCACCTTACTTTCTGAGACACTGTCCTTCACTGACCAGGAGGTCATTGATTCAGATAGGCTGACTGGCCAGTGCACTCCAGGAATCTGCCTGCCTCTCTCTACCTCTCCAGTTTGGGATTACAGGTGTGTGCTGTAGCATCTGGCTTCTTGTGTGGAGCTGGAGAGCTGCACTCAGGTTCTCATACTTACATGGTAAATACTTTACCAACTGAGATGTCATCTCAGCCCCTACTTATTTAAGAAATATATATAATACTTAATTTAATTATGTAATACAAATTTGTAGAATTTACAAGATTACCAAATAGGTAGTCGTTTTAGATCTTTTCTGGGGTTCAAGTTCATGATTTAACTTCTATAAAAATGGAAACTAACATAAGACAGAAGTATTGATTTAATTCTAATACATCAGGGACATAAAAGGAAGACAGATTGGAGCAGGCTGCTTTCCTTCAGCAAGGCAGAGGCTCCCATCCGGCCTCCAAGCAGTTCAGTCACCGCACTGGAAGCGCTCCAGCCTGCTTCAGTGTGGGCTCTTGATTTCCCTCTGTTCTTGCTTGTGCTTGCCAGCGAAAAAGGAAGCTGTTCAAAACAGGAGGACTAGAATGATTTGGGTTTGTAAAATAACTAAGTGTAAAAGTCTATGTAGAACAATGGAAACAGTTCTACATAGATAAACACGAGTCTCCAACAATATTATGCCAAGGGTTTTCTTGGTGAGTTTGTATGCTTCATCACCACCCCTCCTGTTTCCCAACCCCTCCTGTCTCCCCACCCCTCCTGTCTCCCCACCCCTCCTGTCTCCCCACCCCTCCTGTCTCCCCACCCCTCCTGTCTCCCCACCCCTCCTGTCTCCCCACCCCTCCTGTCTCCCCACCCCTCCTGTCTCCCCACCCCTCCTGTCTCCCCACCCCTCCTGTCTCCCCACCCCTCCTGTCTCCCCACCCCTCCTGTCTCCCCACCCCTCCTGTCTCCCCACCCCTCCTGTCTCCCCATCCCTCCTGTCTCCCCATCCCTCCTGTCTCCCCATCCCTCCTGCCATCTCCCCAGCTACAAACCATTTTTTTTTTTTTTTTTTTTTTTTTGAGACCACGTTTCACTATGTAGGCCTGGCTGATCTAGAACTCTCTATGTAGACCAGGCTGGCCTTGATAGAGACCTGCCTGTCTCTACTTCCCAAGTACTGGGACTAAAGGCATATGCCACCATGCCTGTCTAACTTATGTCCAGTTTCTTTTGTTGCTTATGCTTCTGGTACTATAGCTAAGAAACCATGACCTATGTGTTTAGTGGTTTTAGCTCTAACATTTGCTTTGAGTTAATTTTCATGCCATGAGATAGGTATCCAGATACATAGTTTTGCGTATTGATAACTGGTCATGGACCATTTATTTCAATTACTTGTCAATAAACCTTTAGCTTTTCTTTTGTTGACTTATGTATTGGTACTTGCTGAAAATCAAGTGTGGGTTTATTTCTGGGACTTTGGTTGTATTCGGTTGGCCTGTATTTAGGTCACTGTGTCTGTACTTCACTGTCTTGGCTTTTATAGCTTTGGTTAACATGAGACCTTCAACTTTGTCGCATTTCAAGACTGTTTTGATTCCTCTGGGATCCTGCATTTCTTTCTGAGTTAGATTAGTGGGTTATTTTTGCAAAAGAAATCATTGGGATTTTGATAGACACTGCATTGACTCATAAGTCAGTTTTAAAATGACTACCATCTTAGTATTAAGCCGTGTAATTCACAGACTCACGATGCTTTTGCATCTACTTATATCTTGCATTTTTCATCAATATTATCATTTGTATAGCAAGCATTTTGCATTAATTTGGTTAGTTCATTTTTTAGTGGTTTGTTCTTTTTGATGCTATTTTAAGTAGAACACTTTGATTTCAAATTATTCATTGTTAGTATACGTGAACATGGTTGATAATTATATATTGTGTTCTACAATGTTATTGAGCTTGTTTATTCCTAGTTTTCATTTTTAAAAATTGTGTGTGTGTATTCAAAAGTTCATGTTTGATTATAGGTTGTGAGTCCTTGTCTTCTACCTTGTTTAATGTTTGAGACAGGGATGTTTGTTATTCATGGTGCATATATCAGAAATTCTCGTCTCCACCTCCCAGCTTCCAGTAGGAGCACAGGGATTACAGATGGTCTACCAAGCCTAGCTTTCATTGGGTTAGAACTCAGGTCCTCAGGCACTTTACTGTCTCCAGCTCCTATTGCTCACCCCCCACCCCCCCATTCTCAAACTTCTACAGTGAACATGTAGAAGTTGGTTTTTTGTTTGTTTGTTTGTTTGTTTGACTCAGAGGGCAACCATAGTCTATAATGAACCATCTGGGCTTCCAGTACTACTAGGGTGAGGTCTCTCTGACTGGCCTCCTAACAAATGCTGCAGCCCTGCTGGCTGGTTTTGGGGAAGTGGTGGTGATGGTGAGGTGACTTCGGATTTAGTGTAGAAAGGCTAACATTGTTCTTGCTTCACAGTGCTCCCCCAACTTCACTCTCAGGGGTCCTCAGTTTCTCTCTCTAATGCAGACCAAGCAAGGGAAGCCCTTTCCTTCATGTGAGAGCTGCTTCATTTTATTTTATATAGTTTATTTGAAATGTTGTATTATTTTTGAGACAGAGTCTTACCATGTAGCAAGGTTTGCCTGGAGCTTGCTATATAGACCAGGCTGACCATGAACTCTGAGGTATTTACCTGACCAGGCTGACCACGAACTCTGAGATATTTGCCTGCCTCTGCCTTCCAAGTGCTAGGACTAAAGGCATGTGCCACCACGGCTGCCTTATTTTTATTATTTTTGTTTATGTGTATGCAGATATTCTGTATGGGTACATGGATGTGAGTGTGGGTGCCCTTGGGAGGGAGGTCAGAGGTATAGGAACCATGTGGAGTTGGAGTTACAGGCAGTTGTGAGCTGTCTGATGTGGGTGCTGGGAACCATACTGAGGTCCTCTTGACAGAGTAGGAAGCATTCTTAATTGCTGAGCCCCTTCTCTAGCTGTCCTTGTTTTGTATATATTGACTTCTTTTTGTGAAAGGGCTTTGCAGTACAGCCTTGTCTGGCTTGGACCTCTTGGTTCCCTTGCTTCAGCCTCCTGAATGCTGGGATTAGATGCCTGTGCTGAGATGCCTGGCTTTCTAGATCCTTCCGAGGTCTTCAATCCAGTGTTGTTGTGAGGTCCACTTTTATCATTCTCAATGCTAACAGTTTGTAAGCCATTTGGAAGGGTCTGTGCTGGAATTAGGTTGTTCTCAGTTTTCCCAGTGACTGACTGACTCAAGAGTCCATTTGATTGTCTGTTCAGTAGTTACTGTTTAGCCAGCCATCTGCTTCCCAGCTTAGAATTTTGTGGCTTTGCTTTGCATTTTCAGATGGTTTTAGGAAGAAGTGAAAAGAAGATGTATTCGTTCAGTCTGTCATCTTTAGCAGAAATGTGTAATTAGTTTCTTTTTCTGCTTTGGAGACAGTCTTCTGTAGCTCAGGCTGGCCTTAGACTCCATCCCTCTGCCTCAGCTCTCCGGTTAGCAGCAGCAACCTGACTGGCTCTCTCTCGATCCGTTTCTGATGCAGCTTGGGTTCTCATGTGTGAGTGTGCGTGATTCACTGAACTCCTTCCCTCGTGCACACTGGGTGTTCGTTGATGTTGTTTTCCAAGTTCCCACCATCCCAAGATCCGTCTGTGGCAGACGTCAGGATGCTTACATTTTTAAGCATTTCTTTGATTTTTGTCCTCGGATAATGTCCTCTACATTTTTTATTTTATTTTTTATTTTTAAGATGTGGTCTTACTGTGTAGTCTTGGCTGGCCTGGAGCTTGCTGTGTAAAACGGGCTGGCCTCAAACTCACATCTCCCCTGCCTCCCTCTGCCTTCCAAGTGTGTGCATAATCATTCCAGGCTTCTTTCCCTCCTTTTTAGGCACAGTCTCATCCTGTAGCTGAGGTTGACCTAGAATTCACTGTAGCCTGGTCCTGAAATTTCTCAGTCCTCCTGCCTCAATCTCTTGAGAGTGCTTGGATTACAAGTGTGAACTAACACCCATTGAAAAGAATGTATTTGTTGGGCACGAGAGATGGTTCAGGTGATTGATAAAGGCCCAAGCTTGCAAGCCTCACAACCTGAGTTCCATCCCTGGGCTTGTAGTGGAGGAGGAAACGGGCTCCAGTGGTTGTTCTCCGACCTCCACAGGCTGGGCAGGCTCAGGTTCCTTCTCTCTCTCTCTCTCTCCCTCCCACACCCCCGCCCACACACACTCAGACCACACAATAATAAGTTTGTTAAAAGGGTGAGCACATATACACTCAGACTCAGATTCACACACATACACACACACACACACACACACACACAGAGACTACACACTAAGTTTGTTAGAAGAGTGAACACACACACTCAGACTCAGATTCACACACATACACACACACACACAGAGACTACACACAAAGTTTGTTAGAAGGGTGAACACACACACTCAGATTCACACACACCCTCAGACCACACACAAAGTTTTTTAGAAGAGTGAAAATACACACACACACACACACACACACACACACACACACACACACACTAATAAGTTTGTTAGAAGGGTGAACCCAGAACTAAGACATTGTTACATTGTTACTTCTTTGCTGTGGTTGAAATGGTTCCCTTTGCTAGTTGTCCTCTATTTTGATATGGGTTTAAAAACACAGAAGTCTCAAATTTGTGTTTTGAATTTGTATGTTTGTGTGTGAGTGTAGGTGCCTGTGGAGGCCAGAAGAAGGCATTGGAGTTACAGGTGGTTGTGAGCCACTCCACATGGGTTTGGGAACCAAGTTCAGTCCTCCAGAAGAACCACTGAGCCCGCCCCTTACTTTCTGGATTTTATGTAGACAGCCGCTGGGCGCCCGCCGCCCCACCAACCCCCACCCCCCCCCTTGGATTTTTGTCTTTGGTGTTCTGTTCCAGCATCATGTAGCTGCTCATCTATACTTTAAGGATTCCACTGGGTTTGATTTTTCATTTGAAGATTAACTTATTTGAACTTATTTTAGTGAAAGCATAAGGTGGGAATTTAAGTTTAGAGTTTCACAGATGGCTACCTAGATTTTAGTGCTTTTATTTATGGGTATCATTATGTAGTACTGGCCGGTCTAGAACTTTGATATAGACCAGGTTGGCCTTGAACTCAAAGAGATCTGCCCACCTCTACCCCAAATGCTGAGGTTGAAGTCATGCACCACCACACTTGGCCAGTGCTTTGTAGTTTGGGGATATTCTGTCCTTTTCGTGCTAGTTTGAAAGCATTTTATGTTGTGTGTGGCATATGGATCTGACTGGCTTTTGAGTGTGTGCGTGTTTAGTTTATGTGCCACAGTTTCTCTCTGGATTTAACACTCTCTGTTGCTCTCTTATACTTAGTAACTCTGTAACTTAGATCTAATTGGAGTTTAGGATACACTGGTCCCTTAATTTTCAAAACATTTTCCATTATGTGAGTATCCATTTCTGGTTAAAATAATCTAGTGAAAACAACTGGGTATCACAGTTTAAAAACATCCCGGCAAGTTTGAGGTTTCAGAGCTGAGGAAATGATTAAGCCCAAGTTGTTTCCTTTGTTGGTTTCTTTCTTTTTTTTAAATTTTTTTATTTTGTGTACATTGGTGTTTCGCCTACATGTATGTCTGTGTGATAGTGTCGGATCCTCTGGAACTGGACAGTTACGAGCTGCCGTATGAGTGCTGGGAATTGAACCCAGGTCCTCTAGAAGAGGAGCCAGTGCTCTTAGCCACCGAGAGCCCCCTTTGTTGTTTTTATATATGATGGACAGTGTGAGATCAGTTCAGAAGTGCTACCTGTCATTGCTCCCGACTGGTGTAACCGAAGTCACACGCACTTCAGACGTGTGGGATAGGGAGGCCCTTTTGCATCTTTGCCTGTGTTTGGACGTCCTCTCTGTGGTGAGTCAGCTGTAGCAAGGCTCTCAGTAGGACCACGCCACTCTGGGCGAGAGCACGTGCTCACTAGTGTAGTGTGTGCTGTAGCAAGGCTCTCAGTAGGACCACGCCACTCTGGGCGAGTGCACGTGCTCACTAGTGTAGTGTGTGCTGTAGCCGCAGATCCTTCGTCAAGCCACAGGTCAAACTTGGTACCATTTCTTATATCTAAGCTTTAAAATGATTTTTCTAATTGCACATAGAAACCAAGGGAGTGTTACATAGGTCTGCAAGACAGAAGACAGATGAGTAATTCTGCCTTCTAGATGTGACTGTTAGTAGTGTTTATCGCTCTAGGCTGCTGTTCTGCTACACAGGGGCGTTTCTTTTTACTGGTCGTTGCATTGTTGTGATTATTATTTGTTTTCAGAGAAATAAAGCTGTGTTATTCATCATTTTGTAAACTGTTCTTTAGTGTTGCAATATCTTACATATTTTCCATACCTATTTCTGTTTGAAATAGGGGCTTGCTGTATAGTCCTGGCTAGCCTCAAATTTAAGATCCTCCTGTTTCTCTCTCCTGCACTTGGATTATAGGTGAGCGTTCACCATGTCTGCCTCTTAGAGAACTTTTAGTGTAGCATTTCAGTATATGAGTATCTGTTGTAATATTTATTTTTCCTTTTGAGGCAGGGTCTCATTAGGTAGCCCTGCTATCCTGGAACTTGCTATGTAGACCAAGATGACCTTGAACACATGCACAAAGATCCATTTGCCTCTCCCTCTCGGGTGCTGGGATTAAAGGCTTGTGATACCATGGCTGGCCTTATTTATGTTTTTGAGACTAGGTTTCATTCTAGAGCCCCTGCCATTCTGGAGCTCACTGTAGTCCAGGTTGGCCTTGAATTCTCTCAGTGATCTTCTTACCTCAGTTCCCCAAGGACTCAGGTTATGAGTGTTAGGTACTTCGTGGTGATTAAAGTATATTTATTGAGATGGGGTCTCAGTGCTGCCTGCCAGTCTGGACCCTTTGCTCGGTGGCCCTCCTGGGTAGGTGGAATTGCAGGCCTGATAGTCCTTTCAATTGGTCCTTCTCCCCATTACAAACACTGCAGTCTGTGCGTCTGCTTTGGGGTACTTGTGTGCAAGGCAAATTTCTAGAAAGACATTTGAGTAGAAAAAATATGGATAGTTAAAATTTACTAAATATTGCCAATTTGTCTGTGAGGTTGTACCATCTCATGGTCCAGTAACCTTGTGTTTCAGTTGCTGACTTCCTATGTTTTTGTCAGTATTGATTTAAATTTTTTTAAATTTAATAATTTTGTATTTTAATAATTGATTGAGAATCCTATGGTTCTTGGCCATTTGAATTTCTTTAGTGACTTGTCTCATTATGTCTTGAGTATTGTTTTCAGATATGTTTCAAGTACAAGGTATTCTTTTTCTTTTTTAAATGTTTTTATTTGATCCTTCAGACTTTAATACAATATATTTTAATCATATTCTTCCGCTTCCCCAATTCCAGGTCCTCCTCCACCTCCCTATCCACTCAACTCCTTTTTTCCCCTCTCTCTTAAAAAAAGAAAAGAAAACAACCAAGGAAGCAAAGCCATTAGAAAACATGGAGTCCAGTTTGCATTGGCTGGCGAGTACTGAGCATGAGGCCTGCCCTGAAGTATGGAAGATATACTTAGTGTCATTCCATTGAGGAAAACTGATTTGCCTTCTCCCAGCATCTTTTAAATGCCAATAGCTTCTTGACTAGGGGTGGGACATTGTCCCACCTTTTTGCGTGTTGTCCAGTTGTGGTGGTCTCTGTTGATTGCAGAAGCCTCTCTACTGATGGTTGAGTGATGCATTGATTTATGGGTGTAGCAGTAGGTCATTAGGAGTTGTTTTATTGCTGTGTCCATTTAGCAGAATAAAAGAAGTAAGTTTCCTGGAGAGCTGGTGACTCTCTAGTCTTAGGTTCTTAGCCTCCTTTGACCGTGTCAGGTATGGGTTCCATCTCATGGAGTGAGCCCATTAAATCTAAGCAAACAGTGATGGGTTGCTCTCATAACATCTGTGCCGCCCTTGCACTACTGAGCATAAACAAAGCATTTTTTAATGTTCAAACTTTTTTTTTCTCAGTAGTTTTCATGCTTTGTGTTTGTCTCCCTTTTCCATTTTAGGATACCATGGCAAAGAGGAATACAGTGATAGGAACACCATTTTGGATGGCTCCTGAAGTTATTCAGGAAATTGGGTACAACTGTGTGGCAGACATCTGGTCTCTGGGAATAACCGCCATAGAAATGGCTGAAGGAAAGCCCCCATATGCTGATATCCATCCAATGCGGGTAAGGAAACAGCC
Source organism: Peromyscus californicus insignis (assembly GCF_007827085.1). Taxonomy (NCBI): domain Eukaryota; kingdom Metazoa; phylum Chordata; class Mammalia; order Rodentia; family Cricetidae; genus Peromyscus; species Peromyscus californicus. The sequence continues at coordinate 138,759,107 of NW_026294595.1, forward strand.
AGTTGGATGGTTGGTTACTGGTTATCAGTAGGAAGTTAGTTGGCAACTTCCTTGGTTATATTCCAAACAGGAAATGAGCTAATTTTTATATAATGATAAATGCTTCTGTAGGTGATATTCTTCCCCTGACAATAGTTTGAATCTAGTCTATTCTGAATTCTAGAGTGTGTCTTGATAGTCTCCTTGAAGGACACAGGCTATAGAAGTGTGTAGATCGACTTACATATTGTATACATTATATACACTTTGAACAGCTGAGGGAACTACATTTTTAGCTTTGTGAACATTGGCTTTCCATGTAATCATTTTCTGTGACTCTCCTTTGGGTCACCAGGTGTCAGATACTGCTTGCTACAGTGTCTTCTTCAGTGTGCTTTTGGTTCACAGGTTGTCCTTTTCACGCTTGATCTCTGTAGGTGTTTTGCTTTGTGAATCCTCAGATTTATCTGGTGGCTGTATTTTCTCCAACCTGCATCCTATGTCCTCTTACAGCATTATGGCTCACAGGCTACACCTCCCAGGACCTCTCTCAGTACTCATACTCTTAAGGAGTTCCCAGGCTTTTCTCATTCAAAGAACACACAGCTCTGTTGAAAGGACTCCCTGCCAACTCCCCACCTCCCCCCACTGTCCCACCCCTCCCTTTCCAGAGGCTCCACAGTCCCCCCCCCCCCAAGTTCTTCCTTGTCTTTAATTAACTTATTCTTTCACTAAAAGACTTGAGCTGGGGGCTGGAGAGATGGCTCAGAGGTTAAGAGCCCTGATTGCTCTTCCAGAGGGCCTGAGTTCAATTCCCAGCATCCACATGGTGGCTCACAACCATCTGTAATGAGATCTGGTGCCCTCTTCTGGCCTGCAGGGATACATGCAGACAGAACACTGTATATGTAACTTTACGCAATAAAAAAAAAAATCTTAAAAAAAGATGGGCATATTTGTTTTGTTTTGTTTTTTGAGACCGGGTTTCTCTGTAGCTCTGGAGCCTGTCCTGGAGCTCACACTATAGACCAGGCTGGCCTCAAATTTTTAAAAAGTATTCATATGCCTAAAGACAAATCCCTTCCTTCCTTCCTTCCTTCCTTCCTTCCTTCCTTCCTTCCTTTCTTTCTTTCTTTCTTTCTTTTTTTGTGGGACTGAAGAGGCGAAGAGTGGAGGGTTTACATGTTATATTTTTAGGTAAAGAATACAACTTAACTGTCTAATGTAAAGGGTTTTATCTTGCATGAAGTAGGGGTTTCCATCATTTAAAATTCAACAATTAGTAGTCTTTTTAGAGGAAGATGTGCTGCCCTTGGAGGCCAGAAGAGGATGTCAGATGCCCTGAAGCTGGAGTTGTAAGTGGTTGTGAACTGCCTGACATGGGTGTTGGGAACTGAACTCAGGCCCTCTGTAAGAGCAGTGTGTGATATTAACTACTGAGCAATCTCCAGCCCTTTGTAATAACCTCGATCTTCGTAAAGTAGAATTTAATTGTGCTCTATTTTAGTAGCTTGATTTTTAGCTTTTCTTTTCTGCACAGTGAGAATTTGAGGGACTGGAAGGATAGCTTAGTGGCAGACATCTTGTTTGTCATCCATAAGCTCTGCATTCAGTCCCTAGTACCACACATATACACTCTCTTTCTTCTCACCCTATGCCCCATACTCACACCTTCACACAAGATTAAAAGATGAAGATTAACGAAAATCATTGGTGTGGCTCTAAGCTGAGAGTTCCCTGTGACTTTCAGGACTTTCAGGACTTCTGGTTGATGATCTTAGAGTCATTGCTGACATTCATTGGTGGCTTTGAAGGAGGGGGGTTTAACAACTATGGGGCTGAAGTTGTCTTCAGGGTACAGATGCTCATAGGCGGTGTCTTTCCACATTGAAACCCATGTGGTACGGTTGCTCCTTGTCCCAAATTTGTTTGAGGCTAAAGAGGCAGCTCACTTGGTAAATGTTTGCCTTGCAAGCACAAGGACCTGAGTTCATTCTCTAACATCTACATAAAAAGCTAGATGTAATGATGTGTGTTTATAATCCTAGCACTGGGAGAGAGAGTCAGGTAGATTCCTAGGGCTCCTGGCTGGCCAGCCTGCCTAACCTAATCGTTGTGAGACTCAAAAACAAGATGGATGGTTCCTGAGGAGCCGCACTCTTGTTACTTTGTTAGTGGTGGGGACTGAACTGAGGATCTCATTTATGTGGGACAGCTGCTCTGCCACTGAGCTCCAGTCCCGCTCAGGAGTGACACTTGAGGTTGAGCCTTGGTCTGCACGCATGCGTGCACATGTACTCGCACCCACACCTGCATGCACATGTACAATACTACCACGCAGACACACAAGGGAAAGGTTGGTTTGTTTGGTGTTGTTCGGCATTGTTAGGTTTAGAGCAGGGCTGAATGTGAGCAAGGGAAAGGGGAGGAGAACAGTATCGGAGTATGGTTTCTGTACTCCACGTGGACACTGTGCGTGGATAAGTGGAAAGGCATTTCACCAAATAAATGTGGTTGTTTGGATTGGAGTGCCATTTTCATTTTACCTATTTTTTTTTTCTAACTAGGCAATATTCATGATTCCTACAAACCCTCCTCCCACATTCCGTAAGCCCGAGCTGTGGTCAGACAACTTCATGGATTTTGTGAAGCAGTGTCTGGTAAAAAGCCCCGAGCAGAGAGCCACAGCCACTCAGCTCCTACAGGTACGTGTCACCTCTCCATGCCATGCACACACGGCTGCGTCACTTGCTTGGAAGTAGGAATGAGGTATAAGATATTCCATACTGCGAGGGAGATTTAAAACTATTGAGATGGAGGGCGTAGAAAATACTTAACTTGCCAGGTGATGGTGGCGCATGCCTTTAATCCTAGCACTTGTGAGGCAGAGGCAGGCGGATCTCTGTGATCGAGGCTTGCCTGGTCTACAAAGCGAGTTCCAGGACAGCCAGGGTTGTTACACAGAGAAACCCTGTCTCAAACAAAACAAAACAAAACAAAACAAAACAAAACAAAAACCCAAAAAACTTAACTTGAAGAACATATTGGTAACGGAAGGAAGTGCATCACAAATGAGTTTAGGTTTTTTTGTTTTGTTTTGTTTTGTTTTTTTTGAGACAGGGTTTCTCTGTGTAGTTTTTGGTGCCTGTCCTGGATCTCGCTCTATAGACCAGGGTGGCCTCGAATTCATGGTATCTGCCTGGCTGTGCCTCCTGAGTGCTGGGACTAAAGGCATGCACCACCACCACCTGGCTATTTAAGAGCAGTAAGAAACTCAGAACCATTTCTCCCACCAGGAAGAGCAGTGGGTCGGTAATGGCTCAAGACTGATGTCAAATCATAACAGGCCAGATGTGCGTGCATCTGGGAAGAGTGGAAGGAAATGATCTTGCATATTTTGCAAGTACAGAGAACAAGGTGACGTGGTACCCTTGCTAATGACCCAGCTCTTCTAAGTGTGTTGTTGAATCTGCCTGGATGGAGTGATGATGGCAGAGGCTTGTGGAGGAACTTTCTGTTCTGCAGTCCCACCACGTGCTGAAGCATCCTTTCAGTCTCTAGAGTACCTAAGAAAGGCTTGGAGACCTTTGCCCTGTTGGTGATGGGGAACCGGGATGTACTGTCCTTGCAGGGAGGGAACGTGGGTACTGCCAGAGTAAGTGTGGGTATACAGGTAACTCCCACAAAGAATTTCTACATGCAACTCTAACTGCTGGGGCTCCATGTTGCTCCACAAAAGCAGCAAACACAGCAGAAGATGGGGCTGGTAAGGTGTCTCGGAGGGTAAAGGTGCCTGCCCCGGACCTGCAACCTGAATTTAGACATAGGGACTGATGTAGTGGATGAAATAAAGAAAAAAGAACCTCTCGGTGAGACGGAGAGGAACGGCACAGGTCCAAACCGTCGTCTGTCTCCTTCGAGTCATCAAGTGACTGTGGCCTAGTTGCTCCAGGTGTGAAGAGAGAAATTAGATCCACTGATTTATATGATAAATATTGCCAGATCCACTGATTTATATGACAGATATTGCCAGATTTCTGCTATGTGCCAGGCACTGTTTTTTTTTTCAAAATTTTCTTTTATTTTTATTTATTTTTTTATTGTTTAAAAATAATTAATTTATTTATTTTTCTATTATTAGCTTGATACAGTATGTATTCTTATCTTAATAGTGAGATGTTTCATTGAGGCTTGCTCAGTAATTGAGTAAAACTGAAATTTATTATAAGCCACAGTCGTCCTAGGGACCTCCATGCTATATATATAGCCTCCATGATTCTGTGGGTTGTAGTCTGATTGATCTTTATTTTATATCTAGAATCCACTTATGAGTGAGTGCATCCCATGTTTGTCTTTCTGGGTTTGGGTTACCTCACTCGGGATGATTTTTTTCTAGTTCTGTCCATTTGCCTGCAAATTTCATGCTTTCATTGTTTTTCTCTGCTGAGTAGTACTCCATTGTGTATATGTACCACATTTTCTTCATCCATTCTTCAGTTGACGGGCATCTAGGTTGTTTCCAGGTTCTGGCTATTACAAATAGGCCATGCACTGTTTTAAAGTAAAACTGTGTCCTTTGTTCTCCATTTTACTCAAGCATCCATTTGTCAAGAGTGCCAAAGGCGTGTCGATACTGCGAGACCTAATTAACGAAGCCATGGATGTGAAACTGAAGCGCCAGGAAGCCCAGCAGCGGGAGGTGGACCAGGACGATGATGAAAACTCAGTGAGTGTTAGGCGTTGTGGTGGCTTCAGGAGTAAATGCTTGTTAGGTCATGATTGCCGCAGAAGTGAGACAAGTAGCTGCTGTGGGGAAGCCTGGAGCTCGAGACTCTTAACAGCACTTTGTCCCAATCTCATTCAGTGTCGATGGACACTTGGTGGGTCTATGTTTGCCTGTTACTCAGTGTTTCTCAAAACACCTACATTTTACTATTTTGCCCCCATATCTTTTATCCAGTTTATCTTTGAGAGAGAGGGGTAGGGGGAGATACCCCCCAGTTTGGAGACTTGGTTTACCAAGCTCTTTTAAAATTTTCATACTGTATTCTGGAGTCACTCACAGCTCTAGAGATTTGAAGGGTATGTGTCAGCTTCTTAGGTCTGTGCTGAAGTCAGATGAGAAGGAAGAAGAGGAAAGTCCTTTAGGTTAGACATGCACTTGTCACATGGGTGACTTTATGACTATCTACCGTTAAATGTGTGCTTTTCAGCTTCCAAGGTATGTATACAGCCTGGAGAAGTGTTAAATCTGCTGTGGGCCGCAGGAATATATCATAAGAACTCAGCTGGTTATGGCAAAGTCACTACCTGGAGGGATCAGGGAATTCCTTCAGAGGAAGCCAAATTCCAAGGAGTTTTTGGTGTCATTTGGCTTGTTATATATCAGCTGTCTTCTTTTATGAAAATCATGTGTGCCTTCATAGCTTTCCCAATTGACTTTTCCCTAAAAGTGTGGACTGATCACTCTCTGGACATACACATTCAAGGTATTTGGAGAACAGCCTCAGGAAAGACTTTCTCTGGAATCAGAAATCTCCCTTGGCCACTTTCAAGGACTAGCAGTAATAACAGTCCACATGCAAGTCTCCTGATTTAAGATAAATTCCACAAGGAGACACTGCCTAGGTCAGGTGGACGTTAAGTAACAGCCTTACACAATTTAGCTTGGACCCTCCTTTCTTACAGCCTTACTAACTTTATAGACCTCTAATTCCTTACCTAACCACTTCTAGGAATATTTAGATAACCTTTTGCGCTGACAGCTATGCTCAGCCCAAACCCCAGTTCAAGCCTCCTTGTAATTATCATCATTGGCAGCATCTGGCCAGGTCCATCCCCAGATGGAGGAAAGTACTTTATCAGAGATACCCCTGTACTCTCTAAGAACAGACTTAAGCATCCGGGCTACCTGTTTAAGAAGGCCTGGCGGATGTGCCAATTAAGCTTAATTTCTTCCTTTCCCAAACCTTACCTCTAGTTCCAGATCTCCCTTTAACTATCACCAGAGGCATCTACCTGTACACAGGTTGCCTAGCGACCGAGCACACTTTCCCCTACCCTGCAGAAAAACGGCAGATAGCTTGGACAGATAGGAGCCGCAGGAAAAAAGAAGACAGTTTTATTTTCTCCCATTGACCTAGCAACTTATAGATTCTTAACATTTTCTACCAATCACGTTTAAGACTATAGTTGAGCACATAAGAGCCCTCTTCTTAGATGTTACCTGAATTTAGCCTTTAGTTAATTCATTTCCCCATTGGTCACTTCCCTTTAGGGTTGCAAATGATAATTAACAGTTATTGCCTCCCTATGTAATCCTTATCACCCCTCCGTTTGACCCTGGAAGCCTGGCTTTGCACTACTAAGGGAATACTGCTTGCAAGTGTATATATACCAGGACTCCCAGGGCACGTGGAGGACGGAGAAGAGAAAAGAGAATGGAAGAACTAGATGGGTAAGAACTTGAGAGGAACAAACTGAGATGGGGAAGAACTAGATTGAAGGGCTAGAAGAGAGTACTAGAGGAATGAGATGGAAGATGAGGAAGAGCCAGATGGGGAAGAACAAGATGAGGAAGAGCCAGATGGGGAGAGAGAAGGAGATGGGAGAGGAGATGATATGGGAAGGAACTAGATGGATGAGAACCTAGAAGGGGCAGAACTAGATGAAGGAATTAAGATAGAACCTAGAGGGGACTGCAGATAAGTGTAGAGAGAAATCGGGCAAGAAATGAGCTAAATATGAGAGCAGAATATAAGCTTGTAACTGACACAGAATAATAAAGTATATAGACTAAGGAGTTTCGTGTACATAGATTCATTTCTTTTCATCAAAGATTAATTATCAGCTGGTTTTAGATTCTTCCCGGACCCTGGAAGGGGACTATTGAGGGGCTGGACTCCCATAGTCCTCGATACAAGTCCAGGAATGCTTGCACCAAGATGAGTAACAGTAATTCAGAAAGTTAACAGTCTTTTGAACAAATTTGTTCATTTGCAGGAGGAGGATGAGATGGATTCTGGCACAATGGTTCGAGCCGCTGGTGATGAGATGGGCACCGTGCGAGTAGCCAGTACAATGAGTGATGGGGCCAATACTATGATTGAGCACAGTGACACATTGCCGTCACAGCTGGGCACCATGGTGATCAACACGGAGGACGAGGAAGAGGAAGGAACTATGAAAAGTGAGGCTCTGTCACACTGACTGATCCGGAGATGGGTTCTGCTCTGTGCTGTCTCGGGCCTCTTGTTCTGTTGCCGTAGCTAAGTGCCTGTCAGGAAGAGAGACGCTCAGTAGGAGGTTGTTGGAGGGCTGTGTGAGCAGGGGGCTGTGGGAAGGGGTCTGCTTTTGAACCCCAGTGGCTATCCTTTCATGAATGGAGTCACTGAAGAGTTCCCCTGGAGGAGGGCAGATACATTGTTTTGATATATAATTCATCTCATTTAGGAATGAAATTTGAAATGCTGTGAATTTTTTTTTTTTTTTTTTTTTGAGACAGAGTTTTCTCTGCGAAATAGTCCTGGCTGTCCTGGAACTTATTCTGTAGACCAGACTGGCCTCGAACTTACAGAGATCCACCTGCCTCTGCCTCCTGAGTGCTGGGATTAAAGATGTGTGCTACCACTGCCGCTGGGCTTGATAGTGTCTGTTTAACTCAGACAAAGATAACTGAGCAGTTTAAAAAATTCTGTCAAGTCTCCTCAGAAGTATCCTTTCTTTTTTCTCTCCCTCTCTTCCTCCTTTCTTCCACCCTGCTGCTGCTTTTCGTCTCTCTCCTTTTCTTCCCCCGCTACCCTGCCTGTTTCTCCCTTCACTTTCTTTGTGGGGACTAGACCCCTGCGCCTCACACATGCTGGGTAAGCACTCTGCCAATGAGCCCCACCCACCACTGCTTCCGTCTTTTGAGACAGGGTCTTAGTGTGTTGCCCAGGCTTCTCTCAAACTTCTGGGCTCGAGCTGGTGCCTGTGGTCAGAGTCTGGCCTAGTGTTTCAGGGTGTTGTCATTGGATTCAGAAATGAAATAAAAGCCCACAGAGACTGCAGAGGCAACTATTTAGGCAAAGCACAGGTGAGAATACACTGCAGGAGAGCGGTAGGCCGCAGGAAGGCAGTTACTGCCCAAGGCTTCTTTCTGTGGGAGCCGAGAGGAAGGAGGGACTGGTTTCTAGGGAAGTAGTTTGGGTGGTTCTGTTATTTTGATTAATAGATTAGTTTATGTGATCATTTCCCCACTGCTGTGCATGCCTCTTTCTATAATGCAGCTGAGTTATAGGGGAGTCCTGCCTCCCTAGAAGTTCACTTGAGGACACACTTGTGCTTGGTTGTGCATGACTCTAAAACTAGTTCAGGCCAGATTTGCCTTTCTTATCTTGTGCTTGGACACTAGAAGAATATGACTGCATAGTGTTTGTCGGTTTGGTGGTTGTTAAGGGAAGGAGAAACCTACTCCATTGTTCAGAGTAGGGTGTGTGTGTACCCTGGTCAGATGGGGTCCTAAATTGCCAACAGGTTGCTAGGTCCATTTTGCAGAGAGCAGTGCATGTGAATAGTAAATGCAGGTCAGGGACCTTCCCAGGTTGCCAAGAGAAACAAGATGGAGTCCCGGTTACTAAACTATTTCTAGTGCTTGCCTGCCTCAAAGTGGTTCTCTTGTCTCAGCCTCCCAAGTAGCTAGGATTTTAGGTGTGTGCCACAGACCTGGGGTTGCCTTTCTTCTGCTGGCTGATCTTCCTGTGATTGACCTTATTCCTGGGTTCGGCTCTTGACTTCAGAGTCCTGCACTCTACCCCGAGTACCTGAGTTATAGGCCAGCTCACAGAGGGAATAACTTGAAAGTACAGAATGATAACTGAGGTGTATAGGTTCAGTTTAGCCTGACCTTTGCATTGGTTTAAAGACCTGGGTCTCGTTGGTCATCTTCTTTTCTCCCCTTTAACTTTCTACTCCCATGCAAGGGATCAAACTCCAGGCTGCACATGTGCTAGTCTTCTGCTGAGCTCTGCCCTCAGCCTCCATTTAGAATCCAGGGATCAGCAAACCAGGCCAGGCCAGTCTGGTGTGCCGCCTACCTTTGATAGTGAGGCTCAACTGGAGCACAGCCATAGCCGTTCCTTTGTTGCTGCTGGTGCCTCTGTGCTGAAAAGGCTGAGGTGAGAACCCGTGAAAGACTGTTGCCTTCAGGGCCTAAAGTATTTTTTGTCTGTTCCTTTACAGACAGAGAAAGCCTGTTGGCTAGTAGAACACTGACTAGTGCCATGTGAAGCCCTGGGTTTGATCTCTAGGGAGGGTGCACAATTAAAAGGAAGAAAAAAAATTTATCAAACAGACCTGGGGCTTTAAACCTAAGCAAAGGGGTCAGACTGGAATGGCTTACACACAGGATCTGGATAGTCCAACAGTGGCTGGCTGCAGACTGGAGAGCTAAGGACCGGATAGCTGCTCAGTCCACAAAGCTGGATGTCTCAGCAGTCCCAGTCTGGTCCCGAGGGCCTGGAAGATTCCTGGAACGTCGCTGCTCTTTAGTCCATGTTGAAGAACCCAAGAAACTGGAGTCTAATGCCAGTGGGGAATGGCAGGGAGAGTGGCTGCAGTAGCAGCTGCAGCAGGGACGGGTGTGCCGGGATGGCAGGGAGAGTGGCTGCGGCTGCAGCTGCAGCAGCAGCAGCAGCAGTAGCAGCAGCAGCAGCAGCAGCAGCAGTAGCAGCAGCAGCAGCAGCAGCAGCAGCAGGGACGGGTGTGCTGGGATGGCAGGGAGAGTGACTGCAGCAGCAGGGACGGGTGTGCTAGTAAGAAGCCCAGACGGGCAGCACGCAAAACTGTTTTTGCCTCAGACCTCTCTGTATCTGAGCTGTCAGGTGTTGCTATCCCCTCTCAGGGAGAGACTTCTTTTCAGTCAGTCCTTTTCACAAATGCCCTCACAGACTGACTACTCATTGTTGGGTCTCTTAGTTGATCCCAGATGCCATCAAGTTCAGTGAATGAAATGAGTTCTAATATCAGGGTAAGCCAAGGGTGTTATCAAAGTATAGTGGAAGGGTATTTGACTTGTACTGGGGCTCTTCGTAGGAAGAACGGCTGCAGGCACTCGGGCAGGGGGAGCCCTTTCCACAGAGCCTCAGCACGAGCTTGGTGAGTTGAGGAACTCAGGGTAGCTTCTTGTGGCTGAGAGGGAGGGACATTTGCAGGGCAGTGTTCTCAATGTCTCCTCTACTCTTCACCTTTTGGGTCATGGTTTGCAAGATAATCACTAGCCTCTTGTCTTCAAAGGCATCATAGTTCCTTTTGTCTGGTTGGGGGCTCAGATTCATTATCTCGGAGACTATAAAGGAGTCATAATGTTATTGGTAGATTCATAAATTGATAAAACTTCTGGAATGCCTTGTATATCAGGCATTTAAAAAGTTCAGATTTGGGGCTGGAGAGATCGCCCACAGTTAAGAGCATTTGCTGTTCTTCCAGAAGACCTGAGTTCAGTTCCCAGCACCCATGTCAGGTGGTTCATAACCACTTGTAAGTCGTGCTTCATGGGATCAGTATCCTTTTTAGACTTTGCAGACACCTGTACTCACACATAAATAGACCTCTTGCTATGTACACATAATTAAAACTAAATCTTAAAAGAAAAGGTCAAACCTTTGACCCAGTAAGTTCCACTACTAGGAACCAGGCCCAAGAAAATAATAAATTATATTCAATAATTTCCCCAAACATGGTATTTATAGATAGAATACTGTATATACAAAAACATTAGGTATAGTCCCAGCCCTTAGCTAAAATCTGAAGAGAGAGAACATTAGCTAATTGTGCTTGTCTGAAAACATATTGGCAATTCTTGTTAATCTGTAGAATATGTGCAGGGCATACTTCTGGTTTTTTTGGTTTTTTTGGTTTTTTTTTTTTGGTTTTTTTCAAGACAGGGTTCCTTTGTAGTTTTGGTGCCTGTCCTGGATCTCGCTCTGTAGACCAGGCTGGCCTCGAACTCACAGAGATCCCCCTGCCTCTGCCTCCCAAGTGCTGCAATTAAAGGCGTGTGCCACCACCGCCCGGCCTCTTCTGTTATTTTTTTTTTCCCTAGATTCCCTGTTATTTTTGAATGAGGATTCTAGAAGAAATTCTCTTGATCGCAAAAGTGAAGGTCAAATTCCTATGTGAAGTGTCAGTATTGGGATTGTTGTACTTCCTATGTGCCAGCAGAGGGAGCTCTGTACTAAGCTATGAATTGAAATTGTGCTCCCGTTCATGTTTACCATACCCTTTCTTTTTGGATCAAGGCTATTATTTATTTATCTTTAAGTATATATCTATATTTTATTTTATGTGTTTGGGTGTTTTTGTCTGTGTAGGCATGTCTGTGCACACATGTGTCTAGTGCCTGTAGGTATCAGAAAAGGTTATTGAATCTCTTGGAACTGTAGTTACTGTGAGCCACCGTGTAGGTGCTGAAAATTGAACCTCCGTCCCCTGGAAGAGCAACCAGTGCTGTTAACTGTTCGGCCATCTCTCCATCCTCACCTTTATTTTGAGTCTATTTTGAGTTACCACAGCAACACTAGGGCATTGCCTTTATTTCATTTAGTTAGGAGATTGGACAGTTGGCAGAGTTGAAGTCTGAGTCAGCCAGAGCACCTCAGCACAGAATCTTTTCCTCTCAGATTCCTAGTAAACTTTGTCATTCTTCAGCACAGTGCCACACACAGCTTTTAAAATGGCATCAGTTTAAGGGGTCCCAGCCAAATAATGGAGTGAGATTTCAAAACAAAACAACCTATGTGCAGAACTGATTCGGGGAGAAAGTTATACCATGTATAAAAACAAGTGTTAAAGACGTTTTATAGCCATTTGTTGCTTGGTGTATCCCAATTTTGGTTTTGGAAGTGCAGCAGCTGGCACCTCCAGCCTTGTGCATGCCGGGTGTGCACTGCTGAGCTGTACAGCACCTCATTTTAATCTTGCTTGTTTGTATGTTTACTGCAGAAAGGGCCATCTGAGTAACCTTTTACTGATTGGCAGAATTTCTTTGTATTTGGAGACTGACTTTTTTGGTGTATAGTTTGTACTTTGTAATTATTTTACCCTACCTCATGGCTTGTGCTCTTAGCTTGGCAACCATTCTTAGCAACTGTAGTTTTCGTGACATCAGATTGTTCTACATTTTCTTATACAGTATACCTTTTGTGTTCTTTAAGAAATTCCTTTTTACCTAGATATCTTTGAAGATTAGTGTATGCTTAAACAATTGTAAAGTTTTACTGTTCACAGGTGTTCTTTAATATATCATGAACTTCTTTTTGTTTATACTATGAGCTATAGTCATCTGCTCTATTTTTTCCATTTGAAAACCTTATTTCTCTACCACATTCAATTGTGTGATCCAGTCACCTTTACATGTCTTCTATGACCATTTATCTGAAATAGATTCCTTGTCTCCTTATTTTTCTTTTCAGTACAGATTGCTACTTGAAAATCTCCTATCAATTTCAGGATCAGTATATTAAAATTTGCACTATACCATTGGGGTTTTACTTGATTGTTTGAATGCATAGTTTATTTAGTCAGCAGAGCTGTTGACTATCTCTTCGGTGTTAATTCTGTCAGCAAACATAGGTACTTGGTTTCTCTGTCATATCTGTAGAAACTTTATTCACAGACATGCTCTATATCCTTGTGTGTGTGTATCTATCTGTCTGTCTATCTACTGTCTATCTATATAATATATATATATATATATATTTTTTTTTTTTTTTTTTGAGGAAGCCTTTTTATATAGCCCAATCTGGTGTCAGCTTTCAATCCTCCTGTCTCAGCCTTGTGAGTATTGCAAGTGCAGATGTGTTCTACCATGCCTAGCAGTTGTCTGTGTGTGTATGCTCATGTGTAGGTCAGAGGTCAACCTCAGGTACTGTTTCTCAGGAGCTGTCTACCTTGATTTTTGTTTTAAAAATATTTCATTTTTAGTATTTAAAATTAGGTGTATATGTGTGGATATGTACCCTTGAGTACAGATGCCTCAGGAAGTCAGTGACTTGGATCCCCTGAAGCTAGAGGGACAGGTGTTTGATTGTGAGTCACTTGATGTAAGTGTTAGAACCAAACATGGGTCCTCTGGAAGAGCAGAACATACTCTTAACTGTTGAGCCCCATCTTGGTTTTTAAGACTGATTCTCTCACTGGCCTAGAATTCAGCAAGTAGGCCAGGCTGGTTGGCCACCGAGCTCAGGGATTCTGCAGTCTCTCCTGGGTCACATGTCTGCACAATGTCTGACTATTTATGTGACTTCCAGGGATTCAGCTCAGGTTCTTGCACTTGGCAAACCCTTAATACATTGAGCCGTCTCCTCAGCCAGCCTAGCATGTTGAAGTATTTTATTAAGCTACTAAATTTATTTTCAAAAATTGTCTTGTTTATTATGTGTGTATGTGTGTCTGTGCACACATGTGGAAGTTAGACGAAGACTTGGAGCAGTTGATTCTCTTCCCGCTGTGTGGGTCTGGGGCATTGACATGGGGCTTATAGCAAATGTCTTCTCACTGGTGCTCCAGATCTTTTGTTTTCAGTGTTGGGGTTTTGTTTTTTTGTTTTACGTTCTTTTCTTGTTTAATAACTTTTTTTCCTTTGTTTTACATACCGACCTCAGTTCTCCCCCCCCCACCCCCCACTACTACCGTCTACCTCCCTCCCCATCCACTCCTCTGTCTCCATTCAGAAAGGGGCAGGCCTCCCATGGGCTTGAACAAAGCATGACCCATCAGGTTGAGGCAGGACCCAGCTCCTCCCGCTGCATCAAGGCTGGATGAGGTAATCCAGTATGGGGAACAGGTTCCCAAAAGCCAGCTAAGCGCCAGGGGACAGGACAGTTCCTGATCGCATTGCTAGGAGCCTTACAGACCAAGCTGCACAATAGTCACACACACGCAGAGGCCCTACGTGGGTCTCATGCAGGCTCCCTAATTGTTGTCCAGAGTCTGTATGCTCCCACCAGCTCAGGTCAGCTGTCTCTGTGGGTTCCTTCGTCATGATCTTGACCTCCCTGGCTCCTACAATCCCTTCCTCCTTCAGGAGAACTCCGGAGCCCAGCCCAGTGTTTGTTGCTAATGTTTTCCTGCCTGACCCACAGTCAGGACAAATCTTTGTCACCCGCCAGTCCCAAGCCGCTTAAACCCGATCAAATAAACACAGAGACTTATATTGGTTACAAACTGTATGGCTGTGGCAGGCTTCTTGCTAACTGTTCTTACAGCTTAAATTAATCCATTTCTATTAATCTATACCTTGCCACGTGGCTTGTGGCTTACCGGTACTTTACATCCTCCTTATCCTGATGGCGGCTGGCAGTGTCTCCTCACCCAGCTTCCTATTCTCTCAATTCTCCTCTCTGTTAGTCCCGCCTTACTTCCTGCCTGGCCATTGACCAATCAGTGATTTATTCATTGACCAATCAGCAACACATTTGACATACAGACCATCCCACAGCACTTCCCCTTTTCTTTTCTTAAAAAGGAAGGTTTTAACCTTTACACATCTCTAAAGTTAGCTTGGTATATTTGGGAATTTGGGCGTAGCTTCTCTTACTACTTTTTGCTGGAGGGGGGCGCTGTATCTTATGGGGACACAAAGAATATTTTAGGATTATGGAATAGTCCATGAGAGTGTATTGTCTGAGCCAGTTGCCTGAAACCATTCTGGATGTTGGATCATCTGGGCCATGGTGTCATCGGAGACCTTTCAGGGGATCTTGCCTGGTCAAACCTGATGTATCTTAATCTGGAACAAATCCATAGTCTCTTGCTTTCTGTGAAAATAAAAGCAGAGCCTCCTTTCCAAAGCAACATATCCTTACATCTAAATTTTGAAGTCAAGGTACCTTTAAAATATACATTTTGGCATAACTCAACAGCTTTTGTAATCAAATGTTTTTCTTTAGTTATGAATATCAAAGAGAACATAATCCAGATTCTCTGTGTGGTAGCCATCTTTACATGGCTTATTTTTTTATATTAGCTTGAGCCTATTGTTTTAAACTGCAGCCTTTTAAGCCTGAAACGGTACTGGTGTTGTGGCTGTTGGCTTTGCCCACTTCAGCTTCCCAACATGGCGGTGATACGTTTTTCGCCAGCTCTGGGAGCCATCAACTCTCAGAAATAGTGGGTCTATGCTTCTATCAAAGCAGCATGTAGCCCAGAAACCTCTTTTTTTTTTGTACTAGCAAAGGCTAAATCTACTACGCAGCTTAATGTGCCACTTGCAGAGGCCTCATTCCCGCCATACCGCAGGTCGAGCATGCACGCCAGGAACCCGCCATAGTAGCTCAAACATGCAGGCTGCTGCTAACTTAAAAGAGACAACTAGAAACTGTTTTTAGCTCCGTTTTAGAATCTTTTTTCTCAGGTTTTAGGTGGAAACTCTTGCCCCACGTTGGGCGCCATTTGTTGCTAATGTTTTCCTGCCTGGCCCACAGTCAGGACAAATCTCTCTCACCCGCCAGTCCCAAGCTGCTTAAACCCGATCAAATAAACACAGAGACTTATAAGTGCTTGGCTATGGATCTCTGCATCAGCTTTCATCAGTTACTGGATAAAGGCTCTCTGATGACGATTAGGGTAGTCACCAATCCGATTATAGTAGATGACCAATTCAGGCACCCTCTCCACTATTGCTAGGAATCTTAGCTGTGATCATCCTTGTGGATTCCTGGGAGTTTCCCTTGCACCAGGTTTCTCCCTAACCCCAAAATGCCACCCCATCAAGATATCTCTTTCTTTACTCTCCCCCTCTGTCCCACCCTAACCTACCTCTTGGACCCAGCCTGCCCAACCCACTCCCTCAAGTTCCCATCCCCTCCATCTCTCCATCCATGCTCCCAGTTTACCCAGGAGATCTCTTCTATTTCCCCTTCCCAGTGAAATCCATGCATCCCTCTTTGGACCCTCCTTGTTCTCTAGCGTCTCTGGGATTGTGGATTGTAAGGTTGGTTATCCTAATATCCGCTTATGAGTGAGTACATACCATGCTTGTCTTTCTGGGTCTGGCTTACCTCACTCAGAATGATTTTTTTCTATTTCCATGCATTTGCCTGCAGATTTCATGAGGTCATTGTTTTTTACAGCTGAGCAATACTCCATTGTGTAAATGTACAACATTTTCCTTATCTATTCTTAGTTGAGGGGCATCTAGACTGTTTCCAGGTTCTGGCTATTACGAATAAAGCTGCTATGAGCATCGTTGAACAGGTGTCCTTGTAGTATGATTGAGCATCCTTTGAGTATATGCCCAAGATTGGTATAACTGGGTCTTGAGGTGGATTGAATCCCTTGAGGTAGATTGAGAAACTGCCATTAATTTCCAAAGTGGCTGTACAAGTTTGCACTCCCACCAGCAGTGGAGAAGTGTTCCCCTTACTCTACATCCTCTCCAGCATAAGATGTCGTCATTGTTTTTGATCTTAGCCATTCTTACAGGTTTAAGATGGAATCTCAGAGTTGTTTTGATTTGTATTTCCCTGATGACTAAGGATGTTGAACAATATATTTAAATGTATTTCGGCTATTTGAGATTTTTCTGCTGAGAATTCTCTGTTTAGATCTGTATTCCAGTTTTTAATTGGATTATTTGGTGTTTTGATGTCTAGTTTCTTGAGCCCTCTGTCAGATGTGGGGTTGGCGAAGATCTTTTCCCATTCTGTAGGCTGCCGTTTTTTCTTATTGACAGTGTCCTTTGCCTTTCAGAAACTTTTCAATTTCAGGAGGTCCCATTTATTAATTGTTGATCTCAGTGTCTGTGTTACTGGTATTATATTAAGGAAATAGTCTCTTATGCCAGTGTGTTCAGGCTAGTTCCCACTTTCTCTTCTATCAGGTTCAGTGTAACTGGATTTATGTTGAGGTCTTTGATCCACTTGGACTTGAGTTTTGTGCAGGGCAGTTGATACGAATCTATTTGCATTCTTCTACCTCCAGTTGATCTCCAGTTATGCCAGCACAATTTGTTGAAGATGCTTTCTTTTTTCCATTGTATAATTTTGGTTTCTTTGTCAAAAATCAGGTGTTCATTGGTATTTGGATTTCTGTCAAGGTCTTCAATTCAATTCCATTGATCCACGTGTCTGTTTTTATGCCAATACCAAGCTATTTTTATTGCTATAGCTCTATAGTAGACCTTAAAGTCAGGGATGGTGATGCCTTTGGAAGTTCCTTTATTGTACAGGATTGTTATAGCTATCCTGGGTTTTTTGTTTTTCCATATGAAGTTGAATATTGTTCTTTCAGACTTATGGGACATTATGAAAGCAGTGCTAAGAGGAAAGTTCATAGCACTAAATGCCTGCATAAAGAATTTGGAGAAATCTCATATTAGCAACTTAACAGCACACCTGAAAGCTCTAGAACAAAAGCAGCAAACTCACCCAGGAGGAGTAGACAGCAGGAAATAATCAAACTCAGCTGAAATCAACAAAATAGAAACAAAGAGAACAATACAAAGAATCAATGGAACAAAGAGTTGGTTCTTTGAGAAAACTGACAAGATAGGCAAACCCTTATCCAAACTAACTAAAAAGCAGAGAGAGAATATTCAAATTAATAAAATCAGAAATGAAAAGGGGGACATAACAGACACTGAGGAAATCCAGAGAATCATTAATGTCATACTTCAAAAACCTGTACTCCACAAAATTGGAAAGTCTAAAAGAAATGGACATTTTTTTTGATAGGTACCATGTACCAAAATTAAATTAAGACCAGATGAACAATTTAAATAGATCTATAACCCCTAAGGAAATAGAAACAGTTATTAAAAGTCTCCCAACCAAAAAAAGCCCAAGGCTTTCAGGCAGAATTTCAAAGAAGAGCTAATACCAATACTCCTCAAATTGTTCCACATGATAGAAACAGAAGGAACATTGCCAACTTCTTTCTATGAGGCTACAGTTACTCTGATACCCAAACCACACAAAGATGCAACAAAGAAAGAGAATTACAGATCAATCTCTTGTCATAAACATTGATGCAAAAATATTCATTAAAATATTGGCAAACTGAATCTAAGAACACATTAAAAAAAAATCCACCATGATCAAGTAGGCAGGAATGGTTCAACATATGAAAATCTGTCAATATAATCCACCAAATAAACAAACTGAAAGAAAAAACCCACATGATCATCTCATTAGATGCTGAAAAAGCATTTGACAAAATCTAACACCCCTTCATGATAAAGGTCTTGGAGAGATCAGGAATACAAGGAATATACCTAAACATAATAAAGGCAATTTACAGCAAGCTGACAGCCAACATCAAATTAAATGGAGAGAAATTAAAAGTGATTCTACTAAAATCAGGAACAAGACAAGGCTGTCCAGTCTCTCCATATCTATTCAATATAGCACTTGAAGTTCTAACTAGAGCAATAAGACAACAAAAGGAGATCAAGGGGATACAACTTGGAAAGAAAGAAGTCAAACGTTCACTGTTTGCTGACGATATGATAGAATACATAAGTGACCCCCCAAATTCTACCAGGGAACTCCTACAACTGATAAACACCTTCAGTAATGTGGTGGGATATAAAATTAACTAAAAAAAAATCAGTAGCTCTCTTATATACAAATGATAAACAAGCTAAGAAAGAAATCATAGAAATATTACCCTTTATAATAGCCACAAATAATATAAAATACCTTGGTTTAACTCTAACTGTGCAAGTAAAAAACCTGTATGTCAAGAACTTCAAGTCTTTGAAGAAAGAAATTGAAGAAGATACCAGAAAATGGAAAGATCCCCATGTTCATGGATAAGTTGAATTAACATAATAAAAATGGCCATCTTACCAAAAGCAATCCACAGATTCGATGCAGTCCCCATCAAAATCCCAACACAATTCTTCACAGACCTTGTTTTATTTTTATAGATGAATTGTTGATGTTTTTCAGTGGGTAGCTTTATTCATTATCCTATGAGATTAGGAATTTGTAAGTTTCCTTTTTTATTTTTTACAGAGAAGGCCTTGTCTGTGAATTATGACCTTTGTTTTTTCCCTTTGTGATCCATGCACCTTTTTTTCTGGTCCACTCGGAGCTCTAGTGTAGTGTGAATAGCAGTCCCTCTTCTTGTCCTGTTGTTCACCTTAGAGAAAAGTCTTCTAAAATCTTAATACCGAGTCTGATTGTGAAACAGAATCATAAGGGCTCCTCCTTAGATTAAAGTTCTTTACTTCTGGCTTCGGGGGTCCTTGTAACAGTCAGAACTGGTATAACACTGTTCACTATTTTGCTGTTGGATTTTCCTGCTTACTAATCGGGTTGACATAGCTTTTCCCTTATCTGTGGCTCAGCATCACTCACTCCATTGTGTGCAAGGTACATGTGCTGTCTGTTTGTTCCCTTCCCTTCCACCCTCTGGTGCCCGGCGTTGAGCCCAGGGCCCTCATCACACTGCTCAGACATTCTCCATGGAGCTGCAGAGAAGCTCTCATGACCGTTTTGTCTGTTAGAAACAGAGATTTGTTCACTGTGTATCCCCTGCCAGCCTGGAACTTGCCATGTAACCCAGGGTGGCCTCAAATTCAAATCCCCTTGCCTCTACTTCTCGAATTCTGAAATTATAGGCATGTACTGCTGCTATGCCTGTGAATTATTCAGAAGTGCTTTTTTCAAAACTACGGGTGTGAAATTTTAAAACTGCCCATTTCAATTACAGAGAATTGAGGTTAAAAAACATGGTCTACGTGGTAACAGTTCTTTGGTACTTTTTGAGACATTTGTGGCTTGGCATGTTTGTTGTGAATTTTTGTCAAATAGTCTTTGTGTGCTTTAGCGAGATTGTGTTTTCTTCTTTTGAAAATGTTTAAAAACTCTGTGTATGTGCCATGAAGCCATGGTGTGGAAGTCAGCGGACAACTTTTGTGGGTTCTGAGAATTCAACTCAGGTCAACAAGCTTACATAGCTAGTGCCTTTACCCAGTGGGTCATTTTGCCAACCTAAGAATGCGTGTTTCTACTTGTTTGGTACAGGGGTGTATAGCTAGTAAACTTAGTTTGTTAATTTAGCAGGTGCATGCTTTTGCCTGGTACGAGGAAATGCCAGGTCTAAGCCTAGCAGTTCTGAAAGGTGATGGACACCTATCTGCTCAAGATTTGACACCAGTGCTCGGTGACTGCACTAATGTGGCCTTGCCTCTCTACATGTCCAGGACATGCACATAAACTGCCCTCTCCTCCTTTCCAGGCTTATTTGCAGTGGAGATAGAAGGGAAATAGTATTTGCTAAGTTCTCGTCCCTGGCTCAGGCCTTTCCCGTTAGACCCTGTGAACAGAGGGGCACAAGGTGATTTCTTCCTAAAATTTGCACTTGGTTCCCAGCATTCTAATTTGCTCCCTAGAGCAATAGCTACACTAGTCTCTTTGGAATAGAATTTTAAAGCCTAGCAGCATAGTTGAGTTCAGGAAGCTCTGTGACTGAGGACATCTATTGTGGCTATGTTTCCTCCTTTAAAACCAAAGGCCAGGCTCCTGTTGAAAAGATTTCATTTCAGCACTGTCAGATATGCAGGTCAGAGCTGCCTCCGAGAGAAATTCTTGACTCACAGCCCATTTCTTCCCACCTGCGGTAGTCTGAAGGAGGTTGTTAGCACATCCTTGTGCTGTTTTCATCGGCTCTGTCCTGGAGGATAGCATTGGCAAGGATGGTAATCAGAATGTAAGCCTGCACGTGTCTGAGCACTCCTTTTTACAACAGTCGCTTTATTGTCTAGTTTCTGATTGCTTCAAAACTTATCAGAAAACTCAGTGCTTGCATGTACCTGGCACTCTGAATTGGCACCATAGGAAGGTTCTGGATAGTGTTAGTGCCGTTACATGACCAGAGTGAAGCCCTACAAGATTTAGTTTCCTTACAGTTATGTTTCTGAAGGAGGGCAAGAGAAGAAAGAAAACTAGCGGAATGATTTTTGGAATCAGTCTTTGGCTTGGAGTATATTTCTGGGTCTCATAGGTGAAGTCTCCTTAGGGAGGCTGTTTCCCTTTTGACCCTCAATTTCCTAAACCTTTAGAAAAATAGGGCACAAGAAGTTTTATTTTGCAATTTTGCCAAACTAATATAAGGTGCTACATATAAAATACTTAGTATCTAAATGCTCAGAGATGAAAGTGTTATAATAAGCATTTATTTATTCAGCGAGAGCGCGAGAGCGAGAGAGCGAGAGAGCGAGAGAGCGAGAGAGAGAGAGAGAGAGAGAGAGAGAGAGAGAGAGAATGAGAGCGAGAATTAAGTTCCCTGGCAATGAGATGATAGTTATTTTGAGAACGAGTTAAACAGCTCAGTATACAAGTTGGCAGATTTAAAGAAGGCCAGACTCTGGGTCCCATGAGCCCTCTTTTATGAGGCTTCTGACCCTGATCTTAGCACTGGCGTTGATTACTGGCTGCCTTCATTCCCATCCCTGAAAGGCAATCTCCTGGGGAACTGCTTTTCAGGAGAGGCTCCCTCCTGGGTGAGCTTTACCATAGAGAAGCAGACATCTTGGTTCTTACACTTTTCTCACAGTGTCACAAATAACTGGAGGTCATCCTTCCAGAATGGAGACTAACTCCTAATTGTTTGTGCAGTTTCTCTTATTGTGTCCACATGTCGGGCTCACTTTTATCTTTGGAAATGATTAACATTCTTCATTTCTTTGGGATGAGCCAGAAAACACAGACTCTTGGTGCCTGAATATTCACTCAGAGAGCCCAGCCAGACCGCATACTGGGATGTAAAAGGACCAGATCTCCATGTGACCTGGGTGATGGGCTCAAGGCCTATAGTTTTTGGAATTTAAGTTACTCCAGTGTGGCTGTGTTCGTCAGAGGAAAGCCAAGAATTACATTTTTCCAAAGAGGGCAGTGGTGCAATAGTAGTGAGCAGAAAGGAGAGTGAATCCAGAAGTTAGACTTTGGCTGTTGGTGTAAGAGGCACAGGTAGATAGCTTGATCCAGTAGTACTCTACCTCCAGTGCCTTAAGTTCTTCTGACCTGCTGGCTCTTGCTTAGAATGAAATGGAGATGTACTGTAATCCTAATTTCAATGGATCTATAAGGAAAAGTAGATGATTTTCTGTGAGCATGTCTATGCTAAGAAATGTCAGTTTCAATATTTGTTAAAAAAAAAAAAAACAACTATCCAGTGTGATCCAGGAGATACTTCCTAGATACTTATTGTGTGTCACAGCTGTGTAATATACAGAGACCAAATGGGACATTACAGGTTAAAAATGTAAGGTTTATCCAGAGCTGCACATGCTGTCTGTCACTGTTCTTTCCAGTCCTTTGTATTGTGTAGAATGTACACCAGAGTGTGGCATTTGGTAGTGATTTGATTAGCTGAGGAGAGAGGCCCTCTGCATCTGAAGGTAACAAAACAATTGATGAAAGGCTGGATGAGTTATGGAAAAAGGTTAAAGAGTTTGTAAGAAGGATAGTAAAGACTTTGATTATGACGGCCACGGAGAATACTCCAGGCAGGTGCAAAGCAGAAACATGGGCACTATGTATTGAATGTTGAGGTTGACTGAAACAGATGTGGGCATCGGTCAGCTTTTAAAAGGACTTTGAGTACCCGATAAGCAGTTTGAACTTGACGCTGTTGTTAAGGGGGTGTATGAAGACACTCTGGCCAGGAAAGGTGAGACCCAGTCTCAGGAGATTCTTGCAGTACCAAGGTGTCGTTCATCTTCATTGGTGACTGTTGTCTTTCCAGTGGCTGTCCCTAGTGCTCTAGCTGGAGGCCTTGGACTTTGAAGCTAGAATCTCTCTTGTAATTCATATCAGCTCATTAGCATTAGGATGGCTTGTGAACCACTGTCTGGAAAGCAAGTCAGTTCACAGATGCATTTGCCCAAGCTGTTTACCAGAAGAGTGTTTCTCTGGGCTCCAGGGCATCTTACAACCTGCAGTTCTTAGTGGTTTTAAGACCATTCAAAAGTTTATGGCTATATGGACTTTATGTAAGTAAGTCACTTGATACATCTGAAACCCATAGATGCTCCTTAACAAAAACAAAACCAGAAACCACACATACAATAAATGTTAGGTTGAAAAAAAACAAATCAAACCCCCTATGATGCATTTACATTATAGCACATTATTTTAACTGAGACATTGCTGGAGTTTTTGTCTTGCAAATATTTATGCATGGAGCCCAGAAGAAAATGGAGGCCTGTGCCCAGTTGCTTACTTTGAACAGAATTAATTGCTATTTAGATAAAAAGAAGTTATTGTGGGAATTAAGGAAAGGCTAGGTTGACCATTGTGGGTTAGTTAGTTTGACAGTGAAGGTTTGGGATGGAAGGGTCATCAAGTTTGAAATCTGATAGATGGTTACTCCAAAGAAGATGTAAGTTCCACTTTTTGGTTAAGCTCCTGTCTAGCATGCCCATCCCTGCATTATTTTATAGTTCTCAGAAATCCAGAAATAAGAGCACACCGTAGAGGAAGGTCTTGTTGATTTATTTCAAGGTTGAGTTGTTGACATAATTTATGAACCATTTTATGGGTTATAAATGTATGGATTTACTCATTTAGAGTATACAGGGACTTTTAGTATGTTTGCAGAGTTGTGCAACCACCACCAGTTTTTAAATTTTAAAGTTTTATTATTTTAAACTAGGATATAATTCATAAAGTTTACCATTTTAAAGTATACAGTTTCATAGATTTTTTTTAGTATGTTGACAAGGTATTATAAGCACAGTGACTATTAAATTCCAGGCATTTTGATCACTTCCAAAGAAATGGTCATCCCATTGTCAGTTATGTCTTATTCTTCCCCTTCCACAGACAACCTCTTATCTACTTTCTGTCTCTATGGATTTGCCCGTTCTGGATATTTAATGTAAATGGATTCAGGCAATATGTTTCTTTTTGGGTCTGGCATTTTTTTGTTTTGTATAATTCTTTCAAGTTTTATCCATGTTTCAGTGTGTATCAATGTTATATATAATATGTAATAATATATATTATATATGCTATATAATAAATTTTTGTTGGTGTATGTGAACACGATTGTGTGTGTGTGTGTGTGTGTGTGTGTGTGTGTGTGTGTGTGTGTGTGTGTGTGAAGGCAGGCCAGAGGTTTAACACTGGGATTCTACCTTGGTTTCTTTCCACTTGACTTATTGAGCTTATGAGTTTGGCTAGGCTGGCTAGCTAGTGAGCTGCAGGGATCTGCCTGTTCTCCTCCCCAGTGTTGGGATACAGATTGGTACTGATGCACCCATTGTTTTATGTGGGTGCTGAGGACCTGAACTCATGTCTTCACACTTTCATGGTAAGCACTTTACCAACTGAGCCATCTCCCCAGCCTCAGTCTTTCACATTTTTATGGCTGAATACATTTCCAGTATGTAGATATACCACCTGCTTGCTCATCGGTTGGTGGACATTTGGATCATTTCTTTTGCTTTTATGTAACATTTTTCAAAGGGACATAGAGACAAGGCACAGGTGCACATCATTTCCCTCCTTTCCTGTGGATTTCACTTTTCAAAGGGACATAGAGACAGGGCACAGGTGCACATCATTTCTCTCCTTTCCTGTGGGTTTAGACAGTTGTCCATTTAGTTGATAAATGGGGCTTACAGAGAAGTAGGCCACCATCGTGTAGTAGCACATTTATTTCCTGTATTGGATAAAAGAATCAAAGCAAACTATGGCTGTTTTCATGGTTTGGTCCAGTCCATTCTCCCTCTGGCTTCAGGTTTCCTGTATTATCATTCAGCTGAATGTGTTCATTTCCTGTGATACATCTGAAAAAATACTCTAGTTCAAATTGAAACAAAACGTCCCCTGAGCAGCTGAAGGCCTGGGAGCAGGAGAGGACAGGACAGCCTCGCCTTTAATCAGCTGGGAGCGATGCTCTTATGCTTTTCAACTCTGACAGGCTACTTCTCTGCATTTGATCATTGAGCTCAAGGTTGCTGAAAGAATGGGTCAAAGATAAGGTTCCTGGGCAAATTCCGTTCACTCACTCTTTCTGCACTTAACTTAATGGCAGTGCTAGCCTGTCAAGAATCTTCATTTTGGGTTTAGAGAACTCATTATATGAGGTACAACTCACCAGGCTTAAAACCTGATGGCTGATGTTCACATCAGTTTTTGTTATCATAGCTATAAAATCTCAGGCAAATGTCACATCGGTAAAACAGGAGTCACAATCCTTCTAAAGATCCTGCAAGGATTTAGTGAAAATCCAATCGTGCTAAGTGTGGCACTGGGGTCTAGTATATACAAGCCTTCTTTGTTTGTACCTTCTGTGGTGGTCGGGAAGTAGGGATCAAAGTCATGTGAAAGCCTCAAACCCAGGTGGTTAGTAACAGTGTTGGTTGAATTGCACTTGGGTTTCTAAGGGAAAACGTTGGTAGACTAAGGTGGTGTGCGAGTGAGCAGGGTAGGGAGGGAGAGACAGGATGGCTAAATCATTTAGCTTTTGCTGCATAACAAAGCACTTCAGCATTTAGTGGATTAAAATAGCAGCTATTTTATTGAAAGCATGATTCTTAGCAAAAGAATTATGGTTAGCAAAAATTTGCACTTGGATATTTCTTTTGGTCTGGTCTGTTTGGCTCAGATCTGTGGTCGGCTGGTACACTAGCAGCTGGGCTGGCTTGTGTGAAGGCCTCAGCTAAGACAGCCTCTGGCTAGTGCCCCTCCGTGTGGTGTTTCTACTGGGAAGCTCACTGAAATTTATTAACACTGACTACAGAAGATTTCGAAAGGCTCTGCTGGCTATCTGTAGTCAAGACCAGAAGTTTAAATCATTGTACCTTCTGGGATAGGGACTATCTCTTTCAATTAAAAGAGAATCATGGTGAAATGTGTACAAAATCCCCAGGCTAGGAATTAGTCTGTTGGGCTATTTCCAAAATCATCTTTGGGGCTACGGATAGCTCAATCAGTAGACTGCTTGCCTAGCATGCACAAGGCCCTGGGCTTGATTCTCAGACACACTACATCTCCAGATAATGTCCCTATCCCACCCCCCCAAAAAATAAAATCCTGAAATCATCTTTACCTCTTTGGTAATTTGGTATGTATAAACTTTGACTGATTGTTTAGCTATAATTAA
Organism: Peromyscus californicus insignis; assembly: GCF_007827085.1. Taxonomy (NCBI): domain Eukaryota; kingdom Metazoa; phylum Chordata; class Mammalia; order Rodentia; family Cricetidae; genus Peromyscus; species Peromyscus californicus. The sequence goes on from NW_026294595.1 coordinate 138,785,183, forward strand.
ATTCTGAAGAAAAGTATGACTTTCATTCCCAGCTTATGTCTGAATATGTGATTAGATTATAAAGCATAGTTTTTTGTTTGGGGGAGTCTCTGAATTCTGAGTCGTGTCAGGGATGATCAGGTCCCTGGCTTTGGTAGCACACGATGAAAGCAAAGACATTGGTAGGATTTCTTGTTTGTGATGCTTAGTTGTTCAAAGAGACAAAGAATAGTTGTTTGGCTCTAAACGTATTAGGAATCTTTAAGGGAGTTGTGAAGGGCTGTTGTTGTCAAGTAAATAATTGAAATATGAGGAAAGCAAATGGTGCTACTTTTTCATCTAAACAACGGTAGAACTAGACTTGTTATATTCTCATAGGAGGTATTCTTTTGATTTTTTTTAATGGAATGATTTTGAATTAAGCCACAAAAATGTTTTGAGTCTCGTCCCTGACTTAAATTTTATGTATTTATTTTACACTATAATTAACTAACTAACTAACTAACTAACTAACTAACTAACTAACTAACTAATTAATTAATTCTTTTGAGACAGAAGACAGAGTGTCACTGTAGCATAGTTTGGCCTGGAATTCACTGAGTAGCCCAGGCTATAATGTGGTCGTTTTGGTGTTCATGGTGTCCTCAAATTGATAGTGGTGGTTCTCTCCTAGGTACCTCTTAAATTAAATGCTCATTAGTTTTGAAAGAGTGAATTTTCAATTGGTTTGAGTAATCTTAGATTATTGCATTAGTAATTTATTAGACCTCAAGATATACATGGGCCGGGCGGTGGTAGAGCCCGCCTTTAATCCCTGCACTCGGGAGGCAGAGCCAGGTGGATCTCTGTGAGTTCGAGGCCAACCTGGTCTACAGAGCGAGATCCAGGACAGGCACCAAAGCTACACAGAGAAACCCTGTCTGGAAAAAACAAAAAAAAGAAAAAAAAAAAAAAAAGGTTTGAGGCTTAATAAAATACATAGGATTTAAAAATAGCCCAGTTGAGTAAGTATTTGAGCATCTATGAAAAATCACACCCCTATTAACATTTATAAAGTTACAAGGGACGTGCTACGGACACTTCAGCTAGATGGAATTTCCCAAGTTATTAGGGCCCCGGATTCTGTTTTTCTCAAAAAAGAGTGTGTGTTGAGGGTGTCAGTTTGGCAACATCAAACCGTTGCTGTTGGTTGCTTCTGAGAGGATCTCACACTAATGTACACAAGCACACACACACACCCGCACACACACACACACACCCGTGTGCGCGCGCGCGCACACACACACACACACACACACACACACACACACACACACACACACATTCCATTTTGTGTTGGCCAGCCACTTCTGAGCATGAGGCCTGCCCTGGAGTGGTTGACAGAACCAGTGCCACTCCACTGCAGAAAACGGAGTTTTCTTTTCCCTGCAACGAAGTCTCATTCCACTCCTTGTCTGATCTGTGTTAATCACCATCTACTACAAGAGGAAGCTTCGCTGATGAGGGTTGTGAGCTGCACTGGTCTATGGGTGTAGCTTAACAGTTGCTTGTCTAAGAAGATGGAGGGAAGCCCACTTCATGATTTTTCTTCCTTAGTCTGGAGCTTGCTATTGCCCTTAAGAAATCCTTCTTCTCAGTAGAGGAGGTCTTTTGCAAACTCAGATCTGCACTGGGGATGTTCACTGGTGTTGGGGTGCCATGGCTTTGGTGTCCTTGAATCAAAAAAGCTTGGCAAAATCTTTTTTAAAAAGCCATGAGCTCCTTTTAAAAGCTCTAGTTGAGATTCATCACTGCAGGCTGGCCGTGTGTCTTCTGGCTCAGGGTTTCTCACTTACTCAGCACAGTCCCCGACAGCAGTTGTACATTGCAGAGTTGGTTCAGCTGTAGTGAGAGTGGCTGATCCCCCCACCCCCAAATTCCCCCGGAGTGCATCTGTAGTTTCAAGTTTGTCAGTTGAAGCGTTAAGAGGTGGTCCCTCATGTGGCTTTAATTTAAGTTTCTCTTGTAATGAACCAAAGCATTTTTTTTTTTTTGAATCTTTGTGAGGAGCGGTTCGGTAGCTTTGTATATGCTACCAATCTTTAGTCTGCTGTCTGCTCCCTTTTAAGGGTCTCCTTTGATTTAAAAAATCATTTACATACTGGTTTCTTATCTCCCCAAATCCACAAAGTACCCTCACAATTTCTTTCTTTCTCTCTTTCTCTCTTCCTTCCTTCCTTCCTTCCTTCCTCCCTCCCTCCCTCCCTCCCTCCCTCCCTCCCTCCCTCCCTCCCTTCCTTTCTTCCTTCCTTCCTTCCTTTCTTTTTTCCTTCCTTTTTTTGTTTTTTGCTTTGTTTTGTGTTTTTTTTGTTTGTTTGTTTGTTCTGGTTTTTTTGAGACAGGGTTTCTCTGTGTAGCCCTGGTTGTCCTGGAATTCACTCTGTAGACCATACTGGCCTCACCTGCCTCTGCCTCCTGAGTGCTGGGATTAAAGGTGTGTACCACCACCGGGCTTCAATTCTTTGAAAAATAAGTTCTTTAAAACTTTTTATGGTATTTGTTGCAAACATTTTCTTCCCATAATTTGTCTTACAATGTATGTGTCTTACACCATTTAGTAATTTTAAAATTTGTGCTGCTTCCTTCATACACATGAAGTAGCCTATTTTATATATAAATATTTTTTGTCACAGTTGGAAAGCCTTTCCCACAGTTAGGCTTTAAATGCCTTCTTACATTTTCCTCTAGAGTTTATAGTTTCTGTTTTTGCAGTAATTGTTTATCCATTTGGAAGTTTCTTGTTTTGGGTGTGAGATACATATCCAATGTAATCCTTCCCCAGATAGCTGTGTAATAGTTTGGACTTTGTGGATTTCCTAGTCTGTTCAGCTGCCCAGTGAATTTAGGGCATTTTGTATTGTTACCATGTTCTGACTATGTCAGCTCAGCAGTCTCCAGACTGGTTGACTAGGTTTTCTGATACTCCTTGTTCATGTGTAGGATTAGGTGACAGATCAGTGTTCGGCTGTCTCAAAGCCAGTCCTTCCCCTTGAGTTCCCAGAGGAAGGCACTGAGCACAAAACATGGCTTCCTGTCTCCTCAGCAAATCCAATGTTACGGTTTTACAAGGTTTGTTTTATTGCAGTTCTTGTAGTACTTTGGTATTCAATAATAATGGAGCTTAACAACTAACAAAGCAAATGTAAGACACACCTAGTATTTACATAGAACACATGAAACAGTACATTATCTTCTTGCGTGATTGGTGGGTCTTAGCAAATCCTGTATGGACTCCCCCGTAAGAAGGAAGTAGCAACATAGTAAGCAGTGGGTAACCCCTAGCCGTGGGTAAACTTGGGATTGGTTGAAATGGTTTATGACGAGAAAGAAGACAAATGTCTGACGGTTTATTTAATATTTTGGTATTTTTTTTCTTCTGTGTATATGATTTTACAGAGTTCAATTTATGCTATATATTTGATATTATACCCCATATAAATCATTCATAAATAATATTTTAAAAGTTATTTGTGGGCCAGGCGTGATGTTCTGTGCCTTTAATCTCAGCTCTTGAAAGGCAAAGGCTGGAGAATCTCAGAGTTTATGACCAGTCTAATCTATATAATGAATTCTAGGCCAACCAGGGCTATAACGTGAGACCCTGCCTCAAATAAACAAACAAATAAATAAATAAATGACTACAAAGTGAGATCCTGCCTCAAATAAATAAACAAACAAACAGAAGAGAAAAGAAAAGAAAAAGTTAAATAAGGTTGGGGGTATAGTTCAGTGGGAAAACACTTGCTGGTATGTACAAGGCTTTGTTTTTTGATCTTCAGCACCAGAAGAATCTTATGCAATATTTCACAAATGAAAGGATTGTCCTTAACTTGTATTTTATTTTTCAAGCATATTTGTCTTCTTTCAACTAGAACGTGAACCTATTAAGGAGCAGTCACCTCCCGTCTGTCATCTTCTGTCTGCTACAATGCTTATAGAGAATAATGAGTACAATGGATACAAGTATTTTTGTTTGCTTCTCAAACATTTTTAGTTATTTGCTATAGGAAACCAATAATAAAGAGAACAACAATAATATAGTTATTGAGGCTTTCTCAGAATCATTGACAAACTCAAATCTTTCTGTTTAGAAATAAGGACTCTGGGAATACATTTCCATATGTTTCAGGGGACCTCAGAATCTGTTTATTTCCATAAGAAGTATTCTGAGTGAGGATTTGTGTTTTTCTTTAGCTTCTGTAAAGAGGTGTATATCCCTTGGAAAGAATTGACCTGGAGACTGTATCCCATGTAGGCATCCTGACCACAACTGCGTATCTGTGTTCCTTTTAACCTTTTGTTTTTCTTGGTTTTCAGGAAGAGATGAGACCATGCAGCCTGCAAAACCATCTTTCCTTGAATACTTTGAACAAAAAGAAAAGGAAAACCAGATCAACAGCTGTGGCAAGAGTGTATCCGGCTCTCTGAAAAATTCTTCAGATTGGAAAATACCACAGGATGGAGACTATGAGTTTGTGAGTAGTGCTGGAATTAAAAATGGTTATGTCTTCTGGGGAAGGGATTGGCAGTACCACACATCCTGTCCAGTCATCTTGCTCACAGTACCTGAGACTTGTGCATTTTCTTACAAAGTTCGAGCCTCCTGTAACTGTCCTTGGCAGCAGCTCCAGGGCCAAGGGCCTCACTAGTTTGAGACAATAATTTTACTGACATTTGAAAAGTTCTGGGATCCCTGACTGATGACTTTTTTTTTCCTTTAAAATTTCTTTATTCATTTAATATTTTCTGTTTTGTCCAGGTTGAAATGATAGTGATAAAAGAGATATTTCATAACCAAATGAAGAAGCAACTATAATAGTATATTTGGAATTGTGATATTTTACATAGGAGTTGCATTGGAGGGCATTTGACAGTATTTTGTAATGTCTTTTTTTTATTTTATTTATTTTATTTTTTTTTTTGCTTACAAACGGTATGGCCGTGGCGGGCTTCTTGCTAACTGTTCTTATATCTTAAATTAATCCATTTCCATAAATCTATACCTTGCCACGTGGCTCGTGACTTTCCGGCATCTTCACATGCTGTTTGTCATGGTGGCGGTTGGCAGTGTCTCCCTCCGCCTTCCTGTTCTCTCAGTTCTCCTCTCTGTTAGTCCCGCCTATACTTCCTGCCTGGCCACTGACCAATCAGTGATTTATTCATTGACCAATCAGAGAAATTTGGCATACAGACCATCCCACAGCACTTCCCCTTTTCTTTTTTTCAAAAAGGAAGGTTTTAACCTTAACAAAGTAAAATTACACATAATTTGGGAATTTGGGCGTAGCTTCTCTTACTACTTCCTGCTGGAGGGGGGCGCTGTATCTTATGGGGACACAAAGAAAATTTTAGGATTATAGAGTAGTCCATGAGGCTGTATTGTCTAAGCCAGTTGCCTTTAAATCGTTCTGGATGTTGGATCATCTGGGCCATGGTGTCATCAGAGACCTTTCAGGGGGTCTTGGCTGGTCAAACCTGATGTATCTTAATCTGGAACAAATCCATAGCCTCTTGCTTTCTGTGGAAACAAAAGCAGAGTCTCCTTTCCAAGGCAACATATCCTTACATCCAAATTTTGAAGTCAAGGTACCTTTAAAATATACATTTTGGCATAACGCAACAGCTTTTACAATCAAATGTTTTTCTTCAATTATGAATATCAAAGAGAACATAATCCAGATACTCTGTGTGGTAGCCATCTTTACGTGGCTTATTTTTTATATTAGCTTGAGCCTATTGCTTTGAACTGCAGCTTTCTAAGCCTGAAATGGCGCTGACACTGTGGCTGCTGTCTCCACCCACTTCAGCTTCCCAACATGGCAGTGGTACGTTTTCTGCCAGCTCTGGGAGCCATCAACTCTCAAAAATAGTGGGTCTATGCTTTTATCAAAGCAGCATGTAGCCCAGAAACCTCTTTTTTTTTGTACTAACAAAGGCTAAATCCACCACGCAGCTTAATGTGCCACTTGCAGAGGCCTTATTCCCGCCATACTGCACGTCAGGAACCTGCCATAGTAGTTCAAACACGCAGGCTCCCGCTAACTTGAAAGAGACAACTAGAAACTGTTTTTAGCTCCGTTTTAGAATCTTTTTTCTCAGGTTTTAGGTGGAAACTCTTGCCAACACGTTGGGCGCCATTTGTAGCTAGAGTTTTCCTGCCTTGCCCACAGTTAGGACAAATCTCTGTCACCCACCAGTCCCACAGCTGCTCACACCCAACCAAGTAAACACAGAGACTTATATTGCTTGCAAACTGTATGGCCATGGCAGGCTTCTTGCTAACTGTTCTTATATCTTAAATTAATCCATTTCCATAAATCTATACCTTGCCACGTGGCTCGTGGCTTACCGGCATCTTCACATGCTGTTTGTCATGGCGGCTGGCAATGACTCCCTTTTTTTTTTTATTTTATTAATCATTCTTTTAATTTTAGACTGAGGATTGTTCTAAATCTTTTCAGAGTTTGTTATGTAAAACTGGGTATGTTTCCCTCCGTTTGTTATAGAACATCTTCCTCCAACTGTAGACATTTATTAATGTTTGCAGGATTTCATGAGTAGAGGCAATAAAACATTTTGGGCAAAAAGTAAGCTAAAGAGCCCATATTTTGTGACTATTTACAGAAAATGCTTTTTTCTGTTGGGACTCTTACCTTTACATTCTCAAGTTTTAAAGTGTACTATTCAGCTGTGTCAGAATTCTGTTGGCCCTTATAAAAGAGTTTAGCTTGGGCAGTGGACTTGAGCTCTGAGAGACCTGTCTAGTCCTTTTTTCCACTGACTGCTGACTGACACAGAAGTGATGCCATCCCTCCATGACTTAGTCTGTGCCGTCATAGAATGCTGTGGTTTCTATAACTCAGGGTAGAGGTCTTCTGAAGGCCTGAATGACTTACCTGGGTTTATTTGACTTAGACACTGGTCCTGTGCCAGAGCCCAGCTTTATTTGTTTTGTTTGTTTGTTTTGTTTTGTTTTGTTTTGTTTTTGGTAGTCTGTGTGCTCATTTACCAAGATGGTGGTTTTGAGTACAATCATGTTCTTGATACTATGATAGAGGCCTGTAGAAGTAAACAGGCAGGTGAAAGCCACCTCACGGAGATTTCATTCTAGAAGGAATATAATGAAACATTTGTGTGTCAGATGGCAGTGTTACAGAAAATGCAGAGCAAAGGGGCCGTTGGGGAGAGAAGGGTGTGTGTGTGTGTGTGTGTGTGTGTGTGTGTGTGTGTGTGTGTGTGTGCCTTTTAAAAAGAGTACTGAGGGAAAAATAGAGTATAAGTAGGAGAATGAGGATATGAATTATGTACATGTCCAGAGAGACCACTTTTCAGACAGTGAGAATGGCCGACTCAAGTCCCTGAAGCAGAGACTTGGGTGCATTTGCAGAGCAGTGGAGAAATGGCGTGCACGTACAGTGACATCAGAGAGCGCTGCGTGGCAGTGGGATGAGGAGCTGGTACTGCATTTTCTGTGTGAGATTAGGACTTTAGCTTTTCTTCTTGAGAGCCATGGGGGAACCTTGCCTAGAGGCGTCCTGATCCACTTTATATTTTGAAACTTGTATTCTGGTCCCTCTGTGAACAGAGCAGGAGGAACATGGGTGCGGTGTTTTTTTATCTCCTGTACAAAGGAGGCCACAAAGAGGGGCGCATCGGCTGCCATTTTTCTTCCAGGCCTTTGGCATCTGTCTTCTTCTGAATTGATGTTGGATGCTTCTTGCAGTGCTCTGCTTGCTCTCGTGAGGCAGAGTAGAATCACAAGCTTTGAACTGCCCCTTGCTCCTCACGTTCCTGTGGAGTTGTCTTCAATGTTTTTGTAAAGATTGATTTTCTTAGTTTAAGCAAGCCTGCTTGATTTTCAGTCAGATCATTGTTGCCATAAAGTAAGAGCCCTTAAGTTTGTATGGTTTTTCATTTTTTAGATGCCATAGAAGTAGTAATCTTGAGATTTCAGTCACCTGATGCTGTCACCATTCTTAGGTCAGTAGGTCTAGTGTAGGGAGAGTTCCTTTATCTTTGCCCTGGTTTACCAAGCTGAGTCATTAGCAAAGAGCTTGGTTTGACAGGCAGGCTCTTTCTGCAGAGAGGTCCATTGGTTCTCAGAGAGTACTTTTTTTTTTTGTTTTTTTTTTTTTTTGGTTTTTCGAGACAGGGTTTCTCTGTGTAGCTTTGCTCCTCTCCTGGAACTCACTTGGTAGCCCAGGCTGGCCTCGAACTCACAGAGATCCGCCTGGCTCTGCCTCCCGAGTGCTGGGATTAAAGGCGTGCGCCACCACCGCCCGGCTCTCAGAGAGTACTTTATTGGAGAAAGGTGGTGGCTAGAGGGGTTGGACCCTATGAGTGAACAAGTTAACTAACATCTGTCTAGTCCGTACTTCTCCCAGACTCTTCTCATCCAAAGACTGCAGCAGCAGCAGCTCAGAGGCTCTTCTGTGTGTCTGTTCAGTATTAAACAATTGAAACTCGCCAGGTAGTGATGGTGCACACTTTTAATCCCAGCACTCGGGAGGCAAAGGCAGGCGGATCTCTGTGGTTTTGAGGCCAGCCTGGTCTACAGAGTGAGTTCCAGGACAGCCAGGGCTGTTACACAGAGAAATCCTGTCTCAGAAAAAACAAAACAAAAAACCAAACTAAAACTCAGTTGCCAATGTTTAAAACTTGATTTTACATAAAATGCTGTATTTCCAGCTTGGTCCAGAAACTTGGAAGATCTGGCACAGTGTGTTATTACCACTGGATGATGGTTATAGGCTGCCCTGTTTGGGCGTGGCTTCTCCAGTTCTCCACCTTACCTGGCCAGCCTCACTCTTTTCTACTGATAGTCTGACCTGTCTCATACTTAGAGATATTCACTGTTAGGACTTTTGTTCCAAATCCAAACTGAAATTTGGATTTATATATGAGTGAGCCAACCTGTTATGATATGAATTTCTGTTTTTTACCTTCAGAATGCCAGGAGAATTCATTAAAGTTATACAGACACAGCACAGCATACATATGGAGGTCAGAGGACAATTTATGGGTATGAGTTCTCTCCATCCACCATGTAGGTCCTGGGTATAATGTTAAAGTGCATAGGCTTGGTGGCAAGTGCCTCTACCCACTGGACTTTTTATCTTACCAACCTGAAAATTCACCTTTTAAAACGAGTTTATTTTTAGTTTTGATTATTTGTTTATGTGTGGATCTGTGTGAGAGAATGTGCACAAGGACACATACACATAGTACAGTGCCTGCAGAGGCCAGAACAGGGCACCAGATGCCCTGGAGTTGGAATTACAGGCAGTGTGAGCCACCTGATGTGGGTGCTGGGAAATGAACTCAGGTTGTATGCAAGAGCAGTATATACTCTTAACTGCTAAGCTATTTCTCCAGTCCTCTGAGAATTCTTTTTTTTTTTTTTTTAATTCTCTTTTAAGGGCATTTCATATTTGAGTGATGAGAGAAGATGGAATTAGGATGTATATAAATAAAACTAAAGATAAGTGAAAACTGCCTCTGATGCCTTGGTGTTATAGCCATTACCACAATCCGAAAGCTAGGATTTGGAATGGTAGTCTAAAAGATGGCACTCAAGGTGCTCCCCATAAGCAGCTGTCACTGTCACCAGGAGATACTGAACTCTAATCTCTGAGGACAGCACCAGGTGGTGCTTCAGCCTGCCCTGCCGGTGACACTAACCCGTGAAGGTCTGACCTAAAAGATTCCTGGAGTGTAGTGTCACCGTTATACGAGTTTTTTTTTTTTTTTTCTTAGTAGGTACCATAATTCAGAAATAGAGTGTGTTCATATTTTGTTAATAGTGTTTGATTTTTAAAATTTCTTTCTCTCTTTTGAGTCTGCTATACTTCAAAGAAGTACATGGAACATGGAGAATGTATTTCTGTAAATCTCTACATTGTAAAGGCATACTGCATTGAGGGAAGAATGCCTGGGCAATCTTAGCATGTTTAGGAGATGGGTATCTGTGAGGCTAACTAACATGTTTACCTCAGCAGCTTCAGAGAGAGGCTTTCTGAGTCTAGACAAGCAATATTTAATTATGAAAATGATACCCTCTTTCCTCCTGAGAAGGCAATTGCTTTTTTGAAATGAACTTTTTGCCCAAAATAGGAAATAAGTTAATCAGAAGTGGCAGAATTTGATACTTAGAAAAAAACTTCATATTTTCATCTGAAATTGAATACTTATCCCATTTCTAAAATTGAATTGCCTTATTTACCAAGGCGGCGGGGAAGCCTTTAGTGATTCCCTGTAGTGTTTAAGATATGTGGTTGGTGATTGAAGTAAAAAACAGTGCTCAGAAATGCAATGTTCTTTAAAACTGATACTTTATTAACTGATATTCTATAAACAGATCACATTTTTTTTTAAAAAGAATGTTCCTTTTATGAGGACTCACATTCTCATTTTGCTATTCCTAATGCCACAAAAAGCTTTAAATTTAAATCCAATTTGGTTCATGAATCAAAATCAAAAAAAAAAATCAAAACCACCCGGTATTATTTCAGTTTAAGATGACTTCCATGTCCACAGTGGATGCACAGAACAAAGCCTGTGTTCTTATGGAGTTCATAATGAGAGAAACAAAAATAAACCCAGTAAATTCAGTAAATAAAATCAGTTAAGGTACCACAGTGGCACATTTTGTAAAGTATGGTAAAGGGAAAACATGCAAGAGTCCTTATATAGACAGAACGTTCGGTTAAGACACATGAGGAAGAAGAAGAAGAAGAAGAAGCCACTGGAAGGAAAGGAAGCTCTACCCAGACCGAGCAGTACACAGACGTAGCTGGAGTGTATAAGGAAGGAAAGAAGTCATAGTAGACGGAGCTGAGTGACAGTCGCATTAGTAATCATAAAAAATGTGACTACATTAAAAGTTCCCATTGTCTCTAAGTGTATATAAAAGATAAATCTAAGATACAGTGTTACCAAAAAGCTTAAAATAGAGAAATATAAAAGGATGCCCATGTAAACACTCAAAGTCAGGTAGAAATTAGATGTGCAGTGTGCATCTGTAAGCCTTGCTACTTGGGAGGCTAAGGTGAGGGGTCCAACTTGGCCAACATAGCAAGACTACATCTCGAAAACAAACAACCGTAATGAAATGAAACAGAATTCAAGACAAAAGAGTGTTACATGGGAAGAAATCTACTTTGTATTGCAATAGGGTACAAATGAACTGTAGGAGATCAGAGTCATGAATCTGTGTGAAGCATTTATCTGTTGATGGTGGATGGATAAATCTCACTATCCAATTAGAACATACAGTAGAAATACAAAGAACAACGTGAAAACTGCAAGCGTAGTAATGACATAAATATTATTCTCTCAAAAATGGACACTTCAGGAGCTAGAGACATACCTCAGTCAACAAAGTGCTTGAGGACATGAACCTGATCCCTAGAACCACATTTATAAAAAATATCTAGGGGTTGTGATGTATGCTTGTAACCCAGCATTGGGGAGGTGGAGACAGACAGATCCCTGGGCTCACTGAACAGCTAGCCTAGCTTACATAGTGTGCTCCAGGTCAATGAATGAACGAATGACCCTGTCTCAAAAACAAACAACAACAACAACAACAAAACCAAACCACAATGCCTAAAGAACAAGAATGGAAGTACACACGGGTGCATGAGTGCATATGCACACACTCTGGACAGGGTGGTGCTGCAGCTCAGGGGTAGAATACACACTTAAGGTATTCAGAGACTCTGGGTTCAAGCTCCAGCACCCAGACTAACACAGCTCACAACATTTATAGCACAGGAAAACTTTTCAAATATTAAACTTTTAAGAACAGACAATGTTCACAAAACTTACCTGTCTTTTAAAGTGCTAAAAGAGAAATCTCATTCAGCATAGAAATCATACCATTTTTTGTCTATAATTCAATCGTTTAGCAATTAATAAGAAAGGGGCCAAAGCCACATTATCATACCTAAAAATGTAAAAATATATCCCTAAGTGTTCATGGCTTTAAAGATAAAATCAGTACAGAGCTATAAACCATTGAGAACTGAACTCTAAAAACTATAGAACGTTCAGATTGCTGTGGTTTGGAACTGTGTGTGAGGGGCGCAGTAAAGAAACTACCGATATGACCACTTCATGGTATGGTTAGGATCTTTATTATGAACAAGAGAAAAAATTTCCAGAGGCATCTGGGAGAGTCCAGAGCAGAGAGAGAAAGCGGACTGGACATGGTCAGGGCTGTCTGTGAGAGAAGGAAGAGTAGCCAGAGGCGGAGAGTAGGAGAATACTGAGGGTACAGCAGGGGAAGCCTTGCCTTGTCTTTATAAAGAGTGAGTGGGTATGGGGGGGGGGGGGGAGCCTGGGGAGGCTAGCGTGGACTTTTAAAATGTATACCAAGTACTTGTGAGTTGGGACAGAGGAAGCCTGAGGCCAGCATGGACTTTGATGTGCAACCACAAGTATATGTCATCAATGGAGCCATATGTTCCTCTGCCAGATGTAAGGAAATGACTCCTTTTGGCAGATGGGAGCCGATTTCATAAGTTCCTGAGGAATGCTTACTTTTCTCTAAACACCAGAAATCCTTCTATAGTTCAGTTTGAGCTGGACCTAGATTCAATTTGGGGCCTAGTTGGTGGGTCTGCCCTTTTTCAAGGGAGAACAGGGTACTCCTTGCCTGATAGGAACATGCTGAACACAACAACAAGAAGTGGTACTTTGGAAGATGTGTAATTTTAGGATGCAAGAAAGATGGTAGCTAAAGCATTAAGTAGGTAAATATAAGAGCAGAATTTAATGAAATGGAAAAAATACTGATCCATAAAACCAAGTTAGTTTGTGGGAGGGACTTGGCTTTGATTGAGTTTTAAACGATTGTGTAGTTGTCCATCTTAACCATCCTCACTGCATGGCTTCTCTCTAGGCTTTCATAAAGTGTTTATAAAACATGCTTTGGGGCTGGGGGTGGGGCTTAGTGTTAGAGCACTTAGTATAGTTTCAGCCTGTCTTGCTGTGGGATGTTCTGTATGGCAAATGTGTTGCTGATTAGTCAATAAATAAAACACTGATTGGCCATTGGCTAGGCAGGAAGTGTAGGTGGGACAAGGAGGAGAATAAAGCTGGGAAGTGGAAAGCTGAGTGAGAGAGACACTGCCAGCTGCCACGATGAGAAACAGCATGTGAAGATGCCGGTAAGCCACAAGCCATGTGGCAAAGTATAGATTAATAGAAATGAATTAATTTAAGCTGTAAGAACAGTTAGCAAGAAGCCTGCCATGGCCATAAAGTTTGTAAGCAATATAAGTCTCTGTGTTTACTTGGTTGGGTCTGACGGCTGTGGGACTGGCAGGTGATAGAGATTTGTCCTGACTGTGGGCCAGGCAGGAAAACTCTAGCTACACTGTCTGGCTTGCACAGAGCTCTGGCTGGCTTCGGTCCCCAGCACCACATACAGAACAATGGGAAGCTGCGGCAGGAGGTGGAGTTCCAGTTGGAGGCTAGCCTGGACTGCATGGCAAGCCTCTCTTAGAAACTCAGGAAATGTGGTGGATGGTTAGCCCAGAAGAGAGCAGGAACCTCAGCAAGAATCCCAGGGAAGGTGCCAAGAGGTCTCACTTGAAGAGTTTTTCCTTTTTTTTTTTTTTTTAATTAAAGATTTACTTTAATTTTATATGTATGGCTGTTTTAACTGCATGTATGTCTTAAGCACCACATGTGTGCCCGAAGAGGTCAGAAGAGGGTGTGAGATCCTCTGAAACTGTAGTTGTTCACTGTTGTGAGCCACCATGTGCATTCTGGGAATTGAACCTGGGTCCTGTGGAAGAGCAGTCTGTAGCTAGAGTTTTTCTGCCTGGCCCACAGTCAGGACAAATCTCTGTCACCCGCCAGTCCCACAGCCGCTCAGACCCAACCAAGTAAACCCAGAGACTTATATTGCTTACAATCTGTATGGCCGTGGCAGGCTCCTGCTAACTGTTCTTACAGCTTAAATTAATCCATTTCCATAAATCTATACCTTGCCACGTGGCTCGTGCCTTACCGGCATCTTCACATGCTGCTTGTCATGGTGGCGGCTGGCAGTGTCTCCCTGCCTCAGCGGTCTGCTTCCCAGGATTCTCCTCTCTCCTTGTCCCGCCTACTTCCTGCCTAGCCACTGGCCAATCAGTGTTTTATTTATTAACCAATCAGAGCAATTTGACATACAGACCATCCCACAGCAGCAGTCAGTGCTCTTAACCACTGAGCCATCTCTCCAACCCCTTCTTGGTTTTTTTTGACGAGGTCTGGCTTGCTGTATAGCCCTGGCTGACCTTCAGCTCACAATCCTTCTGCTTTAGCTTGCCACATGCTAGGATGATAGACATGCAGAACTGTATCTAGCTGGAAGAACATTTGGAAGACGATTGGGCATTCTCTAGCTAGAGGAGGAGGGAAAAGGTCTGAGCTGAGAGGGTGAGCTCAGGGTAGTGTGGACCTTCCACAGTGCTGTCTGGAGTGTGGGGTGAAGCCATTAGTGCCCAATGTGCTATGTCCTCCCCCCCAAAATTGGTAGTTGTCTTGGATTTTTTCTGGGTGTTCTGGAGAAATTAAAAATAGACTCCTAAGGCAGCACAAGGATAATTAGCTCTCTGAAACCAGGTGATAATTGGTCCACCAGGATGTTAAAAACCACTAACTGTTAATTCAAAATTAATTTTATGAATGTACCAGAACCTGAATATTGATTGTTCAGATTCCCTGGATACTTATAAGCCAGTAAGTTGGCTTTTTGTAGGAGGGAAGGATAAATTTTAGCACTGAGTTTCCCCCAAGAGGCTAGCAAGGATTTCTTGAAACTTTATCTTAACCATTTTTATCTAGATCAGGGCTCCAAACCTGACTGTAAGTTGAGATTTCTTTGGGATTTTATAAAGAGGCTTTACTAGATTATCACAACATGATCACTCACTCATTCTTCATTAAGTTTCACATTTTGCTTTTAACTATCTATACTCCTTAGAAATTAGAAACTGGCTGGGAGGTGAGGCTTATCATCGTCTTATCGGCATTGCTGACTTTGTGGCAGGGGTGCTTTGGGTATTCATGTTCAGTACTTCCAAGGGCACATTGTCATGTTCTCTGGGAACCCAGATACCTACAATTTAAGCCTTTGCCAGCTATCTTATGGAGACAAAAGTACATTCTAAAGCGTTGTGTTTGAGCTTATTTTCCATCTACTTCCAAATGAATTTCAAATATTAGCTCATTTTCTTTTCTTTTTTTTTTTTTTGGTTTTTCGAGACAGGGTTTCTCTGTGTAGCTTTGCGCCTTTCCTGGAACTCACTTGGTAGCCCAGGCTGGCCTCGAACTCACAGAGATCCGCCTGGCTCTGCCTCCCGAGTGCTGGGATTAAAGGCGTGCGCCACCATAGCTCATTTTCTTAAACACGCCAGGCTCCATGGTAAGGTGAAGTCTTGTGAGCACTGTCATGCTGTAGCCACAGCAGTCAGTTCATTCACGCTGAAGCCCCTGTCTCTCCCATTCTCCACCCACACCCGTGGTTTGTTTTCAAGTAAGTCAAAGGCAGGTGTGTATTGTATTATTTTAAAATATTTTATATATGTGTGTATGCATCTATAAATACAAGCATATAAAATCTTTATATATAAAGATTCAAAGACTGCTTTAAATATAATAACTCAGTGTACCTTTAAAAATTAAAAATATTTAATGTCGTGAAGTACTTGTTACTGTTTAGTTTTCTTCAATCATACCTACTAAAGTTTGCTTTAGAATCCTAACAAGATTCTTCTTTTTATTTAACTTTATTTTATGTACATTGGCATGAGGGATCCCTGGAACGGGAGTTACAGACAGTGGTGAGCCACCATGTGGGTGCTGGGAATTGAACCCAGGTCCTCTGGAAGATCAGCCAGTGCTCTTAACCACTGAGCCATCTCTCCAACCCCCAACAAGATTGTTATGTAACAATTGGTTTCTGTATTAATCAGTGTTCTCTAAAGGAATAACTCTGATAGAATGACCGTGTGTGTGTGTGTGTGTGTGTGTGTGTGTGTGTGTGTGTGTGTATAATAGTATACACATACATACATTCTTTTTTTTTTTTAAGATTTATTTATTTATTATGTATACAGTGTTTGCCTGCATGTATGCCTGCAGGCCAGAAGAGGGCGCCAGATCTTATTACAGATGGTTGTGAGCCACCATGTGGTTGCTGGGAATTGAACTCAGGACCTTTGGAATAGCAGCCAGTGCTCTTAACCTCTGAGCCATCTCTCCAGCCCACATTTTTTTTTCTTTTCTTTTTTTTTAAATTAAGGTGGCTTACAGGCAGTGGTCTGAGTAGTCCAACAATGGTTGTCTCCTGATAGAGAAAGGCCAGGGATCTGGTAGTTGAATTCCTCAGCAGTCATAATCTGGTGCTGGAGTCCCAGGGAAGTCCTAGAGAGCCACTGGTTTTCAGTCTATGCTGGAATCTTGAAAAAGTAGATTAAACACCTGTGAAGGGATGGCTCAGCAACAGGATAGGTGGACTTTGGAGCCAGAGTGAGGGCAAGCAGCAAAAACCAAAAGCTTCCTTCTTCCATGTCCTGTTATGTGGGCTGCCACCAGAAGGTATGGTCTCCGCCTCAAATAATCAACCAAGGAAAATCCCTCCTAGGTGTACCCAGCGGTGTGGGTTCAGTTGATTCCAGATGTAATCAGGTTGACAACCAAGATCGGCCATCACAGTTGCTGCCTCTTACATCACTTAATTCACAGCCCTTCATTCCCACACACTTTGTAATGCTGTTGGGATAACCAGTGATTGTTCCTTCCAGCTGGCCGGATTGCTGGGTGTTGCTGATTACCTCTAAGTGATCTTTTTAGTTTGTTCTAAAGTTCTTATATGTGGGTAGTTCGATGGATAGCAGGAGTTCTCAGGACCCCTTCCTGCTTCTCAGAATTATTAAGGTCCTCAAAGAGCTTTTATTTGTGTGGATTTTATCTGTTGATACTTGACAGAATTAGAAACTAAAACGGATAAAAATAAAACTTCAGTTTTAGCACCCATGCTTAGCATGAGCAAGGCCCTTAGTTTGAAGTATCCCTTCCCCTGGGCGGGGGGAAGAAAACCCCAATGTTAAGAATCTCTTCTTATTCTAAAGTATAATAAAATAATTTTTTTGATTCATTTAAGTTAGTAGTAAGCTATTCTGTATTAATATAAATATTTTTATTAAAAATAATATTCCATTTATAACAAAAATGAGTAACAGTGACAGTGTGAACATGTTTTCAAATCTGTGTGAATGGGAGACAGCTAGATTATTATATGAGTGTTTGCTTTCAGTCTGTCATACATTGTTTTGTGTGGAGAATGGCCAAACAAAGATGTATCACTGGAAAAGAGAAAGGCATCTTAATAGCTTGTTCAGATAACTGTAGATAGTTTTCTTCAACCTTGTATGGGGGATAGTTATACTTTTGGAAAAGATTTTATTTTTAGTTACGTGTGTGTGTGTGTGTGTGTGTGTGTGTGTGTGTGTGTGTTGTGTGAGGGTATGTGGTTGTGAGAGGAGATATCTACAGAGGTCAAGAGAGGTCATTCGATCTTCTGGAGCTGGAATTACAGGTGGTTGTGAGCTGCTTGTCTCAGGTGCTGTTGGCACTTAAACTTGAGTCCTCTGAAAGACCTGCAAGTGCTCTTCACTGCAGAGCCAGCCCTGCAGCCCCAATAGTGGTGGTTCCCTAACGGTTAGTGATGGAGACTCTCAGGCCATCAGTGGGCTGCTCGTGTTCCAGTACTGCATATAGGAATCCATTGTTTCATCCTGTGTTTGAACAGAAGGTTTACTTGCACGTGGTTTTGTAACCCCGTGGCTTAGTCATCTGGAAAACATTGCCTCGGCGAGTTACAGAGATCTGCCAGAGTGCTGGCATTTCATTATACAACATAAGATTATGTTCCTTGACATTATAACCAGTCTCATCAACCGAGTGTCTATGTAGGGGAAGCTGTCAAACTTACCATGGCAGTCAGGTTTTCTGAAGTTCTAATTTTTGTTTGAAAGTTGGAATTTTATCATTGGCAGCAAACACTGTCAGCTGTTTTAAATGCCAGATTCACTTTTTCATTTTTAAAGGAAATGTCTGCCAGATACCCAAGTCTACATAACCACAGTTTGTTAATGTTTTTTTCAAGTGAAATTGATGTTCCATGGAAAAAGCAGCTGGTTGGGCTCAAAGCTCAATTGCACAAGTGCTTTGCTTAAGACAACCATCGATTTCAGTTAAAAAAGTGCTTTGTGTGAACCTCCCATTTCATCATGGATACCATTTTAAAAAGCTGTAATAAAATTAGTACTTTTACTACTGCACCTGAGAGCATCCTAAAGGAATGGGCTTAAGTTTTTTATAATTTTATTTTATTTTTTTTTTATTATGTTATTTTTTAACTGTAGTTTGTACTTGTGGAGAATATAGTCACTGCTAATGCTTGCTTGGTCCTGCTTCTTGGCCTAAATGCCATCTCACTCAAGGATCAAGGTAGTGATATTTGACCACTTCTCCATTTATCATGTGAAGGTCCTCTATCAGCATTTCATTAGTGATGTAGATACTCCCAGCTACAATCAATGTATAAAAGACAGAATTTATGTTAGACCTCCCCCTTTATTTGCCATTTTTCAAAGTAACTATTTGATTACCTACCATTCTACAAAGATGACCAGTGATTTTAAAAGGGCTCATTTTTTTTTGCTTTAAAAATTAATTTTTGGTTAGTATACAGGGAAATGCATTCTATTGTGACATTTTCTTTCTAAATTTACATTTATGTGTGTGTATGTATGTATATATGTATGTCTCTCCCTCTCCCTCCCTCTGCCCCCTCTGGTTTTTTGAGACAGGGTTTCTCTAGGTAGCAGTCCTAGCTGTCCTGGAACTCGCTTTATAGACCAGGCTGGCCTCAAACTCACAGAGACTTGCCTGCCTCTGCCTCTCAAGAAGCCCTGTCTCTTAAAGGGAAAGTAGAAGGAAAGGGTGGGGAAAGGGAAGGAAAAGAGAAGGAGGTTGTGTAGATTATATCTGAGTTACTACACAGTAAAGACAGAAGTTCTTCCTGGTTGGGGGATGTGCAGGAGATTAATTGAGGCCCCTGTGTATGCTGCAGACATACTCTGCCACTGAGCAACACACCCAACGCCAGACAGTTGCTTCTTGAACACTGGCAGAACTAACGGTATGTGTGACTGATTTGAAGGTAGTTCCCATCTGAGACTTAGGGCTGAGTATGATGTATTTCTCAGAGCCACCGTTTCTCCTTCCTAGGTGTGATGGAGGAAGGCACATACATTTGCTGATCCTTGCTTCTCTTCTTTAGAACTACTAGTAAAAATTTAAAGTCTTCTGTGATGGTCATCTGCAGTAGTCAGGAAGAATGATGGTCCTCTCAGCCATCAGCTACATTGAAAAAAATACTAACAAATTACAGTTACTCAGACTTGAATATCAGCAGACATTTTCTAAAAATTAATTCCCACTGAGAATCAAAAGACCTTTCTTAAAACTTGGGCTTTAAATCTTTAAAGAGACTTTAAATTATTATAAAGATTTAACTTTTTAAAATTTATTTTTATTAGTTTCTGTGTATGAGTGTTTTGCCTGCATGTTTATCCATTCATCATGTGTATGCTTGATGTCTACGGAGACCAGAAGTGGGTGTCGGATTCCCCTGAACTGGAGTTACAGATGGTTATGAGTTGCCACATCGGTGTTAGAATTCAAACCTGGGTCCTCTGGAAGAACAGCCAGTAGTCTTAACCACTGAGCCATCTCTGAAGCCCTTCAATTTAATTTTTTTTAAAGATGGTGTGATAACATATACCTGTTGAGAGAAGAGGATTCAGAGTTCAAGGCCATCCTGGGCCTCAGTGAGTTTGAAGAAAGCCGGGGCCACATAGTGATATCCTGTCTCGAAACAACACCAACAGCGTCGTATTGGCATAAAAACACCAATGTAGACTGTGGAACAGAATGGTAAATCTAGAAATAAATTTACACAGCTCCAACCATCTAATCCTTAACAAAAGTGAAAGAGACAGCTTCTTCAACAGCCTCTTCCCTAAACTAGAAAACCATAAAGAAAGAAGCTAGGAGCTGGGGAGCTGGTTTCACGGTCAAGGCCTTGCTGCACAAGCATGGAGACCTGGAGTTCAGATCCTGTGTAAGTCAGGTGTGGTAGCATGCACCTCTAACCCCAAGCTGGAGGAAGTGGAGAAAGGAGTCCCTTTGGGGCTTCCCAGTCAGTTAGTATTGCTTGACAGGTGAGCTCCAGGTTCAATGAGAGACTCTATCTCAAAAATTAAAGAGGACACTGAATAAGGGGGCTCATCCGTGGGAAAGGCTAATTCTCCTTCTCCCAGTAGCCATTAGTGGCCTTAAGTTCTTTGTCTTGTTCACCAAGATGCAGGTTTTTTCTTACTTTTCCTTGGCATGTCAGAAATACCTTATCCAAACTTGGCAGCTTTACATCACACATCTTTTCTCATGTGGGCTCTTGATAGTTCAGTCTTGCCAGAGGTCCAGGTTTCTGGGAAATGAGATGTTGAGAAGACTAAAGGAGAGAGTTAGGCCAGTTTTCCCACTTCTGTCCAAAGAGTCTATTAGACTCTGCGAGCAGAGATGGAGGCAGGAGGATAGTGCTCAAGGCTGGCCCAGCTCTAAATGGAGTATTTGCTCATGTTACCAGGGCCTCTGAAAGAAGGGCAGTCACTTCGAGGGGTCGAGGGGAACTCATTTTAACATCAAGATGTCCCCTGCGAGGCAGCCTCCCTGTCCCAGTATGACCACTGTGCTTCCAGCTCTTGATGCTCCTCCACTCCAACCCCATGTGCAGTTACCAGCCTGTCTACAGCAGCAGCGGTTAATCCACTGAGAACTCTGGGATGAAGGCGGATCTGTTTTCCATGCTTCCTTTCAGTGTTAGACTTGATTACTGAGATTTCAAGATGGCAGGGTGGGGGAAAAGTGGTATTGGGTGAGTCAAGGAGGAAAGAGCTCACTGATGGACCTTTGTTTTGTCATGCAAAAGAAGGCACAACCAGCAGTATTGGTGGTTCCGCACAGCCAAGTCTGGGGGTTTCTGACTGACAAATATTAGCTCAACATTTATAAAAAGAGTCTATAAAATTACAGTTGGGCCTCTGCATGGAAGAGGATTATGTCTACATATACCAGAGTGACTGCTCTTCTAATTAATATGGCATCAAGCTGGTCAAGGTCACTAGATCTAGTTGGGCTTCTGGTATCAAGTCCTGACTTGATTGTGTGATGAGTAACTTCAGCCTGGTGTCTCTAAGTGGAAAGGATGCTATCTAGAGCCCAGCGGGGAAGCTCTGCTGCTGTTGAGTCTATAGGACAATGTATCCGATGTAACAGGTGCTTTATAAAGGCCAGCCTCCCGTTTCTGTTTTCTTCGCCTTTCTCTTCCATGGAGTAAGCCTTGCTTACTTAAATCTTTTCCTCCATGATTTGCCTTGACTCCCTTATGAAAGTAGAGATGCATTCCCAAGGAACACTTGCTCCCAAACGGGCTAATTTACAAAACAGAGGAATTAAAACTCTGCCAAGTTGTGCTGGGTATCATTTTTAGATTATCTCATCCCAGTCCTCCCCTCTCCCCACCCCCTCCCTCCTTTTGTCCCTCTTACATATTTATTCCATGTAGTTTTCTTTTCCACTTCCCCCCATTTCGTGAATTGTTGGTGTTTAGGATGTTTCTTACATCCCGAAGCTCTGGTACTTCCCTTGTGACAGCACACTGTGTCCAGCAGATGCCACCCTTTTGCTTCTTGTGTGCTGTCTGCTGTGTGTAGTGTTGTGGCAGAGGCCGTCAGCTGTGCATAGTGCATGACAAAATTAGTTTACCAGTCTTGAATTTGACTTTGTGTAAAGTAACATTCCTTGAGCATGAGGACCTCATCATACAGACCAGTAGACCCAACATCAGATTGCCTGAGAAGAGAGATCAGTGACCTTCACCTTAGCTGGGACCTCAGTTGACTGTGTCTCCTCTTTGAACCTGAGATTTGTGGTTTGCAAAAATCAAGCATGACACTATGATTTTTTTCTTTTGGGTTGGAGAAAGAATAAAAGGAAATGTAGATTGGATTTATGAGCCAAATTTAAGATCCATGGTAAAGTTCTGTTAGCATAGAATTTTAAGGCTGTTTATGTTTGAGTTGTATATTATTTTATTTCTATTTCACATTTTATCATTGTAAAAAATATTTTTAGCTCTTTGAATGATGAGAGGTAATCCAGGGACAACAGAAGATCAAAGCATTGGTAAACCACACATGGGGCATGCCCGGTGATTGTAACATTACCATCATGTAATACAAAGTCTAATGCGGTTTCAGGTACAGTCATACTCTTATTTAATGATACAGTGGTTTTTTTTTTTTTTAGAGAATGAGATGAGGTTTCATAATAGTTTGAGAAATGGAAGCCTAGAGACCTTTTAATTTATTTTTAAAAGATTTATTTATTTTTATGTGCATTGGTGTTTGACCTGCATGTGTGTCTGTGTGAGCACGTTGGATCCTCTGGAACTGGAGTTACAGACAATTGTGAGCTGCCGTGTGGTTGCTGGGAATTGAACTCAGGTCCTCTGGAAGAGCATCCAGTGCTCTTAACCACTGAGCCATCTCTCCAACCCCCAGAGACCGTTTTATAAACAAGCCAGTTTCCTTACTTCATGCCAGAATCAGGTCTGGAACTCACCACCCCCAGGTCATTTCCTGGTTCTGTTAATTCTTGGATGCTTCCTTTTACTGGACAGCCAAGGCTGTGAGCCCATATTAGGTACGTAGTTTGTGTTCCAAGCCAGAAAAAAAGAATCATTTCTCACATGTAATGGGAATGACGTCAGCGGGGAGGATGACGGCAGAGGGCCGTCTGTCCTTGACTCTGTGCTTTCATACTTACTCAGAATACAGAGTAGACAAACTTCATTTTGTTGTTCATCTAGGTAAATAATGCCCCGAGTTGAAGCAATCTTTTTTCACTCTATATTACTTACTTTGTAACTGTGGGCTTTACAGTAATATGTTGTCAGGAAATGTCACTAAAAAGACATTATTATTTTAGGCATCCTTTTGGCTTTGACCAAATGTAACCTCTGTCAGAACAAAGATGCCTACTGTAGAGGAGATTTTGATGGCTTTTCTGATGGTATCCTTCAGATAACGTGCCTCTTAGTCTCACTCAGGAATTTGCTCCTGAGTTTTTCTTTGATGCTCTCATCTCCCGTCTGATAGTATGGGCTTTGTGCTGATTTCCCTCCCTTCATGCCCCACATCAGTAATAGATACTGAATATTTTTAACAGTCTGTAGACGGGTTGAGTATTGTCTGATTTTCTGCTTTGACTTCTGGGATACTTGCTGCCTTAAGACTAGGTTGTAGGGGCTGGAGAGGTGGCTCAGGGATTAAGAACACTGGCTGCTCTTCCAAAAGACCCAAGTTCAATTCCCAACAACCACATGATAGCTCACAAACATCCATAATTCCAGTTCCAGGGGCTTTGACACCCTCTTCTAGGAGGCAAATATGTGGTGTGCAGACAAAATACCCCCACACATAAAATAAACATAAAAAGACTAGGTTGTAGAGTTTGGGATAAAAACAGCAATCATCAAAGTGCATATTGTGTGTATGCCCCGTAAACATTTTGTCCCATTCATTTCTCACACTATCTTTTTAAGATAGATCTTATTCCCACTCATTTGTCAACAAGGCTTGGAAACACTAGGTAATGTGCGTGGCCCATACAAGAGCACGTGATTAGTAAGTGATGAGTTTAGGCTTTCAGCTTCCTTATTATCCTTCAGATAACATACTTTTCTGCCTGGGAAACGTACATGTATGCTGCTGCTGAACCTTTGTTGAATTCAGGTGCTCTGTATTTCTTTCTCTACTGCACCCAACATTTGGCAAATAGCCACAGTACATGAGTGTTCAGAATGTGTTATTTAATTCTGTTATTTCAGCCCATTTATGCATTCTTTGCAGAACCATATATTTATTTGAGATTTTCATTTTGTAATAACTTTTCACCTGTGTTTATAAGACCATGTTAATTAGAGTAATAAATATGACAGGTGTGGAACATAGGGTTTTTTTGTTTGTTTTATTATCTTTCATTTTTGGTTTTTCTCTTTTGGTAAACCCTTAGTAGAGCACGTTGATTGAAGTTGGATGGAATACATCAAGCATTTAGAAAGTGCCCAGTATTCTACTCTATTATTAATGTAGGTTTGTTTTTACACTGAGGCTTACATATAGAGAGCAGTGGGTTAGGGCTCAGGCAGGGGTCAGGTCTGCCAGTGGCCAGCTTTGTGTCCTTGTCAGCCCCTTACCTTTCTAGTTTCAAAAGTTCTTCCCTCTCAGATTCTCTTGCTCCTTGCTCATCTTTAAAATGGAGCTGCTGTATTTTCCATAGCAGCCGTATGAGCTGGAAAGAACTAGAGATGACATGTGTTTCTTCCTGTGATGCCTTGGGCATTGGAAGACGAAAGTGAACACCAGCGTCAGGGTTGCTGAACAAGAGCAGCCCTCTCGGGAGGGCTGTAACTGGCCAGATGCTTAACATGGAATGAGCGTCCTGACTGCATTTGCTTCGGGCTTATTGACAATATTAAATTAAAAAATGCTTTTAAAGTATTTAGCACAGTGAGCATTTAGTAAATTTCATGTACATACTTAATATCTAAGGTGGGAAAGATGAATGAACCAGCAAAAAGGGTTTAAAAGAAGAGTTAGATCAGGTGAGCTGCCCCAAAGGGAGGTGGAAGGAAGCTCTGACACTCCTTTCCCATTTTGTTGGGAGCCTTGTGGTAGTTTAGACTTGCCTTGGAGCACTTTTCCAGTACTTCACACAGCTGAGCCTGGCAACCATGTTCCTGGGGTTTAAGTATCAATCATGTTGATTGACACCGGCAAGCTGGTTGTTTTTTTCTGCCCAGCATGCTTCCCTGCTGTGCTTCCCCCTGAAAGCTGTGAGACCTGGACAGTTCTCACATTGACACCCTTTTCAAAGCAGTTTTAATCCTGGTGGCACAGTAAGAAGGGGCGTGGTGGGTGGGGCAGGATGGAGACACAGAGCCGCCCTGTTTGTGTCTAAGCCCTTGCACAGCCTGGGATCCAGAGGTGGCCGGTACTGGGAAAGAGCAGACTAGTGCCCTCTTCCAGACTCAGCACGCTCTCTCTCCCATTTGCTCTTTATTTAGAAAAGTCGTGGCAAAAACTATTCTAGGATTTTATAGCCTTCACACATGGCTGTGTGTAGTTTGAGTTTAAAATATCTTATGGGAGTGGTGTTTAAAATGAGTACAGTGGAGAATTTTGCTACCCCTCCCAAGTGCTCTTCCCAGATGCGGGCAGCGAGCAAAAGGCTGTTTTAACACATTGTGGAGAAATGTTCCATTCCAGATCCAGTGAAGATTTTCCACTTTTAGAAGAGCTGCTGAGACTGTAATTACAAACTACAGCCATTCTAGGATTAATTTAAAATAGTTTCTGGGATGAATTGAGATCTTGCAGTAAAAATACATATACAATCTGTCACATTATCAGTGGCAGCCTTCCTTGAGGCAGCCTGGTTAATGAGAAAATCAGGTGCCCAGAAGTTTATTGCTGAAGGAATGTTTAACAAGGGAACCATGTGTTTAGATGAGGTAGCTCTTGGGTTCATGGTATTTGGTCAGTGTGTGAGTTTTATATTGAGTTATGTGGAAGCTACGTGAGACACAGGAGTTTACCCTTTTCCAGTCTCGATACTTTCCTCCTGGCTCACAGGGTTTTTTTGTTTTGTTTTGTTTTTTGTATGGAAAAATGAAAATCAGACAGGATAGCCTGGCCTACTCCCCATTCCCTGACTTCTGGCTTTCTGGTCCAGTCCTGGGGATTTGTGATACCATATCAGTGGCCTCCTGTGGGCACTCAGATGTGACAGGATAGATAGATAAGCATTCAGCATCCAGAGTAAAGGATCCTCAAAGGCTGGTACAGAACAGGCAGCAGTCTTGGCCCAGGGCTTTGGATGACACATCTCACTCAGGTGTGTGGGACTTGGGAGGGGAGAGCTGGTTTGGCCTGTGGCACACGTGTTGTGTGTAACTTGGGTTACTAAAATAAGCTCTGGTACACCACAGGCACACTTCCTATATGTCTTTTATACCTGAGTGTTGGACAGAATGCTGAAAACATTCGTGTTTCTGACCCATGATTTAATGAAGCTCCAAGTTAGGAAAATGTTGGGTGGCTTCTAGATTTTTAATATTTATTTATTAATTCTCTCATGCCATACATCCTGGCCACAGTTTCCCCTCCTTCCACGTGCTCCCAGTTCTCTCTCACACCACATCCCTTCTCCTTCAGATTCACTTCTCCATTTCCCTTCAGAAAAGAGCAGGCCTCCCAGAGATATCAACCAAGCACAATAAGGTACAGTAAGACGAGGCACAAACCCTATGTCAGGGCTGGGCAAGGTAACCCAGTGGGAGGAAAAGGGTCTTAAATGCAGGCAAAAGCGTCAGAATCATCCCTACTCCGGCTGTTAGGAGTCCCACAAAAACACCAAGCTACACAACCATGGTGTGTGCAGAGGACCTAGTGTAAGGATCCTGCTCGTCTTACTCTTCCAGTTTTAATGCCTTACATCATCAGCGGACGACTGAGTCCCCGCCTTAAAAAGCCATACACGGACCCCCACACACTCTCTCTGCGCCTCTCTTTCTGTTTCCCTTCCGCCAGGCCTGGCTTCTCCGTCCTATCCCCTCTTCTTTCTAATAAAGCCCATTCTAACTCCGGTAGCCATGGCTCGTGACTCTTCCGCCGCTGCCGACCACCAGCGCCGTTTATCCTTTCACCTAGCCCAGACCCATGCAGGCTTCATGATTGTGGCTTCAGTCTCTGAGCTCCTGTGAGCTCTGCTTAGTTGATTCTGTGGGCTCTTTTCTCCTGGTTCCTCAACCCCTCTGGCTCCTACAATTCTTCCTCCCCTTCTTCTGCCGGTTTCCCTGAACTTTAATATTAGTAAATATTGTTTTAAGGAACCCCATTGCATATTATGCCCTTAGTATTAACTCCTGCAGGTGGAATTATTGAGTCAAAATATAAACTAGAAATTGTGATGGTTTATTTCCCATGTTATTTTTGTGAGGGAATTGACAGTTTGTTACTTAACCTAATTTTCTCTGAAATTCTAATTTTTCTTACTGATTTTTTTAAAAGATTTGTATATCAAATAAGATACAAACCCTGTAGCATATGTGATAAAGATTCTGTCTCAGGTTTTTTTTTATGTGTGTGTGTGTGTGTGTGTGTGTGTGTGTGTGTGTGTGTATGTGTGTGTGTGTGTTATGCATGTGTGTGTATAGGAGGGCAAAACTAACAGTTTGTGTGTGTGTATTTTATGCATGTGTGTATTTGGGAGGGCAAAGCTAACAAAGTTATGTTTGTGTGTGTGTGTTATGCATGTGTGTGTATAGGAGGGCAAAGCTAACAAAGTTTTGTTTGTGTATGTGTGTGTTATGCATGTGTGTGTATAGGAGGGCAAAGCTAACAAAGTTTTGTGTGTGTGTGTGTGTGTGTGTGTATGTGTGTGTGTGTGTGTGTGTGTGTGTGTTTTATGCATGTGTATGTACAGGAGGGCAAAGCTAACAAAGTTATGTTTGCTTCCTTGATTGCTCACTACTCTGTTGAGGAAGGATCTCCTGCTGAACTCATAGCTTGCCAACTTACCCCAGTGATGCACTGTCTGTGCCTCTTGAGTGCTTGATTATATAGGTAACAGCCATACCTGCCCAATTTTCTTGTGAATTCTGGAGATCTGCACTCTGGTCCCCATGCTGTACAGTAACTGCTTTATCCACTGAACTAGCCTTTCAACCCTCTTTGCAGTTTTAAACACTTTATTTCATCTTACTTAGAAAATATTTTCATATTCTAAGACTATAAAAATATTAACTGCTGCTTTGTTTTAGTTTTTCTAAATATGTAATCTGCTTGGAATTTGTCTTGGTGTAAAGAGTAAGGTAGCCACCCAGCTTTATATCTTTCTTAGCTTCTTTTGCCGACAGCCAAGGATTTTCAAAATGTGTGGTTAATTTAGAGGTATCAGCTCATGGCATCATCTGTATGTAAAAGTGGCTTGTTTCTACAGTTAGAAGGTTCCTACTTGGGACTTGGAGTTTCAGTATTCCTCTGTTTCTAAAAGCCTCCAGAAAGGAACTGTGAAACACCGTATTGATTTTGGCGTTGACTTTAATGCATCTCAAATAGGCTGATTCTACAGAACTTGATACAAAGCGTTTCTTCTGTCTTGATGCCTTTTTTGCCAAGCAAAATTGATTATTTCTGACTGACCGGCGCTGAACTGAAAAATGGAAGGCGGCCTCCTTGGCTGGTGCAGTTGCATGATTTGGCTCTCGATGCGGTGCTTTTAATTTTCCTCTTAAGCTCTACTCATCAGCAGTGTCTGTGTCCTGTGCTTCAGGCTGTTTGGAGGGTGCCTTCGGGGCTGTCTCTCCACATCTTAGTGCTAATAACTATATCTTTAGATGTCTGTCTGTTTCCTTGGCATTTCGATGAGTAGATACCTGGGGTTTAGACCCCTGACCGTCATTTCTAGTTTTCTCTTGTATCATGGCATTTGCTGTGGTTGAGTTCATGCTGCTGTGTTTTCAGATGTGGCGATACCTGACTCCGTTTGTTGCTCCATTAGAAGTGTGTTTAGTTCCAGTCTGACAACTTCCCTGAGTATCTAGGACAGCGGCTTTTCAATCTGTGGGTCACAGCCCCTTTGGGAGTTGCATATCAGGTATTATGTTATGATTCATAACAGTAGCAAAATTACAGTTATGAACTGACAGTGAAATAATGTTGTAGAATATTATTTTAAGGTGTGTTACTTTTGTTTATGCTCTGGAACGTTTATTTAATGATACAAAGATGTATTTGATTAAATAAAATTCACCTGCAGTCAGGAGGCTGCGTCAGCAACTAGCTGACAGGAAGTGGAAGGGAGGAGCCAGGTGAGAAAGGGTTTATAAGGAGGGCCGAGGAGAAGCAGGAGGGCTTTTTGGAGGATGAGAGCAAGAAGAGGAGGTGAGCTACTTGCTATTCAGTCTCTGAAGAGCAGAATTCCACCTTAATTCAAATTAACCTTTGAATCCTGAGTTCTTTAGAGGGACAGAGATTTAGTTAGTTCCCTTTGTAGCCTTGAAAGAGTCGGTGCTTGAGGGAACAAAATTCCCTTCAGCTGTGGCCCTTGTGGCCTAACCTTTCACTGCTGGTAGTTGTGGAGCTACAGTTGCTAATTCGGACAGCCGTGGCTTAAAAGGCAGCAACAAAAAAGAGGATAACAGAATAATTTGATGGTTGGGGTCACCACAACATGAGGAACTGTATTCAGGGGTCACAGCATTGGGAAGGTTGAGAACCACTGCTCTAGACCTTTGCAGATTTGTCCTTTGAGGTCAAGTCTCCTGAGCTATTATAGCATCTAAAATAGATTATATACCATCTAAAACAAGTTTTACGAGTGAAGGAAATAAGTCCGGCCGGTGTGGCTGAAGGTCAGTACACACAGCTAGAGCCAATGGAGCCTTCTGTTAGCCTTTGAGGCCCTCTTCATCACCAGTTAGTTTCATCACCAGTCTGACCTTCAATTTCCTTGTCTGTCAAATGTGGATAAAAATCACACCTTTTGAGGCTGGAAAGATGGGTCAGTGGTGAAGAACACTTGCTGGTCCTCCAGAGGACTGGGGTCCATTCCCAGCACTCACATCAGTCAGCTCACAACTGCCCGTGGCTCTGACTCCCGCGGATCTGTTGCCTTCTTTTGGCCTCCATGGTTCCAGCACACACACACACACACACACATACACACACACACACACACACACACACACACACACACACACACACACTTTTTAAAATTACACTTTTCTCATGGAGCTAGTTAGTAGCACCTGATGTACTGTGTATAAAATATATAGACATCCCTGGCCTATATTAAGCATTTGATAAATGTTATTTTCTTTCTTGATTTTTCGTGTTGCTTGGATCTTATAGGATATCCACTGCCTCTACTCCAACTGTAAAAAGAATGTCTTATGCCCATTTCAGAAAGTTTAGAGATGGAAGGAAAACTTAAAGATGCCACTTGTTATTTATCACCCCCAGCAACAGTTATAGTTTTTATTTTGAGGTATTTTCTTCTGGGTTTTTAATGAGTATAATCTTATGCGACTGGAGTCTTCCTGCACATAGTTTTATTTTCCATTTACTATGACCTAGCTATTTTATTGCATAATTAAAACATCTGTAGAACCGTCTTTAACAAACTATTGTTTAAATTATGTATGCGTTTATGTGCACATGAATGCAGGTGCCAACAGAGGCCAGAGATGCTGGGTCTCTCTGGAACTGGAGTTCCGGCAACTGTGAGACACGTGGTGTGGGTGCTGGGGATTGGATTTAGGACCTCTGGAAGAACAGCACATGCTCTTAACTGGGAGCCAACTGTCCAACCCCCTAGAACTATCTTCTTTAAAAAAAAATTTTTTTAGATAAAGTCTAGCAGTAGCCTAGGCTGACCTCAAATTTGTAATCCTCCTGCCTCTACTTGTTTGTGGTCATATAATAGCCATCACGTTGTATTATTTTGATTGACTTAATCAGTCTCTTTTCTTTGACATTTAGCATTTGGGACTTTTTTGATTCGTTTAGATCATTCTAATTCATTGAGCCAGGAATTCTTCTTGCCCACAAGAGAGAGAGGCTTAGGATTTGGGTTTTTGTGCTTGCTTTTATTGGTGGGGTCCCTTCCTCCCCCTAGTTAAGAGTGTGAAGTAGCCAGGATATTAACCACTGAGACTGTATGCTCTCAAACTGTTTGCACTGTTTACTTTGAAGACATTTTCAGGTGAGGGTTCTTTTCCCCACACTCCCGGGCTAGAAGAAAGCTGAGTGGAGACTGAGTAGTTAGGTCACTGGCCTGATGCGGCCATGTGAGTGCCCAGGAGCTAGCCAGGGTAAATACTGGCTGCATGTTAATGGGTCCTCACTGGGGGGGTGATCATGCTGAGCAGTCTCTGGTGAGGAGACTCTTCGAAATGGTCCCTGACAAGACAAACTGTTTTTGTTTCAACTTCTTGTTTTTCTCTCTAGCCAATTTTAAAATATGTTGAGACTGAACTCATTTGTGCTTTGGAATATAAAGAGATCTTGTGCTCTTTACTTTGAGAAACCTGGCCAAAAATAGCAATCTGAAAAAGGCATGTGTGTCAGGCTTGCCAGGGAGAGCTGCTGAGTAGATATGCTTTCTGAGAAACCCCACGGCTAGTGAATGTCGTCTTTGTCTCAGAACCCACAGCTGCCTGCTTCTGCTCTGATCGCAATATCGGATCTGAGCTCAGTTTTTAACAGTTACTGAAATGGCATTGAAAACAGGACTTAAATGCTGTGGTTTGTGACCCCAGGGGTCACTTAAAGCACACACAACAAAAATAAAAACACGCTAAACAGAAAGCCCTGGAAACAGCATTGATGCTACCTACCAGCTTGGTGCTCTTTTCATTTGCTCTGCTGGGGTCTGAGACTGCCTGATCCATGGCTGCCTAGCTTCTTCCTTATTTTAAAGTTCACACTTCTGCTCTGCCATTCTGGTCTTAAAGGATAATTTTAATCTCAGATGCAGTCAACTAGATATCTGAGTCCAGACAGGCTCAGAAATGGACCCTAAGAACTGCAGACAAGTATTTTGGCATCGTGGGCCCTATGAGGCCTTCTGAAGGCCACTTCCCTGTTCTCTGTGGCCTCCCAGTAAGCATGACTGACAGGCAAGTGAATGCCATCTCAGAATCCACTGGCCTCTCAGTGCTCTTCCAACCCTGTCAGTCAGAAATGCAGCCTTTCAGGAGTCAGGGGGCTAAAGGCCTGTGTTCTGGTTCCTCTTAGCGATCTGGCGGAGGTGTCGTGCCGTGCTTTCTCGACCACTTCTGGTCATTTCTGAGAAGAGGGAGAATTCCACAAGTTGGCAGATAGGCTGTATCATTGCTCCCCCTCTGATGATACTACATTTTAAATTTTCAACTAAAATTCTTCTTCAGGGAACTTCCACCCACACAGTTTTGATTATTCTTCACAAATTCTCAGGTTAGTGGGGGTTATCTGGATTTTCCATGATACAGATGGAAAAAGCTGTGATCTCTTGCCCCTAGCCATTTTGAAGAGTCTTCTCAATGGAGACTGCTCAGCATTATCACCCCCCCAGTGAGGACCCATTAGCATGCAGCCAGTATTTATCCTGGCTAGCTCCTGGGCTCTCACATGGCTCCATCAGGCCAATGACCTAACTACTGCTCAGTCTCCACTCAGCTTTCTTCTTGCCTAGGAGTGTCCATTTCATCCTTCTTACTGCATTTGTTCAGATTGTTTGGTTTTATTTTCCGAGTTCCTTTAACTATATGGATACTAGACGTTGTCTAGTCAGCAGTAATTTTCAGTGGAAGAAAGTGAGAATATTTTGATTCTGTGCTTGGGCTATGTTTTAGTTAGGGTTACTGTTGCTGTGATGAAACACCATGGCCCAAAACAAGTTGGGGAGGAAAAGGTTTATTCTGCTTACACTTACACATCATAGTCCATCACTGAAGGAAGTCAGGGCAGGAACTCAAACTGGGCAGGCACCTGGAGGCAGGAGTTGATGCAAAGGCCATGGAGGGGTGCTGCTTACTGACTTGCTCTTGATGACTTGCTCAGCCTGCTTTCTTAGGACTACCAACCCAGGGATGATGGCACCATCCACGATGAACTGGGCCCTCCCCCATCAATCATTAATTAAGAAAATGCCCTACAGGCTTGCCTACAGCTAGATCTTATGGAGACATTTTCTCAATCGAGGCTTCCTCTTTACAGATGACTCCAGGTTATGTTGAGCTAACACAGAACTAGCCTGCACAGGCTATAAATTCAGATTCTAGGCTCTTGGGTGTTTTAAGATAATCTTGGCAGTTTTCAATCTTAAATTTTGACGTAGGGTTTGGCATCTTGGATGATTTTCATGCGATTACACATGTTCACTTACATTCTTCCTCCCTGTGGTAGGTAGTCCAGGCCCAGTCAGGAGATAGATACCACAGAATAGGTTACACAGGGGAAAGAGGTGTTTCCTGGCGTGAAAGACTGTCTCAGAGAGCACGGAGAAGGTACCCACGGACCTGAGAGGCAACTGCTCACTGGGGCACACTCCCTGGCCTCTTTAGAAAACACACTAAGTCAGAGGCAGTGCTAAGTACACACTGGTGCAGTCTGCAGTCAAACCCTTCACGAGAGGAAACGAATATATGATAATTGGAGCGTAGAGCTTCCGGTAACAAAGAACATGTTCACAGACACGTAAGTATCATGTGAGTAATGAATTTCACTTTGCTGAGAGACCTGTCTGTGGTACACAAAGCATGGTGTGTTGACACTGGTTTCCCTCCTCATCACTGTAGATTCCAAGTTTAAAGGCAGCTTCTTTCTGTCAAGTGCTCACAGTGGTACAAAGGATTTAGGAAGCAGATATTAAGGAAGGGGTTATACTGGAGAAGTAAGACAGGGTCTCACTGTGTTGCCCTGGCTGACCTTGAATTCATTCGCAGAGACCGAAGCTTAAGTGTTTTTAATTTTGACCTTAGATGAACTTACTACTTGGATGTATGATGTCAAATTTTCTGAACAGAAAAACTAGGACACATGGTCTTAACAAAGAATATTGTCAGGCTTGTGAATTTATTCATATTTGAAATATATTACATGTATAAATTAAGTCATATTCAGTCACAATTAAGCACTTGTGGAAAAAATGATCCACTGTTCCAAAATATCTGAGACATAAATATGCCAATGTTTCATAGAATAAAAATTAAACACATCTTTTTTCAGACACTTAAATAAGAAACTTGAAAAAAATACATGATTAAAATCCATACTTTAAGTTACATGGTTCTCATAAAACTAAGAGTCACACACATGTAGGTGCACACACACCATCTGTATAGGTGTGATTTGTGTTTTTGACACTGCATGGAATTCAAGCCTCAAGACTTTATGACTCCTTCAGGAAGACTCTAACATACCTTGCAGACAGGGCTGCTTGTTCAGTTTTGTTGTGGAAGTTCATAGTCATAAGCCCCCACCCTGTCTCCCTCTCCCTGAATCTACCCAAAGGATTGCTTGAGAGAATATATATATTAGTTTGTTCATTTATTTGTGTGTGTGTGTGTGTGTGTGTGTGTGTGTGTGTGTGTGTGTGTGGACAAGTGGTTGGGGGGCCAGTTTTCTCCTTCCATCGTGTCTGTTCCGGAGATTGAACTCATGTCTTCAGGCTTGGCAGAAAGCAACCTTTATCTGCTGAGCCATCTCACTGGCCCTGAGAGAGAATATAACTTTTTTGGTTGTTGTTGTTGGTTTTTTGTTTTTTGTTTTTTTTTTTTGGTTTTTCGAGACAGGGTTTTTCTGTGTAGTTTTGGTGCCTGTCCTGGATCTTGCTCTGTAGATCAGGCTGGCCTCCAACTCACAGAGATCCACCTGCCAATGCCTCCTGAGTGTTGGAATTAAAGGTGTGCACCACAACCGCCCGGCCGAGAATATAGCTTTTGAGGTTCCTGTGCACCCCAAATGTTTAGGTTAGAACTCTCTTATCCTTCATTGTGTACAGGAGTGTCCAGCAGTAGGGCTTGTAGGGCTTATTGACTTTCCAGAAAATAGTGCTATTACTTAGTTTCTATTTCCTTTTATTATTACATTTCTGTTTATTTGTGTTTGTGGTCTAGGCATTGAACTCAGGACCTTGTGCATGCTAGGCAAGTGCTCTACCATTGTGCAATTAACCCCAGATACTTATTACTTCTTTTGTTTTGTTTTGTTTTCCAGACAGGATTTGTCTGTGTAACAGTCCTGGCTGTCTGGGAACTTGCTTGTAGACCATGCTGGCCTTGAACTCACAGGGATCTGCCTGCCTCTGCCTCCGGAGTATAGTCAGTCTTTTCTTTCCTGTCCCTCAGTTTCTAAATAACTGACACGGAAACTTAATATTAATTATAATTGCTTGGTTGGTAGCTCAGGCTTATTACTAACTAACTTTTGCAACTTAAATTAACCCATTTCTATTAATCTGCATTCTGCCACGAGGCTTGTGGCATTTACCTCTCCATCTGACTGGCGACTCCTCTGACTCTGCCCCTCTCCTTCCAAGCACCCTGTGTCTGGCAGTTCCATTTATACTTCTTGCCTAGCTACTGACCAGTCAGTTTTTTATTAAACCAATCCGAGAGACAAATCTTTACAGTGTACAAAAGGATTATTCCACAGCACCCAAGTGCTGAGATTAAAGGCATGCGCCACCGCGCCACCACATCTGGCTTTCTACTTTTATTTTAAGACAGAGTCTCACTCGGTTGTCCATTTTGGCTTTGACCCTCCTGCCTGAGTCTCCTGGGTAGCTGGAATCCGAGGCTGTGTTATAAGCTGGTTTATTTGCCTTTTTACTAGTTTCCTGCAAGTGATTTATTCTTGGTGTGTAAAGGTGGATCTTAATTCATCTCAAGGTGCCTTTTAAAAAATTAATTTGGGGTGTGTGTGTGTGTGTGTGTGTGTGTGTGTGTGTGTGTGTGTGGCTTTGAATTTTTGAGAGAAAAAGAGAGCCCTACTTTGTAGCCTGAGCTGACCTTGAACCTTAATCCTCCTGCCTCAGCCTCCCAAGTACTTACAATTATAGGCATATACCACGGTACCACAGCCTCAGTTTGCAGGTTAACAGATGTTGTGTGGGATGCTTTGGCTTCTTCTATCTGACAGGAACAGAGAAGAAACAGCTTGACCTTCCTACTCTCTTGGAAATTTCCAGCTCAAGAAAGTGCCCAGAAGCCACAGCATGCGGGGATTTTCTGATTAGCCAACCCTTTTCTTAAATTATTAAACTGCATTAAAACAGCAGCTTGGTGCACTTGGTGCTTTAGATCTTCCTGTCTTTGAAAGATTAATGTCCTACAAGAATGACGCTAATCTCAGTGTCCCCCTTTAGTGTTTTCAGATGGCAGGAGCATCTCATCCTGCACTGTTCTTGCCCTCCGCCCTTTAGGCATTTACAGTTATTCGAGGGGGGTTATGTTTATTAACTTCTGGAGGTTTTCCTCTTATAGTTTGACCTTCTTAAGTATGAAGTTTATGTATCAATTTAGAGCTACTCTTAAAACAGGTTTTCTTAAAGAGCAATGCTATCCAACAGGACCAGAGTGAATCTTTTCATTGTAGTGCTAGGAGTCAAACCCAGGATCCTAGAAATGGTAAACAGGTGCTCTACCAGAGATAAATCCCCAGTCCAAGTGAATTTTTTTGTCCATTTCCTTGTAGTTTTTATTATAATCAGGACACTGAATGAGCTGTTCGTTTTGATTTTAGACTGCATGGGTCAGTTTTGAGCAATTGATATAATTTATTTAATGAACTTATATTGTCCTCTTAGGCCTATATATTTATTGATTATATACTTTTAAAACCTCTGAACAGACCAGTGTCTTCCTAGTGTTTGAGAGAATCCAGTAAGACATCAGTGTCATTTTCAAGTAGAGGTTTAAAGTGTAAGGATATGTTTCTTAATTCAGAACTATTTCTACTGGCTTGGGAATATGTTAGGTATACTGGCTTTCAGATGATTCTCAAATTAGCAGAGAAAGGTATTAGAGGACAGAGAAAAGTTGGAGCGAGGGCTGGAAGGCTGGTTGGACATTTTCCTATGCAGAGGGCAAAGTTAGCAGAAGTATGGAGGTGCAGAGGTCAGTGTTTTCACAGACCTGAGAAGTCCCCAGATCTCTCCATTCCTTTAGTCATTTTTATTTATATATTTTCTTTGAGACAAGATCTCACTATGTAGGTCAGACTGACCTCAAACTTCCAATCCTCCTGCCTCTGCCTCCTAAGTACTGGAATTATATGTGCTACCATTCTCACCCCTCCCCCATCCTTAAGATGTAGCCCAAGCTGGTCTTCACTTCTAGATTCTTCTGCCTTAGTCTACCGAGTATAAGAACTGTGAGCACAGGCCACCACACATGGCATTAGGAAGATTTTAAAGGGCCTAATGGGAACATGATTTTCCATAACTATTATTTGAATCAGAGGAACTCTTTCATTAAAATTCTTCCAAGTTTCATATAAGGAGCAAGTTCTATTGGAGTTGATGGTGCTCACCTAACCGTGAGACTGTCCTCAGCATCTCAACTTTCACCTTCATCTGATGAATTAGCTGATTACTTGGGAATGCCATCTTATCAGGGACACATTCCCTGCTCCTAGACAGAGCTAGTTTGTGTGGAATGAATTAGCTGATTACTTGGGAATGCCATCTTATCAGGGACACATTCCCTGCTCCTAGACAGAGCTAGTTTGTGTGGAATGGAAGGAAGCATCTCTGGGGCACTTTGGCTGGGTATCTTGTGGCTGGTGTATATTGAAGGTATGGTGTGGCACATTTGGTACCTTCTTCTGACTCTTGAGCTTTTATTAAGCTTCCTGTCATTTCACTAAACTCCAAAAGGTGGGGTTTTATCCTTATTTTTGGCTCAGATTAAGTCTAACTTGTCCACTCAGTGGGGATTCTGCATCTTGAGAACTGTTAGTGCTCAGGCATTGTGTGTATGGAACTATCAAGGTGAGAGTTTCTAGAAGTAAAGAACGAAGGCTTCAACCATGTCTTGGCTATGACTACCTGTTTGTGCACTTGTGGGGCTTGCTGTGAAGGCGGGATGAAGCTCTGCTGTACATTCTTAGTTGTTTAGTTTACATCGTCCTTGTTGATTCCAGATAGGCTATTGTCTGTGCATGTCTTGTAAATTCTCTGTTGTGCTGAAGCATCAGCTGGAGCTTTTGTGGATCTGAGCCAGATGGTGCATTGACAGTGACATGGCGTGCTTCAGAGCCTCATAGTCAGAGTTGCTAAGGATATTTTGAGAGGAAATCAGTTCTGTATTCCTCTTCATATTAGAATCTGAGGATCTGATTATGGTCTCGCCCAGAGGAAATAATCCAAGACCCATCAGAGTTTGCTAGAGATACCTCTGTGTGTGGTTAAAATGACCTTCGTAGTTCATCTTAGGCAGTTGCACCCACTATTTATTTATATTACTTGCTTCCTCCTTTCCCCAAGGAGTTCGAGACAGTAGCTTCTTTCTGTGCACTTGTCCTGGCATGCTCCAGGTGTTAGTGTGCATACTGTGAGAACACATGCTGGGACTCTCGGAGGCACACACCAGATGACCTGCCCAGTCTGTGGAGTTACCAAGGACAGAGCTCAGAACCACTGCCCTTGCCCCAGGAGCCACTTCTCTGGTGGATGTTTTGCTCTTTATTCATCTTGCCCAACAGTGTTCCTGACAGTAAAGCTGCCAGGAGAGTTGGTTGATTGGATTTAACGTTCACCTACCATTTTGTATCTAGTCACTTCGGCACGTTCACACAGTCGGCACTTCCTAGTTCCACACGAAGAAAGACAGCAAAGCTCCAAGCATGCAGTTCTGTGGATGAGAAGACTAATTCAGAGAGGTGAAGTAACTCACCTAAAGTCACAGGATAGCACTGGTATCACTTGGCCCTGTGACATATTTATGTTAAGTTCATAACTTCTGATCTCTTCACACTTTTCATTGCCTCATTTTTCACAACTCTTGCTTTCCTTCAGTAGCTTGTATTGTGGGCAACTTCCTTACTCCTTTAATTTTTAAGATTAAAGTGTGTGTGTGTGTGTGTGTGTGTGTGTGTGTGTGTGTGTGTGTGTGTGTGTGTGTGCATGTGAGTGCAGGCATCCTTGTGTTATGGCCGAAGATGTCAGATCCCTTTAGAGTGTGTGTGTGTTTGTGTGTGTGTGTGCGCGTGCGCGCGCACACATGAGTGCAGGCATCCTTGTGTTGTGGCCGAAGATGTCAGATCCCTTTAGAGTATTATATATATTGGTATTACAGGGCGTTGTGAGTCACCTGGTGTAGGTGCTGGGAACTGAGCTCCTCCGGTCCTTGTGTGCACTCTTAACCACTAAACCACCTCTTAGCTCCCTGCTTAGCCACTCTTAACCTGCACTGACCTCTTCTGTCAAAGGAGAGCAGTCACAGTACCTACCTTATAAACAGGTTAAATGAAGCAGTGCAGTTAATATACAGTGCTTAGTCCTTGGCAAAACTGAAGTAATTAGTATATGTTTACCTGCACAGGTATAGAGTCCAGTTATAAGATACATGTATCTTGCTTAAAGACTGAACTTTAGGCTGAAAAGAAATCTAAATGCATGTCAGAGAGCAGCTGTTAAGAGAAACAACAGCTGTACTCAGGTTGTTGAAGTGGTCCTTGAACAGCCAGCATACACCACCAGACGAGGGGAAGGCTATGGCCATGAAGTTTGGGTGCTTGTTAGACCGCAGTGAGTGAGTGCAGCCACAGAATCAATGCTGCCTTCCTGTTCTTTTCCACAACCCAGGACTGATGTGTTGATTAGCCTTCAGGTGACCCCAGAAATTCTAAACGCCTTTGATCAAGAGACCAATTCTGTGTTCTCCATCTGAAATGAGAGCTGTTTTAGAACAGGACCTATTTGTGTGTCGTCTGTTCTCACCTTCAGTAGTGAGCCTGTGACTGTGAAGTGGCCAGTGATTTAGTCTTGTTCAGAGGGTCACATTTCTTAGTATTTTGATTATTTTCTCCAAGGAATATTGTTATAGTAGAGGTTTTTCGTTTGAGGGAAGACACTACATTAGGCATGCCCTTTACCCACGCCTGAGCTGAGACTGCAGCAGAAAGCACAGAACTGTTCACTCAGCTGAGGTGTCTCTTCGAGGATGTTACAGTTTGCGTGTGGTTTGCCCCCACACCCTGCACAGAGGCTCACATGGTGAAGGACTGGCTGGTGGAGCTGTTGGGAAGTTACTGGATCCCAAGGTTGGTGACTTCATCATTGGAAGCCATCAACGGAAGCAAAGACTTTTCAACCAGTGAAGGCTTAGCAGATAAACTAGATGAGGCCATGCCATTTCCAACAAGTAAAATAAGTAAAAACAACCAGATGTGCTTTTATGAACAGATGCATTTACTTAAGAGAGAATGCGTACCACAGCCTTTACCTGGTCATAAAATTAAATTACTCTGGAATTAGCCAGGAAATGAAACAGAAAATAGGAATTTACAAAAGTAACCTTATTGTCCTGACAGAAGTGGCTGAATGGCTTAAGTTTTATGTACTTCAACAGACTCATTATAAAATTAATCATTTAATCATTTATATTTCCCCTCTGATTCAAGTTCATTGAACTGTGATGTTAAAAATAAAAAAAATAAAGTGGTGGCTGTAGTCCCTCTGGATAATCTGGTTAGGAAAGTTTTGTGATGTCTGAGGAGTGAACATCTGAGTGGAAATTGGAAGGCTACGGATGTGATTACAAGCCACTGTGACAAACGGGCTGTGCTCTAGGCCCTGGATGCCGCAAAAGTAGGACTGTTAGAGGACTCCCAAGTGAACTGTCTAGACCAAACAAAGGGTCGGGCTGTAAGGAGTGAGGCTGGAGTGGGAGGTGAGGCCTCTCCAGGGGAATATGCTTTACTCTGGTTGTAGATGGGTTTTTGCTGCCGGTTGGTGGTGGCTTGGCCTAGCGGACTGGGGGCAGGAACAGAAAACACTGGTGGGCTTTGAATCACGCCAGCGTGTCAGAGATGAGCTCCGTAAAACTGCTGAAGCTTTCATGTGGGCAGGAGGGTGAGGGAAAGGAAGGAGCAGGGTGAGTTTGAGCTCCTGAGAGTACAAGGGTACATTCCTGAGGTGGGCAGGAAGGCAGAGTGGGTCTCTAGAGCTTTCTCTTTGGTGCAAGCTGCAAGTTCCAGGGACTAAGACAGCCAGTAGGACCAGATCTATCCTATATGGTGCATCTGGAGTCCAGAGGTGGATTCTGTGGTACAGATGTGACTGAGTGGGAGTCTCAGCACAGAGAGCATATATAAACCCTGGAGGTGATATTCATGCTGATTTCCTCTTGCCTGGTGAAAACTGTTTTGACTTACTGTATTGCTGGTTTGAGAATCTGATTCTTTGGATGCTGGTTATAGCAAAACTGCAGAACCAGATATTTTATTGCAAGATTTCCATTTGAAATTTATTTATGTCACCAAGGACCAGGAAGGTGAAATGCTATACCTGGCGCCATAAAACCATTGTCTGAGCTTGTTTGTCTGAAAAATCCATATCTGGATGGTGTGATCAAATCCTCAGCCATGCCCTGCTGGCTTTGTCCTAATAAGACAGACATAACATCAGCCCCAGAGGACTAAGGG
This sequence comes from Peromyscus californicus insignis, assembly GCF_007827085.1. Classification (NCBI taxonomy): domain Eukaryota; kingdom Metazoa; phylum Chordata; class Mammalia; order Rodentia; family Cricetidae; genus Peromyscus; species Peromyscus californicus. The sequence goes on from NW_026294595.1 coordinate 138,826,585, forward strand.
CCGCCATGGTTAGACTGTAGGTGGCCAGGTTAGAACAAGAGTGCCTGGTACCCAGGTCAGAATCAAGAACAGCAGAGTGGCTTAGAAATTAGGAACCTCAAAGAAGCTTTAGACCAAGCAGCAGTTTTGTGAGAATTTGGTAACAGATAAATAGAAAGACAGATGTAGACTTGCGCTTACCACTTTGGGGATGTATGTATAAGAAATACTTGAGCAGTTTCTCTAAGGTTCCAGACTTCCCGTGGCATCTGGGCTGGTACTCAGGACTGTCATTTTCATAGGCAGTTCTGATGCAGGTGTCCATGGAGACACCCTGAACTTGTGAGGGTGTCTGAGAACCATGTGGAGACAGAGGCCTTCAGGGGAGAAGGGGCTAACCTGCAGCCCCCAAGCACGTCAGGATATCTGTGCAGTTCCTTAGTTTCCTTTGCATTCTGTCCTGATGCACGGGTGAGAAGCAAGTCTGCCTTCGAGGCCAGCGCCCTTCCTTTGTTTTCTCTGTCTTTATCAGAGCGGGCAGTCCCTCTGACATGAGGGTATTCACTGACGTACTGTGTTACCGGGCGGTGGCGTCTGTTGTTTTCTTTGTTTCATTTAAGTGTCTTGTGTATCCTCAGTAGTGAGCATTTCAGAAATGGATGGATGAAACATTGTGTTAAACTGAGTTAGTGGACCTTGTGGAAAGTACCAGCCTTTTAGGTATTGTTAAAACAAATGAGTAAGATAGTTTTTCCCCTTCACTTGTATGGTTCTGCTTGAATCAGTTTCACAAACAGCTTGTTTATGGAAGATGATTAGATACCTGGGATATCAGTAATAACAGCTGTGGTCACCAGCATTTCTTGAATCAGGGCTGTTTGTCAGACATGCACTGTAGAAGTTCTGAGCCAAGAGTGCCACATTCATGGCACCCATGATCTCCAGAGTCTCCTTAAAGCCCGTTGGGGCGGAACTAGAGCTGTCTGTATTTTCAGAGGAGACTGAGGCTCAAGCCGGAAGTTGCTTCTTTGGGGTTACACAGACCTAAGGATTAAGTTCTTAGCTACCGGTAACGTTCGGTATTGGGCTTGGGGTGTTTTCTTTTGGAGGAGGAATTGAAAAGACTAGGCAAGCATCAGTCTTCGGGGTGTTGCTGGGCCAAAAAAAATAAGCCTCCAAGGTGGTATAAAACCACAACCTGGAAAAAAAGACACAGTTTTTCAGCTCAACTTTCCAGCATTTCCCCATACTTTAAAGTCTTTCCATTCTGCCGTTATAAAGAGCCTTTCGTCTTACACTGGTGGGCTTTTCTCCCTTCTCGGAAAACTTCCCTGAAACCAGCCAAAGAAAGTTCCTGTGGTGACAGGTCACACCAAACCATTTCTAAGGAGGCCTCTGTAACACTCATTCACGCCCTACCTCCTGAGGAAGGTGGGCAGAAAGGGCTCCTTCACCCCCTTCTATAATGTGTTCCTGTGGCGGCCTCAGGCGGGGCCGACTGGGGGATATGATAGGGTTATAAATGTGGGCACAACAGAGCCCTTGTAAGACGGGCATGCCTCTGAGTTCTAGGAACACTGTACTACTTAGGAGCAGCAGAGTGAACCTCACCACCCAGTGTGGATAATACTGGCATTCACTCACACCTCTGCCAGCCGGGACCGCCCTTGTGTAAAAATCAACCACACGTCACACTTAGGGCAGCAGATTCCATTGAATTCTTACAGTATTCCTGATGAGACGTCACTCCCCCCTCCTGTAGATACCGGCAGCTTAGGAAGACTGGTAAATTGCTTTCCTTTCCCATCTTCCTTTGGAGATTAGATAGGTAATGTATTTGGTCTTGGCTGGCCTGGAACTGGCTGTGTGAACCAGCCTGGTCTCCAGCTCTCAGTAATTTTCTGCCTGTGTCCCCCAGGTGCTGGGCTTACAGCTGTGTGCCCCCCAAGTGCTGGGCTTACTGCTGTGTGCCCCCCAAGTGCTGGGCTTACTGCTGTGTGCCCCCCACGTGCTGGGCTTACTGCTGTGCCCCTCAGGTGCTGGCCTTACTGCTGTGTGCCCCCCAAGTGTTGGGATTACAGCTGTGTCCCCCAAGGTACTAGCCTTACTGCTGTGCCCCTCAGGTGCTGGCCTTACTGCTGTGCCCCCCCCCCCCAAGTGCTGGGCTTACAGCTGTGTGCCGCTGCACCAGTCTAAGACGATAATTTGCCAGTCTCCTGGCATTTGCAAGACCCCTGTTTGAAGCATGAATTGTTGCAGAGGGCTGTGCTGGTCTGGTCTGCCTTTTTGCGAAGCTGGCTCAGCATGACCTGTGGAGCTATCCTGCTTGGGTGCATGCTCTGACCCTGTCACTTACTAGCTGGGAGATGTTGGGCAGGTTCCTTAGTCACTCTTCCTTGGCTTGTCCATCCTGTAGCATGGGGATAACAGAACATTCCTATCCTTTCTTACGAAGATTAGAGTCAGTCTGTCTGGTTCAGGTGCTCGCCATGTAAGTACTAGCCATCATCATTAATTTATACATCAGGTCCTTTTCTCTCTGTATTTAAAATTAATCTTGGAATTTTCAGGGTTTCTCCAGCCAAAGGTTGTATCCATATGTTCAGAAACCACATATAGAGAACCATACAGAATGCTTGGCTTTACTTTGACTCTGGTGAATGTTAGTGGGAATTAGTATGGCTGTGCATGGCACTGGGGGGCGGGGGAGACAGAGGTGACTCACCTGTACTGAACAGGCCTCCAGGGTAAGTTTCAGAGAGAGGCATGGGCACTGTCCTTGCTCCTCTCGTGGATCAGGCAGGAAGCCGCATTAGTTTTCATACAGTAAGTTACTATATATAATGAATATGTACCTTACTTCTTGTTCAGGGCACATTAAATCAAAACAGTTAGTTTTCAGAGTTTCTCAGGGATGCATGGTCGCAACAGCTCTGGCCTGTGATCATTAGAATTAGATGTCGCTCTCTAGCTCCCCTACCGCTTGACTCTGTCTGCAGTATCCTCCTCCTAATGCCTGCCTTCTGGATGCTGGAGGAGGCTGGGCTTCTCAGCTTAGACATTGTGGTGACAGTGCTCCTCACTTCTCTTCTAGCTTAAGAGTTGGACTGTGGAGGACCTTCAGAAGAGGCTCTTGGCCCTTGACCCCATGATGGAACAGGAGATGGAAGAGATCCGGCAGAAGTACCGGTCCAAGCGGCAGCCCATCCTGGATGCCATTGAAGCCAAGAAGAGGAGGCAACAGAATTTCTGACGGCAGCAGCCCAAGCCTTTGGTGGCTTCTGGGTTGTGGGTCTGTTAGCCAGCACTTCCACTCTGTCTTCTCTCCACAGCACCTTTGTGAACTCAGGAATGTGCGCCAGTGGGAAGGGCTCCCTTGACAGGCGTGTGCATACCATCCAGTGTGTGTCTGTACACAGGCGGATTGAAGGGTTTGGATTGGCGCTTTTAACTCAGAATTTTAGACCCCAGGAACAGAGACTCCTAGTTGAGTGATAGCTGGGAGAATTTTACATGGTCTTTTTTTTTTTTCTTTCTTGTAATAGTTTTTGGTTGCTCTCTTTGGAAGACTTTTTAAAAAATATATAAATATGCATATATATATATAAATTATAAATAGATTCCCCACTCTGTGGTGGTGTCTCTGTACAGGTACAGTTTCAGACACTCTGCCTCTTTCCTGTGAGATTATGGTACTGTGGAGTAAGAGAGCAGAGGACACGGAGAGGCTCTTAGGTGGTCACTGAATCCCAGGAGTCAGCCTCACCCACTGCAGGGCTTCATGGAAAAATTAGTCTTGGGATGGTTGTGCCACCACAGTGATGAACCTCATAGGGTCGTCCCTGGCCTCGGAAGCTGCTGGTGACGCCAGGGGAAGGCCTGGAGAACTTGAGTTTGCTCCTTGAGTCCTAGGAGAAGCCTGGCACCCTCTTTGCAAATTAGCCTTTGCTGTTTCAACACCTTTCACCCATCCCCGCTCTCCCAGCTGCCTAAAGTCACATCCCAGATACTGCCCAGTGCCTTAAGAGGGGACAAGATCTGCTGAAAGGACAGGTCTACCAAGAACTCTGCAGCCAATGGGACTGTGTCCAGTCCAGAAAAAAGAAAGGGGTTTTGAAGGCCTCACTGTTCGTGTGAAAATCACATGTGACATTTTGCTCTGCATTTCTTACATACAGGGTAAAGGGGCTTGCTTTTGTGGTCCACATTCAATTTATGTGATTGTTTTATTCTTTTCATTCACTGTGGAGGGTCTGGCAAGGGTCTGAGACTCGCTCATAGGAGGCTTAGTGGTCCGCAGAATGCCGGAGCTGGGAGGGACCGTAGCAGGCATGGGTCTGATGGTGAGCTGTGCGGGTGGGAAAATGAGAGGAGAGGTACCATTGCCAACGTCACAGATGGAGTCTGAGTCAGAGCAGGGACCGGAACTCAGGGCTCCTCCCCTGGGCCGCTGAACCAAGAGCTCTTCACTGAGAGAACGAAACTACCGCTGTTCATCAAGTTGTCCCAGGACTCCTGCTCTTGCCTTGCCTCTTTGGTCCTTGAGCTGCTATGGAAGGGCCCCCCAGAGGAGCCATGTCAGTCTCGGCATACCGGTGGGTTCCTTGCAGTGTCTCCCAGATCCAGACAAGCCCTCACAGAAGGCCTGCAGCAGGGTAGAGGGCTTTGCAAAAGACGGTTACTGAGTTATGCCCTGCACCTTTGGCTCCAAACTGCAGTCTGAAGAAACTGGGAAAGACAGTTGCCCTTTTATTTTCTTCTTATCTCTTCTCTCTGATGGGAGCCACGATTGGGTTGCACCTGTGGATACTGAAATTCAACTCCCATCATTGCTTTTGTTCCCTAACCTGAGAGTCGATAAAAAGGAAGGGGATGTTCTCCTCTGTGACCAGATTCTGTTCTTTGCAGTTACAGCAAGCTTTAAAAAATGCAAGAGGCAGCTGGTCTGCAGGACTTGGCTAGCAAAGGAACTATGTAGCCGAGAGAATCAGAGGACAGTTTGCAGATCTTGCTGGAATGATACATGGCAGCTAGCATTCCCTGGGTAGCACATGTCAGACACTGAGCTAGGTGCGCGACAGGTTTCACAGGAATCCTATGGGCTCCTTGAGTTATTTCTCATACAATGCAACTGAATTTGAGAGATTTCCTTCCCACGACACTGGGTCTGGATCCATGGCATCACTCTGTGGGGCTAGTCACAAAAACCAGAAACTCCTCAATGCTTAGAATGAAGTGACCGTGGCTTCTCACGAAGACTACGTTGAAGTGCTTTGTTTTGTTTTGTTTTTTGTCGTTGTTGTTTTAAGGTTAAAAACCAGCTGAATTAATAGTCACATCCCCCAGTCAAGTAAGTTTTTAAAAACCCAGAGCACTGAGCTTGCATAATGTTTGCAACTTAATAGCCCATCTTGGGGCTCTTTCCTCTCGAAGACAAGTGCTTTGGGCTTGGCCAGGCAGAAGGAGAAAGCCCATGGCTCCCTTCTGAAGCAAGATCCAAGCACAGGAAAATAGTGTTTCCTGTGACTGTTCTACAGCCATGAACCTAGATCTGGAGTTTATTTGGTTTCAAGCATCTCTGTATCAGCAGTCCAGCTGAACAGAGCCTTTTGCCAGAAGTCAGTTGTTTTGGATCAACGAAATTTCCTGGCAGGGCTTATGTGTTGTCCAGTGACAGGCAGGGGAGCAAGCCATGCTTTCCTCGGGGACCGGATCCCAGGAATCGCATCTTGATTCCCTGGAGCCTGAGCGTTTGTGACTCAGGCTGACAGGACTCTGGGCTCTCTACTTGCGAGAAGCCATGACCCACACCTAACTTTTCTTTTCAAAAAGCAAACAAACAAAACCTCATAGTCTCTAAAAATGTTCTAGTTGTGCTCCCATTCATAAATTTGAAGCACATTTCTATTTTTAATATTTCTCATGTATTTTTTTTCTTCAACCCCAGTTAATTGGACGAGAATTTGACTGGCTGGGAGTGGGAAGGTTGCTGGGTTAGTGGATAGATGGAAGTGGTAATCTGAAGCCTCAGGCATTGAGTCTTGAGTCTTTGACACTGTAGAGTAGCACCTGGCAGATGCCAGAAATTTATTTTACCATTTAAAACTCAATAGCCTCATCTAATATCAGGAATGAGAGAGATCACATCACTTTAGACCCTGAAGATGCTCAGAGACTAATAGCAGAATATTATGAACAGCTGCATGTTAGTAAATTCACCAGCCTAAGTGAAATGAACAGATACCTGGAAAGTTAGGAAGACGTGGGCAGTCTGAACAGCCCCCTTCCTACCAAAACTTGATAGCTCTGAGAGATACGGGTGTCTCTCCATTCTGTGGACCAAGAAACTGAGGCTCTGGTAATGCCTGTTCCTCAAGGTCATGCCAGCAGAGTGTAGCATAGTCCGGTTCTTATGCCACTGTCCTTCCCAGCATACTGTGCGGCCTCTAAAGATTGCCGTTCTTTATTTTGGGGAAGTTGCTCCTGCCCAGAACACACCCCTCACCCTCCTCATCCTTCTTCTGAGCCCTGTGTTTGTATTTTTATTAGGATTACAGTCATCATCTTTGGAATCCATGTTCTTTGGGTTTAGGAGGAGGTCTCTTCCACCAGCCTGCACTCAGACCAACTTGGAGGAAAAAAAAAATCTTAAATGCTGTTGCTGATGTACAATTTAAAAAATGTGAAGTTTGTAGCTTTAATGTTTTGTAATGAAAACTATTAACACTGGCTTAAGTGCTGACTTGAAATGCTATTTTGTAAGGTTTGGATGTAAATAATCAAGGTCAGCGGTTTGTATATGTGTGAGACATAGCTTCTTCCACTGCCATTGGTTTTTAACTTGAGGTTCTTGCTGTCTGCTTTTGTGTTAGAGTTGTCCCCCTCATTCCTCCCCCAGCACCTGTCACCGTTGTTTTAAATAAACTGTCCTTTAGACCACAGACTGTCCCTCCTTAAGAGTGAGGTTTTTTTCATGCATGTCAGTGCTATACAGTGTTGTTGTGGGTGTTGATGCTATTGAGTGTATATTCTAAGGTCCACAGCCAGGAGGGAGGTGAGCTGCTGGACACTGGTGGTGGACGGAGCTAGTTGGCAATACTATTACAATGAACTGAAACAGACATAGTTTGTTTTTTTTTTTAATACAAATGCAATTAAAGTTTTTATTAAACACTCAGTATAACAAGTTTTTGGGAGCACCACCACATCCCAGCTGCTTACTATACTCCCGTGGATCCTATGTTGTTTTTTATCATTTTGACAGTTTCATACATTTATGTAATGAATTTTCGTCATTTTCACCCCCATTCCCCTCACTCGTTTCCCTTCCACTGGTACCCCTCCGTTCAGTGAACCCCTTCTCTGTTCTTCCTTGTGTGCATGGCTCACTGCCTGAATGTGGGTGGGAAGTTATTCGGTGGAGCAAGGCTAACGTATCTGCAGCTACGCTACTGAATAAAGTGGCCCTCCTCCAGGCATTAATTGTCAGTAGTCCCTCTGGAAGGCATGAGGCCCTCTGGTCCCCTTCCCCGTCCATGATAAAGCATTGATTAGTCCACTCTTGTGCACCGGGTTCATGAATGCAACAGCTGTGTTGTGTTCAGATGACTTTGCTGCACATCTCCCTATCCTCGCCTCTTATATTCTTTCCTGTCCCTCTTCAGAGATGTCCCCTGACCTGGGTGTGTGTGTGGGTGTGTGTGTGTGTGGGGGGGTGTCATAATGTCTCATGTGGGGCCAGGCATTCCATCATCACTCTTACAGGTTTCTGCATCAACCACTGCCAGCTGCAGTAAGATGCTTTTCTGATGGAACCTGGACACTGCACTAAACCATGAGTATAGATGTATTTAGAAAACGGTTTGGCCACGTGACTCTTCAGCAAAACAGTAGTAGTAGGTTTCCTTCTGGGTCAGCAACTGGACCTAGCTCTTGTAGATTCTGATAAACAGCCAAGTACAGAAGTGTCACCGGAGAGACTGACTGAAGGAAGTGTCCAGCCTGTGAGTGCAGAGAGGAGTGAATGCTGCTGAGGCATCAGGAAGCATCCGGAAACTTGAAAAGTGAGGAAGAAGGTCAGCAGAGGGTGGGGAGGAAGGGAGGGAATGAACACGCGGAAAGACAGGCTGGGACAGGAGCCTCTGCAGAGCTGCTTGGGAACCCTCACACAGCCAGGGCAGACATGGGCCAGCATCCAAGATGAAGTAGTGGGACCACACCCTCGGGTGATGTATCCTCATCCAGGAATTACCCAGCCTGAATGACCCCAGATTGTCTTTAATCATAAAAGTTCACCCAGTAGTAGGGAGCAGACAGACGGATGTGGAAAAGTCAGTGCAGATCTTGCAAGTGGAGTTGTTCAGTAATATTTAATGTCATTCTATGCTGTTCTGCTTTTCTTGGAGTTGGAGTGATGGCATTTTTATTGTTGCCTAATGAGTGCACTTCACTCCCTGGAACACTCAGCGTACCTTTCGGACTCTTGCCAGGCTTGACAAATATTCCTGTTGGTCAAATTCTCAATCTGCCCAGAGAGAGGAACAATGCTGTAATTTTATATTAGGCAATTGGCATATGACAGCCTTTCAGATAGTCAGCTTATCCTCAGTGCTTCCTTTCAGTGGCTGCATTATTCTCAACAGCCCACAGAACTGCCCACTAGGGTGCTTTTGGAAATGCATGGGAGTGTTTCAGAGTGGTGCCGTAGCAGCCATACCAGCACCTCTCCAACAGGGACAGATATGCTGGTTGTCCTGTACAATGTCCAAATGTGTTTTTTTTTTAAATCTCATTTATAAATAGACAAGAGTAAACCAAGTCTTATTTGCAACTAAGTATAAAGTACTCTATATATTTACTGTTGACTTTAGAAGAGAGGACTGTGTAGAAATGCAGACACTCAAGAATTCCTTGTTGGAGCTCTGCCAAGAGATGTCTCCCATTTCAGAAAATCACACCTTCAAAGACAGTGATGCTTATGAGTTTTGAGTCACTAATGCAGGACAGCACACTGTTGGTTTGATTTGGAACTCATATCCAAGTCTGCATCCAACTCATAGCAAGTCTGTGTACCATGTAAACAAATGATAATTTTCAGAATAGGGTAATGTGCTGTAAAGAAAACAAAGCAGGAGGCAGCATTGAGAGGACTGTGTGTGAAGCCCCAGGAGGATGGGAGGGTGATCGCCTGTGTGTGTGTGTGTGTGTGTGTGTGTGTGTGTGTGTGTGTGTGTGTGTGAGAGAGAGAGAGAGGGGGGGGGCATTCTCATCAGGAATTTTTGATCAAGGGACTGGTATTAAAAGATTCATGTGTTTGCAGTGCCATTATGAGAGAGTATTCAACTTTAATCAAGAACATATCAAAACAAGCGTGCTGGCCCTGCACACCCACCTTAGCAGCTCAAACAGAAGAGAGGACTCACTGAAGGTAGGTGAGGACATGGAGCAGCTGAGCTCTTGGTTACTGGTGAGTGTACCTGGGACCCAGCAGCTCTCCTCGGTAGTTCCTCAACGGAACTGTGTACATATTTCTACAATAAGACATGTACATGCGTATTCATGGCATTATTTATTATTATAACTGTAATCATCACAGTGCTGGAAACTGAGTCTAGAGTCTCATGCATTCTAGGGTCTTGTGCATGCTAGGTAAGCACTCTACCACTGAGCCTTGGCTCTCTTTTCATATTTTATTGTAAGAAAGGGTCTCACTAAGTTGTCCAAGCTGTACCCAGACAGACCTTGAATTAACAGTCCTCCTGCCTCAGCTGCATGCGTAGCTGGGATTATGGGCCTGTGTCGTAAGCCTGTAACAGTGGTATTCCCAGGTGGTCTCCATCCAAGTACTAACCTAGCACAATCTTACTTACCTTCTGAGACCAGAAGAGGTCAAGTACATTCATGGTGGTATGGTCATAGTCCTTCCTTTTGTAAAAGGAAGCCATCCAGACACCCAATGACAATAGAGTAGATAAATTATGTAAACTGCTATAGTGGAATACTACACAGCACTGAAAATAAATCAATAACTGTTGTGGAAGAAAGCGAAGACTGACCAGATGAGAAAAGCAAAGGTTGTTTGTTTAGAGCTTGCTCTGTCACACTTAGACTTGAGCAGACACTCAAAGACAGAAAGTAGGATTTGGGAACCTCACTCTACAGCGGAAAACCATGGAAAGCCTTGATTGGAGCTGTGGGCTGGGGATGCCCTAGGCCAGCTAATGACATTTTTGTGCTGCTGGTTGGTCCTCATTGGAAACGGGCAGAAATTATGGAAGCCTGGATGCTAATCGAGGCCTAGCCTTGTTAGGCTGGTGGTGACAGCAGTTATGGTTCATCTTCTTGAACTGCCACCAGAGATAGCAAGCTGTCTGCCTGTAAGATCTGGCCGGTAGCAGGCTGCCTCCTGGGCTGTTGGCTGTGAGAATGGAGTTGGTTTCCTGAGTTGTTTGCGGTGGGTGGAAAGTCATAGCTGTCTGTGGGAATGGTCTGTCCATTGTCTGCCTGTACGTTCCGTTTCTCACTAGACACAAAAGCCTGGCTGATCTCCAGAGTAAAGTGAGAGACATGTCCATTGTTGGATGAACTGACAAATACGATTTGTATGTATAATGGACATTACTCGGTTCTTTAAAAGAAAGGGTATTCATTCTCATGCATGTTACAACACGGATAAACCTCAGACATTATGATAAGTAAAATAAGCCAGCCATAAAAGAGCATATTTATTCTTTTCACTTACAAGGTCCTAGAGTAGTCAGATTCATAGACAGAATAGAATGTTGGAGGGAGTGAGGAAGGAATGGGGAATTAGTGTTGAGCAGGAGTTTCAGCTCTGCAGGCTAAGGTCTGAGGAGGGGTAGTGTATGGTGGTGGCTGTGTCACAGTGTGAATGCATGTTCTGCCCCTGAACTGTACATTGAAAATGATCAAAAAGGCAGTTTTCAAATGTATTTTACCGTCATCACAACAAGGAAGCAGGCACAAAGGAATATATATTGTACAATTCTAATGATATCAAATTCAAAACCAAAGAAACCTTGGATGTTCAGTGGGAAAACAAATGTTGTTTATCTAATACTTGGATTTATTTTTGAGGATTTGATACATGTATACAGTGTGTTTTGGTCTTAGTCTCTAATTCATCCCAGAGCCCCATTACCACATCCCGTTTCATTTTTTGTGTCCTTTTTCTTCTTTCTTCTCTCTCTCTCTCTAATAATCCACTGCATTTAGTTGGTGCATGGGTGTGGGGTCACCCACTGGAACATGGTCAACCTACCAGGGGGTCTGAAGAAAATGGACTCCCCCTCCCCTGGCTGCCATCTACAACCAATAGCTACTCAGCCAGGGGTGGAGCCTCGTTGGCCCTTTGCTCATCCTTGCTGGAATGTTGACTGCCTTGATCTTGGGCAGGTCAGCAGAGCTGCAGTGAGTTCATGAGTGTGGCTGCCCTGGCATATCCAGGAGGTACAGGGAAGACAGATCTTCCTTTTGATGGCTGTGGGTGGCACCAGGATGGGAATAGGAGGAGGGCTTTAGGGTGACATCAAGTTCTGATTCTCTGTGTACTCACTACATGGGTGTGCACACTGAGGAAGTTCATTTAGGAGCTGTAGGATCTGTGACGTCAAGTTCTGACCCTATGCCAACTGAGGAGTCTTTCCTCTTAGGCCACTAGCATTTATCTCAGCCAGCACCTTGTTTTGGTGAAGGAAGCAACCAAGGCCCAAGTTGGGCCATGTCAAGAGTCCAGACTCAAACCAGGGTTCTGGAGTTCACTTCTCATTCTGAGACTCCCCGAACTGTGGACTCAGTTATACAAATGAATCTGGTTTGCCATCTGTAAAAAAGCAGATTCCTTTGCCAATGTCTGCTGCTCACTTTCTCTCCCAGACAATAAAGGGCTCTGTGGAGGCTGCACACTCTGCCTTTTCTGGGATTTATTGGTTTGTTTAATGTTTAGTGTTTATTGTGCCTAACCTTGACATCAACACCCCACGAGAGAAAATGCTGAGGTAATGATCATGCAGCTTATACATAGCAGAGAATCAAGCTGGGGGGGGGGGTGCGGTGTCTCTGCTCACAAGCATGTTGCTTCCTCTGTCCTTCATAGCATCACTCATGATCTATGCATATTCTGTTGGTGATGCACTAAATCTCTTGGTGAGTCTGAACTTAGTGCTGCATACTGAGCATCTTTCCTGGCCTTATTTTTCCTAGCCATCAGGATTCTGAAAGACATATCTGGTCAGATTCGCCAAGAAAATGAGCTTCTCAATGTAGCAAACTAGAGAATTTTCTACCCTCAGGAATGGGCCTGGCTGGCCCAAAATATGAGGTCTGGTGGTCAGTGAGGACCATCGCAGTCAGCATGCACAGCTGCATCCAGGGCTTGAGAAAGGACTTCAAGGACTCACACTTCAGAGCCCTTGCCTTCATGGTACCTAGGGAATTAGGTTTTCCAAACAAAGTGATTATGATGGGAATGTGGTACCAGAGGGTATAGTCCAGCACCATGAAGCCTCCTCTGCTTTTGACTGTCAATGGACCTTGGCGTCCCCATCCGCGCATTAATGCTAATGCTGTTTCATGATCGTTCCTGTCGCCATTCAGGGTTCTTGCTAGATGTGTATTGAAAAAGAGGGTATGAAATACTCTATGGATTGTAGCGTGCACAGACGTGTGGAAGGTTGTTGGTTTCACTGGTCCGTCTTCACTCTGGGAACCTCAGAAAGGTACCTAATGCCTCAAAAATGGATTCACAGCCATACCCATTTTCCAATGTGATCTCCTTGTGTATTAGTACTTTCCCATCATTGTGGCCCAGGTACCCAAGAGAACAGCTGTACTGCTCATCCATAGTTCCTTGGCCAAAGCATCATGGTGGTTAGTTAGAGCATGTGATGGAGGAGCTTTTTCATGGCGGACAGGAAAGGTCTGCCATGAGGGGGTGAGACAGGAACTAGGTATAACCTTCAAAGGCCCCTAGTGACTTCCTTCAACAAGGCCTCGCCTCCTAAAGTATCCATTATCTCCTCCAAATAGCACCAAACCGGGGGGTTAGGCATTCTGAGCCCATGAGGGACATTGCATATTTGAACAGTAACAACTTCCTTAGATTACCTTTGAACTGAAAAGGGATTCAGGTATGGAATTATGTGACCATATAGACTTCTCTGGTCTGTGACTTGTCATGTGGGAGCTGAAGAGAGGAAGAGCCTAAATGAGAGCATCCCTATAGAATACTGTGTCTCTCTCAGTAGGGAGGGTCCTAGCTGAAGGTGACAGTAAATAAGGAGAAACTATTCCTTATCATTGATAAGCACATCACATCCCCAAGTCCCAGACATCCTGATCTATCCCATGTACCCTGCTCACTTCGGGTGCCAGTCACTCCTGAACTTTCTCTCCACTTGGTTGATGAAACTGGGGCTCATGAAAATAACACTCCGAGGAATAGCTGGGATCTGTTGTCCAGTTTCCCTTGGTCTCCTGGGAACTCTTTGACACTCACATGGTGGCTGCTAAGTTGTCACAGACCTAACTTCCTTGTGAATCCCCCTTGAGAGATGTGGACACCTCGCTGGAGCTGTGCTAATCCTGGACTTTTCAAGCTGGAGCTCGGAAGCTCTCCAGTGGAGGCACTATAAGTTGTATGATTGACAGACATTGACATGCTGCTGTGTTCCACAGGGTGCTGAAATCAATCTTTCTCCGTTTTTTGTTTGGGTTTCTGATGCTGCTGAGCTGAGTCACCTGTCTACTGTTCTCACCCCATGGTAAAGGATACACTTACTTGGGATCCTTTACCCTCATTTTAATGAAAGCATTCCACTTTTCCTTAGGGAGACACTGTGCTGTTAGTATCCTGGTGGGAACGTCTGTGATAGCTGTACTTATCTGTCCCTCAGGCCATCGGAGGGTGTGAGATCCAACTCAGACCAGTTAGACTCACTCTCAAGGAAATTTTAGCTTGAGCAGAGTGATCCAAGTGGAGGCAGATGTCACTCAGCTATTTTAATGGGTTCTGATACCTCAATCTTCGTGTTTCTCTCCCATCCTTCCTCTCTCCCTTCATATCTTCTTTCCTTCCTCCTCCTCCTCTTCCTCTTTGTCCTCCTCATCATCATCGTCGTCGTCGTCATCTCTCTACATTGCCCTGGCTGTCCTGGAACTCACTCTGTAGACCAGGCTGGCCTCAGACTCACAGCGATCGCCTCTGCCTCTGCTGGGATTAGAGGTGTGTGGCACCACCACCCAGCCCATTCCTTGTTCTTTCAACTTGGTCAGTTAATTCTACTTTTAGCCAGCCTATCCAGTGCAATTGTTTTGTTGTTTGCAACCACATGTTCCTAGCTGGTAACATAAATTGAAACTGGAGTTGAGTTGTAGGCAACGTATCCTCCAGTAATGTGGGACATTTAAAATTATCTGGCTGTTGTCTTGGTTTCTTTTCCAGTTGCTGAGATAAAATACCCCAACAAAAAGCAACCTAGGGGAGAAAGGGTTTATTTTAGCTTACAATTCTGGGGAAGCCAAGACAGGAACTTGAAGTAGCAGTCCTATCCTACAGTCAAGAGGAGACGGGGAGAGAGACTCATAGTTCAGAACATACACCTAGCAAAGCAAGTGTGGTGGTTTGAATGAAGACGGCCCCCATAGGGCCACAGGAAGTGGCACTATTGGGAGATGTGAAGTAGGTGTGGCTTTGTTGGAGGAAGTGTGTCACTGGGGGTGGACTTTGAGATGTCAGATGCTCAAGCCAGGCCCAGTGTGGCCCTCTCTCTTCCTGCCAATCCAGCTGTAGGACTCCTAGTTCCTTCTCCAGCACCATGTCTGCCTGCATGCCACCATGCTCCCTTCCGTGATGACAATGGACTAAGTCTCTGAGCTGTTAGCCAGCCCCAGTGAATGCTTTATAAGAGTTGCTGTGCTCCTGGTGTCTCTTCACAGCAATAGAACCCTGACTAAGACAACAGGTGAGCTGGCTGCTTATTCTTCAGCCTGGAAAGTCAGTGGTCTGAAGTCTCACTGATAAAGAGACATACTTTTTGTGTCATTTGATATCATTTGATCAGAGAGGGTAGTGTAGTTCTCCGAGTATCCAGCAGAGTTCAGTTACAAGTTAGCAAGGCCCAGCTTGTATGATGGAACCTGTGGTTTCTAGATCCATTGAATGATATCAAAGGACAGTCAATTGAGCGAGCCCAGATAATGTTTTGGTTATTTATTTATTTGGCACAAAATAAAGAGTACTTCTGTTCTATGGTAAAGAATCTCCTAAGACTTGGAGTACAGCCAAGTTAGAATTCCAAAGTTGGTAACTGGTTGTTGGCTTAATTCGCACCTTTGTGGAGTTTGGCATTGGTTGAATAGGATTGCAAGAGGCATGGCCCACTGAGAGTGTGAGAGAAACCCAGGACCCTGTAAAACTTATGCCTACAGTTCACAACCTTTCTCAGTGTAAGAACTTGCAGATTCCTACTTGCTCAAGGTTGCTTAGCTGGAAGGTGGAATCAATTTGGCCTGGAAAGCTAAAAGTAGATGGGCAGGAAAGGTTCTCTGGCCCAAACAGAACTGCAAAAACTTGTTAATTGATACCATCAGCTGTGGGTATATTTGTAGAAATAGATTGTGTGTGTGTGTGTGTGTGTGTGTGTGTGTGTGTGTGTGTGTGTGTGTGTGTTTGTGTGTGTGTGTGGTGTTTGTTTCAGAGGGAAAACGTAATTTGGGGCCAGTCTGATTTTGAGACAGAATCAGTTACCAGAGATTCGGCCTTCTCTCCTAGCTCCAGGAGCTGGCTGAGCTCTAGCGACAGGATGCGTTGGCTAATGAATCTTGGACCAAATGCTAGCCCACATGAATTGGACCTTACAGAATCCAGATCCTTTGGCATCCTGTAGAGGAAGGGAATAAAAGATTTCTGAAGACATTATGCTGGACTGGACTTTTTTTGTGCTTTCTTCCCATAAATCCCACTAAGTATGGCCTCCAGTGAACCCAGCATGGTTTTACCCTGGATCCTGAAGAATGTCTAGGTCAGGAGGGCTGGGACTGTCTCAAAATACAAGGTGGAAAGCAATCATGGAAGACACGTGACATTAGCCCTTTGTCTCTGTGTACACATGCACACACGTTACATATGTGCCAGAAAGAGGAAGGAAGGGAAGGGAGGGGAGGGAGAGAAGAGAAGAGAAGGGAAGACAGGAAGGAAATGATAGAATTTCACGGATACATACGTACTGGATTTATCTCCTACATTGTGAAGGGCACATACTCTTCTCATGTAACGCGCTCTGGTGTCGGATTCTGCTTTGTTGTTGGGGTTTGAAGATGAATGTCAGGTTAACTATGGACATCAAGTAATCATGTATCTAAAGATGCCCATTTGAAACTGGGTTCTGTGTCCTCCACCTAGACAAAAAGTCAAGCATGCCTGGCAAGGACTCCAACAGGAAGCACAGCCATGGGCTCATGTGGACCACTGATGTATGCTGGTTGCATAAAAAGGTGCTCACCGTTGAAGAATTGTATGTGTGATTCTAAAGAAGCACACTGATCCACTTGCAGATCCATTGCCTCCTCTCTCTGTGGCTTGAGTTTTGCAAACTTGGAGGTTTGGGTGCTCATGAGCAGAGTGCTTCCCTAATGGATACAGCAGTGAGTTCCCTGAATTGGAGACTGAGTCTCTCACTTGGCATTTCTGATCGTATCCTCAAGAATACAAACATAAAGGGAGGTACAGTGCTGAGCTGGGTAATCAACTATATCATCAAGGGGAAATTCTGTTACTGCTACACAGAGAGAAGGCATCAAGGAGTTTTAAGCACCACCAGGGAATTCCCTGAGGCATCTCCCAGCACTTTCAAGGGTTCAGAGTCAAGGAATAAAGGGTTAGGTCACCCTATCAGATAGTGAATCTCAACGACTGAAGGGCCAGCCAAAGGCAGGGTGAACCTGACTCGGCAAATAGATCACATTCTCAGCGCCCACAGCAGCCTCCGGGTGTCACAGCAGTGTGAGGAGGCTGCGGGGTCCTCAGGCTGAGGCTCTCAGCGCCCACAGCAGCCTCCGGGTGTCACAGCGGTGTGAGGAGGCTGCGGGGTCCTCAGGCTGCGGCTCTCAGCGCCCACAGCAGCCTCCGGGTGTCACAGCAATGTGATGAGACTGCGGGGTCCTCAGGCTGCGGCTCTCAGCGCCCGCAGCAGCCTCCGGGTGTCACAGCGGTGTGAGGAGGCTGCGGGGTCCTCAGGCTGCGGCTCTCAGCGCCCGCAGCAGCCTCCGGGTGTCACAGCAGTGTGAGGAGGCTGCGGGGTCCTCAGGCTGCGGCTCTCAGCGCCCACAGCAGCCTCCGGGTGTCACAGCAATGTGATGAGGCTGCGGGGTCCTCAGGCTGAGGCTCTCAGCGCCCACAGCAGCCTCCGGGTGTCACAGCAGTGTGAGGAGGCTGCGGGGTCCTCAGGCTGCGGCTCTCAGCGCCCGCAGCAGCCTCCGGGTGTCACAGCAGTGTGAGGAGGCTGCGGGGTCCTCAGGCTGCGGCTCTCAGCGCCCACAGCAGCCTCCCGGGTGTCACAGCAGTGTGAGGAGGCTGCGGGGTCCTCAGGCTGCGGCTCTCAGCGCCCGCAGCAGCCTCCGGGTGTCACAGCAGTGTGAGGAGGCTGCGGGGTCCTCAGGCTGCGGCTCTCAGCGCCCGCAGCAGCCTCCAGGTGTCACAGCAGTGTGAGGAGGCTGCGGGGTCCTCAGGCTGCGGCTCTCAGCGCCCGCAGCAGCCTCCGGGTGTCACAGCGGTGTGAGGAGGCTGCGGGGTCCTCAGGCTGCGGCTCTCAGCGCCCGCGTTACTCGTGTCTCACTCGCAGAGCATGCTGGTGACAGCCCGCTGGCTCTTGTCGGAATATGGAGGTGGGCTAAGTGGCACCAGCGGAAGAATGAGCTTACGAGCTAGGTCCATTAACAGGACCTGACTTGGGGGCGTTTTCCCTTCGGAGAGGGGGTCAGTGTTTGGATTATATGTGACAGTTTCCACACGTGCATGCGTGAGGTGTGTTGAGAAGCCCAGGGCTGGACTGTAGTGGACACCAGTTATTTTTGACCTTCCTTTAAGTGACAACACATGGCCCTGTCTTTGAATTACTAATTTCTTTCCGTCAGTTGCACTTGAAAACCCAGCACTCTGCCCTCCAGCCCCACCAGGAGAAAAGCAGCCAACCCAGCCAAACCACCATCCTTCCTGGAGGGAAACTGGATCTGTAAGCAAAGCAATGCAGGGGGATGTGTAGACGAATTGCTAAACGGTCTTATTGAATAAAAAACCCAGAACCACGCCGGGCGGTGGTGGCGCACGCCTTTAATCCCAGCACTCGGGAGGCAGAGCCAGGTGGATCTCTGTGAGTTCGAGGCCAGCCTGGACTACCAAGTGAGTTCCAGGAAAGGCGCAAAGCTACACAGAGAAACCCTGTCTTGAAAAAAAAGAAGAAAAAAAAAAAACAAAAAAAACCCCAGAACCAGATATCGGGGTTAAAACCTGAGAGATCAGAGGAATAGGAAAAAGCACAGTCAACCTCGCCTTACCAACCCTCAGCTTCTAAAAGAGACCTACTTCCTGTCTACCCATGCCTATATTCCTCTCTGTTCTGCTATCTCATTGCTCTCTCTGTCCAGCTACATCACTTCCTCTTCCTGCCCAGCTCTGTCACTTCCTGTCTGGCTGTCCAGACCTCCAAACCTTTATGGTTAACTAGTGTTGGAATTTAAAGCGTGTGCCACTACACCTGGCTCTGTTCCCAGTGTGGCCTTGAACTGACAGAGATCCTGACAGATCCCCGCCTCCTGAATGATAGGATTAAAGTCATGTGCTACCATTGCCTGACTTCTATGTTTAATATAGTGGCTGGCTTTGTCCTCTGATCCTCAGATAAACCTTACTGGGTTGCACAAATAAAATATCACCACAGGAATGGACCTGGGAGATGGTTCAGTGGGTAAGAGCATTTGCTGCTAGAATAACTCCAGCTCTGGGGGAACACACACACACACACACACACACACACAGTGATTAGAGGTGAATGTCTGGAAGGCAGTATCCCTAGACAGAAAGATTCTGGGCTGCTACTGAGGTCCCCAGAACTCTCCTCATGGCTCTTCTGCCTCAGACCCTGTCAGTCAGTTCTTTGTTTGGGTGGACTTGATGTACTCCACTCAGTAGGCTGAATGGTGGCCTCACATGTCCCCCAGGAATCTCTGGGACCTGTAAATGTCACCTTATTCAGAATGTGGTCTTCTTTGCAATTGTGTTTAAAAGGATCTTGAGATGACATCATCTGGGATCATCCCCCATGATTTCTAAATGTCATCAAAAGTATCTTTATAGGAGAAAAGTGTTGGGAAATTTAACACACAGTGGAAAATATGATGCGATGCCAGGGGCAGAGACGGGGGTGATGCCAAGGGCTGAAGAGGTGGCGGGGGGGGGGGGTCTCTCCTCCTACAGTTCCCAGAAGCAGAGCCCTGCTCATACCTTGATTTTAGAGTTGTGGCTTTAAGAACTATGTAATCATACATTTGTTTTAAGCCACTGAGTGTGTGGTAATTTGTTATAGAACCATTACAAATGAATATACCTTCCAATTCTTTTTTTTTTTGGCTAGTTTCTAGTGTTTGCAACCACGGACTCGTACTTGTTGCCGTCACTTGTAGTTAGAGTTTTCCTGCCTGGCCCAGAGTCAGGGCAAATCTCTCTCACCTGCCAGTCCCACAGCCGTCAGACCCGACCAAGTAAACACAGAGACTTGTATTGGTTTCAAACTGTATGGCCATGGCAGGCTTCTTGCTAACTGTTCTTTCAGCTTAAATGAATCCATTTCCATTAATCTATACTTTGCCACATGGCTCGTGGCTTACCGGCATCTTCACATGCTGTTTGTCATCGTGGCGGCTGGCAGTGTCTCTCTGACTCAGCCTTCCACTTCCCAGCTTTATTCTCCTCCTTGTCCCGCCTACACTTCCTGCCTGGCCAATGGCCAATCAGTGTTTTAATTATTGACTAATCAGCAACACATTTGACATACAGAACATCCCACAGCACTTCCCCCTTTTTTTTTTCAAAAAGGAAGGTTTTAACCTTAAAAATTAAAATTACATATAATTTGGGAATTTGGGCATAGCTTCTCTTACTACTTCCTGCTGGAGGGGGGCGCTGTATCTTATGGGGACACAAAGAAAATTTTAGGATTATGGAATAGTCCATGAAGCTGTAACGTCTGAGCCAGTTGCCTTGAAACCATTCTGGATGTTGGATCATCTGGGCCATGGTGTCATCGGAGACCTTTCAGGGGGTTTGGCTGGTCAAACCTGATGTATCTTAATCTTGAACAAATCCATAGCCTCTGGCTTTCTGTGGGAACAGAAGCAGAGACTCTTTTCCAAAGCAACATATCCTTATATCCAAATTTTGAAGTCAAGGTACCTTTAAAATATACATATTGGCATAACTCAACAGCTTTTACAATCAAATGTTTTTCTGCAGTTAAAAGTCCCAAAGACAACACAATGCAGATTCTCTGTGTAATATCCATTTTTACGTGGCTTATTTTTTATACTACCTTTACCTTCTCTTTAAAGACTTTATTTTTTAAAACTATGTATTTGTTTCTATAACTCTATATATCACCTTTTTTGTCTCTTTCAAGCCTACATATCTTTTACACACATTGTAAACTATTACATCTGAATCTGTTTATTGTGAATCTATTTCTTTAAACTGCAGCAGCTGTGGCTGCTGGATCCACCCACCTCAGCTTCCCAACATGGCCATGGTTTACCGCCAGCTCTGGGAGCTATCGGGGGTCTATGCTTTTAGCCAAGCAGCGTGTAGCCCAGAAACCTCTTTTTTGTTTTGTACTAGCAAAGGCTAAATCCACCACTCAGCTTAATGTGCTGCTTGCAGAGGCCTCATTCCTGCCATATGGCAGGTCGAGCACGCACAACAGAAACCCACAAGTAGCTCAAACCGGCAGCTGCCGCTCATTTGAGAGAGACAATTAGGAAGCTGTTTTTAGCTCCATTTTAGAATCTTTTTTTCTCAGTTTTTAGGTGGAAACTCTTGCCACCACGTTGGACGCCATTTGTAGCTAGAGTTTTCCTGCCTGGCCCACAGTCAGGGCAAATCTCTCTCACCTGCCAGTCCCACAGCCGCTCAGACCCGACCAAGTAAACACAGAGACTTGTATTGGTTTCAAACTGTATGGCCATGGCAGGCTTCTTGCTAACTGTTCTTTCAGCTTAAATTAATCCATTTTTATAAATCTATACCTTGCCACATGGCTCATGGCTTACCGGCATCTTCACATGCTGTTTGTCATCGTGGCGGCTGGCAGTGTCTCTCTGACTCAGCCTTCCACTTCCCAGCTTTATTCTCCTCCTTGTCCCGCCTACACTTCCTGCCTGGCCAATGGCCAATCAGTGTTTTAATTATTGACTAATCAGCAACACATTTGACATACAGAACATCCCACAGCACCTGGCAGCCAGCTCCAGGCTAGCAGAGGCAGGTGTTTGGGCACGGGTCTCTGTTTGTGTAACAGTTTCCACCAATGCACCAGAGCAGCAGAGAGCCACTGCATTGCTGCTGGGATGGCAGACAACCTGCAGCAGACAGTCGTCCCCCCCCCATCTGCCCCCATGCCACGTTTAGAGTTCTGTTTGAAGGATCAGAAAGTCTGGTGTGTGTTAAGCCAGGCCAAAGGAGCGTGCGGGAAGCTTTCCAGTCTGTCCCTCAGCTGGGCACAGCTGGACACAGATGTTAGGAGGCGAGTATGCTGGAAAGATGATTAACATGGTGAGCTCCCCAGAGGCCTTTTGGCTCAGCTCCTGTGTCTGCCACAATCCGGAGACTGGGGATCATGTTGGGCGTCTGTTGTGTACTCTCGTTTGGAATACTCTTCCCTGGAACCCATTTACCCTTATTAGAGCAGGTTAGACTGTCTGTCACTCAGGAAAGCATTCTCTGATAGTCTCAGGTTACGGACTCTGGTAGAGTACACATGCTCCTGGTTTCCTACCTAGTAAAGTTAACTGTTATGAAAGTTTGTGACTATTACATTTGAGTCTGTCTCCCCAACTAGTTCCCTTATTAGTAGAGGGACGTTTGTGTTCTCTACCATGACTACCTCTTGAACCTGGTAAGCAGTCAGGCAGAGGTCCAACAGCCAAGGCAAATCTGACATGGTCAAAGAGGGTGGAACATGATGACTTGTATGAGAGGGGACAGAGGAGAAGCTGTGGGACACTGGAGAGTGCATTCCTCCTCCAAAGGCATTGGAAAACATCTGAAATAGACTAAAATTACCGTGCATCTGAAGGGAATGTAGGTCACATGGGGAGCCTACGCTTACGACTCTTCCAATAATGATCCGTTAAATGAGTAAGTGACAAACCATGATGGAGTCATTGTTAAAAGTTCCCAAACCAGCCGGGCGGTGGTGGCGCACGCCTTTAATCCTAGCACTCGGGAGGCAGAGCCAGGCGGATCTCTGTGAGTTCGAGGCCAGCCTGGTCTCCAAAGCGAGTTCCAGGAAAGGCGCAAAGCTACACAGAGAAACCCTGTCTCGAAAAACCAAAAAAAAAAAAAAAAAAAAAAAGTTCCCAAACCAAAGCAGGGCTGGGGATGGACTGCCCTGTGGGCCTCCTTTCCAATGTTGTTCACACTCTTTCAAGAGCAAGGTCTCTCTCTATTTCCTCCTTCCTCCCAGTACCTGGTGTCCAGCAGGCTGTAGCGATTGCTCAGTCTAGGCAATATGGACTAACCCACCCTGCCCTGATCTTGGGGATGAGCCAGATGATGTCTTCTACCTTGGGGTTCAGTGTGATGGAATAGCTGGGGCCTCCAGGAGGCCCTGATGATAGAGAAATGGGTGCTTGGTTGCAATGTGTAAAAAGGTAGGGACCGGACCCCTTCACAACTTGTTCAGCCAAAGGGATAGAAGATTTGGCAGGGGAGTGTAAAAGATTTACCTCTATCAAGGATGATGGGACCAGCACTGGCCAAAAAGGATAAGAATCTCAAACATTTGCCTGGGTACTACTCATGGCAGGGCTAGAGTTCTGTGTGATGGACAGAGGGAACTCCCCAAGGGTAGAATGGGAGCTGTGGTAGTCAGGTTTTATTGCTGTGATAAAGACCATGACCAAAAGCAACTTGGCGAGGAAAAGGTTTATTTGACTTACATATCCCAGGTCATCGTCCATAGAGGAACGCCAGGGCAGGGATTCAAGGCAGGGACATGGAGGCAGGGGTTGAAGCAGAGACCATGGAGGAACACAGCTTACTGACTTGCTCCCATGGCTTGTTCAGTTTGCTTATACACCCCAGGACCACCTGCCTAGGGATGGTACTGCCCACAGCAGGCTGGGCCCTCCCATATCAGTCATTAATCAAGATAATGTCCCACAGGCTTGCCTACAGGTGATCTGATGGAGGT
Source organism: Peromyscus californicus insignis (assembly GCF_007827085.1). Lineage (NCBI taxonomy): Eukaryota > Metazoa > Chordata > Mammalia > Rodentia > Cricetidae > Peromyscus > Peromyscus californicus. Next base: position 138,850,041 of record NW_026294595.1, read on the forward strand.
GTTTTCTCAGTTGAGGTTCCTCTTCCCGGATAACTTTAGCTTGTGTCAAGTTGACAAAGACCAAGCAGGACAGGAGCACACACAGCAGCCCTCTGCCACCAAGAGCTCAAAGCTGAGCTGGTTATAAGTTGGTTCCTCCTCCATAATCTTCTAGGTCACCAGTTGTGACCGATGGGCTAGGATCTAGTTCTGGGGACAGGGGTTGGCCACCTTTCCCAAGCAGGTATAGAGTTGGGTCTAAGTCCCAGAAGGGTCTGTTCAGGTCTCTGTGTAAGTCAGCCCTAGGAAGTAGTGCTGAAGACGGTTGTGCTATGGACCCTACAGATTGTGTAAGGACTCAGCCTCCAGCTCCTTCCTGAGACTTAGTGTTAAAAGATGACTTCTTTATAGCAGCTCTGTGACATTTGGGTGAGCTTCAGTTCCCTCACCTGTGAAATGGGGATAATTATCTGCCAGCACAGGGCTAACGGGGCTCATATAGAGGCCATCCTCTTCCTCCTCTTGGTGCGTATCTACTTCAAAGGAGGTTGTTGTGTACTATCCTGCCTTGGGCTTAGATCTCATTGCTCAGGTGGATGACTCCCATGCAGAACTTAAGCAGGGGAGGGCTCTGCTCTGTTAGCTGACTCTGAGGCTGTGGGGAGGGAATGCAGAGCCCTGGTTTTAATAACTCTGAGGTTTTGCAGGCTCACTGGGGGCCTGGGTCTCCAGGTCTGTAGACTGCCCCTCCTGAGAAGTCTCTCGAGATGTTTCCAGAGATACCTCTGATACCCCGTCCACGCTGCTCAGCAAGTCCTCAAAAGACCGCTGCCCGCTGCTCCGCACGGCGGCCTCCAGTGCCTTCTGGCGCCGGTAGAAGTGGGAAAACTTGTTGAAGATGATGGTGATGGGGAGTGCCACCACCAAGATGCCACCTAGGATGCAGCCTGAGGCCGCCAGCTTGCCAGCCACAGTCTCCGGCACCACATCCCCATAGCCCACTGTGGTCATGCTCACGGTGCCCCACCACCAGCAGGCAGGGATTGTGTCAAAGCCCACGTTTTCTTCTTCAGCTGTGTAGGCCACACCCGAGAATACTGACACACCCACAGCCAGGTACAGCAGTAAGATGCCCACCTCACGGTAGCTGTGCTGAAAGAAAATATATGAGCCCAAGTCAGAGCTATCTGGACTTATATTATTGGGAGACACTGAGGCTTACGGAGTATAAAAGGATATCCGACATCAAAAGGTAGAACTGAGTATAAAAGAATATCCAACATCAAATGGTAGAACTGAGTATAAAAGAATATCCAACATCAAATGGTAGAACTGATGGCAAGACTCTGACTCTGAACTGCACTCTTCCAACTACACTAAGCAACAAAACTCGCTGTGATTGAATGCAGGCCCGATTTCTATGCAGATGGTAACTGCTTGGCCACACGAATTGACATCCTGGTGTTTTTTTTTATGCACTCACACAACCAAGAGAACCACAGTTTATATTTCATAATGCAAAGAAATGGTTCCGTGTGTGTTTGAATTGCTCTATAACATTTCTGACAAGTACAAAAATAATGTCTGCCCCACAAGGAAACTGAGAGGAGATGAGTTCCCTAAGCTATCTAAAGAATAAATATACTTTTAATGGGTGCCTGATTTTCAAACAAAGCAGTTCTGCTCACCTTGCCCACCAAGGGAGTACTTGGTTGTCATAGTGGGCACAGGCTGGCATGCATGCACACAGGCCAAGGATAAGGCTTAGTATTTATCTCACAGAACATAAGACACCCTCCTCCCCAATGAAGAATTAATTACCTGTCCTCAAATGTCACCAATGCTGAGAACCCCTTTTCTACAGCAGGGTCTCTCAAACTATAACATATAGAAGAATTATGTAGGGGGGTCTGTTTAAAAGCTAAAACTCAAGTAGGTCTGGGGTAGAGCCAGAGATTCTGCCTTTCTGGCAACCTTTGAGGAAGCTGTTGATGGTCTGGGACTTCACTTTAGTTACACCTGTGTCTTACTCTCACAGCTCTGGTTATCACTCTTCCTCCTCCTTGTGGATAAAGCTAGGAGCCTCAGCTCTGATTCTCTGCAAAGTAGGAAGGTGTGGGGAGCATAAGGCTCTTCCCTAGGGTGAATCTGAATTAAAGGGGTCTGGCTAACATATTTCCCCGTAATTGCTTGGTACCCGAGGGTTCTTCCCAGGTCACACACCAGTGGCTAGTATCCTGGCTGCCCTGCATTATTAGGACATACAAGATGCTGTGTCATCAAGGTTAGGAGGGACTTGTGAGTGCCTTTCTGGGGATCCTTCACAGTGTTGCCTAGGGCTTGGGAGAGCACAAAAGGCTGAAGCTGGGCATGGCTGGCTTGTTCTCTGGGGTCCACCACTTATTAAGGAGCCTCCCACAAGTCCTATCACCTCTTAGAACCTCAGTTTCCACATCTGTAGTGACAATACAAGCCCCTCACAGGCTCCTCAGTGCCCTTGGAACAACAACAACAACAACAAAAGAAACAAACAAAAACATGGGCCCAGAGTTCATGCCCCTCAGTACCTCAAACCCCCGAATCTCCTCCTCCTGTGTCCCCTCTGCTGACATTCACTCTGTTCCCTTATCAGATTGTGGTACAAGTTGTTCATGTTGCCTCCTTCCCTGAACCAGGCTAATTTCACCCCCTGAGCAGGGCCAGTGGCCAATAAACTGCAACCAGGCTTATAAAACAACCTCACCACCCCAGGATCTTCATTTACGGGAAGAAAATAAATTATAGCATCTTCCCAAGGAAATTGTCCTAAGGACTAATCAATAACGAATGTGAAATTGGCATGGAACACTCATTCTGTGCATAGTAAGTGTTAGCTCTAGGCTATTTCTAGGCTAAGACTGACCTGAGACTACCTGTGCCTTCCAATGATGCTAGAGGAAAGGCGTCAAAAGAGAAGCCAGTTAGCATCCTGCTTTGCATATTTGTTTGCGCTGTTTTACTTGATATTTGACAGGTACATCAAAAGCCCTTCCTCTTTTTCCCTCTCTTTCCTTCTCTCTCTCTCTCTCTCTCTCTCTCTCTCTCTCTCTCTCTCTCTCTCAATAGTGGTTCACTTTAATTTTTAAAAGTTTTATTTAGGGGCCTGGAGAGATGGCTCAGAGGTTAAGAGCACCGACTGCTCTTCCAGAGGTCCTGAGTTCAATTCCCAGCACCCATATGGTGGCTCACAACCATCTGTAATGAGATCTGGCGCCCTCTTCTGTATACATGATAAATAAACAAATCTTTAAAAAAAAAAAAAAGTTTTATTTAAAATTATGTGTATGCCTGTGGCTATATGCATGTGTGTCTGGGTGCCCACAGAAGTGCTGGAATCCACTGGAGCTGCCGTCAGAAGTGACCGTCAGCCACCTGATGTGGGTGCTGAAAACCAAACTTGGTCCTCTGCAAGGGCAGAACCCGCTCTTAACCACTGGGTGATGTCTCCAGTCCCATGGTTCACTCCATTTTATTTTCTGTATTTATTTATTTTTATATATTAATTTTTCTGTATTCTTCTGGGGGACACACAGGTAGCACCAAGCCCTTCTTCTATTTATTTACTTATATATTTTTGGAGATTTATCTTTATTTGCATGCAGGGGTGTTTTGCCTGCATGTGTATTTGTGCACCACATGTGTGCAGTGCCTGTGGAAGCCAGAAGAGGGCATCAGATGCCCTGGAACTGAAGTTACAGACTGTTGCGAGCTGGGTGCCAAACGTGAATCCTTTGGAAAAGCAGTTAGGGCTCTTAATCGAGTTATCACTCCAGGTCTGGTAACCTTCTTTACGAAGTCATGGGGTTAGATTAGGGTGAATATGAATGTATACCTGGCCTCTTGCCTTATGCCTGGCTCAACAGGTAGCATCTTAGTCCATGGGTACCTGTATTTGGCAAGGCTACAAATGCAACAACTAGCCCATCCTGCCCTACATCTTCCCTCTGCCTCAACCCGGCCTCAGCCATCCTACCTTGAGTGTGGCGCCCAGCGAGCGTAGCCCAGTGGAATGGCGTGCCAGCTTGAGCACACGGAAGATGCGCATGAGGCGGAACACTTGCACCACCTTGCCCAGATCTCCAAGCTCCTCTCCGCTGGCTCCACGCCGGTCACCAAGCGCCGCGCCAGCCAGCAGTGTGAGATAGAAGGGCAGCACCGACACAATGTCGATGAGATTGAGCGGGTGACAGAAGAAGTTGCGCGTGCTAGGAGCCAGCAGCAGGCGCGATGACACCTCGAAGCTGAACCAGGCGATGCAGAAGTACTCCAGGCGGCGCAACACCGGGTCATCGCGCACGTCCTCTGCACTGCGACCCGCGGCCACTGCCGCCACTGCTGCCGCTGCCTCCCGGGCTTGGTACTCCGGCAAGCTGTGGATGCACATGGCTGCGATGGAGGCGAGCACCACGCCGATGGACACACAGCTGAAGAGCTTGCTGGGCAGCGAGTAGCCCGGGTTCTCCATAGTGAGCCAGAGGCGGCGGCGCAGGCGACCGCAGCGGGCCGCACCGTAGCGCGCCAGCTCCCGTTGCACATCGGAGATCTCGTCGGGGCATGGGTCCACGCTGCTCGGCGCGTCGCTGTCCTCGTCCCAGGCGCGAGGCCTTGTCACCCGCCGCTCCAGGTAGCGTGCGCGGCAGCACGTGGCCAGTGCATTCTCGCCCAGGCCCCAGTAGTCGGCCTCCTGGCCGAAGGCGAAGACGCACAGCTCGTCCAGCACGTGCAGGTGGCCGGTGCGGTAGAAGTGCAGCAGGCCGAGGAAGAAGCCCGGGTGCCGATCGAAGTAGAACTCGCGTGCCACTGCATCATAATCATCGCACAGGCGCCGCGCCTGCTCCTCGGACGCCGCCGCCTGTAGGCGACCCAGCCGTGTGCCAGGGAAGCGTGCTAGAGCATGCGCGCTCAGCAGCCGCCGCACTCCGCCCACGTTCACACGCAGTGCCTCATCTCTTGGCCTCCAGGGCACCCTGGAGCCCGGCCCCGGGGATTCGCTCACCATGGCTCAAGTGTGCTGCCCTGTGGGTTAAAATCCATGGCTCCATCCACCAGACGGGGTGCTGGAGACTGTGTGAAGTGCCAGGCATGCAGTAGGCACCCAGATATGGAATGCCCCCTGGACTGAAGTCAGGCCTGGGTCTGAATATTCTTCACCCCCAGACTTGATGACTTTGACTAAATCACCCATCCTTCCCATGCCCAACCTATTTCCTCCAGGGTACAACAGATAGGAGGCCTACCTTAAAGGGCTTTAGAAGCGATGGGGTGGCGGGATGGCCTGGCATCGGCTAGGCGCTAGTGTGGGACATCTCTCCTCTTCCTGGTCAAGCTTGGGCTTAGGAAACCAGATGTGTATGGTGGCTCTTCTGAACCTCAGTATCTTCCTCTGTAGATGGGGTTAGTTAGGGCTTACTACCCAGGATTATTAAGAAAGTCAGCTGGGAGACTCTTGATTCTCAGATTGTGTTCCCTGGACTAAGAGCATCTTTATCACAGGAGTTGGTCAAAGATGCATTCTCAGTCTGCCCTGATTTTGATGACCTCTGAGGTGGGAGCCTGCACTCTGTATTTTTATATTGTTTTATTTATGTATTTGTTTATTATTTATTTGGAGACAATCTCACCATGCAGCCCACTCAGGCTGATATCAAACCTTTGATCCTTGTGCCCCAGTCTCCTGAGTGTTGGGATTCCAGACCCACCCCAGTGCACCCGGCCAGTCTGTTTTTAAGAAGCCTGGAGGGTGATTCTAATACATGGTCAAGTCTGAGAGCTACTGGGATAGACTATGTAATAATATGCCGTGGCGTCCTTCAGACCGGACCTTCAACCTTGGCTCTGTGTTACCTTAACAGTCACATACTTCCTCATAGCCTTCCCCAACAGGGGTCAGAATATCCACTTGAAAGTGTGGGTATAGTGATTGTGTGGCCTAATATCTTTTTCAGACTCACAGAAAGAGTTGGTTAAATTACCCCCCTATGCCACTGTCTTCTGGAGTCAGGCAAACCACAATTTAACTTTATCCTTAATGGACCTGGCCCTTGACTAAAACGTTTCTTCGCTAGACCTTAGTTTCCTGCAGAATACACAGTGCAGACAATAGCACACATTCCAGAGATAGCCGGGGACGGGGTGGAGGGTGGTGGTGGTCCAGATGGTTTATGGAAACTGTCTGGTTTAGTTGATACTTCAGAAATGCTAGATTCTCCCACTGTCCACTGATCCCTGATCCTCCTGGAACCGAGCGCTGCTGGCTCATCCCTGCTCCATGAAACTGTGTAATCTCATCTGTGCTGAGCGGTCAGTAATGCCTTCTTCCAGGGGAAGGGGATGGAGGGCACACCAAGCCCTGGAGCCCAGATGCCCTTCACTAACACTGGGCTTGGCTTTATGGGCATTGAGATTCCATCCTTAGTTGGCTACTGGGCTCTGGGCATTAGCTCTCTTACCTAGAACGGAGAGCATGACACTGGATGAACTCTTACCAGAATGCATGCAAAATCCCTGGTACACAATGGGTGCTCAGTAAACATCACAATCGTGTCCCTTCTTTTCATCAGATCTGCGTTCAGATTCTGAATTTGCCACTTCCTAGCTGTTGACCTAAGTGGACCCATTGCCCTATCCAAGCTTCCGGTTTGTCCTCTGCTCTGTGGTCTGGACCACACTGGAGAGACTCTGAGGATTAAGCAAGCTGATGTTTATGGTAGTGCTGTCCCCGGCCCATAATTGGTACATCACTGGCATCCTCCATTGGCTTTGGCATCAAAACATCCAGTTTTTAATCCTCTTCTATCACATGTTAGAAGGTTGGTAGAAGGGGATTTATCTGGCACTCACCTCCCTGCTGTATGAATTCAGATAATTAATTCAACAAACATTTCTTGTTAAGACTCGCAGTCAGTCAGACTGAGTTACTTTTTCAAGATCACACAGACTGTCTGTGGGCCTGTCAGGGGACTGGTTCTGCATTCTTGATACTTTCTGTGAGTACCCCTGCATGCTGGCCGCTTCACTGAGCTCCTCACACACAGCGTACTCAGTTTTATCCTGACACCACCCAAGTTTTCTAAATCCCATTTTACAGAATGTGCAAGCAAGACCATCTCTGTCGCGCTGTCCCTCCTTGAAGGTCTCCGAGAAGGGACTCCAGAACCAGGAATCCCCAGGCCATCTCCGCCTCCCACTCTCCCAGCCACGCCCCTCCCCGAGGGAGACTCCTTACCTGTCCTGGCCTCCTGGGAGTCCAGCGCGCCTGTCTCCAAAAGGCGCCTCCGGGGCTGTTTTCTGCCCCGGAGGCCCCGCTGCGCCTCACTCCTGCGGAGGCCCGGCGGCCCCCTCCTTTCCTGTGTTCCCGTCCCCCGCGGCTGAGGCCGCATCGATCGCTGCCGGGGGAGGGAGGGAGGCCGCGGGCGGCCGGAGGCGCTGGTTTCTATTCTTGCCTGGGATGGATGGGGGCCTAACAGCTGGGAGTATCCTTCAAAGTCAGAGCCTGGAGGAATGGGACATTAGGGAATGGGGACACCCTTGGAGAAAGGTTTTAAGCTCTGGCCCAGGAATGACAGAAACCACGATTTGCTTAATTTAGTGATTAATATAGGCCAGGCACTAGTTCAAGGGACTTAGCCCAGGCATTTTTGACACCAATGTGGTTCTTAAGCTTTTGACTTAATATGTGACATCCGGGTACTTGCTCAGACTGTGGAGGTCTGAGATGGGAGGCTGGGGAACTGCTTCATCTCCTTGGAGCCCCAGCTGTGCCTGCTAAGGCTCTAGTGCCCTCTTCTCCCCAAGTGAGTTGTGAAGCCAGCAACCCATCCTTCTGTCCGGGAGGCTCAGAACTCCCACTCACCTAGAGAATCCTGATTACTTCCTTCCAGGAGGGCTGGGGAGTGGGGCACGCAGACAACCGTTACTTAGTAACGCCCATCCTCCAGCATTTTTTTGGGTAGCTGATATGTGTGCTCCTTCACTCATAACAACAGTCACCAATACGGGCCCCATCCCATCCATCATTGGCTGGGTGAGATGTTATTCCTCAGCTGGAGGTGTAAGTCTTAAGAAGCACCTGCCTCTCTCTAGGCCATGTGGCGGAGGTTTACACCAAGTTTACAACATAGGATGTGAGCCGCCCTATGCCCTTTACAGGTTCTGGACCGGGAATGAGGTTCAGTGCTGCCTGTTGGCCATGAAGCCCTCGGGGCTGATGTCCAGTACTGCACTGCGCAAACCAGGCCCTGTCGTTTATAGCTGTAACTCCGGCAGTGGGCGCAAAGGTGGGAAGATAGGAAGTTCAAGGTCATCCTTGCTTGGATGATGAGTTCTAGGTCAGTTGGGATACTAAGATACTACCTGAGTTTGTTTGTTTGTTTTGTTTCTGATAGCAGCATTAAAAAAATAAAAATAAAAAGAGGGTTGAAAAGATGGCTCAGCAGTTAAGAGCACTAGCTGCTCTTCTGGAGGTCCTGAGTTCAATTCCCAGCAGCCACATGGTGGCTCACAATGGTCTATGACTATAGTCCCATGGGAGCTGATGCCCTCTTCTGGTGTATAGACAAACATGTAAACAAAATACCATATACATAAATAAATATCTTTTTTAAAAAAGATGAGTTTTTAAAAATAATGTATTTTATTTAACTCAATATACCCAAATATAATTTTAACATGACATAATAAAGAAATTAATAATGAGATACTTTCTATAATCACTTTTAGGCTAAGTCTTCAAAATGTAGTATACTAGGTTTTTTTTTATTGCAGTGTTACGAATTATCATAATTTCTGCAGCCCCTACCCTACAAACTGGTCATCTCACCATTTCTGTAATCAGAAGTCTGTGAATGGCGTAGCTAGACTCTGTACTCATCATGCGTGTTTAAATGTATGTGAGTGTGTGTATGTGTGTTAGTATATGCGTGTGTGTATATGCTGTTAGTGTATATGTGTATATATGTGTGTTAGTATATGTATGTGTATATGCTGTTAATATATGTGTGTGTATATGTGTATGAGTGTTAGTATATGTGTATGTGTGTTAGTGTAAGTGTGTGCTTGTGTATGTGACTTACTGATTTGCTTCTAGAGTATGGTGATGACATGTCCCTTCTGTGATTAGATTATGTAAGGTTATGACTTCTGTTGACTTTAATGAAGCAAGTTACCATGGTGGAAGGGCAAGTAAATGAGGGTAACTTCTGGCCACTGCCAGCTGGGTGTCTGGTTCCTTCACCCTCACAGAGCTGAAATGCTGCCAGCAAAGGCTTGCGAGCAAAGGCTTTTGCAGCTGAGGCTTAGATAAGACTCCCACTCAGGCTGAGTGCAGCTTCATTAGGACACTATGACTCAATAAGTGTTCATCGTTTAATCCACTTTACTTATGGTAGCTTGATACTCAGCAATAGATAAGGCCTTTGCTACTGGATTCCTGTGTGACCTTGAACCAAGTGTCTCTTCTTGGCTGTTTCTCTCCTTATGTGCAAATGAGAACATATCTCCATTCTGGATTTCAGAGCGGGTTAGCACATGCTGTGCCATCCCCACAAATAACTTTCCCCATCCTTTGCTTTCAGGCTAAGTTAGCTGCAGGAACAGAAATGGACTCACAGTGGCTTCACAAGAGAAGAGCCTGACTTTTACGGTAGGATACGGCTGGCATAGTTGCTCATGAGCAGCACTGACGATCAGGCTCCTTGGGACTCCCTCCTCTACCCTCTGGTGGGGCCCTCCTCCCAGGAGTGGAGGGTGCTGGTGCTTTATGCACAGCCTCTTGAGGATCCATTAGCCTTGTGTGCACACTGGCTCCTGGAATGCCTTTTGACAAGCTTGTCTGTGCCCCTTTGTTAAAGCTTGCCCCAGGCTGTCGAAGCCTTGCATGGCTAGCAAGTGGAGAGCTGAAGTGAGAGCTGCACTTGTTCTGCACTTGCCCTGTGGGCTTCATCCACTGTCACACTCTCATGAGCCTCTTCTCCTGGTGTACTTCTCTATGGCATCCGGCACCCTCCACTCCCCCCTCCCCCCCCCCTCCCAGGAACACTTCTAAATCAGCCTCACCAAATGAATCTGTATGCCAAGATTCCTCCTGGGGGAGCCCAACCAAGACAGTTCTCTAGGCTGTAGGTGTAGGTAGCCGCCAGGAAGTGTGAGGGTTCCTAGGAGGAGGGGCAAAAGGCTGACTTTGTCTCATCAGTGGGATAAACAGTGGCTTTCTAGGAAGGCCTTCCCAGTAGACTAATTTCTGCTTCTGACTGGTCAGTCTTGAGCCACATGGACATCTCTAGCTGGAAGGAAAACAAGAGGGAAAAAAGAAAATACCTTTTAAGGTTAATTTAACTTTTAAAATCAGTATAGGCTGTTATTAAAGTACACAAATACACGGTTGTGGCTGAACTAGCATTTCAGGTTTCTACCTCTGTGTTGCCCTGGGCAATATGTAGAACGTCATACGCATTCCAGTAGCTGAGAGGTATGGACAATATTTCTAACTGGAGACACTATTGTCGCGAAGGAAGGAGGGGAGAATGAATGGTTAGCATGTCACACTTTCCACTAAAACTCAGGGTTTGGGCTTGGACAGCTTCCAGGATCAATTAGGCCTCTCCTGGCCTCCAGTAGCCTGGCAGGCCTTTGCAGCCTGGGTATATCATGTAGATTCCTCCCTGGGCCTTTATCTCATCTTCTAGAGTGTGAGGCATGGCCTGTAGCCCGTAGTAAGTGCTCAGCAAACACAATTGAATGAATAAGGGCAGGGAACAAGATTGGCGTTTGTAAAGGAACCAGGTGCCTAGCATGCCAGGAGACTTTCCACAAGGGTGGGGGAGAGAGGCAGTGGGTTTGCGGCAGCAGTTAGGCAGCTGAGGACTGAGGAGACACTGCGTAGACAAGGCTAGTCTCCAAGAAGCAGATGGTGAGTGGGCCAGGAACTGGGCTAGAGGGATTGCATGACTATAAGCCACGGCCTGTGATCTGGCACCTCCTGTCACTCCAGGGACCTAGCTCAGAATTTGGAACCACTGGAGAGCCATGGGACCACTGGCCTCCAAATTTTAGCTGGCTTATATGGGAACTTCCTTCCAGAGCCTCTGAATTTTCATCCTCTTCTCCCTCAAGAATAAAACCCAGGACTATCAGGTGTGAACCAGCAGGCCTCTGATGTCTATGATTGAGCCTGTTCACAAAACCTTCTTGGAGCTGGGCGGGCCTCACTTTTTCATCTGTGGACACTGTTATTAAAGTGTCCACCTACTGGAACTACTTAATAAAGATATAAAGAATTGGGACTCAACTGTTCCAGGTTGAATCCTAGCTCTAGTATGTGTGACTCCTTTGGCTTTGTCCAAATTAACATCTTTGTACCTCAGTTCTGTTTGTATGTGAAACAGAGAGAAACCCAGTAGGCCTGTGAGGATTCAGTGGGATTGATTGTCCATGTGAATGAAGGGATATGGGGCACAGGGTGGGTACTCTGCAATGTCTTCTTCTGTTCCTGTGACGAAACACTCTGACAGAAGCAGTGGAGAGGCAAAGGGTTTATTTCAGCGCACAGTTCAAGATACAGTGCTTCATTGGCAGGGGAGTCAAGGCAGCAGATGCTTGAAGCAGTTGGTCACATGACGTCTGCATTCAGAAGAGAGCAATGAGTGCGTGCATGCGCTGTTCGGCTCACTCACTTCGTTTTGTCCAGCTCAGGATCCAATTCCTAGGGAATGGTCCCACCCACAGTCAAGATGGGTCTTCCCACGTCAATTAGAATATCAAGATAATCCCCCACAGGGATGCCCAGAAGCCGGTCTCTCCAGTAATTCTAGATTCTGCTAAGTTGGCAATTTATAAACTAACCATTACAGGTAGTTTATAACATTACATACACTATCCCCTAGGGAATCTGTGGAAGGGAAGGGACATGGTGGACAGCGACTATGAACCTCGGTATTATCTGTGTTAATGGGATGGGTGAGGAAACTGAGGCCCAGAAGGAGGCAGAGAAATATCCAAGATGGCACAGATCCCGTGACTCCAAGAGAGCTTTCTTTTTTCCCAGATGTCACCTTGATCCATGTTGTTAGCAACTGTTACTATGAGTCAACAGTTCAGGCATTGGAATCTAGTGAGAAGGGCTGTGATAGCCAGAAGGTGGAACTTGGTCCATCTTCCCGACTGCAGACAGAAGTGGTTGGTGCAGGGCTCGCCTGGGCTACACAGCAGCTCGCCTGGACTACACCACAGCTCGCCTGGGCGACACAGCAGGGTCACAAGAACAGGAGCAGGAGAGCCAGAATTCCCAAGTCCACCTCTATAGTAGCCTGCGTCCAGCAGACAAAAGGAGGCTCCGCAGAGAGAGGGGCAGGGGTAACTCTTTCCCCTCCTGACAGTCCTGGGGAGGAAGGACAGTCAGGAATTCAGCTGTCTGGGTCCAAGGAATGGATAGATCCTTGCTGACTCCTCTCAGGAAGCCCCCATTAGGCCCTGACTACAGGCTGGGCTCCAGGGAAATCAAGACAAGTGAGACACAGCCCAGCGGCGGAGACAGACCTACTCTACACAGGGCATCCCAACCGCTGGAGCACCTTTCCCTGGATGTGGGACAATTGGAATGATCTCAGCGAGCGCTTGGCTACAACCTGAGATCCTACAGCATCAACCCTGCAGTGCGAGGCTCTCTTTTCGCTCCCGACTCTGCCCAGGGAGCTGACTCAGTCGGAGCTCTGCTCTCTGCCATCTCTTTAACCCTTGTTAATCTCCATTTATTAAAACAGAGACAGGCTCTGCCTTGGCGGGTGGCCCTATCTAGCTAGAATTTAATGGTATTATTTAAATCGAGCATAAATTAACTTAAGGGAACTGCTGTTTTCATTACAGTTGGCTTCACAATTCCATTCCGTTTCTGACCAGTGATCTTGCAGATCTCACTTACTGTAGTGACCCCCTGCCACACACACACCATCCTTTGGAAATGAATTGTTACACCCAAAAGTGAGCCATTTAAATGAAGACATCAAGTAACTCGATGTACAGGGGGTGCTTTACACAACTTAACACGTTACAGTGTGGCTGTTACGGATTGTAACAGCTTGTGTTTGGGAAATTCTGCTAGACGTACATTTTCGGGGAAGGACTGTTGGAGGTGGGTCCAGGGCTCCGTAGAGAAGGGGTTGCCTGAGTTGGCATTTTAAGTGGAGGAAACAGAATGTACAGGGAGATGTAAAAATGGCTATGAGGTAGGGTGGGAAGCTCAGCGTGGCAGGGGATGGGGAGCTGGAGTGATGAGATGTGTCTTCAAGGTCTTCTGTGGACCTTGGCGCACAGGAGGAGAAACCAGGAGGCATGAGTTGTAGGGGAAGTGGCAACAGGCCAGTGTCTCTCAGAAGGTAACAACTGCTCTGGAGGGATGACCTGGGTGGCAGGATCCCTGGCCCCCTGTCGTGATCTCTTCCTGGTGGGAACCACACCTGAGGTGCAGAGCCACAGATCTTAAGCTGGAATTAGCCTAAAGAAAGGGAAAGAAAGGCTTAACTCTTCTTCTGTAAGGAAGTTAGATCCCATCAGTCCAACTCATGATTGCTAAGTCAGGACTCCCCAGCCTCCTCCAGAAGGGCAAACTGACATCAAGGCAGCTCGGGACGTGGTCTCCACGCCCAGTAAGAAGAGAACGGAGGGAGCCGGTTTCTCTGCCACGCTAATGGGAGCCCGTGCACCTCCTTCTCCAGCTGTGGCCATGTGGGGGGCCTCGCTTCTGAGGGAGGTGTCCTGCTGAGACTAGAGCTAGGCTGGAGGGGAAGGCACGGTCCTGGCCCCCAGGAGTGGTACCTTTGCTGGGGTCTCGGCAGTCCCGGCCACAGGCGCTGAGGCAGCATCGCTTCTTGCCTGAGCAGTCGAAGTCTTTGTTACACGTGTGCTTTTTAGGACTGAGGCAGTGGAGTTTATCCACGGGGCACTTGCCCAGCTTTACTGCAATACAGGAGCTTGAATGAGTCTTGCTTGTGCCCGCTAGCCCTGGGGCTTGGGGTTTGGGTGGTTGGCACAGTGAGGGGCCATTTACCTGAGACCCTGGGGACGCACTGGCGGAAACAGGCTCTGGAGCAGCACTTCATAGATGAGGGACACTGGCGGTCATTCATGCACTGGTCAGGAGTCACCTTGAGGCAAGGTCCGTCGTCTGGTGGGCAGCCCCCCATTTTTTCTGCACGAGAACCCTCACATCATGTAACCAGAGGCAGCTCAGGGTTGTGTAACAACCACTGACTTGGGGATCGCAGGTTCTAACCTCTCAGTCTCATTTCTTGCTTGCCACCAGGATGAGCTTTATAGTTTTTTTTACCATCTAGGGCTAATTTGACATTCAAGTGGCATAACAGATAGGAGAAAAATGAAATTAAAATCTCAAGCTACAGAGATCACTCAACTGAGAATTTGATCCTCAAAACCCATGTTAAAAAAAAAAAGTGTGGGCTTAGGAGGGGTGGGTGAGGGGGTGTGATATGCGCTTGTAATCCTAGCCCCTAGGAGGTGAAGACAGGTTGATTACTGAGGCCTGCTGGCCAGCCAGCCTGGCCTACTAGATGAGTTCAAGGTTAATGAGAGACTCTGATTCAAAAACAAGGTAGGAGTCACTTGAGACGTGACACTCTAGTCTCCCTCAAGTTGTCCTCTGGTCTCCATGCCTCCACACATATGTGCACCTGTCCACACATATGTGCAAACATACATACCGATGCATACACACACAGTCTCACCTCAGACAATAAGACGGTGCCTGGTCTGGACCCTGCCCACCTGCACCTCCTTGGCCTCATTCTCTGTCACCCCTACTTTCCTGCTCACAGGCTCCTGAGCTGCTCCAAGGTGGCTCCTGCTCGCTCTCTGCAAGGCTCTGGCTTTGCCTGGTACCGTCTTCCACCCTGGCCACTTGATCAGTTTGTTGATCTCAGTTGAAATGTCACCCCTGCAGAAGACCCTGCTGCTCTGAGCCCATGGAGCCGGGTCAGCACTGGGGTGTGTGCCTGCAGCTGTCTGTCCCTCTCATGGGCTGAGACTTGTCACCTGCCTGCCCTGTTCTCCACGAGCACAGCACAGTGCACAGCACTCGGACTGTAATGGCCCTTTGGAAGAGGGGCATTTGAAGGGAGGCCCAGTGTTGGGTGTGTGCCAGCTGCTTACCAACGAGGCACATCTGCCCTGCTATGCCCGCCACTTCAGATTCGGGCATCAACTCTGTCTTTGAGCCTTTGCTCCTAACAGTTCTAGAATGTTCTGCTTGGAGTTGATCTAATTAGTCTTCTTGTGATGTCACACACAAGTTGGAAATCCTACTCGTTGACACATTTTCTATGAGTTACACACACACACACACACACACACACACACACACACACACACACACACCACTCACTATATCCATTTGGAGGGAGAAATTAAAGCCCCACAAGGACAGTGATCCGCCTACCCCAACGCCGGCCTAGGCTGGAACTCTCAGGGTGTGGCTCCCTTTAATCGGTTCATTCTGCTGTGGCTGCTTTGAGCTATAGGGAGGGGGCTGATTGAACTTCAGTTCAGTATAGCATCATGGTTGGATCCATCATGATGTGATCCCGGGGACCCTCTTCCAGAAGTTCTCCCTGCCTCTACCCTGCAACCCACCCTACCCAGCTCCACCCACCCACCCACCCACCAGAAGCTCTCCACTCCTTGCTTAGAGTTCAGACAGCTCCATTGGCTCGGTGGGTGTCAACCTTCTTCTTTCTGTCCCTGCCTGGGCACTGGCTGTGCACAGAGTAGGTGGTCCTTTGTGGACCCGTCAGCCTTAGTTCTTAAACTGATGGTTTAAGCTGAACTGCTGCCCCCTGCTGGAGAGTGAGCAGCTTAGCCTGGGAGGGAGCACACATTCTGAGGAATGTCTTCCTTGGGAGAATGTGGGTATTTGGGAGGGAAGAAGGTGTGAGTGTGAGTGTGCGTGTGTGTGTGCGTGTGCGTGTGCGTGTGTGTGTGTGTGTGTGTGTGTGTGTGTGTGTGTGTGTGTGTTTGTGCCGGGGCGGGGGAAGTGCCTTTGGAGACTATCTACAGGCCAAGATTTAGTATCAAACTCACAAGCCCAGTGCAGGGATGCTCAGGCCTCAGACAGTGGGTCAAATGGAGTTGCCTGGATCCTAAGCAAGGAAGCAGAAACTTTTAGGGGGCTGGGGGTGGAGTGGTGTGCATTCTGGTGGAGCGTAGGTTGCAGGATAGAGGCAGAGAGAACTTCTGGAGGAGGGCCCAGGGGTTGGATTCCAGGGACTAGACTGATAGGGAGGGAACAGAAAATTGGTGTTTTAAGTGGAACAAACTGTCAGTGCCACAGTGTGGAGACAGACATAAAAGCCTGGAATGTACAGAGAGAGGTGCAGGGCTTTGGGTGGTCACACTTCCCAACCTGATCTCCTTACCTTCCCTCCACACCCGGGTTTCCTACTCGCTGACACATTTTCTATGAGTCACACACACACACACACACACACACACACACACACTCCCCCCCCACTCTCACATTCTCTCTCTCTCTCCACACACACACACACACACACACACACACACACACACACACACACACCACAGCTGATGTGTAGACACCATACCTGTGTAGCAACCATACCTGGGCATGGTTCAGTCAATGTACTCAGCTCCACAGATGAAGGCAGATGCAGGAGCACGCCTTGCCCTTGATACGCATAACTCTACACAACTGCCAACACCCTGACATTCGAAGGAGGAGCGTGGGCTCCTGTAAACAGCAGTGGCTGAGCTTCCACCTAGACAGACTGAGGTTTTCCTTCCCCCAGCCCTGTCACCTTCTGTCACCGTCTGAGACTCTGCTGGCAGCCAGGCAGATGTGTCGTGGGAGAGGAACCAGGGCAGGATGGATTGACACGAGTCGGTGATGGTAAGTGTGTCACACCTGGCCAGGCAAAGCAGGCCCAAGCTCTGGTGGAACCAGGTCTCTCAGCCTGGGTGTGGTGGCAGGACTGCTCTCTTAGGCCACCTCAGTCGCTCCACACATCACCACAAATGTACTTATGGGCACACCTGACATTTATCCTTCAAGGCCCCATTTCCTCCTGAGAGGAAAGTTGGCGAAGTGAGCCTTCTGAGGTACAAGGACCATGATCAGACCCACTTTTGATGTCATCTTGGTCTTTGGCCTTGGGCAGGTGGTTTTTACCACTGTGCCTTGGCTTCTTTATCAGTAAAATGGATAAAAACAGTACTGACTCACTACAACACTGTGATGGTTGCCTGAATCACAGTCAACACGAGGTCTGGCCTTGGAACCTCCTAGCAGCCTTCCACCCTTAGCCAGGGATCTCCGAGCACCATCCTCCCCAAACCAGCTCATGCCCCAGGCAGAGACCTGTGCCTCTCAGAAAGGCATAATCCAGGGTAAAAGGAAGGGGTGCCATGTAGAAACGGCTCTCTTCATCTGCCTACCCTACACAGGCTTCCCCAGGCTTGGAGGAGTCTTTCCACAGAAGCAAGGCCAGCTCTGCAGAAGTGAAGGTAGGTCAAAGCATTCTAGCCTGGGGGTGGGGGTGGGGTGGGGGGGCGGGGGAGTGGCCTCCCCCAGACAGGGCGGCCCCTGTGTAACAACACCTGTGCGTCCTTCCTGTCAACACACCAACCTGAGCTTTGTGGGAAATGGCTCTGACACAGGGGAAGGAAGAAGAGAGGCAAAAGCAGAGATTTCTCCCGTCAGACCCCAAATCACAGGGGCCACATTCCTTACTAACTCCCAAGTCCCTTCTACAGGTCCCTGGGGGTCCAGAGGAGGCTTACACCCGTTAACACAATCAGAATGGTAGGTATGCTTTCCCCTATACAGAGAGACACATGGATGCATGCAGACATGTCCATAAGCGCAGACACACTAAGCTTATATATATAGATAGTGCTTTGCTCAGACAGGAACCTTGAAAATGTTCCTGGAGTGTACAGAGAGAGGTGCAGGGCTTTGGGTGGTCACACTTCCCAACAACGTTCCTCGTGTCCTTGAAAACGTTCAGATGTGATTGTAGGCACAGACAGGCATGGAGAAAGTGGCAGAGGTCGTTGACAGGTGAAGACACAAGCATGAACAAGCATCATGTACAAATAAAAATGCAGGCTCCTGGGAGCACTGAAGTGTTTGGAGAGACAGACAGACAGACAGACAGACAGACACACACACACACACACACACACACACACACACACACACACACACACATCACTGACTCTCCCAAAGGCCTCACTCTCCATAGACAGGAAGAAGCCTCCTGGCCCCTGGAGCAGAGGGATTCACGACACTCACCTCCCTTGTTCCTGCACCAGGCCACAGGCAGCTGGGTCTCCAAAGCCAGGAGGACTACCAGGAGGAGGGAGCTCTGGAGTCTCATGTTTCTTTTGTGGCACCCAGTAAGCTCAGGGCCCAGAGGCCCCCAAATTAACACCTACAGCTCCAGGGATGCCAGAGCAGATGAGTCAGGGGAGGAGGACCAGAGGACAATTAGAGTGGCTTGTGTTTCCCTGATCTCGTCCCCACCCTGCTGCCTGATATCTTCAAGGCAAGGGGTGTTTGTGCAAGAATTGAAGGCAGGTGGCAGAGGTCCTTGTGTGGGGACTGGGATCTAGTTCTGCCTGTATTGCTGACTTGGCCTCTGAGTATTAGGCAAGTCTTGCCGTCTTTGGGCCTCAGTCTTCTCATCTGTATCGTGGGGAGTGGAGGAGGGGTTATAATGAAAGCCACACACGGTGACTTTCCTTTAAGGCAGTTTAACTTACATGGCCGGCTCTGCCTGGGAACGTAAGCCTTGGCCACCTCCACCCTCTGACGACAGGCATCTGGAACATCTGGTACAACAGGCCAGTTTATTGTGCCCAGAGATGCATAAGGAGATGGCACTGAACTTGTTCTGTGAACATGCTTACTAAGTATATAATTCTTCCATTGGTTTCCTTTGGCCAGTTCCCCAGTTACTCCCCAATGCCTGTCCAACCTGTACTGGAGATGAAACCCAGGGCCTCTCACATGCTAGGCAAGCATTCTACCTCCGAGTTGCATTCCTCACCCCTTTAACTTTTAAGTTTTGAGACAAGGCCTGGCTAAGATTCCTAGCCTGGCATTGTCCTTGCTGCTCTGTAGCCCAGTCAGTCCAGACTTAGGATGTTCCTGCCTCAGTTTCCCGAGTAGCTTTGATTACAGGCCTGCACCATCAGGCCCAGCATAGCCCTCTTCCTTCCTCAACATTCAGTGCAATTTTCCTACAAAGGGAATTTTACTGCTCCGTAGCATGAGCTCTGCTTGCCAGTTATCCCTGCCTTCTTCAGAACACTGAGGAATACTCTCTGAACTCATGCCTCCAGGATCTCAGTTCCTAAGACTCCAAGCAAAGTCCTTTTTATTTGTGCATGTCCTGAGTTCGGCTTCGTTGATGGTGTGCAGGGTGATAGTTTGGTGAGATATTTGCCCCCCTGACTCTCTTAAGGTCTTGAAGCTCCCACAGTGTCTTATACAAGGGGTAGGAATCAGTTTGGATGGCAAGGTGCCAAGAAATGGGGACAGCAAAGGGCCAGGGTTGGGACTTCCTTCTGGAGAAGTTGGCTCAGGTTGGCATGGTGAATGAGGCCAGGCCTAGCCTCTCATCTTGGGACCCTGTGGATGGAAGTGAGACCAACATCCTTGAGGAGGTCACTTCCAAAGACATCTAGTGGCGTTGCCCTTTGCCTGGGCTGGCATGGCTCTGCAGGATGGATAGAGCATCTATTCAGTTTGACTGAATTCTCTGGCTAGAGCTAATGTATGTGTCAATGAGATTCCTGTCCTCCCTGGCCTCCTGAGCAAATCACCCTCCTTTTACTAAGGGGCCACACCCTAAGTGTCACACCTGAGATGATGTCTCTGCCCTTGGTGGAAGAGAGTAGCTCAGGCGTGGCATCCCATGGGGACCCAAATGGAAACTCCAGAGCACAGTGCTCCATCAACACTGGGACAATCAAGACCTTGCCCCAACTCTCCCATTCAAAAGATGAGGAACATGTTAGCCAGATGTGGAAGTGGACTGCTCCAACAACACACACCTAATTCCTAGGTGACTTCCTGGATATTGAAAGCAGGGGAACACTTCATGTGACCCTGAGGTGACATTCCAGGGTTTGTCTCACTTACCCAGTCCCACCCAGTCTGGGACCAAGCAGGAAGGCTTGGGTTCAACTTGAATCCTTTATGCTGTGTTTTAAGCCCTCAGGAAAGGAGGGGACCTTGTCATGTAGGGGCTGATGATATTTTAGAATTCTGGCACATTTTTTGCAGCTTTATTCTAGTGGGGAAATTTTATGGGCTCCATTTCCCCCAGTTATAAATTGTACACATCCATTGACGACATGCTATTCCAGTTAAGATTATTTTGTAGACATTCTCTTGTGCTGTAAAGTGTTCTCTAAACACCAGGGGTTCGGATGGCAGTGTGCTGTTTTAAAAGACAAACCCATGTGAACTGCTCTTTGCTGGAAGATGGGCAGGTTTCTGATCTTTCCTTTTCACAATCCCAGTCTGGAGTTCTGGAGTCACATCTCAGACACTTTTTTAAAAATTTGTTTAAACAGAAATATTGGGTCAAAGAGCATGCTGGATTTCTCCAGGCTGCGGATATACCTGGTCAGCATTCATTTCAGAAGTCAAAAGGAAGAGGAGACCCTCCATCTGTCCTGCATAGACACCTGCCATTTTGTCTGCCCCCTGTGTCTGCCCTTGGTAGATCCACTGCTTCCTGACCCAGCTCCTTTAATTCTGGTCGGTTGTCATTTACCACATATTTCTGCTGACACAGGAGAAAGTGCTGGATCCAGGTGAGACCACTAGATTCCCGCCCCTCACCTGCCCACCTCTCCCCTGCCTACCCCTCACCTGTCCACTCCTCCCCTGCCCACCCCTACCCTGTCCACCCCTCACCTGCCCACCCCTCACCTGCCCACCCCTCACCTGTCCACCCCTCACCTGCCCACCTCTCCCCTGCCTACCCCTCCCCTGCCCACCCCTCGCCTGCCCACCCCTCCCCTGCCCACCCCTCGCCTGCCCACCCCTCCCCTGCCCACCCCTCGCCTGCCCACCCCTACTCTGTCCACCCCTCACCTGTCCACCCCTCACCTGCCCACCCCTTACCTGCCCACCCCTCACCTGCCCACCCCTACCCTGTCCACCCCTCACCTGTCCACCCCTCACCTGCCCACCCCTCACCTGCCCGCCTCTCCATCTGAGTCCTAAGCAGAGAAGGCTCTGCTCACATGAGGACACTCCAAAGTTTTGTTGCTGCTGCCCATGGCCAGATAGTTCCTGGACACACCCAACACAGGATATTTAAAAAGAAAAAAAACACAAAAAACAAAAAACAAACTAAATAAAACCTCCACTAATGGAAGCTTCTCATCTTCATTGGTCTTCCTTGGAATATTGGTGAGAGTAAACTTTTCTCATGTTTCCACTTCACTTTGCTTGGAGTATTTTCCCCTTTTGTGAATGGCTTGCTCTCACATTTTGCTAAATTTTGTTGGATGTCTTCTTATTTTCATTTTTGAGCTACACGATCATGATTTTTTTTTTTTTTTTTTTTTTTTTTTTTTGGTTTTTTGAGACAGGGTTTCTCTGTGTAGCTTTGCGCCTTTTCCTGGATCTTGCTCTGAAGACCAGGCTGGCCTCGAACTCACAAAGATCCACCTGCCTCTGCCCCCCAGTGCTGGGATTAAAGGCGTGTGCCACCACCGCCTGGCTACGATCATGATTTTTTTAAAAGAGCTGTTTATATCTTAAGGATGCTGTATGTGAGCGGTAATAGAGCGATTTGTTGGATATGTGCTGGCCAGACAGACCTGGTTTTGAGTTTTAGTATTACCAAGTCCTAGTTGATTTGAACTTTCATAAACCTCAGCTGTTCTTCTATATGATGGACAGAAATAATATTTATCTTATAAGCTAGTTTGGAGAACTGAATAAATTTGATAAATGCTTATTCTAATTCTCTATTCCAAATGCATTTTCATTTTTTTGGACTTGTACCAAAGTTTTAAATTTAAGGGTGATCAAACCAGCCTTTTCACTTACATTTGCTTTATTTAAATATCTACTTATCAATTCTAGTTATATAAATGAAAAGATTTCGTTATGAGAGTTCCATACATGCACATACTATACTTTGATAATGTTCATCCTTGTGTTGCCCTGTCTTTAAAAAAAGATTGATTTCTTTTTATTTTATGTGTATGAGTGTTTTGCCTGGCTGCATGTATGTCCTTCATATGAGTGCAGTGCTTGAGGAGGTCAGGGAAGGACATAGGATCCCTGGACATAGGATCCTGGAAAAACAGGAGGTTATGAGACACCATGTAGAGACTGCGAACCGACTTGAACCTGGGTCTTCTGTGAGAACAGCAAGTACTTTCAACTGCTGGGCCGTCTCTTCAGACTCAAAAATCCAAATTTCTGTTACTAATTAGCAACCAGAATTTAGTAAAAATCCTTGTCATATATGTTATAGGGTATTCTAGCATCATTTCTGTAGATGTGATAAAATATCCTGACAAGAAGCAACTTAGAAGAAAAACTTGATTTTATCTTAATTCCACCTTACAGTTGTGGGGGAGTCAAAGCATCAAGGTGGGGAAGGTCAATATAGATACGTTACGTATGGATAGGTTACATCACAATTACAGTCAGGATCAGAGAGAAACAAGCCCAGCCATGCTCACTTGCCTGTGCTCAGCTTAATTTCCCCATTCTTACACACTTCAAGATTCCCTGCATAAGGAATAGTGCTGCCCACAGTGGGCTGGGTCTTCCCACATCAGTTAGTGTAAATAAGACACCACCCATAGACATGGTGACACGTTAACCTCACATAGGCAATCCCCATTGAGACTTCCCAGGTAATTCCAGGTTGTGTCAGGCTGACAAGTGAAGCTTACCGTTATAATATACTGTTGCTGGGTTTCTGCTCTTTTTCTTCAGTTCTTTTTTGTTTGTTTATTTGTTTTCAAGACAGGGTTTCTCTGTGTAGCTCTGGCTGCCCTGGAACTCTCTCTGTATACCAGGCTGGCTTTGAACTCAGAGATCTGCCTGTCTCTGCCTCCTGAGTGTGAGGATTAAAGGTGTGTGCTTCCGCTTCTTTGTTTATTTTTGATCCAGTACTGTTGTAATAGTTATAGCTTCATGATGTCTAAGTGACTTCTGGTATCCATAAATTCTACTAATTTACATTGTCACTTCTTACATCATAGTCTTTCATTGCCCAATATGAACTCGATGAGTATTTTATTAAGTTGAAAAAAATCCCACTGATTGCTATTAACAATTTTTACCACCATTTCAAAAACATGCAGAAGAACAGTAACCCTTTTTATGAAGCTCTGCACATTCCAAACTCAACAGTAACATTTTGCGATACTTCCTCTTGTACATATCCACTGTTTTTTTGTTTTACTTCTGAAGAATTTTTAAGTAAACTCAATATGTCATACATTGTCCCTCTAGATATTACAGTATGGATCTCTAAGAAATAAGGACACTTTAGGCTGAGTGTGGCAATGTGTACCTACAGGATGTGCAGCTAGCAGGATCCAGAGTGCCAGATTAGCCTGGGCTACATAGTAAGACCCTGCATCAACTTTAAAAGAAAGGGAAGAAGAACACTTTTTCACACAGTTTAATGTCATTGTCGTACCTAATCATCTGCCTCTACATTTGGTTTTTATTTCCCTTATTGTCCCCACTGACTCTGCGGGGCTGGAAAGATGGCTCAGTGGTTAGGGGCTCACCACTCTTGCAAAGGATCCAAGTTTGATTGCCAGAACCCATGTTGGGTGGCTCACAACCTCTTTTAACTCCAGATCTAGGGCATCTGACACCTTCTTCTGGCTTTCATGGCTACCTGCACTCACATGCACATACTATGACAGACACACACATATACATAATTAAAAATAAATCTTTTTTTAAAAGTGAGTTTGTGCAGTTGTTGGAACCAAATCCACACAAGGGGTGCTTACTGTGTGGTTGCAACATCCCTAAAGTTTCCTTTATTCTGGAATAGACGACATTCTGGCTCATTTCTGCCCCTCTTCCCGTCATCCTCTTTGCTATTTTTGGTTGAGCAAACTGATGAGTGTCTAGTTAGTGGCCCATATCCCTTCCTTGTGATGCCTTTCAGCTCTGCCCTTCACATTTCCGTGTACTAAATTAGCACTAGAAACTCAACAAGCTGAAAAGCACCCTGGCGGGTACCTTCCTGGGTGGTGGAGGATGTGTGCTTCCCATTTCATCACTTGAGGGGAAGTCCACGCCCGGTTCACCCATTGGTAATGTTGTTCCTACAGATTGATGTATTTCAGCTGGTACACCTCAAACCTCTCATTGTAAAGCCATGCTCCCCAACACAGGGACAAGTAGAGCATGGGATGATGAAATGGCATCCTGTAAACATTAGGAAGCTGTGGATGACCAGTGCCTGAGTCAACAACTTAATTAGGGGTGGCAAATTCTAAAGGGTTTAGATTGTAGTTAAGTATAAATTATGTTGATCAAGATGGATATCTTTGTCTTGTGGACACTTGCTGTTTGGGGAAGAATAGGTGTATATATGCATTGTATTCTATATATAGTTACATATATAACTTTTATATATTCTCTGGTACTTTCATACATGAACACAATATATTTAGATCGTATCCCTCCCAGTCCCCCAGATCTTCCTCCACATTCCCCTTCCAATCCACGCCTTTCTCTCTGTCTCTCTGTCTCTCTTTAATAACCCAGTGAATCCAGCTACTGAGCCCATTTGCTCATGGGTGTCAGGCACCATCCGCTGGGGCACAGGCAACCCACCATGGGCCACACCACTGAGGAAAACTGACCCTGGTTCCCCTAGTGGCCATCAACTGCCAGTGCTCCTTAGCTAAAGGTGGACCTCATGCACCCCTTCCCTCTCCATGCCAGGGGACTGACTGGCCTGATTTGTTTAGGTCTTGGGCTGGTTACACCAGCTGCTGTGAGTTCATGAGAACAGTGACCCTGTCATGTGTAGACAACATTATCTGTAGCAATCTTCCAGGACCACTGGCTCTTCCTTGACATTCCCTGAACCTTGGTGGTGGTAGTGGTGAATATTGTGTGACACAAATAATCTCACTTAGGAATAAACTCGTCAAGATTCCATAGTCACTTTATTCTCTGGCTTTTGACCAGTTGTAAGGGCATATATTTAAAAAAAATCATATTATGGATAATTTTATCCTATTTATTCAAATTTTTAAAAAATGTCATTTAATAAAGTTTTATAGTTTTTTCCCCAGGAATTTTGTGTTTATTTCCAGAAGCATATATATATATATATATATACACACACACATATATATATACTATTGATGGGAACAGATGCAGAGACCCACAGCCAAACATTAGGTGGAGCTCTGAGAAATTTGTGGAAGAGGGGGGGAAGAAGAATTGAAAGAGTCAGAAGGTCAAGGACACCACAAGAAAACAGCCCACAGAATCAACTAACCAGGGCTCACAGGGGCTCACAGAGACTAAATCAACCATCAAGGAGCTTGCGTGGGACTGACCTATATATATAAAATGTTGAACAAGGATTTATTGTATTTATTCTTCTCTCACATATTATATCCAGACTGCAGTTTCCCCTCCCTCCTCTCCTCCCAGTCCCCCTCCTCCCCTCCCCCATCCACTCCTCCTCTGTTTCCCTTCAGAAAAGGGCAGGGATATCAACCAAACATGACATATCAAGTTGCAATAAGACTGTGCACCTCCTCTAGTTTTAAGGCTGGACAAGGCAACCCAGTAGGAGGAAAGGGTCCCCAAAGCAGACAAAACAGTCAGGGACAGCCCCTGCTCCCACTGTTAGGAGTCCTGCAAGAAGACCAAGCTGCACAATCATAACATATACGCAGAAGCCCTAGGTCAGTCCCACGCAAGCTCCTTGATGGTTGATTCAGTCTCTGTGAGCCCCTGTGAGCCCTGGTTAGTTGATTCTGTGGGCTGTTTTCTTGTGGTGTCCTTGACCTTCTGACTCTTTCAATTCTTCTTCCCCCCCTCTTCCACAAATTTCTCAGAGCTCCACCTAATGTTTGGCTGTGGGTCTCTGCATCCGTTCCCATCAATAGTTGGGTGAAGCTTCTTGAACAGGGATTTTTTTAAACTATTAAGTTGTGTTAGTCTATTTGGGCCAGTGTAACAAATGACCATAGACTGAGTGGCTTATAAACGACATTTATTTTTCAGAGTTCTGGAGGCTGGGAAGCCAAGGTCAGGGAGCCAGGAGATTCAGGGTCTGGAAAGGCCTGGTTTCTGGTCTTCGTACTTCTTGCTGTGTCCTTGTATGGTGGAAGGGCAAGGCAGTTCTCTGAGGTCCTTTCTTTAGGAGGTTTTACACCCTCAGGGCTCCAACTCTAAAGGTGGAAGAGAACACACAGAAAAGAACCTGCTTGTGCTGGGCTCAGGATTGGTAGGTAGTCCCCTCTTTTGGACATAAGGGCCCTGGGGCCAAGTTTCCCAGGGGTGCCCATTTCTCCCATCCTTTAAGACCTTCAGTGGGCTGGTGCTAAGGGACAGCAGCTTCCAGAGAAGGAAAGGATGGAGCATTACTTATGAGGACAGGCCTGGGAGGAGGGAGAGCCAAAAGGCTGGCCTTCCCGCTCTGCTCTGGGGACAGCCCTACCACACTTCACCTTTGTTTTCTTCTTTGTACTAAGGAGAAGTTCAAGGCCACTGATCTCTGATCCCACAAGCTCATAGCCATCCCTCCCTGTCCCTCTCCTCCAAGAACTGCTCCTCCGTGCTTTCAGGGGTAGGCAGAGGCAGGGGAAAGGGGAGGGCCATGCACAGGAGTGGGAGCTACTTACAGAGCTCTGTTGGCTTCACAGGCTGCACACATTTGTAGCCACAGTGCCAGTAACAGCACTTCTCCTGACCCCTACAGTTCCCGTCTCTGTTACACTGGGGTGGCTCGATCCTGGTGCAGTGTACATCGTCCTTTGGGCAAACTCCTTCTTTGTCTTATTGGTGGAGGAAGCCACAAGATAAGGGGAGGGCTTCAGGCCTGTGTGATCTGGGAGCTCCCATCCCAGCTCCACCCAGCTCGCCATATCCACTCACCACGGTTGACTTTATCTTCAGCTACCAGAGTGGAGGAACAGAGGAGAACTGCGAGGACCAAGATGCTGTCTGGCCGCATGCTGTCATGTGGCTAAGGCTGAGACTGAGGCTGGGGGCTGGGGCTGGAGCTGGCTTTAAGTTATTTCTGCTGGGAGTGGCAGTGGGCAGAGCTGAAAGTTTGCTAATAATAGGGAGGCCTGTGCTCCCCAACCCTATCAGAAATGGGACTTGGGGAACTTCCAAGGGCGCGTCCATGTTTGCATAAGTAGTCTCTACTGATAGCACATTACCATCAAGACGACGTTATCTTATGGGGAAGGAAGGAGGCACAGAAAGGGAGCAAAGCCACTCACTCCCGGACACACAGCCTGGCAGTGGCAGGACCAAGTTTCTTCAACTCTGATGCTCACTCCTGAGCCCTGTTTCTGCATGTCCTTCCCTAGACAGAGGTCTTCATTTCTTCCTGTCATGTCTGGTCTGGTCCCCAGGTTTCTTCTCACCTCAGGGAAGGCTCTGGAACACCCAGTTTAAAACTGGCTCGCTATGTGCTCCAAACCATGACACCCTCACATGCCACCGATGAGAGCAGACCTAGGCCTTATCACCAGTTGTGTGACTGAAGGCATTTCCTTTCTAAACTCCTTTCCTTAGTCATAAAATCAATGCCATAGCTTTATCTCACTCATAGCAATTATGTTTTCTTTCCTGAAATGCGCCCCCCCCAATTCCCACCCCCCACCAAAAGCCCAATCAGCATCTCCATCTCTCCAGTCTTGGACTCCAAGTCTCCTCCCTTCAGAAATATGAATCCATTATGGACTCCCGTATCGGGTTTTTCTTGAGAAGGAAGCCCAAGGCAGAGCGGTGCTGTGTGTGTGTGATGCAGGACAACTTTTCAAGTCTTTTCTTTGATCTGGCTCTACAGGTGGAAAAAAAAATTTCCTGCACAAGCCCAGAAACTCTCTCCAGTTAATATTTAAAACATAATTCAAGCAAGAAAACATTGTTATGGGAATGAAAACCACAAGCTACATATTTTGAGAAAAACTGCAAATGACATGTTTGTTCATCCTTATATCTATGACATGAATAAATACATAAAATGTTAAAAAGAAAAGATGGGAAATAGAGTGATTTGAAAAAATCCTGCCCTTCATCAGTGCTTTTCCCAAGGCCAGTTCTTTGATACCTTACTCGTGGTTAGGTTACCATGCCTAAAATTTACCTTTTTGCCTAAGCTGGTGTGAGTTAGTTTTCTGTAATTTGCTATAAGTAAAGAAAGGGAGGACTCCTCCATTCCAGGAAGAGCACCAGCTTCCTACTGGGCAGTGAGCCATGACTCCAGGCTCACTAATGTGTCCTCTGTCCTAGGGCTGGAGTCTGGGGAGTTGGTGAGCGTATGCATGGATGTTGGAGTGTGCTGGCTATTTGTTAGAATTCCTAGCCACTCCCCCAGCTACATGACCCGCACATGAGCTAACAAGATGCTTAGTCATCCCAGGGCCTCACATCCCACGTAATCTGTGTGCTGCGTGATCACGTAATTTGGAAGCAGCGTGATCACATAGTCTATGTGCATGTGTGGCGTAGCTACGTAAGCCCCTATGTGCATGTGTAGGGGGAGGGGGAGCCTATAAAAGCGGGTTCCACTTATCCCTCCCCCCTCTTCCTGCAGTCACTCCCATAGGCCTATGCACATCCCTTCTGTTCCCTTCTGTAGTGGGTAGCCATTCCAGCTTTGATCTGGAAGTTCCAACCCCCATTGAGACTTCGGCAACTGTCATGCCTACAAGGCGGGGCGAAGGGAGGTGCCTGGGGACCCGAGATCTGGATCGGCAGGCGCTCTCTCGGTTGCGGGACCCTGGATAGTGGAGGTGGACCGAGCAGAGCTCCAGAGAACACCGCTGGACTGTGATACACCTTCCCCAGACTCCGCGACCTACCTATCCCTTAATTTGTAAGTTATGCCATTAAATAAATCTCCCTTTAACTACGTGGAGTGGCCCTAATAATTTCACCAATACCCTTCCCTTAATAAACTCTTATAGTGGGTTTTGTTGTACATCGCGGCTTTTCTTGCACGGTAAACAGCACCGCTTAATGAATAACACCGTGCCACTTAATAAATAACACTATTCTTCACCCCTATCATTTTATTACTAACTTTCAAAATATGTAGAACATATTAAAAACCAGAGCAGTGACACTCATACACCTGTATTGGATTGAGCAATTCATAACAGGTTGGGGTATCCAGATCTATAGTTGATGAAACATTTGGGACTGAGCTGCAGATGGTATATCCTCCATGATAAACACTATATTATGCAAATTCTAATAATGAAAGTCTCTAACATACAAAATGATAATCATATCTTAGAAAACTGATAATAAATGCTACATGACAATAAAAGCAACATTTGCTTTCCTGTCTCCAGAGTATACTTGTAGCTAATTTTTGATGCGATTTCTTTAAAACAACAACAACTTTCCCATACAATAAGCTCTATAGGTGAAGGATTTTTACCCTTTGAGAGCAGCAGCTTTGCACATTAAAAAAAAAAAAGCTTTTTTTGTTGTTTTTGTTTTCTTTTAGATAGGATTTTTCTACAAGTCTTGGCTGTCCTAAGAATTTGCTCTGTAGACCAGGCTGGCCTTGAACTCACAGAGATCTCCTGCTTCTGCCTCTCAAGTGCTGGGATTTAAAGGTGTGTGCCACCACACCCAGCAACTTATAATAACTTAATGGAACATCAGAGAGCATAATAGACTAGAATTTACCAGACCGCCACTGCTCTAGGAGTGCCTTCTCTCTCAAACCTTCCATTTATCACTCTCATGTTTTACCTCCTTGGTGGACATGGATGCTGTCAAATCCTGTGACTTTTGAGGTATGGCCAAAAGGTGAAGTGAAGGCATCCTCATTCTTGGAACTAAATGTTACACCAATGGTCATTTTCCTCTCTAGTTGACTTTGGCCTTGGTTTTAAAGAGCAATCTGCTGTCGTTGCTTTTATGTGGAAGCAATCTGACTCTAAATCCAACTGGAGAGCTGGGCATGAAGGTGCAGGCCTGTCATGCCAGCACTCAGCAGGTAGAGGCAGGCAGCTCAATAGTTAGAGAGCAGCCTGGGCTACATGGTGAGACCCCTCCCATCTTACACAGCAGTGACAGAAGCAACAACACACCATGACCCCCTCGCCAACCCAAACCAGCATATTCTGTATGCATGAACATATTTTTGTAGCTACAGCTAAATAACACTTTTGTCTTGTGTGTAACATTCTGGAAAAAACAAAGAGATAAGAACAGAGAATGTGTGCACATGACCAGTGGTACTCAGGGGCTGAGAATGGAATGCTACTATTATGGAAAAACAAGCAAACAAACAATAACACGTGGTGGAGATGTTTAGAGACAGGAATGTACTATGTCCTGATAGTATTCACTAACCAAATCTATGTACTTATTAAAATTTATACAACTAGACACCAAATAAATGAATATGTACCATGTTAGTCAAGGTTCTCTAGAGGTACTTACAAAACCAGTAGGTTTTGGCGGGGGTTAAGGGGGTGGTTCAAGTGCAGGGGCCGTGGGGTCAGTGTGGCAGATCTGGCCGGGCGGCGGCGGCGGCGGCGGCGGCGGCGGCGGCACACGCCTTTAATTCCAGCACTTGGGAAGCAGAGGCAGGTGGATCTTTGTGAGTTTGAGGCCAGCCTGGTCTACAGAGTGAGATCCAGGACAGGCCCCAAAACTACACAGAGAAACCCTGTCTCGAAAAAAAAAAAAAAAAAAAAAAGAAGTGCATGTGATGACAGGCTGGAAGCCCAGGCAGGAATCATGTCTGAAGAATTCTTTGTTCTTCCAGAAACTTCTGTCTTCTTCTCTCTCTCTCTCTCTCTCTCTTTTTAAAAATATTTAT
Organism: Peromyscus californicus insignis; assembly: GCF_007827085.1. Taxonomy (NCBI): domain Eukaryota; kingdom Metazoa; phylum Chordata; class Mammalia; order Rodentia; family Cricetidae; genus Peromyscus; species Peromyscus californicus. The sequence continues at coordinate 138,881,144 of NW_026294595.1, forward strand.
TTATTTTTACATCCTGACCACGGTTTCCCCTCCCTTACCCCTCACAAGCCTTTCCAGCACATCCCTTAGGCAGGACAGACTGTAGGTTGTAGGTTCTGTGGCTGGGTTGGTGTGTCAGTCCTTCCCTGGAAGTCTTGCCTGGTCACAAGAGATGACCAGTTGAGGCTACATATCCACTATTGCTCCGTCTTCCTCTTAATGTTCTCAAGTGATTGCATGAGGCTTACTCACACTGGAGTCAGGGTCTCTCCCTTTTGGCCCCATCAGTCTGGAATCTACTTGCTAGGTCTTCACCACTCAGGCTCTGGACTCTCTCATGCATGAACTTGCATACGGGGTGTGTGTGTGTGTGTGTGTGTGTGTGTGTGTGTGTGTGTGTGTGTGATGTCTATGTCAGGGAGCAGGGACAAGGTGTGAGGGAGGGCAGGAAAGGACATCAGCCTCCAGAAGACACTTTGTGGCGGCTCCTCTGGCCCACTGCTGGTACCCTAATGTCAGCCTAGCTCACACCCACACCCCCTTAAGCTTAACCCTGCTTGCTTGGAACCTTCTGAAAGTCTTTCAAGTGTTCTGAGAGTCTAAAATAAATGACTGTGTGAAAGGCAAGAATAGAGGAAGGTGTTGAAGAGGACCTGGGAGACACCGAAGAGTCATGACTGAAGGTTTTCCAGGTCCTGTTATGAAAACAGGTTATAATGAGCTGAGCCTACTTCAGATATGCAGGTCAGCTTTCCCTTCAGTGGAGGGACTGGTTTCAAAATGATAGGACTGACCCCTCCCTCTAGTTCTCCATAAGAAAATCCAAGGCTGTGAAGTTATTTACCGCAATTACTTCAACTCAGGCACACAAAGGAATTGTTTATATGGCTGGGATAAGGCTGAATATGTGTCATTTTAGTCAAAGAGAGGGTAATTCTTAAAAATCATATCTATTGCCCACCCCAGGGGTGGGATCACTAGCTCAGGTGTGTGTTTGCTGTATTCCAAGTGTACTGCTAGGAAGAACTTTGCTCCTAGAATTTAGGAAGGCTGCTCAGTTTGCTGAAGAAGGCACACAGCCTTGCATGTGAGATGATGTAACTGTTGTCCCCAACTAACAGTAATTATTTATTGGCTCATAGTGTCATTGTCACAGCAACCATAATTCAACGACAAAAATGGTTTTTCCATGCTGAACTTCCCGTGGCAGTCCAATGAAGCACACACATCTATTGCTATTGAGTTTAAAGTGCCCATGTTCTATCAAAGAGGAGAAAGAGTTGCTCTTTGGATAACATTCTTCCCCCAGAAGAGCTGAAGTGGACTCGTGGCAAAGGACTCACTCCTGCTGGAATTTCTTTTATCTTTAAAAGTCTTATTTTATTATTTTGTGTGTAAAAGTGTTTTGCCTACATGCATGTCTGTGTACCATGTGCATGCATGTCTGTGTACCATGTGCATGCATGTCTGTGTACCATGTGCATGCATGTCTGTGTACCATGTGCATGCATGTCTGTGTACCATGTGCATGAGTGGTGCCTGAGGGGTCCAAAGGGGGCATGGGATTCCATGGAACTGGAGTTACAGATCATTGTGAGCCACCATGTAGTGCAGAGGATAGAACCTGGGTCCTCTGGAAGTGCTCTTAACCACTAGGCTGTTTCTCTAGACCCTTTTTAAAAAAATCTTTCTGTTAGCTAATGTTGCTATCAAAAGAAGACATAATTCAGTTTCACTAAGAACCCTGAAAAGTGCAATGTACCCATTTTATGTAAATGACAGTAATTCTGTATATAAAATGTTATACCTTGTGACTGTTAGATCACAAAGAAGGCCCCTAAGATGGTGGTGTGGCTGCCAATACCCTAAAATGGTGACCTGAGTCACCTAGGGCAGATGGCCGTGAGTAAACAGGAGCTAACCTCCAGCAGTTCTCAAAAACCCTGTGATTCAGGGACCTTGTTTATCAGAGACCTGCAATTTCCTCGTTCCCCCAAGACGGGCATCCACCACAGGCAAAAAGACATCTGCTATACATAAATTGGCCTGGTAGGCTTGGCCTGAGGACGCTGTTCTACCCAAGACAGGAAAAAAAAAATTTCCTGAGAGGAAGGCACCTGCCCTAAGCCCTCAGGAACCTTATAAAGCCTACTTGCTTTCTCGACTGGTCTGATGCTCTCCACCCTCAGGAGAAAGCTCAGCAGTTTCTTCTCCAATAAACCTGTTTTTGCTACACACAGAATGGTCTCCTCCGGTGGTTTGCTGCACTCACTGTGACTGTGTAATTATTATAAAAATATCAGATGAAACCTTGGTACTATAAATAGTTTTCCTTAAACTTTTTTTGTATTTGTTACACAAATTTAGTTGGCCATGTTTTCAAATCTCTACTACCTCTGTGGTTCTTAAGGAAGCTGGAAGCCCAGAAGCATGAGGTGAAGAAACTGAATTAGAAAATGTTTTATTATTAGGGAGATTAGGATGAGCCACAGAGGATCTCTTTCTTTAATCGCTAATACATAATAACTTAAATTTCAAGACCATAAAGACCTTAGTTCCCTCCCTCTGGACCATCTTGTAGAATATTAACTTAAGATGTATTACATTTGTTTATGCTGTGGAACATTTGTTTAATGATTCAAAGATGTGTTGCCTTCTTTTATGCTGTATTTGTTTAACTCTATGAAGCTGTGTTACTGTAACTGTCTAAAATACCTGATTGGTCTAACAAAGAGCTGAACAGCCAATAGCTAGGCAAGAGAGGGATAGGCAGGGCTGGCGGGCAGAGAGAATAAATAGAAGGAGATAAAGAGAAGAAGGAGAAAAACGAGAAAAGAAGTAGAACACAAGGGGCCAGCCACCCAGCTACCCAGCCAGCCACGGAGTGAGAAGGAAAGAAAAGGTATACAGAAACAGAGAAAGGGAAAAGCCCAGAGGCAAGAGGTAGGCAGGATAATTGTTAAGATTGAAAAGCTGGTTAGAAATAAGCCAAGCTATGGTCGGGCATTCATATAATAATAAGTCTCCATGTATTTATTTGGGAGCTGGGTGAAGGCCTCACCCAAAGAGTAAAGAGTTAAAAAAAAAAAAAACCCACAATACCCCACCCTCCTCTCTGAGTATAATGCATACATGTGTGTGCATGTGGAGGTCAGAGGTCAACACTGGGCATCTTCCTCTATCAATCTCCAGCTTACTTTTTGAGACAGGGTCACTCATTGAACCTAGAGTTCACTAATGGGCTAGCTATGGCTGACCAGATAGCCCCTGAGAGCCTCCTGTCTCCACCTCCCAGCATTGGGATTACAGGCATGTGCCACACATGGCCTGGGAATCCAAACTCAGGTCCTCATGCTTATGCAGCAGACATTTGACCTGTGGAGCATCTCCCCAGTCTTTAAACACTCCAGATGAAAGACAGTTCCAGACTTGTTTCTAACTCAAAGCTCCAAAGTTCCTAGATCAAGATGTGGGAAGGACCCAGCACCTGTGTCCAGGAAGCTGTAATACACGTGATGTGCTCGTCCATTTTAGGATTTCCTCCATAAGGTACAAACACTAAAAAATTGACCCTAAAATCTCTGGAATCTGATCTATGGAAGAGAGAGAAGGGGGAGGAAGGGAAGGGAGGGAAGGAGGGCAGGGGGTGATGGTGGAGGGGAAGAGGACAGAAGAGCAGGAAGGAGGTAGAGAGGAGAGGAGGGGGTGAAGAGAGAAGTCTTACAGAGCTCCACACAGTTGAAAATACACAGTGGGTTTGATTTGTTTTGAGTGTTTCTCTGAACAGTTCGTGTATGGCAAGCTTGTGTTCAGTGTGGCCTTTAAGCAGTACGGCCGGGTGGCAGCTGATTAGGTCATGTGAGGAACACCTTCAGAAGCAATCAGTGCGTCTATCTGGTGGAACTGGAATTTTCTCTTTGGCATAGGCTAGTGCCTCCCCTTATTTTTTTCTGCATGCACTGCTGTTGACTTTCACATGTGTTGCCACCACTGTGTGGTGCCAGTCACCTCGGTCCCTAACTCGAGCTAGAGACAGACTGATAGTGCGTTCCTGAGCCTCCAGAACTAGAAGGGAAATAAACCTCTTCTCTATATAAAGTATCTAGCTTCAAGCAGTTGACTATGACACCAAGAAACAGTTATTACATAGAGATTTGTTTGTTTGTTTGTTTTGCTTTAATATTAATAAGCATTTAACCCACAAATAAAAGGGGCCTGTGAGACAGAGGAACTTGAGGTCAGCCATCCAAGTTGGAGCCAATGGCACCATATCTCCCCAGGCTTGGTTAAGAAAGGGTTTCCATCTAGGAAGAGAAGAATCAGAAATAGAAGCAGTTGTAAACTGTTCTGGGGACATGCTTTGGGATCCCACTGCCATCATGGCCTGAGTCTTGCTAGGTTCTCTTCTGCCAAGAGAACTGGGATGTGCTGTCTGTCAAAGAATTGGGGACTGAGGGCTGGGGGATTCTAGGCAATTCCACTCTGAAATTATGAACTCATAATTCCTTACTTTTCAACTTAAATGTGAAATACAACAAACTGAGAAACGGGTCAGTTGAAAATAATCATGACAAAAAATTCAGTGATAGTTGGGTGGCTTTAGAGATAACGTTGTCCAGATGATCCCATCATACAGGGAAGTCTGATGCCCATTTCAAGCAGGGTGTTATGTAGCCCAGGCTGACCTCACACTCTCTATGTAGCCAGAGATGACACTGGTCTCCTAATCCCTCTCTCAACCTCTCAAGTGCTAGGATTACAGGTATGGGACACACTTCCTGCTTGACTGTTATGTTTTCTAGGCAACCGCCAACTTGAAAGCTCTGATCCCAGTGATTTCCACAGGTGCTGAACACTAAGCTCTAAGGCAGATAAGATGGACGCACGGACACGTTTCTGGGGCAGCACCAAGTACAGCAGGTCTGGGGCCACTCACTTCAAATCGTGGTTGTCCACGGTTCCATGCAGCGCATCTGACAGTAGTAGAAACAGCACTTTTTGATGCCCTTGCACCCTTTATCAAGCTTGCATAGGGGTAAGCGGACAAACGGGCAGGGGAGAGAAAATTCCGGGCAGTACCCAGGTTTTGGCGTTGTTACTGCAGAAAAATGCCCTTGAGTGAATAGGAAGCACCGGTGGGATCACTGCAAGGACCAGCTAGCTGGTTCCACAGAATTCCCACGTGGGAAAACGCTCCCCTCCCCTAGTACCTCCAGCACCCCGCTGCATCACCTCTTTTCTTCTTTATTCTAGGCTGCACCATGCTGAGGCAAAGGAGGAGGGTTGTTGTGAACAGTGTGAGACTCCTTGGTTTCATCTCCTAAGAAAATTGTCAGGTGAACATGGAAGAAAGATCTGTTCGGATCAGCGCTGGGTGGCAGATAACCAGCAGGTGGTGCTGTGGCTCACAGGTCAGGAAAAAAAAACCGGAAGTGTTATCAGCCTGAACCGGAAGGACTTAGCTGGTTTCTTTCAAGCCTCACCCTCTACCCCCTTTTCAAGGGTAAGGGAGATAATGTTCTGTTCTTAGGGTCTATCAGGGCTGGCCTGGCCTTTCCTAATTTGTAAGTTTTACTGTAGGTTCAGGCAGTAAGAGAGTTGCTGCTCAGGGGCCATGTGTCCCAGCTAGCCAACCCACTCTTCTTATCACGTAGCCAGAAAATTTGAAACACCACTTCTCCAAATACTGCTCAGGTATGGGTGCACAGGAGGCTTTACTTTTTGCCATTAATGTTTAACTGCTACCTACACCATTGTAAAGATAAAGCAAGACAGTGTAATGGGTTACCAGCAATATTCTTTCTAGATTTATGAAAAATTTCCTATGTGTCATGGGATTTAAGATTAAGGCTAATAAATAATTTATACGTTTCCCCTCTCTCTCCTCTGTCTTTTTTGGAGACGGGTTCTCCTGCTTGATATTAGAAGCCTGGCTAACTATCCAGGTCTAGTGAAGTCATAGATCTTGAGTTCTTGACCCAGCCCAGGCTACATAGGAAAAAAAGTGGGGAAAGAAAAAAATAAAGGAAAAGTGAACTCCACCAAATGTAACAGTGTAACAATGGTATATAAATCAGCCATATGGGCAACCATGTTTCAATGGAGGATCTCACATTCATTAGCATATAGGCAACATAAAGTTGACTCAGCTGGTTATTAAAATACAAAGGAGGGCTTGGCATTGGGAAAGGGTGGAGAGGTGGGGAAATGAATCTGGAAGGAGTTAGGAGAAGGAGTGGAGTGAATATAGTGGAAATACAGTATATAAAATTCTCAAAGAAGAATTAATAAAATATTTTATTAAAGATAGATAAAACAACCCCCAAAACAAAAAATGACAAAAAACCACTCATATCTTTAATTTGAAGATTAAAAGATAAATTTGTTAAAATGTAAAACTATAATAATTTGCTAAGGGATGTGTAATATAGAAAGCTTTAAATTATTATATAAAAATGCAAGTAACAGATGCTGTGGGGATTTAAAGATAAAGGGTCCTTATAGAATTGTGGTCATGTAATCAGTTCAGTTACTATAAGAATCAATGTGGAGATTCCTCAAAAACTGAAAGTAGATTTGTCATGTGAACCAGCCATATCACTTCTGGACATTTACCCAAAGAACTCTACATATTTTAGAGATATTTGCAGATCAATCAATGTTCATTGCCACACTAGTCTCAATAGATAAGAACTCAGCCTCGGTGTTCAACCACAGAAGAATGAATAAAGAAAACGTGGTGTGGTGCTCATACACAATGGGATTAAGGAAGAATAAATGCCATCTTCAGGAAACTGGATGGAACAGGAGCTCATAGTCTTCTATGGAATAATTCACATTGAAAAGACAGATGCTCCCCTAAGTGGTAGTGGTGCACACCTTTAATCCCAGTACTGGGGAGGCAGAGGCAGGTAGATCTCTGACTCTGAGGCCAGCCTGATCTACAGATCACATTCCAGAACAGCCAGGTCTATGTTAAGAAACTCTGCCTTGAAAAACAAACAAACAAACAAACAAACAAAAAAGACAGATGCTTCATGATTTTTCCTCATATGGGATTGTAGGTTAATTGTATGTATGTGTAAAGTAGAAAGGGGCCTGGGAGAGGGGAGGTTGAGAGCTTAAAGGAGAGGCAAGGATTACAAAAAAAGTAATGGAATACATGTGACATGAAAGCAAATGGGGGAACTACTGGAAGTGGGAACTATTCTGTAGGTTAACAAACCATTACTTTGTTAACCTACAAAACAGAAACAAAACAAACAAGAACAACAAAATTCAAATCAGCAGAAAGGAGATGTCAAAAGTCCATGCATCCACTCTGTTGTTTTGACTCTTACAAGGAGCGTTGCCGTGAATATTCTTGTACATACATACATTTGAGAATGTAAGTGGGATGTAGTTAGGAATGGAATTGCTGGATTGATGGAGTGGAGGGCACGGAGAGTAGATATGCTCTGCCCTCATAAATATGGCCAACACCTCTCCAATACACATGTAACAATTCAAACAGCACCAGTGTGTGAGAGGAGATTTGCTGCTCCTTAATTTCAGCAACACTTGATAATGTCTGCCTTTTTCAGTAGCTATTCTGGGGGCCACCTAGTAGTATTTCCCCCTGTGTGAATTTATACTTCGCCTATGACTGGTTGTAGCCATTATATTTTGTCAACTTGACACAAACTAGAGTCATCTGGGAAGAGGAAACCTGAATTGAGAAAATGCCCCCATCAAATTGCCCTGTGGACATGTCTGTGGGGGCATTTTCTTGATTAATGAATGATGAAGGAAGGCCCAGCCCATTGTGGGCAGTGCTACCCTGGGTAGATGGGCCTAGGTTTTGTTAGAGGGCACGTTGAGCAAGCCAGAGTAAGCAAGCCTGTAAGCAATGTTCTTCCATAGTTTTTGTTCTGACTTCTTTTAATGATCGGCTGTATAAACCAAATACAGTCTGTGGTTTGAATGAAAATGGCCCCTATAGCCTCATATGTTTGAATATTTGGTTGCCATTTGATGGAACCATTTAGGAAGGATTGGGAGGTGTGGCCTTGTTGAAAGAAGTGTGCCACTGAAGGTGGGCTTTGAGGTTTTAAAATCCCACATCATTCCCAGTTTCTCTCTCTCCCTCTCCCCTCCTCTTCCTTCCTTCCCTCCTCTCTCTCTACCTGGTGTTTGTGTTTTAAGATGTGAGCTCTCAGATACTGCTCCAGCACCATGTCTGCCTGCCAGGATGGTCATGACTCACCCTCTGAAACTGTGATTCTCCATAAGCTCTTCTTTCTGTAAGTTACCTTGGGCATGGTTTCTTTTCACAACAATAGAGAAGTAACTAAGACACCCTTCCTCCCCAAGTTGGGTTTGGTCTATGTTTTATCACAGCAACAGAAAACTAGGCAGAAATTTGGAGCAGAGAGTGGAATATTGCTGCGATGGATCAGACATTTTCTTTCTTTCTTTCTTTCTTTCTTTCTTTCTTTCTTTCTTTCTTTCTTTCTTTCTTTCTTTCTTCCTTCCTTCCTTCCTTCCTTCCTTCCTTCCTTCCTTCCTTTCTTTCTTTCTCCCTCTCTCCCTCTCTCCCCCTCCTTCTCTCTCTCTCTCTCTCTCTCTCTCTCTCTCTCTCTCTCTCTCTTCCTTCCTTTCTTCTTTCCTTCCTTTTCTTTCTTTCTTTTTTTTGACAAGGATTAGAATTTTGAAGCTTTGGGTTGAAAAAGCCATTCAGAACTCAAAGCCCAATGAAGTGTTATGAAAGCTTGGAAGATGGGAATGTTGAGAAAAGTATGAGGGTCTACAGCCATACTATCCTGAATACACGCAATTTTGTCTGCTCTCAGAAGCTAAGCAGAGTTGGGCCTGGTTAGTACTTGGATGGGAGAAAGGTGTAGGCAATGGAGGCATTACTTGTGAAGCTTCAGAGGGAAGCAAAGACTCTCAAGGCTGCTTGATGTGGAATGTTAGTTTAAGATGTGTTACATTTGCTCATGCTGTGGAATATTTGTTTAATGATGCAAATTCTTTTATGTTGCATTTGTTTAACTCTGTGAAGCTGTGTTACTGTGCCTATTGAAAATACCTGATTGATCTAATAAAGAGCTGAACAGTCAATAGCTAGGCAGGAGAGAATAAATAGAAGGAGAAAAAGAAGAAGAGAGAGGAGTGAGAAAAGGAAAAGGAGAGGAAGATGCCAGGGGCCAGCCATCTAGCCTCACAGCCAGCCATGGAGTAAGCAGGAAAGAAAGGAATATAGAACAGAAAAAGGTAAAAGCCCAGAGGCAAAAGGTAGATGGGATAATTTAAGTTACAAAAAGCTGGCTAGAAACAAGCCAAGCTAAGGCCAGGCATTCATAAGTAAGAAGTCTTTGTGCATTTATTTGGGAGCTGGGTGGTGGCCCCCCAAAAGAGTAAAACAACAACAACAACAACTATGGCTGTTTCTGCTATACATTAGAATAAAAAATCCGTGGAAGAAAAAGCTGTGTTTTGCAGGGGCAGTCAATGTTACTTAGCTAGGACTGAAGAATCAGCTGTGATTAATAAGAGACCAGCATCATTGAGGTGATACCTTCTGGAGAGTATTTCCTCAGATCCCCCACACAGAAGCTGAAGTCCTGCTGTAGGCAGCCCTACTTGGTTGGTAATGTAAAGAGTTTCGCACATGGTGCCGATCTTGAAGGCATGGGGTGGGGGGTCACAGAGAGCAGCTGAGGCTTGGCATTGAAGAGAGGCTAGAAGAGGCTATTGGTGAAGGGACAACCTCAGTAGCAGTGAGAACCCCAGGATTAAAAGTGTAATGAAGAGAAACTGAGGCACCACGAGGCAGGGTCAGAGTCCCTGAAGAGATGCCAGGAGGCTATTGGTGAGGGTGCAGCCTCAGCTTCAGTAAAGACCCCAGGATATCAGAGATGCCAGAACTGTGGAGCAGTTAAGGATAGCAGCAGCTCTGGAGTAAAGCTTGGCCCGAGCTTACAAGACAAGCTGTACAAGACAAGCTATATGTGCTGTGGATGGCAGGGCTGGGCAAGTGGTTTTGACACCTTTGGAAAAATTCAGATGGCTGTATCCTTCACAGGTTTATTTCTAGTTCTTCTGTTTTCTCCCATTGGTCTGGATGTCTGCTTTAGTACCAGTTCCATGTCCTGAGTCGATGGTTCTGTAGTTGTTTTTCTTTTAGTCTCTTTTTAATATATTTCTGCCCTGATCTTTATTATTTCTTGCCATCCACTGCTTTGAGTTTGGCTTGTCATTGTTTGTCTAAGACCTTGAGGTTCACGACTAAGTTATTTATTTGAGATTTCTCTGATAATTTTTTAAAAGGCAAACATTGATAAATGTAAGTATTGTTAGAACTGCCTTAGCTGTATTCCTAAGAGTCTCCTAAATGGTGCTTTCATTTTAATTTGACTGTTGGATGCTTTAAGTTTTTTACCTGATCTTCACATTGACTCACTGTATAAACTCTGATAGCTGCAAATTTTCCTTTGGAATTTCCTTAGCTGTTTTGTAAAGGTAAAGTTGCATTCCCATTTTCATTTCATTCTATGATCTTTTTTTCTTCATTCAAGAATGTATCATGCAATCCCAAGTATAATTTCTCTTGCTCTTGACTTCTAGTTTCACTGTACTGTTATCTGATAGTATCAAGAAGTTAGCCAGGCGGTGGTGGCACACGCCTTTAATCCCAGCACTGGGAGGCAGAGGCAGGTGGATCTCTGTGAGTTCAAGGCCAGCCTGGTCTACAAAGTGAGTTCTAGGAAAGGCGCAAAGCTACACAGAGAAACCCTGTCTCAAAAAACCAAAAAGAAATTATCTTGATTACTTTTTATTTATTAAAATATGCTTTGTGACCTATGGTATAGTCTGCTTTAGATAATTCTGCTGAGAACAAAGTCCATTGGGTGGAATATCCTATAGGTATCCGTTAAGTGTATTTGATCTATAGTATAGTTTAACTCTTCAGTTTCTTTTTGACTGTGAGTTTGGATGGCCTATCTAGACATGAGAATGGTGTAGTAAAATGACTCCCTATCTTAGTGTCTGGACCCATCTGACCTTTGGTGTCTGTTTTTTGAAATTGGGTGTCTCTGTGTTTTGTGCATATGTATTCACAATCATTATATCTTCTCGATGAATTGTTCTCTTTATTAATATGTAGAGGCTCCCCTTTATCTCCTCTGACCAGTTTTAAAGTCTAATTTGTCAGATATCAGGTTCCCTGTGCCAGTCCCACTGTGATGGGTAGCATCATCAAACCATGATCGGAAACACCCCATTCCTTCCTTATGGTCATGCATCTTGTCACATCAATGGAGAGTATCTAACAATTCTCCCATCCCTCTCGTGAAATCAATTCTTCCTATAGTCTCCATACTAGAACTTCCTTTCTGTTTTGTGTGCACTCTTTCAAGTAGATCCTGCAATGCTGGGCTGTAAATCTTTCTTGTTTCTAAAATCCCAGCCTAAGGCAGTTTTTATCCTTAATCACAACAGAAAATAGACAAATGCACAACTCTTTATTCCTTTGTTTTGTATTCATATTAACAAATGCTTAGCTTTAAAAAATTTTATTTATTTATTATGTATACAGTGTTCTGCTTGCATATATGCCTGCCGGCCAGAAGAGGGCACCAGATCTCATTACAGATGGCTGTGAGCCACCATGTGGTTGCTGGGAATTGAATTCAGGACCTCTGGAAGAACAGCCGGTGCTCTTAACCTCTGAGCCATCCCTCCAGCCCCAAATGCTTAGCTTTTTGAAGAGCCTGTGAGGACCAAGAAGGAACTGGAGGCCAGCTATTCTGGACTAAGACTGTACCAAATGCGTCTTCTCATTTTTGTCTAGAAAGAACAGAGATAAGAACAGATGCATACTGTGCTGGGGACATGGTTCTGGGTCACCTAGTCACCGTGCCCTGATTACTACTGTGTGCCCTCTTTCCAAGAACACTGAGATGTGCCGTCAGGGAATTAGGGGCTGGGCATGAGTGGTTCTAAACAAGTAAAATGGGAAATTATAATTTCCTAATTCCTTCATAATTTAAAGTGTAGTGGGAAATGCTTCATTGTTATAGGATATGAAAAGGGGCAACTGAAAATAAGCATAAGAAACATCCAGTAGCAGTTGAGGAGTTTAGGGATAATCTTATGCAGATGTCCTTAGTATTCAGGAAAGGGTAATATGATGCCCACCTACGCAACGGTGGTGCATTTTCTAGTGAAGGGGACAATCTCTGGACAATTCTAATTAATTCAAATGCTCTGGTTGCCACACTGTCTAGAGGTACAGACAGTTTGCAGCTCCATACAAGGCAAGGGACTCCACACAAGGGTTCCAGAAGGAGTGTCGAGAGTAGCATTTATAGGGCTGCTCACCTAATCCAGAGTCACCCATGGATCCACACAGCGCATCTGACAGTAGTAGAAACAACACTTTTTGTCTCTCTTGCAGCCTCTATCATGCTTGCACTTGGACAAGAGGACAAAAGGGCAGGAAAGATGATACTCTGGGCAAAACCCAGATTTGATTATATCTGCAGAAGAATACCACAAGGTGACTCCAAGCACCAGTGCCAAGTGGTTCCACGGACTCATCAGAGGAAAGGCTTTCCTAACCAAACAGATCCAGAAACACTGCCTTACCCGCTTTCTTCCTGAGTCCAGGCTGAGTCATGTTACAGCAAAGAAGGACTGTCACTGTGAGTAGAGAAAGGCTAAGTGACTTCATCTCCCAAGAAAGCTGTGCAGGTGAACGTAGAGGCCAGAGATGTTTATGTCAGATTCACGGGAGGGCCACCATCAGAAGGACCTATGCTTCACAGAGTAGGACAGCAGAATTAACACCTTGATACAACATTCTAGGGTCTGGGTGGGCTGTCCTTTTCTCAGGCTATCACAAGATTGGCCTTTTCATCAGGTCTGCTTCATGCAGGATGCTAGGAGTCAGTAAGAGTAAAATACTTTTTCTAGACTGGGTATCAAGACTGGCCAACTCCTGGAGCGATCATCCCATGGTTAAGAGTACTGGTTACTTGCTCTTCCAGAGGTCCTGAGTTCAATTCCCCAGCAACCACATAGTGGCTCACAACCATCTATGATGGGATCCGATGCCATTTGGTGTGCAGATACACATGCCACCAGAGCTCTCATATATTAAAAAAAATACATAAATCAACATGTATTTCTTTATTACGTAAGACTGGACAACCCTTTCTTTTTACTTAACATGCAGAGAAACTGGAAGCCCAGCCCTCCCAGCAGCATTCCTCAGGGGAGCATTTGAAAGTTTACGTCCCACACATCAATATTCAAACAACACCCATGACATCTCGAAAATTAGGGAGGAGAATGGCCTAGCAATATACTATTAGAGTTATCAAAACATATCTATTTACATGGAACACAAGATTAAGATGCTTAACTAATATTTTATTTCTTAATTTCTTTTTTTAAATGTCATCATGAATGTGTAAAAGCTTTAGTTGTTGATGAAGTAAAAAAAACTAATTTGAGGCCAATCTGGACTTTGGGTACCCAGACAAACAACACTTGGGTTCTTTCTGCATGCCCATGAAAATGTGAGGTGTTTGATATTTGTTTAGTTGATAATCTGCTTATGTAGGCAATGACCAAAAAAAAAAATAGCTATGTAAAAAGGACAACAACAAAACCCAAAACAAAACAACAAAACAGCTTCGTAGCTACAGTCAAGAGACTTAGAATCCAATGTGGAAGAAAACTTAATCTTTTTAAAATATTTAGTTTTCATTTCTAATTGCACAGATAGATGTGTGTGTGTATGAGCGTGTAAGTGCAGGTGTACTGTGGGATGGTCTGTATGTCAAATGTGTTGCTGATTGGTCAATGAATAAATCACTGATTGGCCATTGGCCAGGCAGGAAGTGTAGGCGGGACAAGGAGGAGAAAAAACTGGGAAGTGGAAGGCTGAGGAGAGAGACACTGCCAGCCGCCATCAGGACAAGAAAGATGTAAAGTACCGGTAAGCCACAAGCCACGTGGCAAGGTATAGATTAATAGAAATGGATTAATTTAAGCTGTAAAAACAGTTAGCAAGAAGCCTGTCACGGCCATACAGTTTGTAACCAATATAAGTCTCTGTGTTTATTTGGTTGGGTCTGAGTGGCTGTGGGACTGGCGGGTGTCAGAGATTTGTCCTGACTGTGGGCCAGGCAGGAAAACTCTAGATACAAATGGCGTCCAACGTGGTGGCAAGAGTTTCCACCTAAAAACTAAAAAAAAAAAAAAAAGATTCTAAAACGGAGCTAAAAACAGTTCCTAATTGTCTCTCTCAAATGAGCGGCAGCTGCCGGTTTGAGCTACTGGTGGTTTCCTGGCGTGCGCGTTGGACCTGCAGTATGGCGGGAATGAGGCCTCTGCAAGTGCCACATTAAGCTGCGTGGTGGATTTAGCCTTTGCTAGTACAAAACAAAAAAAAGAGGTTTCTGGGCTACAAGCTGCTTGGATAAAAGCATAGGCCCACGATGACTCCCAGAGCTGGCGGTAAGCATACCGCCGCCATGTTGGGAAGCTGAAGTGGGCGGAGCCAGCAGCCACAGCACCAGCGCCGTTTCAGGCTTAGAAGGCTGCAGTTCAAAGCAATAGGCTCAAGCTAATATAAAAAAATAAAAATAAGCCACGTAAAGATGGCTACCACACAAAGAATCTGGATTATGTTCTCTTTGATATTCGTAACTAAAGAAAAACATTTGATTACAAAAGCTGTTGAGTTATGCCAAAATGTATATTTTAAAGGTACCTTGACTTCAAAATTTGGATGTAAGGATATGTTGCTTTGGAAAGAAGATTCTGCTTTTGTTTCCACAGAAAGCCAGAGGCTATGGATTTGTTCCAGATTAAGACACATCAGGTTTGACCAGCCAAGACCCCCTGAAAGGTCTCCAATGACACCATGGCCCAGATGATCCAACATCCAGAACCATTTCAAGGCAACTGGCTCAGATGATACACCCTCATGGACTACTCCATAACCCTAAAATATTCTTTGTGTCCCCATAAGATACAGTGCCCCCCTCCAGCAGGAAGTAGTAAGAGAAGCTACGCCCAAATTCCCAAATATACCAAGCTGACTTTAGAGATATGTAAAGGTTAAAACCTTCCTCTTTAAGAAAAGAAAAGGGGAAGTGCTGTGGGATGGTCTGTATGTCAAATGTGTTGCTGATTGGTCAATAAATAAATCACTGATTGGCCCGTGGCCAGGCAGGAAGTATAGGCGGGACAAGGAGGAGAATAGAGCTGGGAAGTGGAAGGCTGAGTGAGAGAGACACTGCCAGCTGCCATCAGGACAAGGAAGATGTAAAGTACCGGTAAGCCACAAGCCACGTGGCAAGGTATAGATTAATAGAAATGAATTAATTTAAGCTGTAAAAACAGTTAGCAAGAAGCCTGTCACGGCCATACAGTTTGTAACCAATATAAGTCTCTGTGTTTATTTGGTTGGGTCTGAGTGGCTGTGGGACTGGCGGGTGTCAGAGATTTGTCCTGACTGTGGGCCAGGCAGGAAAACTCTAGCTACACAGGTGCCCAGGGAGGCGGGAAAAAGGCATTGCATTCTTCAGGAGCTAGATGTGTGGGCGGTTGGAAACTGCCCTTTATGTATGCTTGGAATCAAGTCCCGTGTAAGAGCAGTATGAACTCTTAACCACTGAGCCATCTCCCAGCTATATATCATTCAGCTGTAATTTGTGCTGCTGTCTTCGATCTCTGGGTCATCTTGACATTGGTGACTTGTAGATTTCATTTTAAAGAAAATTTCTTTTTAGTTGGTTTAACCTGCCAAAATCTTAAAATGCCACTCTGTCCCAGAATACTTAGTTTTTAAAAGTCTATTTTTCTCTACAACTTTAGAATGCTCAAATATGGAAAAAGATCTTACATGGAAGAAAGCTACATTGTAATCTTGCTTTAAATTTGCTGCAAGCCACAGGAAAACACAATGGAATTCAGCTACTATCACAAAAACTACCACTTGGAAAAGTCAAGGACTTCTCCAAAGGTCAAGCCATGGCTTAAGAAGTCTTGGTGATATTTTAGCTTTTGTTATATACATTAGCTGGTTCCTACAATGATTTTCTTGTGTGCTTCCAAGAACTTCTAGCAGTGTATTTATCTAAAATACCTATCAAGCATCCAAGGCCAAATGAAACAACACCTGTCTCCTAGGTCAGGTGAATAGCTTTATTTCTTGTGCAATTTAGGGTGAGACCTTCCTTTGTTATACAACCTTACTAATAGACCCCTAACTTCTTACCTAACCACTTCTCAGAATGTAGACTGAGCACACAGATCCCCCTTTTGATATACTAACTGGTCATTAGCACTCAGTTGATATCTTCTTTTACCACTCCCATTTTGAAAGTTAGAAAATATGTGAAATGATGTGCATGCTACTGTGAGCATTGCTAGAACTGATCGAACCAAAGAATTTGTTAACTCACAGACAAGTTGCTTGAAAGCATAGTCACCCTGCAAGAAAGAGCAAAAAAGAAGGATGCGTCCCCAGACAACATGGAAAGGGCAAGTGTTTGTGTCAGTGGTATTCAAGAGAGAGCAGAGAAAATCATTTGTTTTAAATCTTTCAAGGAAGCAATACCAGGAGACTTTGCAAACCCAAGGAAAGCTAAAATGTCCAGATTCAGGAGATCAAATTTCTTCTATCAGGGGTTAGTCTTACGCCATGAAGCATTCTGATCAAAATTCTGAAGATCAAAGACAGAGAGGATCATCCGAAGGCATGGAGAGAACAGAGGAGTCAACAGAAGGAATTTCCAGTGGGAGTGCTAGGAGACTTCCCAGAAGCATGCCAATCAAAAATACTCACCCCGCAGACCTGTCCTCGGTAAATGAAAGACAGATAAAACACTTGCATGGAAATAAAAACTGAGGGAGGTTGTCTTCATAAGACCTGTTTTTCAAGAAAGGCTAAACGGAGTTTGTGAAGCCCTACGAAAAGGACGTTAATCAGTAATCAAAAATATCCAATACTTAGATGCAAACAAGCTGAAGGACAATAACAGAAACAAGAACCGAGGTGGCATCAGATAAAACAGACTAACCCACAGTTGCCATGGAACAACAGAGCCTTGTGTATTGATAACGACCTTTCTGACTCGAGAAGCACTGGGGAATCATTTGAGGACCTGAATAAAAAGCAAAGGAAGGAAACATCCCCCACCCCATCTTTATGTCAAACTGGGGTGTCAGCCTTCTTGTACCCTTGCACCAGGATTTACCCACGGAGAAGGTGTAAATATCTGAAACATGTACATAGCATGCTGTTGTCAGTAGAGATCCAAGTAGATGATGCAGATATCTGAGTTGAAGAGAGCAGAAGAAAGTCTGCAATGAGATGAGGCACCAGTATAGACAGAACTTGAATAGTGTACTGATTAATTACCACTGAGTTGTGTATTAAGCATTCCACCACAAAACATTACAATGTATTAATACATTTTTTTCAAGTGCCCATGAAACAGTCTCCAAGAGAGGCCACACAAGCCCACCAAAAAAGTTCAGTATATTTACTAAGATTGAAATCATAAAGGTATCGATAAGAAAAGGAAGAGCAGAAAATAAATAGGTAGAACTAGCATATGTTCAAGTAATAAATTATCAAAAATACAACAGAAAAGAGAAAATGATCTGTAATTAGTGGAAGAGGCTAGGAACGTAGCTTTAGAACTAATGATGACATGTGCTTATGAGATGGCTCACTGGGTAAAGGCACTTGCTATGCAAACCTCATGGCCGGAGTTTGGTTTCCAGATCCCATGATGGAATCAGAGAGGGTTGTCTTCTGACCTGCATACATGACTTGAATTCTTTGCCCTCTTGCATGAATGTGCGCGCGCGTGCGCGCGCGCGCGCGCACACACACACACACACACACACACGCAAACACACAAAGTTAAAATTAAAACATTTAAAAAAACTAAGAAAAATAACTGATCCCAAAGCTGGCAGAGGGAAGGAAATAAGAATTTAATTCTTAAATCTAAGAATTAAAGGCCAGAGAGAGCTTATAGATGGTTTTATTCCTGCCTTTTCTAAGTCTGCTGTGTTTCTTTCCTGTAGCTAGAGTTTTCCTGCCTGGCCTACAGTCAGAACAAATCTTTGTCACCCGCCAGTCCCACAGCAGCTCAGACCTGACCAAGTAAACACAGAGACTTATATTGTTTACAAACTGTACGGCTGTGGCAGGCTTCTTGCTAACTGTTCTTACAGCTTAAATTAATCGATTTCCATTCATCTATACCTTGCCACGTGGCTCGTGGCTTACCGGCATCTTCACATGCTGTTTCTCATCATGGCGGCTGACAGTGTCTCTCTGACTCAGCCTTCCACTTCCCAGCTTTATTCTCCTCCTTGTCCCGCCTATACTTCCTGCCTAGCCAATGGCCAATCAGTGTTTTATTTATTGACAAATCAGCAACACATTTGCCATACAGAACATCCCACAGCACTTCCCTTTCTCTTTTCTGGCTTCTCTGGCTTCTCTGGTTTAACTTCATTAAAACCTTCCCTTGCTCCTATTACATTCTTCTACATGCTGACATCCAGTTATGCCAGCACCATTTGTTGAAGATGCTTTCTGTTTTCCATCGTGTAATTTTGGCTATCTTTGTGGAAAATCAGGTGTCCATAGGTGTGTGGATTTATATCTGGGTCTTCGATTTGATTCCATTGATCCACCTGTCTATTTTTACGTCAATACCATGCTCTGTAGTAGAGCTTAAAATCAGGAATGGTGATACCTCCAAGTTCTTTTATTGTACAACGTTGTTTTAGTGATCGTGGGTTTTTTTGTTTTTCCATACAAAGTTGAGTATTGTTCTTTCAAAGTCTGTAAATATTTTTTTTTTGGATTTTAGTGGGGATTGCATTGAATCTGTAGACTGCTTTCGATAAGATGACCATTTTTACTATGTTAATCCTACTGATCCATGAGCATGGAAGATCATTCCATCTTCTGGATCTTCTTCAATTTCTTTGTTTAAAGACTTGAAGTTCAGCTATGTTCATAGCAGCTTTATTTGTAATATCCAGAACCTGGGAACAACCTAGATGTCCCTCAACTGAGGAATGGATAAAGAAAATGTGGTACATATACACAATAGAGTATTGGTCAACTGTTAAAAACAAGGACACCAGGAAATTTGCAGGCAAGTGGATGGAATTAGAAAAAAAATCATCCCGAGTAAGTCTGTAACCCAGACTGAGAAAGAAAAACATGGTATGTACTCACTTATAAGTGGATATTAGCTATAAAATAAAGGATAACTATGTTACAATCCACAGACCCAGAGAGACTAGATAACAAGAAGAAGTCTTGGGGGGATTCCCTGATCTCCCCGGGAAGGGGAAATAGAAGAGATTTTGTGAGTGGGCCAAGGGTGGGTGGCAATCAGGTTGGGGGAGGTAAGGGGAGTACTGAAAGAGACTACTGGAAAGGGGGGGACATTTTGGACTCAGGTAAAATCCTGGTACAAGGGAATCTCCCAAGAATCTACAAGGATGACCCCAGCTAAGACTCCTAGCAATAGCGGATACATAGCCTGAACTGGCCCTCTCATGTGACCAGATGATGCCTAGCCCAATTGTCCTCAGAGAGGCTTCATCTAGCAACCGATGGAGACAGATGCAGGCCCACAGCCAAACATTAGGCAGAGTTCATGGAATCCTGCAGAACAGGGGGAGAAAGGATTGTAGGAGCCAGAGGAGTCAAGGACACTGCAAGAAAACTCATAGAATCAACTAAGCTGGGCTCTTTGGGACTCACAGAGACTGAATCTACAACCAGGGAGCCTCCATGGGACTGACCTAGGCACTTTGCATATATGCTACTGTAGCTAGAGTTTTCCTGCCTGGCCCACAGTCAGGACAAATCTCTCTCACCCGCCAGTCCCAAGCCGCTCAAACCCGATCAAGTAAACACAGAGACTTACATTGGTTACAAACTGTATGGCCGTGGCAGGCTTCTTGCTAACTGTTCTTACAGCTTAAATTAATCCATTTCTATTAATCTATACCTTGCCACGTGGCTTGTGGCTTACCAGTGCTTTACATCTTCCTTGTCCTGATGGCGGCTGGCAGTGTCTCTCTCACCCAGCTTCCTGTTCTCTCAATTCTCCTCTCTGTTAGTCCCGCCTATACTTCCTGCCTGGCCACTGACCAATCAGTGATTTATTCATTGACCAATCAGCAACACATTTGACATACAGACCATCCCACAGCATGCTCCAGTTGTGTAGCTTGGTCCTCTTATGGGACTCCTAACAGTGGGACCAGGGCATACTGGGTCGACTTGCCCAGCCTTAATACTTAATTCTTAGTCTTACTGCAGCTTGATATGACATATTTTGTTGATACTCATGGGAGGCCTGATTTTTCTTAAACAGAAATGGAGGAGGAGTGGATTGGGATGTGGGAACAAGGGGAGGGGCTGAGGGAGGGACTGGGAGGAGAGGAGTGAGGGAAAATTGTGGCCGTGGTGTAAAATAAATAAGTAAATAAATAAATAAATAAATAAATAAGTTTATTTATTTATTTAAAAAAAAAAAGCTTCCCTTGAAGCTAGACATGATCTTAAAGCCAAAGGTCTGTTCACCCCTTTCCCTTTTTCTGGCTGTGATATAGAGGCAGAGGTCAGCGTTCTAGAGCCTAAAAGTGAAAGCAGCATCCTTCAAGATTTAAGGGCAGGATCCTGGGAAATTGAGGAGCATCAAGATGGAGGGAATCAGTGACTCTGAGAGGCTGATTGTTGGGCTACCTTACTAGCCAGGAACTGCTCATGCTCACTTCTTCCCTAGAGAAAGCGGGTCACTAACATTGCTTGCTATATTTTAAGAATTGTTACTTTGTGAATTTCAATCAATCAATCAATCATCGTGTACGTGTCTTTTACAGTGTATGTGGGGGGCATGGATGCATTTGCCATAGCATGCATGTAGGGGTCCAAGGACAAGAAAGTCTATGGAGCCGTTTCTCTTCCTCCGAGTTTACCAGGGTTCTAGGTATTGAACTCCGGCCATCAGGCTTGTGCATCATGTGCCTTGACCTGCTGAGCCATCTTTAGAGCCAGCCCTAAAGTTATTTTTAAAAGTTAGTAACACAGTGTTGGTGTTCGTTTCAGCATTTTGTCCTTATTCATGCCCCCCCCAACCACCATACTCCTCTAGCCTTCCCTTTGCTGGTCCCTTCCTCTATCTGAATAATCCTCTCTCTTCTTCCATGTCATATGAATTCCATTGGCCCTTCTTTTCTTCCTCTCTCCTCCCGTCCCTAAGATTTTCCTCTCCTCCCATTGTCCCTTTCTATGTCCATGCTCTACACTGTGTATAATAAAAAAAAATCTAGATCCCACATGTGATAGAAAACATGCAATGATTTTCTGAGTCTGGCTTATGTTGCTTAAAACAGTTATCTCTAGGTCCACCCATTCTCCTGCAAACGTCTAGAAACTTCCACTGTGCATATGTACTTCATCTTCTGTTGATGGATATCCAGATTGTTTCCATTTCTCAGCTACTGCGTGATGCTAAGTGCAGTAATAAACCTGAGTGTGCATGTGCATGTGTGGAAGGTTGACATAGTCCTTCAGGCACATAGCCAGAAGATTAGCTAGGTCAAACTGTGGTTCTATTTGTGGTTTTTGAGGAAGCCCACATTGACTTCCATAGTGGCTGTACTAGTTTGCATTCCCATCACTAGTGTGTGAAGGTTCCTCTTGCCCCACGTTCTCATTGACATTTAAGGCAGTTTTTCATAATTCTTAGTCATCTTACAGCAATGAGGTGTAACCTCAATGTAGTTTTAATTTGCAATCCCCAATAGCTAAGAATGTTGAACACTTTTTCAGGTATTTCTTCTTTTGATAACTGTTTATTTAGTTCATTGGAGTATTCAATTTTTGCAGTTTCTTATATATTCTAGGAATTAATCTCCTGTCAGATACATTGTTGGCAAAGATTCTTCCCATTCTGTAGGGCATCCTTTCATTTTGTGTAGCTTCCGTTGCTGCAAGGAAGGTTTTGAAAAATATTTTTTAGACTTATTTATTTTATTTTATGTGTATGAGTGTTTTGCCTGTGTGTATGTGCGTGCGTGTGTGTGTGTGTGTGTGTGTGTGTGTGTGTGTGTGTGTGTGTACGCTCATGTGCACCATGTACATGTTTGGTGCCTTCAGAGGTCAGAAGAGGGCATCAAATCTTCTGGAACTGGACTTATGGATGGTTGTGAACCACCTGGGAACTGAACCTGGTTCTCTTAACCACTGAACCATCTCTCCAACCCCCTGTTCAGAAGGTTTTAAAATTCCATGTAATCCCACTTGTCAATTCTTAGGATTATTTGCTATTGGAATTCTTTTTGAAGTCTTTGACTACACCCATATGTTGAAGTTTATTTTTCCTTTAGTGGTTTCAACGTTTCAGGTCTTACATTAAGATCTTTGATCCATTTAAAATTGATCTTCGGGAAGACTCTGTAGGATCCATGGCCCAGAGCATCTGAGTGATGAACTCTTCAAGTCTTCAATTAAAAAAAAAAAAAGGCGAAGAGGCAGAGCCTGAAGAATTTGTGGTAGAAAAATACTAGACTGGCGTGTAATGAATGGGAAGGTGGAGTATCTCCTCAAGTGGAAGGGGTTCACAGATGCTGGGATACTTGGGAACCAGAAGAAATTTAGATTGTCCAGAATTAATTGAAGCACTTTTTTTTAATTCTCAAAAAGACAGAAAAAGAAAAAGATGGTGCAAAAAGTCAATCTTTATCTGACAGCGACTCTGATGATAGTAAGTCGGAGAAGAGAAGAGCTGCTGTTGACAAACCCAGGGACTTTGCCGGAGTTCTGATCCGGACGAACCATCGGGGCCACAGCCGGCAGCGGAGAACCAATGTTTCTCAGGAAGTGAAGGGACTCAGAGGAGGCAGACTTGGTGCTGGCAAAGGAGGCGAATATGAAGGGTCCTCAGATTGTCATCGTCTTTTATGAGAAGAGGCTGACTTGGCATTCTTGTCCAGAAAATGAGGTGCAATAATTGTTTGAATATATATATATAAAAATCTGGATCATGGGATTTGAATTACTAGTGTGGAAAAATAGCATTGTAATGTAAATCGAGTTTGATATGCTAGCTTTGAAGTATTGACAGTAGTTGGGATATTTTTGGTTTTTGTTCTGTATCAAAAGGCACTGATTCCTTTGAGCAAATAAAAGCTTTCTGTAGATGCTTCTTTAACAACAGAATATTTGACACCATGTTGTATTTCCTTGGCTTTAAAGGACAGCTTTTCTTAAACACTGAGAAGATTTTACAGTCACTGCTCAATCAGAATTTGTTTTCAACTGAGACACAGAAGGGCCATTCTGGGTTTTTTGTTTGTATGTGTGTATATGCATAAAACATGTAACTGTTTTTCATTTTGTTTTTTAATACTCAAAAACTGTAGATAAAAACATGTGTTGATGAGATTTCATCACTGTGAACATTTTCCTGAGGCCATAACCTTTCAGATTAAGTAAATCTGTAATTTATTGGATAGTTTTAAGCAACCACATCAGAATTTATGTATTATCACATAAATACAGTAGTTTATTTACAAAATTTTGTCCTTACAAACTCCCCCTTCAGATAGTGGAATTAGACAAAACAGTAAGACTTAAGCTGGGTGTGGTGGTGCATGCCTTTAATCCCAGCACTCTGAATGCAGACACATCTTTGATTTAGACTAGGTCAGCCTGGTCTATAGAGAGTTCCAGGTCAGCCAGGGCTACCCAGAGAATCCCTGGCTCTACAAACCAAACAAAAAGACTTAATGGGCATGTAAAGGTTCCTCTAGTGAACCATTCCTTTGTAGAAAGTTGAAATCTACTAAAAGGTTATGATTTATGGAATATCTGTTTGCTGTGGAAATGGAATCATGGTTAGAGATGATGTTGGCAATTTCAGACCCACTGACATAAATGAACAAAATTTAGTAAAATGAATTAATGACTTGTATGCTTTTTCTTTACCCTGACTCATTCCTTACTGGTAGGATCAATCTTTTCAGTATTTGGGTTCTGGTTCAATGAGCCAGAAAAGTAACTTTGTAGTATCAGAATGTCATCCAACTATATATTTACTTTATTGTAAATAATGGTGAACAGTGGTCAATAAATAGTTTTATATTCCTTTAAAATTGATTTTTATGGAGGGTGAATATATAGATCTAGTTTAATTCATTTACATGTGGATATCCAATTTTCTCCATCATTTGTCTTTTTCTTATATATGTTTTTGGCACAGTTGTTGAAAATTAGGGGGCTGTAGCTAATAAGGTTTTATTTCTGGGCCTTCTGTTTCATCCTATTGATCTATGTATGCCAATACTGTACAACTTTTGTCACTGTGGCTCTGTAGTATGATTTGAGATCAGGTATTGTAATGCCATTTTCACAAAATCAATTCTGCTTATCTGTGAACTTGAGAAATCTTTCCATCTTCTGGTGTTTTCTTCAATTTCCTTCTACAGTGTCTTAAAGTTTTTATCTTAGAGAAGTCTCTTATCTCCTTGGTTAGGACTATTCCTACCAAGGAATGTTTTAATTTATTTTGTTGCAGCTATTGGAATGGTGTTATTTTTCTTGACTTCTTTTGTGGTAAGTTTATTATTGGAAAACTGCTGCCTCTTGCATACTGATTTTCTTGAGACAGAGTCTCTCTATGTAGCCCTGGCTGGCCTGGAACTCATTATGTAGGTCAGGCTGGTCTTGAACTCATAGAGATCCATATGCCTCTGCTTCCTTAGCTCTGGAATTGAACTTGTGTGCCATGCCTGGCCCTTGCGTACTAATCTCATATTCTCCCGTACTTCACTGATAATGTGTTTAAGATCTATGATGTTTTGCAGAATCTCTAGAATTTTTTATTTATAGGATCATATCATATGCAAAAAGTAGTAAGTTGACATCTTCCTTTCCAGTTTGTATGCTTTTTATTTCTTTCTCTTGTCTTGTTTCTCTAGCTGAGTCTTCTAGCCCCCATTTGGGCTTGGTCTGTCTAACTAAAACATCATGTACTTAGGCAGGGTCAAGACTCTTTTTCTCCTCATTCAATTGTCTACCTTTCTGTTCCTTCCATGTGTGGTAGTTTGAAGGTAATTGGCCCCCATAATCTCATAAGGAATAGTACTATTAGGAGGTATAGCCCTGTTGGAGTAGGTATGGTCTTGTTAGAGGAAGTGTGTCACTGTGGAGGTGGGCTTTGAGGTCTCATAAATGGTCAAGATACCATCCAGTGTCTCAGTCTACTTCCTGTTGCCTGCATATCAACATGTCGCAATTCTTTCTCTAGCACCATGTCTACCTGCATGCCGTCATGCTCCCCACCATGATGATAATGGACTAAATCTTTGAAAAAATAAGCTTCCACCTCAAATGTTTTCCTTAATAAGAGTTGCTGTGGTAATGGTGACTCTTCACAGCAATAGAAACGCTAACTAAGACAGAAGTTGGTACCAGGACTAGGGTGTTCTGTGACAGACTTGACGATGTTTTGGGGGAAGATTGTGGAAGGACTTTGGAACTTTGGGCTAAAAGAACCATTGAGTATTGAGTTCTGTGGGATGTTCTTTAGGAGCTTGGAAGATAAGAATGTTAAGAGCAGTGCAGAAGATGGAGGCTTGCTTGTGAAGCTTCAGAGGGTTTAAAGACTATCAAGACCATTTGTTATTTTGAATTAAGATTCTGTGTTTCTGGTTAGCTGGGGCTGAAGAATAATCTGTGTTCAACAGGACACCAGAACTACTGGAGTGAAACCTTTATGCTACTGGGACAATTGATACTGGTTAGCTGGAACTAAGAAATTAGTGATGACTAAGAAGAGGCCAGCATTACTGAAGTAGGTGAACTCTTCTGGGAAGTGTTTCCTGAGAGCACAGAGAAGTTATGTTCCAGAGGCGGCCACGGTTGTTCCTCATGCTGGCAGCTGGACTTGGTAATGTGTAAGAGTCATCCAGGTAGTACTGGTTTTGAAGGTATGAAGGGGTCATGGAGAGCAGGTGAGGCTTGGCACTGTGAGAGGCCAGGAGAGGCCATTGGTGAAGGTGCAGCTTCAGTGGCAGTTGAAGGCCCAGGACTGAAGGGCTCATGCAAAGAAGTTGAGGCTTGGCACCGTGAGGAGAGCCCATGAAAGGCTATTGGTGAGAATGCAGCCCAGTTGCAGCAGAAGACCTCAGTGTTTTGGAGATGCCAGCACCATGGGATGACCACAAAGAACAGCAGCAACAGTGGAGGGGAGCAGCTGGCACCTAGAAGACAAGCTGTCTGTGCTGCAGAGGGCAGAGCAGGGGAAGTGACCCAAGCCCTTTGGAGGAATCCAGAAGATCATGAATGGATCCAAGCCATGGAACAGTTAGAATTTGGTTTTGATTTGATTTTATTATGACTGTGCCCTAATTTTTCCCTCTTGAAGTAAGAAAGTATTTTACTGGAGCCCACAGTTGAGAGATTTTGAATTTTAAAAGACTTTGGATTTTTAAAAGAGATTAGCTGAATTAAAGGGACTGAAATTTTAATGTTTGAGACTGTGAGACTTTTATGTTTTTAATGTGAAATCTTGGGGATAAATAACAAAGGAAGGGTTGTGACTTAATAGTGACGTATTTGTGTGTCAAGTTGACAAGGAGTCAGTTGTAGTACTGTCTGGTTTTGTTTCAATTTGACACAATCTTGAGTCATCAGAGAGGAAGGAGCCTCAGTTGAGGAAATGCCTCCATGAGATCCAGCTGGAAGGCACTTTCTCAATTAGTGATTAATGGGGGAGGGCTCAGCCCATGGTAGTACCACCCTTGGGCTGGTGGTCCTGGGTTCTATTAAAAAACAGGCTGAGCAAGCCAGGGGAAGCAAGCCGGTAAGAGGCACTCCTCCATGGCTTCTGCTTTGGCACCTGCCCTCCAAGTTACTGCCCTGTTTAAGTTCCTGTCCTGACTTCCTGACTTCAGTGATGAAAGGCAATGTGGAAGTATAAACCAAATAAACCCTTTCCTCCCCAACTTGCTTTTTGGTCATGGTGTTTCATTGAAGCAATAGAAACCGTAACTAAGACACCATGTCTGTTAGTCTTTGGGATTTCAGAAAATCTCAACATAGAACCATCTTCTGGACTTAAGTTCCCCTCTTGACCAAACAGACATGCTTGGTCTTCAACTCACAGAGTTCAAAATTTCTCTGAATTCATATTTCTTTGAATCTCAGCAATGCCATCTGTAAAAGATAAGGCATGACACTCTGAACTTTGTAACTGAACTGTAAATGAACTTTGTAACTGAATCTCATAGTGCCGTTGGTGGACACATCTGAATGTATAGGGACCTTTAGAAGGAAGTGAGAAAGAGGGAGAAAAATTATGTGTTTGGTACAATTTAGGTTATGTAAAATGCTATTTGAGTTATTCACAGTGAGTTGGCATGTATGTAGCAGATATCAAGTATCCAGGAGTGGGAGGAAACAAATATCACCCACCTGTTTACCTTGCTTTCATTTATGGATTTAACACATCAGTATGCACCAGGACCTGGTCTTTTGTCTGTGTGGGAAGCACCTTGCTCATTTGTGGCTCCATAGTCATCTTTGGGGAAAAACAATAGAGCCTGAAGAAAACTCAAGCCTGTCACAGTCCCTGATTGGAGCAAGAGAGGGTCCTTCACCTAGTCATGTGCATCAACTCACTCAGTGGGAAGTACATCTACTACTGAACAGGATATAAAATCATCCCAGTGTTGATGTTGACAGCTCCCCGGTGACAGAGCCTTCTCTCTGATGTGGAACAAGCAGTGTGCTCTGAATCAGGGACAGCCTCATCACATCAAAGATGAGATTGGCAGATCTTCTCAGAGACAACAATGAAAGCTTTGCCTAGTCAGAATGTGTCTGCGGTGGTTTAGAGATTAGAACAAAGGTACGGATATGACTTCCTAATAAGAGTATATCTGATGGATTCAGGAGAGGGAGGGGAGGGAGAGAGAGAGAGAGAGAGAGAGAGAGAGAGAGAGAGAGAGAGAGCGAGCAAATCCTTTGTGGGAGATCATGACTCTGCTGGTTGGCTTAAGCACAGTAACAATTTAAATATATATATGTATATATTATGTATAATATACATATATGAAAACATGCACATATATATGAAAACAACCTATGTATACTTTAACATTCAATGAATGAAAAACATTTGATGCAATAATAACTTCCATCTGTTGTGATTGTTGGTTGTAGAATGATTCTTTGGAACCCTTCATACCACCAGTCACCCAGATAGAAGAACATGCTTCACAAAGAAGTCATTTCTGGGCCAGGTAACATGTAGTCACTAGGAAGCCTGCCTGGAATCCACCGTGAAGAGAATAGGTTACAGATAGGGAAAGCTGTACCAGAGAGATGACTCATTAGTTAAGAGCAGTTGTTGCTCTTGCAGAGAACCAGGGTTTAGTGTCTAGCACCCTTATTAGTAGCTCACAACTGCTTGTAACTTCAGCTCCAAGGGGATTTGATGCCATCTTTTGGCCTCCACAGGTACCTGCACACATATGCACATACATGTGTAAATAGACAATGCCCACGTATATGTAAATAAATAAAAACAAAAAATTTTAAAATAAGGAGACCAGTGTATGTAGACTCACAGTCAAAATCAGTCTGATACTGGTCCCTGTGTAGCTCCTCAGTGCTATGACTCTGCCCACAGATGCCATGTATTCCTTGGTCAAGACGCCAAGTCAGATATGTCCAAAGCAGGGGCCATGATTGCTACTTCTCTTCAAAGTCAAACACAGCTAACTTTGCAACAAACACCTTGGAAATGAGTGCTCACCATTTACTATGACGCTATCTGTGCTAATACCTAACTCACAAATGCCCTTTAGATTGCCCATGTCTCATGATCCGAGCTCAGCTCATATGAGGCAGGGAGGCAGGGCTGAAGGAAGCAGGGGGAGGGGCAGCAGCAAGAATCCAGCTTTTCATCTCTGTGGTCATTCTCCCCAAGTAGACATTTTTACTTTGAGAATCCAAGAAACATAGTCTATAACACCCCCCGCCCTCCTGCCCTGAGCAAGCAATGCTTATGCTGTTTCCTTGGCTACCCTGTGTGTGGGACCTGAACAATCCATATCTACCACTTACATTCATGTTTTCTTTTAGGAAACCAAATGAAGAGGTGGAGAATGGGAGGCGACACACCTCTCTACATTCCTTCATCCACAAGTAGCTCAGGCAGATAGCAGTGGATCATTTTGTTGTTGGGAGATGAAGAACAGAAGCAACAGGAAAGAGTTCTGTGTGGTGATGTATTGTGTACCCTAATAGACTTGCCCAAGGATCAGACGACAGAGCCAGCCACTAGATTAGACATAGAGGCCAAGACAGTGGTGGCACACACCTTTAATCCTATCACTCAGGAGGCAGAGATCTGTCTGGATCTCTGTGAGTTCAAGGCCACACTGGAAACAGCCAGGCAGTGGTGGCACACACCTTTAATCCCAGGAAGTGACAGCAGGGCAGAGAAAGGTATATAAGGTGTGAGGAAACAGGAACTAAGGCGGTTCAGCAGAGACCCTTTCAGGTGAGGACTCAGAGACTTTCAGTCTGAGGATTCATGGAAACAGGATCGGCTGAGGAGTTGGCGAGGTGAGGTTGTCTGTGGCTTGTTCTGCTTCTCTGATCTTTCAGCTTTCACCCCAATGTTTGGCTCTGGGTTTTGCTTTCTGGTTTTTGTTTTTGTTTTGTTTTGTTTTGTTGTTTTTGTTTTTTCGAGACAGGGTTTCTCTGTGTAGCTTTGAGCCCTTCCTGGAACTCACTCGGTAGCCCAGGCTGACCTTTAACGCAGAGATCCGCATGCCCCTGCCTCCCAAGTGCTGGGATTAAAGGCATGTGCCACCACTGCCCAGCTGGTTTTGTTTGTTTGTTTTTAAAAGACCATCTAGCCGGGCGGTGGTGGCGCACGCCTTTAATCCCAGCACTCAGGAGGCAGATCCAGGCGGATCTCTGTGAGTTCGAGGCCAGCCTGGACTACCAAGTGAGTTCCAGGGAAGGCGCAAAGCTACACAGAGAAACCCTGTCTCGAAAAACCAAAAAAAAAAAAAAAAAAAAAAAAAGACCATCTAAGGCCGGGTGGTGGTGGTGGTGGTGGTGGTGGTGGTGGTGGTGGTGGTGGCGGCGGCGGAGGCGGCGGCGGCGGCGGCGCACGCCTTTAATCCCAGTAATTGGGAGGCAGAGCCAGGTGGATCTTTGTGAATTCGAGGCCAGCCTGGTCTACAGAGCGAGATCCAGGAAAGATGTAAAGCTACACAGAGAAACCCTGTCTCAAAAAACCAAAAAAAAAAAAAAAAAAAAAAAAAGACCATCTAAGATTCGAACAACAGTTCTGGGTCTGCTAACTGGGTGAAAGGAAAAAGAGAACACAACTGAGGTAAGTGTCCAGTGTGGCTTGTAAGATGCCTCCAAGTCTGTTTGGGTTTTGTTCTTTGCTTGGCCCAAATCAACTGGTCTCACTATTCATTAGAGATCCAGAGCTCTCTGGAGCTACTGAGTGTTTCTCTAAGACCAAATGCCATTTTTCCCTCGTGCATTCCAAAGCAGTGGTAATCAATGATAACCCAAGGCCTTGAAGACTGTGTTCTAACCAGCCATGTGAATCTGTTTCCATAATCTCAAAATACCCAGCGGCCAGACATCCTGAGCCACTTTCTCAAGTGAAACTTGGTGTCATAATTCCAGGAAACAGTATCTAGGAAACTCCTCATTTACAAATGGGCAAAAATATTCAGGAGTCAGGAGCAGAGCTAGAAAGGAGAATATTCTGTCCTCGACATCCTTCTTCTTTAGATCAGCATGGCTAGAAGACTCAGCCTCTATGGAAACACTGTGGGTTGATGATCTTGTCCTGATACTGAGGGAAACATAGTGGGAATTCCAGACCAGTACAGTGATCTAAGCCAAACCATGGAACTCAAGGAAATGTGTTGGTTGACACATCATTTATAACCACAGAGCAGTGGAAGTAAACTAAATGCCCAGACGGTGGGGAGTGGTTACACATTGCGCCTGTACAATGAAGTCCTGGGAAATAGCTCACGAACAGAAGAAAACTGCCTGTGCAGCCACAGGGGAGCTTTGCAGGTACAGTGTGATGTGAGAAATGCAAAGAATGGAAGTAAGATTTCCATTTACCTATCCAGGGCAGCAAAACAAACAAGGCAAAACTTAAAAAAAACAAAACAAACAAGAAACCCAGGCCACCAGTGAGAGAGATTGCCTATGGCTGTTGTCAGGGATGGGGTGGGGCAGAGGAGGGAGTGTGGGGGGGGTGGAGCATGCCACTAGTTATGCTCAGACCTGACTTTGGGGGGACTACGTGAGTTTCTCATGTACAAATGAAACAACAAATGGATACAACCCAAAGAGATAAGGTTTATAAATGAGTGCCTGCTGTGGGATGTTCTGTATGGCAAATGTGTTGCTGATTAGTCAATAAATAAAACACTGATTGGCCATTGGCTAGGCAGGAAGTGTAGGCGGGACAAGGAGGAGAATAAAGCTGGGAAGTGGAAGGCTGAGTCAGAGAGACACTGCCAGCCGCCATGATGAGAAACAGCATGTGAAGATGCCGGTAAGCCACAAGCTATGTGGCAAGGTATAGATTTATAGAAATGGGTTAATTTAAGCTGTAAGAACAGTTAGCAAGAAGCCTGCCATGGCCATACAGTTTGTAACCAATATAAGTCTCTGTGTTTACTTGGTCGGGTCTGAGCGGCTGTGGGACTGGCAGGTGAGAGAGATTTGTCCTGACTGTGGGTCAGGCAGGAAAACTCTAGCTACAAATGGCGCCCAACGTGGGGCTCGAACCCACGACCCTGAGATTAAGAGTCTCATGCTCTACCGACTGAGCTAGAGTTTTCCAGCCGGGCCGCCCAGGCTGGAAACCGGACCTGCCGCCAAGCCAAGCCAAGTGGTTTTTAATGAATTCTTGTCACGTTGGGCGCCAAATGTAGATGTATCCAACCTTCTTATTAAATAAGAAACACAGAACCAATGCAAAGAAGAAAGCCAAGAGGTCAGAGCCAAGAGCTAAAACCTTACCCTTCCTCCTGCGGTGGTCCTACCTCTCCGAACCAGAGCTACCCCTGTGTTAAAGTCTTTATATAGAGTTCCTGTCCTGCCTTCTCATTGGTTGTAAACCCAACCACATGACTGCCTCCTCACAGCCTGTCTGTATAGGCCTCCAGGTTTTCCATGATTGGTATTAAGATTAAAGGCATGTGTATTCAATAATGGCTGTATCCCTGAACACACAGAGACTTACCCAGCTCTGCCTACCAAGTGCTGGAATTATAAGCGTACGCAACCACTGCCCTGCTTTCCTATGGCTTGCTAATAGCTCTGACCCCCGGGCAACTTTATTTATTAACATACAAATAACATTTTAATACAAATAAAATATCACCATAGAGTGCCCCTCAACATTTTATTGTAAGTAGGGAGGGAGTCTCGGCAGTTAATGACTGTTGGGGAGGGGATTTGCTTTTCTGTGGTGTTGCAGACAATGAAGAGCTGTCCTTGGTCAGTGACTATCCCCCACCCACACTCAGGCAGGAAACTCACTGGCCATACACAAAATCAAGACATTAAAGTAGGAGGCAGACTTGTTGGGAGAAGGGGAGAGGAGAGAGAAGAACGAGGGGTGGGGGTGGGGTTGAAATTCATTATATAGATGTATGAAACTGTCAAAGAATTAAAAAAAACCCACAAAGGAGATGCATAAACGGCTGGTGTGCAAACATTATTTCATCCCTGTTGGGCATGTTCCCACTGAAGGTGTTCTCAGCCCTCTGCTCATCTCCTGCAAATCTCCTCCTCACCAGGCAGCTGCCCTCAATCTCCCATGTGAGATTTTTCTTTCAGTATGCTCTTAAATTACTCTCCTGGTGGCTATCAAGGATGTCACTGCTGTTATCCTCTCTCTCTCTCTCTCCCCGTCCGTGTGTGTGTGTGTGTGTGTGTGTGTGTGTGTGTGTGTGTGTGTGTGTTGGTACACATGCACATTTGTACACATGCATGTGGAGGCCAGCAGTTGATGGTGGGGATTTCTTCAGTTGCTCTGCCACCTTTTATTTTGAGTCAGGATCTCTCATTGAACCTGGAGCTCATTCATTTGGGTAGATGCGTGGCGAGTGAGCCCCAGGGACCCTCCTGTCTCTCCTCCCCAGCGCTGTTGTGGCCAGCTTTTTATGTGTGTCAGGGATCTGAACTCAGATTCTCATGGTTTGGGCAGCAAACACTTTACCAACTCAAGGCATCTTTCCAGCCCCTTTTATCTCTCCTAGATTCAAAAAGCACATTTCATCTTTGCAGACATTCTTTTTAAATAACAAATGAGCCTGGTTTGAACACTGGAGTATGACTTTTTTCTCTCTTTCTCGCTTTCTTTTTTTTTTTTTTACACTGCTTTCTCTTTTCTTTGCAGTGGTTAGATGCTTACAATGGGAACAGCAGTTTGATAGCTATCATTTCTTCTTCGTTTTTGACTGTTTGGGTTCACATTGTGTCAGTATGCTTTGCTTTCAATATAGGTTGTGTTAAGATGTTTTAAGTAAAGGAAGTTAATCGCAACGATCACAAATGTGAAAACACATGGTGAGGTTCCCAGTGTTTGGTAGATTTGACCAGGAAAGCTGTCTGTCCCTCTGGTGGACGAGTTGTTCCTCCCTCAGTGTCTTCAAGTTTCTTTTCCCCTTTATTTAAATTTTTCATATAATATACTTTGATGATATTATTTCTTCTCCCTCAACTCCTCCCAGATCCTCCCCACCTCCCTACCCACTCAACTTCATGTCCTCTCTCCCTCTCTCAAAACAAAACAACACAAAACAGCAAAACAGAAAACAAAAACTGAACATCAAAACAATCCAAAAAAGGAAAATTAGTAAGATAAAAAAATTCTAAAGCAAACCCAAAGTACACCACCAACAATAAACAAACGAAGAGAGGAGCAAAAACCATGAGTTCATTTTGTGTTGGCCCATTGCCCCTGGGCATGGGCCTACCCTGGACTGTGGCTGATATACCCAGTGAGACTGCACTGGAGGGATGTTGGTATCTGAGTCCCTCAGGGCAATCAAAGAAAGAGGGTCACTCAAGGATGAAGTGAGGCCTTGCGGGCAGCAGAGAGATGATGTCTGTGGAGTGAACCCTGAACAGCCATGCAGAAGCGTATTTATTGATTGTTATACAAGAGTTGTTTTTTGGGTAAAACAAGTTACTCATACCAAGGCCCCTGATCTAATCTGTATGTTTCTTGAATGAGCACCTCATGCTTCAATTTCAGTCCTTATTGTCCACTGTTTGTAGTACTCAATAATGCAAGACATTCCAGGTGTTTCAGGACCATCTTGTGGGTAAAGTCACGCAAAAGCTGTAAAGCTCCTTCAGAAAAACAACCCTATAAATCACAGAAAACAATCACTGTTTTCTACAATGACTTCTTGAAGGTCTAAATACTTTCAGAAACAACTGTTTCATTCTAATGTTTACCCTAGATACAATGATTCTTCCAGATTTCCTTCTACAGAGAGAACAGATTTCCCTTACCCGGCAGGTATCAATTTGAAATAGCTTCTTGGTTAGGAGTGGGACATGATGCCCACTTCCCTTCTCAGCACAGGGATTTTGTCTGGTTTGATCCCACTCGTGTAGAGAGCCGTGCACGGCCGTGCCTCAAAGATGGCGCCGGCGTCTGGCTTCTGCCTTCCAATGGCAGGTGCTCCTTATTTGGCTAAGGCTAGGATCTGACTTGCTTCCACGCACCTGGACCTAATCTGGCTTGCTTGCATATGTCTGACCCTATCGGCATTGTCCACGTGGCACTACGGGGTTGATTGCCCAGTGGCTATAAAGGGCATGGGCTGGCTTTCCCCAGGAGGAGGAGATCAGAGTGAGAGTGAGTGAGAGAGAGAGAGAGAGAGAGAGAGAGAGAGAGAGAGAGAGAGAGAGAGAGAGAGAGGAGACGAAGATGGCGTTCCCCGGGGTCAGAAGATTGTCTCAAGGTTCCTGAATAAACTGCTTGGAGAAGAGCCTGGTGTTGTGTCTTCCTTGCTGGTCAAGGCAGACGCGACAAGTGGTGGCCCGTACGGGGAACCCTTTAAGGCTCAGAACTCTTCGCAGTCAGGGCAGTGCACTGGTAAGTCCCCAGGTAAGGTGGGGATCCGCGACAAAAGCGGGAAAATTAAGTGGAGCCGCGACAAAAGTGGACAGGAAAATTAAGTGGAGCCTCGACAAAAGCGGACGGGAAAATTAAGTAGAGCCGTGACCAAAACGGACAGGAAAATTAAGTGGAACCGCGACCAAAGCGGACAGGAAAATTAAGTGGAGCTGCGACCAAAGCGGACAGGAAGGTTAAGTGGAACCGAGTCAAAAGTGGGCGGGAAAATTAAAGAAAGTGAAAGCAGGTGAAGGAAAAGGTGCTGCTAGTATCATGGGCGCAACTTCTTCGCACCCAATTTTTCTGGCTCTTAACGAGCTGCTCCTTTCAAAGAAATTAAAGATTAAGAAGAGTAACCCGGAGGTTTGGAGACAGGTTAGAACTGAAATGCAGCTAGCTTACCCAGTGTTTCTCAATGCCCAGACTCAACAGAGATACCATGACCAGATAAATCAACTAGGAACAAGGGCATGGAAGTCCCTACCTAATAAAGGGGAAGTGAGTAGCAACCTTACTAAGATCCTTCAGGGACCTATGGAACCTTTTTCAGATTTTGTGGCCCGCATGGTCGAGGCTGCAGGCAGAATCTTTGGGGACCCAGATGCCGCGATGCCGCTTATAAAGCAGCTAGTTTATGAACAATGTACCAAAGAATGCAAGGCTGCGATCACCCCTTATAAGAACAAAGGTCTAGAAGTATGGATAAAAGTGTGCAGAGAATTAGGGGGACCTCTAACACAGGCCTTGCGGCTGCAGTTATGCAACTTAGTAACAAGAAAGGAGGGAACACTGGGGCATGTTTTCAGTGTGGAAAAATGGGCCATCTCAAGCATAGCTGCCCTCAAGGAGAAGGTAACTTCTATAGTTTCATTAAAGAGTATAAATAAGTAGATGTTAATATGTTATATGTGAGTTTGTAAAAATGTGTAAATGTTGAGTGTGAGTTTAGGCCTAAGCACATGTTATATGTGAGTTTGTGAAAAGGTGTAAATGTTGATTGTGAATCTAAGCTTAATGTATGTGGTGAAAGAACCTGAGACACAGAAGGTTAGTGTCCTAGCAGACTGCAAAGCAGGCAGTCTGAGTGGTTTTCAAAAACAGAAGCCACTAAGCTAAGAATGGTGGACGCCAGAACCAGCACAACAAGGCATCCGCAGCTGAGATCTGTGGAAAATCAATGCAACACAGAAAAACCTGAGCTAACAGTGAAAACGGTGCGGTTTAAAATTACTGACTCCACAGATGGGAGTACAATTAGTGGAGTATGATAAAGATGGGATGTCATCCTAGGTTTGGTTTGGGGAAGTTTCTCCAGGGCAGAAAAGATCCAGTTCAGGCGCAGAGTAGACCACCTAGGCAGGATTGGGTTTTTCATAGGGGCCACTGAGGAAGGAATTCCCATTTCCTGGAAAACAGAGGACCCGGTATGGGTACCTCAGTGGCCACTTTCCTCTGAAAAGTTATCAGCGGCAGAAGAGCTAGTAAAAGAACAGCTTGAGGCTGGACATATACGACCCTCTGTGTCCCTTTGGAATACACCTATATTTGTCATCAGAAAAAAAAAATCTGGAAAGTGGTGATTGTTACATGACCTTAAGGCTATTAATAATCAGATGCAGGTCATGGGTCCAATGCAGCGAGGGCTGCCGCTTCTATTGGCTCTGCCAGCCTCCTGGTATATTATTGCCGTGGATATAGAAGATTGTTTCTTTTCCATTCCCTTATTTCAAGAATTTGGATGCCTCGGGAAGTTCATCAGCAGATAGGCATCATAATCCACACAGCCCTATGAAGGGCATGGTGAAGTGGAAAGATATCCTCACCGGTAGCTGGCATGGCCCCGATCCCGTGCTGACATGGGTGGGAGGTTCTGTTTGTGTTTTCCCACAGGACCGGCTAGACCCTATCTGGGTACCTGAACGACTGGTGCGACGGCCCCTCAGACGGAGAGACGTGATGACACCCCGGAAGCTGATGTGCCTGATCCTGATAGCCCTGATTCTGACAAGCGTGCCAGCGGGAGCAGCTG
The DNA here is from genome assembly GCF_007827085.1 of Peromyscus californicus insignis. Taxonomy (NCBI): domain Eukaryota; kingdom Metazoa; phylum Chordata; class Mammalia; order Rodentia; family Cricetidae; genus Peromyscus; species Peromyscus californicus. The sequence goes on from NW_026294595.1 coordinate 138,918,413, forward strand.
AGGATCGACTGCTCTGGGCTCTTATAAAAGCCTGGCCATACCCTTTACCCATAACATCACATTCTAGTGTATTGCTTTATTTTTGAGTTGACTTGCTGCAGGAACAGAACCCAGATCCTGCGCAATAAGATCATTGCAGTCAACTCCACCCGTGTGCACCTGGCCTATCACCTTTTCAAAGGAGTGGGCGGGATTAGGTGCCCTGGCAGGCCTACTGGTGCTTGTCTCCCTGATGTGCCTGTGGTGCATTGTTCGTTTAAGGGTTTCTCAGCAGCGCGATGCAGCCATGATTATCCAAGCCTTTACAGCCATAGAAGCTAGACAGTCTCCCCAGGCCTGGCTGGCCGCATTAAAAACTTGATTGTGCAGGATGCGAGGCTAGTGCACTGAACTTGGGTCTAGCTGTATTGCAAAACCCAAGAAGAGCAAGTCTAATTGCATGTGGGTTGATGCCCTTATTCCCACCTCTGCAAAAAAGGGTATCGGATGGGTCAAGTGTTCTCTGGGTGGATGACACCTGGACTAACACCAGTACAATGTCCAAGTTGTTTTTTGGTAGAGATTAGACCTCTGCTCTTGCCTGCTGCTTAAAACAATAAAGGGGGAACTATAGAGAGCCGTGCACGGCCGTGCCTCAAAGATGGCGCCGGCGTCTGGCTTCTGCCTTCCCGGTGGCAGGTGCTCCTTATTTGGCTAAGGCTAGGATCTGACTTGCTTCCGCGCACCTGGACCTAATCTGGCTTGCTTGCATATGTCTGACCCTATCGGCATTGTCCACGTGGCACTACGGGGTTGATTGCCCAGTGGCTATAAAGGGCATGGGCTGGCTTTCCCCAGGAGGAGGAGATCAGAGTGAGAGTGAGAGAGTGAGAGAGAGAGAGAGAGAGAGAGAGAGAGAGAGAGAGAGAGAGAGAGGAGAAGAAGAAGATGGCGTTCCCCGGGGTCAGGAGATTGTCTCAAGGTTCCTGAATAAACTGCTTGGAGAAGAGCCTGGTGTTGCGTCTTCCTTGCTGGTTGAGGCGGACGCGACACACTCGGGTCTCGTTTGTGCTGTCGCAGTCTGTGAGTTCCTATGTGGATCCTGTGATACACACGTCTGTTACGTCTGGAGGACGCTGTTCCCCTGCAGCCATCTGACACCTCTGGCTCTTACTGCCTCTTGCTGGGACCGCAGTGGGCACCAGTGTTCTTGGAGTGCCATCGTACTGCCCAAGGATGGCAAGAGAAAGATGCCAGAGAGCTGGCAAGGAAGGAACAAATCCTGGGGCAAAGCTAACAAGGAGCCCAGGTCTAAGTCTGTACGTGCTCAGAAACCTAGTCCAGCGTGACAGAACTCTGTAAGAAAGGTCCCAACTAGAAGCTTATCACTCTGCTCCGGTCTCTGAGAGACTGAGATTTGGGGTTCCCTGGGCAGGAAGCCCCTCAGGAGCTCCTTAGTAAAGGACTTATCAAACTGCTTCAAGACACTGAACCCCAGTAACTTACATCAGAAATACAAAGTGTGGAGAAGGCCCAGCCACTGGCAAAGATGTATAGACAGGTTCAATGGGCTGTACATTTAGAAAAATAAAGGTATTTAATAGTAAATAAATTCACATTTAAGTTTACATTTTTATGTTTAAAAATAAATGTGAAAAAGAGTAAAATGTTTTAAATAAAAATCTAGAGTGGTGTTTGTCTAGAACACATGTGTATTCTGGTGTACTTTAAAACGTGTATAATACCCACTGCCACCTATACATGAGACAGAGGGTTTATATCTGGAATATTTAATGAACAATAAAAACTAATCATTAAGGCTAATCTATCAAAAAGTTAGCAAATGAATCCAGTGATAGTGAAGAAACGCAGGTGACTAATATATGAACACATTTAAAAAATATATTTGAAAAATGGTTCAATATACCCCCAAATCACAGAAATGTCCATGTTCATTATTTGCTTCCCTCTCTCCACTGTCACAATAGCTATTATGAAGAAAATAGCTGAGATGAAATGCTAGTGTGGATACAGGGGAGGAGAATTCCTCATACATTGCTGGTACGAGTTTAAACTGGTGCAACCACTGTGGAAGTCAGTATGAAGGGTCCCCCAAACCCAGAAGTTGAACTAATATATTGATCTAGTTCTGCCATGCCCGGATATAGACACAAAGGAATCAGAACCATCGTGCCGTAGGGATGCCTGCACACCCATGTTTACTGCTTGGAGATCATTTATCACGAAAGCCGGGATATGGAAGAGTCTCGGTGCCCCTCCCCCATCAGATGAATGGATGAAATCTGGTACATATACACAATAGAATTTTATTTGTATGTAAAGAATGAAATTACGTCATTTGCTGGAAATAGATGGAAATGGAGACTATTAAGTGAAATAAACTGGAGCCAGAAAGACTTTAAATGTGTCATTCCAATCTCTCCTCTTTGTGTGGATTCTTTATAAGTGCATCACATTTCTCAGGGCATTCTTTTTTAGTGCACAGTTGCAAGACTTATGCATGTGTGAGTGGCTGCTTGTGTGTGAATGTGGAAGCCAGAGGACAACCCCAGCTGTTACTCATAAAGGCCATCCTTTCCCTTTGAGACAGACTTTTTCACTCCCTGAAGCTTGCCAACCAGGCTGGACTGGCTGTTTAGCAGTCCTCAGGGACCTGTCTGCCTTAGCCTCCACAGCACTGGGACTGCAAATAAGCACTGCTATGCTTGATAGGTTGACATGCATGCTGGGGACTGAACTCAGGTCCACACGCGCGTAAGGCACCTCAGCTCTCAAGGAATTCTTTTCAGAAGGACACCAGCAGTTAGGTCTGGTTGCCCATACCTGGTCATCCGGGGCACTAATGAGGTCAAGGGTGGGAGCATCACCAGTTCAAGGATGGTCTAGGCAAAACAGTAAGACCCAATTCCAGAAAAAGAGGGTACTAGCAATAAATAAAATGGAAGGTCACACTAGTCCTGTATGACTTTGTCTTTCATGGTTTTATTTATTTATTTATTTATTTATTTATTTATTTATTTATTTATTTATTTATTTATTTATAATTTTTAGTTAATTTTTTTCATGCAATGTATTTTGCTTGTTTTTCCCTCCCCCAATTCCTCCCAGATCCTCACCATCTCCCTATCCACCCAGCTTTATGTTCTAAAGGTTTTATTTGCAAATATCATTCCTGGGTAATAACATTAAACAGATATTTGTGGGGGGACTGCCAATTCAAACTATAATAATCTAACTTTGGTTCCTGATAATACACATATATGTGTACATACACACACACACACACACACACACACACACACACACACACACACACACACTCTTCTGTTTCTGAGTATGATGGCTAATCTTGGTTGTCAAACTTGACTACATCTGGAATCAATGTGGAAGCCCACAAAGGTTTCCAAGTGAGATCTGAGCTTGCTTTACCCAGCAGAGCTGCATTAGAGGATTGCTTGACCATGTGCATGGTTACCAGGTGATTGGAAGGGTCTACACTTGGCTGAGCAGGGGGGAGGTCTTTTGTTCCAACCCTTGGCATTCCTATAAATAGCCCTTTAGAAGAGACAGAAGGGGCCAGTGGATAAGGATCTAGGCCCTCCTGAGGCTATCCTGTGTTTCTGTTTCTCTCCCCTTTATCCTTCTATCTAAATCTCTTATCCCTCTCTCCTTAAGAGTACCCTGGGGTAAAATGTGGGAGCCAGTCTCCCAGCTGGTCTCCTACAAATCAACTAAAACTCAAACAGCTGGGCATGCTTGTGGGCTTTTCTTGATTGGATCATGTGTTGTGGAAAGATTCACTCTAAATCTGGGCCACACCATCTGGTGGCAGCCCACATAAAAGGATATGGAAGAAGGAAGCTTTTGCTTTTTGCTTGCTTGCCCTCACTCTTGCTGGCAAGTCCATTTATCCAATTGCTGAGGCACTCCTTCACCAGTATTAGAACCCACTTCTTTGGGATTTCAACATAGGCTGAAGACCAGCAGCTCTTCAGTAATCCTGTTGGATTCCAGTACCATAGCAGGAGATAGCCACTGTTAAACTATTCAGATCACAGACTAGAAGATTCTTCTCTCTCTCTCTCTCTCTCTCTCTCTCTCTCTCTCTCTCTCTCTCTCTCTCTCTCTCTCCCCTGTTTCCCTCCCTCCCCCTCTCTCCTCCCTCACCATATTCATTCTATCAGTTCTGTTAGAGAACCTTGACTAATGTCCTGAGGCTGGCCTAGAATCTACCACATAGCTGAGGTGAGGGTGACTTTGACCTTCTGGTCAGCTCACCTCTACTTCCTGAATGCTGGTATTGCAGGTGTATGCACTGTGTGTGCTGCAAACTGACCTTCAGGCCTCTTTCAGGCTTAGTAAGCATTTTATCAGCTGAGTTAGTCTCAGCCCCAGCTCTGGCTAGTATTTGTTCTTCTCACATGTGAAAATTTATTTATTTTACCCCTAAATTATCTACCTTTTAACAACGTGCTCTCAAAACTTTGTATTATTTACTATCGCTTACATAGTCTATGGTAGTTATGATCTGGTTGATTCTGGACAAAATTATTTTCCATTTACAGATTGTGAAAATATGTGAGTAATGTACTTTCAGAATAAAATTATGGAACAAATACAGGATCAGAATGTATGTTCCACAGCTTTTGGATGCAGTCAATAGTACCAGGCATCAGTTCCATCTTGTGGAGTGGGACTAAAGTCCAATCAGAAAGTGGTTGGCTGGTTACTCCCATAACCTGGGTACCACTATTACGCTAGTGGGCATATCTTACCAGGCCAATTGTGTTATTCTAGCTTATAGGGTTCACAGCTGGGTAACAGTGTTGATGATGACTTTTCCTCCCTAGTAAGAATGCATAGTATCTTTTAGCACTGTGAAAGCTAGCCAGTAGGATGAAGCTTCCAGGTCAGTATCAGCTTGATTTCTCTGTGACCTATGACTCAGGTATGTGGTGTCTTCGGTGGTAAAGTCTTATCATAACTTTATGGTAAGGGTAACTAGGAGCAATGGTGGTAGCTTGTAATGTTAGGGGTAGGATCCCAGTGGCCAACAACTCAAAAAGACATAACCCATACCTGGCACAAGGCTTTTTATTTGATAGCCTATGGTGTCTAAGTGAGGCATTGCTTCCTTGTTACATGTTAACTCCCTATATTCATTCTGATTTAAGACTTCAGAAGAATTCTTTTTTTGAGAAAATAATTTATTTATCTTTATTTAATGTGCATTGGTGTGAAGATGTCAGATCCCAGGGAACCGGAGTTACACACAGTTGTGAGCTGCCATGTGGGTGCTGGGAATTGAACCTGGGTCCTCTGGAAGAGCAGCTAGTGCTCTTAACTGCTGAGCCATCTCTCCAGCCCCCCAGAAGAATTCTTATGTCTCTATCCAGAGATGGTACCCAACCCCTTTGAATCTGTAGCAAAGGAGAACTTCCTTCTTCTCTCCGTACCTAATGAAGTGACTAAACCTTCCAGAATAAAAGTGAAAGTGTCTCTGGGACCTGCCCATGTTTCTCTGTGGCTGTGCTAACAGGGGCAAGTCTCATTAAACAACACTCAGAGTCCTTCTACATTTTCCGTAAGTATCAAATGTATTAGTAAGTAACCTTCAGTCCATTTCCTGCCTGTGGGATCACAAGAGGAGTGTGAAAGCCTTACTCGATTTCATGAAGTTAAAAACAGTTGGAGGAAACTTTTCCATATGTAAATGGTGGGCTTACAGCCAGAGAGAAAAATTTAATTGAAAATTGATATGTTTCTTATATTTTTGGTTGTAAACTGAGCCTTTAATGGCTAAACCATCTCTCCAGCCCGAAAAAAATCTGTTTCTATGGCAGAGTTGGAAACCAACCCCCTTGAGCCAGTGAACTTTTAAATCTGGTTGTCAGTTTCTAAAGACTGACTAGAAAAAGAGTTGAGAGGGATTGTAAAGTTGACTTGTGGCTCACGGGGCGACTGGCACAGTTCTAGCACCTCTTCTGTAACCCAGACATCTATAAATGGGGATTTCATTGCTGTTTTCCCCAATGCTACACAATTGTCCCTTCCTTTTGAAACTGCCCATCAAGAATGGTCCCAAAGCCAGACACTGGCAGCAATCAGATGTCAGTAAACAAAAGCAAATGATGCAGAAAGTTATATTTTTATTGGAAAGCAAGTGTTTGAGGAAGCTCCAGGGTTGGGTGTCCTACAGAAAAGTGAATGTGAGTAGAGGGTTGTCCATGAACCAGAGACCTGGGACCACATTGCAGGCGGCATCTGGAAGGTGCCATAGACTTGACTCTGGTAAGGTGAGTCCTGGAAAGAGAAGGGGTAAACAAGAGCAGTCAGAAGTTGAGGTGCAGATGAACAGGTGTCTGCCTCTTTCAATTCTCCCAGAACCAGCCTCTACAAACTAAGGTGCTCAGCCACTAATGACTCCAACGGACCCTGAGTGTGTCTACAGTTTTTGTGGCTTTCTCTTTCTTAATGCAAACTTAAAAGCGGCGAACATTGTCTTTCTGCTAGGGCTCAGGCTTCACCCCCAGTGTTGCAAATGTCCAGCAGCAACTTGTGGATGCTTACTACCTTGTACTCACATTTGAACTCGTCCTGCATCCCAGGCACAGATTTAAAAAGAAAAACAAAACAACCTTTTACTAACTTTGTTCTTTGAGAATCTCATGCACATCTATAGGGCATTCTGATTACGGCCAATTTCACCCTCTCCTACCTTTCACTCATCCCAGTTACTCCCACTCCTCCCTACAAGTCCTCTTCTCACAATCGTGTCTTTTTGTTTTGTTTTCTGACCAGCTGGGTTTAACCAGGGCCACTGACATGCCCACAAGCCTGGGACTGCCCATTGGACTCTTAACAGGTTCATCACTGGGCACACAATTGAAGATAGTGTCTGCCCCAAACAGATCTTTGTAATCGTATCTTCCATCTGATGGAAAAGACAGCTAATCCTTAACCCCATGGTTTATGATGGGAAACGGAGGTAATAGGAACTCAAGAACACTTACTGGTATTGAGAAAGAGATCATCTGCAATAATATCTTATACCAATAAAAGCAAGAAACCAATTTTTTTTTTTGTTTTTTGTTTTTTTTTGGTTTTTTGAGACAGGGTTTCTCTGTGTATCTTTGCGCCTTTCCTGGAACTCACTTGGTAGTCCAGGCTGGCCTTGAACTCACAGAGATCCACCTGGCTCTGCCTCCTGAGTGCTGGGATTAAAGGCGTGCGCCACCACCGCCCGGCTAAGAAACCAATTTTAACCAAGCCAAAGTGTAAGAAAAAATAAGATTACATCATAAATGTTAAATACGATTGCATAGGTGGTACATATTTAGTAATATAAACTCTATGTTTAAAAGAAAACCATTGAGAAATACTCCCTTAATGTAGGAGTTCAGGACCCGTTGTTAACCCGGGTTGCTTGCTCTGCCTCTATCATACCACGTGCTCATTTACCAGGACACGCTCATCATATTTCTAAAAGTTTGTAACATAATGCTTCTACTGATAGGAACCAATGGGTATCAATCCCACAATGGACCCAGGGCTTCCTTATATACCATACATAAACACTTGGATAAATAGCTCTCCTAATTGGTAGAAACATACCTTGATATTGACCTTGGTCTTTAGTTGGTTAATGACTATATTAGCTCTTAAGTTGAGTTTGATATAGGCCTTCTCCTCCCTTTGTAAAATAGCCACCTTCATTAAAATTTCTTCTTTGTTGATAGTTGTCTTGTGATTTCTTTTGGTATTGTTCAAGATATCCTTTATAGGATTGTGAGCGTTCTTGTCCAAATTGGCGTTGTTGTCCAAATTGGGATAAATCGTGCTCTGTTTTTAGCTGTTGGCTAGACTTTTGTTGTACAGATGCTTCATCATCATATTGTTTACGCACTTGCGATAGCCCTCCACTCATAGCAAATCCTTTATGCTGAGTTTGTTGAGAAAAATCTTTTAGGGATTTTTCTTGGCCAAAGGATTTTAGTTGGCCACTTTGGGATTTTGCTTGGCCAAAGGCTTGTTGGGCTACTTGGGATTTTTGTTGGGCATAAGATTTCAGTTGGGCATCTTCACCAAAGGATTTTTGTTGACCATAGGATTTTAGTTGGGCATAAGATTTCAGTTGGGCATCTTCACCAAAGGATTTTTGTTGACCATAGGATTTTAGTTGGGCATCTTGGGATTTTAGCTGGCTATAAGATTTCATTTGATCATTTTGAGACTTCAGTTGTCCATAGGATTTCATTTGAGATTCATGGGATTTCATTTGTCCATAGGATTTCATTTGTCCATAGGACTTCATTTGAGATCCAAGGGATTTCGTTTGTCCAAAGGATTTTACTTGGGATTCCTGGGATTTTATTTGGGATGTTTGTCCTTTACGACAAAGTGCGGCCCCCTTTATACCTGTGTGTTCTTGTGAAAGGCGTGCCTGTGCCATGTTACCACCCTTGCTATATACTTGTTGTTTTGTTTGCAAGAAAGCACTTTCTTCAGCTTCGTTCTCACTTCCTCCTTTGAGCCCATAACTGACATGACCTTTCATAAATCCTGAAGAGCTACTCGTGAAGCCACCTTTTGTGAAGCCACCTTTTGTGAAGCCACCTTTTGTGAAGCCACCTTTCGTGAAGCCGCCTTTTATTCCACCTGGAAATTTATAATAAGAATGTTTGTTATATTATCTGCAAAGTTCCTTCCAAGTCTTATCCCCAAAATTTCCTCATAAAACTGTTGATGTTCCCACGAGGGATTTGGGTTTGGGTAGAGAAGAATTAAGTCTCATAAAAAAGATCACCCTATGGAAGGATCTGCTCACTCCCAGAGCACCCTTAAGGACACTCTGAGTGACTTTCCCCCTAGCCACAATCTCCATACTCACCATATTGTCCAACCACAGCTGCCTGTCTTTCCAGAATGAGGAGCAGAGAAAGGATGAAGACTAAGGACTTCATCTTGTCAAGAAGGGCGTTCACTGAGAACTGAGCTGAGGTGCTCATTTATATATTCTTTAGCTGGGTGTACCACTGATGTGGCTGAAGCTACAAAAGACACTGCCCCCTTTTTTTTATTATCTCTAAATGTCAACTTCCTTCCCTCTGCGCTGTTGGGGACATTGGTAATGTTCCCAGGGGTTTAGTGCAGGGACGCAATGTTTTTCTGTTATAATCCTTAGCAAATATTTATCAGCCTTCTGAGTTTATCACACACTGTTTGCATTTTCAAATGAAATCTGGAGTCGAGTTGGGAAGGGACTTTTTGTCATGCTCTGAAAATAGCCAGGGCCTGATCAAGTTTTCCCAGTCACAGTGTAGTGGTGCTTTTTTCATTGTGACATTCTTTAGCCTGCTATCATACAGAAGCCCATGAAGCTGCTTGTTTTACACTGAGTTTGACATAGCTTCTCATTTACATGCAAAGGAGCATTCACATGTGTAGAACAACATAGGAAGAACTGAACACAAGGAAACCCAAGGTAGAAAGTTTAAAGAGTAAATGGAGAGGTTAAAGATGTGGCTGTGTGGTAGACCAGTTGCCTAGGATGTATGAGGCTCTTGATTGAAACCTCAGCTCTGGAAAAAAATAATTGGGGCACATCAATGTCCAAATAATTGGGGCACATCAATGTCCAAATAATTGGGGCACATCAATGTCCAAAAGTAGTTCTGAGCTATATAGTTATAAACACTGACATGCCAGTGTCTATATTTATCTAAGAAAGACATGGGTACATGCTTTTACAAATAGTTTATTCTGGAAAGACAAGACCGCCATGGTTGCGGTGGTTTGTTAGCTGTAGCATTTCAAGTAGTCTCTGTGTGTAGTGGAATAAGCTTAGGGATGTATCTGGAAGGCAAGGTGAAGTGCAGAGGCATTTTAAAGGGGGAAGCATTACAATAATTGAGCGGTGACAGCAATCGCTGTTAGAAAAACAAGAAAGAGTGTTGGTTTCCTTACTGAATGCATGCCCTGGAATCCAACAAAAAATAAAACCCAGTATTTTAGTACAGAAAACTCAGACAGGAGTGTCAGACAGCTGCACTAGCGGTAGGCTGTGGGGAACACTGGTGACGTCGTTAGTATCCTGAGACAAGATGGAAGACTTGCCTTCTTGTTTAGAAACAAAGCTTAGTGCAGCTGTGAGAACAGCATAAAGGGCTCATTATGTCATTGGTGACTCAAACATACACTCAAAGGGACAATACTGTGGACATGTTTTTGGGAGAAGAGAACATCCCTACAGTGTTCCATTTTACACTCAGCCATATGAAAGTAGTTCCATGAGGAAGTCTACTTGAAAACATAGTTTCAATCATCCCAGCCAACACTCTGGGTAGTTCTGTATGGAAGGGACAAACAAAAAGCCTAACCAGGTCATCACAGCAAGAAAATGCATAAAGTAAATGTAATGTAGAACACATGGTTTGGGTGATTTTACACCCAGCCACTCTGATCTCTTAGTGAACTGGTCTCTGTCCCAGGGAAGTAACTATTTCCCTTTGGGAGACCAGTGAGTCACCCTGAAATGATTCTAACATACAATTGCTAACTATACCCACTCAACCTTGTCCCCCACTTCCCACGTCTCTTCTTTGTTTTAGAAAAATCAAGGAAATGCTTCAGTCAGTAGCAATAAGGAAAGGATCTGAAAACTTTGATCATATTTCTGAATTAAGAGCAAATTTTTTGACAATCTCCTTTTTAAAATGCAGATAAAACTCAGGAATAAGATGTGTGAACAAAAATCAGGAAGTTGAAAATCACAAATACCATGTAATTATGCAATACATACCAGAAGAGACTGCATTGAAATGAAAATTTAAATTTAAACATTCAACATACTGGCAAAAAATGAAAAGAGAAATGGGCAATTGAAAGACTAGAAAAACAAGTGGAGAACAAATCCTACATACTGATTTCTAGAGAACGACAGTAAAACTCTCACTGGATAATTTTAAAAAATGTAGGACATTTTCCTTTTGAAAACATTTTATTATTGACAAGGGTTGCAAAATCTCATTCAGATGTTGTGAAATAATATGCTTAGGGAACAGAAAAGGAGATTTAAGAGTTTTGTTTAATTCTATGCAAGAAAATTACTTGACAACCTGGAAAATATAATAAGGTAAATTATCCTAACAATAGGCAGAAAACCTAAAGTGTATGAATATCATGGGATTACAGAAGTCCATCCAAAATTATGTACCCTAAACTCATCATCTCTGTAGAGTGGATGAAGTCCTGGGTGAATGTGTATTGTTGACATGAGCATGGCCATGTCAAGGATGCCAATGCCTCAGAGCCATGGGAATGATAAGGCCTTCACTTGGCCCAAGTATGGATGATGATGAATGGTTGACCTTTAGTTAAAACCAGTGTGTACAAAAACTACCAACCACAGCTTCCTCATCCAGATGACTGCAGCCTGAGACTGCTCCCCTACAGAGACCTCCTACCAAGATTAGCTTGCCTGCCTCCTCCTCCATGTCTTATATAATCAACACACCAAGTTTCTGCTGCTGGTGTGTCTCCATCAGAGAGCATGGCCCACCTGATCCCAGCTTTTCTGGACATGTCTCTGTCCTTTATTCATTTCCAGTAATGGCCCCCATCAGGTCAGTTCCAAAGCTGTGCAGGTTATACAACCATCTATGCCGCAGATATAGTGGTGTACAGAATCAGTCTACAGCTACATGAATAAGAACCTTATATTTTAATACATGTGACATAAAATTTACTATAGTAAATATTTTTTTATTTTTCAACTTCATGCTTTTAAGTACACTAATATTGCTAGTATCCATCTGCAGATGTTTTTCTTGATTACAATCCAAATCTGTGGTGTTATATAACACTACATTTCTCTCACATCTCAGGCTATCATAATCTACTAATTCATTATGTGTCTCTATGAATTTTATCATCTGGGGTACTTATACAAGTGAAAAAATGCAATATTTATTCTTTCATATCTGGTGTTGTTTCTAATTTAATGTCTTAAAATCAGAGTTTTTTGAAATAACTCAAATTTTAAAAATAATTTTTGTGTTATTCATATGGGTGTTTTGCCTGCATGTATGCTGTGAGGCCAGAAGAGGGCACTGATCCTTTGTAACTGGAGTTACAGATAATTGTTAGCAACCATGTACATGGAAGGAATTGAACCCAGGTCCTCTGACAGAGCAACTAGTGCTCTTAACCACTGAGCCATCTCGCCAGCCCCATCCCATAACTCAGTTTTGAAAATGAGCATATAGTCAAGAGTTTCCAAGTGTTTCAGCACAACTAACATGTTAGGAATCAACTGAATTAAGTCAGAAAGAAACCCCCTCAAACTCCAGAAAAGTCATATTCTTTTTTTTAAACATGAAATTAGGAGTGTAAGAAATATATAACATTATATGAATAATTGGGTACGATTTTTCAGCACAAAAGAAATCAGAAAAATTAAAAGTTTATCAAATAAGACAGAAGAACGTACCTCCTATCTGAACAAGATGCTTGTATATTTCTGTGAAGAAAAGGGGTAACTGTATAGACACATACTGGCCTATGCTGTGTTCATTCACGCTCCCTTAAGTCCTCCACCACTGACACTCTGATAAATGGGGTGGCTATATCCATTTTTTTTTTTTTTGAGACAGGGTTTCTCTGTGTAGTTTTGGTGCCTGTCCTGGATACCAGGACCAGGCTGGTCTCAACTCACAGAGATCCGCCTGGCTCTGCCTCCCGAGTGCTAGGATTAAAGGTGTGCACCACCACCGCCCGGCCGGCTATCTCCATTTTTAACACACAGTTTAAATTTCTCCCAAGTGGCGGGCTTGCCATACACATTGCAACTGCAGACTATGCTCATGAACTCCTCACCCACCGGAGTGTCCGCACAGGCAGCACACAAGACCACAGCTGGCAACAAAGGAACCACATTGGTCACCAAGGAGGAAACACACGCATGACTCTGCCAAGCGCTTTCGGATCTCAAAGTCACTACAGGCCCAGGAACTCCAGGTGTGTCGTGGGTCAAGTGTCACGTGCTCTGCTCAAATCACTCAGAGAAGCAACAAACAGGGGGACTTGCCCCACCCTCATGCAGCATCCTCAGTTCTCACGAAACCTGTGTCCTGGGTCTGGAAATGTCCATTTCCAAAAGTACATAACTAGCTGAAGCAGCTCTGTCCTAGCCCTCTGTACATGTGCTTTACCTGGGAGCCTTGAGATGGAAGCTCCTGGAATAGTAAATTGAGAAATGAGACAGGTAGAGTGTAAAAGACACTTCTTAGAACTCCTGATAAACTCAGTGCCACGGTAGATCCTGATAGCCCCCTTCCATGGGCATAAGCATTGACAACTTGTTAGTAGGAGGTGCTTAGGCCTCAAGGGGGTGTGACCAATGAGAAGGAGAAGCTTATTGGCCCATACCGTGGATGAAGAGACAATATGTAGACAGCAGCCTAGTGAAGATGGCCTTAAACAATGACTTCTCTGGATGAGGACTCCCAAGGCTCCCCAAGCTTCAGCTGCATCATGGTTTGGATATGATGTTTCCTGAGAAGGGTTCACATGTGGAAAGCTTGGTCCTCATCTTGAGGATCCCATCACCGAGAAGGGATTGTATGTGGCTACCTCTGACATCATCAGTGGATTGATCCATTAGTAAATTAATCCCTGATGACATTATCGGGAGGTGATGGAAAAGAGGAAGTGGGCCCCAGTTGGAGGACGTGACCACCGCAGACACACCTTGGGAGGGTGTACCTACCCTCCTGATTTTCTCTTCTGTTCTCCTTACTGGCCATCACCATGTGAAGAAATTTCTCTATCACACGTTCTTGCCACCATGGTGCTCAACCTCACCATAGACCCACAGCAATGAAGCGAACCATCCATGGACTGAAGTCTAGGAAACCTCAGGGCAAAATGAATCTTTCACTATTTTAAATCATTTGCATCAGGCTTTTGTCATAGCAAGGAGAAGCTAGAAAACACAGTAACTTCCTGGGGCTTCTCCTTTTCTCTTGGGATCCACCTGACTGCTGCTGTCTGTCAGAGCGCAGACCGCTGCTAACTGACAATTGGGTCTGTTTTTCTAGGGACCTGTGGGGCCATTCTGGTAACTCTCCCTCTTCCTCTTCCTGTTCTTCTACTCAGTAGAAGTTCGATTTCCTCCAAGTCCTTCTTCCTCCAGAGTCGCAAGGAAGTTTCTGCAGGACCTTGAAATTGGAATGACTATCTCACAATGTTGCTGGATACTGAATCCCTTAGACATAAGAGAATTTGAGTCCAGGGCAGGAGCCTTCAGACCCTTTTCTGTACTTCCCCATGATAGTTGTACAGTTAGATATTCTTAAGGAAAGTACCATACTGTTTGTTACTCTCTACAAGAGAAAAAAAGTTGTCAAAAGCACTTTACAATCACCCCCTTTTTCCTCATTGCTCCAGGATGGCTTTCTCCTTTGAGCGTCAAGACGCCATGTTTAGGGCTTACTCTCCACCAGATACCTCCTTCCTTTTTCATGTCACAGGGTTCATCTTTAGCAATACATTAATTTTCTATGCTGTTTGGTTTTTCTTTTCCCATCTTTCTTTGTTTTACTTTATTTAATTAACTTTATTATTATTACTATTACTATTATTATTATTACTATTACTATTATTTTACAAATCTCCCTTGTATTATCTATGTCTTTGGTTCAGAGGATTGGACAAAGACTTTGTTCTCTGACCCATAAATACGATTGGCATTATCCTATCTTTTTTATTATTCATCTCAGTAAGAAAGAGTTCTTGGCAAATAGAAAGTACTGAGGTCACAAGGCACTGTGGTCAATGTTAGCTGTGTACTCTTTCAGCCTAATCTCCAAAGCCTGCTTGAGGGAAATGGAAAAGGATTAGATAGACTCCTAGGGATACTACGTAGCTCTCCTATCTCAGATTTGACGATTTGGTGTTTTTATCTATGTTCTTTCTTCAGCATAGTACAAGAGAATGGATTTCATCGTGACCTTTCCTCCCATGAACTTCATGTACTCGACTCATACTCAGCCTCCATTACCTTGTCTTGTTCTCTTCCACCTCTCATGGCTTGCCTTCCTTCACCCAGAGCCCCTCCTCTGTGCTCATATATACATCAGTGTATGAAATTCTCAAAAATAAAAATCATACAAAAGGAATCTCATTGTAGTTCTCACTGATATGTCTCTCTGATAATTAAGGATGTTGGACATTTTTCACATATGTGCTGGCCAGTTGTACTTCATCTTAAAACAAAACAAAACAAAAACAACTTATTTTATTTGTAAGTGTGTGTGCCTGAGTGTATGTGTGTGCACCACATACATGCAGAAGCTGTCGGAGGTCAGAAAAGGGTGTCAAATACCCTGGAACTGGAGCTATAGGTGGTTGTGAGGCACCCTGTGGGTGGTGGGAATTTAACCACTGAGCCACTGTTCTAGCCCCTCTACTTCATGGAGAAGTGTCTGTCCAGTTGATTTATCTGTTTACTGATTGGATGATTTAGGTTTTAGAATTTAATTTTTGAGTTCTAAATATGTTCTAAATATCAATCCCCTAAGGATTTAGCTAGCAAAGGCTTTCTGTGTTTTGTTTGCTGTGTTTTCACTCTGAACATTGTTTCTTTTGGTTTGCAGAATATTTTTAATTTGATGCAATCCAATTTGTCAATTCTTGCTGTTATTTCTGAGCTATTAAGCTCTCTCCAGAGTGTCACTTTCTCTGCGCACATGTGAAAGTGCGCAGTGTCTAGCAGTGTCAGTGTTTCACATTTTGCATTAAGGTCTTAGATCCATTTGGAATTATTATTTATTATTCGCCTTTATTTTTTTAAGTAGCATACAACATTCTAAGTTTCATTTTGACATTTTATTTCCTTTTATGGTGTAAGAATTTTAATTGCTTTTTTGTTAGCATCTACCCATTAAAGCCAAACATAAATTGTTAGTGTAAAAGTGTTAATATTTGTTACTACTGAGAAACAAACCCTTTTGTGAATTTAGTTCTTTGACAGTTTCACACATGTATATTCACTCATATTTCCTTTTCAAGTCTATCCTTCTCCTACCTAACTATCCCTTTACCAGATTTGTGATTTTTTACTTTGTTTTGTGGCCCATTTAGTTTAACTGGGGACATCGGTGTGACTATGGGACTGGGATTATCTATTGGAACCTACTGGGTCACTGGAGGTTATACAACTGAAAGCAATGAGTTCCCTTCTTTGAATCTATGCAGAGAAAATGGTTCATCAGTGAAGGATAGGACACTCTGAGTCCCTCCCATATCTTCACTGGGTTGTTGATGGGCCCGTTCTTGTGCAGACCCAGTGCGGTCACCCATAGTTGTTCAGAGTTCACGATTGCAATGTCTGTGTGTTGCCTAGAAGATGGCATTTCTTAGCCCTTCTCCCTGTCTTCTGGCTCTTAGAGTCCTTCCTCCCCATTTTCCACGGTGTTCTCTGAGCCTTAGAGACACCCAAACAAACACTAGATGCTATTGCCATTGCTCTTAGTTACCATCCAGAACTTGATGCTGAAGACTCCACACACTTGAGTCAGGGACATGGAGAAATGAAGTGCTGGAAGGGTCTATGTATGTTATTGGGAGAGAAAAATAATCAACATTGTTGAGTGAACTCTGCAAGCTACAATAACAACTGCCCTAGCAAGATATATCCACTGGTGTAATAGTGATGTGAATGTTATGAGAGTAACCAACCACTTTCCAGTTGGATTTAAAGTCCACTCCACAAGGTGGAACTCATGCCTGGCACTCTTAACTGGGCCCCAAATCTGTGACTCACTAGGTCATGGATCCTAGAAAAAAACTTGTACTATTATTCTGCTAAATGTACAGAGTAATAAGCAGCCTCCTAAGTTCTTATTTTTTTTTTTTTTTGGTTTTTCGAGACAGGGTTTCTCTGTGTAGCTTTGCGCCTTTCCTGGAACTCGCTTTGGAGACCAGGCTGGCCTCGAACTCACAGAGATCCGCCTGGCTCTGCCTCCCGAGTGCTGGGATTAAAGGCGTGCGCCACCACCGCCCGGATCTAAGTTCTTATTTTAATACCCATAGATCAGTGGGTCTCGAGAAGATTCCTTCGACAGATTACTGATACAGAGACCCACAGTTGGTCAGTGTGCAGAGACTAAGAGACTACAGAGTATAAACGGGATAGCAATATTATACCTCCTACCCCTATAGATCAGGACATCTTAGAAGACGGGAAAGGAAAGCTCCTAAGAGCCAGAGGTAGCAGATCTCTTCAGTGAAGCAGTATTTGCTAGGCATGGCAGTTCATTGCACATATAAGCTCACAGCAGCTGTGACTGCACGCATGAAACCTGCACAGGATCAAATCAGCCCAAACCCCACCATGGATCGGGGAGAGGTCATGATGCCCCCTCTTAGATGAGCAACTATTATCAATTAATGGCTGCAGGCAAAGGGGGGATAAATTTTCTTCAAGGATATAGCCCCTGAGAGGCTACCCATCCTGCAGTAGATCATCCTACACCCACAAATATTAAGTGAACTCAGTGAATTTAACAAAAGAACACATGAAGCTGGAAAGGTGTAGTGGAGGTAGATATAGAAATTGGAGGGAAAAGAAAGGGGGTTGGATTTAAGCAAATTCATTATATATGAATACCAGTCATAACTGACTGTGAGTTGTACTAGTGTGCGACCTCATTTTGTCGATTGCAAACTATCTCAATAAATCTAATTTCTAAATGTTTTCTAATTTTTGCTTTCTAGGTCTTAGAAGCAACATTTCATTTATTAGGGAATCTAATTTAAGATATAATAATTTACATCCTGTCTTCTAATATTGGCTTTCCAATATGTAAAATATGTTTATTCTAGTCAAAGGATTTGAAAAGTCTATCTTATTCCACCCTTGGCTATATAATGATGAGGATGGCATGATAGAACCCTAAGGGTGTAGTAGTGGCACACATACCTTGGTGGTACCCAACAGCTCTCTAACTGGACTCAAGACACCCTCAACAAGAGGGAAACCATATCTGATACTGGAAACCTACTAACTGCCTAGGGCTAGTGAAGTCATGGACCTTGGAGAAGAGCCTACAACCACCACTCTACTAAACTGCATAATTCCTAACTGCATTCTAAACATTCGCTCTTAAACCAACAGATTAAATGTAGTCTCCATCCTTCATCAAGGGCATTTCCCTTTGCAGTGGGTGGAGACCATTACAGAAAACCACAGCCACTCAAAATGCAGAGTTGTAGATCCCAGTCCCAATGGGGACACCTACCAAACAAGTTCCTGCACCTAAGGCTCAGGGAACACTGCTGAAGAGGAGGTGGAAAGATATTAAGAGCTAAAGGGTCAGGGAGTTTGCTGTGAGACTGTCTCATGGTAACTCTCACCAACATGACTACCTAAACATGAGCTGAAGAGAGACAGCAGTAGACATGCCAAAGTGGATGGGGAAAAGCCTATGAAGCCTCAACTGCACACAAAGAACTACAAGGAACTAAGGAAAACTGAGAGTGGGATAAACAGTCTTCCCTAGGAAAGAGCCCATCAACTGATTATCTAACACCAAATAGTCAGCCCTGAAAACCTATATACGAGTAACACTTACAGACTGGGCCAGTTATACTTAGGAATATAGAAGTATATTCATACATATGTGCATATAACAATGATTAAAGAATTAAGAGGCCATTAACTGAAAGAGAGAAAGGGAGGGTTTTGAGGAAGGAAAGGGAAGGGGGAATTATGTAATTGTGTTATAATCTCAAAAATAAAAGAACTTAATATCATCTACACGTCTATCTATACATGTGTCCCTTCCAAATGCAGAAATGACAAGAAAATTGACTCATATTCATCAAATTTCCAACGAAGTAACACCACTGTGTTCTAAAGGTTTTAAAGCTCAAAAGAATTCTGCATTTTAGTATAGTATTTTATTATTCTTTCACATGATGTATTTTGATAATATTCATCCCCCCTTCACTGTGGGGTTCCTCCAGAATCCACTCCTCACCGTAATACCCCTCCCAACTTCATGTCCACTTTTTAAACAACTTATGGATTCCATATAATCATGGTTATTGAACCATCCACTAGAGTGTGGTAGTCCTACCAGAGTCCACACATTTAAATAAAACTAATTCTCTCCCCCCCACCCCAAAGCCAGAAACTTTCCATAGTTCCTCAGTTGGGGGAGTGTCCATGAGTACCCTCCCTGCTCTATGTTAGAATGTTGATTGGTTGATCTTGTGCAGGCAACCTTAGCATTGGTAGAGTCATGAATGCAGTGGTCCTGTCATGTCCAGATGACGTTTTTGGTATAATCCCAAGACTCAGAGACTATCTTTGAAGAGGTAGCAAGAAGAGGGACAGAAAGATTATAAAAACTGGAAGTTGAGGAGGACCCAAGCAACATACTGATGCTCTTTTTACCAGACACATACAGAATATCAGCTCCTCTGGAGCCACAGTTAAGGAGTGACTGCTTTCTGTAGCTGAAGAGTTATACTTTTGAAAATCAAAAAGATGGTGGCTCTGACTCCAGGTCACGTGACTCTGAACTTGTGGGGCCAGAGGCAGGTGTGTTGGTATTTGACCACAATGAGAGTCATTCTTTCGTTATCACAAGCTTCACACGTACTCATGAATAAATAAATTAGGTCAATTCCTGTCACACAATCACAGAAGTGGGGCAGCCCTACCTCATCTCAGCCAATAGATATGAAATGGAGTTCAGGAATACTGTCTGCACTTTCCCATGTATGAATGGTGAACTCAAGCCTGGAGACAGAGACAGATTTCCTGAAGATGAATGGCTCCTGTGGCTGAACTGGAACTGGAAAACCATCTTTACTCCTCCATGTTATCTTCTGTTCCTAAAGAATCTGCCTTCTCAGGAAGCATCTTAGATACTGGAAAGTAGATCATTTGGGCAGCAAAGTTTTCATGTGGAAGACACTCTTCCCAACAATTATAATTAGTCTATTTTTCCAAGGTGACTTTTTTTTTTTGGTTTTTTCGAGACAGGGTTTCTCTGTGTAGCTTTGTGCCTTTCCTAGAACTCACTCTGTAGTCCAGGCTGGCCTCCAAGTCACCGAGATCCTCCTGCCTCTGCCTCCCGAGTGCTGGGATTAAAGGCGTGCGCCGCCGCCGCCGCCGCCGCCGCCGCCGCCGCCGCCGCCGCCACCACCCGGCTCCAAGGTGACTTTTTTAAAATTTTGAATATTTTTTGTTTGACTGTTATATGCATTTGTATAATTAATTCTAGTCATTTTCACTTCTCATTCCCCCTCTCACCCCTCCCTTGTTGAAACCCTCCTTCTGAAGGTGTTCAGCTTCTATTTTCTTTCCTTCTTTTTGTGTGTGACTCTCTGAGTTAACTAGGGTTCCTTGCCTGAACATGGTTGGGGTTATTTGCTGGCACAAAGGCAGCTTACCAGTGGTTACACCACTGAAGAAAATGACATTCCCTTCTTGGTGTTTTTTATTTTACATATTTTGTAAGTATAAAGCTATAGACACCTCTATGAGTCCATGCATTCCCAGTTTGAGATCTAACATCTGTTTACTTGTCACAGGAAATTTTATACATGTAAATGATCTAATATTTCAGGTATTTTTCTTTTCGCCTTGTTCTTTATTAGTCAACTGTGATGTACAGCATTTGTGCTGTCGTTTATTTTTACTCTTGTATCATTTGAGTTACTTTCATTTCTTTTTGCACGTCAGTACTTTCAGAGCACTAATTGTTCCTTTACAAACCATTCCTAGGACTGAAATGACTAAGATTGGAGGTGTAAGCATTTTTAAGGCTCTTGATAACTGTTTCCTAATGGATGTAACCAATCACAGTGCATGTTTTACCCCACCAGAGTCATCTGTTTTTTTGAAAATAAATGGAGGTGTAGTTTGTATTTTATTTATTTATTTTTGTTAATTTATTAATTTTTATCGTTTCCCTTCCCTCTACTCCTCCCAGTCCCTTCCCTCCTTCTCCGTCCTCCGGACTCACTCCCTTTCTGTCTCTCATTAGAGAAGATCAGGCTTCCTTGTCCAGCCTCAACACGAGGGCTTTTGCCTTGTCCTGTTGTATCTTCTTTTGTGGTGTTTTGTCTTTTAGAGGCCTGCTCCTTTCTGAAGAGGAAACAAGGAGAGTGGATCAGGGGAGAGGGGAAGTGGGGGAGAACCAGGAGGAGTGGAGGGAGGAAGACTGTGCTTGGGATGTGTAGCAGGAATCTTAAAAATTCTTATTAATAAAATCAAACCTGAGGCCAGTTATTGGGGTCAATGCTGGTAGATCAGAGAGACAGAACAAGCCACAGCTATCTCACCTTGCCAGTTCCTCAGCTGGTCCTGTTTCCTCAGACTGGAAGCCTCTGAGTCCTCATCCAGAATGAATCTCAGCTGAACTGCATTGCTCCAAAGCCTGAAAGCTTAACCAGCCAAATGTTTCTAGTTTCTGGTCCTCACGCCTTATATACCTTTCTGCTTTTTTTTTTTTTTTTTTTTTGGTTTCTCGAGACAGGGTTTCTCTATGTAGCTTTGCGCCTTTCCAGGAACTCACTTGGTAGCCCAGGCTGGCCTCGAACTCACAGAGATCCGCCTGCCTCTGCCTCCCAAGTGCTGGGATTAAAGGCGTGTGCCACCACCGCCCGGCCTTACCTTTCTGTTTTCTACCACCACTCCCTGGGATTAAAGGCTTGTTCTCTGGGATTAAAGGCGTGATGAGTCACCATGCCTGTCTGTATCCTTGAACTCATGGATTTCTGCCTCTGGAATGCTAGGATTAAAGGCGTGTGCTATCACTGCCTAACTAGTGGCTTTTCTGTTCTCTGACCCCAGATAAGTTTATTAAGGTACACAATATTTTGGGAAACACAGTACCACATTTCCTCTCTTTTTGTCTAAAATTTAAAAAAGCTTATAACTAATACAAGAAAAATTATGTCCAATAAGTATATACAATATACACAGTCAAGATTACATTAATGATGTCTAGTCCATTAACATTTGACAGATTCAGATAAAAACTCCTTTATATATATTAACAATGTCCAGTCCAGTAACATCTGATAAACTCAGACCAAAAAATTTTCATTACTTCTTATTTAAAACAAGTAGTTCCTTTTTAAAGGTTGGTTCCATAATCTCCCTTTTTATCTTATCATATCCATATTGTCTCTTTTTTCTTTTCATAATACATTCAGTAGTCTACCTTTTGTCATTTTTATATCTTCCCCTTTTTCTTCAGTGTAGATTCAGTGATCTACCTATTTATCCTATTATTTCTTTATCTTTTTTCTCAGAGTAGATTCAATGATCTATCTCATCTTATTCTCTTTTTCTTTTTTCTTTCTAGGGGTGAAGATATCTTTAGGGAATCTTGAAAAGAAAATTTTTGGGTTAATTGTCAAGTCCTGTATCATTTGTCCAGTCTCTGCATAATAGGAAAGTTCAGGGCTTGTCACAAGTCCTTGCTGGAGTAGTCTGTCAGGCTGGATCATCTCAGCTAGTCATCTCGAAATTGTCCTGACCAGTTTGTAGTCCAAAGTCAATCTTTTCGTGGTGTTAATCGGCTTAATGGTTTTATCATAGTCCATGAGGAATCATCGTTTTAGAATTCTGTCATCTTTTTGAACATTTCAAAGTCACTGTTAGGCATGGTCATGGTTCCCTGCAGACATTGTTTTTTGTGCCTCCTCTATGGTTTGGAACAATTACAGTCTGATAAATGTCTGTCTCTTGGAACCATGAATGTTCTTCCCTAGAAGAGAATATCTTCACAGCAATCTCTCCCAACCTTCATTATCCAGTCTCAAAGACTTCTTGAATAAGGACTTGAGATAAACCCTGAACTTTGGCATTATACACAGACTGGATAATGAAGGACATAGTTACCTTTCCTAGAATTTGACAATTAACCTAAAATTTTTCTTTCAGGATAAAGATAACTTCACCCATACCCAGCAGGAAGTAATTTTAAGAATATGATGCCCACATTCCCAAAGAGGTGGTGTGGGGCGGGTGGTTTTTTGGTCTTTTTAATGGGTTTTGGGTCTGGGATAATTTTCATTGTTTAGGGGGGTTGGTTACAAGTTGTTGTCAAGGGTTAGGAAAAAGACTAAGCAAAGGAGATTAGATTTAAGGTTCTTGTTTAAAAAAAAAGAGAGAAAGAAAGAAAAGAAAAGAAGAAAAAGACAATTACTAGTTTAAATACTTTACATTGGATTGGATTGCTTTATATTGTATACAAATTATATATATTGGAATTGATATTGTTAGAAAATGCTATATGTGTATTTCTAATTGTACTTATACTGTTCATTTAACAACGCAATTTTCTGATTCTTGAATGTTATTATTACCAACTATTAGAATATAAAGAAATGAAAGTTAGTAGTTAGACATTACAATAGAACTTGTAGTCATATTAGATATGTTTTAAAAATTGAGCAGATATATTTTAGACAGGTCATCTTCAAACCCTTCAGAGAGCTACAGAATATGGCATTTAAAATGTTTTAATAACTTAGAAAATTTTTCTTTTTTGTTATGACTATGAGACATGGCGCCTCCTGGCAGTACCAATCTACTTCAGAGAAAATATGGGCATTGAAGAAACTGCATATGGAGTTAACTTTCATTGTGGCAAAAGTTAGCCACTGGAGAACCAAGTATCCTCGAATCAACTGCTGACAAAATGGACAGACAGGACATGAAACAAAGGACTACTGATTCTTGCCTAAACAAGTGTGGTTATGGCTTTATCAAAAGGCATCTTCTGAGGCCAGGACAATATGGCACCATCCCTGAAGTGGCCTTCGCAATTCGGAAAAGGTACAGTGCCCTTTTCTTCGAAGGCAGCTGAACAGGCAGTGGGCCGATGGCTTCTGATGTGCAATGGAACAGCAGCTGAAACAGTTATTCTTGAAGAGTAACTAAGCTCACGCCTCTCAATAGTAGACTGGCATTTGATAGAGGGATGTGGAGAAGAACGGGATGCTGAGATGAAGCCATATATACACAGGCAAGAAGAATGGACAGTTGAATTAAAAAACCATCAACAATTTCCAGAATTTAAAATCCTGAATCATGACATGACACTAGTGGAATTCAGGTGTTTCTGGTACATGGACTGCTCTCACTCAATGTGAGGTTGAACTGTTGACCTTGTGTACATCCTACTTCACAAATGAGTCTGTCAGATACGCTAAGCCTATAGGCTGAAGACGATGCCCCAGCACTGCGGAGAAACCTCAGGTGACTGTCCAGGCAGCTGGCTGTTTCTGTCAACTCACAAATTTTTTGGAAGTTGCTTGCATGTACTTCCTGTTTTTATTTTTGTTAGCTAATATTATTTCCTTCTTGGGTCTCTGAGGGAGTTGAAGATTAGTTAGTTATAGTTGAAGGTTAGTTAGTTATAGTTCAAGATTAATTAGGATAGAAAGTGAATTAGATACATTTTGGACTTAACAAAATAGGATAGATAATGAAATTATTTTCTCTGAATTTGTCAAATACAAATGGACTAGATATTGTTTAGACATTTATTACTTGTATATATTGTATATAGTCATTGTACTTTTGTATATAGTTTTTCTTTGGCTAGTTATAAACTTTTTCTTTTTTTTCCTTTTTATTAAAATAGAAAAGGGGAAATGTGGTGGTATTTTACTTGTACTGAAATGTGATTTTAATTGTATGTTAATAAATAAAGTTGTCTGGGGGGTCAGAGCTATTAGAGCCATAGCAAGTGCATGGCGGCGGTGGCGCACGCCTTTAAGGACCTGGAGGGCGGTACATACAGGCAGTGACGAGGCAGTCACATGTTTGGGTTTACAACCAATGAGAAGGCAGAACAGCTAGACTATATAAAGACATACACACAGGAAGTAGATCCCTTTCGGAGAGCTCTCTTGACTGAAGAGGATCGCTGAAGCAGGAAGGGTGAGGCTCTTAGCTCTGACCTCTTGGCTTTCTTCTCTGAATGGGCTCTGTGTTTCTTTTTTCTTTTTTTTTTTTTTGGTTTTTCGAGACAGGGTTTCTCTGTGTAGTTTTTCGCCTTTCCTGGGACTCACTTGGTAGCCCAGGCTGGCCTCTAACTCACAGAGATCCGCCTGGCTCTGCTTCCCGAGTGCTGGGATTAAAGGCGTGCGCCACCACCGCCCGGCGGGCTCTGTGTTTCTTATTTGATAAGATGGTTGGTTACATCTACAGGGATGTACTGTAGGAGAGAAGAATATTTTCAATAAAAAGAAAACTATCACAGAAACCCAACAGGATGAAAAGAATCCCAAAAGCAGGCACAAGAGTCAAAGACCAACTTGTTCTCACACTCAGGAGTCCCATAAATATACTAAGCTAATAGTGCTAATGTGCATGCAGAGGTGCAGACCCATGTAGGCTCTGGGCTTGCTGCTTCAGTCCCTGTGAGTTCAGATGTGCCTTGCTTAGTTGATTCAGAGGGCCTTGTTCTCCTGGTGTCCTCCATCCCCTCTGGCTCTTACAATCTTTCCACCTCCTCTGCCCCAGGATTACCTGAGCTCTGAGGGGAGAAATTTGATGGAGACCTCCTATTTAGACTCTCTCTCTCTCTCTCTCTCTCTCTCTCTCTCTCTCTCTCTCTCTCTCTCTCTCACTCTGCATGATGTCTGGCTATGGGTCTCTGCAATTGTTCCCTAAAATGACATTTTTAAATGTCAACTTGATAAAACCTAGAATCACCCAAGATGAGAGTCTCAGCAGGGGAGTGTGTAGATCAAATTGTCTTATGAGCATGCTTGTGGGGGATTGTCTTGATTATGTTGACTAATGTGAGAAGTTCCAGCCCACTGTGGATGGCACCATTCCCTGGGCTTAGATCCTGGAATGTGGAGTAGAAAGAGTAAGAATAGAGAGGGCAAGTGTGCATGCATTTATTTCTCTCTAGTCTTGACCATGGATGAGATGGGACTAGCTGCTTCAAATTTCTGCCTCAATTTTCCCTCAGTGATGGACTGTAGCCTAAAATTGCAAGCTAAAATAAAATCTTCATTTCTAATTTTAAAAAAATCAAAGTATTTTAGCACATCAACAGAAATGAGACCTGAGCTCTTCATCTTACTGGAATGGTTGAGACTTCATATGTCAGCATATGAGACATACATTTTGAAAAGAAACTGAAGTAGTTGGACTGAGGGAGGGATGTACTCCTCTAGACTGGTATACCTGCAGGCATCAGTAGATCAAAACATTTGGCATAGCCTTTTAAAGTTCCTTTTTTATTTTTCTCATAGTGAGTTTTTTATTTTTAGATTATAACATAACCAAAACATTTTCCTCCTTTCTTTCCTCCCTCCAAACCCTCCTATACACACCTCCTTGCTCTCTTTCCAATTCATGGGATCTTTTTTGCATTGTCATAACATATACATATATGTATACTCATGTATATAACCTGTTCAACCTGTATAATGTTACATATTTGTATGTTTTCAAGGCTGACAATTTGGTATCGCATAACCAATCAGTGTGCTCTTTCCCGGAGAAGAGTGTTTCTCCTGCTCCCAGCATCCCTTAGTTGCCTGTGGTCCTTTGTGTTGGACTGAGGCCTCACAGCCCTTCCCCATCCACTTTGGTATGTCTATTGGTGTTATCCTTCTTCAGCTCACTTAGGCAGTCTTGTTGGTGAGAGTTTATGGGTGTAGTAACAGTAGTGTTACTACAATACCTTGGCAGTAACCAACAGCTCTCTAATTGAACTTCAGGTGCACATAACAAGAGGGAGGCCATAACTGCAAACTAGTCAACTACTCAGGGCTAATGAAGTCATGGATATTGAAGGAGAACCTACAACCACTGCTTTATTAATCCAGCACAATTTGAAACCACAATCTAAACATTGCCCTTTGAAATACATCTTTCCTGGCATTTCTAAGATATTGGTTTCTGAAAGCCTATTAGGAAAAGGGTCATAGGGCTGGTCTCAGGTGGGTTATGAGGTACATGAAGAACTCTATCAACCAGTTTCTTCTCTATAACAACTTCATACGTGTATGTACTGTGTTTTCACCCCATTAATGCTTCCAAACCCCTCCCCCAATAAAAACTTTCTTCTTCCCAACAATCTTCCTTCTACTTTGATAACTTTTTCTTCCTTCCTTTTCAACCCATTGAGTTTAATTACATTTGTTTGAATGGATATCACTCAAGGGGGTTATTTACTGGTACACGGGCAATTTATAAGCCATCTAAATCCTTAACTGTCCACAGGCCTCAATGAAAAGTGAGGCCTCACTGAGGTTTTTTATCTACTTGGATCTTATTTTTGGGCAGGATGATAAACATGGACCTAATTTTATTCTTTTGCATGTGGACATTCTGTTTTTCCTTTTCTCAGGTATATTTTTTGCCTTTTTGGTTTTTGCTAGTTTTTCTTTTTTTTTTTTTTGCTGTAGTTATGAGACTATGTATAGAAGGAAAAACTTTTATTCACTGTTGATGGGAATACATATTGGTGCCACCATCCAGGAAATCAGTGTGGAGAGTCCTTAAAAAGCTAAAAATAAATCTACCAGATGACATAGCTGTGTCACTCCTGAGCACATGCCCAAAGGACTCAACTTCGTACTCCACAGATACTTGCTCAGTCATGTTCATAGCCACCCTATTCACAATGGCTATGAAATGAAAAAAAAAACCCTAATATCCTTCAAAAGAAGAATGAATAATGAAAATGTGTTGCATATACACAGTGGAAAACTATTCAGCTGTAAAGAAAAGTGAAACTTTTCTTCAAAAACTTCAAAAACATGAAATTTGAAGGTAAATGGATAGACCTAGAAAAGATTATATTGAGTCGGTAGTCCAGACCTAGAAAGACAAACATGGCATTTTCTTTCATCTGTTGTTCCTAGCTCCAAATCCTCAGGTATAAGTACACAACATGGTAAGGTAGCTGTTAAAGGTGCAGCAAGGGCCACTCACATGTTGGTAGTAGCCAACATGTGTCTAATTGGACTTAGGCTCACTCAAAGGAGGAAAATCATGTCTACTTCAGAGAACTTATGCAACTTCCTGGGGCAAGTGAGGTCATGGAACTTAGAAGAGAATCAATTACCCCTTCTTCCTTTGCTAGACCAGTGTAAATCCTCTCAGTCTTACCTTTATGTCACTCCTCATCAAACAAGCCTCTCTGAACAAATGGAGACCACCACAGAAACCACCACAACCAGAAACAATGCAGAGATCAGGGGATCTTGGTGACCCCATCCCCAACAGATATATCTACACCATAGCTCCTGCATTTAAGACTCAGGGAACATTGGAGAAGAGAAGGCAAAAAGATTTTATGAAAAAAATCTGCAGTGAAACAGTGTCTACTAGAAATTGTTTCATAAACAAGACAAAATAATGGCAACATCAATGGACATATTGCTATAAACGGGGGAGATTTCACAGGGACCCATTCCTAAACAAGGAATGAATGAAACTAAAGACTCCTTGGAGAAGAAGAATTAACCTATCCCAGGAATGAGCCCCCTCATTGGTTGTACAAATTAGAGTGCTCAACTCTGAAGCCACATACATGCAAACAACAAACATAGACTCAATAAGCTGTATTTATATATTTATGAATACATATACATATATATGTACTCAAAAACAATAACCAAATATAAATAGGATACCAATTTGAGAGTTTGGGAGACGTTGGAAGGAGGGTGTCAGGGCAGGGCTAGAGAGAAAAGGGGGAGGGGAAAAAGATAAAATTCTGTTTCAATTGAAAAATACATATTTAAAAAAAACAAATGATGCCAGAAAGGATCTCTTTATTAGAGAGCATTGGTGTGAGGATGCATCAAGTTTAGAAGCTTCAGGAATGAAAGTGTGGTGGGTCCTGTCATCCATGCAAGAGCATCTAGGACTACAGAGGAGTCTGCATCTGGAAGACATCTCAGTCCACACAGGTCAGGTGACTCCTGTGGAGAGAGGACACAGGTGGTGACGCACATTAGTGAAGACGAGCAGACAGGAAGCGAGTGTGACCAGGGCCCTTGTCTGTGTGAACCAAATGACGGCCATTTGGGATACTAGCCACTACTGGTCACTGGGCCCACAGACTCTGTTGCTTCCCTTCTCTTCAGACGAAGTGTCCCTTGACACAAACATACAGGTAACGTCCTTTTCCTCCCCAAGCTGCAGATTTCTCTCCTGATAGAGCAAACATCCCCTGGAACTGGTTCCTCACCACCCTAGGCCTCCCTTTCCCAGCTCCTGTATCACAAACAAGGATGGTTCTTGGGACTCATTTAGCTCCTGTATTCCCAAAGATGGAGCAAACCCCACACATCTGGGACCTCTGAAGGATGAGGGAACCTGCAAAGGATAAAGGATAATGGGACTGAAGAACATTAACTGGTATGTGAAACAAAACCACTAATGTTTGGTAACACTGTAGCAAGACACTGAGCCATGTCAATCCAAAGCATAAGAAGCTACAAAAATACATCTTAAATTTACGTGATTTATAAGTGGCACATGTTCAAATCATTAATGGCTACACATGTGCAAAATAAATGTATAGAAAAGACCCATTAAGGAGAGGAATGTGAGACACACTGACGGCCCAGGAAGCTCACTCAGCCTCTACCAGGGCCTTGCTTCACCAGAGAATGGAGCTCAGCTCCATACACTTTGCAGTCCAGCACATCCACTGCAGTAGGCTTCACTACCAATCCCATAATGGGCCCAGGGAGTCCATCGTGGACTTCCTATAAGCACTGGGGTAGCTAGCTCTCCTGTTTGGTAAGACACTTACCTCTAAATGTGTCCTGATCCTTGACTGAAAAATGAATGCATTATTCTGTGAAGGCATCTTGATATAGGGTTAGCCCTCCTTTTGGACAGTAGCAGGCCCCGTGACCTTGGTGGAAAGATTTTATGTGACGAATTCCACCCTGTAGTTGTTCTTGAAACTGCACAAAATACCCATCATCATCGTCTTGGGAGTGGTGTCTAAAATATGGAAAGAACGCTGCTGTTTTCCTGGCCCGGCCAAGCTTTCTTTGGAGCCTGTGAACATTTTTATGCTGTTGACGCACTTGGGCCAGATCTTCCTTCAGGGCGTAGTCTTTGCCCTTGATTTGTTGAGGAAGGCCTTCTTGGAGAGTTAGTGTTGCCTGGTAGGATTTCAGAGGGGCTCTGTAGGATTTCAGGTTGATTTGTGATTTCACCTGTCCTAGGGTCTTTAGCTGGCCTGTCTGGGACTTCAGTTGGGCTCCACTGGATTTTAGTTGGGTTGGGGATTTTATTTGTGACTGGGATTTGAGCTGGGATTTTTGTTGGCTAATCTCGTCTTCTTCATCACAAACTATGTCTTCGTTTAAACCTGTCTGTTGCTGTGAACTCTGAGTCTCTCCCAGGTCAGCCTCAGCAGCATCTTGGCCATATACATGGTGTTTAGTTTGCACAACAATGCCTCCTTCAGGTTCGTCTTCCTGGGCTCCTCTGGGCCTGTAGTGGAAATGGCCTTTTTGGATAAATACAACTGGGGGCGATTTTACTAGAAAGTGTCCTTTTCTCCCACCTGGTAATTGATAACAAGAATGTTTGAGTTACGTTGTCTGCCCAGCTCCCTTCCTAGTCTTATCCCAGGATTTCCTCCCATCAACCCCCTGAGGTACCCACAAGGCATGGTGATTTGGATGGAGAAGTGTCAAAATGCATCAAGATGACCCTGTGGAGGGTTCTTCTCACTGCCAGAACACCCTTATGGACATTCTCCCTGAATGCCTTCCTATCAAGTGACTCCCTGCACTCACCATAGATTTCTATCCCAGCTGCTTCCTTCTCCAGAAGGAGGAGCAGAGAAAGGCTGAAGAAGATGGACTTCATCTCGCCAGGAGGGGCCTTCACTGAGAGCTCAGCCAACCTTCTCTTTATATGTTCTTTGCTTGGTGCACAGAAGTGGCTGGAGTCACAAAAGGCCTCCCCCATTCCTACTTATCTGGCGTGCTGGCTTCTGCCTTCTTCTCAGTAGGAGATATTGTCAATATTTCTAGAGACTATAGACACATGATGTCAGTCTTTGTCTTACCCCCACATGTCCCAGAAAAATCTTTATCGTCACTTCAAGATCATCACATGGTGTTTCCAGAAGAAGTTCAAGGCAGAGATCACAAGAGTAACCAGGGCCTGTCCAAGACTTTGTAGTTCAAGTGTGGGGCCTTGTCCACAACGGCCTTAGTTTCATGCCGTGTTGCAAACATGATGTGCACTTCTTCTTTTTTCTAAATGAGATGGACATGGATCTGTTTCATCTCAAAGGGCCTATTTACAGAGGTAAAGAATGGCACCGGAAAGAAGGCGAAGGTAAGGATTCCAAAGAAAATTTCAGTAATAACTGAGATATCACTGCACTAAAATAACTCTAAAATGCCTAACCTTACTACTGACCTGTATGAAAATCCTCCAATGTTTCCTCTCATTAGCAGCTTCATGAGCGCCTATGACTGCAGTATGGCAGGCCATCATCTGCAGGATGGAGAGCAGTAGAGACAAGGTCAAGAGTGCTCTGTGGTCTGTATTCAGTGAGTAAGCATTGGGGCTGCATCTCAAGAGTGAGGGGAGCTACAGAAGGCTTTTCAAGTGTGGGAGAAATTTTATGTGTTTGGCTGGAGACAGCAATGACTGTTGGAAGAAGGAGAAAGGAAACTGGTTTCCTTATTTCATTATGTTCATGAAATCATCTAAAACCACAGTACCCACTTAATGAGGGAAGTCTTTTGCAAATGAAAAACAACTTCAGCCAGTCACTGGTTATGTCTCTCATCACTAGTGAATGTGTTAATATAAGAATGCTATGAACATGTTGAGTGGATGCAAAGGGAGCCTGTCCACCTCCTGTAAAAGTACAGTTCCCTGCAACTGTGAGAAGATTCCCAGTGGTTCATGAGGCCGGGCTTTAGTTTCCCCAGGCAGACATGGTGTGGGAAGAGCACAGCAGAATTAGCCATCTCTGCAGAGAGCCTGCATGCCCTCACAGCAGCCCGGCAGGGGATCTAAGAGAAGGCATGTGAAAAAGTATTCTCAGTCATTATACCCCCAATGCTGGTTTACCTAGAAGAGTGTTGTGTGGAAGGGGTTAAGGTGAAGTCCACTCATGTTTTCATGGGAAGACCGCAGATAAAGGTACTCAGTCATCAAACAGAACATGAGGATACTGGCTTTTATCTAGGAGCTCTGAGCTCCTCCTAATCTTATCTCTTTGTCCCAAGCCAGAAGATAACTGCCCTCAGTAGAGATGCCAGTCAAAAGATTTGACATTACCAAGAAGGCAAACTACTTCCTTTTCTTGCTTACTTCTCCACTACTCCATGTACTTCCCTTGAGAAAATACCAGGAAGAACTCTTCTATGGTGAGCTGACTTGTAGAAGAATGAGTCTAGAAAATGGATTTTGGTTGTGGGGCAAAAAACAGAGTCTGTGTCATGCTGTGTGCACAAGATGAAGATAAAACCAAACAGCTCGTGATCTTCACAAAGAAAATCAGAAAAAGTCCAATTAAACCTATCAAGAGATGGTGGCTCCACATCAGAACAGGACTCAATCACATTCATAACAGACTGCTGTATCTCAGAATTCATTGCAGTGGTAAAGGGGAACAAGATCTATGATGTCTAGAGAAGGGAAGTGGCGTGATAATAAAAAGCATCTTGATATAGTGCATCAGGGGAAAGGAAAAAAACTTGAGGACAAATGTAAAGGACAGAAATGCTTTCTTCATAATTGTCCTGAGCATAGACAAATTATACTCCCAAGGCAGAAGAACAGCTTATCTTCTTGTTAGGAGCCATGTTCTAGATATTCGGGTTGGAACTGGGTTCCACAACTCTTCTTTGATTGGTTATCTTATTCTGTAATGGTCTCTGTTGCAAAGGGAAATTTCTTTCATGAGTGGAGAGAAGAATTACATTTATCTGTGGGTATAAGGAATAATATTATATTATAATCTCAAAAAATAAAAAGTTAAAAAACTTTTCTGTTTAAAAAACAAGTATTAAAACTTTATCATTTAGAAAACTTGCAGGTAAAAAACAATATGACCAATGGAGAGCACATTGGTCAGTGCTTTCAAGCTGTGGCAAGGAGCAAGTCCCATCACCTGTGAGCAACTGTGGAGACTGAGAGCTGGGAGTTTATGGTTGGTAGATTACTTGGGCAATGCAGCTCCTTCTGTCCCACCTAGCACTTGCTGCAGATCAGTCTGAGCTCAGAGCCTAGCTAGTTCCACTAGCTCAGCTGGTTTTCCCAGCCTCCTCCCTCAGGCAGGATGTTTACTGCTGAGAAAGATCTGGACCCTCAGAGTGCTGACTCCTCCACCTTCAACCTCAGTGGAGACTTCATTGCTCTCTTTACTTTCCCACTCTCTGACATGCTCAGGTGTCACCCCAAGGCTTGGACTTTTGCTGTCTCTGAGTGGAAGTCAGTAGAGTGAGTAGGAAGCTGCCACATCCACAGGCTGAAAGTTCACCGGGACATGCAATGGCTTTAGTATCCACAGAAGGCAAGATTATAATATAAAGGCAGCTCCGATGTTGAGAACTGACCTTTGAGGCCACCAAGCCCTCAGCCTGCATAGAATACCAGCTGGAACAGCAGAAATGACTGTGGAGTCCAGCAGTGACTCAGTGCTCTCCCCACATGTACTTGGGAAATCTAATAGTATAGGATCCAGAAATAGGCCTCTCAAATTCTCAGTCATTTTGAAATGATTTATAAGGGTTTTTTCCCTTAACTATATTTTTAGTACTGGCCATAAAAGAACAGAAAGTTTCATATAAATTTAATAGCCCCACTTTCTTCTGTATTATCTGTATTGAGTCATCTAAAAAGAAAACTAACAAAATTCTGGTTTAAGCAACTGCAGATCATATATGCATCATAATAGATATCCTTACAACTGAAGTTAGTACTCATTATTGGAAGCTGTGGAACTTTCTCTAAGATGGATCATGATTTAGGCTCCAAAACCATATTTTTAAGGAACTCAAAAGAATAAAACAAACTCAAAATAATAAAACACTTTCTTATACCTCATCAGACTATGACAGAGTAAAGTTAGAAACACTCTAGGACCTACAGCCACATGGAGATTGGCAATATTCACTTTTCAATGGTCAATGAGTCTTTGAAGAAATCTGGGAGGGATGAAAATTTTTCCACAACTACTGAAAAAGCAAGACATTTTGGGATAAGGCAAAGGCAGTTATAATAAGTTTACAGATATGAGCACTTGGCTTAAAAAGACAGATACTATCTTATAATGAAATAGAAACAGCAACAAAAATACAAGGGATCTGTAATGAGAACTGATTCTTTGAAAAGATAAACCAATTGGCAGACCTTTATCTGTGTTAACCCAAAGTCACAGAGAGAAATTCTAAATCAATAAAAGAAGAAACAAAAAGGGACATTACAAGAGATACCAGTGAGACTCAGAAAACCATATTTTAAAAACCTCTATTCCTCTAAATTGGAAAATCTGAAAGAAATAGAAAGTTTTTTAATGCATTCAACATACCAAAATTAATCCAAGATGAAATCATAGTATACACTGGCCCCCAAACAGCACTGAGATCGAAGTGGTGATAAAGTCTCCCAACTAAAACAAAACAAAACAAAAAAGCCGAGGACCACATGAATTCATTGCAGTTTTACCTGGAACTTCACAGAAGACCTTCCATCAGCATCACTTAGATTATTATATACGATAGAAAGGGAAGGCTTCCAAATTCTTTTTTTGTTTGTTTGTTTTTGTTTTTGTTTTTTGTTTTTCGAGACAGGGTTTCTCTGTGTAGCTTTGCGCCGTTCCTGGATCTCGCTCTGTAGACCAGGCTGGCCTCGAACTCACAGAGATCCACCTGCCTCTGCCTTCCGAGTGCTGGGATTAAAGGCGTGCGCCACCACCGCCCGGCCCAAATTCTTTTTATGAAGTCAGTATTACCCTGATGAACACACACACACACACACACACACACACACACACACACACACACATACACACACACGAAGAAAAAGAAAACTACAGACTTACCTCTCTGATGAACATAGATGTAAAAATTATTAACAAAATATTGGCAAACAAAATCCAAGATCATATACAAAAAGATCATTCATCATAACCAAACTGGCTTCATTCCAGAGATGCAGGCATGGTTTAACATACTTAAATCAATGAATATTATCTGCCATTAAGTGGACTCAAAGATGGAAATCACATTGTCGGCTCATTAGATGCAGGAAAGGCTTTTGACAAAATCCAATATCCTTCATAGCAAAAGTCATAGAGATCTAGGAACATAGGGATGAACCTCAACAAAATAAGTGCTATTAACAGCAAACCTATGGCCAGCAGCATTCTAAATGGAGAAAAACCCAAAGCATTTACAATGAGATCAGGAACAAGACTCTGTCCACTCTTGGATAATACAATGCTTGAAGTCTTAACTACAACAATAAGACAAGAGAAGGGAAAGGGGGATACAGGTTGAGAAAGCTGATGTATCCCTATTTACAAATGACGTGATTCTACACACAAGAGAGCCCAAGACTCCACCAAAAAAGTTTGGAGCTGATAAATAATTTTAGCAAAGTAAAAGAATACAAAACATGGTACAAAAGTCAAAGCCTTCTTATATGACAGTTACAAACATATTGAAAAAGAAAGCAGGAGAACAATCCCATTCACAATAGCCACGTAAAAACAATCCAGTAATAAGCCTAACGACGAAAACAAGAGACCTCCACATTAAGACCTTTCAGATGCTGAGTAAAGAAGAAAGTTGCCAAAAAGAAAGCCCTCCCATGCTCATGACTGACAGGATTAATATGGTGAAAATGGCGGTCCTAGAAAAGCAGGCCAGAGATTCAACGTAGCCCCAATCACGATGCCAGCGTCTTTCTTTGCAGACATAGGAAAAGGAATCTCAAAATTTATATGGAAACACGAAACACCAAGGGTAGCCAAAGCAATCCTGAACAAAAACAATACTACAGAAGGTATCACTATACCTAGTTTCATATTATACTGCAGCGCCCATAGTAATAAAAACAGCGTGGTACTGGTACAAAAAGAGATGCATAGACCAATGGATAGAACAGAGGACTAAAACTCAACTGTGAAACTGCAGCTCCAGGATTTTTCACAAAGATGCCAAAAATTACATTGAAGAAAAGGCAATATCTTCTATAAATGGTCCTGGAAAACCATGGATTTCAATGAGAGAGAGAGAGAGAGAGAGAGAGAGAGAGAGAGAGAGAGAGAGAGAGAGAGAGAGAGAGAGGATTCTTACCTCTTACCTTGCACAAAACTCTACTCCAAATGGACCAAGGGTCTCAATATAAGACCTGATACCCTGAAACTGCTAGAGAAAAAAATTAGTGAATATGCCTATAGGCACAGGTAAGGACTTTCTAAGTAGGACTTCAATAGCTCCAAAGAATAAGACTGGTAATTGACATGTGGGGCTTGAAATTAAAAAGCTTCTATACAGTAAAGGAAATGGCCAGTACAGAGAAGAGGCAGTTTACAGAATGGGATAAAAATCTTTGCCAACAAAAACAATACATCTGACAAAGGATGAGCATCAAGGATGTATAAAGGGCTTAAAAAAATCTAACCATAAATAAAATAAACAACCCAATTTAAAAAATAAGCCGAAAGTGAACAAAAGGTGAAATAACTCTATGATAGAAACTATAAAGCACCAAATTAATAAATTGAAGAGGGCACTAGATGTGTGTGCAGACATCCTATGAACATGTTGGCAGACTACATTTTAAAAAGGTGACCATCTTACTAAGAGAAACTCACAGATTTAATGTAACCTTCGTCAGAATCCCAATGTCATTCTTCGCAGGAAGAGAGTAACAGTCCTAAAAATATAAGTCCGTAGATGCATGTAGACATCAAGACAACCCTGATCAGAAAGAGAAACACTGAAGGCGTTATAATATCCTGAAGTGTTGTCTTTCATGCCTAGTTTCTCTGTGGCTTTCATCATGACAGGAGGTGCCTAGAGACAATCTCTTTAAGAAACCTGCCTATGAAGTAGTATGACAATTGAGGTTCTTCACGGAGCATCAGGTGAGTCACAAAGATATTCTACAGGATGTGGAATATTTAACACGCTTTGCTTTGGGGAGGGATGACTTAGTAAAAGATGGAGACATATTGGTTCCCTACTTCATTTTGTGAAACCTGCTTAAAGAACACATTATTAGTTTGAATTTTTCTATGAAGAGCTAAATTGCTGTACTCCCAATGGCATTTTGGGAATATTTAGCAATGCTTGTGAATTGATCAATTATTGATGTGGAAGAGCAAAGTATGGTTTTCTGCCATGGGGAGATCACAGTAAAGGTTCCAATACAACATTCACTTCTTTGCTTCCTCATGACTTCGTGTGAGCAGACCACAGGAGTGTGGGCCCTGGTTAAAGTTAGTCTGTGTGCATGCAAAGCGGTGTGGCAGTGGATCTTGAGGAAGGATCACTTCAGCTACATCTTCATCCTTTCTGTCTAAAATCCTAATATGCTATAAAAATACTATATGAAGGGAAGGAGAAAAGAATAAATCTTAACAAAATATTGGCAAACCAAATCCAAGATCATATAAAAAAAATCATTCATCATAACCACAGTGGCTTATCACACCATATAGCCTAACATTAAAATATGGGTTTATTCTGATCTCCTCCTAAGGTTCTCTTATTGTACTTAGAGTGGTTAGTTCCCTCTGCAGGGACCTCAGCAAATCACATTTAAATTATCTTGATATAAAATTGCTTACTATTGGAAGCTGAAAAAAATGGCTCAGCCATTAAGAGCACTTACCACTCTAGGTGACCTGGGCTCACTTAGCACCCACACTGGCTGGCTCACAACAGCTGGAAAATCAGTTTTGGGGGATCTGATGCGCTCTTTCTGGCCTTCTTGGGGGCATACACATACACATAATCATTAACATTGCTGAATGTGCCTGCTTATTTCTGAACCTTCTGCTCTTTGGAGCAAACATCAGTATCTGCTCCATCGACAGCTTGCTAGTTGATCTGGTAACTTTGCTCATATTTTTGGATTACAAATCTTTAATTTAGTCTACTGTGAAAAAAGATTTATAGACAATACCATTTAAATAAAACCTTCAGGAACTTGTAGACCACAAGTAACGTTGGTGTTATCAGTCCAAAATCCATGGAAGTTAAAGAAACATTTTCACACTTGAATGTCATGCATGGAATCAGCATTCTGAGTGACAGAAGAAGATATGGTCACCAAATTGTAGGTAATGAGTTTTACTAGGTAAAGGAAAAGTTATTCTTGAATAATTTAAACATATAACCTGATTAAAATGGGTGACATTTGCCTAGATAGGTAAACAGAGAGCTATTGTTTTCCTTCTGGAGTATTGTTTACAGGATATGGCTGCCGTGGAAACCTGATATCATATGTTCAGCTCTCTGTGCACTCTGAGATTACAGAATAGGACAATGTTTGGACAACCTTTTTTTGGCAGTTTCTTAGGCTTTCCTTGTTCTGGCCTCTGAGCACAGGACACGGTGTTCTGGTCACCCATGCAGTTCTGTCCCCGGGAATCCTGAGTGATAAGGATCACACACAGGCTACCAGTTGTTCCTTGCCTGAGCCACGGCTCCTCACTGAGCCTGTGGTAGGATCTCTGCTCTCATAGAATCCAATCTTCCTCATCTTGCAGAAGAAAAAACTGGAGTTCAGGGAGAAGACCCTTCCAGTTCACTCTGGGAGTCTAAGGCAGAACTGGGCCTTTGCTATTGCCCATCCTGATATTATGCCATTTCTTTTTCAATATGATGCTGGCCAAAGTGGAAGGACTTAGCACCCTTTCTCCAAATCCAGAATATACAAAGAACTAAGAATAAAATAAGAATAAGAATAAAGCCCAGAAGACAACACAACTGAAAACCAGCTATGGATCTGAATAGAGAGTTCTTTAAAGAGAAATTTAAAATGGCTAAGAAATATCTTAAAAGTGTTCAACATCATTAGCAATTGTAGAAAAACAAACTGAAACTATTTTGAGGTTCATCTTACCCCAGTCAGACGGCTAAGATTAAGGGAACAACTGACAACAAATGCTGACGAGGATTCAGGGAAAGGAAGAA
The DNA here is from genome assembly GCF_007827085.1 of Peromyscus californicus insignis. Taxonomy (NCBI): domain Eukaryota; kingdom Metazoa; phylum Chordata; class Mammalia; order Rodentia; family Cricetidae; genus Peromyscus; species Peromyscus californicus. The sequence continues at coordinate 138,957,626 of NW_026294595.1, forward strand.
CTCTTGTTCGTTGCTGGGAGACTGTAAACTGGGGCAGGCACTAGGGAAATCAGGGTGGAAATTTGTCTAAAACTTAAAAGTGGGTGTCTTACTATTCTATTGCTGTGAAGAGACTCCATGGCCAAGACAACTCTTATAAAGGAAAACATTTAATTGGGAGCTTGTTTACAGTCTCAGAAGGTTAGTCCATTATCATCATGGTGGGAGCATAGTGGCATGCAGGCAGACATAGTGCTGGAGCAGTAGCTGAGAGCTTTACCCCCTGATCTGCAGGGGAGAGAGAGAGAGGGAGGGAGAGAGAGAGAGAGAGAGAGAGAGAGAGAGAGAGAGAGAGAGAGAGAGAGAGAGAGGATGGGGGAGGAGGAGAGGGGAGGAGGGGAGAGAGGGAAAAGGGGAGATCTACTGAGCCTGAGCCTGCTGTGGGCTTTTGAAAGTCAAAGCCCACTAAGCCCATGCACTTCCTTCCACAAGGCCACACCTCCTAACCCTTTGCTGACAGTTCATCAAATGGGGACGAAGCATGCAGATATATGAGATTATTGAGGTATTCTCACCCAAACAACCACAGTAGGTCTACCATAAGACACAGCTACACCACTCCTTGACATACACCCAACAGACTGGCAATCCTACTTCGCAGATACTTGCTCAGCCATGTACCTTACTGCTCTATCACATAGCTAGGAAATGGAAAGAACCTAGATGTCCTCAACTGATGAGTGGATAATGCAAACACGGTACATATACACAATGAGATTCTATTCAGATGTAAAGAAAAGTGGGATCACAAAATTGGGCGGTAAATGGATGGTAAACTGGAAAATAAGAAAAGTGAGATCATGAAATTGGGCGGTAAGTGGATGGTAAACTGGAAAATATTGTATGGAGTGAGATAACCCAGATCTAGAAAGACAAAAGACAAATGTCACATGTTCTCTTTTATTAGTGGGACCTAGCTCCTAATCTTCAGATGTCAGAATATAACATGGAGTCACTGCAGAAACCAGGAAACCAAAAAGGTACAGTGTGTTGGGTGAGAGGGGGGAGAGAGGGAGCTTTCTAGGGAGGATTGTAGGGCATGGGTGTTATGAAAGAGGGAAATGGGAAAATGGGAGGGGCTTGAATTTGTGGAGGAAGGGTAAAACAGAGGGAGGGGGAATATACAACATGAAGGATGCTTGCAAGTGCTTTGAGAAAAAATATTATTTTACATTTACTTGAAAATATACATATAACATATAGTTTAAATGAAATAACACTACTTGGGTGATAATGTTTCACCAAAACCATAGACCAGCATGGGAAACCTCCCTTCAAGTTGTGGTCAGAGGAGACTAGGAAACTCCCCAAACAACAAAGTTACTGCTTTCCACTCAGAACATGAAGGTAAGAACCAATTTTTGCTGAAGATATCAAGTCCTTCAGACACAGGACTTGGAGGAATCAAGCTGTAACTAATCTGGAAGCCTCCTTCCTGGGGACTAACCCTCTTAATATTGAAAGGTGTTATTCAAGCTACCAAGAGAGAGAGAGAAAAAAACCAATCAATATCCTAGCCAGCTGTAAAGCCCATGACCAGCCTGCCAAGATACCCTCAATGTGTAATAGTGACACTCTTGGGAATAACCAACAGCTCTTTGCTTGGGTGTAAGTCCTGGTCAATGGGTGGAAACTCATACTTGGTATTGTAAATCTGTCCTACTACCTGTGGCTGGTGAGGTCATGGACACTAGAGGGGAACCTTCTATTGCTACTTTCCTAGACCACTATCATTTCTATTTGGAGGTTTTAAACACCTTATATTCAAAGTGCTTACTATAGCTTATTTTCTATGTAATGACATTTCATGGGTTATTCTCAGATTTTAATTTTTCAAATATGCTTACATTTACAGAAAAATATAGTAGAAAGCATAGTGCCTCAGTGCCATCATTGTCCACACAAGTTTTCCAAGTTGGTATGATTGTACATCATGATAACATGGAGTCACTTGGTATAACTGGTGAATGAATAGTAGTACACTTAAAAAATAGAGCCAGGGTCCATTTAAACTGCTATTTGGTTCTATGTATACTGACAAGCACATACATAGTAAAAAGAAAAAATTATGTTCTTGAACGCTAGATATTCATCCCTTCCTTGTTTCCCTGGATGAGTGGCAAAACTTGATCTTTCATGGACTTTTACAAACAGATCACACACCAGGTAGCCTGAACAGACTCTCTTCACCCACACAGCAAGATTCCTTTATTATTTCCCACCAAGTTTTGGCTTAATATGTGTTTTAAATTTTTTCTCTTAGAATATCCCATTGGGGTGATGTACCATTGATGTTAATTTTGTCCAACACATAGAGAAAATTATCAAGTTAATCGTCTCTTCTGTGTGTATAAAGCTGCTTAAAATGTATGTGCTTAAGTATTTCTGTGAATGTAATCTTTCCTTCCACTTGTATAAGTGTGAAGAAGAATTCTGTATTCTATCATGGATTGCTTGCTTTGGGCTTCCTACAAAAGTTCCAGAAACCCTAAAAATGGGCATCTTTTACTTCAGGGTTCTGATGACCAGGAATATAAAATCAAAGTGCCCAACAGCAAGGTTTTTTTCTTAAGGCTGGGAGGGAGAATCTTTTCTTGCCTCACTTCATGCTTCTGATAGCCCCAGAAATTCGTTGATTTCCGTATGTCTCACTCTCCTCTCTCCTTCGCTTCTATTCCCAGGTATATGGCTGTGCTCTTTCAAAATGTCCTTTATGGAAGGAAGCCAGTCACAGGGAGCTGGTGGTGCACACCTGTGTTCTTGGCCATCGAAGAAGCAAACAGGTAGATTGCAGGCGTCTGACCTTCTTCAGCAACACGGAGGGGGGCTCATAATGATTTAAGCCCAAACTATTCCTATTAGAACATCATATGTGATCACACATAAAAGGATGTTCTTCCCATATAGTCTCACATTTGTGACCACTGGGAGACAGGTTACAAAGGTGTGATGTGAGCTAATAGTCTTTCCCACCTGCAAAGGTTACAAGCCCCACAATGACTGACTGAGCAAAGCATCCCCCAAATGGTGCCATAGTGACACTTTTATCTTGGGAGTAACCAACAACCGTCTAATTGGACTTAATGCTCACTCAATGAGAGGAAACTCATGCCTCATTCTGTAAACAGAGTCAATGATCCATGGCTGGTGGGGCCAAGAAAACTAAAGAAATATTTGCTGCTATGTTCCTTGCTCTGTTCCTAGACCAATATATTTTCCAATTAATTTCTAGTACCATCAGATACCTGTAGCTCTCACCCTTTATCAAAGAAGGTTTTTTTTTTTTTTTTTTTTTTTTTTTTTTTTTTTTTTTTTTTTTGCAACAGATAGAAATTTTTTCAGAGATCCACAAGTAGTCAATGCAAGTGACTGGTCAGAGAACAAGTGACTGTGGGGTGCCCGACTCCAATGGACACATCTGCAATGCAATCCCTGTGCCTAGGCTCAGGGAAAATTGCACATGGGAGATGGAAAGATCGTAAGAGCCAGAGTTCCAGGATACATACTGCTAGAGAGTGCTCTCCACAAATGGCAGGGAAACTGCAACCATGAAGTCTAGTCAGTATGGCTAGTAAACAAGACCTGAGTGATGACAGCACCATTTGACATGTCGACATGGACTAGAGAAATCCCACAAGATTCTACCCTAAATGGAGAGCTATAGGCAGACAATGGCTGCTGAGAGGGAGGATTCATTTTACTCAGGGAGAACTCTTGCATAGGTTGTTCAATCCCAAACCCCAAATACATGTATAGACAAGCGATATTAAATGGAGTCAGTAAGTTGTATATTCATTTATACATATATGTATAAATATGCACATACACATGTAACAAAAATAATAAAGAAGAGGTCAGGAATTTGGGTTGAAGTGAGGAACATGCAGAAAGTTGGAAAGGATAAGAAGAGGTAAGAGTGAGGTAGATGCAGTGCCAATGTATGAGGTACTGAAACAAATTAAATTAAAAGCACCTATTTTGGAGAGCATCTAATTCAACTTATAACTACCCAGTTCTTTTTTTTTCTGTTTTTCTTTTATTGAAGACAGATTTTTTCATACACTATAATCTGATTATTGGCTCCCCTCTTAAAATACCACCAAGATCCTTCCTACCTACCCTCCCATCCAAACCCACACCCTTTCTGTCTCTGCTTAGAAAACAAATGGGGGCACTGGAGAGATGGTTCAGCAGTTAAGAGCACTGATTACTCTTCCAGAGGGCTTGAGTTCAATTCCCAATAACCACATGGTGGCTCACAACCACCATCTGTAATGAGGTCTAGTGCCCTCTTCTGGCCTGCAGGTATACATGCGGGCAGAACACTGTATACATAATAAATAAATCAATCTTTTAAAAAAAGGCATCTAAAGAATAATAATGAAATAAAAATAAGATAAAACAAAAAGAGATAAATTGGAATAGGACAAAAAAAAAACAGAATAAAAAGAACCAAAGAAAAAACACGAGACATATAGATGCAGAGCCACACATGCTTGCCCACACAAGAATACTGTAAAACACAAAATAGGAAGCCATCATATATATATATATATATATATATATATATATATATATATATATATATATATATATATATATATATGGTAAGGTAATTAATACAAATAAATAAATAAATGTGAATGCCCTGACTGAAACATTATGAGACAAAAGTAAGTAAGTAAATAAATAAATAAATAAATAAATGTGAATGCCCTGACTGAAACATTATGAGACAAAAGTAAGTAAGTAAATAAATAAATAAATAAATAAATGTGAATGCCCTGACTGAAACATTATGAGACAAAGAACCTCCAAAGATGTCATTGAGTTTGTTTCGTGTTGGCCATCTACAGCTAGGCATGGAGCCTACCCTTAAGAGTGGCTTGTATCCCCAGTGAAACTCTGTTAGAAAAAACCAATTTTTAATTAGCAAGTGGTTATCAATTAGAGATAGCTTCTGGGTTAGAGATAGGGGCATATGTCCACTTCTCTGAGCACTAGGACCCCATCTGGAACAGATTCACACAGGCCCTGTGCATGCTGCTGCAGTCTGTGAGTTCATGTGTGTGTCAATCCAGCTGTGTTTAGAAGGCTGTTTCCTTGGTGTCCTCCATCCCCTCTGGTTCTTACACTCTTTCCACCTCCTCTTTGCAAGATTCCTTGAGCCCTGAAGAGAGGGATTTGATGGAGACATCTCTTTTAGGACTGAGCGTTCCAAGGTCTCCCATTCTCTTCATGTTGTCTGGCTATGGTTCTCTGTATTTGTTACCATCTATGCAAGAGGAAGCTTCTCTGATGATGACCGAGCAAGACTCTGATGTATGAGTATGGCAGAATGTCTTTATGAGTTTTTATTGCTATCTTCCTTTAGCAGAACAGTACTTGGTTTCCCATAGGTCCATGGGCAATCTAGTCTTATATTTTTGGTCACCTGAACAGTGTCAGGGATGGGTTCTATCCCATGGAGTGGGCCTTAAATCCGATCAGATAGTGGTTGGCCACTCCCACAAGCTTGGTGACCCTGTTGCACTAGAAGACCTTATAGGCAGGACATCATCACAGGAGGGTTTGTAGTTGAGTTGGCATTTACCTTTCTCCTTTGGTCGTGTGCATAGTACCTTCGTGTACCATGAACACTAGTCAGTATGTGGGAAGACTCTAGGTAGGCATCAGCTTGACTTCTCCATGCCCAATGAGTTGTCTAGGTGTTGTCTTCAGCAAGAGGGCCTTACTGTCAGATTGTGTAGAGAAATCTATTGCCTTTCCAACAGCCTGGGTTGTTTGGAGGTTCACATGGGGCCCTTTTGACAAACAACTCAATTAGATGTAACACACTCCTGGTACTGGAAGCTTTATTTGGTCATGAGAGATATCCAGCTGGTGCTCTGTCTCCCCTGTTATGGGGTGATTTCATTTAAATTTCCTTAATATATGCATATATTTTAGGAAGCTTCTATTATGTTAGGTTTCCATATGATCTCTCAAATGGCTGGGTTTTAGCTGCCCCTTCTATATTCCTTTCCTCACGCCCACTTCCCTACCCATCTCCATTTGGCACTCCTGTTCCAATCTCTTCCCTTATCCCTTGGTAACTATCTATTCTATTTCCCCTTCCTAGGGAGACCCCTTTCCCCACAATCTCTTACTCCATGCCTAATCTCTATGGCTATACTGATTGTAGTTATTCAAGACTTAATAGCTAAAATTCACATATAAGCAAATACATACCATTAATTGTCTTTCTGGGTCTGGATTATCTCACTCCATCCATTTACCTGCAGATCTCATTTTTTAAACAGCTGAGTAGTATTCCATTATGTAAATGTACCACATTTCCTTTATCCATTCGTCTATTGATGGCTATTTATTCTGTTTCCATTTTCTGATTATTATGAATACAGAGGCAGTGAACATGGTTAAGCAACTGTCTTTGTGGTAAGATGAAGCAACCCTTGGGCATATGCCCAAGAGTAACATATCTGGATCTTGTGGTAGATCTATTCCCAGCTTCCTGAGGAATCACCACACTGATTTCCACATTGGCTATACAAGTTTGCATTCCCACCAGCAATGGATGAGTTTCCCCTTAGCCTACATCCTCTCCAGCATGGCCTGTCATTTGTCTTATTAGTCTTGGCCGTTCTGACTGGTGTAAAATGAAATCTCAAAGTTGTTTTGATTTTCATTTCCCTGATGACTAAGGATATTGAACATTTCTTTAAGTGCTTCTCAGCCATTTGTGTTTCTTCTTTTCAGAATTTCTGTTTAGATCTGTATCTCATTTTTTAAGTGGTTTATTTACTTTCTTTTTAAATTTTTTTATTTTATAATTTAATTTAATTTTACATATCAGTCACGGATTCCCCTGTCCTCCCCCTTCCATGCCCCCCTTTCCCCCAGCCCACTCCCCATTTCCATCTCCTCCAGGGCAAAGACTCCCCTGGGGATTCAGCTCAACCTGGTAGATTCATTCCAGGCAGGTCCAGTCCCCTCCTCCCAGGCTGAGCCAAGTGTCCCTGCATAGGCCCCA